>NC_136916.1:40215705-41435204 GCF_949752795.1 Hyperoodon ampullatus | reverse complement strand
TGTAATTTTATGCTTCATGGATCCATTTTTATGAATGCCCTGGGGGTCTGCATATTTGACTTTAATGCTTGCATTTATCTAAATGTCCTAAAAGTAATAGTAAGAACATATAAAGGAGACAGTGTGATCCAGGCAGCACCTTCGTCAGGGCATGTGACTTGTTTATGCACTGCTGGTGATGGATTGTTCTGATTTATCCACTTTTCCATCCTAGACCCTCTGGCAATGACAATAATGATTGGAGTTTGAGAACAGTCTGATGTGGACTGGAGTGAGCTGGGCAGTCTTAAACCTATAAGCTGGGGTCACCAATCATAATCAGTTGCCTCTTGCATCTGTCTGGTCAAAAAAGAGACCCTCAGAGTCCTTGACTCTCTTCAATTCCTGCCTTGCTCCTATGGCAGTGTACCCTCAATCATGGGTATACCTCTCACGAGACTATTCCTTTGGAACTGGACTTGCACCTAATATGTAGCAGAGCTTAATTAAGAACATGGGCTCAGGAGCCAGTCTGCCTGAGTTGAAATCCAGCCTCTGTTACTTGCTTTCTGAATGACCTTGGGCCAGTCATTTAATTATCCTGATCCGTAGGATGGTGATTACAATAGCACCTTTATTCTGAGATACTTTTTGAGGAAAATGTGTGTTAAAATAAGCAAAGTGCATAGTCAGTCATGGATAAATATTTAATACTCCTTAGTCTACTATTATTATCTGGTTCCAAAGCTACTTATTCTTGGTTTCCCTTCATGGAATCAGCCATACCCTCCTGCTACTCAGCCACTTGGGATTCAACCCTTGCTCTTGTCTTTTGGCCAAATCTGAGGCAACCTGTTCTACTCCTGATGAGATCAAAGTTGGGCAGGTGTTTGCCTTGAAAGGTATGGAACTTGTAATGATGATTTATAGAATCATGTTGAGTTCCCTGAACTCCACCATTCCCAGCTCGTGTCATCCTTTTCACTAGTCTATCTGTAGAGCCCTGCACGGTGCCTGATGTAGGGAGAGTAGTACGTGTGTGCTGACCACAGGAAGGAGAACATATGTGTCACTATTCAGTAAAGAAATGCAGTCTCTTGTGCAGCCCTGAGCTGGTCCTAAGACAGTGTACTCAGCATTCTGGCTTATTCTCTGTGTTACCCCCCTATTTTATAGCTTATAATGTGACAGGAAAGGGTAGAAGACTTATGTATAGGGGTTATAAGTGAAGGGGAAGGGGAAGAACACCATAATCAACAAGGAAGTGTGCTAGTTTGAGCCCTGGCCAATGGTAAGGTCAAGTGCATGTTGGGAACAGAAGGGTGGAGTCTTCTCTGTTCAGAGAAGGACTCATCACATTCTGAGTATGATTACATGAGGTGGCTACACTGCCTGGGACAAGGTGGTGGGTCCTGCATCAGGTTGGATCTGGGCAGGTTTTAATCTAAGGTGACCAACAGCTATGTGAGCAGATGGAGAATAGAATTATGCTAGAGAGGTGCCATGGTTTTACCTGAGGATATGGTATGTGTTTTAAACTTAGATGCTGAGCTAGGAACTCAGTGGGGCAAAAGATAAGGAGAATGGATGTCAGAATGAGGGAGTGTTATAAACAGGATGGGAAGTGGGTCAGTGCTTGGTGAATGTCATCACTCAGAGTTAGTGCAACTTCCAAGTCTTGAGGAATAGTCCCCACAAAGCTGTTCTCACTTCTGACACCAACTGCAAGTTTGGGGTTTCTCCAAAACCACCTTCAGTTTTGATAATTTGCTGGAGGACTGAAAGAACTCACTGAAAGCTACTTCCTGTGATAGTTTATTACAGGGAAAGGATATAAGTTGGAACCAGCTGAAGGAAGAGACACATCAGGCAGAGTCCAGAATGGGTTCAAATGCAGAGACTCTGCTGGTCTTGGCCCCATGGAGTCATGGACAGCAGTACCTTCCCCCCAGCCAAGATGTATGAAATACACAGGAAGGACTGCCCACCTGGGAAACTCACCCAAGACTTAAGTGTCCTGAGTTTTTACCGGGGTTTGATAATGTACTGTACATTAGGCTGACCTGTAATCTCAGTTCCTCTGAAAGTAGGAAGTGATTCAATGTGGCCCAAAGCCCCCATCATAAATCATATTGTTAGACTGTCCAAAAGGCAAAATCCCAGGGCAAACAAAGACACTCTTATCAGGAAGTACATTCCAGGAGCCTAGGGATGACCTCCATGTAGCCAAGGGAAAAGACCAGACTCTCTTCAGGTAAAGTTAATTTTTCATTTCATAGTTATTAAGTCTTGAGTTGCCCTATTCTGAACTTACCTTGTGGATGGTGACAAAAGGACGGGAGTAGGTTATAGATGATAGAAGAACTAGGCCACAGGTAACTTGTAATCATCTCAGTACGGGAAAGCCAGATAGGGTGGGCCTGGTCCTTAGAGTAAGAATTATAATTATTATGTTATAAGAATTATACTGGCTGGGTTTTTCTGGTTGAGCCTAATGGGCTAATTCCACTCTATCCATTCATCTAGTTGGATGGGATTTTATGGACCAAAGTCCCAAGAAATGGATTTTAAAAAACCACTATCAAATTTACTAATTTATAATTAAATATACACACTCATGTATTTGTGCATACTTCTAAGCACCAGAAGAGGTCATCACCCTGAGGGGGTCACAGTGCTGGTGAATCATCCACTCAGGACACCAAAATATACCCTAGAAGGCAGCTTGGTCAGCACAGAATTGGAGCAAACAGAGCTGGGCTTTAAAGATATGGCAGTTCTCACAGCCTGATGGACTGGCCTTTTCTCTCCAGCAGCATTTTCAGTATAAATCACTGCACCAGACTACTAAAATGTGAGCAAAATTTCTCGTGGTCAGTGCTGACAAGTCCTGAATTTCCAAGTCTCCATTTTCATTATTTCTTATCGGGTTCCAAAGGCTTCTCTCATTACATTATTTTATATTACAATTTACAAGCTTATTTTATACAGGTGACATTTCAGAGTAACTGGTTCCTGGAATGTTAATCTCACTGATGAGCCAGCTCTAAATCACCACGTGCAGTGTACTCGTGCTGCATTTCCTCTAGCGGGAGGCTGCCAGGCTTGCTAGTTCCAAGGAGCTACTTTCCCACCCTCTCCAGATTTCAGGACTTGGTGATTTGGGGTCCAACTTTGAGCCCTCCATCCTCATCCTCCTTAGATACCCTGGCAGGTGAATGCTTTGTGTAATTGCCTGGGGGAGGAACTCACACTCAAAACCCCTCTCTTCCTTCCTATGGTAGAAAAGAGGCCATGAAAAAAATAATAATGGTAGAAAAAAAAAAAAGATGGTTATTTGTGGGTGAGAATTTCAAATTCTCACGTAATATCTAGGCTTTATATACCTAGGCTTCACGCTTCACTTTTCCTACAGACAGACTTTTCATTTAAATGGGGTTCACACCACAGTGTGTACATATGTATGGATAAATAAATACTTAGTGCTGTACATAATACAGCAAAGAAACAGGGCAAATTTCAGAGTTTAAAATACAGTATTGTCATATTTTTAGAGCCGGAGTCACCTTAATGTGCTGTCTGCCTCACTCAGGCAAACTTTAAAATAATATCATATTTCATAAAACCCTATTAAACTGTCACATAAATTCCCCTTATTTCCTTTTCCCGTCAGTGCTGATTACCACAGAAGATATTTCTGTGTCAGTGGAAATTCTCTCTTTTCCCATCAGCCTCCTCCTCTTGCCTTGTTCTTTTGGGGGTCTGTCTCCAGGGAGCAGTCTCCTAGGGACCACTTTGCTTCTCCAGAACAGAGGGAAATGCAACCTGGTGACCCAGTGCCGGGTTTCTCATAAGCTGTAAGCAGTTTGAACTTCCAGCTGGGCTGTGTTGAGAGAAATGGCTGACTTCACAGGGGCTTACAATAGTTATCATTTATCGAGGGCTTACTAGGGGTCTGGCTCAGGCTAAGCTGTTTATGTCACCTCCTCTAATTCTCACAAAAACATAATGAGGTGGGATTATTATTATTCTCCTCTTTTGACCACTAAAGAAATTGAGGCTGGCTGTAAATAACTTATACAAGGTCAAGTTAGAGGTGAAGTGGCAGGATTAGAATTTAGGGTGACCAGTTGTTCTTGTTTGCCCGATTCTGAGGGATTCATTGGACTTTCAGTGCTAAAACTGGAACAGTCCTGGGCAAATCACTATGGTTGATCACCCTAGTTCAGATCCTAGTTCATCTGACTGGCTGAAAGCCCTTCATCTTAACCATTATGGTCACTACCCCACCTGCATGGAGAAGAATATAATACAATAATATCACATGAATTAATACAATGTTACTCACACTTCTCTATTCCCATCTTTCTATATTGTGTTTTAGACAAAAGTTTTAAAAGTCAAATCTGGATGGTTCTCATTCAAACTAGATGTGGCTACTCCAACACTTTATTCATTCATTTGATTTACTATAGCCTGAATAATACTATAATGCTCCTTAATTAATAATTATACAATTTAATTAATTACATTTACTGAGCAATTAATGTGTGCCTTTTACTTTGCAAAAATGCTTTACTTGAATTATCATATTTAATTTGGACAACAATCCTATGAGATAGGTACTATTTATTTTCAGTTTTATTGAGGTATAATTGACATAGAACATTGTGTGGGTTTAAGGTGTGCAACATTATGATCTGATACATGTTGCAAAATGATAACCACAATAGATCAGTTAACACAGCCATCATACAGTACTATTTTTTTCCCCAGTTTTGCAAATAAGGCCTCAGAGAACTGAAGTGATTGACCACAAAGAGCATGCAGAGCTGCCACGCTAACCCATTTCTGAGGCCAGAGAGCTGGCTGATTCAGGACGTAGGGGAGCACGGTTTATCTGCCCTACTCCATACAGCCTTAGGGCTGTCTTCAAGTGCTTTGCAGCAGTCCAATCTTAACCCATGTAGCTGTGTCTCACTTCAAAAAATAACTGCAGGGGGCTTCCCTGGTGGCACAGTGGTTGAGAGTCCGCCTGCTGATGCAGGGGACACGGGTTCGTGCCCCAGTCCCGGAAGATCCCACATGCCCCAGAGTGGCTGGGCCTGTGAGCCGTGGCCGCTGAGCCTGCACGTCCGGAGCCTGTGCTCTGCAACGGGAGAGGCCACAACAGTGAGAGGCCTGCGTACCGCAAAAAAAAAAAAAAAGAAAGAAAAAATAACTGCAGGAATTCTAACTTTTCAAAAAGATTCATAGCAGTGGGCTTCAAAATTGAGAGCTCTCCAAGTAAATTTAAATGATGACTTGATTTTTAAAATATCCATTTACATGCAATCTGTAGGGCCCATCTCTGACACAGTTCCTTGGCATGGCCTAAGGGATTGTTTGAAAGCAGAACACTAGTGGGATGTCATTTGGCTTATGTTAAATGGCTTTCTGGGGGAACTTTAACTCTATACACTGCTCAGGAATAACTGATGACCAAAGACTCTCACATGATAGAAGCTTTATACTATGGGCACTTGGTCGCCTCCCTCCCTCCTGTCCATCTGTCTATGTCTTTCTCTCTGTTTCTTTGAGTGTCTGTCTTTCTTTCTGTCTCTAAACCCCCAAAGAGGAAAAGAAGTATTTCATTAACTTCCTCTTAATTTACAAGGCCATGCATGTGAATGCATGGTTTAGAAATCTATTTTATAAGCCTCACCTTTCAAACTGTGTCCTTTTAAGGCTACACATCCTCATCTAGTTCTGCTTCGAAGGCATGTCTCAAAGGATACCCAGTAGAACTTTAAAAATTCTTGCTTTTAGTCCTTATGTGACTTTCAGACAGGATGATGTTCCTCTCACTAGGCTTTGTTCTTCTAACCCATGTTTTTTTAAAGTATGTGTATGTGTGTGTGCACGCGCACATGTGCACGCACACACACACACACACCCCAGTCACTATGCTGATTCCTAGTTTCTGGGGAAACAAAATTGAATGAAATATACATACTCAGGGCCATTTTAAGATCTTTTAAGCCGAGGCACTTAAAGAGTTTGAGGCCCATCATCATATATCGTATTAAACATAATAAAATGCCCTCATATCCCACCTTATCTTTTTTTAACTGAATTTGAAATAATTTCATGTTTGTTTTTGCAATTATTTGGCTATGGGTGATACTTAATTTATGGTTGTCTGTTACGCCTTAGCCATCATTGTCAGCAATCGAGAATTCCTGCCAAGTGAGGAAATCTTACCTACCAATTACTTTCAAAGATAATAAAGTTTTTATGAATACTAAATTTACCCATTAATGAAGTTGACATTCTATTTTTGGGGCAATTAAACATTTATTTCCATAAATTATTTCTTTTCATATTTTGGAGCCAGTATATATCTTTTTTTTCAGGTCTCAAATACTTTTCTGAGTTTTACAAAGCCTGTTGGCTCCAGGCACCGTGGCTAGGGGCCCATGGGGTAAAGGATTGTGCACGTCCTCCCTGCCTTGAAGTGTGTTCCAGCTCGAGACAGAGAAGAAAAGCAAGAAGTGCAAGGCAGGGTGGACTCAAAGCTTTGATGCCATGGTAGAAATATGAGCCAGATGGCAGAGGAGCACAGGCTCCAGAGTATTTAATTCAGACTCAGAAGGAGGTAAGAAGGAAGGTTACCCTGAAATGAGTGAAACTTGAGCTGAACTTGAAGTTCAGTGGAGCCAGTCAAGCAGAGAGGGCGTGAGAGGGCATTCCATCAGAAGAAAGAGCCAAAGTCGTGGAGCAGAACAGAGCCTGTTGAACCAGGAGGCTACTCTGTGTGGGTACCTGTGGAGTGCCAGTGCAGGTGTGGCATGGGGGGAACGTCCCTCCCTTGGGAAGGCCCATTATGAAGGGCCTTGTGCCCCAAAAAGAAGTCTTTTTTTTTTTTTTTTTAGTTTGGCAGTTTGTTTATTTATGTATTTGTATTTATTCGTTTGTTTATTTTTATTACAGTATAGTTGATTTACAATGCTGTGTTAGTTTCAGGTGTACAGCAAAGTGATTCGGTTATACATATAGATACATATATGTATATAACTATATTTTCTTTTTGCTGATCCTTTTCCATTATAACTTATGACAAGATATTGACTGTAGTTCCCTGTGCTGTACTGTAAATCCTTGTTGTTTAAGAAGTCTTAATTTTATCCTAAGGGCAGTGGGGAGGGGGCACTGAATATTTTGTATGAACAGTGATGGGGAGGTCGTAAAATACCCAAAAAGGTATTTTGGAGGCAGAAAAGACAGGACTTGGTAACTCTCTGCAGGTGGGGTAACTCGCTGTGATGTGGGCGTCCGGTGAGACCTCCCTCGTTCCGGTTGAGTTGCCTGGAGGGACCGGGATGCCCTGCACCTTCACCATCTCAGGCCACACAGGGCAGGGCGGGGCCGGGGCAGCTGAGCTCGAAGGCCCGAGTGCGTGGGGACTTGTCCGTGGGCAGTTGTCTCAGGCACCTGCTGCCCATGCCACAAACACTGGCAGGAGGGTGTCAGGAAGGCAGAAGGAAACATGAGAAAGATGGGCCACAAATAAGTCTTTGATCCTGATAGCAGCCTGGTTTGGAAGCAGCGAAAGATTTTGTATGCTGAGCTCAATTTCTCATGTTCAGGCCTAAATGTGTCACTAATACTCTGCGAGGCTCACCGACCAGACCCACTCCACCCCACGCTGTTGATTCCACACATCCTGGGAGCTCTTGGCCTGCCAGGGGCTCTTTCTTATTGCTCAGTCGTCTGTGAATGTACCTAATTCAAAAGGTGAATACATTTAAATGGCTTAAACGTAAAAGCCAGGTTGCCAGGCAACTGGGAATCCGAAATACCCTTGTCAGGTTATGTAAGTGAGGAACTGGCAGGTCACCACTGTAGTTGTTTTGATGGGAACAGCAGCAATAATAATCCTTTCTTTCTTTCTCTCGTATTTCTTCTCGCGCTCCCTCCTTTCATCTCTTACTGTAAATCAGCAGCTGAGCCTTAGTTTTGAGGTATACTAGCTCTATTCCGACCAAAGTGTGCCTGGGAACAGCTCTGGGTTCTGTTTGTGGAGTAACTAAGCAGCAAGGTTACTTTCCTATTGCCGACTTCCCCTGGTTCCTCAAACACCCCCAGGTTCTTGAAACAACCTGTACCACACCAACCATTGCGAGAGTAAAAATTTCCACATCTCAAAGCAAGTAACGCAGCTATTGAAATTTCCTGGCACGATTTCCGTTTTAAACTGCTCTCCTCCAGTGTCAGGTGGTGACATATGTTTTGGGCTTAAGACTCTTAAATTTTCTCCTCCTACCTTAATGGTCCTTATGACTCAGGCCTGTAATTTATTCATCGTGTAGTTTTCACTTGGTTGTTTCACTTGGTGTCTTAAATAGCTGGAACTAGCAAGGGTTTGGGGACAGTCTAAGATTCCTGAAAGGTACTGCAGGAAAGAGAGCAGGCTTTCAGTTTGTACTTTATAATTTAAAAAGAAAATCATCCTATTTGCCTATTTTAAAATGTCCATTGCACAGGAGATCACATTTCCTTCCCACCCCTCACTCTTACCATTTCCCTTCCCTTCGTCATGGATACCTAATAATATCCTGCAATAAGATTACCCAGCAGCCCATGGTAACACAGGCGTACTTTGCTTATGGAGGAAACTTTGGCTTTGGAACTGAGAGCCTGTGCCCTCGGGGACTTTGGATTCTTTTCTCGTTCAGATATGGTCAGGCAAATAATGTGGGTAAGAGCAAAGCGAGAGACCCATTGTATGTGATCTGGGAGCAGAATTATTCACTAGGATATTTCAGCGTTTTCTGAGCAAAGCCAAAAGCTCTTTAATCTCTTACTTCAAGATTCATATCTGTATCTTTCACTGCCTTATAATATGCCTCAACTTGGTGAAATGTAATCTAGCGTAACAAGGTGAGCTGTGTTGGGTGAGTCTTCATGGAGCCTGAAAAGGTCTCCTTCCAACTCACTTCGGTTATTTTACGTTTCTCGAGGTTACTGTGATGCACGGCTATGCCGCGATTGTACTCAGGCCAGGAGCTCTGGCAGGAGGTGGTTGGAGCCTTGGTTTTGTAGTGAAACACACAGAAACAGCTGGTAGCGATTTAGCCCCACCCTCATGGTCTGTAGGTGACAGAGCCCTCCTGGGGACTTCTGGAGCTTGAGGGAATTATAGTGCTTTCCTCGGCCAGAATTAATTCTAATAGGGAGGCCAGGGGTAAAGGAGCCAGTGCCCTGGGGTACCAGTGAGCCAGCAGATCCCAGGCAGAATTGCGAGCATCCCTAACCAAGATCAGCTGATGGGTTCGTGGGGGGGTGGAGTGGGGGCTGCAGCAGCATCTGTCTGCAATTTTCCTGATGCGATTACACGCTTCTCCCAAGTGACTGTCGTTTCTGTGTGTAGTAAATCTCTCAAACCCAATCCAAATACTCTATTATGATACTGTATATATTATGTATCATTATAGCACAGAAGTATTATTTTTATTTTCAGCATATTAAACAAAATCTCCAGAAAAGTCTGTACAGTTTGATGCAGATGAGGAAATGCAGATGCCTTTGCTCTTATTTATGCAGAGTCTAAAATTGTTGTCTCAGCCTCGACTACACCACTTCCTCATAGTTATCTGAAAATCAGGAATAGATTTCCTGATTTTCTTTTCATTTATACCTATTATCCAAACCCACTTTCTTATAGTCAGAGATAGATAGGAACAAAATAAGAAGGCGAGATTGCCCTTTGCAAAGAAATATGAGTTTGTAATATTTCAAAATTGGATTGTTTCATGAGAAAGAAGGCAATGAAACAGAATGTTTTGTTTGGAGGGGGCTATTATTTTATTCATTTTCTTAATGCCTTGACTATATTACATTGGAGTGTAGTAAACTTTTATCATTGAGTATGGTGAAGGGTTTCAGTTAGAGACTTGAAAGAGGGTCTAGGGCTGTATTGATCAAGTTAGTAGTCACGAGTCACATGAGGCTATTGAGCAGTTAAAGCAGTCCGAATTGAGGTGTGCTGAAAGTGTAAAATACACACCAGACTTCTGATGACTAAGTACAAAAAAATGTAAAATATCATATTAATCGTTTTTTGTATTGATTACATATTGGAATGGTAATGTTTTGAATCTTTGGGGTTAAATACAATTTACTATTAAAATTAATTTTTTAAATTTAAAAAATGTAGCTACTAGAAAAATCTAAAATTTTGCATAATATTTCTGTGGCTTGCATTATATTTCCGTGGGACAGGGAGAGCTTTGCTGCTCAAAGTGTGATCTTTGGACTAGCAATCTTGGCATCACTTGGGAGCTTGGTAGAGATGCAGGACCTCAGGCCCAGACCCCAGAGTCACTGAAACAGAATCTGCATTTTAACAAGTTCTCCGGAGGATTCACATGTAAAACACAGTTTGAGAAACACTGCTTTAGTTGAGGGAATTTCCTAAAAGGCCAAAATTCTTTCACTCCCAATAAATAATCTATTTCCCATGGGGAAACTGGGAGTTCTTTTAGGACAGGGACTCTGCCTAAAACTGCTTTTTTACCCTCAGTGTTTGATACGTCCTTGGCACATAGAAGATAATAAATGTTGAATAAATGAATGGGCACATAATCGTCTCTACCACTTTATGGATGTAAACTTTCATAATGGTCACGTAAAGTGGAAAAGCCTGGTGAGTGACCACTGTTGAGGGCAAATAGTTTAAAGTGGTCGGTCTTCTATGGCATCATTTTGGTATCAGAAACACAGAATAATGTGCTATTGTCACATGTGATGAACTTAATTGGCTTCCCTTCTGGACTTTGAAAACCTTATCCTGATTGTGGTACAGAAAATTATCTTAAATGGAGCAGAAGTGCAAATTAGATCATGGTACTGCCCTGCTCAAACCTCCGTGATTTTTCATTACAACCCAATCTTTCTCTGTAAGACTCATAGAATCTGGCTCTTGTCCATTCTGTCCACTTCACACACTCTATTCCAGCTCTATTTAACTTTATTTCTTTTTTATTTCTTTTTTTTTTTTTTTTGCGGTACGCGGGGCTCTCACTGTTGTGGCCTCTCCCATTGTGGAGCACAGGCTCCGGACGCGCAGGCTCAGCGGCCATGGCTCACGGGCCCAGCCACTCCGCGGCATGTGGGATCTTCCCAGATCGGGGCACGAACCCACGTCCCCTGCATCGGCAGGCGGACTCTCAACCACTGCGCCACCAGGGAAGCCCTAACTTTATTTCTTGAACTGGCTAAATTTCCTCAATGCAAGGAGGTCTCTGCTTAGATGCCAACTCCTCAGAGAGACTTCTCTTCATCATCTTTTCTAAAATGATGACCTCCACCCCTCCTTTGAATTCTCTGCTGCGTCTCTGCTTTATTTTTCTTCACAGTACTTACATGATGATACTGTTTGCCTTCCCCACTAGAAGGTAAGCTCCTGATGGCAGGGACTTTGACTCTTTCCCTGTTACAGCTCCAATTTGTAACACAGTGCCTGGTGCGTCTTAAGCACTCAATAAATACTTGTTGAATGAATGAACAAATGAATGAATGGATTCTGAAAAAATTAGTGAATTTGTATGTTGTGACACAGCTGGGCATGGAGAGGTTAATTAGAGGTTAATTACAGTTAATTACACGCATCTACTCAGCAAATATTTTCTGAAAACCCCCAATGTACACCGCTTTAGGAACAGAGAATTAAGGTATAGGAAGCAGGCTGGATAGTGGAAGAAAGCGACCAAATGATAAAATGGATGATAAGTTTACTTGGGGAGTTGTGTACAGATGTATGGCTAATGTGCATCTGGATAATACTAGAAATCCACATATGTCGTAAGACCTAGGAGACGGAGACTACTCCCTCTTCCTAGGTTGGTGGGGGTGGGGGGGATCAAGAAAAGCTTCAGGGTGAAGGGCAATAAGAATTTTCCAGGCACGGAAGTGGGGAAAGACTTCTAAACAGAGGGAAGAGTGTGGGCAGCACCACAGCCAAGGAAGGGAAAGGACATGTATTTTGGGAACAGTAAAAAGCAGAGCGAATACTATTTGGTTCAGGAGGAACAGGGATTGAGACCAGACAGTCTGGCTGAGGCCAGCTGGTGAGGACTTTCAACTCTATAAGAAGTATAGATTCTACTATATTTATTATGTGGAAGGTGATGCAGTCAGATCTTTTTTTTTTTTTTTTTTTCTGTTTGTTTTGGATCTCTTGGGATGCTGTGTGGCTGGAACAGATGGTGAGGAAGAGGTTGTATGCATGCGGTGAAGAAGCAGGAGGGATGTATGATGGAGAGAGGAGGAATTAGAGAGGGTAGGGCCTTTCTGGTCCTGGGCATTTCCCTCCCTGTTATGTGTATTGCTTACAATTCGTGAAGAAGTTTTAAAGAGTTAAGAAAATGATCATGGGCTGCCAATACATGATCATGATCCTCCAGTCAATTTCTATAGCTCATCAGCTGTGTAGGGTATAAGGTCAGCCTTTGCTCCACAGCTACCTCCCTGCTGCCCCCGCGAATCCTCAGAGAGGCAAGTGGGGGCCGTGAGCATCCTCTCTCTTCCTTCTGTCAGTGCAGGAGCCCCTATATATCTGGTGAAAATTAAGTAATCTCTTTACAGAGAGAAGTCAGAGCTTCTCAGGCTGTATGCCATTCTGGGGTATGGAGGTCATTTCTCAAGCTTTGAAAGGAAGGTAGATTACAAAGTTCTGGGAGGGACAAGATCTGAGGCCACTTCTTGCCTCTTCCAGTGGGAGTGAAGATGATCAATTTGGGGTGAACTGAGGTTTTTAACCTCACCATTTGGAGCAACCCCAAATGAGACTAGTTCGGAAACTGCAATCTGGTCAATTTCTTATTCTCATGGCATATGGGCCAGAAAGCTCATAGCTTAAGAGTTTGTAAAAGAGGGCATGTGAACAGAAGACCCTGCTCATCTGGAAAGGAATTGTGCCCCAGCTGTCAGGAGAAGCAAGAGAGATCCAGGCTACACTTGATTGTTCAGAAGCTGATTACGTACCTGCACTACTTTCTTCTGCCGCCACCTGGCTTTTGACTTCTCTACTTATTAGCACTTGCACCTGAATATTGGAAAAAGAGAAAAAAAGAGATGAAGCCCCATGTAATTTTGCTTCTTCTTAGATGCTCTATTAAAAGAATACAGAAGAATATAATAGAATCAAGGGGGATTGAAACCACTGGCTAAAAAGTTTTATTTTTATCTACTGTATTTCACATTGCCATTGATAATCATTGAATTTAGTCCTGCAAAGACCTGAGAGAGCCTGATTTTCTAGGTCAGGAACTGAGGTTTCAAAAGAGTTTAATTTCCCCAAATACATTCAGTTAGTATGAAGCAGAACCGGGCCTCAAACCCTGCTTCCCTGATTCAGAATTTACATGGTGCTTGTTTTACCCTCAATGTATCATCATGGTTTATCTCAAGAGGATTAATTTTAGCCGACCTCTTAAGTATACATACAAAATAGTACATGGTCAAATGAAAAGAACATTGGATTTTGTTTCAGAACACCTAAATTTTCCTCTTGCTTTCTCTCCTTTCTAGCTTTATGAGTGAGAAGAGAATAATACTTGTCTTACCTACTTTACCATTTACTTTGAGAACTAAAAGGATAATGTAGGTGAAAGTGCCTTCTCAGCTGCAAGTTTCTATAGAAATGTCATGAATGTGTTTACATGTAATCCCACACATTTTAACAGAGCTGGCACAAATTATTGGTTAATCTGTCAGAGAGCCACCAGCTGAGATAACATTGAATTGCATTAAAGGACTCTTATTTCACATCAGTGAGGAAATTCTAAGAAATTAGAAAGGTATGCGGAATAAGTGATATAGACTTTGGAGAGAAAGAAATGTTTCATTCTTTGTAGATGTTAGGATTGTCTGCCTGGAAATTTCAATATAATCAACAGAAATTTTTAAAAGACGAGTATAAGAAAGTTCAAGAACTTGGAAATTCCATTGAAGACATTCTCCCTTGTTTTGGAAACCGCATAAAAAAAACATGTATGATAGAAAACAAAACACATATTCCTATTTCTGGAAAATGAGGAGACAGACTTCTAAGTACTTGTAAGGGGTGTTGAAAGCAGCCAAGTTCTAACAGGATCTTGGTGGAAGGAACATGGAAAGAAATGGAAAACAGAGTTCAGCACCAGGGGTGAGATACGATCCAATACTCAGCAAAAGTAACTTTTAAACCTGAAGTTGGGATGAATTCATTTTTAGACAAATGAAGAAAATACAAAAAGGGAGAGTATTCACTGCTAGCAGACCCATGGTAGAAGAAATAATGATGGGTGATTTTTCAGGCAGAAGGAAAATGAAACCTGATGGATGCTTGTAGATGGAGTAAGGAATGAAGAAGAATTAAAAGGGTAAATATATAATTTAATTTAAATTAACATCAACTTTATAACACAATAAATGTGTTTTGTGAGTTTTAAGATTTATGGTATGATAGATCAAAATGTAGTAGATTATATTTACTATGATAAGTTAAATGTACATACTTTAATCTTGAAAGTAACTAATTAAAGAAGAATAAAAGGATGTGTAACTACTAAACTAATAGAGCAGAAAAAAGGAACAATAGTAAAAAAAACTACCCAATCATTCTAAATGAAGACAAGACAGGAAAGAAAATAGATTATACAAAAGTTAAAATGAATGGAGAACAAAAAATAAAATGATAGCATTAAACACACATATGTCATTAGTTGCATCAAATGTAAGTTGACTAAATACTCCATTTAAAAGAGATAGAGAATCAGAACCAAGATGGCAGAGTAAAAGGACATGATCTCACTCCCTCTTGCGAGAACACCAGAATCACAACTAGCTGCTGGACAGTCATCGACAGAAAGACACTGGAACTCACCAAAAAAGATACCCCACATCCAGAGACAAAGGAGAAGCCACAATGAGAAGGTAGGAGGGGTGCAACCACAGTACAGTCAAATCCCATAACTGCTGGCTGGGTGGGTGACTCACAGACTGGAGAACACTTATACCACAGAAGTCCACCCACTGGAGTGGAGGTTCTGAGCCCCACATCAGGGTTCCCAACCTGGGGGTCCAGCAATGGGAGGAGGAATTCCTAGAGAACCAGACTTTGAAGGCTAGTGGGATTTGATTGCAGGACTTGGACAGGACTGGGAGAAACACAGACGTCACGCTTGGAGGGCACACACAAAGAAGTGTGCCCATCGGGACCCAGGGGAGGAAGCAGTGAACCCATGGGAGACTGAACCAGACCTACCTGCTACTGTTGGAGGGTCTCCTGCAGAGGTGGGAGGTGGCTGTGGCTCACCGTGGGGACAAGGACACTGGCAGCAGAAGTTCTGGGAAGTACTCCTTGGCATGAGCCCTCCCAGACTCTGTCATTAGCCCCACCAAAGAGCCCAAGTAGGCTCCAGTGTTGGGTTGCCTCAGGCCAAAGAACCAACAGGGAGAAGGGTACCCAGCCCTACCCATCAGCAGTCAAACGGATCAAAGTTTTACTGAGCTCTGCCCACCAGAGCAACAGTCAGCTCTACCCACCACCAGTCCCTCCCATCAGGGAATTTGCACAAGCCTCATAGATAGCCTCATCCACCACAGGTCACAGAGCAGAAACAAGAAGAACTACAATCATGCAGCCTGTGGAGCAAAAGCCACATTCACAGAAAGATAGACAAGATGAAAAGGCAGAGGCCTATGTACCAGATGGAGGAACAAGATAAAACCCCAGAAAAACAACTAAATGAAGTGGACATAGGCAATCTTCCAGAAAAAGAATTCAGAATAATGATAGTGAAGATGATCTAGGACCTCGGAAAAAGAATGGAGGCAAAGATCGAGACGATGCAAGAAATGTTTAACAAAGACTGAGAAGAATTAAGGAACCAACAAACAGAGATGAAAAATACAATAACTGAAATGAAAACTACACTAGAAGGAATCAATAGCAGAATAACTGAGGCAGAAGAACGGATAAGTGACCTGGAAGACAGAATGGTGGAATTCACTGCTGTGAAACAGAATAAAGAAAAAAGAATAAAAAGAAATGAGCAGCCTAAGAGAACTCTGGGACAACATTAAATGAAATGACATTCGCATTATAGGGGTCCCAGAAGGAGAAGAGAGAGAGAAAGGACCTGAGAAAATATTTGAAGAGATTTTAATCGAAAACTTCCCTAACATGGGAAAGGAAATAGCCAACCAAGTCCAGGAAGTGCAGAGAGTCCCAGGCAGGATAAAAGAAAGGAGAAAGACACTGAGACACATAGTAATCAAACTGGCAAAAATTAAAGGCAAAGAAAAATTATTGAAAGCAGCAAGGGAAAAACGACAAATAACATACAAGGGAACTCCCATAAGATTAACAGCTGATTTCGTAGCAGAAACTCTGCAAGCCAGAAGGGAGTGGCATGATACACTTAAAGTGATGAAAGGGAAGAAACTACAACCGAGATTACCCTACCTGGCAAGGATCTCATTCAGATTCGATGGCGAAATCAAAAGCTTTACAGACAAGCAAAAGTTAAGAGAATTCAGCACCACCAAACCAGCTCTACAACAAATGCTAAAGGAACTTCTCTAGGTGGGAAACAGAAGAGAAGAAACGGACCTACAAAAACAAACCCAAAACAATTAAGAAAATGGTCATAGGATCATACATATCGATAATTACCTTAAACGTGAATGGAATAAATGCTCCAAACAAAAGACACAGGCTCGCTGAATGGATACAAAAACAAGACCCATGTATATGCTGTCTACAAGAGACCCACTTCAGACCTAGGGACACATACAGACTGCAAGTAAGGGTAGGGAAAAAGATATTCCATGCAAATGGAAATCAAAAGAAGCTGGAGTAACAATACTCATATCACATAAAATAGACTTTAAAATAAAGAATGTTACAAGAGACAAGGAAGGGCACTAGTAATGATCAAGGGACCCATCCAAGAAGAAGATATAACAATTATAAATATATATGCACCCAACATAGGAACACCTCAATACATAAGGCAACTGCTAACAGCTCTAAAACAGGAAGTCAGCGGTAACACAATACTAGTGGGGGACTTTAACACCTCACTTACACCAATGGACAGATCATCCAAAATGAAAATAAGGAAACAGAAGCTTTAAATGACACAATAGACAAGATAGATTTAATTGATATTTATAGGACATTCCATCCAAAAACAGCAGATTACACTCTGAAATGTGCACAGAACATTCTCCAGGATAGATCACATCTTGAGTCACAAGTCAAGCCTCAGTAAATCTAAGAAAATTGAAATCATATAAAGCATCTTTTCTGACCACAACTCTATGAGATTAGAAATGAATTACAGGGGAAAAAACATAAAAAACACAAATACATGGAGGCTAAACAATATGTTACTAAATAACCAAGAGATCACTGAAGAAATCAAGGAGGAAATAAAAAAATACTTAGAGACAAATGACAATGAAAAAATGATGATCCAAATCCTATGGGATGCAGCAAAAGAAGTTATAAGAGGGACGTTTATAGCTATACAAGCCTACATCAAGAAACAAGAAAAATCTCAAATAAACAATCTGACCTTACACCTAAAGGAACTAGAGAAAGAAGAACAAACAAAACCCAAAGTTAACAGAAGGAAAGAAATCATAAAGATCAGAGCAGAAATAAATGAAATAGAAACAAAAGAGTAGCAAAGATCAATAAGACTAAAAGCTGATTCTTTGAGAAGATAAACAAAATTGTTGACCATTAGCCAGACTCCTCAAGAAAAAGAGGGAGAGGACTCAAATCAGTAAAATTAGAAATGAAGAAGGATAAGTTACAACAGACACCGCAGAAATACAAAGCATCCTAAGAGACTACTACAAGCAACTCTATGCCAATAAAATGGACATCCTGGAAGAAATGGACAAATTCTTAGAAAGATATAACGTTCCAAGACAACCAAGAAGAAATAGAAAATATGAACAAACCAATCACAAGTAATGAAATTGAAACTGTGATTAAAAATCTTCCAACAAACACAAGTCCAGGACCAGATGCCTTCACAGGTTAATTCTATCAAACATTTAGAGAAGAGCTAACACCAATCCTTCTGAAACTCTTCCAAAAAATTGTAGAGGAACGAACAGTCTCAAACTCATTCTGTGAGCCCACCATCACCCTGATACCAAAACCAGACAAAGATACTACAAAAAAAGGAAAATTAGAGACCAATATCACTGATGAATATAGATGCAAAAATCATCAACAAAATACTAGCAAACAGAATCCAACAACACATTAAAAGGATCATACACCATGATCACGTGGAATTTATCCCAGAGATGCAAGGATTCTTCAATATATGCAAATCAATCAATGTGATACACCTTATTAACAAATTGAAGAATAAAAACCATATGATCATCTCAATAGATGCAGAAAAAGCTTTTGACAAAATTCAACACCCATTTATGATAAAAACTCTCCAGAAAATGGGCACAGAGGGAACCTACCTCAACACAATAAAGGCCATATACGACAAACCCACAGCAAACCTCATTCTCAATGGTGAAAAACTGAAAGCATTTCCTCTAAGATCAGGAACAAGACAAGGATGTCCACTCTCACCACTGTTATTCAACATAGTTTTGGAAGTCCTAGCCACAGCAATCAGAGAAGAAAATGAAGTAAAAAGAGTACAAATTGCAAAGCAAGAAGTGAAACTGTCACTGTTTGCAGATGACATGATACTATACATAGAGAATCCTAAAGATGCCACCAGAAAACTACTAGAGCTAATCAATGAATTTGGTAAAGTTGCAGGATAGAAAACTAATGCACAGAAATATCTTGCATTCCTATACACTAATGATGAAAAATATGAAAGAGAAATTAATGGAACACTCCCATTTACCACTGCAACAAAAAGAATAAAATACCTAGGAATAAACCTATCTAGGGAGATAAAAGACCTGTATGCAGAAAACTATAAGACACTGATGAAAGAAATTAAAGATGATACCAACAGATGGAGAGATATACCATGTTCTTGGATTGGAATAATCAATATTGTGAAAATGACTATATTGCCCAAAGCTACCTGCAGATTGAATGCAATCCCTATCAAATTACCACTGGCATTTTTTACAGAACCAAAACAAAAAATCTTAAAATTTGTATGGAGACACAAAGGACCCTGAACAGCCAAAGCAGTCTTGAGGGAAAAAAACACAGCTGGAGGAATCAGACTCCCTGACTTTAGACTATACTACAAAGCTACAGTAATCAAGACAATATGGTACTGGCACAAAAACAGAAATTTAGATCAACAGAACAAGATAGAAAGCCCAGAGATAAACCCATGCTCCTATGGTCAACTAATCTATGACAAATGAGGCAAGGATATACAATGGAGAAGAGACAGTCTCTTCAATAAGTGGTGCTGGGAAAATTGGACAGCTTCATGTAAAAGAATGAAATTAGAACACTCCCTAACACCATACACAAAAATAAACTCAAAATGGATTAGAGACCTAAATGTGAGGACAGAGACTATAAAACTCTTAGAAGAAAACATAGGAAGAACATTCTTTGACATAAATCACAGCAAGATCTTTTTTGACCTACCTCCTAGAGTAATGGAAATAAAAACAAAAATAAACAACTGAGACCTAATGAAACTTCAAAGCTTTTGCACCACAAAGGAAACCATAAACAAGACGAAATGAGAACCCCCAGAATTCGAGAAAATATTTGCCAATGAGTCAATGGACAAAGGATTAATCTCCAAAATATATAAACCGCTTACGCAGCTCAATATGAAATAACAAGAACCCAATCCAGAAATGGGCAGGAGACCTAAGTAGACATTTCTCTAAAGAAGACATACAAATGGCTAAGAAGCACATGAAAAGCTGCTCAACATGACTTATTATTAGAGAAATGCGAATCAAAACTACAATTAGGTATCACCTCACACCAGTTAGAATAGGCATCATCAGAAAATCTACAAACAACAAATGCTGGTGAGGGTGTGGAGAAAAGGGAGCCCTCTTGCACTCTTGGTGGGAATGTAAACTGATACAGCCACTATGGAGAACAGTATGGAGGTTCCTTAAAAAACTAAAAATAGAATTACCATATGACCCAGCAATCCTACTACTGGGCATATACCCAGAGAAGACCATAATTCAAAAAGACCCATGCACCCCAATGTTCATTGCAGCACTGTTTACAATAGCCAGGTCATGGAAGCAACCTAAATGCCCATCGACAGACAAATGGATAAAGAAGATGTGGTACATATATACAATGGAATATTACTCAGCCATAAAAAGGAACGATATTGGGTCATTTGTTGAGACATGGTTGGATGAAGAGACTGTCATACAGAGTGAATAAGTCAGAAAGAGAAAAACAAATATCGTATATTAATGCATATATGTGGAACCTAGAAAAATGGTACAGATGAACCGGTTTTCAGGGCAGAAATTGAGACACAGATGTAGAGAACAAACGTATGGACACCAAGGGGGGAAAGTGGCTTGGGGGTGGGGTTGTTGGTGTGATGAATTGGGCAATTGACATTGACATATATACACTGATGTGTATAAAATTGATGACTAATAAGAATCTGCTGTATAAAAAAATAAAATTAAAAAATTAAAAAAATTAAAACAAAAAATAAAAGAGAATAAAGTTTGCTAGACTGAATAAAATATAATAGTCAATTATATGATACATCCAAGAAATGAATACCTACTGAAAAATTATAGAAAGTTTGAAAGTAAAGGGATGGGAAATGATACACATTGTAAATACTAACCTAAAGAAATCCAGCAAAGGTATATTAATACAGCCAAAGGAGAAGCTAAGGAGGAATGTTTTAGTAGAAATAGAGAAATACCTTATAACAATAAAATGTCCTGTTAGGACAACATAGCGATGCTAAATCTGTTTTCATTTAAAACATAGCTTTAAAATAAAGAAATAATTGACAACATTATAAGAAGAAATAGAGAAATCTAAAAGAGTCTTTGGAGACTTTTAATATACCTCTCTCAGTAACTCATAGAGTAAGGAGACATAATATCAAGCAAAAATATAGAAAATATGAAGAATATAACTAGCAAATCTGATCTAATTGGTATATATGGAACGTTGCACTCAGTGGCATTCTTTTAAACACATGGATAACATTTATAAAATTCCATCATACACTGGGCCAATGATGTAAATACCATTTTAAGTTCTTTGTAAAAGAACAAAAATATTGACACCAAAGAAAGTAGAAGGAAGGAAAAATGAAATTTAGGAGCAGAAATAAATGAAAGAGAAAACAACTATAAAATAAAGAGTTCATTTTTGGAAAAGACTAAAAATGATATGCTCTCTTTGAGAATGATTAAGAATAAAGAACTCTATATCAGAAATAAAAATAAGGACCATCACTAGAGACTCTTAAATATAATAAGGGGGACTTTAAAATAACTTTACACCAACATATTTGAAAATATACCTTTAAATGTAAAATTATTGAAAAGTAGAATTACCAAACCGACAAAGGAAGAAATAGAAATTCTAAGTGGTTGGATTTTTTTATTACATGAAATGAATGCTTTTTAATATTTTGATTTTGTTATTATGTAATTTGGGTTGTTATTAAAATCTTCAGAGAAAATAATTCTATGCTCAGATGGCTTCACTAGGAAATTTTACCATAAATTTAAGGAGGAAATATTTCTAATTTTCAAAAATCTTCCACAGAAAAGAAGTGGTAATGATTTCCAACTCATCATAACCTTGATATAAAAGTCTGAAAAGGACATTACAAGAAAGAAAAATTATAGACCAACTTCTCTCATGGGACATAGGTGCAAAATTCCTGAGAAAACAACCAAATCCAGAATTACATAAAATGATATATGATATATCATAATCAATGTATTTCAGGAATGTAATGTTGATACAACTTTCAAAAATTCAATGTTAAAGTGATGCCTAAGACTTGTTTCAAAATAATCTTGAGAGAGGTAGAGAGAGGGAGTATAAATAAAACAAAAATGGCTGGGAATTGATAATTGTTGTAGCTGGGCAGTAAATATATTTGTGTATATTCAAAGTTTTCTATAAAGGAAATAAAAATAAATAAATCCATGTAATTCATCACATTTACAGAATAAAGGAGAAAATTATGTATTCATTTCAATAGAAGCAAAATATCACTTGAAATAATTTGACATAATTTAAGATCAAAAGCTCTTAGCAAGTAGGAATAGAAGAAAACTTTCTTAATTTGATAAACGGTAGTTTCAAAAGCCTTAATGGGGAAATGTTGAAAGCTTGCCTTCTGAGACTGGAAACAAAAAAAAAGATTGCCACTATCACCAGTTCTATTTAATATTGTATTGTAGAGTATAAGCCAGAGTTTTTCATTCTCCTCTCTGTTGACATTTTGAACCAGATAATTTTTTGTTATGGGAGTCTGTTCTGTGCATTACAGAATGTTTAGTAGCATCCTGGGCCCCTATCCAATAGAGACCAGTAGATGCGAGTAGCATCCCACCTTCCAGTTGAAATAGATGCTTTCAGGTTTGGAGAGGAAAAAATAAAGCTTGTTATTTGCAGAAGATAAGACTGAATGTGTAGAAAATCCTAAAGGATATCATAGGAAGAAAAACATGAATCTCAACCCTTATATCATATCATAATCCAAAATTAACTCACTAGACCTAATATTGATTGACTTAAATGTAAAACTTAAGACTATAAATCTTGCAGAAGAAAATCATGGTCACATTGAGTTAGGCAAAGATTTCTTAGATGGAACACCAAATACTCAAACTATGAAAGAAGAAGAATGGAGAAGTTTGACTTTATCAAATAAAAAATGTTTTTGCTTCAAAATACATTTTCAAGAAAATGAAAAAGTAAGCCAAAGAGTGGGAGAATTTACTAAACCTATGTCTGTTAAACTGTTGTATTTAGAATATATAAAGAACACTTCAAACTCAATAATAAGACAAACAACCTGATTTTAAAATAAGCAAAAGATCTGAAAAGATACTTCCATTAAGAAAGTATGAAAATGGCTTAAAAGCACATACAAAGGTTCCCAACATCATCTGTCATCAGGGAAATGCAAATGAAAACAACAATTAGACACCACTACCTCCCCATTAGAATGACTAAAATTAAAAAGTCTTGACAATACTAAGGGTCGGTTGTTCTCTGGATTAACTGGAACCCTCAGACACTGCTGGTGGACATGCAGAATAGTACAGACTCTTTGGGAAACAGTTTGGCAGCATCTCATAAAAACCTACCATAATATTAACCCTACCAAAGTATGCAGAAATTCTGTTCCCCCAAGTATTCACTTTGAAGAAAAATGTATACACAAATGACTATAGCAGCTTATTTCATAGTATCCCTAAACTGGAAATAATACAAATGCTTATCAACAGGTGAGGGAATAAACAAATCGTGGCATGTCCATTGCTCTGTGGTACACTGGAATGTAAGTCAGTGGCTAAAAGGAACACATTATTGATTTATGTAGCAACATGGATGACTCTCAAAAGCATTACACTAAGGGAAAGAGGCCAGACAAAAAGGTTATATGCTGTATGAATCAATTATTATGAATTTCCAGAGAAGACAGCCCCACAGAGCCAAAAAGCAGATCAGTGGTTGCCAGAGGGTAGGGATGGGGTGAGGCAACTGCCTGCAAAGGGGAGTGAGGGGAATTTTTGTGATGATAATCATGATCTTAGTGGTTTTACAGCACTGCATACATTTGTCAAAATTCATTGAATTGTAAAATTAAAATTGGTAAAATTTATTGTATGTAAATTGTACCCTAAATACAACTAATTAAAAAAGAGAGATGGAAGAATCTTTATATATTGATGTGGAAAGACCACCAAGATATATTAGTAAATGAAAAACACACAGTGCAGAAAATTTTCATAGCATGCTACCTTTGGTGGTAAACATTAGTATCGTGTATATTATATAATGTATAAATTTTTTTCCCAGCACACATCTTTTCAAATTTTCTCTTTCTCAGAATCTTCTTTCATTGACATTTTCTTTTCCATTTCTGTTTCCTGGTCTCCTTCCTCACTCCTTGCCCTTCAGTCAGGCCATTTTTATCCACTCTCTTCCAGAGTTAAGGTCAAGTTAGCTGACTGGACCTTAAAATCACAATATGCTCTTTTGGCCATTTCTCCTATCTTCAGCTCCAACAAGAAGCCCCATCTGATCACACTCTTGCAAAATGATTTTCCATGGTGCTTCCACAGCCTATAAGATTGTTTCCAAACTCCTTAGCGTGGGCTAAAAGGCCTGTTTAAAAGAAACAGGTACAGACTTAGCTTGTAGCATCACTCCCCTTCTTACCTTCCATATAGCTAGTGTTCTAGTCACATAAAATCACATCACTCTTCTTCAGACACTCTGTGCTTTATGACCTCATTATCTAGCAATTACATCGACTTACCCCTTTCCATCATCTCCCTCCTTTCTTTTCTTCATCTGGCAAACTCAAACTCCAGTGGGACAAACCAGATCATATGTCATGTCTTCTGTGAAAAAAACTTTTTTTTAATCTTTCTCTTCTGTGGTTTACTACTCCTGGAAAATATTTTGCCTTTATGAAAACTGACATATGATTGTTATTTTCTGGAGACACAAACATGCTAGATCAGGATAAAGACATAGAAATGACCCAGGTAGCCTCCACTAGCAGATGTGTCTCTGTGTATAGATACCTTTAAGTATCTACAGTGACACAAATGGGATCCATTATGATGCAGTGCTCTTGCCTACATTGTTTTCACTCATCACTGTGTGACAGATATCTTCCAGTGTGAGATCTATGTGCCATTTTTAATGGTTGCATAGTATTCTGTTTTACGTATCATTTCTTTAATGTCCTGTGGATGTATGTTTAAGTCACTTCCATTTGCTCGCATTACCATAAATAACGTAATGAGCATTCCACTGTGCTTTGAAAAATGTCTTGACAAATGTCCCTGATCATTGGATCATAATTATCTGTGTGCCTGTCTTTCTCACCAGACTATTATTAGTTCCCTGAGGGCAAAAATCATTATTTCTTTTGGAATTTCCAGAACCTTACAGAGTGCCAGTAGGAGCTTAATATATATTGTTAAAAGAAAGAAGGAATAAATGAATGGATGTTTATATAGTTGGGCGTACATGTGTATCATCACACATGTCTTCTGTTCTTACTCAGCTTTTCATTGTCCCTGAGCCTGATATCTCTCAGGCATTATACCACCCCCTACTTGTTTCTAATACAGATGTCATTACCACTGACATAAATTCAATATGTTGCTTTCAGAATTACAATATTGCCAAACCATGACTCCCCCATAGATTTTGGTGGCCTCTGGAATAGATTTTATAAATTACAGAGGAAAAAAAAAAGACATATACTTGATACTCTTTGCCCTACCCTAAGCAAAGATGAGTTATTAAAACTGAAATTGTCAATTACAAGAAAAAACACATAGTATGTATGTTGCATACTATTTACAGCTGTTGTCTGTTATGGGTTCTCTGGAGCACCATTTGCTGCTACAACTGAATGGTCCCATAAGTTTAACTCACCAATACGACTGCAAAATTGCCTTAAATCACGGAGAGGAAGGAGGAAAATCAACTAGAAATGGCTAAAATTCTGCTTACACTTATTTCTTCATGAGAATCCACAGTTTTCCCTGTTTGCTACTTCAGGATGCTCAGAACAGCCTGGCAGGTTTTGTGGTGTATTACAGTCTAGCAGATTATCAACCTGACTCTCCAAAGGGAAGAAACATCATTGACATTTCTTTGCAAGAGCTGCATTTGGCTTATTGAGTAATGCACTGCATTGCACTGGTTACCAGGCAATGGGACTCAAATGGCCCAGACAATGAGAGTGTTTAGTTGGTGCTGAAAATTTACATGAGCTTAAGCTACCTTTTTTTTTTTTTTTTTTTTAATCTTGCTGGGCTGGGAGCACTTACTATTGTTGTTCAATATGCTGTAAATGAACATAGTTCAAAAACCACAAAGAGAGTGATATGGAATTATAGTACTGAAAATAAGCCACTGATTGGGTACAAATTCGTCAAGCCTCTTTATTACTCAACAAGCTTTTTATTGGCGTGCCAATACAGCTTGCTTTGGAAGGAGTGAAAAGTAATTGTGAGCAAATGATATAGTGGGAAAGTTTACCTTCAACTAATTTCAACTGTGCTCAGCTAGCTAACTATATACCACCCCCCACCAATACTTAGTAAGTTCCAGTTAGCAAATCACTAGGCTTACATGCAGAACATCCAACCCAATACTCAATTTCTTCAGAAACTTACATAATTCATCTCAGGTAGAACATGGTGGGGCTGGAATTTGAACTCTGGAAATATGGCTCTAAAAGTTGTTCTCTGCTCTATAACCCCACCACTGTCTATGGTTAAACAAATGTACTGTCTTCATAAATGTCAGAATTTTTTTGAAGCAGTCTTTGGCATGTCTTTCTCCTGTTGAAAAGCCATCATTTACTTTCTATTTCTTAAAGTAGACATTCTCAACTGTTGTTTTCTGGGACACACATAACAAATATTCTTACTACAACTCTCTGCCATTCTTTTCTCCCCAGTCCAGAAAGCACACTTGGGTGCATGTTATTCAAAGTAACCTTATTTTAAGGATGACCTTAAACCTGCTCTTATATCATATAAGTTAAACTAGAGTCTAATAAGATATAACAGAAACATGATTACATTTGCCCAGTCAAATAGTGGTTTATTGGTCTCAAACATCCGGAAGCATTGAAGAAGCTAGTGAAGGTGCAGGGTAGCTGCTTAAGGGATTTTTCAAGAACCTGTAGGCTCTTTCTACCTTTACGGTAACATCTTATCATGTGACTTTGATTCTCAAGTTGGCTTCTTCACCTGAAAGTATCAAATCTATGTTCACGGAAGGAACAAGAGACAAAGATGAGAGATAAGGGACAAAAACCAAGAAGGCATTTGCCAGGTGAAACAGTGCCCTTTGATCAGTTTTCCAGAAAGACCCACCCCAGGCTGCCATTTACATCTCATTGGTCTCGACCCTGTCACATGGTCACTCCTACCTACAAGAGGATCCACAAAGCTGGGTGTTTTGATCTGGGCACTTTTTAAACCCCCCAAAATCAGGGGTCTGGTAGTAAGAAAGAAGGGGAGAAAAGCTATTGGGAGGGTAGCCAGCATTTTGTGTGATATGTGTATGTGTGTGTGTATATACATGTATATGTCTATGTATGTATATTTATAAAGTATATGTATACATATATAGTGTAGTGTATATGTGTGTGTGTGTATATATATACACATACATATATATATATATATATAACAAGCATTTACACTTTTATTACTAACCAATGATTCTTCAGTAGATCTCATCACAGATCATAGCGTATCAGGGAGACACTGACTCCATGGTTGAGAACTTCTGATCTACAGAATAAAGTCCAAATCCCTAAACAAAATATATGAGGAAGGATCTTAACAGTTTGACACCAAACTGCTTTTCTAAATTCACAAGCTACTACCTCTAGTCCTTTGCTTCAGCCATTCACAACTTTTCTTTATTCTTGAATGCACCAGTTTTTCTCTTCTGTGTTCTTTGCCATGTATCTTTTTCTTTGCTTAGAAGGCCCCTCCTCACGTTCTTTCTCTAGTTAGCTGATACTTATCCTGCAGCACCCAGTCTAAACAACATCACATCGCTGGAAATGTCCTTTCCTCTCTGACTCAGATCTATGTTTGGTGCTTTATATACACCTCCACTAGCTCACTTGTCATTATTTGCTTGCATGTTTGTCACTACCGACAAATGCTTTGGCCTGTTACAGAACAAGAACTATAATATATTCAACTTTTTCTACCCAATGCCTCCTGCAGTTTCTGGAATATGTTCAAAATACCTGCTTAAGCAAAAACATAACTGAATATTATCCACAATATATAAAGGATCTACAAGAGAAGTAACATGCTCTCACCATAGTCAGTAAAAATGTACCAGTATATGCCCCTTAAACCTGCGTCTCATTGGCTGTTGACAGAGGGTATTTTGTTTGTTTTAATTAATGATAATAGTAATATAATTAGGGAATTAATAGTTTATTTCTCTGTATCTTCCATTACTTGTTATTTAGCTGTAATTGAGAGTTATTCAGTTTTGTCTTTCTTTGTACAGAATTAGAGACACAGTTTATTCCCTCAAAAAGATTACTGCTAAAGGGAAGAAAAGCCATATTTAACTCACGATTTGAATGATCAGGAAGAAAATGACTGGTTTAACTTTTAGGCTGTTTAGTGGCTAAGGTATTGATACTTGGCAAATATTTAGTTCTCATCATTAGAATGGGTTTAGGAGCAATAAGGAATTGGGTGAGGATACAGACAGAAGAGTCAAAAAACCCACACCAAATTAAACAAGGGCTTAGAGCAGACACGGTGAATTGCTTGTATGATACCACATGTTCCCCACTTCTTCCTCAAGTGTATGGGGACAGACATCACCAATCAATCAAAAGACATTTACCACCTGAGCTCACATGTGGTCTAAGAATACGTCTCAACACTACGATACTCCATGTGTCTTCTGTCAGCAAAGAAAGGATGATAAGTCTCTCTTTCATCAATGCATTCTTCATAAGATCTATTCATGTCAATACACTCCCTGTGATTGGCAGAGAGTGTGTTCCTGATTTCTTCTGCAAAGTGAAGGAAGTATTGCAACTCCAAGATTGAGCTTCCAGGTGCTTCCCTCTTTTGTGAAATCTCTCCAGGATTGGCTTCAGTGTCATAAAGTCAGTCATAAATTTCCCAATTCAGTTTCTGTACCTGACTCCTGTTGCTACTGGGGAATGTGAGGCACCATCCTAACCACAGACTTTATAATTGAGAAGGGAAAGAGCTAACAGGTACATACTGAACAGCAAGCAATATGCCAAGTTCTCTATAATCACATCCTTTAGTTTTGTTTTTTTTTTTTTTTTTTGCGGTACGCGGGCCTCTCACTGTTGTGGCCTCTCCTGTTGCGGAGCACAGGCTCCGGACACGCAGGCTCAGCGGCCATGGCTCACGGGCCCAGCCGCTCCGTGGCATGTGGGATCTTCCTGGACCGGGGCACGAACCCATGTCCCCTGCATCAGCAGGCAAACTCTCAACCACTGCGCCACCAGGGAAGCCCAACATCCTTTAGTTTTTATAACAGCTGCAGGAGGTCAGTATTATTGTCCTCATTTTACAGATGAGAAAGCAGCCTTGGAGAAATTAAGTCATTTGGCTGAGGTCTTACAACTGGTAAATGATGAAGATAAGATTCAATCTCAGATCTGGGACACCCATCATCATGCTGTTAGACTCTGAAGAGTAAATTATTTCTTTGGTGGTCTTGCTAAAATCTGATTCTTGGTTGGTTTTGATGCCACTAAGTACTTATGCTTTGGATAACAGCCTTGAGCTTTAACTTTATACTCTCTTGAGTCTTGCAGACCATAGAGGAAGATGGAAAATGGATACATGTACATTAGATGTGTATTAGAAACAATCAACCTATTTCAGGCTTCATGCCAGTCAGGTGTAATACTGGCAGCCTGGAGATTATCTGGGTGGAAATCGAAAATGTACTTAGGTTTAATTTTCTTGTGTCTCTTTTTCTGCAGGGCAGCGCCCATACCAGGTGATTACTGCTCGAGTTCACCCAGGAGAGAGCAATGCCAGCTGGGTGATGAAGGGGACCTTGGAGTTCCTGGTCAGCAGTGACCCTGTGGCTAAGCTCTTGAGGGAAAACTTCATTTTCAAGATCATCCCCATGCTGAACCCAGATGGTGTCATCAATGGCAAGTATGTCTGGCACCTGGCTCAACCTAGCCCGCATTCATGTTATCATGGTAACATGTTGTTGTTTTCCTCAATGGGCTTGACTGGAGGGGTCTTGGTACTCCGGCAGGAAAAACTTCTCTTGGGTTCTGTTACCTGGTACAAATAACAGGGTAATCTCCATATACATTAATGTCAATCTCATAGTTCCTTTGAATAGAAAGGTATAGACTCATTGGCAGTTAATAACAGAGGAATCCTTAGAAATAATGTCATCTAACACTCTCCTTTTTAAAAGGAGGGAATTGGTGTCCACAATAATCCAATGACTCCCCCTGGTTACTTGGTTAGTGACAAAGTCAGGGCTCAAATTGTGATTTCCTTGAAGTTAAGACCAATGCTTCACAAAAATAATCTCAAAATGGATTAAAGACCTAAATGTAAAACCAGACGCTATAAAACTCTTAGGGGAAAACATAGGAAGAACACTCTTTGACATAAATCACAGCAAGATCTTTTTTGACCCACCTCCTAGAGTAATGGAAATAAAAACAAAGATAAACAAATGGGACCTAATGAAACTTAAAAGCTTTTGCACAGCAAAAGAAAACATAAACAAGATGAAAAGACAACCCTCAAAATGGGAGAAAATATTTGCAAATGAAGCAACTGACAAAGGATTAATCTCCAAAAGTTACAAGCAACTCATGCATCTCAGTATCAAAAAAACAAACAACCCAATCCAAAAATGGGCAGAAGACCTAAATAGACATTTTTCCAAAGAATTTGTACAGATTGCCAAAAAACACATGAAAGGATGCTCAACATCACTAATCAGTAGAGAAGTGCAAATCAAAACTACAGTGAGGTATCACTTCACACCAGTTAGAATGGGCATCATCAGAAAATCTACAAACAACAAATGCTGGAGAGGGTGTGGAGAAAAGGGAACCCTCTTGCACTGTTGGTGGGAATGTAAATTGATACAGCCACTGCGGAAAACAGTATGGATGTTCCTAAAAAAACTAAAAATAGAATTATCATATGACCCAACAATCCCACTACTGGGCATATACCCAGAGAAAACCATAATTCAAAAAGTCACATGAACCTCACTGTTCAATGCAGCACTATTTACAATAGCCAGGTCATGGAAGCAACCTAAATGCCCATCGACAGACAAATGGGTAAAAAAGATGTGGTACATATATATAATGGAATATTACTCAGCCATAAAAAGGAATGAAATTGGGTCATTTGTAGAGATGTGGATGGACCTAGAGACTGTCATACAGAGTGAAGTAAATCAGAAAGAGAAAAACAAATATATTTGTCATATATTAATGCATATATGTGGAATCTAGAAGAATGGTACAGATGAACCGGTTTGCAAGGCAGAAATAGAGACACAGATGTAGAGAACAAATGTATGGACACCAATGGGGGAAAGCTGTGGGGGAGGGTGGTGGGATGGATTGGGAGATTGGGATTGACAAATATACACTAATATGTGTAAAATAGATAACTGATAAGAACCTTCTGTGTAAAAAAAAAAGATTAAAAGAAATAAAAGAAAACAAAACGAACAAACAAACAAAAAAAGACCAGTGCTTTGATTTGCTTCTATTTCCTGCAGATAAATCTTTATTCTCAGTTGTATTTTACTGGATTCTGGATACAGCTATAATAAAGGTGTCACTTTATCTAAATGGAATGGCTGAAATGGTTGAAAAATGGCTGTGGAATGGCTAAAATTGAAACGACTGAAAAATGGTTGCCTGCAAGAGGGAAGATTGGGGTGGTGCTTCTCCTGGCCTAGCTCCTCCATGCCTTTCAGAATGTATAATAGGAAAGGTGAATTCCAGTGTCATAAGGGGTCAGCATTTGCAGAGTTGTGAGCTGAGGCCCAGATAGAAGAGCAGGTTCCCAAGATCACTCAGTCAGTGGGTGGGGGTGAGAGGATTAACATTCATACATACTGCCTCAAACTGTGGAAAAAGACTTAAAGCCCCTTCCTATGGTAATAAATGATTCTTTTTTACTATAGGATTAGACATTGGTATCCTATGGAAATAAACAATACAAGATAAACAGAAAAATTGAAAGGAAAAATAATTTTAAAAGCTAAAAATAAAAATGCAGAAGAAGTTATAATTTAAAATATCAGTTTTAAAGAGGCAAAAGCATACATTTAGAAACTGGGAAAATAGAGCAATACTGAAAAGGTGAAATGAGGTAAAATGAGAATTATAAAGAAATTTAAAAAGAAAACAAAAATTTCAGAGATAAAATTACAATGACTTAAACTTAATAAGATAATGTTTTAAGAAATATAAAATAATAATTTCTTTCAGGAAATAAAAACCCAAAATAAATGTTAAAAGGCTGAGAACAGACTAGCTTCAAAGGAGAAGCACTAAAAGAATATTGTTAAGTTAAAAAGGTTAAAATTTTAAAGATGATAAACTAGAAAAAGAGGATGAGAATAAATTCCAATGATAAAGTATGTTAAATTATGCCAAAATGCAAGCAAGTTAGAGCTAAAGGCTGTAAAACTAAAATTTCAATAGATAGTACCCCCCCAAAAAAAAAAAAAAAAGATAAGTAGGTAAGGAAAGCATCCATGTGTTCTAACAAGATTCCTAGTTTTGTAGCTTCCAGATTTCTTTTTTTTTTGATGGAAGTTTTTGGTGGGCAGAGAGGAGGGTCCTTCCTCTTTGCATATGGTGACTGGTTGGTCTTCAAGCACATGTGAGGCTTGGGAGGCCAAGTCCTTCAGGAGGTGGCATCAGTCAGGCCTCTGGCAGCAATCAGGCTTCCTAGATCTCAAGCTGGACAAAGCACTAAAGCAGTGTCCTTCCCTGGTCCAACAGAACTCAGCTGGCTCCTACCACATGTTCCTTTAACTCTGGAGATCAGCTCCAGGGCCTCAGTGCATGGCTCCTCCCTGCTTGAGGGGCTAAGAGTTTTACTAGCAGGCTTACTGAGCCTAAATGGATGGAAAACAGCTCTGCAAGCCATCTTGAGAGACATGACCTCTTTTCAACATTTTCTCATCCAGGCTGGCTCTCTCCTGAAGTTACATGTTGCATTGAATTGTCTGGGGTCTGATAGAGGATGGAAAGAGCATGGGGTTCAGAGTCATAACTCTAGTCTGGAATTCTGGCTCTTCCCCTGACCTACTCAATTTTTTCTTCTGTTGGAAGAGGAAGCTCCCTATTGACCTGTGTTGGTAGAGGTCTTATAAGTCCAAAGTAACATTCACACTCTGGAATAAATACTGTAGTTTTTTCCATTTCAGATGCTCACACCTCTGAATCAGAGGCTGGATCCAGGTCTTTGGTTGAAAGGTTAACATGGTCTCAGTCACTGAATATCCTCCTGGCCTGGGCACACATTATTTCCAGCTCACAGCTGGTTGCTTTAGGCTCCTTAATGGCAGGGCAGCTTCACTGTGACACCACCATCCATCGTCATTACCGTTATTTATTATGACTAAATTACCCTTTTTATTTATATAGCATCTTTCATCATGGAACTCAAGGCACTTTGTAGGTTACTTGGATCACCCAAACAATTTTGGCTGAAAGGGATTTGGAAATCATAGCATTGTTCTACTGAAAAAAAAATCCCCAGGTCGTTGCACATCATTACCAGAAGACTTGAGGCTGCCATGGAATCTTAACATCTTACAATAAGTGGGCTTAAAAGTTTCAGCTCAGGGCTTCCCTGGTGGCGCAGTGGTTGAGAGTCCCCCTGCCGATGCAGGGGACACGGGTTCGTGCCCCGGTCCGGGAAGATCCCACATGCTGCGGAGTGGCTAGGCCTGTAAGCCATGGCCACTGAGCCTGCGCATCTGGAGCCTGTGCTCCACAACGGGAGAGGCCACAGCAGTGAGAGGCCCGAGTACTGCAAAAAAAAAAAAAAAAAAGTTTCAGCTCACGAACCCTTAGAACACACCTAACATATGGTTTATCTAACTTCCACTTAAATGCTTCGTTGACATTCCGTTTCAGGACATACGCATTCCATAGTGTATAATTAGGTGGATTTGTTTTTCTTTGTTTTGATCTTTGCCTTGTGAAATGTGTAGAAACAAGGATAAGATCTAATCACCGTTTTACATGCCTTAACTTCCTCAGGTGAAGCCCAATGTTCACCTAAACATTGCTTATGTGGTATTGTTTCTGATGTTCTGATTGTCATTGATTTTCTTTGGACACATTCCTATTCATAGGCTTCTAAACATTAACAAAACTGCCCCGTGTGTGGTCTGACCAGGAAAGAGGCAAGCTTTTTGCCTAAAGATTAGAGAGCCTGAACCTGAACTTGGCTCTTAACCTACCACAAGATGCTTTTCTTTCTCTCCCTGCTAGTATCATGCAAAAGAACTTATGAAAAAATCCATAATATTTCTGTGTACCTATCATTATGTACTGTATTTTAAAATCATAGCTGCCTTCATTTAAATGCTATGACTGAAAGTTAAAGGTATCACAGAAGGCCTTACAAAGGAATTCAGGTTTCATACTTTGAAAATTATTTGAAACTTCAGGAAATCACTGTATTAGAAGACTCAGCTTTTAAATAAAAAAGATTCTACCAGCCTCAAAAAAAAAAAAAAAAAGAAAAGAAAAGAAAGCATGGACCCCTGTGGAGTTTGCAAAACTGTGTAAAGGTGGAGTAGTTTCCTTGTGTGGTGATGTTAATGAGCCTCTGAGGATGGCTGGGAGGTTTTGATAGCAGTGGTCAGGGAGACAAAGCCAGGATTTTCTAGCAAAGATATAGTGGGTCTTGCCAAGCCAAAGATTTCTTAGCAACAGATGTCTGTAACAGGAAAACAAAATACAAAGATGGTTTCCAAAAGAAACAATTTACCATCTTGTTGGCCTGGTAGTTTGTATTGAACTGGTCTGAGTTCAAAGTAATCCAGGAGGACTGATGCAGTGATCCCTTGTTTCTTATATTTCTTTCCAACATGGGATAAAAGGACAAGGAGAGGGCTTCCCTGGTGGTGCAGTGGTTGAGAGGCCGCCTGCCGATGCAGGGGACGCAGGTTCGTGCCCCGGTCCGGGAAGATCCCACATGCTGCAGAGCGGCTGGGCCCGTGAGCCATGGCCGCTGAGCCTGCGCGTCCGGAGCCTGTGCTCCGCAGCGGGAGAGGCCACAGCAGTGAGAGGCCCGCGTACCGCAAAAAACAAAAACAAAAACAAAAACAAAAAAGAACAAGGAGATAACAAGTTGGGTTAGAGCAGAAGTGATAATGGCTGCTTGATTAGAGTGGGGAGTGGGGAGAAGACAAGTGATGACTTAAAAGGTCAACATGACAAGTAAGTGAAGGAGAGGAAGAAATATAGCATGATTCCCAATTTTTGGACTTTGGTTTTTGGGTGGAGGCTAGTGACAAATAATTTTTATAAAATCAACACCCAGGCCAACATTTTATTCCCAGGAGAATCAGAGTATATTTATTCTTAGTATATATACAATGCTGCAAACGATTACTTTTTTCCAAGGCCATTGTGGAAGAGAAGTAAACAACCATAAAGAGCAAAAGACATGCTATAAGTAAACACACCAAGGTATTAAGAAGTAATAGGCTGAATGCTCTAGTGGAAACACATGAAACTATAAAAATCAGATAAAAATCTTGACAGTTTTAACTATCTGGGACCATTAAAGTTTAGTATCGATAGTCTTTTACTCTGTGGATTGTGAAGGCTTTATTTTACTACAATAAGAGCACTCACAGACTTTATCAAAAAAATATTTAGCACATTTTATAAGCCAAGAAAGAACCTTGCTCTTTTACAATATATTTTCTTATCTAATAGTAACTATGGCCCAACCAAGGTAGATTTTCCATATAATTTTCAGGTGCAAAAACTTGAGTATACAGGGGTGAAGTCTTCAGTGCAGTTTAAATAGCTCGTATTACAGAGCCAGGACTAAAACTTCTGTCTATTCTACATTCCTTTTCTATAGAGATTTAAGGGAATTAGAATAAAAGAATCTTAAAATGTTGTAGCTGGGTGGGTTATTGTATATTATTTAGTCCCAGTCCTTCAAATGATAAGGAAATTGAGACTAAAGAGATAAAATGAGTTATCACATAGCCTAGTTCAAGGCAGAAATGGCATGAAAAATTGTCTAGATAATTAAAACACTCAAGCAAATACACAGACACACACAGGCACATACACACACACACACACACTTTGGCACACACATACCCATGTCTACCTCCAGAGCCCATGTTGATTTTAATCTATCAGCTCTTCCCAAACTTGAATGGAGATGCAAGTAAAGCCTCAGCCCCATCAGCAGATGGTCTCTGAAATTAGTCTTGTTGACCTCAATCTTCACATCCAGTGTGACAGGGATGAAAGAAGGCATAGCCTTCCCTGCTTTCTGCAGTCTTGGCCCAGGATGAATGAATTAGTTCATCCTCAGTTTACCTTCATGGAATTTGAATTCCTGGCGTGGCTTGGGCCTCAACACTCTACCGCGTCCTGCCAGCTTTCTCCTCTGGAGAAGACATACTTCCTGTTGATGCCAACTTCTGGCTGTAAACAGCACCCAGCTGACTTTGAACAGTTTGGCCACAGGGCTGCCATTCCACTGCCCATTCTATTGTACGTTTTCACTCAAGTAACTATTCAGGATCACAAAATGCTTATTATGATTTATCCCCATTGGGTTCACTTCACCTTTGGGCTGGGCTATGCCTCTTTCCTCCTTTTTTGATATGTTCAGGGCTTCCCTCTTTTTTTTTTTTTTTTTTTTTTTTTTTGCAGTACACGGGCCTCTCACTGTTGTGGCCTCTCCTGTTGCGGAGTACAGGCTCCGGACACGCAGGCTCAGCAGCCATGGCTCACGGGCCCAGCCGCTCTGCAGCATGTGGGATCTTCCCGGACCGGGGCACGAACCCGTGTCCCCTGCATCGGCAGGCGGACTCTCAACCACTGCGCCACCAGGGAAGCCCTGGGCTTCCCTCTTATGTGACCTCAGCTCTAACTTTTAATGTATTTCAAATCTCTTCAATAAAAAAACATGGAGCAGTGATTCTCAGACTTTCGGATTTCTCAGATCAGTTACATTTGAAAAAAAATGGACTGTAATAAGTATATAATTTTTAAAAATTATGCTCAAGGGGCTTCCCTGGTGGCGCAGTGGTTGAGAGTCCGCCTGCCAATGCAGGGGACATGGGTTCGTGCCCCGGTCTGGGAGGATCCGACATGCTGCAGAGCGGCTGGACCTGTGAGCCATGGCCGCTGAGCCTGCGTGTCCGGAGCCTGTGCTCCTCAACGGGAGAGGCCACAGCAGTGAGAGGCCCGCGTACCGCAAAAAAAAAAAAAAAAAAAAAGTATGCTCAAGAAAGAATGGAAGATACTCTCTGAGCTCCCAAACAACAGACTGGTGAGAAATTCAACATTAGTTGTTTCTTGGGCTGCCTCCTCACCTACCTGCAATCATACAAGCAACTCAGGGGTTTTTGATGCTAGATCTTTAGATCATGGCAGTAAGCATTCTTGCCCTTCATACTATGATGCATTTACTACTGGCCTTGAAGACTTCCCTGTGGGCAGAGAGCAGTGTAGTCATTGAATGAATTTGTTATTCCCATTGTCAATCTTCCTGGAAAGGAGTAGATCCTGGAACAAGAAAAGATGCCTGACAGATGGACCTTTAGAGGGAAGAGATACTTCTCTGGAGCTCGAAAGTGAAGAAACTCTGGCCTAACCAGAGGGTCCCCCTAGGTCACTGAGGAAAGGTGGCATCTGCTATGTGGAAGAGGCTGGAAGAAGCAGTCCCTCACATGGCTGCTTGAGAATGAGAACAGCTATAGCAATAATCAGTTTTAAATTTTCTGTGAGTAGTTATCATCTGTTATATCATTTATTCTTAGTAAATCGTTAATAAGCCTTTTCGTCTTGTTTCAGCTGTGTTATTGAGATTGAAAGAAAATGTCTGTGCCTCAGATTGGTGAAGAGGGTCAGTAGCAGTCATAGTTGGAGAAATTTCTAAGGGAACAGTGAATAATAAGTACAATGGCTAATATGTTTTAAGAGTCGTGCTCCGTATAACTGGGACATTTAAAAAATAAAATAGCTTCATTGTCTTCTAATTATAAAAATGCTACATGATACAGTCAAGATAATAGGTGTTAAAGAAGAAGAGATTTGATTCACACTGGTGGTAGAAGTCTGAAAGTTCAAAAAGGGGATGCAGAAGAAGCCAGGAGATTTAACATTTGCAGAGGCGGGCTCTGCCTACAAGCACGGGGAAGCAAAGGGAAGAGGTGGAGTTACCAGAACCCAGGGGTGGAAAGGCTCCATGATGCTGGTGTGTGGAACTCTGAGAAGGGAGTCTGACTTGGCAAGGGCTTCAGTGGACCAAAGGGCGCAGTTGAAAGGGTGAAGGAATGAAAATATCCAGATGGCAAGGGGATGCATCCCGCCTGCTGCTGGTACCCGTGAGAAGATGCAGTGATGCTAGTGCTGTGCGTCTTAAGATGGAGGAGTTCAGCCAGTCCCCTGCTGCTGCCCTAGTCTCATTAACTGGAACTGGGAACCATAAAGGGTATCCTTTTCTTCCTCTTCCTGCCTTCCTATCTCCTTCTAGTGCCTCTCGTTGGCAGAACTTAGCAGGAAGCCAACTGGCAAGGGAGTCTGAGCGTTGCGATCTGCAGAGTTTTAGCTGCAGTGTGACAGAGCAGAGGATAGAATTGTGGGCTGAGAGCTCAGAGACAATTGGTGAAAAACAAGCACAAAGCATTGGTTTACCGAGTCTCCAACACGCACTTGCATCAGGCTTATTATTGTTTATATGTGACTTCTTTGTTTCCAAAAAATAAAATGGTTTTATTGTTTCCAATGGGGGAAAAAATGAGACATCATTATTGTAGAAAATCCTAGTGTAGAGAAAAAGCTTAAAGAAGAAATTAAAAAGCACCCAAATTTTGGGCTAATACATTACGTTAATCCAAGGGGCATTGTACACATTATCATCCATGATAATTACATTTTGCCCACAGAATTTTGTAACCTGGAGGTCCTCCCTGGATCAGGCTGCCCAGAGAGAAACACTATTAGCAAGCTGAAGAAGGTCCATTAGCCATTTGTTTGTAAATTGACAGCTTCAGGTATATCAGCTATTTCCTTAAATATATTTCTATATTCATACCCATGTTAACTTTCATAAGGTAATGTATTTTGTAGTATAGTTTATAAACAGATAGCTTCTTCCTACAACAAAGAATACAAACGGCATTTATAGTTTTTAAAACAGCAATCTCATGGTCTTGATGGGCCATAATTGATTTAAACAATTCTCCATTATAAACAACAGACAGGTGAAGAGTCTTGTTAGTCTCTGGGCAAATTTCTCCAGTCACTTCCTTAAGATAAATTCTTAAAAGTAATCTGTTGAGTCAAATGTTATGCATATTTTTTATTTGATGTATGTTATTGCCAGATTACTCTCTATAGAAGATACACAGATGTATAGTCCTACCACTGATGGATGAAAGGGCCTGGTCCCCATACCTTGCTAACACTGCACATTATCACTCTTTTTATTCCTTGTCAATGTAATAGGATAAAAATATTTTAAATTTAAGTTTTTTATACTTATGAAAAAAGTAAATATTTTACTCCCATTTTGCAAATGAAAATAAAAATCTGAGGCAAAAGACTGGGTGACATATGTAAGGTCAGCCACACAGCTGAGTCAGGAATTAAACTCAGGTTTGTCAGGTTGCAAAGCTCGTGTTCTTTCCACTTGACTGTGCAGCCCCACTTATGTCAAAGCTTCCAGAGAGTCATCTGGTGACTCTCCTTTTGAATGTTGTTAGCGTAGAACTTGGGAAGTGGTAAGTGCCTAACACATATTTGTTGAGTCTAACTCGGGGTGCCTGACCTTTCTAAATTCTTTTTAACGTGTGACCCTCCAGGTATATCATCCCAGGCCAGAACAAGGGCTCTAAGGGGCCTTGAGTTACCTCCATCAGAAATGAGCTTTTGGATACATCTTCAGTTAAATATTAGCACTTAAGTATTGGTGTACCATCGACACAATGTTTTACTACAGGTTTGCTTGGAAGGGAAAATTTGTATCCTGTCCATTTGAGGTATGATTTTTGTTGAACCTGTGGGCATGATACTTAACCTTCTCCATGTCCTTCTCCTCCTTTTAGCCACTGTCTTGAAAGAATGACAGAGGACACATCAGGGAGTGTGATTTTATGTCTGGGTAGTCTCCAACAGGCTAAGGTTTAATAAGTATCTTTCAAGCTGGGAAGATTTGTGCCCTTAGGTCTCCTGCTGGATCACATAGGGAAGTGATTGGCTTTTCTATGGACTCACCATCCATGTCTGGCTTCTGAAGCATAGAATTTCTGTATGCCTGTGGATGAGTTCTGCAGTACATCCTGAAAAGCAAGAACAGCAGAGCACACTCCTTCATAGTGGGGAGAAGGAGAAGCAGGAAAAATCAGGGGAGACCAGCAAAGGCAGAGGGATATTGGCTGTCAGATAGTCAGCCTCCCCATGGGTCTCTTTCTCTTTCTCTCTCTCACTCAGCAAGGCACTGTGTCCTCCTGTACAAAGGCCAAAATGTCACAGGCTGAAGAGCCTATAAGGAGAAAGTTTTACATTCTCTGTGGCCTTTGGGAAGATGAATGATTGAGTCCACGATGTCTGTAGAAATGGTGCTGATGGTCATTATGACATGACATGACATGATACAACATGAGGATGATACTCCCCTTTGAACTCTCATTCCAAAACTTCAGCTCTAAATTTTCCTTTCAGTGAGGCCAGGCAATCCAGTGGTCCTGCTGTGGAATCTCTCTGTGTAATGTTTGCTGGCCAAAGGTCATATTTCTTAGCAGTTAAAGCTTAGCCTACAGCAGTCATCTGTCCTTCAATATAGAACCCAACTGCTCTGCCTGGGAGCTGACAAAGGAACTTAAACTTGGCAGTCATGGACTTTTGAAATTTAGATTGTTTTGCTATTTTGTACTCTTTGGAACAGAGTTATCAATGGATGGATATTTGTGCTTTATTCGTTTTTAGGAAATTTTTAATTTTTTGGACATGGAGCAAAGGTTGGCTATTTGGATGGAAATGTCATTCTGGGTCTGGTTCTACCCTGTTTGCGGGTCTCTGTGTTAAGGGGCTCTGGGAAGAGGTAGGCAAGGGGTATTTAATCTCTTTCTCTTTGCTTTCCTTTCCTTATATTTGAAAATGGGGGAGAATGTTATTCTGATCCAGAAGGAAGAACTATGATTCGATAGGAAGAACTATAATTTTCTCCATTTACCTCCTGCCCTCACAGAAAAAAAGGAAGAATGGAAGTCTTAGTCCATTTTGAATGCTAAGATACTCTCTTAGGCACAAAAAGGGAACATTTACAGGAATATTTTAACCTCACAGGTTTTGAAGATAACTACAAAATAAAAGACAAACATGCATTTGAAATTGTTTTAAAAGATGCAAACGTAACTGTTTTCTGTCTTAAATACTTTCCTTGCAAATGTCTGTCAGTAATTCTCAAATCATGGTCTATAGAGATTTTGCAGGACATCAGTGATGTTCCTTCTAAGAGATGGAAGGAGGTAAAGAGATCCGTGAAGAGTGTAGCATTTGGTACAACTGTCCAAACCTCTGTGCATACCCCGTAGGAAGAGTGTGAGCTCAGGGAACATTGAGGGTCTTGGTTCTAGAGGGAAATGTGACATGAACTTGTTCTTAGAGATCAAAATGAAAATTATTTGCTCTGGGAACTGTTAAGGTCCTGCTGCTAAGTCATTTGCATAGTGTTAAATGATGCATAGTGCTGGGTGGAGAGTTTTGGGAGCACGTTCCCAAGGGCTCCCTTGCTCACACCCGTTCCTACCACAGCCTGCACACCGAGAGGGAGTCAGGAGCTTGACTACTCCATTTGCCTTCTTCAGACATTGCAGTGCTGAATAAATATCACCATTTATTATTCCTAAATTTAGGGTCATTAATTATATCAGCATAAACCTAATTTATGCCATCATAAACAGTGATAATAAATGCTACCAAATGCTAATACCCAGCTCTTGCCAACTGTGCCTGTAGTTGATGGGTTCCCCCCTTTCTTCCCAGAAGCATTAAATTAAAAATGATTCAATGTTGCAGAATCATTGATCAAGTTGGAGCTGAGGCTCTTGGGGAAATGCGTTTGTTTTGTTAAATGCTTTTCTCCCTCGTTGGCTGGGCAACTTTTGATATCTGTCTGCACTCCAGTTTTTCTCTGTTCCTTCCCCTATACGAGGAAGAAATGGGGTCAAGGATGCAGGCAAGGAGGGAGACAGATGGGCATCTATTCTTCTTTCTTGATTTCCCCTTTAGACATCTCTCTTTTTATTGTCCCCACTCTTAACACCTTCTTTCAACATGCACTTAGAAGTCTTTATAAAGCAAACCCTTGAGTATAATATAGATATGTTATTTCACAATTCCCATCACATCTACCACATATTTAATGATGTATGTCACATGGCTCCCTAAAATTCATGAAAGTTTATAACTGGAAAATAGGAAGCACAGACCTGACAGCTCCTGCCAATACTGAGGGTGCTTTTTCTTTTGCCATTTACTCTTGGGGAGACTCTGCTTTTATGAAGGAAGAGGGAGAGCCTGTTCCCTTGTTATCAGAGCTATAAGAAGATCTCATTGCTTTGCTCAAAGGAAACTATTTTGTACTTTTTCTGCCTTCTCCCTGGCTCTTTCTTCTTTTCCCATCTGGGATGACTGTGATTGTGGTGTAGTACAAGGAATTCCCATCAAGCGATCAGAAGACTCTGGTTTAGGTCAGAATTGTGTTCTTTCCATCCATGTGGCTTTGGACAAGTTACTTAACCTCTCCACTCCTGTTTCTTCAAAGTATTAAGGGGCTAGTAAACTCTAACCAGTGCGCCTCACCTAATTATTATCATGGTCAAATACCATAGTACTTTTTTTTTTTTTTTTTTGCAGTACGCGGGCCTCTCACTGTTGTGGCCTCTCCCGTTGCGGAGCACAGGCTCCGGACGCGCAGGCTCAGCGGCCATGGCTCACGGGCCCAGCCGCTCCGTGGCATGTGGGATCTTCCCGGACCAGGGCACGAACCCGTGTCCCCTGCATCAGCAGGCGGACTCTCAACCACTGCGCCACCAGGGAAGCCCACCATAGTACTTTGAAACTGTTAAACACTGTATGGAATTATAAAAGTAAGGGTTCCTCTCATGGTGTTCTTTCTTTTTTTTTTTTTAACTGGAGGAAAGAATATTTCTTTTTTTTTTTTTTTTTTTTGTGTGTGTGGTACGTGGACCTCTCACTGTTGTGGCCTCTCCTGTTGTGGAGCACAGGCTCTGGACGCACAGGCTCAGCGGCCATGGCTCACAGGCCCAGCCACTCCGTGGGAATATTATTCGTTTCAGTTATTGTATTCTTCAGTTCTGATTTGTTCTTTTTTATATTTTCTATTTCTTACTCTTTGTTGAAGTTCTTGCCAAGTTCATCTGTTCTTCTCCCAAGTTCATGAGCATCTTTATGATTATTTTTTTAAACTCTTCATCTGGTAAATTGCTTACCTCTTTTTTGTTTAGTTCTTTTCCTGAGGTTTCGTCTTGTTCTTTCATTTGGAAGGTATTCCTTTGTCTCTTCACTTTGCCTAACTCTCTGTGTTTGTTTCTGTTTATTAGGTTTATCAGCTACATTTCCTGGTCTTGAAAGAGTGATCTTATGTAGAAGTGATCACCACACAGGTGCTCCTGTGTAGGTGGTGTGTGCCCTCCTCTCATGGTTGGGCTGCAAGCACACTGGTGAGTGGGGTAGGCCCCCAGCCTAGCTATCTGCAAGGCCCGGCTGTGACTGTTGCAGGTGCCCTGGTGGGCAGGGCTGCTCCTTGGCAGGTCTGTTTCTGAGGCCTGGCTGAGACTACTTCAGGTGTGCTGGTGGGCAGGTCTGGTCTCCCAGAGAAGGAACCACTTTGGAGGGGCTGGCTTGGGTGGGTGGGTTGGGTGTGGAGCATCCTCAGGGGAATGCTGGGGCAGTGTGCATGGTATTAACTAAATTGACGGAGAGGGGCGGAGATAGTGCCCACCAGCACCAGGCCAGCTAGGTGGAAGGAGAATAAAAAATAAAATAAAATGGCGTCCACCAGCACTTCTTTCCCCAGAGAAAGTTCCACTCGGTCCCAGCCCCTTCAGCACATACTATAAAATTAGTTGATGAATCTCCTTGTAAGACCCAGGCACTTTTCAAGCTGATGACTCTGCACTGGGACTTGGAGTGGGTGAGTTTTTGCAAGGTCTTCAGGAGTGGAGTCTTGGGTTGCCACAGCCCTCTGGCTTTCCTGAATGTAAGCCGACCTGATCTTCAGAGGCAGACATTATGGTCATTCATCTTCCTGGTGCACGTCCCACAGGCTGGAAAGCCCAGCACTGGGCTTGGACCCTCACTTCTCAGGGGGGATCTCCATAATTGTGATACCCCTCCCATTTGTGAGTCACCCCATGGGGGTGCGGTAGGCTCTGGCTGGGTGACATCTCTGCTACTCCTGCCTTTCTTGATATGATATTTTCTTTATGTCCTTAGTTGTAGAAAATCTGTTCTGCTAGTCTTTAGGTCATTCTCAGACAGATTTGCTCATATGTGGTTATAGTTTTGGTGTATCTGTGGGAGGACGTAAGCTCAGGATCTTCCTACTCTACCATTTTGATCTGAACCTTCTTGTTTTCTGTTGCCTGAATTTCAGTGGTGGGACATGCAAAGTTCTTCTCAATGGCCAAGCCAAGCAGGCTCTTTCCTGCTTCCATTTCTCAGTTTCTCAAAGAGATCCAGGATAAGATTTGGCAGGGATAGATGAGATAGGTATTCTGCAGAGAATGGGATAAGGTCAAAGGTGAGAAAACCTCCTTTAATATATATATATTTAAATATATATATATACAATTACATGTATATGTATACAATTTATTCAATCCTACATGCACTCCATAATTTTAAAATCACAGTCACAAGGACAACAACCTCTTTAGTTAGAGCTTTGGTTGTCCTTGTGATTATGACTTAAAAATTATGGACTGGGTATAGGGTTGAATAAACTGTATAAAATATACAGCAGTAGAGAAGTTTAGAGCTGGAGGAATTCAGCTAATGCCCGTTTTTCTCCTCATGCTTACTCTTTTTTTTTTTTTTTTTGCGGTGTGTGGGCCTCTCACTGCTGTGGCCTCTCCCGTTGCAGAGCACAGGCTCCGGACGAGCAGGCTCTGTGGCCATGGCTCACGGGCCCAGCTGCTCCGCGACGTGTGGGATCTTCCTGGACCGGGGCACGAACCCGTGTCCCCTGCATCGGCAGGCAGACTCTCAACCATTGCGCCACCAGGGAAGCCCCATGCTTACTCTTTAAATAAATTTAGTTGTCCCATTGGAATGGACAAAAATCTGGCTTCTTGTCTTTCAGAAGCCAGCCTATAATCAGCCTCAGCCTCCATCAGGGCATCTCCAAGGGCGTTTCAGGATGTCTGTAATGAGCAGTGTCTGTGGTTGGTGGAGTCTGTCTCCCCCAGCCTAGGGACTGCCTCTTTGGTATATCCAGTCTCAGCATCACAGCCTCATTGCCCACCACCCACAGAAGCCTGGATTCCTAGGAAAGTGCACCCAATCAAGAACCAGAAAGAATTGCACCTCTAAGTATGGCATTGGGGAATTGCCGGGAGGCTTATGCTTTTAGATTCTGGGTCCTTCTTCCTGGCTAGCCAGAATTTATAAACAGGAAAGTCAAAGGCAGCACATAAACCTTGGTAATGCGGATCCACCCTCCTTGCCCTGATTTCCAGGTTGTCTTTTCCTTGCAAAAGGTTATTTATCTCTCTGAGCCACCTAGCCCTTTTGAATTATTAGTCTTATTCCTTTATTGCCCTGCTTCCTTCTTACAAATATGCTCCTATACATCTGCACTGCGCAGGAAACTCTTTTGTATTTACAGCTTCTCTCTGTTCCTCACCCCTCCCCCTGGCCCGATAACAGCCAAGGAGATAAATAAGAAACATAACTCTTTTTGGCTATTATTTTTTTTTCTTACCCTGCACAGTAATATATATATAATAACAAGAAAACAAATCTTATTACTAAAGTAATTACAATAAATAAAAAATAACCGAGAGTAGGGCTTAAGAAAGGGGGCATGTCACGGGAGTGATTGCAACAGGATTTTTAAAATTTAATTTACTAGCTCCAGTCTCACTGTTCTGTTGATGCCTCACATAGGAGATTGTGTCTAATTAGAGAGTGTTGTTATTGCTCTTTGAATACACCCGCCCCTATCTGACTTGTACCTTGGGTCTTTAAAGGGGAAATTTGGCTCAAGGAATTCCTCGAGAAATTTCCTTGTTGGCAGCCCTATGTTGAGAACAGCAGCATTTTGCATGCTAAGTTGTATAATCTTCTAAACTTGGGAACTGCAAAGAATTGCATGGCATCTTTCCCTCTGACTGTAGATAATCTGCAAAGAATTGCATGGCATCTTTCCCTCTGACTGTAGATAATCTCCCCCTTAATCACCCAAATAGATGGGTATTTACCCTGTCATTTTGAATTTCTGAGTAGAGGTCACAGTGCCTCCCTTAGTAAAATGTGCTGGTGCTGACCAGTTCTTAGAGTTAAAATGTTTTTTTTGTTGTAGCCAATCTAATTTTATCTGAAAGCAATTTATGTCCCTTTGTTCTTGTATGGTCCAGAGTGGAAATGGGGAACAGTTATTTTCCTTCATTAATTATGGCTATTATCTCATTTATGATAGCCATCTTTCCAAGTACTTTTGGCATTTGAATCACTTCTCTTCTTTAACCTAAGTCCTTGTATGGGCTGCACTTAGTATCTTTTAACTATAATGTCATTGTCACTGTTGGGTTTCCTTAGCCTTCTTCAAGTTACTCGTGGGTGTGGAAGGCAGATTAGGCACGGCATAATAGCTTTATCATGCCTCTTGGCATCATTCTTCAACATCAACGTCACAAGAACAACAATCACGTTTATTAATCCATTATGTGTGCATGTGATCTTCTAACTTACTCTGGCTGATTGGTCTTAGTCATCCACACAGTTGAAATCCAGGAAAAATGAACAGTTTAAACACATAATATACCACCTTCTCTCTCAACCATCACTGCTACCACCATCATCCCTATAAACACAGCCAACATCAATGATAAGAAGATAACAATTATATTGAGCATTTAACATGTGCTTGACAATGCTAAACATTTTACATGCATTATCTCTTTTAATCTTCACAACAATCCTCTGTGATAAGTACTGCCAGTATGACTTAATCATGACAAAACTAATATTTTAGGAGCAAAAGGGCATACAGAACACAGATAATAATTGAGTGAAGAGGATGTAGAATCTAGGTTTCTGTACGAGTGTGTGTGTGTGTGTATGTGTGTGTGTGTCTGTGTGATTCTAGAACCTGCCTACTTAACACTACATTATACATTAAATTGAAAGTTAAGAAACCCTATAATGTTAGCATTGGAAAGGCTCTTGCATTTCAACAAATCTAGCCCTGCTCTCACTTTATAGAAGAGAAAAAAGATGCCTGGTCAAGTTCAGTAGGTTTTTAAATCCATACAGTATTAGACCTGAGTTTACAGGCTAGGTTTAAAATTTCCCCCACTGAATGGCCATTTCGTGCTAGGATAACGCATTTGCAACCTATGCGGACATTCGTTAATAACCTCATGTGTAATCTTATGACATTTAGGCATGTAAAGCAAAGGTAAGTACTTTCTTAAGGCAGAAAATGCAAAGAGTTTTGCACAGAAAAGGACTAAATGCTAGAACTCCCTCGGCCTGCCTAAGATGGCATCCCAGAAATAAAGAGACAGCAAAGGGAGTTTAAAAAGGGGAAGCAGAAGTTTCTTAGAAGAAAAATGAAGGTTTTTTTCAGGCCAGCATTTCCCAAACTGGGTCTGAAGGACACTAGCAGATTGGTGCTAATAGATATTTCATAAAATAGGGTGTTATGGTTGGAAAACATATTGCAAATTTCATGTAAAAAGATTTCTTTGTTGCAGAACCTACCAGTTCTACTGGAATATTAACATGCATGGAGACTATCCAATAGGGGGCAAATTACATGGCATTTACTGAATTTATTCAAACAGGGTCAGTTTTGTTGATATATACCTAGAAGACCTAGAGGAGTATTAGTTATCCCTCAACTTGGGAAGTGTGGCTCCAGGCTTTTAACTGAGATGCAGACATAAAATTAAGCTTATTACTTATAAAGAAGTGTATTAGTATAGTGGCTGAGAATATGCATTCTGGAGCTGGATTGCTTGGGTTTGCCACTTACTGGCTGTGTGATCTTGGACAAGGAACTTTCATAGGTTGGATTATGTGGGAAACATATTCTGAGATGGAGATTTGCTACAGGAGGTTTATTGTAGCATGTTCTTGTGAATAACACCTGTGAGGGAACAGGGGTAGCTGGATCAGGACTAGGGTAGAGATGAATTGTGATGCAGTTATGACAGAAGCCTCAGATGGTGAATGGGAAACTTTACAGCTGGGGTAGCCTTTGAATATCCTGAGTTAAAGCAAGTGGACTGAGCCTTTCCTTTGTGTACCTGACTAATGACTAATCACTGAACGTGGGCTGCCTCTGGGGAGTGGGTGCAACCTTGGGCAAAGAAGATCCCTTTGCCTGAGGACAATTCCTAGAGGAGGTGCTCAACCATGAACCAGTAGCCAACAGCAGCTGAGAAATGAGTTTTTCAGCCCTAGACGGGTACTCTGAGGGACACACCACAGTATCCACTGTGCTTCACTTGTCTCATCTGTAAAAAGGACAAAATAGTTGTACCTTCTTAATAAGATCATTTTGAGTTAAATGAGTTGTACAATGTGCCTAATATTTACTAGGGCTAAACAAATGTTCAAATAATTAAGATAACAAATAATACTTAAGATACATACCAGTTGTTTATCATGGAATTCATAGTTAGAGTTAAGCCCATGAAAACCAAAAGAAAAAAAAGAGAATATATTTTTTACTCCGAGTGAATTAAAAACAATTTTAGTCCCTCTGTGTTATCATATATTCACACCAGTGGGCCTCTGTATAGCTTTCTTAGGTTGGGACGGAAAGGCATCTTCCGGTGTGTTCTTCCTCTAGTAATGTAGGTCTCTGTGATGAGAGCAGTCTACTCCTTCAGAAGCCATTCCCTTGGATAGTTCATGTATTAGGCAAACAACAAACAAAAACAAAAAATTTTAAACCAGACCAAGAAGTAAGTTGAATAGAGATCACTAGATATTGACTAGTACCTAGGAAGTTGATTGTGGTGTTGACTTGATCTAAAAGGAACTATATCCATGGAAGAGATGGCCTATCCTAAAATGATGTCCAGAGATTTGATACTAGATAAGCTGAGGTCTTTCTCTAAATGCAGTGTTAAGTGAAAATGTCCAAAGCTTGGGCTGGACTTTCCAATGTCAGGGCAAAGAATTACAGTGTTTGAAGTCCTGATTAGGCTGGGCCTCTCTCCAGAAGGAGACTGCAGCACATTAAAGCCCATCATTTGTGGTAGTAATTCTGGAAATTCAGACAGCAAGACTCCCTTCAAGAGTAATCGAGGCCATTGAAGTCCATCTGATCTAATGTGGGGCAGAGTTTTAAAAAAATGGAATATGACATATAGCTATTAATCTAGCCATCTTGACAGTGAATTATTGGGTGTTCTAACTCAGTGGTTTTGGCCAGTGAGAGACTTAGCATATGATGCATGCAATATAATGGATATTCTCTGAAAAAAAACAAACAAACTTATTCTCCTTGGGTAGGGCATTTAAAGGTGATTAATAGCATTATTATATATATATTAATAGCATTATTATATATATATACTATATATATATCTGGAAGAGTTCAGAATTATTGGTTCAACCATTTAAAGTCATTGAATAGCATAAAATAGCATATATATATCCACACAATATATATATATATATGTGTGTGTGTATCTGGAAAAGTATTCAGAATTACTTGGTTTAACCCAGGATTCCATTCTACTGATAAAAAAAAAAATAAGCTTGGAGATTTTATGTTACTTATAAAAGTTTACCCAGTTCTCCAGCATAGATAAGATCAAGTCAAAAGACAATTGAGGGGCTTCCCTGGTGGCGCAGTGGTTGAGAGTCCCCCTGCCGATGCAGGGGACACGGGTTCATGCCTCGGTCTGGGAAGATCCCACATGCCGCAGAGTGGCTGGGCCCGTGAGCCATGGCCGCTGAGCCTGCATGTCCGGAGCCTGTGCTCCGCAACGGGAGAGGCCGCAGCAGTGAGAGGCCCACGTACCACAAAAAAAAAAAAAAGAGAGAAAAAAAAAAAAAAAGACAATTGAATTCCATTCTGCTGATATTTCCATGAATGTAATTTCTCTCCGACAAACATCTTATTCCTGATGGATTAATTCACAGAGGAGGATAGTGTGAATTATAGATGAATATATTTCTGTGACTTAATCATCCAACCATGGAATATTAAGGAACTTAGCACTTAGTCCAGCTTCCCATCTCGTGTTTGATATTCCTTTACGGCCTTCCTGCCATGTAGCCAAACATTCTGTGCTTTAGCAGGTCTGTAGTGTATGAACTTATTTTATCTCATGGGAATTTATTTTACTGCTATATTCCTTTAGCAAGTCATTTCTTGAACCATTGCTAAAATCTCTCCTTGAAACTTCTGTTCTCGATGCCATGTAGAATAAGCTGAATCAATCCTCTTCAGACCGTTACCTCATTGAAAACTGCCCTCATATCACTCCCATGAGGCTTCCTTTCTCCGGGGTAAGCATCTTTAGTTCCTTCTAGTTCTCCTGTGATGTGTGTTTTTATTCTTCCACTATCCTGATTACTCTCTGAATTACCTCACTCATCAATTCACTAAAAGTTTATTGAACATCTGGTAAACCTGTGATGTAACAATGAGCAGAGTAAGCTGTTCATGGTGTAGAGGTGGAAAAAGACAATTAAACACAGTATAATTCAGTGTTAGATCTGATAGCTGTTAGCTGTAGGGATGCTCAGAGGAAGGGGGCGTAACTTAATCTCGGGGTCAGGGACAACTTCCTTTGGCATCTACATTGAGAGCTGAAGGAAGAGTTAGCCAGGAGCAAAGCATGTGTGGGACAGTAGAGGTAGGAGAGTGTGAGAGCTTTCTATAGGAGAAGCCAACATGCTTAGAGTCTAGGAATATTTAGGTCTCTATTACAGTGGGATTCCCGGATAACCACCATTATCATTCTGAAAACCCAACTGCCATTAAAGAAGTCTGAAGCATGAAGTCTTAAGGTCTTTTGATGGCCTAATCATATTGCTAACTCATTTTCAACTTAGTGTCAAGTAGAGTCTCCAACTCCTTTTTTATACTAATTGCCATTAGCATGAATGCTTCCAGCTACAACACCGTGTAGTGGATCTGGATGGACCAAGTGCTTGAACTCACACTTTTTCCAGTTTCATCTGATTAGATTCCATTCTTACGAAACCACTTTGGATCTTGAACCTGCCATCCATTTCATTTGCCTCTGTTCTAATTTACATGGAGCCTTCAGTGCCGACAAGAATTTCTTTTATCTTTTTACCAGCTATTGATACATTTGTTGAACTTGAGTGAATACATATCACCCAAAACATAGATCCATTTAGTTACGATCATTCAACCACATTCTCATCTATTTGAGCGCTGCCATTGAACCTATCTTTCTTTATATAACGTGCAAGGGTATCTTGAGAGACTCTTGCAAATTCCTCACTGAAGGCCTCTTAAACTCTGTCTCCTTACCTAATAACCTGTCAAAGTGTGAAATGAAGTTGGGCTGGCACAGCTGGAATAATTTCCTAAGTTGTTCTTGGTGATAGGCTCTGGTTTCTATGATTTCTGCTTCCTTTTCTGGGCAGCCCCAAACTTCCTTGTTAATGTGTCCCAGAAGTTTGCTGAAGATAAAGTGTCAGGCTCGCTGACTTCATCTGCCATTTTCTCCTTTTCACAAATGGAAGGGCACTTGTCCATCTTTGGTTTTGTTCAGAATTCTCCATAGATCACTGTCATTGTCTCAGGCTAAAGGTGGGCTCAGCCAGAGCCTTTGAAAAGTGAAGAGGGGACCTCAGCTCCTCTTGACTTAGGGTAACTCAAACTTAGAGGCATCTCTAGGTACTGCAGTTATTTGTTTTCCCTGTCCCCAGAACAGACCATGCACTATGCTTATCAGGATGATTATTTAGTCTAAGGGCATGAAAACTGCAATTCTTTTGACCTTAGGTCACTGAACTGAATGATACACATGGGTCAAAAGCATTGTGGCTTCAGGTATTTTAATCTAGAAAATTCTTTATTTTACTTCTATTGACTTAATGCTCTTTAGTACCAATAGAGCTCCTTCTTGGATACGATTAGATCATAGACTGTAAAGATTGTCTGAACATTTTTTGATGTGTGACATGTTATAAAATATATGTCCTGCATATCTTAGGCACTTTTTTTTTTTTTTTTTTTGCGGTACGCGGGCCTCTCACTGTTGTGGCCTCTCCCGTTGTGGAGCACAGGCTCCGGACGCGCAGGCTCAGCGGCCATGGCTCACGGGCCCAGCCGCTCCGCGGCATGTGGGATCTTCCCAGACCAGGGCACGAACCCGTGTCCCCTGCATCGGCAGGTGGACTCTCAACCACTGCGCCACCAGGGAATCCCATCTTAGGCACTTTTTAATATGAAAATGTTGACTACGTGTGGTAAGCTTGAGGGAGGTAAACAGCAAAATTCCAGACCATTAATATAACTTGGGAAGCAACTTAAAATCAATGATTAAAGTCATCGTGTGAGAGACTTTTTCTACCAAAAGTGTTTCCTACTCCAGTTAAAATTCTGGTAATTTATATCAGTGATTTAAAAATGTGGTTGATCATCAGAATGCCTTGAGGAGCTCTCTAAAAGCACAGAGTCCAGGGTCACCTCTTTAGAGTTTCTGATTTCTGATTCAGGAAGCATAGGTGGGGCCTAGGAGTTTGTGCTTTTAATAAATTAGATAATTCTGAAAATAGGTCAGTAGTATGCTACTTGTCTATATAACCTTTGTGACGGTCATACTATCAGAGGATTATGGAGAGAGGTTATGAGTATGGGCATATATACGTGTGTGTGTGTGTGAGAGAGAGAGAGAGAGAGAGAACAGAAACATAAAAATAATATATATGACGAGAACTCACCAAAAGAGACAGGAAGAAGCCATCTCCATGTGAGAGGCAGCAAACATTTTTTTCAAAGCATCCACTAGAGGTGAATTTGACCACATCTCTAGTATCCAGTAGAACATATGTAGCAGAACAGATGTAGTAGAAAATAGGAGCCAATATAGAAATAAAGCTAAGACTTTGTACTTAGAGCTTGAACATTGAAGATTTGTAACCAGAAAGACTGAGAAATCTCTGAAGTTAATGTCAAAGACATCATATAAGGGAATATCAGTTTTGCCACAGGTGGGTGGGGGACAAATCAGCATGGGGTCCAAAAAAGTTCAGTGGACAATCTAGGGCCAACTTCAGCTTCACCAAGGAAGGGGATTCTGAGAGATCCAGGGCAAAGAAAATATCCTTAACCAGACCTGTCAAAGGATTTTACTTATTCCTTTGGAAAACTGTCTGGAAGTCATCTTAATTAGAGAACTATATCATTGTGCTTGTGTGTGTGTGTGTGTGTGTGTGTGTGTATTAGATCATAGATTGTAAAGGATGCCTGAGCAGTTTTTTTTAATTTATATCATTTCTTTTAAGGAATAGTAAATTATCCAAAAATGGGAACGGAATAATGCTTACAGATTATTTGTATCCCATATATAAAGATAGAACACAAAATCAAAATTTATATTATGGCAAACATAAAGATTCTAAAAGAATTTTGTTGAAGTATAGAAGTAATTCATTTGTTAACAGAAGTCATAATTTTTTTTGTTATTCAAACAGAAAGTCACAAAAATTATAATCATCCTCATCAGTTCACTCAGTCCCATGTAATTAATTTTTTTTATCTTGATCTTTCGCTAGCACTTTTATGAATTCATCAGTTTTCCATTAGAGTTCTGAAAATGCTTATTCATTCAGTTCAGCAATATAGTCAGTTACCAGAAACCTGTGCTTGTCAGAGTCTTTTCCATGAATTCCTTGAAGATGAAACCCTTTTGTAGGAACATTTTTTCAAAAGCATCAGAGTACACCTAGAACTGTAAATGTCTGTAAATGACAAAAGACTTAAAAATGACCATGGTTAAAGATGCCTGAGTATTTTTGATAGTGACATGTTATGAAAAATGTATCCTGTATATCTTAGGCAGTTTTTGGCTGTTATATATATATATATATATATATATATATATATATATATATATATATATATATATATATATAGTCAGCCATTTGCTTAAGTAAACCCAAAAGTAAATTGCATGTGGTTCCATAGTATGGGTTCATCCACACATGAACAACATTGTATACCTTCCTTTAGTCCTAATTAAAAGGATTCCTTCAGGTAACTTCAACCTCAGCCAGCTGGACCAGCTGACAACTGAAGCCTCAGATATGGTAGCCAGAGCGAGCAGTGGGAATGAGTTATACCCCTGCTAAACGCGGCCTGAAGGAGGCCTGTTCTGCTCGGAGAATGCAATACAATATAAATGCACACATCAGTTGAAATCCTCATGGATCCCGTACTAAAGCTGCCCAAGTGGGGCTACTCAGTTATTTGTTTTGTCTGTTTTGCTATGTTCTTTGTATTTATTTCATTTACTTTGGGTCACATGGTGATCGTTTAAGGAAAGAAATGTACTTCATGTTTTCCTTGTCACTGTATTACTCTGTTTTTGACTGAATTGATAAATCCTTCCTGGGGTAGATACTCCATAGAAATATTTTTCATGGGAAGAAGGAAAAAGAGGAACAGTTCATGGAATGAAATTATAAAAGCTTCATTTTATAAGGGTGATGACAAATGTGCTAGACCTTTTTGTAATATCCATAACCAAGAAGCAGAAATTGTACAGGGATGAATATTAGTGTCTTTCATAAGATATATTTGTACATACTGGATGTCATTAATTGGGCAATATTTCTATGAGTTTCAAACCAGGACATCTCCAGAGCCCTAAATGACATTTCCAGCTTTATACTGCCATTCAGTGTCTTTTAGTTTGTTTTACTTTTTTTTCAATACATGTTAAACATTTAGACCCATCATTTATTATAAAATATGCTCTGCAATTTTTGTGCATGGTTTTAAGAAAACCCCCATTAGCATTTAGCAAGGGTAACTATTTATATGGTTTTGACAATTTATACCAGTTTTCCAGGGCAATCCCTGTTTATACCTGATTTCCCAGTGTGATTACTCAACAGTATACCTTTTTACTCTCAAAAGTACGGATGACATATTTTGTGGCCACATAAAAGGGGCTAATAGAGTCACAACTTATTAGACTTTAGCACTGGCAGTTTCTGCGTTTGATTGGGCCAATTCTTACTAGCTGAGTCTTCTCCAAGAGTTGAAACTCACATTCCTAAACTTTCCTTGGGATCCAAACATGGTGAACATAATAATAGAAGTTGGCAAAGCATAAGGACAAAGACCGTCTCCCTTTTCCCTTCTTATTCCTGACCTTATAGACAGAAGTAAAATACAAAGTAGAAGGGGTCTGAAATACTCCAGGGATCTCTGTCCTCCATTTTATGGGTGATGATACTGGGATCCAGTGTTGCCAGTAGCCATTGGATAGCTTGTCCCCTAGACCAGCATACTTTTCAATTCTATCAGCATAAAAGGGGTCCTAGATAAACTCATTAAAAGGGAGGGATCTGAAAAACTGAGCTAACATGAAGGTAGAATTGTCCACAAATCCAAATGAAACTCTGGGCATTTGGAACTCTCATCAAGGGCAGCTTTGGGTAGAAAACTGTACAACAGAGTCGCACAAAGAGGAAGCTTTTGGTGCCCCTCAGTGCCAACAGCAATACCTTGGCTTGAGGGGCCGTATCCATTACGATTAACCTCAAAGTAGGGCGGAAAATGTTAAAGAGAAATACTCTACGGAAGGTCAGATCTAAATCTTCCTTTTAACATTCTCCATTTTCCTTCTCATCTTTTTTCTATATACACTGAGTGCTTAAACTGCTATACTTGGAAATAATCTACTGCTTAGTGTCCTGTTCAGGGACAGTGTTGAGTAGAAGATACACTTTGTGTTTTTAATATGTGCTTAATTGTTGTTCAATGCATTGATTTGAATTCTACCTTTTCTCTGAGAAAATGAAGCAAGAGAAAATCTGAAATGGGGAAGATTATGACTGGAACTAAGGACTCATATATTCACCATAGGCATTGCCACTCATGAGGATGGGTTAATAGCAGAGTTCACAGAATAACAGCTGAAGGTCTTCAAGAGTACTTTGGATTTCTACCTGCCTGGGATGTTAGGGATGAACTAAGTCTTTCTAAAAGCAGCAAGGTACATGAAGCCCTTTCTTTTTTCTACATTTTTAAATTTTTAATTTTTTATTGAGATATAATTGATTTACAATGTTTCAGACATGCAACAAAGTGATTCAGTTATACATACACACACATATATGTGTGTATATATATATTCCTTTTTCAGATTATTTTCCCTTATGGGTTATTACAAAGTATTGAATATAGTTCCCTGGACTATACAGTAGGTCCTTGTTTTTTATCTATATAGTGGTGTGTATCTGTTAATCCCAAATTCCTAATTTATTCCTCTTCCCTTTTGGTAACCACTAGTTTTTTTCTATGTCTGTGAGTCTATTTCTGTTTTGTAAATAAGTTCATTTGTATCATTTTTTAAAATTCCACATATAAGTGATATCATACGATATTTGTCTTTCTCTGACTTACTTCACTTAGTATGATAATCTCTAGGTCCATCCATATTGCTGCAAATGGCATTATTTCATTCTTTTTTATGGCTGAATAATATTCCATTGTGTGCGTGTGTGTGTATACACACATATAAAACAACTTTATCCATTCATCTGTCAATGGACATTCAGCTTGAATGAAGCCCTTTCTTGCCTTGTGATTAAATGACTTTGCACATTTGGAGGCTCATGTTCTCAGTGATCACTGAAAGAAAAAAGCATAATTGAAAGATTTATCTTCCTGATTTTCTTAGTGTATTCCAGAGCAGGTAGTCTCAGAGAATGAAGCCATGGACAAGTGAAGACTGAGAAACAGAACAGACCTAGGAGGGGAACTATGGCTGCTGACTTCACAGAGGGTTAAGTGTTCTTCTGCTTCACTTTGCCCCCTCACAAAGGCATTAACAAGGATACTCATTCCCTGGGTCACTAGGTCGTGAGAACCTTAGGTCTGGAATAGAAGGCAGGGTAGTCTCTTTTGGGAGGTTTCTGTTGTACTCCAGAGCCATGGGAAAATAGACATGTACTTGTATCTCTAGTGCTGTCAAACTTGGGAGCTTTGCCTCTGCCTTCCTCCAGGGCCAGCCTTGTGGCAGAGCTGTATGGAGTGGGTTATTCTACCCCACTGAAATTGAAAAAAAATTCTAAAACTTTACCTTGAAAATATATGTATGATAAATAGAAAAGAGTAAGAAAGCTGTGATTTTTCTTTGAAAGTAAAAGTTTAAAAAAATGCATTGAGCATAATAGACTGTCAACCACACTATCAAACTGAAAATTATAGCTAGACTCAGCAGACTTACAACGTAAATTTGACAGATAGGGCAACAGCCAAGTGTTGCACAAATGCTGCCTGGGATCGTAACTTCAATTCATCTCTGAGGAATCAACATGAAAGGTTTACTCTCCCAGATACTCATAGCCCTATAATTTCAGGGTCTGTTCTCACTATGTGGGTGAATGCAACCTTGAACTATGTCTACATTTTTCATTTTATTTCAGGCAAATGAATTCCTCACAGGACATGTTGTTTGTGCAATCAGGCATCCTTCTTTTTTTTTTTTTTTTTTTTTTTTTTTTTTTTTTTTGTGGTACGCGGGCCTCTCACCGTTGTGGCCTCTCCCGTTGCGGAGCACAGGCTCCGGACGCGCAGGCTCAGCAGCCATGGCTCACGGGCCCAGCCGCTCCGCGGCATATGGGATCCTCCCAGACCGGGGCACGAACCCGTATCCCCTGCATCGGCAGGCGGACTCTCAACCACTGCGCCACCAGGGAGGCCCAGGCATCCTTCTTATCATTGCCTTTGCGCTTTGCTGTGAATAATGCCAAGATAGCCAGAGACATAAATAAAATGGAACCTAAGAAAAATCCATGTTGCAACAAATAACAATACTGACTTTGATGAATATTCTTTCCTCTTGCCCACACTGGCCTGGAGTTCAGTCAACTCTTTAGCCTTCAATGACTGAGTTTGGGGTTGTTTTTCTGGGAGATCAGTGCAATGAAATCTAGCCTATTTTGATTCCAGCATTTCTTTCTTGGAAATAGAGTGTCTGCTTTGACTTACCAAATCTTGGAATTTGTAAGACTCTGAAAACTAAAGCATAATATTTACGTTGTTGCATATTGGGAGAATGCCCACAAAATGCAGGTCATTATTTCAGTGCATAGGTTTTAGTTGTGATATATTGGATTTTCTTGACTCAGGATTTGCTCAGCACCCCAAGGCAGAATTTAGAGATTGAAGAAACATATATATATATATTTTTTTCAAGTGCTAGACACTGGTCTAGATCTTAGGGAAGCACAGACATAATCTAGTCCTAAAAAGCACATAATCAAGCTTGAGAGACAGACCTAGAAGAGCTAATCATTAATAACCACACATCATAATACACATTTTAATGTCTGCATCAGTAAGTTGTTGTGGAAGCAGAAAAGAGGCACATAGAATTAATTTTGTTTAAGAGGAACAACAGAAGTATCACAGGCAGCAATTAGGGTTTCAAGCTGGACTTTGAAAGAATAAGGATTTTATAGGATTTGTGAGGAAGTAAGGTTGGATTATAGTTTAACTTTGAGTTACATATTTTTAAAAAAGGATTCTTTTATTTTTTAATTTTTTTATTGAAGTATAGTTGACTTACAATATTGTGTTAGTTTCAGGTATACAGCAAAGTGATTCAGTTTTATATATATATAATACATATATATTCTTTTTCAGATTATTTTCCATTATAGGTTATCATAAGATATTGAATATAGTTCCATGTGCTATACAGTAAGTCCTTGTTATTTATCTATTTTATATATAGTCGTGTGTATCTGTTAATCCCAATCTCCTAATTTATTCCCCCCACCCTTTCCCCTTTGGTAACTATAAGTTTGTTTTCGATGTCTGTGAATCTATTTCTGTTAAAAAAGGACTCTTGGGCCTCCCTGGTGGCGCAGTGGTTGGGGGTCCGCCTGCCGATGCAGGGGATACGGGTTCGTGTCCCGGTCTGGGGGGGTCCCATATGCCGCGGAGCGGCTGGGCCCGTGGGCCATGGCCGCTGGGCCTGCGCGTCCGGAGCCTGTGCTCCGCAGCGGGAGAGGCCGCAGCGGTGAGAGGCCCGCGTACCGCAAAAAAAAAAAAAAAAAAAAAAGGACTCTTAATGTCAGTGTTTATTATGTGACAGGAATAGTGCTGGACATTTAATATTATAAAAGCCTATTTAATTATGATAACAACCCTATGGGAGAAGTAATATTAAAATCCTCTGTGCAGGTAAGGAAATTGAGATCCAGAGAGGTTAAGTTACTCCAGGTCACCCAGCTACCAAGTAGTGAAGCTGGGATTTGAACCTGGTCTGTTTGACTCCAGCATCCCAGTTTGTAATGACAGCTCTGCAATGAAGACAGAGTTATTTCAGTCAACATATTTAAATTATCAGTATTTTAATGGGACCTATTTGCTTACAAACCATGAGACCCTGCTATGAACCCACTTGCCTGAACTGGGCCTGGCACAGAGTCAGCACAGTTGGTATCCAACTTGGACTCTGGGACTCTCAGTTTCAGTGTCAGCTTCACTACTCAAGTGATCTTGGAAAAGTTACATAAAACCAGGTAGCCCTGTCTCCTAGTCTGTAAAATGAATATACCAGCTCCTCCATTATGCAGTATTTGGTAGGATGAAAGGAAATGGCACATGTGGATGGCTTAGCACAGTGCTGGCATGTAATGAGTCATTCATGAAGGTATGGTTACCATATATTTACATTTCTCAGTAATTTGTGATCTAGCAATTCCAACTCTCCCCATCTTTACATCAAGACCATGCTCAAAGTTTGCTTTCTACTCAGTATTAGAAAGTAAAACAACTGCATGTAAAACTTTCTGTAACTCAGACTGACTTTCATCCTAATTAGTATTAACTAATAAGATTTTGTTTTACTTTATTACTAATCCTGGGTGTTTATGTGGTGTCTGACAGGCCGTAGGAACCCACATGCATTTTATCTTATTTTAATTTAATTTAATTTAATTTTACTTTATTTTATTTTTTATTCAATGTTTTTAAACTAAAAAAAAAAAAAAAAAGTTCACACATTTCTCCCTCCCCACGCCCACCCCTTATCTCTTGCAACCACCAATCTTTTCTCTGTGTCTATGAGCTTGGGTATTTGTTTGTTTGTTTGTTTGGGTTTTGTTTGTTTTGTGTTTTTAGATTCTACAGACAGGAGAGATCATATGGTATTTTCTTTTTCTGTCTGACTTATTTCATTTAGCATAATGCCCTTGAGGTCCATCTGTGTTGTTGCAAATGGCAAGATTCTTTTTTATGGCTTAATAATATTCCATTATGTGTGTGTGTGTGTGTGTGTGTATATATATATATATATATATATATACACACACACATATACATATAAAATTTCTTTATTCATTCATCCATCAACACACTTTGGTTGTTTCCACATCTTGGCTGTTGTAAATAATGCTACAAAGAATATGGGGGTGCATATATCTTTTAGAATAAGTTTTAATTTTCTTTGAATAAACACCAAGAAGTGGGATTACTGGATCATATGGCAGTTCTATTTTTAATTTTTTGATGAACCTCCATACTGTTTTCCATAGTGGCTGCACCAATTTATATTCTCACCAACAGTGCACAAGGGCTCCCTTTTCTCCACAATCCTCACCAATATTTCTTACTTGTTGTCTTTTTGATAATAGCCATTCTAACAGGTGTGAGTTGTTATCTCACTGTGATTTTGATTTGCATTTCCCTGATGATTAATATGTTGTGCATCTTTTCATGTACCTGTTGGCCATCTGTGTGTTTTTTGGACAAATGTCTATCCACATCTTCTGCCCATTTTTTATACTCTTTTTGTTTGTTTGTTTGTTTTCCTACTAAGTTGTACAAGTTCTTTATATATTTTTGTTACTAGCCCATTATCAGATATATTATTTACAATTATTTTATCCTATTCAGTAGGTTACCTTTTTATTTTGTTGATGGTTTTCTTTGCTGTGCAGAAGCACTTCAGTTTTAGTTTGTTTATTTTTGTTTTTGTTGCCTTTGCTTTTGGTGTCAGGTTAAAAAAAAATCCTTGCCAACACCTATGTCAAGGAACTTACTGCCTTTGTTTTCTTCTTCTTCTAGGAGTTTTGTTGTTTAAAGTCTTACATTCAAATCTATAATCTATTTTGAGTTAATTTTTGTGTATGATGTAAGATAGTGGTCCAGTTTCACTCTTTTGCTTGTGCCCAATTTTCACATTCACCATTTATTGAAGAGACTGTTCTTTCCCCACCATATGTTCTTGGCTCCTTTGTCAAAAATTAATTGACCATATATGCATGGGTTTATTTCTGGACTCTCTATTCTAGTCCATTGATCTATGTGTCTGTTTTTATGTCAATGCCATACCTGTTTTAATTACCAAAGCTTTGTAATGTAGTTTGAAATCAGTGAGCTTGATGCCTCTAGCTTTGTTTATCTTTCTCAAGATTGCTTTTGTGGTTCCATACAAATTTTAGGATTGTTTGTTCTATAACTATGAAAAATGCCATCGGAATTTTGATAGGGATTGCATTGAATTTGTATATTTCTTTGGGTAGTATGGACATTTTAACAATATTAATTGTTATAATCAATGGGTATGGACTATCCTTCCATTTATTTGTGTCCTTCAGTTTCTTTCATTAATGTCTTGTAGTTTCAATACACAAAACTTTCACCTCCTTGGTGATGTTTATTCCTAGGTATTTTATTCTTTTTGATGCAGTTGCAAATGGATTTGTTTTCTTAATTTCTCTTTCTGATAGTTTGTTATTAGCGTAAAGAAACACAACAGGGGCTTCCCTGGCGGCACAGTGGTTGAGAGTCCACCTGCTGATGCAGGGGACGCGGGTTTGTGCCCCGGTCTGGGAAGATCCCACATGCCGCGGAGCCGCTGGGCCCCGTGAGCCATGGCCGCTGAGCCTGCGCGTCCGGAGCCTGTGCTCCGCAACGGGAGAGGCCACAACGGTGAGAGGCCCGCGTACCGCAAAAAAAAAAAAAAAGGAAAGAGAAACACAACAGATTGTCTGCTGATTTTTATCCTGCAACTTTACTGCATTTGTTTATTAGTTTTAACAGTTTTTTGATGGAGTCTTTAAGGTTTTCTATATACAGTGTCATGTCATCTGCAAATAGTGGCAGTTTTATTTCTTCCTTTCTAATACAATTTCCATGTGCATTTAAAAATGTTAGTGCTTACCTAATAGACTATATCAGCTTGGAGACTGAATTGTAATAATTACATTAGAACCCTACTGTGGTGCTGGTCGATGTGATCTCCCTTTTTGACTTTCTGGAGCCTACCTTTTATCATATCTTCCGTTGAGACTTCTGGTTGCCCTGACATGGGGCAGGCAGTTTAAAATAACCTCAAATGCTTCCCCTTCTTTCAGCAGAGCTGAATATCCTGGGGCTCTAGGACTGTGCACTGAAATCCACAACAGTTCTGAATCTCCTTTCCCATCATACAGCCCTGGAGCCCAGGGACTCACCTCTTATCCTCCCCACCTTCTCCCAAGTTGGGGTCTTCAGTGTTGTTCACCTCCCAGAACTGAGCTTCAGCTTGTGGCTCAAGATTCTGTTTGTCTAGGACCCAGCTGAGGGGCTTGTGAGTAGCTTGCCCTGGCATCCAATCTCATGACAAACAACTATGCATGCGTCAAATTACAATTAATATAACCCAATATTAATACATTATTATTAACCAAAACCTACTTTATTCAGATGTCTTTAGCTTTTACTTAATGTACTTTTTTTTTTGGTCCCAGGACCCCATCCATGACATTGCATTATATTTAGCTGTCATATCTCCTATGAGTTTCTTGGACTTTGTTTTTCATGACCTTTATAGTTGTAAGGAGTACTGGTCAGGTATGTTGCAGAATGTCCCTTAATTGGGATTTGTCTGGTATTTTTCTCATGATTAGATTGGGGTTATGGGTAAAATCCATAAAAAGTCATTTTCATGGGTAAAGGTCATGGGTAAAAAGTCATTTTCATCACATCATACTAAAGGTAATTCTATTAACTGACATCCTGCTATTGATGTTGACCCGGCTGAGTTGGTGTTTTTCAGGTTCCTCCACTGTAGAGTTACTATCTTTTTTCCCCCATTTCTATACTGTACTCTTTCTGACCAATGTCATTCACTTAAATAATATCAGGTCACCACCAAAGATTGCAGAGATAAAGAAGAGCTTAGTTAGATAAAAGCCTGAAGGAGGTCAGGAGATCTAAGGCCTGAGACTATTCTGTTTTGGGTTTAATTTGTTCCTGGGTCTGGTGGCAGGAAAAATTGAAAGAATTTTCTTTGAGAACAATGAGGAGAGGGCTTCTGGCAGATGTAAGCCAATATGTCAGCATAGGGACAGGCCCCACTGATGGGAATGACCCCTTTCCCCACACTCCCTCAGGGTGCTGGCGAGGGGCCAGGCTGCAGGGCCACCAGGGGCCACGCTGGAGGTCTGTCCTTGTGCTCTCATCAAGGCTGACTTTGACAATGTGCAGAACAAAATGGCCAAGGGTGGCTCACGCCAAGGGAAGTCTGACAGGCACCAGCTAAAGCTGATGGTCAGCAGCCTGGTAGCACTGAGGTGGAGTGACCCAGCTGGACTTGGAGAGATGAGGATTCTGAGTGACTTCCTTGAAAGGAAATGCATTTCCTTTCACTTTCTTTTTGGCCATTGGCCACTCTTTAATGGATGGTTAGAGGACTTTTATACAGAGTCAGGATGGATAGCATCTTTCTAAATAGGCCTGTTTAGCTCCTTCTAGAAGGGGATGGTGGCAGATCCTGCTCAGAAATGTTCCATGGAAATTAAATCAGTGTTAGATTGGGAGCGAGTCTCAGGGAAACATTAAATGGAATATATTTATCTGAGGAAACCAGTTACTCCAAAATCCTCCCCTTGACACATAGATGTGTGAAGCACTTTTCTTGGAGAGAGAAGTTTCACCCTGTGTAGGGGTCTGACCTGTGAAAACTCTGGCATATGCTCTGTGGTCACTGGCACCTCCAGGAGGGCATCCCTTAGCCTATGCTGCCAGGAACAACACACACTCAAGTCTCTGAGCTTCAGCCTTTCTCTGTTAGATTTGATGAATTCACTAACATATATACTAGGACATCCAAAAACCAATATTGAGGGAGTGGGGAAGGAGGGGATGGGGATATAGAGAACATCTTTCCTGGATAACTCTCTTCTTTCCCTTTCTGGTACCTTGAATTTATCTCTGCAGCCCTTTCCCCTAGGGACAATGCTTTATGAAGCCTAAGCTATGAGACTCAGTTTGTAAGACTTTCCTGGCTATTCCATCATCCCAAGCTGGGGCAAATGCAAAGAATTCTAGTTGATCCAGACAGTGGAGGAATCTACAGGCATCTGAAGACCTGTCTACACATCCAGCCAGTCTTTTTACTGCAGCTGAAACATTTGATCCTTCACTTACCTAGTCATTCCAGCTTTTAAACAAAATGGAGTCTAGGTAGTTACCTGACCAAATTAACCTTTTTGATGACAGTACTAACCATCTGGGTTAATCACCCCTGTGAAGCCAGTTGTCCACCCAAGTGGAGTTTTATGACTCTTATTTTCTTTGACCTTTATTCTAACTGTCCAGTTATCTGACAACATGTGTCCAAAAAGTGAAAAAGATCCACTTGCTTTACCCTGAATTCAATAGCTGACCTTGCTCCTCAGCTGTCGAGTATATTGTTTAGATCATGAAATTGATGAGGTGAGGAGAATCGATGCTGAGAGGAGAATAAGCGAAGTGCAGTAGGAGCACAGGAAAGACCTCACAGTGCAGTTTGCTTACATTTAAATTAACTCATGCTAATTTATTTACTTATTATATTTATGGGATACACCCACTGCTTATTAGCCCCTGGATACATTTTAAGAGGATCATAAAAAGAGACACTTCTTGTCATTATGGCTAATTAACATTCAAACTGACTAACTAACATTTAAGCGCTAAGAATAAAATCAGTCATGGGCCAGTCAACATTTTCATCAAATGTTCTTAAATAGAATTCATTAGTTGATTCTCTCTCCTCTACTTTTCTACCTGCTGCCAAAATATCTGGCATCAGAAAATGTTGGAATTGAACAGGGGAACTATATTGTTACCTCTGTGACAATTAATATCTGATGTGTTTCTGGGCTCATACAAGGTAGTATGCAAAGCTTGATTAAATGGACAAGGCTTCCTCCCAGTAGTGGTTTATAATCCAGCTATAATAGATACAGAAGAAAGGAACACGTAACACTCAGTCCTGTTGTTCTGGATTTATTTTTCTCACACAGCCACAACAATTACTGAAGCTTATAAATTAGGGTGTGTGTCCAATAGTAAGCATTCTTGATTGAATATGTGTGCTGAAAGACCCTTGAGCTACCGTAAATCCATTCGGTTGAAACATATGAAGCACAGGGAAAAATACTGATTGGACAACTCAGATGGTTATTCTTGTAATTTCTAGGGGAAGAGAAAGGGAAGAAAATTCATTTTTTTGGTCATTAATCTACCCAAGTAAATCTCTATATAAGCACATATGAGTCCCACATTAAAAACATGTTGACATTAAAATTTTCATCCCTGTTTTCTTTTTTTTTTTTTTTAGAAACTGTCCTACATGTTTTGTAAACAGATGACATTTTTGCCACTGGAGGGGAAGGGGGAATGGAGAGTTAGTTTTTAATGAGTACACAGTTTCAGTTTGGGAAGATGAAAACATTCTAGACATGGTCGGTGGTGATGGTCGCACAACAGTGTGAATGTATTTAATGCCACTGAATTGTCCACTTAAAAATGGTAAATTTGGGCTTCCCTGGTGGCGCAGTGGTTGAGAGTCCGCCTGCCAATGCAGGGGACACAGGTTCGTGCCCCGGTCTGGGAAGATCCCACATGCCGTGGAGCGGCTGGGCCCGTGGGCCATGGCCGCTGAGCCTGCATGTCCGGAGCCTGTGCTCCGCAACGGGAGAGGCCACAACAGTGAGAGGCCCACGTACCGCAAAAAAAAAAAAAAAAAAAAAAAGGTAAATTTTATGGGAGTTCCCTGGTGGTCTAGTGGTTAGGACTCAGTGCTTTCACTGCTGTGGCCTGTATATCTTCTTTGGAGAAATGTCTGTTTAGGTCTTCTGCCCATTTTTAGATTGGGGTTTTGTTTTTTTTTTTTGATATTGAGCTGCATGAGCTGCTTGTATATTTTAGAGATTAATCCTTTGTCAGTTGCTTCATTTGCAAATATTTTCTCCCATTCTGAGGGTTGCCTTTTCATCTTGTTTATGTTTTCCTTCGCTGTGCAAAAGCTTTTAAGTTTCATTAGATACCATTTGTTTATTTTTGATTTTATTTCCATTTCTCTAGGAGGTGGGTCAAAAAGGATCTTGCTGTGATTTATGTCATAGAGTGTTCTGCCTACATTTTCCTCTAAGAGTTTTATAGTGTCTGGCCTTACATTTAGGTCTTTAATCCATTTTGAGTTTATTTTTGGGTATGGTGTTAGGAAGTGTTCTAGTTTCATTCTTTTACATGTAGCTATCCAGTTTTTCCAGCACCACTTATTGAAGAGGCTGTCTTTTCTCCATTGTATATTCTTGCCTCCTTTATCAAAGATAAGGTGACCATATGTGTGTGGGTTTATCTCTGGGCTTTCTATCCTGTTCCATTGATCTATATTTCTGTTTTAGTGCCAGTACCATACTGTCTTGATACCTGTAGCTTTGTAGTAGAGTCTGAAGTCAGGGAGTCTGATTCCTCCAGCTCCATTTTTCTTTCTCAAGATTGCTTTGGCTATTTGGGATTTTTTATGTTTCCATACAAACTGTGAAATTTTTTGTTCTAGATCTGTGAAAAATGCCATTGATAGTTTGATAGGGATTGCACTGAATCTGTAGATTGCTTTGGGGAGTATAGTCATTTTCACAATATTTATTCCTCCGATCCAAGAACATGGTATATCTCTCCATCTGTTTGTATCATCTTTAATTGCTTTCATGAGTGACTTATAGATTTCTGCATACAGGTCTTTTGTCTCCTTACGTAGGTTTATTCCTAGGTATTTTATTCTTTTTGTTACCGTGGTAAATGAGAGTGTTTCCTTAATTTCTCTTTCAGATTTTTCATCATTAGTGTATAGGGATGCAAGAGATTTCTGTGCATTAATTTTTTATCCTGCAACCTTACCAAATTCACTGATATGTTCTAGTAGTTTTCTGGTGGCATCTTTAGTATTCCTTGTGTATAGTGTCATGTCATCTGCAAACAGTGACAGTTTTACTTCTTTTCCAGTTTGGATTCCTTTTATTTCTTTTTCTTTTCCAATTTCCATGACTAAAACTTCCAAAACTATGTTGAATAATAGTGGTGAGAGTGGGCAACCTTGTCTTTTTCCTGATCTTAGAGGAAATAGTTTCAGTTTTTCACCATTGAGAATGATGTTGGCTGTGGGTTTGTCATATATGGCCTTTATTATGTTGGGGTAAGTTCCCTCTATGCCTACTTTCTGGAGGGTTTTTTATCATAAATAGGTGTTGAATTTTGTCAAAAGCTTTTTCTGCATCTATTGAGATGATCATATGGTTTTTCTCCTTCAATTTGTTAATATGGTTTATCACGTTGATTGATTTGCATATATTGAAGAATCCTTGCATTCCTGAGATAAAACCCACTTGATCATGGTGTATGATCCTTTTAATGTGCTGTTGCATTCTGTTTGCTAGTATTTTGTTGAGGATTTTTGCATCTATGTTCATCAGTGATATTGGCCTGTAGTTTTATTTCTTTGTGACATTTTTGTCTGCTTTTGGTATCAGGGTGATGGTGGCCTCGTAGAATGAGTTTGGGAGTGTTCCTTCCTCTGCTATAGTTCGGAAGAGTTCGACAAGGATAGGTGTTAGCTCTTCTCTAAATGTTTGATAGAATTCGCCTTTGAAGCCATCTGGTCCTGGGCTTTTGTTTGTTGGAAGATTTTTAATCACAGTTTCAATTTCATTGCTTGTGATTGGTCTATTCATATTTTCTATTTCTTCCTGGTTCAGTCTCGGTAGGTTGTGCATTTCTAAGAATTTGTCCATTTCTTCCAGGTTGTCCATTTTATTGGCATAGAGTTGCCTGTAGTAGACTCTCATGATCCTTTGTATTTCTGCAGTGTCAGTTGTTACTTCTCCTTTTTCATTTCTAATTCTGTTGATTTGAGTCTTCTCCCTTTTTTTCTTATGAGTCTGGCTAATGGTTTATCAATTTTGATTATCTTCTCAAAGAACCAGCTTTTAGTTTTATTGATTTTGCTGTTGTTTCCTCCGTTTCTTTTTCATTTATTTCTGACCTGATATTTTTTATTTCTTTCCTTCTGCTAACTTTGGGGTTTTGTTCTTTATCTAATTGCTTTAGGTGTAAGATTGGGTTATTTATTTGAGATTTTTCTTGTTTTTTGAGGTAGGATTGTATTGCTATAAAATTCCCTTAAATCTGCTTTTGCTGCATCCCATAGGTTTTGGGTCGTCATGTTTTCATTGTCATTTGTTTCTAGGTATTTTTTGATTTCCTCTTTGATTTCTTCAGTGATCTCTTGGTTCTTTAGTAGTGTATTGTTTAGCCTCCATGTGTTTGTATTTTTTACAGCTTTTTTCCTGTAATTAATATCTAGTCTGATAGCACTGTGGTCAGAAAAGATAATTGATACGATTCCAGTTTTCTTAAATTTACCAAGGCTTGATTTGTGACCCAAGATATGATCTTTCCTAGAGAATGTTCCATGTGCACTTGAGAAGAAAATGTATTCTGTTGTTTTTGGATGGAAAGTCCTATAAATATCAGTTAAGTGCATCTGGTCTAATGTGTCATTTAAAGCTTGTGTTTCCTTATTTATTTTCATTTTGGATGATCTGATGATCTGTCTATTTGTGAAAGTGGGGTGTTTAAGTCCCCTAGTATTATTGTGCTGCTGTCAATTTCCTCTTTTATGACTGTTAGCATTTGCCTTATATATTGAGGTGCTCCTATGTTGGGTGCATAAATATTTACAACTGTTATATCTTCTTCCTGGATTGATCCCTTGATCATTATGTAGTGTTCTTCTTTGTCTCTTATAATAGTCTTTATCTTAAACTCTCTTTTGTCTGATATGAGAATTGCTACTCCAGCTTTCTTTTGATTTCCATTCACATGGAATATCTTTTTCCCTACCCTCACTTTCAGTCTGTATGTGTCCCTAGGTCTGAAGTAGGTCTCTTGTAGGCATCATATATACAGGTCTTGTTTTTGTATCCATTCAGCCAGTCTGTGTCTTTTGGTTGGAACATTTAATCCATTTACATTTAAGGTAATTATCGATATGTATGTTTGTATTACCATTTTCTTAATTGTTTGGGGTTTGTTATTGTAGGTCTTTTTCTTCTCTTGTGTTTCCTGCCTAGGGAAGTTCCTTTAGCATTTGTTGTAGAGCTGGTTTGGTGGTGCTGAATTCTCTTAGCTTTTGCTTGTCTGTAAAGGTTTTAATTCCTACATCGAATCTGAATGAGATCCTTGCTGGGTAGAGTAATCTTGGTTGTGGGTTTTTCCCTTTCATCACTTTAAATATGTCCTGCCACTCCCTTCTGGCTTGCAGAGTTTCTGCTGAAAGATCAGTTGTTAGCCTCATAGGGATTCCCTTGTATGTTATGTTATTTGTTGCTTTTCCCTTGCTGCTTTTAATATTTTTTCTTCGTATTTAATTTTTGATAATTTGTTTAATATATGTCTTGGCATGTTTCTTCTTTGAATTTATCCTGTATAGGATTCTCTATGCTTCCTGGACTTGATTGACTATTTCCTTTCCTATTAGGGAAGTTTTCAACTGTAATTTCTTCAAATATTTTCTCAGACCCTTTCTTTTTTCTTCTTCTTCTGGGGCGCCTATAATTTGAATGTTGGTGCATTTAATATTGTCCCAGAACTCTCTGAAACTGTCCTCAATTCTTTTCATTGTTTTTTTCTTTATTCTGCTCTCTGACAGTTATTTCAACTATTTTATCTTCCAGGTCACTTATTTGTTCTTTTGCCTCAATTATTCTGCTATTTATTTCTTCCAGAGAATTTTTAATTTCATTTATTGTGTTGCTCTTCATTGTTTACTCTTTAGTTCTTCTAGGTCTTTGTTAATGATTTCTTCTGTTTTCTCCATTCTATTTCTGAGATTTTGGATCATCTTTACTATCATTACTCTGAATTCTTTTTCAGGTAGACTGCCTATTTCTTCTTCATTTGTTTGGTCTGGTATGTTTTTACCTTGCTCCTTCATCTGCTTTGTGTTTCTCTGTCTTCTCATTTTGCTTACCTTTCTGTGTTTGGGGTCTCCTTTTCGCATGGTGCAATTTCGTAGTTCCTGTTGTTTTTGGTGTCTGCCCCTTGTGGGTGAGGTTGGTTTAGTGGCTTGTGTAGGCTTCCTGGTACAGGGCGCTGGTGCCTATGTTCTAGTGGGTGAGGCTGGACCTTGTCCTTCTGGTTGGCAGAGCTGCGTCCAGTGGTATGTTTTGGGGTGTTTGTGAACTTAGTATGACTTTAGGCAGCCTCTCTGCTAATGGGTGGGTTTGTGTTCCTGTCTTGCTAGTTGTTTGGCATGGGGTGTCCAGCACTGGAGCTTGCTGGCTGTTGGCTGGAGCTGGGTCTTTGTGTTGAGACAGAGATCTCTGGGAGAGCTCTTGCCGATTGTTATTACGTTGGGCCAGGAGGTCTCTGGTGGTCCAATATCCTGGACTAGGCTCTCCCACCACGGAGGCTCAGGCACAACACCTGGCCAGAGCACCAAGACCCTGTCAGCTTCATGGCTCAGAAGAAAAGAAAAAAAAGAACAGATAGAACCCCCAAAAAAATGTTATAAGAAAACTAAACAGACAAAATCACACAAAGAAACATACACACACACACTCACAAAAGAGGAAAAAGGAAGAGAGCAAACAAACCAATAAACAATCCACCAATGATAATAAGTGCTAAAAACTAAACTAAGATAAACATAGAACCAAAAACAAATCAGATACAGAAAGCAAACCCCAAGTCTACAGTTGCTCCCAAAGTCCATCGCCTCAATTTTGGGAACATTCGTTGTCTATTCTGATATTCCACAGATGCAGGGTTTATCAAGTTGATTGTAGGGATTTAATCTGCTGCTCCTGAGGCTGCACGGAAAGAATTCCCTTTCTCTTCTTTGTTCACACAGCTCCTGGGGTTCAGCTTTGGTTTTGGCCCTGCCTCTTTGTAGGCCAACCTCAGGCATCTGTTCCCCTCCCAGACAGGAGGGGGTTAAAGCAGCAGCTGATTAGTGCTCTCTTTCTCACTCAGGTCGGGGAGAGGGAGGGGTACAGTAGTCATAATTGGAATGCGGTACGAGCCTGTGGTGGCAGAGGCTGGCATGACATTGCAGCTGCCTGAGGCATGCCATGTGTTCTCCCAGGGAAGTTGTCCCTGATCATGGGACCCTGTCAGTGGAGTGCTGCACAGGTTCCCAGGGGGGCATGGGTAGTGATCTGTGCTTGCACACAGGATTCTTGGTGGCAGCAGCAGCAGTGTTAACAGTCCACGCCCGTTTCTGGAGTCCAAGATGATAGCTGCAGGTCGCGCCCATCTCTGGAGCTTGCTTAGGTGGTACTCTGCGTTCTGTGGGCACATGGAGTAGGAAGCCCCTCTCCTCGTGCACCCCGAAACAATGGCCTCTTGCCTCTCAGGCAGGTCCAGACCTTTTCCCGGACTCCATCCCAGCTAGCTGTGGTGCACTAACCCCTTCAGGCTGTGTTCATGCAGCCAACCCCAGTCCTCTCCCTGGAGTCTGACCTCCGAAGCCAGAGCCTCAGTTCCCAGCCCCCATCCGCCCTGGCAGGTGAGCAGACAAGCGTCTCAGGCTGGTGAGTGCTGGTCGGCACCGATCCTCTGTGCGGGAATCTCTCCACTTTGCCCACTGCACCTCTCTTGCTGCGCTCTCCTCTGTGGCTCCGAAGCTTCCCCACCACCACCCCCCACCACCCCCATCTCTGCCAGTGAAGGGGCTTCCTAGAGTGTGGAAACTTTTCCCCCTTCACCTCCCTCCCAGAGTTGCAGGTCCCATCCGAATTCTTTTGTCTCTGTTTTTCCTTTTTTCTTTTGCCCTACCCAGGTATGTGGGGATTTTCTTGCCTTTTGGGAAGTCTGAGGTCTTCTGCCAGCGTTCAGTAGGTGTTCTGTAGGGGTTGTTCCACATGTAGATGTATTTTTTGATGTATTTGTGGGGAGGAAGGTGATCTCCATGTCTTCCTACTCTGCCATCTGGAAGGTGACCTCAGTTTCTTTCTCTAGGATGGTATTCAGAGTTTCCCTGGGGTAACTGCTATGGATACTTCTTAATTTTTTCTTCCAACCCTTTCCTCTCTCCCCTTTGCTGGCCCATTTCTTATTGAACGCCTTAATTCTGAGCCTTATATGCATATAGATGACTCTTGACTTACCCCTCTCTGTAGTGGTAGGAAGAGTGGGTGTAGGAGGGGTCTAGTGTCATCCTGTTGTGACTAAGCTTAGTGGAAGTTCCATCTCTGGCCCAAACTATGCATCACTAGAGTCAGATGGAGTGGAAGAGAAAGGGGAAGCCAGCCACATAGGACAAGCCAAAGCGACATTCAAAATAAGTAATAAAATAGGCAAATATGGAGTATCAGAAATTTAAGAAAAAAAGTAGACATAAAATGGAATAAATGTGTCCATTGGGTTTGTGAGAGCAAGTTCCTTGGTGAGAAAGATGGTCTGGTCCAGGGTTGGCTTTTTGTGCAAGAAGAGTTTGGAAGCAAAGAAATTCTAGCTATTTTGCATCCATTCAGTAGATAATTGGCGTGCTCCCACTAAGTGACAAGTGCTGGGCTAAGCCTTGTATAGAGTGACAAACACCAGAGACGTGGCCTTTGCTCCAATGGCAGTTACACTAAGTTAATAGGAAGAATTATATTATAAATTAATATTAGTTGACAACCATGATCTCAAAATTATTATTTTACAAATAAAGAACATCAGTGGTGTTAATACAGAGTAGGTACCCAAAGTTAATTATTTGGATCAGCTAAAGAAAGACTGAGGAAAGAAGGTATGAATAACATTCAGAGACACTGAGGATCTGCTTATGTTTCTGGAAAGTAACTATGGGGGAATAAAGTATAGGTTATCGCCAAAGTTAGGACTTCTAATCTTTTTCAAGACTCTGCAAGTCCACAAAATAAAACAAACCGGCTTTGCCAAATCTTGAAAATCCATCAATCTGCAGAGAGATCTGAACAAGTTGGTTTTTAAAGAAAATTTTGTTTATATCAAATGACTCTGGACTTCTTAGGAATTTTCCTCAAAACCATTTTTCCCCTAGTTACTATTGCCAGAAAGAGGAGTTCTGAATGGACTATGGTTTTCATAATTTTATAAATTATCTCAATTTGATGATACTGAGTATGTGTATTATGGCATGTTCTAGAGAAGTTAAGTGAGAAACATTGATAGTAGATGTTGATGTCAAATACAGAATTCTAAGTATTCGGTGCTTTGACCTAATCTCTCCTCTTCAAGGCCTGGTATTTATAAAAATAGTATTAGCTTTTTGTGGAGCACTAGCCCAGTGATCTGCTACTTCCTTTCTCCAACAGAGACAGGAGAGGGGGCTGTAAATCAGATGGCGGCACCATTACTTCTGCTCCAGGGCTGCAGTGGGTTGTCATTTTGAGACATTTACTGAGCACCATAGTTTCAAGAAACAGGTTGAGATGCAGTCCCTTCTCCACAGTCCTGTGCCTTCATGGAACCGCCTTATTCTGTCCTTTCAATTCCTTTTTCTCCCAGTATTCATGTAATTCCCCCAACTTAGCTGGGTCCTGCTACCTATTCTGGCACAGCTTAGATGATCTCAATCCTGGTAAGTGACTTATGTGGCTGCTCACTTTACAAGAACATCAGTAATAATTTCAATTATTACTAACTGAGCACTGTGGGGTAGAGCTTAGGGGTCAGGTGGTGAAAAGTTGAAAAAAGTACAAATCCTACTCTTAAGAATTCCCAGTCTCTCTGACTGTCTCCTTCTACCCTTCCATTCTTATCATGGGTGGCTGTAGATGAGCTTGAGACATCTGTGGTCAAATCTGGCCTCTCCCAATCACCAGGTGTCATTGAACAAAGTATATAATTCAGCCACGTCTCACTTATAGATGGGTTGTGGGGAAAACATAAGCTAATCTAGGTAAACTGTTTTGCATGGGATCTAGCCCCAAATGCCCAATATAATGCCCAGTATAACAAAGGTCTTATTTTTTTTATCTCACTATCTCCCAGTACTCCCTAGTCACATGCTCTGAGCAGATTGGAACACTCCTTCACTCAGGGACTTGCTTTGTCCCTTTCCCTACTTTTTTATACCATTCACTTTATCAAGAATGACCTCCCCAGCCCCCCTTACTCCACTCAAGTCATCCAGGGTTACCAGATTTAGCAAGTAAAAATACAGGACACCCAGTTAATTGAATTTCAGAAAAGCAACAGATAATGTTTTAGGATAAGTATTTCCCATGCAATATTTACTGGGATATATTTCTTCTAAAATTTTATCTATTTGTCTAAAAGTTAAATTTAACTGACTCTATGTTTTATCCAACAACTCTCTCCCTCCCTCACTGCCTTTTACCTACCAAACCTTATGTGTTATTTAAGTCTTGCTTAGGAGTGGCACCCTGAAATGTCTGTAGTGGCCAGGCTGGGAATGCTGATAGGTGAAAGGGGCCTAGTGAGGATGCTGTAACTGGAAAGCACATGTAGGGCAGTGGCATCTCACCTCCAGCCGGTTGTTTCTATGTGTGATGTGGAACTCATGTTGCTAGATGTTACTAATTTCCAAGAGTAGCTGGAAATTTAAAAAAGGAAGCATGTGTGATCTGCTAATATTTAAATGTTGGAACTAGTTAAATATCTTAATAATTATCCATGGGTCACAAATTTGAAAACTCTGGCCAGGATAATTACCTTTTGTTTCCTCCATGCAGACTTTCTCTGAAAACCCACACTAGATATGGCATCCCTTTCAGATGAACTCCATGAGTGGCTTCATTCTGATGGCTCAGTATTTATGGCCCTGTATGGCTGATCTTGATTTTTTTCCAAGAAGACTATCAACTCCAAGAAAGTGGGGAAATGTTCATCTTTTCTTCTCTAGGGTTTAGTATTTAATGCATTATCAGTTGAAAGAATGAATGAATAAGTGAATACATGAATGAATGAGTAAATTTCAGTGTAGCCAGATTCAACTAAGATTATCAACAAGACCAAGAATAGGAGTTAAAAACCAGCAACACTGAGGAAAGCACAGACATCTATAGATTTTCAAACTACGACCAGACTTTACTACGTACACATTCTTTTCAGGCATCATGAAATGAGTTGCATTCCTCATGCCTTATTCATTAAAGCAGCCATGGCAGAGAGGTTGTATAAACAGAAGCAAGTCCAGTTTACATAGGGAGGATTTTTACATCGGTGCACACAGCCCAGGTGAGAACAGTCAATGGGACACTGAAGGGGCCTCTAATAGGTGCCCTAGCCAGCTTTATCTCTGGAGTTTCAGCAGTAAATCTTGCTTTAGAAAGAATTTAATTTTAAGTTCCTCAGTATTAATAAAAGCATTAAGGACTGGTATAATAAAAGTTTATTGACTCATTTTCCGCCATAATTTGCCCGTGATTCCTGTGTAGCCATATTATATTTTTATGAAATGGAAACACTGTGTTCCTAGGCTGCATAATAATGACAGTAAAAGAGCAAAAGATACTTTGAAAATCACTCATCAGGATCTGAGGCATTTTGGGTGAGGAAATTTAATACTCTTTTCATGGGGGATGCATAGGGTAATTTAAAAAAATAATAAGGGAATTTGCCCAATTGCGGAAATGCTAAGAAGAACATAATACACTCATGATTGGTTCATATATTATTTGGTTATGCACAAAAGTAGATCTCTTTGTAAAAGTCTTCTTGATCACTAAGAAAGGAGAAATTTAGATTATGGTCAATAACCTGTCATCAAGGGCTGAATTGACATGTGTGATTGTCCTACCCCTGCTGTGGGATGGAGAATTATAAAAATAATGATAACAGGACTCATAATAGTGAATGAGAGTTAAACGTTTACATTATTTCAGTCAGTGTGTGAAGCATTTTATAGACCATGATCTCATTTATTCCTCATGACCACCCTGTAAGATTGGTTTTCTTATTAGTGAGGAAATGGGTCCAGTATATTGCCCCAAGACACAAAACTAGTGAACAGCATCATTAATACTCTAAACCAAGATGGAGACCCTACTCACCATGTATTTAACATGGCCTTTTGCTATAACACCATAGCATGGATGCCTTAGGAATGGACCCAGGGAGCAGCAACCAACCTCCAAAACACTTTCATGTGTGAGAATGAAACCAAGGGGTTTTGGAATAAAGTACCTTTCATCAGGACATGAGATGCCAAGAGTTAAGTGGAATAATCAGGTATGGGAAACAAGCTCAAGAAACATCATGATCAACACAGTGATGGGAATGGACAACAGAGTCAGAGTTGTACATTAGAGTGTGGGTCAGGAACAGATGGAGTAAAGCCCTAACCTTTACAATTAGAGATATAATTGATGACCAAGGCCAGCCACCATCTGACTACATGAACTCAAGAAAGATGATGTGCTCCAATCTAGCAGATGGAGGCTTGCTGGCATGGACTTGTTTTGTAAAGGGCTATCAATGTGGTCACTGTGTCATGTGACTGTATTAAGTAGCTTTGAGACTGATGGTTGTTTATATAGGTTATTGGGATATTTGAATATGGATGCCACTGATCATTGATCCTTTAAACAACTGAAGTCAAAATCTGACTTTTTTTTCATATTGACCTAGTATTTTATCTTTGGAGCTAAAATTTTTGACATCTCATGCTACAAAAAGGAAAAAAAAAAATCCAACCACTCTCTCCAGTTTCTGCCCAAATAAGGTTTATGGCCTTTGGAGCAGAGACAGGCACATAGAGTCGACTCCTTCCAATGGCTAGTTCTGTTTAATTAATGATTTGAGAACCATAGAAGATGATAGGAGGGTAGGTGTGCCAATAATGTAGCTTGTAGGAGACTATCCAGGTACCTGTGCCAACAGGCTCCATCATAAACCCTGAAAGGACCAAATGACTAAATGGCAAGGTTCACACTTGTTAGAGGGGCATTGTATCTCTGTCATTGGAAGAGATGGGGCAGCTTCCCTTCCCCAGAATATAAACATGGCAGTTGTCCAACCAAAGGGTCAGCTCACTGTATTGAACACCTCATGGTGGAATTGGCAGGGGGAGTTAAGCCAGCCTCTTCTGCCTGTGGAGAGACACGCCCAGCAGGGCAGCAGCCCAGCAGCCAAGTGTCCAGCAGATGGTGGTGAGATCAGTCCTTGGAGAGGGGCAAGATCAGAAGAGGTTAAGGAAAAGCTCAGGTCATGCTCTGAAGAGCTCTGAGCATCAAAAGGAAAACAGTCAAATCCACAGGATCAGGGACAGATGATAACATGACAGATGAAGCTTGGAACATTCCAGTAGCCTCAGGAACTGAGAAGGGAACAAAGAGCAAAGGTAATGGGGCGCAAAACCTAGTTTAAGACAATTGGTGGCATGAAGCCAGGAGGCTCTGCCTGGTTTTAATTGGGTACCGCCCATGTAGTGTGTAATACTCAGCTGGATTTAAAAGCACATGGTCAGGTCAAGGGAAAAAAAAAAAATCTATCTTTGAATAGGCAGGAGCAGACTGGGCCAGCACCAGAGCCATCATGCTTTAGTTGATACAAGCAGCCCACACTTATGGATCCAGCCAGCCCTCTGCAGCCCAGGGACTGAAACAAGATCAGAGGCCCTTTGCTCCCTATGCCTTCATGGTCCCCCGATAACCAGATTCCATCCTGGGGAAAGGAGAGGGGAGGGAAAGAGCTCTCGTATAGAGTTAAATTCTGAATTGATTGAGTTTTTTCCCCAACAGAGTTGTTTTTAACCCCTCCCCCAAAAGATAATTTAAACCAGAAAAATTTGAGATACCCCAACTTGAAAATTTAAGCCCAGGGAGATCAGCTCGGTGCTTTGTGACCGCCTGGAGGGGTGAGATAGGGAGGGTGGGAGGGAGACGCAAAAGGGAGGGGATATGGGAACATATGTGTATGTATAACTGATTAAATTTGTTATAAAGCAGAAAAAAAAATAAAGTGCTTTTCTCAGTGCTGTTTAATTTCAGTGAGTCAAAGACAGCAGGTGAGTGAAGATGATGAGAGAGAGAAAAAAAACATTTAAGATTTTCCTTATCCAGTGTGATGGCAGGGAGTTGGGGGGGGCAGGTGTCTTTTTAGGAGCAATGTCTGAGCTGAAGGGTGAGCTAATTTGTGACTCTGCTCTGTGAGTGTTATTGTTACTGTGGGGATCATCCTGTCTGCTTCCCATGGGGGTGGGTGGGAATCAAAGGCCTGGGAGATCAGGAACAATCACACTGGTGCTCCTCCTGACTTGAAGCCCATCACTCTGGGGAGATGTGATCCCTGGCAAGCCGACAGAGTAGCAAGTCCACCATGGGGATCTGGAGAGAAAGAAATCCATAAAGCGTGTGAACTTGTGATAGCCTTTGGTGCTTGCAAAGATGTGACTTGTTGCTATGGCGATACTTCTGGGATGAATGCATTATAACAGGAAATACCTCAAAACCCTTTTGCTTCAGCCAAAGCAGGAGCATCCATAAGTGGAGGCTTGGTCAGGGGAACTTCCCTTCTGGCTGATGCAGTAAACTCTCTTCCCTTTGGGGACACAGCAGGGTACTCCCATGTCAGTTGGATTTATAGTTCTTCACCACTGAAAGCTACTCATTGTCAAGCATGGCAGACAACCTATTCCATAGAAAGTAAGCAAGAGCCTGCCAGGGAGTGTGGTAATATACTACAGGGTGCATTTTCTGCCTCCCACTCCAGACCGACTTCCCTTTTTCTTCCAACCTGGTGCACAATTTTGTGGTCAGTTTTCTCCTCTGCCTGGCCTCAGATGAGTCCCCTCACCCATTTATCAGGATCAGGAGCCAGTTGAAACAAATAAATAAGGTGGAAAGGAAAAGGACCTCAGCATCCCAAACCCTTCCACTGAGTTGTGACTCAGGAATTATAACACACTGTATTAAACCATTTCTCCTTGATGCATTGGGACCACTCAAAAGCTGACAGTGACATATGGGAAAGGCCCTGTTAGTGGGATCGGGGCTGTTGTGTGATTAATGACACAATATGTCAAAGAACATCTGTTATCCATCATGCCGGCTTCCTCAGAACACTTGGATAGAGAGAGAGAGAGAGAGGGGCTGGTGGGGAGGGGACTGAGAGGTGGGTGAATTAGGAGGAAGCAGGACTCTACACAGCTGGAAGAAGATAGGAAACGAGCCCCCTAACCTTGGGAGAGCAAAAGTGATTCAGGAAGATGAGCGAGCCAGTGAGTCCCTCCAGCAACCCGCCACTCTCCCTGTCCCTTTCATCTCCTTTCCCTTGATTTTATTTTTAAAAAATGTAATCGGTTGAGGGCTGAGTGTATTAAACCATCATGCAGGCAGGTGAGGGATTGGAGCTGGCTGTACCATTGTTCTGTTCCTTTCATTCTCCAGATGCACCGCTCTGGAGGTGGGTTGGATTTCTCAGGGGCCAGACAGACTCAGTCGAGCATTCTGCAACTTCATTGGCATGACAAGCTGTACTAGAATTGTCCAAGTGAATGCTCTGAAGCCCGTGTGTGAGAGCAGGTTTTGTGCCAGGAGGGATCTTTCATTTTGGATTTCTTCACATTTCATCCATCTAACGTTCCTATCATAGTAATGCAAATGCCTGTCTTCCCTATCTGGATGCAAAGTTTCTGATTATTTTGTGTCAGGAGAGAAAACTTCCATTTGTTTTGGATTGCTCTTTGTGATATTATTAGTGCAACTTTTCCAGGATGAGACCAGGGGCACCCAGGAGGATAAATGGATTTCTCACTCCCTTCAAAGATGCAACTGCTCATCATGTTATCTAAAAGAATAAATCTGTATTAGTGAGTCCAATAGATCAGGACCAGACATCCCTGGAGCTCATCTGCTTTTATTTTAGATGAGATTGGAGGCAGAAATGCTTGTTGAAAATAATTACACTTTCATATTTACAGAGTCACTTTCCTTGGTACTCATATTTCTTTCTAAGTGTTATTTTATATCTCTTTAATATATATCTGGATTACTTTCCTGTGTGTTAGAGGTAAGGAAAGGCACAGACAGGAGTAAGATACTTGATCCCCTTACCTGGGATCACTGGAGGAGGTTTCATAAAATGCATTTCCCAGGCTCCGTTTGGAACTTTTTAGATAAGGTTCATAAATCTGAAATTTAAAAAAATGTATCCAGTTGATTCTGATGATCAATATAGTGAACAAATCAGTTGCAATCTAAATATCAGTTTTCCCCTTTTCCTATTACTAGTACCCAAATTTCCCTCTGTGTATTTATCTCAGCCACTTCTCCATCACGCAATTATTTTGTGACATAGACCTACCCTTATACCATTCAGGCCAGTGGGAGAGAGTGAATCTTAAGACCTAGAACTATTACAAAAGACCCTTTTCCTCTGCAGCAGTGGGTGAAGATGTGGGCCCTGGAATTGCAGTAGGATTGCAGTTTCGTTTGCTCTAGCCAGGGAAAGCCTAGAGCTGCTGGAGCTACTATGTACATCCTGAGAATGAAGCTGATACCATGGAAAGCAGGCAGAGAGATGGAGAGAAAGTTGTATCAATTGAGTTTCTTGATCAGGCCTGTCTGACTTGCCATCTATGTCTAGATGTTTCTGTAACATCAACCAAAGTGTTTAAGCCAATATGAGTTGGGTTTTAAATCACTCAACACCAAAAGAGTTCTACCTGATTCAAATGGCCAAATTTAGGAAAACCTGCTCTAAATCTCCTTCCAGATAGGTAGAGAATCCAAAATTAACGTCAACCACACACTTGATCCTAATAATACTTACCGAGTACCTGCCAGGGCCAAGCATGATACATGTAAAATTCAGGATGGAATACCCAGAGTGGTGAAGCTGAGTTCTTATCTTCAAGAGGACGACTGAAGGGAAGAGAGGAAGGTACGCCTTAAGAAAGAGCTAATGATATGAGACAATATAAAATTGTCAAAAGAGAAGTACAATCAGCCAGCATAAGGATGTCCAAGGTGGAAGAGCTCTCTCTGAACCAGTGAGTTGAAAGCTACACACAGGAAGTACAATTTGAACTTCTTATTCTTGGCTCCCAAGGACCATTCAGCCAGTGTTGTTTACTTAAAAGGGTTTCTGACTTCTTTCTCCATCACACTTGGGTAACTTCTGTGACCAAAGAGAGGATAAGGGAAAGCTCAACTCCATTTCAGCAGGCACCACCACTCTTGAGTTAAGCGAGCTGACACAATTGAGGGCATGACCATGGTTTGGTAACTGGTACGAGGATGAAGGTAGTTAATTACTCATCTGAATTACTGAATTTAAACACCCAACCTCCCACACTTTGGCCATTCAGGAGCAACACTGAGGATATTTACCCATGGAGTGATGTCCTGGTGTATCTGAGAATAAGAATGTGGCAGTTGTGTCTATGGTGTATTAGAGAAAGTGAATCTTTCAGAAGAAAGGAAGTTCCACCAAGTGTCTAGGCTAAAATCTCTACAGTATCTGATTAAATGTGGGAGCAATCACATGCAACTCAATAACAAAAAAACAAGCAACCGAATCAAAAAATGGGCAGAAGAACTAAATAGAAATTTCTCCAAAGACGTACGGAAGGCCAATAGGCACATGAAAAGATACTCAACATCAGTAATTATTAGAGAAATGGAAATCAAAACTACAATGAGGTATACAATGAGGATACAGTGAGGTATCACCTCACACCAGTTAGAATGGGCATCATCAGAAAATCTACAAACAACAAATGCTGGAGAGGGTGTGGAGGAAAGAGAACCCTCCTATACTGTTTGTGGGAATGTAAATTGGTGCAGCCACTATGGAAAACAGTGTGGAGATTCCTTAAAAAACTAAAAATAGAACTACCATATGATCCAGCAATCCCACTCCTGGGCATATATCCTGAGGAAACTCTAATTCAAAAAGATACATGCACCCCAATATTCATAGCAGCACTATTTACAATAGCCAAGACATGGAAACAACCTAAATATCCATTGACAGATGAATGGATAAAGAAGATGTGGTACATATATATATACAAGAACACTACTCAGTCATGAAAAGAAGAATGAAATAATGCCATGTGCAGCAACATGAATGGACCTAGAGATTATCATACTAAGTGAAGTAAGTTAAAAAGAGAAAGACAAATACCAAATGTGGGAGCAATCAGGTTGGTAGCGAGGGGCTTGGGGTCAAATAGACACAAGAGTAGTTAGCAATTGATTGGTTGTGGAGTGTAAGAGGGAGAAGGAAGCCAGTTGTGATTCTGAAGTTTTTAACCTGAGTGAATAGGGAACTGACTGTTTAAAATTTAACTCAGAAGCAAACACAAAAAAAGTTAGGAGAAGCTGATTTTTGGAGGACTAGAATACTTTCAATTTCAAATATTTTGAATTTAATTGGCTGGCAAGTCATTTGTGTGGAGACATTTCTGGCAGGTACATGGGAAATGAGGGGGTGGTAAAGCAAAGTGAAATTGAGGCTACAGATGCAGCTTTTGGAGAAACACACAACGTTAAAACTGTGGGAATAGATTTAAAGTCCAATAAAGAGAATATACAGAGAGAAGATATGAAGGTCAATGACAAAATATGAGCAAATTTCTGGAGTAAAAGGAATAAATGGACTCAAAAATAAAGATGAGTTAGTCAGTGATGTAGTAGTCATAACAGAAATAACAACCATAGTGATAATAACTAGTTGCCAGATGCAAGGCTATAAGCTCTACATAAATATATTTTTTAAAAATCAACAGCATCTTTTCATTCAAGCAAAGAAGAAAGTGTCAGAGGACAGATCTAATTATAGAAAAATCTAAGGCAACTGTATTGACTGTCTTTGAAGGAGGTGTGAGATCTTTCACTGGTAGAGTAGAGGTTCTGTTCTTCAGAAGCCTGTGCTAAGGAGCCAGAAAGACCTGGGATTGAATCCCTGCTCTGTACTTACTAGCCACGTGTTCTTGGACAAGTGGTCTAGTTTCTTCTTCTATAAAAATGTGGAGAATATTTATTGTTATGGACTGAATGTTTGTCTGCCCCATCCCTCAGATTCATATGTTGAAGCTTCAACCCCCAATGTGAGGATACTAGGTTAGGATATGGGGCCTTTGGGAAATAATTAGATTTAGATGAGGTCACGAGGGTGGATCCCCCAAGGTAGGATAAGTGCCCTTGTTTAAAGAGGAAGAGAGAGCAGAGACACCTCTCTGGCATATGAGGACACAGTGAGAAGGCAGCTGTCTGCAAGCCAGGAGGAGAGGCCTCACCAGACACCAAATCTGCTGACACCTTGATCTTGGACTTTCTAGCCTGCAGAACTGTGATAAATAAATGTCTATTGTTTAAGCCATCCAATCTATGGTATTTGTTAAAGCAGTCCAAGCGGACTAAGACATTTACCTACCCCACAGGCTCATAGCAAGGATTAAATAATGAATACTTGGTACAATGCTCGATATAAGACATCTATTCAGAGTGTGGAAAAGGTGAGAGACCCCAGCTGAGACTAGGCAGAGTCGCCATGTTGTGTATCCAGTTAAGGCAGCCTCCTGGTCCTCAGAGAGGCAGATTCCAGGATGCTGTACACATGCCTATGAGGGGAGCTGCTGAGAAAAGGAATACCTGTCCTCACACGTGGGAGAGCTGTACTTTGGTTTGCTGCCATGGTCAGGGACATCTATGGCTTCATCTGCAGAATGCTAAGCTGCAAATAACTCCCTTTCTCTTACATTGGCCTGTTACAAAACAACAACAACAAAACAATCCAGAGGAAACCTGGCGTATAGTGTGCCTTTTTGTGCACCATCTCGTCACCTATCTGTGATCCTCAATGTCATCTTACCCCAGCAGCTCACAAATACTGTGGCTGTGGGTCCCTAGTGCACCTCTGACTCCATGAACTTTGGCCTGATCAAAGTCAGCTCTTCTCCATGGCTAGACAAATGGATTGTGATGTGACAGCCACTCGGTTCAGCCACCTCCTGATACCTGGGGCCCATTTTCATGATGGATTTGACTGTTGTATGTCTAAGTTATCAGTGCTCATCTTTGTCCAGGAGAGTCTCCCTGGTTTTTTTTTTTTTTTTTTTTTTTTTGAATTTTATTTATTTTTTTATACAGCAGGTTCTTATTAGTTATCCATTTTATACATATTAGTGTGTGTATGTCAATCCCAATCTCCCAATTCATCCCACCACCACCACGCCCCCCGCCACATTCCCCCATTGGTGTCCATATGTTTGTTCTCTACATCTGTTTCTCTGTTTCTGCCCTGCAAACCGGTTTATCTGTACCATTTTTCTAGGTTCCACATAAATGCGTTAATATACGATATTTGTTTTTCTCTTTCTGACTTATTCACTCTGTATGACAGATTCTAGGTCCATCCACATCTCTACAAATGACCCAATTTCATTCCTTTTTATGGCTGAGTAATATTCCATTGTATATATGTACCACATCTTCTTTACCCATTCATCTGTCGTTGGGCATTTAGGTTGCTTCCATGACCTGGCTATTGTAAACAGTGCTGCAATGAACATTGGGGTGCATGGGTCTTTTTGAATTATGGTCTTCTCTGGGTATATGCCCAGTAGTGGGATTGCTGGGTAATATGGTAGTTCTATTTTTCATTTTTTAAGGAACCTCCATACTGTTCTCCATAGTGGCTGTATCGATTTACATTCCCACCAACAGTGCAAGAGGGTTCCCTTTTCTCCACACCCTCTCCAGCATTTGTTGTTTGTAGATTTTCTGATGACACCCATTCTAACTGGTGTGCTGATTTTTTTTTTTTAACTACACAATTTTTCCTTTTTGTTAAATCTCTATCCTAGACCCAATGCATGTGAATGTCTAGGGATGGGGTTGAGTCGTGTGTACTTTTACAAAGCTCCTTGGATGATTCTGTGGAGAAGTCACATATTTAAGGAGAGAAACCTTTGAAAAATTGAACTGGATTTGATTTTTTTTTTGGTTGTTTGTTCTGGAATGAAACGTTTGGGGCCACATGTTTCTTGTCTCCTAGATTAAACAAACATTAATTTTAAACATTATTTGTCCTTTTATTAAGAGTTTTTATTAAGACTGGAGGGTGACTCCTTGCTTATCTAAAACTTAACTTTTTGATTACAATTATTTTAGAATAGAATTAAATAGAATAGAATTAAAATGATAGATTTTGGGTTAGGGACACCTGGGTTCAAATTTCAGTACAGCTGTGTACTAACTGTGACTTTGGGACATTATGTCACCTCTTTGAGCCTCAACTGTAAAATGAAGGTGATGTCCACCTCACAAGTTAGGTTTAAAGAAGATACTGCACACAAATTCCCCAGCTCAGTACCTGGACATGGAAATGTACTTTAAACCATAGCTATTATTATTAATAATTTAATTATCTTAAGTAGTTACTGATTAATCAATAGATATTCTTACTGCACTATCCTCATAATATCCCATATATTTGTAAATTCAAATTGGTATTTTTCACCTGGGACTTGTCAGAAAATAATAAGATCTTCTAGGACATGTTTTAATGAATAGCCATCATTTCGTTGAAAACATTCATTTACAGACATGTACATGTATGCACAGACTAGTCATAGCTATTAGTAATTGACTACCTAGAGGCTCATCACTGAATATTTTTTACCTGTTTTGAGATTGTGTTTCTGTACTCTAACTCAACTGGTTGGATGCTTTCTTTCCTACCCACTTTGACTTTCTTAGCACTTTTTTGGTGTCTTGCTTTTAAAAAATACTTGTTGAATTGAAATTATGTTAGACTTTCCTTTTACCAAAATCCCTTGAAAAACAGCCTTCCTAGGTTTCTGAATCTTTAATTGGTTAATCCTTGGTCACACATGTGGGTATCTCTCAACCTTTGGCCAGGGAGGGCTTGGAATTTTAAGAATTGTGTTAAGATTGCATACCAGGCAGTAGAAGTAATTCCTCCAAAGGAGGATCCAGATGCAGTGGTAGAGGCAAAATAATTCATGTCTCCTCTTCCTCTTCCATTACTTACCAAAAATTGCCTTCTTAATGTCTTTCATGTTTCCCATTGTCTCTAGGCTTTGGTCTCTGTTCTAATATAGTTTCCTAACTACTTCTGCTTTCTCCCAATTTTAATATGTTTTGCACACGTCTATAAGATTAAACACTTTTACCATATATTGAAACCTTCAACGACTTCTAATCCTCACTTTACAAAGTTTGAACTCCTCTGCCTGACATCCAATGCCCTACAAAATCTGTGTCTTAACTAATATTTATGATTTTATCACTTAGAAATCTCTATGTGGACTAACCTTTCAATGAATTTGCTCTTTTATCCTGAAGATGGCCTCTGTCTATTGGCGGAGGAGCACTATCCCAGCCAGGGTAGCTTTCCTGAACACATCATATAGATTCATTAGATTTCTTAGGAATGATCTGAGCATGATCTCCAGACTCATCTCCTACCATTCCTGGAATTCTCCCTTACGCTCCATCCCCACCCTATACACCCATCATGCTAAAAATCTTACAGGTCTCTGGGCTGGGCAAGTTGTACTGACTGTTCCCTCTGCCTGGAATGCTCTTCCCCCTAATATCTACATAGCTTCTTCTGCTCAGATGTTTTCACTCAAATGTCATCTTATTAGACAGGGCTTCCCTGACCAATTGCTGTCGTGATGCATGCCCCGCATGGCCCTCTCTCTCTGCCTTATCCTTCTCAATTGTTTCTACAGCCCTTAGCATCATCTGACATGATACATGTTCAGTGGTGTGTTTATTACGTGTCTTCCCCTCCATATGGTAGTTCCATGAGGATAGGGACTTTGTCTTGGCCACTGTCTATCACCAACTTCTGGAAGGGCACCTAGGTGCTCAATTACTATTTGTTAAATAAATGAATATGTGCTAAAGACTTGCAAAGACATAAGGGACCACAAAGCATGTAAAATGACTGTGCTCAGTGTGATCAAATATAGGCAAATGTTCCCACCAGCCATTCATATTGTCCTTTCCACATCAACAGACAGACACCTAAATTAAATACAGATGCATGTTCCTGAATCTTCAAATCCAATATGGGCACAATGGTATTCATAATACAAAATCCATCATGTCTGGCATCGCTTTAAGGAGATCGGGAGAGGAGAAGGCCTGAGCGTTTCTCCCTGCAGCAATTCCATACCCCTCTTAATGATATTTTGGTAGCTTGATAGAGGCATTTTATCCCAGAAAGCAGTCTGACATTTATCCCGGATAGCCTGAATTTACTGCTGCAGTTACCAGCAAAAAGCCGTCAGGTTTTAGAGTTTTCTCATCCGTGGGAAGCTGGTCAATTTATTTTATTAGAATCTTTTCCAGTGCCTGACCCTAAAATAACCGATTTCAGTGTTTACATTCTTAGAGGCAAGCTAATGAAGAGCCCTTGGCAGCTACGGCCAAGCCCTAGATGTCTGAGCAAAACCTAGTAATAACGGCAACAAAAACCTCCCAGTGGAATCCACTGGAAAAAGATCTCTTATCTGGTTTTTTTTTTTTTTTATATCTTATTGTTTTGTGAATAGACTATTGATGAAAACAATTCTGTAAATGTGGAGCTTTGCTTTCCACCCTCTGCTCCACATTGCTACTTGATAGCTACAACTTGCCTTTTTTCTAAGATAGTCTATTTCTCACTCTTCTTTTCCTCACTTTCTTCCTCCAATCTATGTGTCATTTGCTTGCTTTCTTCACTTAGTCCTGAAGGCTCTTTGGGATTTTTGAGTCTATGGGGAAAACCTTAGCAAAGTTACAGGCACACACAGAGAAAGGATCCTGAGGGCATCTGAGAGTCCTATGTATGTGCCCATGGAGATCCCTTCAGCCTTGTCACCAACAATTCTGCCCATTAAAAGTGAACCCAAGTTTGGGCAAGAATGTAGAGCGGTTCAGACTCTCCTAGGCGTCTGGTGGGAGTGCCACTTTGGAAGACATTTTTGAACTTTCTTTCAATTAAACACACTTCTATGATTCAGTAATCCCATTCATAGATATTTACCCTAGAGAAATGAAAACACATGTGCACATGATTGCTCATAGCAGCTCTAGTCATAATTGCCCCAAACGAAAATCATCCAAATGTTTATCAACAGATGAATAGAAAAGCAAACTGAGGCATATCCATATGGTGGAATACTATTCAACAATACAAAGGAAAAAATATGACACGTGCTGTAATATGGATGAATCTCAAAAATGTGCTTAGTGAAGGAATCCAGACACAAGAAGACTACATGCAGTGTGATTCTACTTTATGAAATTATTGAACAGGCAAAACTAATCTGAAATGAAATAAAGTAAATTGATAGTTGCCTGGGGACAGGGGTGGGACTACTGACTGCAAACAGGTATGAGGGAACGTTTTTAGGTGATGAAAGTGTTCTATATTTTGATTGAAGTGGTATTAATGTGGTTATATACACTTGTGAAAATGCATCAAACAGTTCCCTTCAAATAGGTGCATTTTGTTGATTTAGAATAAAAACAGAACAAAATGAAAACAAAATGGACTCATGTTTAAAGTCTGTTCTCATTCACATCCTTCACCCGCCAAACCCTCTGTCCAAAAAGAACTCTTGCCTCCCTGAAACTCTACTGACCATTTACCCATTAGGAGAGCTTTAGAACACTTCATTAAGTTATTATAAAAAAAAACAAGCTCTGAATTCAAGATCTGGTTCTGCTAGCCTCTTCCTGTGATATCTCAGAGACAGCAACTAATGATAAAGACAATGAACATGATTAAAATGTATTGACTGCTTGCAATGCCTGGCATTTGTAGTGCTCTACCTCCTTGTATCAAGTTCTTAGCACAGTGCCTGGTGCGTAAGAGGCACACTGTAAATATTTATTGAATAACAGGACAAACCTTATAACAATGTTATAAATATGTCATCATTTTGTCATCATTTTATAGATAAGGAAACTGAAGTTAGAGAGGTTAAGTGACTTTTCCAAAATCTCTGAGTTAACTAATTGGCAAAGCCAGGTTTTGAGTCCAGGTCTCTAGCATTTGTTTTTCCATTAAGTTAGTCTGATTTAATACAGGGTATATTACCTCCCAGTTGGTTGCTCTTATGTAAAATTGTTATTATATCTACATCTTATATCTGAGTCACGTGCCTGTACTGATGATCAAACAATTTAAAATATGTGAACAATCTTTGTAAACTCTAAAGCTTTGTAGAAATACAAGAAATAAGCAATATGATTTAATGTAGAATTTGGCTTTCTTTTTATCTATCACAAGAAAAGCTAACATTTCTTGAGTGCTTACAAGGTACCACATGTTATTTTAAGTGCTGTATAGCATGTTTAATCACTCAGTTCTCACCAAAACTCTATGGGGTAGATATACTATCACCATCATCATCATTATCATCAACTCCATTTTATAGATGAGAAAACGGAGGTTCATGCAGGGCTTCCCGGTCACAGAGGCAGTAAGTGGCAGAGCTAAGATATGAATCCAAATAATCTGTATACAGATATCTCATAATCATTACCTTGTACTCTCTCATCCATCCATCTGTCCATCCATCTCCAAAACAATGGTTCTCAGCATTTTTCCTCGAAACATATCTGACAATTAATGTTCATTCAGTGATATTCTCACATCATTGTCATTCATGTCAGTTCACCACATAGATTAACAGACTGCAAGTTATGCAGTTTTCTGTGAATCAGTTGAAATTTTCACTTTTTTTCTTATTCAGGATGAAAACTGATGCTCTAGATTAAAGCAACAACAGCAAACAAATAAACAGTGGCAGGGCATAAATTCAGCATTAGTAATTCATGACATATTTATCTGGATAATGTCATCTTAAATTGAAAAAACACAAAGGGCTAACTCCTCCAAAAAGCTATCCTGCTTATTCCGTCTATAATGTCTTTTTTTCCCTGCTATTGTAAATCTGTTGGCCAAGTCTGGCATGTGATGGCTGAATTTTGACTCTTCAGCTGAACGGTGAAAGGGCTTACGCCCAGCCGTTTGTTAGCATTCTTTCCAAGGACTGTACAGTGCTGGGCACAGTAGGTGATGGTGATGGTGTCTTCCAGAGCAACTTACCAGTGTGGTATTCAGAGGAGAAGCCCTCATAGGAGCTGAGTGGTTTATTCTTCAGTTTGCCATCCATGTCTGTAGGCTGGATCTCACATTTGGGACAAGAGACCTGGATAAAAATAAGTTCAGAGGAGGTCTGGTCAAAGCCACAGTTGGATTAAGATGTTTCAGGGAGCTGGATTTCCCTGGCCGTCCAATGGTTAAGACTCCACGCTTCCAATGCAGGGGGCGTGGGTTCGATCCCTGGTTGGGGAACTAAGATCCCACATGCTGCGTAGTATGGCCAAAAAAAAAAAAAAGATGTTTCAGGGAGAGAACTGTGATAAACCATGCCTCTAGAGCAAATAAAATTTAATCTGTTTCATGACTGTTTTGATGCTTCAGTTTAAGAAAGGAATTGTCGCATTACTAAATGGATGTCAGTTTTACCCGATTGGTTTTATAAAACGGAGCCTATCTAAAGTGCTTTAACGTTCAGTCTTTATAACCTTTGCTATTGTATTGACTGAGGTGGTACAGGCAACATTTGAACGTCTCAAAAAAGGACTGCCTGCACTCTGCAGACTGATACATTTATTAGCTATTCATTACTGATTTATTAAATATATATACAAAGAGAGAGAGAGCACACACTATATTTTGTCTAGTTAATAAACTAAGTAGACAAAATCCCTTTCATCAGGGAGCCAAGCCAAAATTACTTTTTTTTTTTTTCTGGAAAGCTGTGCGACGGGACAGAATGAAATATCTCTCTATAGCTCCATCTCTATTATTTATTGTTACTTAAATACATTTTTGTTAATTTTTTCCATTATAAAATTAACTTCTTCCTTATAGGCGAAAAACCAGAATAATCATTTTATCTATTAGATATGCAAGAAACTTTGATCTTTTGTGGGTGTGCACAGAGAGCTTCTTATTTGTAATGGGGTTATAGTTGACACACTAGGTTTTTGATTCTATCAGGTGAAGAGGAGGGTTACTCAACAGGTTTGTGGCAGTCTCCTTACTTAAGATCCTTCTGGGAACAATTCCAACAGCTGAAATCTTTACTTTCTGAAGAGGACAGGACACCCAGGGCATACTCAACATAAAAGGGATCATTATAAAGATTTGTCTTAACTCATTCAGGAGAATTCTAGAATCAGGAATGTATGATTAGGGTATCATGTCTAGGGGAAATTATCTCTACTATGCTTCAAACTTCAAATCTTATAGAAAGACTTAAAACCAGTTTTGAAACCAAACAAGATTAGAAGCCTTCTGGGGACCACCTGCAGGATATGTCTGCCTGGCAGTCATATTATGCAGGTTATGCAGGTTTGTTGGCTTAAAGGGTGTCAAAGGATTATATAAGTCATCCTCTTTCATCAAGTTCAAAATAAAATTTATTTTCTGCCAGTAGAGTAGAAAAAGGACAATGTTAGAAACACATACTATGATCATCAGTTCTCCTAATACCTCTGAGATTTTCTGGGTCTGGGATGAGTGGGGATCCCAGATTTGTCCACGTAGGGTTCTTGGTCTCTTTCAACTTTCAGTGCCTTCAATCACATGAGTAGTCTGGTGTAAAGGGAATAGAAGTGTAATAGAAGTGGAAAGAATGAGAGATAAATAGTAGAAAAAATAGTCCTGCTTTTCTTGTTGGAAAGCAAATCGACTGCCCCCTTCTATTACCACTTTAAAAAATGAGTTAAATCAACCCAATAACAAGGCTCAGCAGCCTGGCTGAAATGAAGTCAACTGGTACGACTAGAGACCAATCTGAAGAAACATGAAGATCAAGCCAGTTTTCCCCAACACTTAGAGGATGGGTTTCTTTAAAAAAATCAAAACTTTAAGAAGTAGATGACTGAGACTTCCGGGGAAGATGGCGGAAGAGTAAGACGCGGAGATCACCTTCCTCCCCACAGATACACCAGAAATATAGCTACACGTGGAACAACTCCTACAGAACACCTACTGTACGCTGGCAGAAGACCTCAGACCTCCCAAAAGGCAAGAAACTCCCCACGTACCTGGGTAGGGCAAAGCGGAGAGATTCCTGCACAGAGGATCGGTGCCAACCGGCACTCACCAACCCGAGAGGCTTGTCTGCTCGCCCGCCGGGGCGGGCGGTGCTGGGAGCTGAGGCTCAGGCTTCAGTCAGAGCGCAGGGAGAGGACTGGGGTTGGCGGCGTGAACACAGCCTGAAGGGGCTAATGCGCCACAGCTAGCCGGGAGGGAGTCCGGGAAAAAGTTTGGACCTGCCGAAGATGCAAGAGACTTTTTCTTCCCTCTTTGTTTCCTGGTGCTCGAGGAGAGGGGATCAAGAGCGCTGCTTAGAGGAGCTCCAGAGACGGGCGCGAGTCGCGGCTGAAAGCGCGGACCCCAGAGACGAGCGTGGGACGCTGGGGCTGCTGCCGCCGCCGCGAGGCCTGTGTGCGAGCACAGGTCACTGTCCACGCCCCCCTTCCGGGGAGCCTGTGCAGCCCGTCACTGCCGGGGTCCCAGGATCCAGGGACAGCTTCCCTGGGAGAACGCACGGCGCGCCTCGGGCTGGTGCAACATCACGCCGGCCTCTGCCGCTGCAGGCTCCACCCGCACTCCGTGCCCCTCCCTGCCCCGCGGCGTGAGTGAGCCAGAGTCCCCGAAGCGGCTGCTCCTTTAACCCTGTCCTGTCTGAGTCCGGCGACCTACACGGAGAGGTGGGGCCAAATCCAAAGCTGAGACCCGGGAGCTGTGAGAACAAAGAAGAGAAAGGGAAATCTCTCCCAGCAGCCTCAGAAGCAGCGGATTAAAGCTCCGCAATCAACTTGATGTACCCTGCATCTGTGGAATACATGAATAGACAACAAATCATCCCAAATTGAGGAGCCAGGAGTCAGTGCTATGCCTCTGAGGTGGGAGAGCCAACTTCAGGACACTGGTCCACAAGAGACCTCCCACCTCCACATAATATCAAATGGCGAAAATCTTCCAGGGATCTCCATCTCAACACCAGCACCCAGCTTCACTCAACGACCAGCAAGCTACAGTGCTGGACACCCTATGCCAAACAAGTAGCAAGACAGGAACACAACGCCACCCATTAGCAGAGAGGCTGCCTAAAATCATTAAAAGTCCACAGACACCCCAAAATACACCACCATACGTGGACCTGTCCACCAGAAAGACAAGAGCCAGCCTCATCCACCAGAACACAGGCACTAGTCCCCTCCACCAGGAAGCCTACACAACCCACTGAACCAACCTTAGCCACTGGGGACAGACACCAAAAACAACGGGAACTACGAACCTGCAGCCTGCAAAAAGGAGACCCCAAACACAGTAACATAAGCAAAATGAGAAGACAGAAAAACACACAGCAGGAGAAGGAGCAAGATAAAAACCCACCAGACCTAACAAATGAAGAGGAAATAGGCAGTCTACCAGAAAAAGAATTCAGAATAATGATAGTAAAGATGATCCAAGATTCTATTTCCAAGATCCAAAATCTTGGAAATAGAATAGACAAAATGCAAGAAACAGTTAACAAGGACCTAGAAGAACTAAAGATGAATCAAGCATCGATTAAAAACACAATAAATGAAATGAAAAATACTCTAGATGGGATCAATAGCAGAATAACTGAGGCAGAAGAACGGATAAGTGAGGTGGAAGATAAAATAGTGGAAATAACTGCTGCAGAGCAAAATAAAGAAAAAAGAATGAAAAGAACAGAGGACAGTCTCAGACACCTCTGTGACAACATTAAATGCACCAACATTCGAATTATAGGGGTTCCAGAAGAGGAAGGGAAAAAGAAAGGGACTGAGAAAATATTTGAAGAGATTATAGTTGAAAACTTCCCTAATATGGGAAAGGAAATAGTTAATCAAGTCCAAGAGGCACAGAGAGTCCCGTACAGAATAAATCCAAGGAGAAATATGCCAAGACACATATTAATCAAACTGTCAAAAATTAAACACAAAGAAATCATATTAAAAGCAGCAAGGGAAAAACAACAAATAACACACAAGGGAATCCCCACCAGGTTAACAGCTGACCTCTCAGCAGAAACTCTACAAGCCAGAAGGGAGTGGCAGGACATAATTAAAGTGATGAAGGAGAAAAACCTGCAACCAAGATTACTCTACCCAGCAAGGATCTCATTCAGATTTGATGGAGAAATTAAAACGTTTACAGACAAGCAAAAGCTGAGAGAGTTCAGCACCACCAAACCAGCTTTACAACAAATGCTAAAGGAACTTCTCTAGGCAAGAAACACAACAGAAGGAAAAGACCTACAATAACGAACCCAAAACAATTAAGGAAATGGGAATAGGAACATACATATCAATAATTACCTTAAATGTAAATGGACTAAATGCTCCCACCAAAAGACACAGATTGGCTGAATGGATACAAAAACAAGACCCATATATATGCTGTCTACAAGAGACCCACTTCAGACCTAGAGACACATACAGATTGAAAGTAAGGGGATGGAAAAAGATATTCCATGCAAATGGAAACCAAAAGAAAGCTGGAGTAGCAATTCTTATATCAGACAAAATAGACTTTAAAATAAAGACTATTAGAAGAGGCAAAGAGGGACACTACATAATGATAAAGGGATCGATCCAAGAAGAAGATATAAGAGTTGTAAATATTTCTGCACCCCACATAGGAGCACCTCAAAACATAAGGCAAATACTAACAGCCATAAAAGGGGAAATCGACAGTAACACACTCATAGTAGGGGACTTTAACACCCCACTTTCACCACTGGACAGATCATCCAAAATGAAAATAAATAAGGAAACACAAGCTTTAAATGATACATTAAACAAGATGGACTTAATTGATATTTATAGGACATTCCATCCAAAAAGAACAGAATACACATTTTTCTCAAGTGCTCATGGAACATTCTCCAGGATAGATCATATCTTGGGTCACAAAACAAGCCTTGGTAAACTTAAGGAAATTGAAATTGTATCAAGTATCCTTTCCAACCACAACGCTATGAGACTAGACATCAATTACAGGAAAAGATCTTTAAAAAATACAGACACATGGAGGCTAAACAATACACTACTCAATAACGAAGTGATCACTGAAGAAATCAAAGAGGAAATAAAAAATACCTAGAAACAAATGACAATGGAGACACGACGACCCAAAACCTATAGGACGCAGCAAAAGCAGTTCTAAGGGGGAAGTTTATAGCAATACAATCCCACCTTAAGAAACAGGAAACATCTCGAGTAAACAACCTGACCCTGCACCTAAAGCAATTAGAGAAAGAAGAACAAAAAACCCCCAAAGTTAGCAGAAGGAAAGAAATCATAAAGATCAGATCAGAAATAAATGGAAAAGAAATGAAGGAAACGATAGCAAAGATCAATAAAACTAAAAGCTGGTTCTTTGAGAAGATAAACAAAATTGATAAACCATTAGCCAGACTCATCAAGAAAAAAAGGGAGAAGACTCAATAGAATTAGAAAAGAAAAAGGAGAAGTAACAACTGACACTGCAGAAATACAAAAGATCATGAGAGATTACTACTAGAAACTCTATGCCAATAAAATGGACAACCTGGAAGAAATGGACAAATTCTTAGAAATGCACAACCTGCCAAGACTGAATCAGGAAGAAATAGAAAACATGAACAGACCAGTCACAAGCGCTGAAATTGACACTGTGATTAAAAATCTTCCAACTAACAAAAGCCCAGGACCAGATGGCTTCAAAGGCGAATTCTATCAAGCATTTAGAGAAGAGCTAACACCTATCCTTCTCAAACTCTTCCAAAATATAGCAGAGGGAGGAGCACTCCCAAACTCATTCTACGAGGCCACCATCACCTTGATACCAAAACCAGGCAAGGATGTCACAAAGAAGTAAAACTACAGGCCAATATCACTGATGAACATAGATGCAAAAATCCTCAACAAAATACTAGCAAAGAGAATCCAACAGCACATTAAAAGGATCATACACCATGATCAAGTGGGGTTTATTCCAGGAATGCAAGGATTCTTCAATATACGCAAATCAATCAATGTGATACACCATATTAACAAATTGAAGAAGAAAAACCATATGATCATCTCAATAGATGCAGAGAAAGCTTTCGACAAAATTCAACACCCATTTATGATAAAAACCCTGCAGAAAGTAGGCATAGAGCAAACTTTCCTCAACATACTAAAGGCCATATATGACAAACCCACAGCCAACATCGTCCTCAATGGTGAAAAACTGAAACCATTTCCACTAAGATCAGGAACAAGACAAGGCTGCCCACTCTCACCACTCTTATTCAACTTAGTTTTGGAAGTTTTAGCCACAGCAATCAGAGAAGAAAAGGAATCCAAATTGGAAAAGAAGAAGTAAAGCTGTCACTGTTTGCAGATGAGATGATACTATACATAGAGAATCCTAAAGATGCTACCAGAAAACTACTAGAGCTAATCAATGAATTTGGTAAAGTAGCAGGATACAAAATTAATGCACAGAAATCTCTGGCATTCCTGTACACTAATGATGAAAAATCTGAAAGTGAAATCAAGAAAACACTCCCATTTACCATTGCAACAAAAAGAATAAAATATCTAGGATTAAACCTACCTAAGGAGACAAAAGACCTGTATGCAGAAAATTATAAGACACTGATGAAAGAAATTAAAGGTGATACAAATAGATGGAGAGATATACCATGCACCTGGATTGGAAGAATCAATATTGTGAAAATGACTCTACTACCGAAAGCAATCTACAGATTCAATGCAATCCGTATCAAACTACCACTGGCATTTTTCACAGAACTAGAACAAAAAATTTCAAAATTTGTTTGGAAAAACAAAAGACCCCGAATAGCCAAAGCAATCTTGAGAACGAAAAACGGATCTGGAGGAATCAGGCTCCCTGACTTCAGACTATACTACAAAGCTACAGTAATCAAGACAGTGTGGTACTGGCACAAAAACAGAAAGATAGATCAATGGAACAGGATAGAAAGCCCAGAGATAAACCCACGCACATATGGTCAACTTATCTTTGATAAAGGAGGCAGGAATGTACAGTGGAGAAAGGACAGCCTCTTCAATAAGTGGTGCTGGGAAAACTGGACAGGGACATGTAAAAGTATGAGATTAGATCATTCCCTAACACCATACACAAAAATAAGCTCAAAATGGATTAAAGACCTAAATGTAAGGCCAGAAACGATCAAACTCTTAGAGGAAAACATAGGCAGAACACTCTATGACATAAATCAGAGCAAGATCCTCTTGGACCCACCTCCTAGAGAAATGGAAATAAAAACAAAGATAAACAAATGGGACCTAATGAAACTTCAAAGCTTTTGCACAGCAAAGGAAACCATAAACAAGACCAAAAGACAACCCTCAGAATGGGAGAAAATATTTGCAAATGAAGCAACTGACAAAGGATTAATCTCCAAAATTTATAAGCAGCTGATGCAGCTCAATAGCAAAAAAACAAACAACCCAATCCAAAAATGGGCAGAAGACTTAAATAGGCATTTCTCCAAAGAAGATATACAGACTGCCAACAAACACATGAAAGAATGCTCAACATCATTAATCATTAGAGAAATGCAAATCAATACTACAATGAGATATCATCTCACACCAGTCAGAATGGCCATCATCAAGAAATCTAGAAACAATAAATGCTGGAGAGGGTGTGGAGAAAAGGGAACCTTCTTGCACTGCTGGTAGGAATGTAAATTGATACAGCCACTATGGAGAACAGTATGGAGGTTCCTTAAAAAACTATAAATAGAAGTACCATATGACCCAGCAATCCCACTACTAGGCATATACCCTGAGAAAACCATAATTCAAAAAGAGACATGTACCAAAATGTTCATTGCAGCTCTATTCAGAATAGCCCGGAGATGGAAACAATCTAAGTGTCCATCATCGGATGAATGGATAAAGAAGATGTGGCACATATATACAATGGAATATTACTCAACCATAAAAAGAAACGAAACTGAGCTATTTGTAATGAAGTGGATAGACCTAGAGTCTGTCATACAGAGTGAAGTAAGTCAGACAGAGAAAGATAAATACCGTATGCTAACACATATATATGGAATTTAAGAAAAAACAATGTCATGAAGAACCTAGTGGTAAAACAGGAATAAAGACACAGACCTACTTGAGAATGGACTTGAGGATATGGGGAGGGGGAAGGGTAAGCTGTGACAAAGCGAAAGAGAGGCATGGACATATATACCCTACCAAACGTAAGGTAGATAGATAGTGGGAAGCAGTCGCAGAGCATAGGGAGATCAGCTCCGTGCTTTGTGACCGCCTGGAGGGGTGGGATAGGGAGGGTGGGAGGGAGGGAGATGCAAGAGGGAAGGGATGGTGGAACTTATGTATATGTATAACTGATTCACTTTGTTATAAAGCAGAAACTAATAAAAAAGAATGGTTTATCTTTCAAAAAAAAAAGTAGAGGACAAAATAAAAATAATTATAATTACCTTTAGTACGTGAAATACAATGTCATAATTAGTATACTATGTCCTATATAATATTCCATATTATGCTGTATGGTAGTAAGTTCCATTTATGTGCCAGGCATTGGACTATTCATTTTGCATCGGTTTTCTATTTCTCCCAATAATTGTATGTGAACCATAGTCTTATTGTCCCTTTTAAGAAATGAGAACGTTGAATCAGAGAGAGGTTAAGAGCTCATCCTAGGACACACCAGCACTAAGTTCCTGTTGCAGGTTGATTATCCTAGCTTGCAGACCTTGGGGAGAATTTTTAGGTTTATAGTAGGCTATCCCATGTATTTCAGCATTATAAGGAAAGTGAGGTTGGTAAGAAAATAGATGGGAAATTGCAGTTGATTTGTGGTAGAGGCAAATAGACATCTCAAAGTCCCACTGAGGGCTTCCCTGGTGGCGCAGTGGTTGAGAGTCTGCCTGCCGATGCAGGGGACACGGGTTTGTGCCCCGGTCCGGGAAGATCCCACATGCCACGGAGCGGCTGGGCCCGTGAGCCATGGCCACTGAGCCTGCGCATCCGGAGCCTGTGCTCTGCAACAGGAGAGGCCACAACAGTGAGAGGCCCGTGTACCACAAAAAAAAAAAAAAAAAAAAAAAGTCCCGTTGAGCACTGCTCAGTTAAAACCTTTATGAACTAATTATGTTACAGAATTAGTTAATCATGAACTTATAACTGTTTTTTGTTTTGCCTTAAATGCTTAGTAAAGTCTCATACATATCCCTAAGTGAACTATTACTCCTCAGTATGCTTGCTCATAAATGATAGTTTGACTCCAAAAAAGTGGAACTTTCTACTTCTTTCTGAGTTGTATTCATTTATTTTGGTACATAGCTTTGCCTTCTTAGCCTACATATATACAATAATCACGTGAGTATAATAGGCACCCTGTGAAAGCGCCCACCTCGAGGAGCTGTTCTCAAGATCAGACCTATTATTACTGTTTTCACCGAAGGTTCACATTTTTTGGAGCTTGCTGCCAATTCGGTAAGATGAATAGTAATTGCATTTCTTCTCTTCTTCTGATTTTCCTCTGGTCTCATTTCATTTTGACCAGGGGGCATGCACTCAAATACATGGAGGAAACAGAAGCTACAGTTGGTGCAAGTGTTCATTTGTCCCCAAGATCTATTCTCCGTAGTCTTAGTTTGCCTGAAAGTATGTAGCAATGGAATCTTCATTCACTATGCTTGTATCAAACCTTGAAAGTAAATTTCTCAATTCTCGTTCTTGTACTTAATTGGGGTGAGAAGAAAGACAGACGTGGGGATATAAATTTGAGATCCTATGAAATTTTGCCCCAATTTAAGCCTTGATGTTATTATATAATTTTGATCTTCTTCCTTAGGAAGCAATCCTTATATTGGAATCAGCTTACATAGCTACATTGCCTAGTGACTTGCTACATGTTTGAAACCCTAGAGGATTTCAAAATGAGGAAAGAATTTAGAATCAAGGCTTGAGCATAAATTGATGACAAAAGATTCCTGCTTCTGCAGAAGGTAGAGGAAAGAACTCAAAAGGTGGACTATTGTGTCAAGGTCAGGCCAGAGTGACTCAGAGATACAGGAGTATTTACTGGACACTCAGTTCAACTTGGTCTCCTTGTCTTGGCTATCAGTTGCAGCTGCTTAGACATAAGTGGACAAATTGTGCATTAAAAACCATAAATGGGAGCTTTTGAACATAGAGCTTCCCAGGTATCTCCCTTGGAGACTGGGATTCAGAGCGTCTGAGATGTTGTTTGGGAATTAATATGTTTAACAAATATCCTAGCAGATCCTTACTATTAGAGAAGTTTGAGATAATCTGCTGAGGGAAGAAAGATGTAGGCCAGCAGAATTAATTGTACTACCCTACAACTTTTCCTTGACACTTCCCCCGGATTTCCTGGGTCCTTACTGCTGGTTCTGCATCACTGACTTTAGCTCAGCTCTGCCTTCATGGGGCTCCCAGCATCTTCTCGGGCTCTCGTCTGCCCACCATCCTGCCTCTTCTGTCACAGCCATTTGCTATTTCTACTACTAACCCTAAGTTTTATCCCTGTCATTGCGACCCTGTGAGAGATTTGGTGGTTTAGTGCCCAAAAAAACCATTTCCAGCCCAAGAGGTTAAAAGATGATATGATCTTATTTTCTTATTTGTTTGTTTTTGGATTAGTGTGCTAGGTAGATGTATTCTGGGTCAGAGGACCTCAGCCTGAAATGGGGTTCCCCTGGAGAGCTTTACAGATCATACCCCTGCCCTTTTTAAGGCCCCAGGTACCTTTAATGTGTCTCCAGAGTAGAAACCCACTGCTCTAGGAAGACTTGCAACTCTTGCACTGGCCCACAGAGGAGTGGAAATGGGTTTTTAACGAACTTCACTTTAACGATAGAAGCTTCTAAAGGAATCAACCAAAGTAGCATCTTGCTCACCCAAACTCTCTTTTCTAGGAGAGAAGAATTTTCAATGCACCCTGTTTATGCCTAGCCACACTCATCCCCAAGCCCCATCTGAGAAGAACTTGTTACAATATCCAGTATTTATATAGTACTTGTCTCCCTGGAGCACACATGTCAGGCAGATTTGTTTTAAGATCTCATTAATCCTCACAGATTTTTTATTTAGGATTTCACAGGAGTTTCGTATCAATATATAAATGGTGAAAACACTATTTAAAATATATATAAGTGCCGTATGATTTTTTAATTTAATATTTACGTCCCATAACCATTCATGCATACATGTGTGTCTATATGTGTATATAAACATAAAATATATGGGGCATATATTAAACACAATCCCTCCCCCACAGTGTACTTAATATTTATTAGCATTGTTTTCAAAGCCTTCTTTTAATCTTTAGTGCCCCAGTTTTTCTTTCCCTTCCCTTTGCAGGAGTTTTCATCTCTCTTTATTACTGAAATTCCCATGGCTGCACTTCCGGGTAGCTCACTCATTGTGAATGATTATTTCTCATGCGCTCCTAGGGGCAAAGTTGTTTCATAGTGATCACATGATTGCAGCATCCACTGCTTGAAATCTCCCATCCAGTCCCTCCCCGCCTCACTCAGTCCATACACAGTCTTTCCCGTCTGGGATTCCTTTTCTTTAGTCAATTGCCTGCAAAGTCTGAGTTGCTCCATTATTTGAGAAATAGATATCGGTAGCCCTCATTGCCAGCATCTATTTCAAAAGGCAGTGCCACATAGGAGTTGAGAATATACAATGAAAGGTCAGACAGATCTGGGTTCAACTTCTACCATTTTCTAACTATATGACCATTCTGAGACTCTTTTGTTGGGTGGTTGTGAGGATGAGTTGAGATAATCATGCATTGTGTGGAGTGCAGTGTGTCTGGTGCATGATAGGTGATCAATAAATGGTGACATTCTTATTATCATCATTGATTCTGCCAAGCCTTCAAGTTTCAGCTCAAGCTTTTCCTCTTTTTAAAGATCTTTTCTGACTCCTGTAGGGAGACTTCATGACTTGTTTCCCTATCGTATCATTTCCACTTGTTTATACCACCTTTATGAACATTCCTTGATATTGGTTTTTGTTTTGTTTTTTTTTTTGCTAGGATTTCTCTACCCCACCCCCACCCCTAGACTGTAAACTCTTGAGGGTAAAGATGTGACTTAAATCACTGTATCCTACTGCCAGACACAAGTATATCATGAGAGGAGGGGGACAGGCAGGGAACTTGCTACCTACAAATACTTTGATAAAAACTGCTTGTGAATTTCTTCACTGGCTGTGTGAGAAGAAAGCATTAGACACAGCATTCAGGGCCTTTTTCCAACTGGTCTTAAATTGGACTTTCACACAAGCCTTGCTAGGTCTGGCGTTTAGAATGGAAATCTAGAAACTCTGTTCATGGCAAAAATTTTGGCATTCTGAAGCTCAAATTGCTGAGTTCCTCTAGAGAATAAGGAACACAGTTAAGCAGATGGTGTAGCTTCTCAGATTCACCGCCAGAATCTGTACTCCAGGCAGCTGGCCTCCCTGCTTTGGTTCAGGTTAATTTCAGGGGCAGGTCACTTTCCACAGAGGGGCTTGAAAACATCTATATGGACATCACTGCGGGTTTGCTTGCTTTTTCTCCACTAAGGAGAGAATCATTTCATGTGACCGGTAAAAAGTCTTAAACCGTCTCATTATCAGCCTTTGCAGGCCCTTTAGTAGCACAGCTTCCATTCTGATGGAAGCTTCCATTCTGAATTGGGCTGAAACTCTTACTAATAAGACTCCTGTACTTACTTCTTCTAAATTGCAGGTTCATGTTTATGGCTGTTCCCTTCATCACCAAGGAATAATGAGCAGGGTTTGCAAATTCCTTAGCTAATAATTCAGTGATCATAGTTATTAAAAGAGTGTTGTGTTCAATAGATGTGAGAAGGGCATGGGGGAATTAGGAAAGATTATTTATCAATCTTGAGACTGAATGAGAACAGAATTTTTGGTCTCCCCTCCTTGAATCTAATTTGCCTAAATGAAGCGGGGAAGGCAGAGTGGATTGTGATTGATATTTTAAAATCATGTTTCCAATCCTTGATGAGGACAGAAGGGTTACAGTGCTGGTGGCTTCTCTGTGTAAACTTTGCCCTCTTCAGGGCATCCCACTGCTTCTATTTTAAAGAGTGGAGCACAGAGAAAAACTGGGGAGCATTTTAAGGGTGATATATAGTGTTGAATGGAGACCTGCCGAAAGAGATATGTGTATGTCTTAACCTTAAGAGCCCACGATTGTTTGGAAAGAGGGTCTTTGTAGATATAATTAAGGATCTGGAGATGAGATCATATTGGATTATGATCTCAAGGAATGCCAGGAGTCACCAGAAGCTGGAAGAGGCAAGGACGGATTCTCCCCCAGAACCTCGAGGAGGAACACAGCTCTGCCCAACTTGATTTTGACATTGTGGCCTCCAGAACTGCGAGAGAATAAATTTCTGTTGTTTTAAGTAACCAGGTTTGTGGTAATTTTTTATGGCGGCCACAGAAGATGAATACGGGTGACTAGGATTTATATCAGGGAGGCAGATCTAAAAGACTGGTCAAGCTGTAAGTTCTCTTACTACTTATTAGGTTGTATGGCATTGGGCAAAGATATTCTCTGATATCTGATTGGTTGGTTCACTGATACATTCATTTATTCATTCATCATGTACTCAGTAATCTATTCAATAAATACATACTGACTTCCTCCTGTGCTCTAGCCACTGTGGTAGACATTGTGGTGAGTGGAGGTGTTTCCTAACATTAAAAAATATTACATCTAATGAAAAGAAATCAGCTATTACAGTATATGTTTGTGAAATTTGCTTTATCTGATTATACATATTCTAATGGGAGAAAATGCTAATTGGAGAACATTTAGAAAATGTAGATGGGCAAAAATAAAAGTAACCCATTATGCCAACACCAAGGGATTAATCACAGTTAACATTTTAATAGATTTACTTCCACCCATTTTATAAACAGTTGTACTTCTATGATAATTTGAATAGTGTTCCTACTTTAACACTACATCAAGTATTTCACCATGATATGAAATATTACTTTAAAATATCATTGTAATGACTTTACAAAGTCCTTTGTATTGTCCCCTGATAGGGTAGCATTTAGTTTTCACCTGAATTTTTTATATGCACAAAGGTTTGTACCCTGGGAGTTAGCTCTAGGACCCCGGAAAAGGGACCCTTGACCCAGCTTGAAAGACATCAAGGAAGGACTGAATGTGATGGGCATAATGAAGCCACCTCACAGGGCCATTGTAAGGATCCAGGCAAAGCCTTCTTGTTTGGTGCTTGGTGCTCAGGTGAATTTCTGTCTGTCTTTCCCTTAGCTTTGATTTTCAGTAAATAAAAAGTAAAAAAGAAAACCTGAGTGCCTATAGTATCACTTCTGTGGGATAACCACTGTTAATATTTTGGTGAATAAACTTTCATCATTTTGTATGTGTATGTAATACACATACACATATATATTTACATATATGTTTCCACATATATAAAAAATATGGAAGTGAATGTATACATATAATATTGTATATTGTAATATTGCAATATAATATATATATTAGCTTCCCTGTATTTTTTTTTTAGAAAAAAGATTATGTAGTACACACTTTGTGTTACTCTCTTTCTTTTCCTCATGCCAAAACTATTCTTCTGAGACATCATTTTTAATAACCCGATTGTAAATATTTTGTTCCAAAGATGGAAAATAATTTATTTGACCACTATGCTGTCACTGGAATTTCAGTTAGTTCCACGAATGCTATTGTTAGCAATCTTTACCATACCATTAATTATTACCTAAGGATTAATTCCCATACGGGAACTGCCGGGTCAAGCATCTTACCATTTTTCTTGCTTGTACTAAGTTGGGGCAAATTGCTCTTGGAGAAGTGTCCCAACTTGTACTTTTACTTGAAGTGTGCGAGGGTGCCCATGTCCTGAGTCTGTTCTGAATGTCATGAGGAAGGTCGTGTGTTGCCAACATTCAAAGTTGTTTTCCTCTTTGAGTGCTTATGTCAGAGTTCAGGTTGGTGGTCATCTTTATCAGGCTAATGGACATTTATAAAGAAAAATCTCATTAAAAGAACTTGTGGCGGAAATGATTCCATGAAATTCTGTTAAGCAAACATCTATTAAGCATCCATTATGAGCATGATACTTTTGTTGTGTCTGGTACTATGCAAAGATGAATGAAATATGATTCATTTAAAAAGCACATAGAGGGGTAGAACTTACACATTCTTATAAATGAATACACATACGTATGACAAGGAAGAAGGTGATACATACACTAATATGGATGCAAGCAAAAGGGGAGATGGAAGTCAAGTTTTCTTGGACGATATGACATGGACGTGAGCCACCAAGGCAAGGCAGGATTTTAAAAGATGGAGATTAGAAGGCCATAAGATCAGCAGGAACAAAGGTCATAAAAGGCTAGGAATATTTAAGTAATGGTCAGAAATCTAGTTGGAGCCTAGAAAGAACGTGAAGGACTTTAACCAACATTGAAACCAACTTTGAAACTTATTGTAATGGCAAAAGTACTGTCTGGGTATTCCTGCTTTTTTTTTTTTTTTTCCGTCATTAAGTGCTGGAGACTGTTTCAATGGGTAGGATTTATCAGTCCAAAGTCCATATTATGAAAGATGAAGAGGAAGAAAAAAGAGTATAATATTTTTTGGTGAAATGGAACTTGAACATTACAGCTGAAGGACAGAGGAAGAAAGAAAACGCCATTCTCCTGTCTTGGTCCTTTGACACATTTAGAGAACTTCTTGATGGTTTTGTGACAATAACAATAACCATCATTTATCAAGGACTTATTATGTGCTAGATGCATTTTGAGCCATTGATTGACTCTCCATAACAATTCAGGTATGTATTTTAAGCCACATTTATGGATAAGGAAGCCAAAGTCTAGTAAGGTCATGTGCCTTGCCCAAGATCACACAATCTGTATATTATAGCACTGGGAATAAAGCTTACATTGGTTTTTTCCAGATCCCATGCTCTTACTACTTCCCTCTTCTGAATATGTAGAATCCATGGGCAGGACTTTCTTGGTTCTCTTATTAAGTCATATCTCTGCACCCTAGGGCATAGAGAACTTGTGTTATCATATGCAATGAATGTCCAGCAGATTACCTGTTTTCATATTACAATATTTTCTGCAGATTCTGCCAAACCATCATCTTAGAACTACAAATCTTATGATACATCCTGATAAACCCATCTTAGTTGAAAATATAGTTTAGTAGAAAGTGCACTTAATACCCCTAAGCTACTTAACATTATAGCTTAGCCTAACCTACCTTGAAAGTGCTCAGAACACTTACATTAGCCCACAGTTGGGCAAGATCCTCTAGCACAAAGACTGTTTTCTAATAAAATGTTGAATATCTCATGTAATTTATTGAATACTATACTGAAAAACAGCATAGTTGTATGGGTACAGCATGGTTGTAAGTGTATCAGTTTTTACCCTCGTGATTGCCTTGCTGACCAGGAGCTGCGTCTCATTGCCGCTGCCCAGCCTCAAGAGAGAGTACTGTACTGTATATCTCTAGCTCAGGAAAATATCACAATCTGAAATGTGAAATACCCTTTCTATTGAATGTGTAGTGCTTTCACACCACCATAAAATCAAAGAATCATAAGATGAACCATTGTTAAGTTGGGGACCATCTGCAGATTGAAATTCAGTGGTCATCTGGTTCACCGTCCACTCTACTGAAATCCCCATTTGGCATCTCAGATAGATATTTTCTGCTTCAAAACTTTACTGCATTACATTGGAATGACTCATTTAATATAGTTGAGAAGTGGAATGAAGGAAAGTCACGTTTACTTCTAGAGAGGTTAAACATTGAATAGAAAAAGTAATGGTTAGATGCTGCTAGAGATAATGTCCAAGAGTCTGCAGTGTTGATTTCAGCCTTACCCACCTTTCACAGTGTAGGAACTCCTGTGCTAACAAGAAAGAAGAGATGTATTCCTGACCCATAACTGTGATGAGTTAACCTACTTTGGTAATATATTTATAATCCTTTTGAGCTCCTTGGAGGAAAGATGCAATATGAATATAAAATAATAACAGCGCTAACCTTCAAGCACTTCCTGAATGCCCAGGTGTGGTTTGAAGCTTAATGAATTTGTGTTAGTAAAAATATTCTGAGATCCCAGTTGAAGGGAGCTAGAGAACACAAGTGGTTATTAATTATTATTTTTATCAACTCCTGCCCAGAGTTATGGAGATTGATGGTCTCTGCCATGTTTTATCCCCAGGAGTGTAGCTGCAGGTATCAGTCCAGGGCACAATAAATGTCTAATCCCTTAGAAGGATTTAAAGAAATAATGATTCTCCATAATCTATTCTGAATGAACTGCTTCTTCCCCCTCCTATTTCATTTGGTGACTCTTGGTATTTATAATGGAAACAGACTACACTAAAATCCAGGCTGGACCCTTTGTGTTTTATATTGCGTAACAGTGCAAAGAAACCTCACGGATTTTTATTACCTCTGTAATATGAGAAGAAGAAAAAGGGGAAAAGAGTTTTGTTTTATCTATGGCATATTTTTCAACCCTTGTGTCATGTGGGCCAGTTCTTGTGACCCAGGACATCTGCACTAGGTCTAATAACAGTCCACCTTGACCAGAGGTTTTCTTTTATCAGTCCTCTTATTTGCAGTAGTCTTAACCATTGTACAAAGCTTCAGCAGCCAAGCCAAAATTTGTTTCCTGTTTCACGCTTGCCCCAAGGAGGCACGGGGAAAAGTTGGTGGCTGAGTAATTCTGCCTTAATCACTGTCTATTGTCGCTGATTGAGAAACACAATGGAAAGATTTGGGCAAATGGAATGGTTCAAGTGCCTCTCAGAAGTGATTACAGAAAAGTTTCACTGGTTTTCCAGATACAAACATGTAGCTGTGAAAATAAACAAACTTCTGCATCCCTACAATTATTGCTTACCAATGCAGATGCAGCTTCAGTGAATCCCAGCTCATCTTGAATGCTCTGATGATGTCTCCAAACGAAACTTCTTGCTATCTTAGCCAGAGAGGGAGCAGTCGGGATTCAGCTAAACAATCTCGTGAAAATGTCCTCCTTGTTTTCCAGTGGAAATTTGAAGGACATTTCCAATCAGGTTAACGAGGACCTGCTGATTCAGTGCTGAAATGGGTTTATTTACATCTTTCCACTTATCTATCCATGAAGAGCCATTCTCCTTTATCTCCCAGCCAATCGCAGCCTGCCAGTGTAACATCTGGCTTGAACAGCTGCCAAGAGAGGAAACACACGTTCTGTCCCTTCCAGCAAGTAGCAAGTGTAACTGAGAACCTGTAATTGCAAGAGTGCACAGAATTTGGGCAGAAATCGTGAGGTGAGATGAGAGAGGAGATGGAGGGTGCAGAACCAGCCCCTGTGTAACTTCCAAGGGAGTCCCAGGTGGAATGAACCACAGAGGAGAGTAATGATTCATTTTCATCTGTGCAGATGTGAACATGTATCCGATGATGCCCATGCCACTTTTTGATTAGACAAAAGTAAGGAAACAATATTTTCCCAAATTGAAAATGCAAGGGATCATTTATGAATCTGGGAGGCATTGTTTTGATTCTATGACTAAGTCTCCCCCGAGCCCAAATGTATTCTTAAGGAGGCATGGGCAAGTTAAGATAGAAACTGGTTTGCTTCTGCATTTCCCAGCAAGATCACTCCCCATGGCACACTGATACGCTATTGCCTGAGTAGGAGATGCACTGAAAGGACAGCCTGTTATCAATTTATTCCATATCTTGTCACGGACTTCCAAAACTTTTCTCCCCTCTTTTAGGGTCTATTTCCTCCAGACTCTATGACTGTGGTACTCAGTGAAAATGTATGCTATAAAGTTGCTCTGAGAACATTTTCAAAGCTTTTTATGACACCAGATAAGAATCACTGGAGGTAACTGAAAAAGTTTGAAAAGTTTCCTAGATTGTTCTAATCTGCCTTCCTTTCTCCACACCCTCACACCTTCCTTAGAACCACTGTGTTCATGAGTTTCCACCTGCTTATGGCTTATAAAGCTCTTGGGCAACTAACTTGGAAGCTCAGGGATGTTCTGAGAGCTCCTGGCAAAGAGCAGAGCAGAGCCCAGGTGAGGCCACGTGCAGAGTAACAGGCAAAGTGAACTGTGCCAAGTACTACAGTCAAAGCATACTGAGCGAGGTGTTGGCTAGTATATTGATGACCCTGCCAAACTCTTGGCTGGGCCTGATGACAACATGCCCAGGACAAGGACAAGAAAATAATATTATTCTAGAAAATTGAGATTTCAGTTTAGCATTTCATAATACGTTGTTTTTAATGTGGTGTTTAGGTCCAGGTATCCAACAAATGTTTACTAAATGCCAGGGACTTTGCTATGAATTGAGGATACAATGGTGAAAAAAGCAGACGTAGTCTTCATGCAAAATAAAATGTGTTCTGAGGTTAATAGCAATGATTTCTGATGGAGAATAACCTCTCCCAGGAGGGGATATGTGAACTGACGTGGAGGATGACGAGGCAGGGCAGGCATGTACGGTCCCATTTCATAGAATAGCATGTTCAAAGGCCCTGAGGTGGGAAGAGAATGCAGCATGTTTGAAGAACTAAAGAAGACAAGAGTGGTCTTCAAGCAGCAGGTGTCTTAGGTTGGGTTCCCTGAGAAGCGGACTGTGGGACAGAGCTTTGTGGGCAGGAAGTTTACTGGTGAATGTGCTCAGAATCAACACGTGGTGGGGGAGTAAAGACAGTAGGAATGGACAAAGGGAGGAGGGGAATGAACTCTGAGGCACTAGCAACAGAGACCTCAGCTAGTCCCTTAGATTGTTCTGCAGCTGAGATACTCTCCAGAGCCCCGAGACTAGCGGGGCAAACCTTTATACTCCTGCATGAACAGATCTTGTAAGTTGCTCCCAAAAAAGAGAAAGGTCCTTGGATAGGGTTGATTTTTTTTTTTTTTTTTTTTGTGCGGTACGCGGGCCTCTCACTGCTGTGGCCTCTCCCGTTGCGGAGCACAGGCTCTGGACATGCAGGCTCAGCGGCCACGGCCCACGGGCCCAGCCGCTCCGCGGCATGCAGGATCCTCCCGGACCGGGGCATGAACCCGCATCCCCTGCATCGGCAGGCAGACCCCCAACCACTGCGCCACCAGGGAAGCCCCAGGGTTGATGTTTTGGGTGGAAAATAATTCCCAGAGAAGAACCCAACTAAGAGCTGTCAGCCACCAAGACTCCCATCATCTGGGGGCATGACGGCCTCAGTGCTGAAAGGGGGATCTGGGTGAAGTACCACAGTACACACTACAGCAGGCGAAAGGGAAAAGGGCATGATTGGAGGTTGGAGTGGGTGGCAAAGGCTGCCATGCAGCAGCTTATGGGTCATGGGAAGGAGTTTGGGTTTTATTTTAAGGGCAGTGGAAAGACATTAGACGCGGTTTAAGCAGGGTTTTAATGACTAAACGTGGCTTTTCAGTGTGTTCTCCTTTGATATTTACACACGACAGAGAACATAAGAAAAAGAGGGGATAGCACTATGTCGCCATTTATAGAATAGAATATTAGAATTTATAAGCTTGGTTATATTTGCCAAGGTAGCATAGTTAATAAGTGAGAAAGAAGGGTTCAGGTCCATGCCTGTTTGGGTCTAAGATTTAAAATCTTTCCACCACATCATGCTGAAGATTTAAACTTTGTTATAACAGAAACTATGGAGCATCTGTAGTTTTTGTCCACTGTGTGCATGTGTGTCTGTTTAATGATGAACAGACTCTAGGAAATTTCACGTTTAATCTGGAAGCACTAGAAAAGGTGACAAAGCACTTTCCTGGTGACAAATTAACAAGAACACAGGAGGACAGAATCCGAGGGAAGAAAGTGATGCCGTGCTTAAACCTTGGAAACCATTCCCTCATCCAGATTCTAAGATCTGTCTGTATTGTTTGATTTCCTTTAGTAGTTTTGAAGTTTGAAGGTTGGGGTTGGTGAAGGGTTTTAGGAGAAAGGATACTTTAGCCGCTAAGGAAGAAGGCTAGGCAGTAGCAAGGTAGAGATTACCCTCTCTTCTCCATCACAGAGCAAAAATAACAAGTGGCTCACCTAGAAAAAAGTAGATGAGGTACAGGATCCCTTGGGAAGATCTACTTACCTGTATGTTCTGTTTAAAGGAATCTCTCTGCAATTCTTGGTTTATGTCATTTGTGCTCTAGAAAGGTACCTCTGAAGGGGTTATTGTATTCCCTAAAGAATTCAGAGACAGAGTCAATGTAAAGACAGAGTCAGAATCAATTTTGTATGAATGAATCTGCATATAGAATGAAAGCTAAATACAGTTTATCATGTAACATACAGGTTTATTGTGTAGGGCTGATAAACTCTGGTTCAAGGGCCAAATCTGACCCATAATTTGGTTTTGTGTAGCCCACAAGCTGAGAATAGTTTTTACATTTTTTTACAGGGTTGAAAACAATTGGAATAAGAAGAATATTTTGTGATATGTGAAAATTATATGAAGCTTAAATTTTAGTGTTCATAAATCCAGTTTTATTGGAACATAGCCATACCCATTTGTTTAGATACTGTCTGTGCTTGCTTTTGCCCTGCAATAGCAGAGCTGAAGAGTTATAACAGAGACTGTATTGCCCTCAGAGCTTCAAATATTTACTAACTGGCTCTTGACAGAAAGAGTTTGTTAATGCCTTTTCTTATTCAGATGTGGCTTTGAGTAGTGCTCCTCAAGCTTTGTCCAAAGATGGCTGGGGATTTTGTTAAAATGCAGATTTGAATTCAGTGGGTCTGGGGTGAGACCTAACAAACTTCAGGTGATGCTGATGCTACAGGCGCACAGACTACACTTTGAGTCATGACAGCTTCGAGGATGCTCTATGCCCTTTGATTCTGGTATCATCTAGGTCAGGGGTGCCCAACCCCAAGGCCTCAGACCAGTACTGGTCTGTGGCCTGTTAGGAACCGGGACACACAGCAGGAGGTGAGTGGTGGGTGAGTGAGCAAAGCTTCATCTGGAGCTCCCCATTGCTCACATTACTGCCTGAACTATCCCCCTGCCCCCCCGTCCGTGGAAAAATTGTCTTCCATGAAACCGGTCCCTAATGCCAAAAAGGTTGGGGACTGCTGATCTAGATCATTCATGGATTGATGCTGCTTCGCCCTGTGTCATTTTTGTTCTAGGGCTTGCAGTACAGGGATGTGGTAGAGCAAATGTAGGCTCTAGAGTCATCATTCTGGGTACAAATCCTAGTTGTTTCACCTCCTAGCTGGGTAACTTTGGGCATGCTCTTTAAACCATCTGTGCCTCAGTGTACTCGCTGAGAATATTGAAACAAATTAAGTTCTTATTTTCAAGTGTAGTTGTGAGGATTTAAAGAGAAAAATCCACGGGAATTCCCTGGCGGTCCAGTGGTTAGGACTCTGCGCCCAGGTTCAGCCTCTGGTCTGGGAACTAAGATCCCACAAGCCCTGTGGCATGGCCAAAAAAAAAAAAAAAAAGAGAGAGAGAAATCCATGTAAGGTGCTAACAATAGTGCCTGACACATAAGACATACTCAATTATTGTTTACTCTGTTTGAACAATTGATACTCAAAAAATATAATTCTTATTCCCTTAATTTGCAATTGCTAAAAAATCTTATTTTTAAGTTTAAAGTTTTAATTTTATATCCAAGGACAATTTTTTCTGTCCTTCATTCTGCTCTGTAAAATTTCCATTACTTTCTTTATGGAATTGTCTATTTTCCCATCATTTCTGTGTAGCTCTGTTTTGGTTCTCTGTTTCATTTGCCTCTTCTCTACTGCTTTGCCAAAGAGGATTTATAATTCGCTGTTTTAACTTCCAGGTTGAACAAAACTGTAAGAGTATGTCTTTGAGAAGCCATCAAGATGATAACGGTGCCACTTCAGTAAACTTGCTGAAGTCACAGGTTTTGCTCTTTAATATTTGACATTCATTTTCATGCAAGATGGCACAAACAACTCACAAGTATATGTGCAATATTTTGTCATCTATTACAATGCATGAACAAGAAACATATTATTATTTTTCACACTGCCAGGTCTTAAATCTGTGGTCCTTAATTTCTTTTGGATCTTGGATCTCTTTGAGGATCTGATGAAATCATCTCACCCAAGATAAATGCATATACACAAGCATTTTTATACACAAAACTTCTGGAGTCTGTTACCCAACATGGACGCTCCATGAACCTCAAGAACCCCTGACTTGTCACTTTTCACCGGCAGAGATTAGATCTTATCTTTATACTTATATCACATCTTTACAGAGCCTGGCACAGAGATACCCAATTAATACCTGTCTATTTGAACTTGACTTCTATGAAGGTGACTTCAAAAGGTCTCCCTTCAGCCAGGAGCTTTATTTTAAGGACCAGATACGTATACCCAACTGTCTTTCCATCTCAACCCAGTTCTCTCTTACCTATCTCTACCTCAGAATATCTAAAATGCCAATCTGCTTTCTCTATGAGAGAGTATGGCTTTGGAGACAGAAATCAGTCCATCTAACTCAGCTGACATTGAGTATCATGCATGCATCTCTGTTTCCTTATCTGTCAAGCAATGGTAATAATGTCTTCCCCAAGGAAGTGTTAGGAACTGGAATCTCCTGCTCAGGATCTATCAGTCTGATACTTCTAACCCTAAACTTCTCAGAGAAGATTTCCTTTCCTTTATGAGACTCAGAATAATATTAAAGATTCTTCCTGGGCTTCCCTGGTGGCGCAGTGGTTGAGAGTCCACCTGCCGATGCAGGGGACACGGGTTCGTGCCCTGGTCCGGGAAGATCCCACATGCCGCGGAGCGGCTGGGCCCGTGAGCCATGGCCACTGAGCCTGCGCGTCCGGAGCCTGTGCCCCACAACGGGAGAGGCCACAACAGTGAGAGGCCTGCGTACCGCAAAAAAAAAAAAAAAAAAAAAGATTCTTCCTCTGGAAACACCCCCTTGAACCTCCAGCCTGGCTCAGTCTCCTCTTCTGAGCTCCCACTGTGCTGTGGACACATCAATCTCACCTGTTTATCTGTCTGTCTGCCCTCTCCTCAAGCAAGGAGAGTAGGAACTCTTCACCTTCATACTCTCAAGGTCTTGCCTAATTTCCGGTTCATAATAACATCTATTAAATACAAGGTAGCATTTACAAAATGCGTTATGCTGTCTGACCTCTACTGAGTGCATTCCCATCTCCTGACGGCATTAGCCTATATCCGTGAATCCAAGTTGGAAACCTTAGTGTCATTTTCAACTCCTTGTTTCCGTTATCCCTATTTTAATTAATTATCGAGCCTTAGTGATTCTACCTCTTTCATATCCTTTCTTTCATTTTCATTCTTGCCTGGTTTAAATTTTCCCCGTCTATTGCTTAAATTTTAATACCACTCTTCTAATCAGCTGGGGTTTTTTGCCCCTGGTTTTCCATTCTGTCTTTCCACCAGAGGTTATTTTCCTTTGATCCTAAAACACAGATATGAATGCATTACTCCCTTGTTTAATGGTTATCAACCCATAGGTTTAATATAAATATTCATGAGCCTAACCCAGACCTATTGAAAGAATCTGAATCCCAGGACTCTGTATATTTACCAAGGTTCCTATGTAGTTTGGTACATCCTCAGATTGAGGAAGTCCTGACCTAACCTACTGTTTCTCAAACTTTCCCTCAGATCCCTCAGTAGTGTTTCTTCAAATGTAAATTCCTGGGCTTCCTCCCAAAGGTAGGATTCAGGAGATTTGAGGGAGGCCTGAGGATCTGCCCAGTAACCCCTTCCCCAAGTGGTTCTGATTCAGGTAGTCTATAGAATTACCCTTGAGCAGCCCTGGCTGATAGGTCTAAAACTTGGAATCACACACAAAGCTCTTCACAAACCTTGGCTTCATTTCCTCCTTCCCCTTTCCCCCGCCCCCATATATTAGACCCTCAGGAAGGCAGAATTGCATAGCAGCTAAGAGGCTGAGCACCAGCGTCACACTTCCCTGGGTTCAAATCTAGGCTTTTCTATTTACTAGGTATGTGAGCTAGTAAAGTGCTTAACCTCTATACACCTTAGCCTCCTCATCTTTAATTTGGAGGTAATTATATAATTGCTGCCTGACATTTTTGTGCCAAATGTTAAATGAAGATAAAATATACAGAGTTCTTCATATAATGTAATGCACATTATACATCCTCCATAAGGGCATCTGTTATTATTCACCAGTCCTGATCTACACTGTGGATTTGGATGTCTGTCTTTCTTTGCTTATACTGTTTCTTCTAACCAGTTTGCCTTCTCCCCATTCTTTCCCTTCTGTTTCCATACCCTTCTAGGCCCAGGATATACATGACTCTTAACATCTTTCTTAACCCATTCCACTTCTTCAGTCCCCTACTTAGGTAATAGTCCTTATTCACTACCTGTGCTTTGTTAATCACGTCATCATAATTGCTCTCACATTTCATTACGGTCATGTGTATGTTTCCCTCACTGGCAGGATGGTGAGACCCTTAGACGTGAACTTTGTCTCATTCAACTTTGTAACCCAGGCACCTAGCACAGTCAGTTTCCCAGAGTGGGCATGCAACAACTGTTTGCTGCACGAATGAAAGTGATGAATATATGGCGAATATAGTTGTTATGAGTAAAGAACTTGAGGATAGCTATGAGAATACATTTTTAATATTATTTGGAATCTTTATTACAATTTGTTTTCAACTTCATTCCTATAAGTGAGATGTTGGTCAATACAGTTCATCTCCATGTGTCATTTGGAATTCAAACATTCTTCTTCTCTCCTTATGTCTCCCTGCTTGTGGGTACTTGGGTCTCAGCTCTGCCTGTCTCTATTGACCCTACTCCTTCCTGTGTACTTTTATTCAACTTGGCTACTGCACACTGAATGCTGGTGACCTTTGACATCTTTACTGGGTGGTCGAGTTCCCAGCTCAAGTCTAGAAAGCCTCCCTTTATAGCTTTCCATATTTTCTCTTCACATAACCTTCTAGATGTTTATCTTCATTTCATTTCAGCCCATAGGACTCAAATAATAGTGCACACCCCTTCCATGGAACTGGCCAGGATCTGCAGATGCCCTGTGCTCTGTGGTTTTAACCACTCTTCTAGCCCTTGGGGCTGCCTGCTCTTTCTTGCTCCGATCTGTAGTCCTTCCTGACCTTTTAGAACTGTCACCAGAGGGTATTCTATAATCAGAAATGAAAGAGTGGAAAGGTCAGGTCACAGGGGGATGGCAACAAGGTGCAACATTTATCCAGAAACACATTTACTCCACCTAAAATCGTCTCCCTTCCTGTTATAGCTCTTTGCTTGAAAAAGGAACTTCCTTCCTCCAAAGGCAGCTGCTCCTCAGCCCCAGGACAGCTGAAGTGAAGTCCCAGTCCTGTGGTTCTGACAGTGCAGTTGACACCGTTGCCAGGAAACAGAATGATGATGGAAATAATAATTAATAAATGATGTGACATTATGGACTCATCAGAGACATTTTGTACTAAGCTGGATGGATGAAGAATATGGGTCCCATAAAGACTTTTTAGAAACCCAGAGGCCCTTGTTAATGACATAAGCTAAAAATTTGAATAGGAAAGGCCCCTTATTTCTTTTAAAAGGAAAGTGGCTTCAGTTTAAAGGGAGATGAAGGCTCAGTTAGCAAGGAATCCCAGACCCATGCCAGAGTGCAAGGCTAATGCATTTAGGTAGCCCCTCCATCTCATCTGTAAAGGACCTAACTGCTGGATTAATATGATTTTTCCTGCAGTTGTCCAAAGACTCATCCAACAACACTACCCTAAATGTTGTATATTGAATGCATTCTTTCTCTAAGCAGCCGAACTTATTTGTTTGGAATTAAGTCTCTGAACTGGTAACCCCAGGAAAGTGAGAAAAACCAGAAACCTGCCTAATCGGATGGCACGTGTTGGACTTGAATAATCACTGGGAGAACACTTGTTTGCAGAGCCAGTCTGTTTCATATAAAGGATTCTCAAAAGTTTCTGGATGAGTTTCAAGTCCCCTCCTCTGCTTTCTTCTAAATGAGTGGGTTTCACCTGGTCGAAGCAAAGAATTAGACTAAACATCGTTCACTAATCCTGAACATTTTTTTTTTTTTTTTTTTTTTTTTTTTTTTTTTTTTGCGGTACGCGGGCCTCTCACTGCTGTGGTCTCTCCCGTTGCGGAGCACAGGCTCCGGATGCGCAGGCTCAGCGGCCATGGCTCACGGGCCCAGCCGCTCCGCGGCATATGGGATCCTCCCAGACCGGGGCACGAACCCGTATCCCCTGCATCGGCAGGCGGACTCTCAACCACTGCGCCACCAGGGAGGCCCCTGAACATTTTTATTCGCTCCCAATTTGGTTTCCGGTCATATTTGCCCACAATTTTAGCTGTGGCGTTTCAGCTAAACAACAGCTGGGGGTTGACAGCAAGCCAGCTGCAGCCTGCTAGAGCAAACACTTGAGCTCCTAAATGTATAAAAATGATGAAATGACTAGACGTATAGGTTTCTAATTGCAGCCAGGAGTCTGCAGCTGGGAAGTCACCAGAAGATATATATTCTGCGCTGTAATCCAGCAATCATGCACTCCACCCCAACTGAAAAGCACTTCCCTTTCTCCCACCCCCAAGGTTGCAGCCCAAATGTGAAATCTAGTTCCAGCTTGCAAACGATGTTCACTTCTTATTAAGGACCTGACCTAGCTCTAGACTTGTAAATCCAGCCAAGGATTGAGCCAGGATGATAGATCAGTTGAAGTTTGAGAGGGACATGATGATAAGGTGATGCTGGAAAATAAGACTCAGATGCAGGCCTAAGATGAGATCTATGGGATCACAAAGGTAGCCCCCCAATTCAATACTACCTGCAACAAACAGCATATAAAAGATTCAGAGCACAGCCTGTTGTTTCCTCTCTTCGACTTTCCATCGTATCTCCTTCCCTCCCCTTTCCTCTTCTCCCTCCCCACCCTTATCCCTGGTCTCCACAGACATGCCCTCCTTTCTTCAAACAACTGCTGTAACTTACCACCCTTCTCTGTCAGCCCTGGCCCAATGATGGGGGAACATTCATCTTACTTGAACTTCTCTCCAAGCATTGAGAGGGCAAACACTTCCCTTATGTCAAACATCCTTCCATCTCTAGAGTTAACCTTCCAAGCATTTGTTCTTGATTTTGGGAAAAAATAACCAAACTTTTATAGTTAGTTTCCTTCTGCTTGAAATTTAGCTTTCAAGACAGTCATTTCACTGTGGATTTAAAAAGCTGAGCAATTTCTTTGTTTTCTCCTTCCCTGGAGTACTGATCTTCAGCCTGTTGGACTAACTAGTCTTAACAGCAGAAAGGCTGCAGGGCAGGGGGAAGAGGATGCGTGTGTGACAAAGAGGCCAAGAAAAGAAAGTGCATCTGGGATATTCTAGAACATTTTCTGGCTATGTTGTTGGGCCCATGGCTCTACACTGTCCTGGCTTGTTTGCTTTTTGTACCAGGGCAAAAGCACTTTAAAAGAAGGGGTCTTCTATTTTCCTTTGTATCTTTGGGGTTTTACACAGTACCTGGTCTCTGACATATACTTAGAAAGAACGCTTATGGATTGAACAGTGAATGAATGAACTCTAGTCAAATCTGGTTGGATCTGTTTGTGCTAATAGTAACGCCCCACATTTGTAAGATTTTCCGAAGTGTTTCCACATATATCATTATTCTTGCTGTGACTGTTAGCAAGTTGTCACTTTTCTCTGCACTTCCATGAGTAAGCCAGAAAGCATACAAATAAGCAACCGATTTGAAGCTGAGAATTTAACCAGAAGAAGCCATGGCACGGAGGATTGGATAGAAACACCTCCTATCTAGCCTTGGGGTCTAGATCAGAACCACAATCTGTGAGGCAAATCTGGCCTGTGGACCACTGTTGTAAATAAAGATTTATCAGAACCACAGCCATGCTCACTCATGACCTCATGTCTTTGACAGCTTTCTCACTACCAGACAAGAGGTGGGAAGTGTGAGAGATGATCAGGCCCTCAAGGCCTAGGATATTTACTCTCTGGGACTTGGCAGAAAAAGTATGTTGACCTCTGGTCTAGATTTCAATAATAGCAGGGTGCACAAGTCACTTTGAAAGATGTCAGAGAAGGTAGGGAAAATTCTATCCACCTTTGGAACCCCTCTTGATTGTTGGGTGGTATTTTCTGATCTATGATCTAAGTAATATGCTTAAAAAGAAAGATCAGGGGGTAAGCATGGGAAAGTAAAGAAATAATAGCATGGAATCATCCTTTTCAGCCAACACATGGGTAAAGACAGTCTGGAATACCCAGTGTTTTTTACTCAAGTTTGTTGTGAAATCTCAAAAAGCTCAGTGTAAGGCACTTCTGAGGGCCCACTGTTCTACAAGGCAGCTGTGATATCCCATTAAGCCATCCCAGTTCCCTCCTTATCTTACACTTTCTGTTATCTTTACACTTGAGAAGTCACTCCAGATGCAGCTCTGCTGAAAGTAACATAATTAGGTATGGGTGTCTCCTCTCTCCCCTTGCATCATCTGTGGAGTGGGTGCAAGCTGCCTTCACTCTGAGAACTTAATTTTTTTCCCAGTGGATTCCTGAGTAGACTGAACATATGGTACCTCTTACACCTGTAGGCATTTTAGCAATTTCCTCTGATGAATCCATTTGTAACCCTCTGTTCAGTTACACCAAAGGGTTCCTCTTCATTTTTTTGCAGCCTCTGAAAGATTTTGCCACTTGCAGGGCTGGGAAGTCATGAGCTATCTGGCTAGCTCTGGGGAAACTTCTGCATTTGGATGATGTTTTTTACTTTGATAAATCGCGATGGATTTTTCCACAGGCAGATGCTTTACATTTATCTGCATGACAACACCAATATTCTAGAACAAATCCAACGTGAGAGTTTGCAATTTACCTCTTTATCTTGGCAGCTATCATTTAGCCTTACTGGCTTTTTTAAAATTTTAATCACTGAATTATAGATAAAGAAACTGATTGCAAACTGATTAAGTGACTTCCAGATCAGAGTGAAATCCTGCAAATAGAATACTGAAATATCCTGTTTCTCAGAGGCATCTGCTATATTAAAATAGCATAGACTTTGGAATAAGAGGGCCTGGGTTTTAAGCACAGCTCCACCACTTACAAGCCCCAAGACTGTGGTTGATTTACTCTGTAACTTCTCTGAGCCTCGGTTTCCTCTTGTATGAAATCTGGGTGATCACAGTATCGTGCTCCTCATGGAATTTAACTCCGCTCCATTCAGTTTAACAACACTTTATTGAGCATTTACTCTTTCGAGGCTCTTGGCCTAACACTGTGGTTATACATCAATATAATCCTCTCTCCTTACCAGTTTAATGTGTATTGGGGATTCAGATACATATGAGGATGGCTTCAATATAATTTGGTATGAATCATATGGGATATGGTCTGGGTTCTATAGAGATATTTTGCTCAGCCTGAGTGTCCAGGAAAACTTCCTCTGAGACATAGTACCTGAGCTGTGATTGAATTAGTGTTGTCATGCTAAGGTAGAAAAGAAGGGTTATTTAGATGGAGATCCTAGCATGAGAGAAAGCAGGGGAACCTGAAACCACCTTGTTTATGTGGAAAACTTTAAGAGATTTGGTAGGATTTGATCACAGAAAGAACATTTGTGGCAGGACATGTGGCTGGAGGTACATTTAGGAACCAGGCCACTAAGGGCCTTGTAAGCCTTGCCAAGAAGTCCCAATTTTACCCAGAGAGCTCTGGGGAGCCAGTGAAGCTTTCAGGCAGGGATGTGACACGATAGTGCATATTTGATTAAACACTTTGGTTAATATGTGTGGGTACTACTCCAAGGGGAGCAAGTTTTAAAGCTAAGTGATAACATTTTCAGCTTCCAGTGAAAGGGATACAGCAGATCTGTGGCAGAAGAGACAGAGAGAAGGGCGGTGGTTTCCAGAAGTCATAAATATAATTGTTAGGGGGAGAGAGGTTGATTGGATGTGGTCGGTGAAGAAAAGGGATATGCTTATACTAGTGATAAACTCAACTAACGTGAGTAAAAGCATTCTGCAAACTATAAAGCACTAGATAACGTTAACTTTGGGGGCATCATTCAGAAAACATTTAATGAGGAGTTTCTAGGCTCTAGGCTAGTTTCTGGGTATATGTGGGAGATAGGAGTACAGAAAAGAGAAGAGAAATAATATTTGCAAAAAATATTATATTCTAGGCCCTGACCAAATACCATATATTCATGAATTTTCTTTGTTTTCACAATAGCCCTTTGAGGTGGATTTTATTTCCATTTATGCCTGAGGGATGGAGACTTAGAGATGATTCCATGTTCTCAAAATGCTCATGGAAATTTGTGTAAGTGGAATTATAACTCACAGTGAAAGAAGTCAAGACAAAGACATACATGGAGTGATGCAAGTGTACAGAAGAAGAGTGCTGAGCTGTATTTGGAGAAACTTCACAGAGGAGGTCATGCCTGTGAAGAGGAGTAGAAACTGTCCAGGAGGCAGGAGGGGGCAGCAAAAGGAACCACAAGTAGAAAATGTGAAGGACTGTGTTCTGGGAACTGCAAATGGTTCAGTCTGGCTGGTGAAGTGTAGAGGGGAGTGGCATGGGATGAGACTCTATGACATGCTAAGTGTGGGCTTTATGATAAAAGCAATGGGAAAGCATCCATGAGCTTTAAGCAAGTGTGGGTCAAGATAAAATATGTATTTTAGAAAAATCATTTTGGTGGCCCTGTAGAGAGGATGAAGAAGATTGGAAGAAGGCAATTTCTAGATAAGAGTTGGTGGAAGCTTGGACTAGCATGGTAGAAGTGGAGATGAAGCAGGACTAACATTCAGGAGACTAGAGACAGCATGCTGACCAGGGGTTATAAGGAAAGAAGGATATAAGCAGTCACTGAGTTTTCTGTTTGGGGGCTGGGTAGAGAGTAGAACTAAACAAAGATGGAGACTACAAGAAGAAGAGTTTGTGGGGAGGAAAGAGCTTTGAGGGAAGGCTATCGAGAGACATTTAGAAGGCACATGGAAGACGATAGATGGGTAGAATATGACTGGTGAGCAAGAGAGCAAAACTGAGGACGCCTTGAGTATGGCGCAGGATGACGGCATCATTTAAAGAGCAGGGTAACCTTTTGTCAGGTGGAGTCTCCTAGCTCCTTGAGAATCAGAAAAGTGCCTTGAGCCCCCTTTCCTAACTTGCGGAAGTTTTAAAGTCCCCCAGTATTTCCAAGATTTCATGGCGCTTTAAGTTCTCATGATTTCTTGAGTCTACACACTTTCTTCTATAGTGCTGTGGATTTTTTTTTTTTTTTTTTTTTTTTTGCGGTACGCGGGCCTCTCACCGCTGTGGCCCTTCCCGCCACGGAGCACAGGCCCCGGACGCGCAGGCTCAGCGGCCACGGCCCACGGGCCCAGCCGCTCCGCGGCATGTGGGATCTTCCCGGACCGGGGCACGAACCCTTGTCCCCTGCATCGGCAGGCGGACCCTCAACCACTGCGTCACCAGGGAAGCCCAGTGCTGTGGATTTTTAACACAATATTTAAACATATGTGAAACTGTTCCTTTCACTGGTTCTTGCAAAACACATACTCCCCCATGGCCTCTCCCACACGCAGGCAGAGCGCTTGTTCCTTATTCTCAGAACCCTTGGTGCTTACTGACAGCCAGCCCTTTGTGACTCTGGGACAGTGGGTGAAGGGTGGGGAAACATCACCTTTTACTCAGTGTGTATCAAGTATTTTCTTCCAAAGATAGATTAGGTACTGGCTGTAAAGGGATTATAGTTTACCCACTTCCTTGCGTGGTAAATACAGGATGAGTTTGGGGGAGGGGTCATGTTTGTAACAGAGAATGACAGATTTTATTTTAAGCAAATTTCATTTGACATGCCTCTGGGACATCAAGGTTACTCTCATGGTTTCAGGTAATCTCACTTCTCCTAGAAGATGCTTCCTATAAAGAGTAGAATTTTGTAGGTCATTCTGTCCTTTCCCTTATATTCACACCTAAAGAAAGTTGACTGTTGAGTATGGTCATTTCCCTTCCTCCACTGGCTTTTTCCATGCTGTTTTTTTTTCAGTTCTGCAGGACAGTAGTGTGCTAGAGTGTTTGTGTCTCAGTTCTGGGCTGAGGATCTAAGCTTGTCCTAGTGAGAATGAGACTGTGGGTCTAATATGCAGGGTAGGTAGTTCACGCAATTAAAAATCCCAGTTCCACTGCCACAGGCTGCACTTTCATCCTGCTAGCTGTCTCAGAGTTCTATGCCACTGATCACAAAGTTAAACAGGTATGACCCTGAGAAATCTATCACCGCCATGGGAATGTCAGCCTGCTTCTGCATCAGTGCATTCATTAGCCATGAAAATTCTTGAGTTTTGGTCTGATTCTTGTGGCTGGGATAATAGGGTCAGGAACCTTTTACTCATAACAAAAACTCATGAAAACTAGTTTAAGTTAAAATGAGACTCAATGCTCATTTATCAGAAAAATACAAGGGGACATGGGACTTCCTCTCCTCTCTCATCCCTCTGTTTAATCCTCTCCCCTCTCTCTTTCCTAGTTATGCTTCCTAGATGGTAGAAGATGATCACCACAAGCTTCAACTATACATAAACTTTTGGTACTCATGATTTCCAGATAGGGTTCCTCTTCCTTGACAATTTCAACAGCAGTCCTGAGGAAAGCTTTGATTGACATAGCCTGAGTCGTTTGCATATCCATAAACCAGTCGGTGTGGATGAGGGAACATGACACTCTGATTGGTTGTACCCAGGTCAGGTGTGCAGCCTTGGGAGCTGAATGTGATATGAGCCTCTCCTGAAGCATCAGGATTGACCATGAAGAAATAATGGTTCACCCAACACATACTGGATTTATGCTTGGTATTCTGATAAGCAGGATACAGTCCTGGTAGAGGTGGGACCAAATACTCAGCTTCTGTAACATCTTGTCTTAGGCAGTGAACCCTGATACCATATCCCCAAGTAGCTGAATGGGATCCAGAAATGAGACTGTGTACAGATACTGTAGTGTCATAGCTACCTGAGTATAGACATCCACACTGCATGACTGCTGCTGTAGGATCTCATCATCCCACTCAGTTAATTAGTTTATTTGGAACTATCCTTGCTTTTAAAAAATACATACTTTGTTCTTTACTCTGGTGCACTTTTAAAAAGTAAGTCTCAGTAATTCTCATTTCATGTAAATATAGCAGAAGCCACAATTACTCATGTGTTTGTTTTATTTGTTTTAGAAAATTCAAACATAAGTAGTGCACAGAAAATGATGTAAGGAACGCACTTCAAGCTAATGTTACTATTTAATGAATTTTAGCACTTTTACATATTTGCTTCACGGTTTTATTTTTAAACAAAGGCAATATTGTGGATAAGGGTTAAAGCCCTCCTGTATCCAGTCAAAATCTAATTTCCATCCTTTCTTCTCCAAAATTACAACTAGTGTTGGTCTATCTATCTATCTATCTGTCTATCTATCTTATCTGTCTATATCTATCTATCTATCTGCTTATGCTTTAGGGTTTTCTCTTTGCTTTCTTTGGTTAATTTTTCTATATCTGTGTATGGCTAATTTACAGTGTTTTTATAGAAAGTGTTAATTAAAGTTCCCTATTAATTAAAAGCAACCACACACACACACACACACCCTGCCCAGAAAAACACCCTAAAATTAAAAATTAAAAACAAAACACCTGTATTATAATTTTTTTCAGGTTGAGCTACAGCTTTTGTGAGATGTTTGTTTAAAAAAATACCTCCACTGTGATTGAGATCTATCAGTTTCTGCTTTTAAGTATTTTTGCTTTTGTATTTGAAGTGATGTTGTCAGAGGTACACACATTCATGGTTGTGAGAATTTCTCAGTGCAGTGTTCCTTTAAGGATTATATTGTGTTTCTCTTCATCTTGATTAATAATTTTGCTATGAATAATTTTTCATGTAGTAGTTAGAGATTTGTCTAATTTATTAGTCATTTTTTTCCTATGTAATTTTGGGTTTGCTGATCATTTTTCTTTACCCATTTCATTATTTTTTTTCTTGTTTTTTTGTGTGTATTCTGTTCATCTTCTTTCTTTGGACTTATTCCATACTCCCCTACCCCCTTGACCCTTGATTTCAACAAAAGTCTTTTTATTATTTTTTTTTATTTATTTATTTTTTTTTTTTGCGGTATGCGGGCCTCTCGCTGTTGTGGCCTCTCCCGTTGCGGAGCACAGGCTCCGGACGCGCAGGCTCAGCGGCCATGGCTCACAGGCCCAGCCGCTCCGCGGCATGTGGGATCCTCCCAGACCAGGGCACGAACCCGTGTCCCCTGCATCGGCAGGCAGACTCTCAACCACTGCGCCACCAGGGAAGCCCAAGTCTTTTTATTTTAATTCACCTTGTTTTTTAATACAAAAGATATTTGATAAGCATTATTATATTTGTATATAGTTTAAAATTTACATCATTATTTCTTTAACCCGTGAACTGATTAGATTCTGTTTTTGGGTGCCAGACAGTGGTAGAGGTGGTTATCACTGTTGGAATAATTGTTTTTGTAAATTTTAAGCTGACCCTTTTTTCTATTTCATTCTCACTCAATTCCATGGTGGTCAGGGAACCTGGACTCCGTGGGGATAATTCTTTTTTTTTTTTTTTTAACATCTTTATTGGAGTATAATCGCTTTACACTGGTGTGTTAGTTTCTGCTTTATAACAAAGTGAATCAGTTTGTGGGGGTTATTCTTTAATATTTATTGAGTCTTCTTTATGACATAGTCCTTGACAAATTTTTATAAATATTCAATATATGGTATAAAGATGGGCATATTTTCTGTTGGGAACATAATTATTTAATTAAGAAGCTTTTTGATCATGCTATTTAAATTTTATTCAACTTTCTCTTTTCTCTTTTACTATTTGATCTAACAGTTTTTTTTAAAGTTTGTTTAAAAAAAACAATATTAATTTTCCTTGGAACTCTTTTGTCCTGTCCAGTGTTTTTGCCTTAAATTCTCCCCCCCCCCATATTAGTATTGCTAAATCAGATAAAAATAGGTTTAGTGATTTTTTTCACTAAATTTTTGTTTTTAATTTTTCTCTGGTAATTTGTTTTAAGTGTTCATTTTCTAAAGATTATATAGCAGCGTTTTTTGGTTGCTTGTTTTTAGAAAATTCAATAATAGTACTGCCTTTTAGTAGATTACTTAATTTTATATTTATTGTGAGCATTGATCACTTTGGATTAATTCCTTCCATCTTATTTTGTGCTATTTATTAAACATTTTTCCTTTGCTTCCGTTTTTTTAATCCCACATTTCCTACCTCTGTTGGCTTAGCAATTTTAAAATATTCCTTTGTTTTCCCCCTTCACCAGTCTGAAAACTACTAGTTATCTTTTTACTGTGTTTGTAAATTTCTCCTAATTAAAAAATATTGAAGTTCAGTATACATACAGAAAATTGCACACAACAAAAATGAAATTATCACAAAATTAACATTCATGTAACTGCCATACAAGAAATAAACATTTCCAATATTTCAGAATTACAAAGCATTAATGCCTTTAAAGTTAATTAAGTTTCTTACATCAGCTAAAGTTATGCCGTATCTCTGTACTTTCTCAAATGAGGTGAGGACATTAGCAAACTTAACTAGTCATTAAACACTCTTTCCCACCTTCATTTATGTTGTTTTAACTTTAGTTTTACTCACTTGAGACAGAGAAAGTCAGCTGTTTTATATCTGCAGTTACATAAATTTTCCAAATGCATCTTACTTCCTTATCTGTGTGCTTGTTTTGTTGTTGTTTTGCACTAAAATACAGCCTTTAGTGGTTCTTTCAGTACTGATTTATGAGAACTAAACTCTCAACTTCGTTTTAGGTCTGAAAATGTCTTCATTTCATCTTCACTTGAATGATACTTTATCCAAATATAAAATTCTAACTTGACAGTTGTTTTCCCTTAGCATTTTTAAATTTTTTCTCTGTTGCCTTCAGGTTTTCATTATTAATCATGTTAAATTTACTCACAATATAATTACCATTCCTTTGAAGGAAATTTGGCTTTTTTATTTGATAGTTTCAAGAATATTTCTTTTTATTTTCACTGCATGAAATAGCAGTGTCCTCTGGTTTTTAGTATGGCATTGCACCCTACCGCTAGCTGTGCCTGATGTCCCTATGTTTGGGGCCTGTATAGTTTAATCATTTGAGAATAAATCTCTAGTCTTCAGACATAAAGGAGTAAGGAAAATTGCTTAGTCATATAACCTGGGGCATGGATCTGAGGGCCTGATTACTTTTTTTTTTTTTTTTTTTTTGCGGTACACGGGCCTCTCACTGCTCTGGCCTCCCCCGTTGCGGAGCACAGGCTCCGGACGCGCAGGCTCAGCGGCCATCGCTCACGGGCCCAGCCGCTCCGCGGCATGTGGGACTCTCCCGGACCGGGGCACGAACCCATGTCCCCTACATCGGCAGGCGGACCCCCAACCACTGCACCACCAGGGAAGCCCCTGATTACTTTTTATAAAGACTTTCAACCAATACTGTGTTTAGACATTTTCTGTATGTCTCACAGGAAGAGATACTTTTTGCACACAGTTTCTGATTTTTTTCTCTTGTAAATTGGCTTGCATCCTTTTGGTATATAAGTTTGAGGGATCTCTGATCTGTTAAATCACATACCACTAGACCATCTGCTTTCCATCTCTCAATATTTAGATATTTCTTGTCTGTCATCTCTCCTACTTTCTGTATGTTTGAAGATTTATAAATATTTTCAAATCCTTTACAGTAATTTTTTTTGGGGGGGAGGTTCTTGGAGATATAATGGATGACTGCGTATATTCAGTCTAATGTGTCTAAACGAAAATCCTTTCCATTAAGATTTTGCAGACACTGGAAATTCTATTAACAGAAGATAGAGTCCTTCATTTCATAATTAGAAATATCCCAGGGAGACATAGCACATTAACTTATAATTATAAATGGCTGTTATGCTTTCGTCTTTATAATTGACCCCTGATTCAGAATTAATTGCTTCCATATCCCTGTTATATCTCCTTCACGTATTTATGGTTTTTGGTAGGCAGGCCTCAGTAACTAGACTGTGAACTAGTTAGGATTATGTTTAAGGCACTTTTGCATTTGAGTATCATTAGTACCTATCACAGTACTTGGTACAAAGAGATTGCTTCATAAATGCCTCTTCAATAACACTGAATAATTTAGAATCAGAATTAACACAAAAAACTTTCAGCTATGACAAGAATATTTCTCACCCATTGACAAGAAATTTTTTTTTTTTTTTTTTTTTTTTTTTTTTTTTTTTTTTTGCGGTATGCGGGCCTCTCACTGTTGTGGCTTCTCCCCTTGCGGACGCGCAGGCTCTGGACGCGCAGGCTTAGCGGCCATGGCTCATGGGCCCAGCCGCTCCACGGCATGTGGGATCCTCCCAGACTGGGGCACGAACCCGTGTCCCCTGCATCGGCAGGCGGACTCTCAACTACTGCGCCACCAGGGAAGCCCTGATGAGAAATATGAACCAGATGATCCCAGACTTTTCTTCCAGATTTCTCCCACGATTTGATTGATTATTTGGTTTAGAAACTGGTATTGTGAGGAGATTAAACCTTCAAGTAATGATAAAATAACAGTATTATTTTATGTTTATATAATTTGTTTATTGTTTAAGGCACTTCCATACCCATATATATTTTTCTAACCCTCACACATCCCTGAAATATTGGAGAATTGCAAGGTGTATTTTACTTTTATTTATTCTTTCAAAGAATACAAGATACTGGTGGGGGAATTATAATCAATTTGGGATAATTCAAGAATATCCCCTTATTTAACATCATTTTCTGTAAAACTATCAGAAACAAAGGAACCGAGGAAGAGCTTCTTAAAGGGATAATAAAGCATGGAGCAAATGTCGATTGTCAAAGTAGAACCTGTAGTTTTTCTTTCCATATTACTCTGCCCCTAGGGAGTGCTTTTGTCAAATAATCACTATAAAGGCCGCAAAGAACAAAGAGCTTTATTTGGGGTCTTGAGAATTGCAACTCAGGAGACACAGACTCAGGTAAAGCTGGAAGTGTATTCCAGAGAAGAGAAAGAATCAGGGGTTTATAAAGGCAAAAACCACAAGGCTGTAGTCTGACATAAGAAAGGAAATATTTGTTCTTAAGGGATAAGCTGTCACGAGTAATTTTAGACTAAGGATCCAACAAGTATCTGGAATTTCTGGAACTTTGGGTAGATGTTCTAGATGCCTGTATTAGGACAATAAGCGGTCAAAAGGTCAGATTCCATGCGGGCTGAGATGTGCATAAATCACACTTCCTCAATGGCCTCCTGGCTCCATTTTAGAGAACTCCCTTAGCAATACTGACTCTATTTTGATTTTCCTTTTACAACACCACCATGAGGCAGCTCATACCCTCTGTTTTTTGAATGGAAATAGGAAAAGACTTGGACCAACATGTCTTCATCCTCAGAAATGCTCTCCTGGAGCCCCCGCCCACACAGACACAGACACACCTCTTCACCCAAGCCCCTCATTCCCACCAGAAAAATGACTCCAACTTTGAGCTTCTCTTCTCTAATTTTTTAAAGGGAGAAGGTAAAGGGACCACTATTTTTTTTTTTTTTTTTTTTTTTGTGGTACGCGGGCCTCTCACTGTTGTGGCCTCTCCCGTTGCGGAGCACAGGCTCCGGATGCGCAGGCTCAGCAGCCATGGCTCACGGGCCCAGCCGCTCCGCGGCATATGGGATCCTCCCAGACCGGGGCACGAACCCGTATCCCCTGCATCGGCAGGCGGACTCTCAACCACTGCGCCACCAGGGAGGCCCCACTATTTATTTTTATACATAGCAAACAAAGTTCTTATTTAGTACAAACATTTAAACACAATTATAGGAATCCTAGAAATTCTTGCCCACGGAATAGTTGACAGTGAAAAGGAGTAATGATCATTTTTGCCTAGAGTAGAAAGACTTACCCTTGTTAGTTCTGAGAATTGTCTAATCTACTCTAAAAGAAGCAGGAGATCTGGGGATATGGGGTGGGCTGGGATTCCAGGAGAGAGGAATGGTATAGGTTTTAGAAGGGTTGAGGTCTCTGGCTATACAATTTAGAACAAAGTGAAATGGAAGTGTGAAGCCGAGATTAGACAAGGGAATGTTTTAAAAATTGAGGAAAAGGTCCCAGTGCAAGATTTCTGGGTAGAAGCTTTAAACAGTGCTGCTTCAGAGTAAAAAGAAGGAGTGCACATTGAATGGAAGCGCATTTATTGTGAAATGTCAGACATAAAATGCAACCTCCACTAACTGGTATTGTAGTTCATTTCTTGACTAGTCCCATAGAATGAGTTTTTTTGTTTGTTTGTTTGTTTCTTCATTTAACTTATTATTAGAAAATAATTATAAACTCACAGAAAGTTGCAAAAATAGTACCCTTCACCCAGTTTCCCCCAGTCATCATCTTACATAGCTATAGTGTAATGAAACACACATAAACAATTTACCAGACAAAGAGTTCAGAACACTGGTAACTACAGTGTGATATCAAAACCAGGAAGTTGCACTCGTGTGTGTGTTTGTGTGTGTGTGTGTATAGTTTTATGAAATTTTATCACCTGTGTAGATTCATATAATCACTACCACAATACACAAGATACAAAACTGTTTCATCACCATCAAGAAACTCCCTCATGCTACTTCTTTTTAGTTGCACTCACCCGTCTCTAACCCTTGGTTACCGTCAATATAATTTTGTCCTTTTGAGAATATTATGGAAATAGAATCATGCTGTATGTAACCTATTGAGGTTAGCTTTTTATTTATTTATTTTTTACATCTTTATTGGAGTAAAATTGCTTTACAGTGGTGTGTTAGTTTCTGCTTTATAACAAAGTGAATCAGTTATACATATACATGTGTTCCCATATCTCTTCCCTCTGGCATCTCCCTCCCTCCTACCCTCCCTATCCCACCCCTCCAGGCGGTCACAAAGCACCAAGCTGATCTCCCTGTGCTATGCGCTGCTTCCCACAAGCTATCTACCTTACGTTTGGTAGTGTATATATGTCCATGCCTCTCTCTCGCTTTGTCACAGCTTACCCTTCCCCCTCCCCATATCCTCAAGTCCATTCTCTAGTAGGTCTGTGTCTTTATTCCTGTCTTACTCCTAGTTTCTTCATGACATTTTTTTTCTTAAATTCCATATATATGTGTTAGCATACAGTATTTGTCCTTCTCTGTCTGACTTACTTCACTCTGTATGACAGACTCTAGGTCTATCCACCTCATTAAAAATAGCTCAATTTCATTCCTTTTTTAGGGCTGAGTAATATTCCATTGTATATATGTGCCACATCTTCTTTATCCATTTATCCGATGATGGACACTTAGGTTGTTTCCATCTCTGGGCTATTGTAAATAGAGCTGCAATGAACATTTTGGTACATGACTCTTTTTGAATTATGGTTTTCTCAGGGTATATGCCCAGTAGTGGGATTGCTGGGTCGTATGGTAGTTCTATTTGTAGTTTTTTAAGGAACCTCCATACTCTTCTCCATAGTGGCTGTACCAATTCACATTCCCACCAGCAGTGCAAGAGTGTTCCCCTTTCTCCACACCCTCTCCAGCATTTACTGTTTCCAGATTTTTTGATGATGGCCATTCTGACTGGTGTGAGATGATATCTCATTGTAGTTTTGATTTGCATTTCTCTAATGATTAATGATGTTGAGCATTCTTTCATGTGTTTGTTGGCAGTCTGTATATCTTCTTTGGAGAAATGCCTATTTAAGTCTTCTGCCCATTTTTGGATTGGGTTGTTTGTTTTTTTGCTATTGAGCTGCATGAGCTGTTTATAAATTTTGGAGATTAATCCTTTGTCAGTTGCTTCATTTGCAAATATTTTCTCCCATTCTGAGGGTTGTCTTTTGGTCTTGTTTATGGTTTCCTTTGCTGTGCAAAAGCTTTGAAGTTTCATTAGGTCCCATTTGTTTATCTTTGTTTTTAATTCCATTTCTCTAGGAGGTGGGTCCAAAAGGATCTTGCTGTGATTTATGTCATAGAGTGTTTTACCTATGTTTTCCTCTAAGAGTTTGATAGTTTCTGGCCTTACATTTAGGTCTTTAATCCATTTTGAGCTTATTTTTGTGTATGGTGTTAGGGGACTGATCTAATCTCATACTTTTACATGTATGTGTCCAGTTTTCCCAGCACCACTTATTGAAGAGGCTGTCCTTTCTCCACTGTACATTCCTGCCTCCTTTATCAAAGATAAGGTGACCATATGTGTGTGGGTTTATCTCTGGACTTTCTATCCTGTTCCATTGATCTATCTTTCTGTTTTTGTACTGTCTTGATTACTGTAGCTTTGTAGTATAGTCTGAAGTCAGGGAGCCTGATTCCTCCAGCTCCGTTTTTTGTCCTCAAGATTGCTTTGGCTATTCTGGGTCTTTTGTGTTTCCATAAAAATTGTGAAATTTTTTGTTCTAGTTCTGTGAAAAATGCCAGTGGTAGTTTGATAGGGATTGCATTGAATCTGTAGATTGCTTTGGGTAGTAGAGTCATTTTCACAATGTTGATTCTTCCAATCCAAGAACATGGTATATCTCTCCATCTATTTGTATCATCTTTCATTTCTTTCATCAGTGTCTTATAATTTTCTGCATACAGGTCATTTATCTCCTTAGGTAGGTTTATTCCTAGATATTTTATTCTTTTTGTTGCAGTGGTAAATGGGAGTGTTTTCTTGATTTCACTTGCAGATTTTTCAAATGGAAAATGGGAGTGTTTTCTTGATTTCACTTTCAGATTTTTCATCACTAGTGTATAGGAATGCCAGAGATTTCTGTGCATTGATTTTGTATCCTGCTACTTTACCAAATTCATTGATTAGCTCTAGTAGTTTTCTGGTAGCATCTTTAGGATTCTCTATGTATAGTATCATGTCATCTGCAAACAGTGACAGCTTTACTTCTTCTTTTCCGATTTGGATTCCTTTTATTTCCTTTTCTTCTCTGATTGCTGTGGCTAAAACTTCCAAAACTATGTTGAATAAGAGTGGTGAGAGTGGGCAACCTTGTCTTGTTTCTGATCTTAGAGGAAATGGTTTCAGTTTTTCACCATTGAGGACGATGTTGGCTGTGGGTTTGTCATATATGGCCTTTATTATGTTGAGAAAGTTCCCTCTATGCCTACTTTCTGCAGGGTTTTTATCATAAATGGGTGTTGAATTTTGTCGAAAGCTTTCTCTGCATCTACTGAGATGATCATATGGTTTTTCTCCTTCAGTTTGTTAATATGGTGTATCACATTGATTGATTTGCGTACATTGAAGAATCCTTGCATTCCTAGAATAAACCCCACTTGATCATAGTGTATGATCCTTTTAATGTGCTGTTGGATTCTGTTTGCTAGTATTTTGTTGAGGATTTTTGCATCTATGTTCATCAGTGATATTGGCCTGTAGTTTTCTTTCTTTGTGACATCCTTGTCTGGTTTTGGTATCAAGGTGATGGTGGCCTCGTAGAATGAGTTTGGGAGTGTTCCTCCCTCTGCTATATTTTGGAAGACTTTGAGAAGCATAGGTGTTAACTCTTCTCTAAATGTTTGATAGAATTCGCCTATGAAGCCATGTGGTCCTGGGCTTTTGTTTGTTGGAAGATTTTTAATCACAGTGTCAATTTCATTGCTTGTGATTGGTCTGTTCATATTTTCTATTTCTTCCTGATTCAGTCTTGGCAGGTTGTGCATTTCTAAGAATTTGTTCATTTCTTCCAGGTTGTCCATTTTATTGGCATAGAGTTGCTTGTAGTAATTTCTCATGATCTTTTGTATTTCTGCAGTGTCAGTTGTTACTTCTCCTTTTTCTTTTCTAATTCTATTGATTTGAGTCTTCTCCTTTTTTTTCTTGATAAGTCTGGCTAATGGTTTATCAATTTTGTTTATCTTCTCAAAGAACCAGCTTTTAGTTTTATTGATCTTTGCTATCATTTCCTTCATTTCTTTTTCATTTATTTCTGATCTGATCTTTATGATTTCTTTCCTTCTGCTAACTTTGGGGTTTTTTAGTTCTTCTTTTGCTAATTGCTTTAGGTGCAAGGTTAGGTTGTTTGTTCGAGATGTTTCCTGTTTCTTAAGGTGGGCTTGTATAGCTATAAACTTCCCTCTTAGAACTGCTTTTGCTGCATCCCATAGGTTTTGGGTCGTCGTGTCTCTATTGTCATTTGTTTCTAGGTATTTTTTAATTTCCTCTTTGATTTCTTCAGTGATTACTTCGTTACTGAGTAGTGTATTGTTTAGCCTCCATGTGTTTGTATTTTTTACAGCTCTTTTCCTGTAATTGATATCTAGTCTCATAGCATTGTGGTCAGAAAAGATACTTGATACGATTTTAATTTTCTTAAATTTACCAAGGCTTGTTTTGTGACCCAAGGTATGATCTATCCTGGAGAATGTTCCATGAGCACTTGAGAAAAATATGTATTCTGTTGTTTTTGGATGGAATGTCCTATAAATATCAATTAAGTCCATCTTGTTTAATGTATCATTTAAAGCTTGTGTTTCCATATTTATTTTCATTTTGGATGGTCTGTCCATTGGTGAAAGTGGGGTGTTAAAGTCCCCTACTATGAATGTGTTACTGTCGATTTCCCCTTTTATGGCTGTTAGTATTTGCCTTATGGATTGAGGTGCTCCTATGTTGGGTGTATAAATATTTACAATTGTTATACCTTCTTCTTGGATTGATCCTTTGATCATTATGTAGTGTCCTTCTTTGTCTCTTCTAATAGTCTTCATTTTAAAGTCTATTTTGTCTTATATAAGAATTGCTACTCCAGCTTTCTTTTGGTTTCCTTTTGCATGGAATATCTTTTTCCATCCCCTTACTTTCAGTTTGTATGTGTCTCTAGGTCTGAAGTGGGTCTCTTGTAGACAGCATATATATGGGTCTTGTTTTTGTATCCATTCAGCCAATCTGTGTCTTTTGGTGGGAGCATTTAGTCCACTTACATTTAAGGTAATTATTGATATGTATGTTCCTATTCCCATTTTCTTAATTGTTTTGGGTTCGTTATTGTAGGTATTTTCCTTCTGTTGTGTTTCTTGCCTAGAGAAGTTCCTTTAGCATTTGTCGTAAAGCTGGTTTGGTGGTGCTGAACTCTCTCAGCTTTTGCTTGTCTGTAAAGGTTTTAATTTCTCCATCAAATCTGAATGAGATCCTTGCTGGGTAGAGTAATCTTGTTTGTAGGTTTTTCTCCTTCATCACTTTAAATACGTCCTGCCAGTCCTTTCTGGCTTGCAGAGTTTCTGCTGAAAGATCAACTGTTAACCTTATGGGGATTCCCTTGTGTGTTACTTGTTGTTTTTCCCTTGCTGCTTTTAATATGTTTTCTTTGTGTTTAATTTTTGACAGTTTGATTAATATGTGTCTTGGCATATCTCCTTGGATTTATCCTGTATGGGACTCTCTGTGCTTCCTGGACTTGATTAACTATTTCCTTTCCCATATTAGGGAAGTTTTCAACTATAATCTCTTCAAGTATTTTCTCAGTCCCTTTCTTTTTCTCTTCTTCTTCTGGAACCCCTATAATTCGAATGTTGGTTTGTTTAATGTTGTCCCAGAGGTCTCTGAGACTGTCCTCAGTTCTTTTCATTCTTTTTTCTTTATTCTGCTCTGCAGTAGTTGTTTCCACTATTTTATCTTCCAGGTCACTTATCCGTTTTTCTGCCTCAGTTATTCTGCTATTGATACCATCTAGAGTATTTTTAATTTCATTTATTGTGTTGGTCATCATTGTTTGTTTCATCTTTAGTTCTTCTAGGTCCTTGTTAAATGTTTCTTGCATTTTGTCTGTTCTATTTCCAAGATTTTGGATCATCTTTACTATCATTATTCTGAATTCTTTTTCAGGTAGACTGCCTATTTCCTCTTCATTTGTTAGGGCTGGTGGGTTTTATCTTGCTCCTTCATGTGCTGTGTGTTTTTCTGTCTTCTCATTTTGCTTATCTTACTGTGTTTGGGGTCTCCTTTTTGCAGGCTGCAGGTTCGTAGTTCCCGTTGTTTTTGGTGTCTGTCCCCAGTGGCTAAGGTTGGTTCAGTGGGTTGTGTAGGCTTCCTGGTGGAGGGGACTAATGCCTGTGTTCTGGTGGATGAGGCTGGATCTTGTCTTTCTGGTGGGCAGGTCCACGTCTGGTGGTGTGTTTTGGTGTGTCTGTGGACTTATTATGATTTTAGGCAGCCTCTATGCTAACGGGGGAGGATTGTGTTCCTGTTTTGCTAGTTGTTTGTCATAGGGTGTCCAGCACTGTAGCTTGCTGGTCGTTGAGTGAAGCTGGGTGCTGGTGTTGAGATGGAGATCTCTGAGAGATTTTTGCCGTTTGATATTACGTGGAGCTGGGAGGTCTCTTGTGGACCAGTGTCCTGAAGTTGGCTCTCCCACCTCAGAGGCACAGCACTGACTCCTGGCTGCAGCACCAAGAGCCTTTCATCCACACGGCTCCTCAATTTGGGATGATTCGTTGTCTCTTCAGGTATTCCACAGATGCAGGTACATCACGTTGATTGTAGATCTTTAATCCACTGCCTCTGAGGCTGCTGGGAGAGATTTCCCTTTCTCTTCTTTGTTCTCACTGCTCCCGGGGCTCAGCTTTGGATTTGGCCCCGCCTCTGTGTGTAGGTCGCTGGAGGGCGTCTGTTCTTCGCTCAGACAGGACAGGGTTAAAGGAGCAGCTGATTCGGGCGCTCTGGCTCACTCAGGCCTGGGGGAGGGAGGTGCACAGAGTGCGGGGCGAGCCTGCGGCGGCAGAGGCCGGCGTGACGTTGCACCAGCCTGAGGCGCGCCGCGCCGTGCATTCTCCGGGGTAAGTTGTCCCTCGGTCCTGGGACCCTGGCAGTGACGAGCTGCACAGGCTCCCTGGAAGGGGGGTGTGGATAGTGACCTGTGCTCGCACATAGGCTTCTTGGTGGCGGCAGCAGCAGCCTTAGCGTCTTATGCCCGTCTCTGGTGTCCGCGCTTTTAGCTGCGGCTCGCGGCCGTCTCTGCAGCTCCTTTAAGGGGCGCTCTTAATCCCCTCTCCTTGCGCACCAGGAAACAAAGAGGGAAGAAAAAGTCTCTTGCCTCTTCGGCAGGTCCAGACTTTTCCCCGGACTCCCTCCCGGCAAGTTGTGATGCACTAACCCCCTGCAGGCTGTGTTCACGCCGCCAACCCCAGTCCTCCTCTCCCTGCGCTCCGACCGAAGCCCGAGCCTCAGCTCCCAGCCCCGCGTGCCCCAGCGGCCGAGCAGACAAGCCTCTCGGGCTGGTGAGTGCTGGTCAGCACCGATCCTCTGTGCGGGAATCTCTCCTCTTTGCCCTCCGCACCCCCATTGCTGTGCTCTCCTCCGTGGCCCCGAAGCTTCCCCTTTTGCTACCCGCAGTCTCCGCCCGCGAAGTGGCTTCCTAGTGTGTGGAAACCTTTCCTACTTCACGGCTCCCTCCCACTGGTGCAGGTCCCGTCCCTATCCTTTTGTCTCTGTTTATTCTTTTTTCTTTTGCCCTACCCAGGTACGTGGGGAGTTTCTTGCCTTTTGGGAGGTCTGAGGTCTTCTGCCGGCGTTCAGTAGGTGTTCTGTAGGAGCTGTTCCACGTGTAGATGTATTTCTGGTGTATCTGTGGGGAGGAAGTTTATCTCCGCGTCTTACTCTTCCGCCATCTTCCCCTCGTCCCTCTAGAATGAGGTTTTGAGCTTGGATTTAGCTAGTAGGAAGTGTGCATCTTAAATGCATTGAAGGAAGCTAAAATTGTAAATAAATCATTCTGCCATGTTAAACTGACAACAAGGTGTTCAGTGAAAGTAGTGATCTGGTTAGCAGCGGAAACAATTCAATTGTTATGTAAATCATGCGGAGCAGGGGTATGTTCCTTGTTCTTCTGAGAGATCAAATTAATTCACATCATATCACAGCACCAGGGATATCATCTGCTAATACCTAGCAGCTTTTCAGGTGTAACTCCCTAGGTGATCTCAAGAGTTTGTCAGTCGCCACTCTGAGCAGTTTTTCTGTTAGTCATGAGAAAGCTGGATAATTAAGAAGTTTGGGGCCGTGCAGACTGGCCAAGCAAAATGGACGACTGAAGAAAGTGACATTGTTTTCTTCTCTGAAGAATAAACAGATAAACGTCCATCACGCAGGTGGGACTTAAGAGCTTTATGGAGCTGGCTGATGGAAAATCCTTTTATGATACATAGGTTTGTGGAGGGAAGCTTTGTCTTTGTCTCATAGCTTCCTGATGGTCATTAGGTTTCAAAAAACTTACCAACACATTGTGATTGACCTCTGAAAATGAAAGTTGGAGATTCACATAACAGCCAATAAATTTGAGGGCAAGTCGAAACACCTGACATAATTAAAGCAAGACCCTCAGTAATAAACAGGTAGAAATAAGATATACAAAATTGATGTCATTCTTAAAATAACTGTATTCAGTATGTTAGATGTATTGAAAAGCATCATCACTATGACTTTGGTATATATGAGAAAATTTGGAAAGCAAGCTGTAGTTAAGAATTTCTAACATTATTCATAAGGCTCCTCTATATTTAGTTTTCAAATAGATTATTAATAAATTTTAAAAGGACAGGTTATTCCAAGTTTCAGTATGTAAATACATAGACATAGGCTGATAGAGTAAAACCTCAGTGATTAAGGAACTAATTAATGGAGTATCTACAATACGTAATACATTTTTCCACAATTTTTATAATTGCATTTTAAAAATTGGGAAATAATTCACATATACAATTCAGCCATTTCAAGTGTACAATTAAATGATTTTTAATATATTCACAAAGTGGTACAACCATCACCACTATCTTAGTCCAGTACATTTTCGTTACCCCATCAGCGGTCACTCCCCATTCTCCCCTCCCTGTGGTCCCTGGAAATCACTAATATAATTTCTGTATCTATGAATTTGCCTATTCTAGGCGTTTCATGAAAATGGTGTCATATGATATGTGGTCTTTTATATGTGGATCTTTCACTTAACCTAGTGTTCTCAAGGTTCATTCATTCGTTCCTTTTTAGCACTTCATTCCATTTTATATCTCAGTATTTTTCCATTGTATGGATATATGACATTTGTTTATCCATTCATTCACTGATAGGTATTTGCCTTGTTTCCAGTGTTTGGCTGTTACTTATAACACTGCTATGAATATCCACGTACAAGATTTTATGTGGAGATATTTTTTCAGTTCTCTTGGGTGTATACTTAGGAGTGAAACTGCTGGGTCATATGGGGAATTTATAACATTTTAAGTAACTACAAGACTACTGCACAATAGGTAAAAAAAATTTATTGCCCTAGAATGTGTAAGAGTTTCAATTTGTACACATTCTCTAACATTTTTAAACTTGTTAATTTTAGCCATCCTTTTTAATTTAGTGTGTGAAATGGTATCTTATTGTGGTTTGGGATTGCATTTACCTAATGACTAATGATGGTGAATATATTTTCATGTACTCATCGGTCATTTGTGTATCTGTTTTGGAGAAATGTCTATTCAAATACTTTGCCCAATTTTTAATGGGTTTGTCTTATCAGATATATATGATTTGTGAAATTTTCTCCTATTCTGTTGGTTGTTTTTTTACTTTCTTGATGGTGTCCTTTGATACTCAAGAATTTTAAATTTTGATGAAATACAATTTATTTTTCTTTTGTCACTTTTGCTTTTGATAATATAGCTATGAAACCATTCCCTAACCCAAGGTCACAAAGATGTAATCCAGTGTTTCTTTCTAGTTTTGTGATTCAGTTCTAGTATTTAGGCCTATGACCCATTGTGAGTTAATTTTTGTGTCATATGAGATAGGGGTCCAAAATCATTCTTTTGCATTTAGGTATTCAGTTTTCCTAGCACTATTTCTTGAAAAGACTTTTTTTTTTTTTTCTCATTTGTAGTTATTTTGAAATTGGGAAGTGTGAGTCCTTCAACTTGGTTCTTCTTCTCTTTCAAGAGTGTCTAGTCTATTCTGTGTCCTGAGGATTTGCATGTGAATTCTAAGTTCAGGTTGTCAAATTCTGAAAAAAAAAAAAAAAAAGTAAGCTAGAATTTTGATAGATATTGTATTGAATCTTTGGATCTATCTGATGAGTATTGCCATTTTGACAATATTAAGTCTTCAAATCCATGAACAGAGGATGTTGTTCCATGTATTTAGGTGTTCTTTAATTTCTTTCAATAATGTTTTGTAGTTTGCAGTGTATGAGTCTTGCACTTCTTTGGATAAATTTGTTCCTAAGTGTTTTATTCTTTTTGATGCTATTCCATTATAAATGGAATTGTTTTAATATTTTATTTTCAGATCATTCATTGCTAGTGTATAGAAATACAGTCAATGTTTGCGCATTGATCTTGTATCCTGTGTCTTTGCTGAACTGTTTTATTAGCTCTATTTTTTTTTTTTTTTTTGTAGATTCTTGAGGATTTTCTATATACAGGATTATTTCATCTGCCAGTAAGGGTAATTTTACTTCTTTTCCAATCTGGATGCTTTTTATTTCTTCTCACCTAATTTCTCTGGCTAGCATTCCTTGTACAATGTTGAGAACATGTGGTGAGAGCAAACATCCTTGGTTCATTATAGAGCTTTGGGGAAATATTTCAGTCTTTCACTGTTAAGTATGATAACAGTTGTGGGATTTTAATAGATATTCTTTATTATGTTGAAGAATTTCCCTTCTATCCTTAGTTTTTTGAGTGTTTTCTATCATGAAAGGATGATGGATTTTGTAAAATGGTTTTGTGCATCTACAAAGATGATAATGTATTTTTTTTGTCTCTTATTTTATTAATATGGTGTATTACATTGATTGATTTTTAACATTGATTTTCCAAGATCAATGTACATTTTCCAAGAATCAGCTTTTAGTTCACTGAGTTCTCTGTTGTTTTTCCATTCTTTATTTCATTGATTTCTGTTTTAATCTTTATTATTTCATTCCTTCTTTTTGCTTTGGGTTTAATTTTATTTTCTTTTCTAGTTTCTTAAGATGGAAGTTTGAATTATTGACTTGAAATATTTATTTATTTATTTATTTATTTATTTATTTATTTTAATATAGGCACTTGCAACTATATTTCCTCTGAGCAATGCTTTTAGTTTATCCCATAATTTTGGTACATTTTGTTTTCATTTCTTTTAATGATTTTTCTGATTTCCCATGTGATTTCTGCTTTGACTGAAATAATGAGTACATCATTTAATTTTCACATGTTTGTGAATTTCCTCAAATTTCCCTTTGCTATTGATTTCTAATTTCATCTGCTTTTGATCATAGAACATACTTTGCATGATTTGAATCTTTTAAATTTATTGAAACTTATTTTGTGGCCTATCATGTGATCTGTTTTGGAGTATACTCCATGTGCACTTCAGTAGAATGTGTACAGTTTGCTGTATTGGACCAAGTGTTCTATAGTTGTCTGTGAGTCTAATTGGTTTATAGTTTTATGCATGTCTTATGTGTTCTTGTTGATATTCTGTGTAGTTGTCCTATCCATTACTGAAAGTGAGGAATTGAAATCTCTAAGTATTATTATAGAATTGTCTGTTTCTCATTTTGGTTCTTTCAGTTGTTTTTTTTTTTCATATATTATGCCACTCCTTTATTTCGTGCATGTGTGTTTACAAGTTATATCTTATTGATGAATTGACTCTTTATCATTATATAATATTCCTTTTTGTCTCTTGTAACTGTTTTTGAGTTTAACTCTATTTTGTTTGATACTAGTATAGCCACTCAGTCTCTCTTTTGATTACTATTTCCATGGCATATCTTCTTCCATCCTTTTACTTTTAACCCATTGTGTCTTTGAATCTAAAGTATGTCTCTTGTAGACAAGTTATAACTGTAACATTTATTTAAAAAACAATCCACTGTACTCATCTCTACCTTTGGATTGAATGGTTTAATTCATTTATATTTAATGCAATTACTGATAGAGAAAATTTATATCTGCCTTGTTGCTATTTGTTTTCTATATTTCTATGTCCTTTTAAAAATTCTTCCATTCTTCCATTACTGCTGCCTTTTGTGTTAAATAAATGCTATCTACTGTAACATTTAAATTAATCTGTTATTGCTTTCATAATTTTTTTTGTTCTTTTCTAAGTTTTTGCCCTGGGGATTATAATTAATATCTTGGTTTTTAACAATGTAGTTAAGATTAATACAGACTGAATTACAACAGTACATAAAATTTTTCTCTTAAAGAACTTCATTTCCTCCCCCTTTCTTCATGCTGTTATTATACAAATTATATCTTTATACATTGTTCACACATCAACACAGTTTGTAATTATTACTTATGCAGTTGTCTTTTAAATTAGATATGAGAAAAAAAGTTAAACTAAAAATAGGTTTATACTATCTTTTGTATTTATCTATGTAGTTACCTTTAACAGTGTATTTTCCTTTTTTGTGTGTGTGTATTCTTGTTGTTATCTAATCTGCTTCCATTTCAGCCTGAAGATCATCCTTTAGAATTTTAGAATTTCTTGTAGGGTGCATTAGTTAGCAATTAATTCTCTCAGTTTTTGTTTATCTGGTACTGTCTTAATCTCTCCTAAATTTTTTAAAGGATAGTTTTGTTAGATATAGGATTCTGCTTGGCAGTCTCTTTCAGCATGAGCATGTTTTCTCATGGCCTTCTGACCTTCATTGTTTCTGATAAGAGTAATCAGTTTTTAATCTCACTGTGGATCTCTTGTATAAGATTAGTCACTTCTCTATTGCTGCTTTCAAAACTTTTTTTATCTTTTGACATTTTGACTATAACTGTCTAGGACTGTCTAGGTGTGGCCTTCAAGTTACCTGTCCTGGAGTTTGATGAATTTTTTTTTTTTTTAATATCTTTATTGGAGTATAATTGCTTCACAATGGTGTGTTAGTTTCTGCTTTATAACAAAGTGAATCAGCTATGCATATACATATATCCCCATATCTCATCCCTCTTGCATCTCTCTCCCACCCTCCCTATCCCGCCCCTCTAGGTGGTCACAGAGCACCGAGCTGATCTCCCTGTGCTATGTGGCTGCTTCCCACTAGCTATCTATTTTACATTTGGTAGTATATTAAGTCCATGCCACTCTCTCACTTCATCCCAGCTTCCCCTTCCCCTTCCCCGTGTCCTCAAATCCATTCTCCATGTCTGCATTTTTATTCCTGTCCTGCCCCTAGGTTCTTCAGAACCATTTTTTTTTTTTTTTTTTTTTTTTTAGATTTCATATATATGTGTTAGCATACTGTATTTGTTTTTCTCTTTCTGACTTACGTCACTCTGTATGACAGACCCTAGGTCCATCCACCTCACTACAAATAATTCAATTTCATTTCTTTTTATGGCTGAGTAATTTCCATTCATCTGTCAATGGACACTTAGGTTGCTTCCATGTCCTGGCTATTGTAAATAGAGCTGCAGTGAACATTGTGGTACATGACTCTTTTGGTACATGACTCTTTTTTTTTTTTTTTTTTTTTTTTTTTTTTTTTTTTTTTTTTTTTTTTTTTTTTTTTGTGGTATGCGGGCCTCTCACTGTTGTGGCCTCTCCCGTTGCGGAGCACAGGCTCCGGATGCGCAGGCTCAGCAGCCATGGCTCACGGGCCCAGCCGCTCCGCGGCATATGGGATCCTCCCAGACCGGGGCACGAACCCGTATCCCCTGCATCGGCAGGCGGACTCTCAACCACTGCGCCACCAGGGAGGCCCCATGACTCTTTTTGAATTATGGTTTTCTCAGAGTATATGCCCAGTAGTGGGATTGCTGTGTTTTATGGTAGTTCTATTTTTAGTTTTTTAAGGAATCTCCATACTGTTCTCCATAGTGGCTGTATCAATTTACATTCCCACTAACAGTACAAGAGTGTTCCCTTTTCTCCACACTCTCTCCAGCATTTATTGTTTGTAAATTTTTTGTTGTTTTTTTTTTTTTGTGGTACGCAGGCCTCTCACTGTTGTGGCCTCTCCCGTTGCGGAGCACAGGCTCCGGACGCGCAGGCCCAGCGGCCATGGCTCACGGGCCCAGCCGCTCCGTGGCATGTGGGATCTTCCCAGACCGGGGCACGAACTCACGTCCCCTGCATCGGCAGGCAGACTCCCAACCACTGCGCCACCAGGGAAGCCCTGTAGATTTTTTGATTGATGAGTTTCTTGAATGTGTAAATTAATGTTTTTCATCAAATTTAGGAAGGTTTTGGTCATTATTTCTTTAATCATTCTTTCTACTTCTTTGTCTTTCTCTTTCCTCTCTTTCTGGGACTCCTGTTATATGTATATTGGTGTGCTTGTGGTGTCCTAATCGTTTTTGAGACTGTTCATTTTTTAAATTCTTTTTTATTTTTGTTCCTGAGATTGTATAATTTCAGTTTAACTATCTTCAATTTCACTGAATATTTCTCCTGTCTGCTCAAATTTTCTACTGAACACCTTTAGTGAGTTTTTCATTTCAGTTATTATACTTTTCAACTCCAGACATTTTATTTGCTTCTTTTATGTAATTTCTGTGTCTTTATTGATAATATCTCTGTGTTGAGACACAGATCTCATACTTTCCTTTAGTTCTTCAGATCCAGTGGACTGTTTTCCTTAGTCCTTTAAACATGTATACATACATATAATAGCTGATTTGAATCTTTCTCAGAAAGTCTGATATTTGGGCTTCCACAGGGACAGTTTCTATTAACTGCTTAATTTCCTGTGTATTAGGCATACTTTTATCTTTCTTTTCTTTCTTTTTTCTTTCTTTTTTTTTTGCATGACTCACAAAAAGGAGAAATTTTAAATAGCATTAGTTATGCTTCAATTCTGGAAATCAGGTTCATCCTCTATGCCAGGGTTTGTTATCATTTATTTAGCAACTTTTTTGAATTAATTTTGTAAAGCCTATATTATTTGTAATATGTGGTCACTGAAATCTCTGCTTGGCTAGCTTAGTGGTCATTTAATTATTAGGTAGAGATGTTCTTATTTGCCTGGAACTAATAAGTCCCATAGCGTCTGCTGGGGGGCTTGTGGGCATGTTGGGGCGTGCCATCAATACTCAAGCTAACAACTCTGCTTTACTCTTTACTTCCTGCTTGTGTAGAACCTCAAGGTTAGTCACAGGTGAGAACCCAGTGCCTTTTTAGGTCTTTTCTGAGTGTGAACACTGGGATGCACAGAGGCCTGGGTATTCACACAATCCTTTGCATTTATATACCCAGAATAGGTTGGAGATTTTTTTCAAATTCCCCTATGGACATTTCTTTCCCCAGCTTTTAGTTTTAGATTTTGTGGTTAGTTCACTGTTTACCCAACTGCTGTCCACTGCCTCAGACAGCCATGATGTTCAGCAATTGCCTCTGGTTGTTTTTTAGAAATACCCCTGGGAAAAAGGCTGTTTCCACAGGACAAGCTCTGAATTAGGTAAAATAAAGACCAGTGCTACTTATTCCTTTTGCCTATCATCAGGAAACAGAGCTAACACTCCTCCAATGGCTTTTCTACAAAACAGCCTTATTGAAGAATCTTGACACAACTTTCAAGACATCACTAATTAGATTTCACTTGCCATCTGCTACACTATCCTTGTCAGAGACCAGTAAAATGTAAATTAAGAACAGATGACAGAATGAAAGGAGAAAATGACACCTTCCTGTTGATTGTGGCTACCCAATCTGGATCCTGGGGAAGCGATGCAATATTATCCAAAGGATTGCTTCTTGTCTTAGGCTAACAGAATTGGCACTGAATGAATAAATGTGTCCATTTTATTTCTTTAAGTTTTATTTGAGGTTTTCTTACCTTGGAAGAGCGGTGAGGAAGAAGGAGAGCAAATATTATCTTATATAGGAGAATTTTTCTTATAAAATATAATTTTGATAATTATTCTCTTTGATAAAGAGATGTAAAAGTTATATTAACTATGTTTAGCTTGAAGTGTATGTTTTAGTTTAAAATATACAGTAGATCAAAGATAACTTTTTTTTTCTGGTCCATGAGACCTAGCTATAAAGATATTTTGAATTTTCATATTGCTAAAATAACTCCCTGAATAAAAGGATGAAGTCAAGCTACTAATGAGAAACCTGTCTGATTTTATTCTGCATCTTAATGGAAATAAGCCAAAGTAAAGTAACTTCAAACTTTTTATGAAATATCTTTGAGGGAACTAATGGTGAGTTGTAGTCAAATTCTGTATATACATTTTAAGGCAGAGTCTGTACAGTTTGCTGATAAGTGGGATTAGGGGTATGAAATGAGGAGGCATCAAAGATGACTATAAGATATTTGGATTGAGAAGCCAAAGAAATGGGGGAGCCATTTACTGAGGATAGTGAGAAAGTAGTTGGTATTTCCTCCTGCTTTGTTTATAAAGTCTAATAAATAGTTCCTTTGCCTTTCTAAGTTCCTGGCATGGTATGTGTGTGTAATTTAGCTGAACAATATACAGTAGTCCCCTCATCTGTTTTTTCTTTTCCCCCCACGGTTTCAGTTACCTGAGGTTAACCACAGTCAGAAATTATTAAATGGAAAATTTCAGAAATAAAAAATTCATAAAATTTAAATTGTGTGCCATTCTGAGCAGTGTGAAGAAATCTCAAGCCGTCCCATGCCTACCCTCTTGGGACGTGAATGATCCCTTTGTCCAGCTGCTCCACAGTGAACACGCTACCTGCCCATTAGTCATTTAAGTAGCCATATCTGTTATCAGATCAACCATCACAATATCACAGTGCTACGTTCAAATAACACTTTTTTTACTTAAAAATTGCCCCAAAGCACAAGAGCAGTGATGCTAGAAAAAACATAGTATATATTGGGTTCAGTACTACCCATGGTTTCAGGCATCCATGGGGGTCTTGGAAAGTGTCCCCTGTGGATAAGGCAGAAGCTACTGTAAATGGCCTGCAGAGGAGCAGGATAAGAGTCAAGCCAGCACCAAACCTTTCTGCATGAAAATAGAGCATGTGAAGTGAAAATGAGGACAAATTACAATGAGGTATCACCTCACACCCATTAGAATGGGCATCATCAGAAAATCTACAAACAACAAATGCTGGAGAGGGTGTGGAGAAAAGGGAACCCTCTTGCACTGTTGGTGGGAATGTAAATTGATACAGCCACTATGGAGAACAGGACGGAGGTTCCTTAGAAAACTAAAAATAGAATTTCCATATGACCCAGCAATCCCACTACTGGGCATATACCCAGAGAAAACCATAATTCAAAAAGACACATGCGGGGCTTCCCTGGTGGCGCAGTGGTTGAGAGTCCACCTGCCGATGCATGGGACACGGGTTCGTGCCCCGGTCCGGGAAGATCCCACAGGCCGCGGAGCGGCTAGGCCCGTGAGCCATGGCCGCTGAGCCTGCGTGTCCAGAGCCTGTGCTCTGCAACGGGAGAGGCCACACCAGTGAGAGGCCCGTGTACCGCAAAAAAAAAAAAAAAAAAAAAAAAAGACACACGCATCCCAGTGTTCACTGCAGCACTGTTTACAATAGCCAGGTCATGGAAGCAACCTAAATGCCCATCGACAGACGAATGGATAAAGAAGATATGGTACATATATACAATGGAATATTACTCAGCCATAAAAGGGAACGAAATTGGGCCATTTGTAGAGATGTGGATGGGCCTAGAGACTGTCATACCGAGTGAAGCAAGTCAGAAAGAGAAAATCAAATATTGTATATTAACGCATATATGTGGAATCTAGAAAGACATTACAGACGAACTGGTTTGCAAGGCAGAAATAGAGACACAGATGTAGAGAACAAACGTATGGACACCAAGGGGGGATAGTGGGCTGGGGGGTGGTGGAGGTGGGATGAATTGGGAGATTGGGGTTGACATATACACACTAATACGTATAAAATAGATAACCAATAAGAACCTGCTGTATAAAAAAATAAAATAAAATAAAAATTAAAAAAAGAGAAAATGAGGGCAAACAATAAAGAAGAAGATATCAGAAGATTGTGCTTTAGGTAGATGAATTTCCAGACTTCCTCTGTGCCACCTATTATTCAATTTGGTGAAAAACCTTGGTTCAAATTCCAGCTTGAAATATGTGACTATGGATAGTTATGTAAACCTTCTGAACTGCAGTTTCTTCAGATATGAAATGGAGACTGTTCTGAGGATTAAGTGAAAAATATAGTTTTTTTCCCCTGTTTTTTTTTTTTTTCTTCTCATGCTTTACTGAAAATCTAAAAGAAAAAGTAAGGAGAACAGTCCTATATTTATAGTCTAATTTGTCTCTAAGCTTTTATATAACAAGTAGTTACTGAGACCCATTGAATGTAGGGCACAATGGTAAGGATTGAAGCAGATTTATTAAACACACAAAGTATAGTTCATCCCCCAGTGATTTATAATCTAAGTACAAGCACACATAGCTTAGTTAAATGAAAGTTCAGGACAGTATTTGAGGTTGATGCAAACATGAACGCTGTAAGTAATTGTTTTAAAAATTTTAAACTGAGCATTTACTAAGTATTTTGCTAAGTGCCTTCAGTATGTTATGTTGCTTAATTCTAAGAGACAAACAACAATCTGTGAGTTGGATACTACTACTTCCTTTAGGTAGAGATTGAGAGGCAGGAATACTTCTTATCTGATATTATGGAGTCTTAAATTTAGCAAGGTTAAATAATTTAGCTAAATTTACCCAGCAAGTTGCAGAACCAGACCTGACTCTTATTGACTATACACATAAACTTTTCACTATTTTGTTTTCCTACGGGAGTTTAGAGGTTGGAGAAATTGTTGCTATACATTGGAGCAGTCAAAAAAAGTCTCATGAAAGGGGCAGGGTTTGAAAAGTTTCCTGAAGGGTGGGTAGACTAAGAAAAAAAAGAAAAGCATCCGATTTCAGACAGGATTCCATCAGCAGTTGAGAGGATTTGATAGTTGGGAACGCACAAACTATTTTGGAAACAACAAGGACATCTGCCTTGATTATAGCACTGGCTTTGTGTTGCACAGTAATAAAATTACTGAGAATAAGGATGGAAGCAAATTTTTAAAAAAAAGTTTATCCTTAAATGATTTATAATCTAAGTATGTAGTTTAGTTAAGTAAAAGTTCAGGACAGTATTTGCTGATGATGCAAACAGGAATGCTCACCAAGAGTTGGATTGGTGAACCGAGACCAGTTTGTAGAAGATCTTGAATGCCAGAGTAGTTTATACATCCTCTTGTAGGTAATGGTAAGCCACTGGAAGAATTTGAATATCAGTTTGGAATTATGTCAAGTTGGGAGAGAAATGTTATGAGAAAAAGAAGATAAGAAAGCCATTGTGGAGGCAATTGCTCCTATCCATGTATTAGGTGATAAATCTTGGACAATTTTTCTCCTTAGGAATCTGTTTCAAAGAGTAAAACCATATAGCTCTCCTCTCTACCCTCCTCTCCTCTTGTGTATCTCTTTTTCTCTCTTTCCCTTTTCTTAGAAGTCTTTACTTAGAGTAATGGATTTTTAAAGGAGAGTTTCCTTGGCTAAATATCATGTGTCCTAATTTGTTTTAAACAAATGACAACTCTGATTCAACAAAATTAAGGAGCTTGTCTAAGATCATATGAAAGCAAGTATCAAAGCCAAGACTAAAACTCAGTTTTCTGACTTTCTCTTCAGCACTGTAAGTGGTATCATTCCTATCTTTTTACTTTCTCCTGCGAGGACTTCAAGAAGAAGAAACACCAGATTTCCTGGATGGTATCCTTCATTCCTTTATCTAGGATGGTACTGGCAGTCAGTATTGCTTTCAGGGGATGAGGTGAATGTTTCCTAACTACTGAAACTCCCAATCAGCAGAAATTATTTTTCTACATCTCTGTTTCTTTCCCCAAGAGACTCATCTGGATTTTATTATACACCAGAATTAAACACATTGACATCCTCTGGAGAAAGCAGAGAATCGCTTTTCTTGCTACCTCTAATAGTTAGCTGGAAAGGGAAGAGTTTTACTCTCTAGAGAAATCTTTTGGCTTACAGAACACCAAGGAATTGTAAATGTCCAGTATACCTTCTGGTCCATAAAGAAAAATTACCTTAATATGAAAGAAGCCTCAGAGGCATAGAAAAAGGGAACAAGTAAAGAGCTATGATTTTATTCCATTCAGGAAGAGAAACATGGGGTGTTATTTGGTGTTACAGTCCAATAAAGGTCCCTAATTTCTGGGCTTCTTTGGGAGATCGCAGCTGTAAACTTACCAACTCTCGCATTAAGGATAAGAGAATGAAACTCACATTGCAATTTTAGAAAAAGAATTTAAAAAATTTTTCTCAATGTTAATGGTTTTGAGCTTTACATGGAATTTTTTCATCAAATGTTTCTCTCTAAGAAGGAAAGTACAGAGATTTTTAGACTGTAGCAGTATGGAGACCCCTACCAAGACAGAGATGATCAGGAAAAATCAATATCCCATAATTAAATCTGTTGAATTAACAGTTTAAAAAAAAAGTTGCAGTTTTAATTTAGATATTGGCTGCCCAGAGAAGAAATATTTTTCAGCAGTAGAATGGAGAGTTCCTTGGATCATGATGAATTATTTGCCTACCATGTGCTGGTCACTGTGCTGAGTTGGTGCTGAAAAATTAACAAACAAAATGGGCATATGTCTGTCTTTAATTACCATGCGATGATAATCCCCAGAATGCAGATTCCTAGTAGGGCTTGTTCACTGCTCTATTCCTCAGGATAAGAATAGTATCTGACACACAGTAGATGTTGTAACAATAAATATATGGTGAATTAATTACTAATATATGTTTTTATACAATGCTTTTGTCTTCTGAATATAATTTTATACCTTACACCAACTGGTCAAGTATGCAGGGGAGTATTAATTTTACATATGAGAAAACTGGAGACTAAATTGTCAAAAGACTTCTAAGGCTAGGTCGAGTAATGGCACTGGACTCACAGGCCATCAATTATGAACATATTAAACGTTGTAATCCTTTCTTCAAAGTTTGACTCTAAAGTTCAATGTGCAAATCAGATGGAAGCTGAGACACACTGGTTCATGTAGGTATGGGAGGCAAAGGTCATCCATTTCTGTAGGTTTCTTCCCCATCTTTCATCCCTTGAGGACATTGGGTTGATATGTCTGTATGGTGGTTAAGACTTTTAGGCATCTTGTAAGTAACCTGCTTCTGTATTATGCAGTCTGCTCTGGATTCAGAAGCTAATCTACTCGTGCTAATTTAGACAAATTACTTAACCTCTCTAAACTTCTATTTCCTCATCTGCAAAGTGGCAGTTATAATAACAAATGCCTGTAGGGTTATTGTGAAGATTAGTGGAGATAATGCATAGAAGCAGTTACCAAAAGACTGGCACTCAATGAATGTTAGTTATGATGGTGATGAGGAGAAAAAACAGCTTTTATAATCATCTGGCCTGGTGTAAAAAGATGAGGTGGACCTTATTTGTTTTTCATGTAGTGATGGGATCTTTCAATATTAAATGAAATATAAGTATTCATTTTATTTAACATCACAGACATGACAACTAAGATAAAAATAAACACTGGGAACAATGTGTTTTTGCTTTTGTGGTGTCAGAAAGCATTTGAAGGTCTTAAAACTGTTTTGCTTTGCAATTGATTTTGCTTTAATAAACATTTATTTAAGCATACTTTATTTAGGACATTAGAAATTCAATTTAAATTACATTTTATTCACATTAATATACATTCATTAAATAATTTCTGTAGGCCAGGTGCTCTTCCGGGTTCTAGAGACTCAGAGATGTGATAAGACCCAATCTTATCTTCAAAGGGATGAACTTCTGGTGGAGTGAACTATTATAATCATGTAAAACAAATTCTGTGGCATTGGTATCCACAGGTTACTTTACAAAAATTGAAAATGTCCATATCTCTCTGGTCGTTTTGGTTATCGGAGTTTGTTGTCTAATATATTTCTCAGGACAGGATCATGGGAATCATATTCCCTGGGTTCTTGAATATTAATAACAATGTGTCTGTCCCTCTTTGTATTTGAAGATCAGTTTTGTTGGATACAAACATCTCTGTCTCATATTTTCTTTCCTTAAATGTCTTATTTAATTCTTTGAATATCACTATTCAATTTTCTTCTGATGCATTGCTGTCAAAAAGGGATAACCTAATTTTCCCTTTTTAAGTCCCCTGCTTTTATTGCCTAGCTCCCCAATGAGTTTTTTTTTTTCTTTAATATCCAGTAATATTACTAGGTTATGTCTTGATGTTGATTCTGGATCAAGATTATGTATCTCAGACACATAATAAATTATTTCAATATGTAGTTTTACTTTTTGATTATTTTATGTGAGTTTTCTCAGTATAGGTTTTTTAGTATTTTTAGTATAGTATTTGTTCTGATCCTTAGCTTTGTTTTCTTTCTTACCTGCTCGTATTACATTGGTCACTGTTTGCCTATCTTCAGTGTGTCATTATGTGTCATTTTCTCTTAAATCCTTTTCATCTCTGTTTCCTTAGGATTAAAACTTTTTCTTTTCACATTTTTCTCATAAGGCATGATTTGTATTGATTCACTCATATTCTTTCTAGTCTAGGTTTCATTTACAAAATTATATTTTCTTTTTCTAACTGTTTATTGAGTTACCTCATTTCTGAGTTTTTAAAATTGTTACATGTATTTTTTTTCATGAAGTATAGAACTTCTTCCCTTTTAAAATTTTAACTTTTAAAAATCTTTTAAGTGTTTATTTTGAAATAATGGGCATCTGTCTGAATAGTTCTAATAATTGTACCAAAAAACCCTGTATAGTTTTTACCCATCTTCCCCAGATGCTAACGTCTCTCATATCCACAGTATAATGATGAAAATAACATCAAGACACTAGTATTAACTACTCTACAGACATTATTCATATTTCGCCAATTGTGCCAATAAAGTCCCTTTCCCCAATCATAACAATGCATTTAGTATTCATGTCTTCTTAATCTACTCCAATCTAGAAGAGCTTCTCATCCTTTTTTTTTTTTCTTGATCTGGACATGTTTTATGAGTTCTGGTCTGTTATTTGGAGAATACACCTTAATTTGTGTTTGTCTGATGAGTAAATTCATATCCTGTATTTTTGGTGAAAGCATCACATAGGTGATGCTCTGCCCTTCTCAGTGCACCGTATCATTGGATATTTGACGTTGCTATGTATTTCTAATGGTGATGTTATCTTTGATCAGTTGATTACAGCAGTATCTGCTGTGTTTCTTCACCATAAATTTGGTATTTTTTTCCCTTTGAAATTAAGAAGTATCTTATGGGGAGATATTCCAAGTCTATGTAAATATTCTGTTACTTATAATACTTTCACCCACTAATTTTAGCATCCATTGATGATTCTTGCTTGCAACAATTGCTATTATGATATTTACCAAATAATAACTTTATTTTCCTTCACTCCTTCTGTATTTACTAATTGGAATTCTACTCAAATGAAGAGCTATTCCTTTATTTATTTATATCAGTACAAACTTATAAATATTTACTTTATTAATGGATAATAATATATTATTATTACTTTTATTATTATTGATTTTATTGTTCAAATCTTACCACATTTGGTCATTGGGATTCCCTTAAAATTGATTCCTCTGTCATTTCAACATGTTCCCATTATTTTTGAGTACTTTTAAAATTTCAGGCATCATAATACATTCTAGACTTATATTCTTTTTGGTACGCGGGCCTCTCACTGTTGTGGCCTCTCCCGTTGCGGAGCACAGGCTCCGGACGCGCAGGCTCAGTGGCCATGGCTCACGGGCCCAGCCGCTCCGCGGCATGTGGGATCTTCCCAGACCGGGGCACGAACCCGTGTCCTCTGCATCGGCAGGCAGACTCTCAACTACTGCGCCACCAGGGAAGCCCTAGACTTATATTCTTCTTTCCTCACCCAGGCATTACTTCAAGAAGCCCTGATTTCTTTGATTAAATAATGATACTTAGAAAATGTGATCTGAGCATTTTATATGTTCATTGCTACTAGGAGGTTATTGTTTCTAGGTTCTTCTAGTAGACGGAGCTAGGAAATAAATGCATGAACACACACACACACACACACACACACACACAATACACATACTTTTGTATCTATTTCTTTATCTACCTGTCTCTCTATGTGAAACCATGAGTTCATGCTGATACTTCTGATTCCAGTACAACACCACAGGGTTAATTCTTTATTTATAACTCCTTTTTGTGACTATGAGAAAACTGATTGTTATTACTCATAATTAACTTACTTGTTTACTCAGTTCTAGAATACATCCAAAGCAGTCTTAGAATTGGTAGCTCAGAATTGAATACTGCTGTGAAAAACACACTTGTGTACTATTGTTTTTGTCTTTAGCTTTAGAGTATATAGCAACAATATTTTTTTCTAAAGTTACTTGAGTCAGTTATTTCCTTCCTACTTCCATAAGTGTTATTTATTTGCCATAGAGTTTATTTGTAACTAATCCATTTGGAGTTCTATTCCTGGTTTTCTCATTATATTTATTTATTCATATAAGTATATGATACATTAACATGATTCTGAAAGTTGGAACAATACAGAAATGTATGATCAGAGAGGTGTCACTTGCCCTTTATTCCTCCTACACCATTCCCATTCATCCATACTTTATATCCTATTTCCATCTGCCTTCTGTAAGTAATCAATCTTATTAGTTTCTGATTTATCTTGTATTTTTTGCACAAACGAATAGATGTATGTGTATTGTCTTATGTCTCCTTCATTCTTAACTATGCTTTTATATTTTACATAACTTTTTATCATTTAACTTTATACCATGAAAATCACCATTCCATATTAGTTCATAGATACCTTCCTCTTCATTTAATAGCTGCACAATACTTCATTTTTTAAATGCACCAAATTATTCAACCACTCTCTTATATGAGCATTTTCTTCTGTATTGTAATATTATATCCTGTTACCTTACTGAATTATTTGAGTTAATCATTGGTTTTCTAGGTCATAATATAAAAAATATGTTATTATATTCATATATATATGTAGAAGCAGAATTGATGCATACTTTTTTTTTTTTTTTTTTTTTTTTGCGGTACGCGGGCCTCTCACTGCTGTGGCCTCTCCCGTTGCGGAGCACAGGCTCAGCAGCCATGGCTCACGGGCCCAGCTGCTCCGCGGCATGTGGGATCTTCCCGGCCCGGGGCACGAACCCGTGTCCCTTGCATCGGCAGGGGGACTCTCAACCACTGCGCCACCAGGGAAGCCCAATGCATACTTTTTAAACACATACGTATGACACAGAAAGTATCCACCAATTCCTATTTTCTGATTGTCTTTCTCAGGAATGAGTGTTGGATTTTTTCAAAAGATTATTTTTTAATTTTTTAACATTGTGGAGATAATCATTAGTTCTTGGTTTTTGGAAATGCTTTTTATAATTTCCCATTCTGACAACTTTTTGTGAAGATTATTAATGTATTTAAAATTTCATAAATTAAATAAATTATTCTTACTCATATCTGGTAAATAATATTATGTGGTCCAAAATGTCAGCCAGTTGCAATAGGTGACCTCAAGTGATTACTGACACCCTGGCTGGTCTCAGAATTGTTGGCACAGACAAAGGTCTCAAGACATAGCTTTAGAAACTTTAACCTTAGAGTATTAACTGTTTCAGTGGGAGTGATACCTATTTTTATTGAGTCAGTTGTATATGGGATCAAGTGCTATGTAGAAATGTGAATTAACTGGTTACATATTCCTGATTTATACAAGTGATAGTGTAGGGCTCACCTATATTTGCCCACCCCTTAATCCGGTCTGACCTGATTTCAGCTTGTCCTCACCTTGTTATCTTTTGAATTGTTCCATTGGATGTTTGAATGGTATTATGAAACCAGACTTGTCAAAATAACTTGGAGAAAACACATTTTCATCTTAACGCTATATTGGTTTTCAAATCAAAACATGGAAAAGACTAATAGTGGGGAAAATGAGGTGGGAAGGTAGGGGGGATGTCTCTTCAAACATTTGGAGCTAGCGCTGCTGTAGGTCAGATGCTAGTGATTCTAAATAGCATATGTTCTAGGTTCTTGGAAGTGTGGTGGCAATAAAGTCCTTTATAAAGTACATGTTCCTATGTAAGTGTTAATTTTCTTTCTTTCCTTAAAGTATAGTATAAGGCACTTTCTTTTTGTTTATTGCTGTTGGCTTTTTAAAATAAATTTATATTGGAGTATAGGTGATTTACAATGTTGAGTTACTTTCAGGTGTACAGCAAAGTGATTCAGTTATACATATATATGTATCTATTCTTTTTCAGATTCTTCGAGTAGAGTTCCCTGTGCTATACAGTAGGTCCTTGTTGATTATCTATTTTATATATAGTAGTGTGTGTATGTTAATCCCAAACTCCTAATTTATCCCTTTCCCCAACCTTTCCCCTTTGGTAACCATAACTTTGTTTTCTAAGTCCATGAACCTGTTTCTATTTCATAAATAAGTTCATTTGTATCATTTTTTAGATTCCACATATAAGTGATATCATATGATATTTGCCTTTCTCCGTCTGACTTACTTCACTTAGTATCATAATTATCTAGGTCTGTCCATGTTGCTGCAAATGGCATTATTTCATTCTTTTTTATGGCTGAGTTATATTCCATTGTACATATGTACCACATCTTCTTTATCTATTCACCTGCTGATGGACATTTAGGTTGTTTCCATGTCTTGGCTGTTGTAAGTAGTGCTGCTATGAACATAGCGGTGCATGTATCTTTTCTAATTATGGTTTTCTCCAGATATGTGCCCAGGAGTGGGATTGCTGGATCATTAGGTAACTCTATTTTTAGTTTCTTACGGAACCTCTACTGGTGTCCGTAGTGTCTGTACCAATTTACATTCCCACCAACAGCGTAGGAGGGGTCACTAAATGTGCGTACAGATTCCCTCGAGCTCTTGTTAAAATGCAGATTCTGGGCTGGGACCCAGGTTTCTACTTATCTAACAAGCCCCTGAATGAGGCTAATGCTGTGGGTTTGTGACCATACTTTGAGGAACAAGGGCATGAAAATGACTAGTTTAGGTTTGAACTAACCTAGGTTCAAATGTCAGCTCTGGATAATTTATTTAACAAAGTTGACATTTGAACCCTGGTCAGTTCTCCGGGCCCATCTTTTAAAGACCTCAGCTTTCCTCTACCTGAGCTCTGGGGTGACCAGTCCTCTGGTGTCACATTGCTGGGTTCTTGGAGGGGTTGAGGGACCCCTGGGTTTGATCTCTTCTATTCCCCTTCTCCCTAGATTATTGCCTCTCTGAGCATTTTGCATGACAAAAATATTTTGAACTTAATAATATGTCTCTGGTAACCCTGATCGTTTGAGTTGTATTAACAACTGTGGCCTTAAGATGAAACTGCCTTTTGTTTCTCCCTCTTTCCTCCCTTTCCTGATCCAAGTGATCTTTATTTGGAAAGCTTTGGGTGCAGTGTCTGGCCCATAGTGGCCCGTGCTGTTCTGTCGTGTTCTTCCATGCATCTCTTTACCTTGATAGTCTCCTCCTGCATCCATGCCACCTCCTGTTAATAGGATGTGCAGTGCGTGGTGACGCACTTACTAAGTCTCAAGCACGCTACCTCTCTTTAGACTTCAGAACTTGCTGTGCCTCAGGCACTTGTATCAGCAAGCCTGGCATCACTCATTCAGTCTGATGGGCCCCATCTCTCCTTTTATCAGGCACGGATGGATGGGAGATTTTTGAATCATTTTATTGTCTGACTGCAGCTTTATAGATGATCTTTCAGGAAACAACTCACTTTTCCTCTTTCTTCCTCTGACTTATGGTTCTTTCTTTGTTTCAGGGGTCCTGGTAGGTCAGGGTGTGCTTGTCAAGGCCTTTGGTTATATGGTTTATTTCCCATTCTCTGGTCAGGATAAGCCCTGTTCTTAGCAGATACATAAAATCCACACTTAGTCTTAAGAGACTGGTTTACAGTGACATCATTTCCCTTTAGACTGTCTGACCTTTAAGGGTATCCTTAGGTTACCATGAAGTTGGTGGCTTTTATTCAGTGACCTCTTAGGACTGGCCCTTCTGATTCATTTTTTATAATTTTGACTGAGATTTTTTTATATTTCAGGAAATGAAAAACCTTTTTTTTTTTTTAAGGGAAGGAATTTGTCCTACCAAAACCTGCAGGTTTAATGGTTAGAGAGACATCCTAGACACGGGCTGCAAATACCTAGAAAAAGCAGGCTCATAATATGTACATAAAACACTCAGAGGTAAAAATAGGGAGTGAAGGTGCCTGAGGTGGGGAGAGTGTACCCCAACTAAAACATTCAAAGTCAATTAAAACAATCAAACCCAACTGTGGTCAGGGATCCTACCTTTGAAACCCCTCCGTTCACCAGGAATTGAGGGGTTTCTTGGGAAATATAGGAATTTCAGGGCTGTAACTGCAACATTCCAGGACAAACTGGATGGTTGGTCACCTTAGACCTGGCATGCTTTGTGCATCTAAGCTTTATCTTAAACTAGACTGTAGTTAAACCAAAGCTTTTCTTCTAAGAAATGAGGACTATTTGGATCAAATGACTTACCCCTGTGAAAACCAAAAGGAAGTGCTTTTTTCCCCTGCTCTGTAAGTTTGCAATTTTCAGTGGGGAAAAAAATAGCAATGCTCACCATTTTATTCTCCTTGTAAGCAAAGCAGGACTTCAAACTCTATTTGAGGGATGACCCCTTTTCAGAAATTAGAGGCACTGAATTTATTGCCAACCAGTCATAGCTGTCCATCTGCTAATTCTCTCCACATAGAGGGAGCAGCTGTCATTTCAGAAATGCTACAGTAGATAATAAGATGGGGTGCATTTCCTCTTCAAATGCTTAAAACAAATCCCCAGGAAGAGTGGCAGCAGTTCCCCTGACTGCATGCATCTCTGATATTATTAACACAAAATGCCAAATTGATTTGGAGATTGGAAGAAAATGTATTTGCTTTAAAAGGAAAAGCACTCAAGTTAGGTGTAGTACATATTGTAATAATCTACAATTGCCGAGATCTAGGAACTGCAGAAGCCATAGGCACACACAGAGATACTCTCAAAATCATAGCCACGCACAGAGCGCTGAATACAAATACACATATATGGGTTTCCCAAGTTCATACAATCTACATATACCAAAGGAATGCATTGTTGTCTCCACCACTGTGAAACAAACAAAATTTATCCCCAACTAAGAGCTTGCCTAAGTCTCACATTGGCCCAATTTCTCTCCAAATCCATGTACCTAGTCAATCTTAGATGCCATCCTCCTCTTGGTACTATTTAATGGCCTGCTTGGTATATTAAATAGTCCATTCAGCAATTTATATTGTTATATCCTTGCATTTTTTCCTTAGATAACTTCTTTTCTCTTCAGTCTCATTGCTTCCACCATTAAAAGTGCTCAAGTCGACTTGAACTTAAAACTAACCACAACCTCTGGTTTGGGGTTCCTAGCCAAGATTCTACTCCCCTCCAATCGACCTGCATATAGCTCTCTGATTATTATTCATAAGGAAAAATATTAGGATGAGATAAGGAACTAATGAACATAGTCCAAGTGGTGCTATGTGTCCCTGAGTATTGTAGATGTGGATGAGGATGTAGATACAGCTATAGATGGAGACGTGCATGTGTATATAGGTGTGGACATGACATGGACATAGACAAGGGTGATGATAGAGTTATGTAGGTATTTCTCCATGGAGATATCTAAAATAGAGATCATTTAATTTAACCCTCAAAATAGTCCTGGGAGATAGGTTATACTTATATTCTTCTGCATATGACAATATTGACTCTCAAAGGGGCCCCCAACCCCATATCTGGTGGCAGAGCTGGGAGTTGAGACTTGATCCCCTTAACCAACACTCAGGCTCATTCTGATTGCAACACAAAACTTTTTCTTTCCTATTTTTTGAAGAACTGTAATCTAGAACAGTATATCTGCTGTTTGGTAACTTCTGAGTCTTTTCCATGTGGACATTGCTCTTGGACTTGGTCTTTGTGGAACATACGGAAAGAAGAGGTAGAGAGAGTTGCATGGAATTGCTGGCTATTGCACACATATAATGCTTGCATTTTCATTTCTACAAACAGAAATGCTTTTAAGGGGCCTTCACTGATTTCATTACTTTTGATGTTACAAAGAAAAAAGAAATCTCCAGTGTTGATGAGAATCCAGGTCAAGGCAAAGAGAATCACAGAGCAGTTAAAGAAAATCCTGAGGCTCTGGGATTTTGTGCCTGCAAGTACCTTGATTTGAGAAAAGAAATTCATTTAAACTCAGCAAATAAGCTCAGGAGAAAGTCTGGGACACTGGCTTCTTTCCATTGTTATTTGCTTCTTTCCAAAAATCTGCTTTGTATTTTACCTTCATCCTTGGTCGTCAGGCAGAAACCGTATTTCTAGATGTCATTGCTATTAAAAAGAGGAAGTGGGGGGTGGAAAGCAAGAAAAGAACAAAAAAGTCAGAGAGGTAGATGCAAAAACCCTCCCATTTCTCAAGTCAAAATATGTTAATGGTGAAATCGGGATAAATGATTAATCTAATGATTTTCAGTTTCCAGTGAGCTGTAAGAGGGGCTAGCAAGCAGCAGGAAACTAATATTTAAAGATAATTTCAGAAACATGAGATGAAAAAGTGGTGAAAGGAGGAGGCTGAACCTCCAAGGTTTATTGAAAATAGCGTTTTTTCTTTAAACAGAAAACGTATGTGATTCTACATTTAAATCTAGTACATTTTTTTTCACTCCAAATTATTTACTGAATACTAACTCTGACACAGTTACTATATTAAGGTTTTGATGGTAACAAAGAAACTGTTTCTGCCTCCGGGAAGCTTACAGTCTAACTGCAAATGTAAGAGAAATAAAAAGAAATTTTTAAAAAAATCTAAAAAGGTTGAAGAGTTGAAGAACTCTGATGAAGGTTGTCCCAGGATGCTATTGCAACAGATAGGAGCAGAATGTAATGGCCTGGTGATCAGGGAAAGTTTCCCTGCAGGGCTGATTGTTGAATAGGTGGGAAGGGATAGAGCTTTGGATAGTCCTGGAAATAAGACCAGTAGGCACAATTGCTCAGAGAACTGTGTGCAGTTTGATCAAGCTGAAGTATGGACAGACAAGAGCGGCAGGAGGTGGCGATAGGGATTAGGGTAGGGGGTTGGGAGGACTAGGCGATGGAAGTACTGTACTGCTTCCTCCTTATCTGTGGTACCTTGATCCTTAGCCCTATTGAATAAACAATGTCTCAGCAGGACTTCTGGTTGCCTCCCTGGAGAATGGGCTGTGCTTGGTAATTTCTGGTCGTCCTTGGCTTTTAGGATGACCTTACCTGTCACTCAGCAACTCAGCTTCCTTCCCTCTGAATTGCAGTCACCGTTCTCACTCACCATCTGTGTCACCTTTGTAAAGCGACTTGATTCTTTCAAACATGAACATCCCCTTTTCCCAGATGAGGAGATGTATGATTTTAAGCTCATTTCTAGAGCTAATATTCCATGATGATGTCTCTGAAAATGATAGTCTGGCTCTCTGAGTAAATGTCAAGCTTTCTGTGTCATCTATATGGACAGGGCGGGCAGAAGCAATGTGATAGGAGGAAGAGCCTTATGCTTTTTTTCAGAGGGAAACAGACCTGGATGAACAGCCTAACTCTAAATTATGTGACCTTGGGCCATTTATTTAACCATTTCTAAGTGTCAGTCTCTTCATTGGGATGCAGTAATATCCAGAGTTATTGGGCCAGCTAGAAATATCATATGTAATATGCCCAGCATGATAGATTGAGCTCAACTTAATTATTTGTAGAACTGAAGGTCCCAGAGCCTAGAGAAATTTATTGAATTTGTTCTCCGTGGATGTGTTGTGTAGCGGGGAACATTTCTCAAACTTTGCCTTCAAACTCTGGTAACCCCAAATCAAGTTAAATATGGTTTCTAAGTTCTTTTAGGGGCTGTGAATAATCACGACACATTGGGAGATTAGAGGCCAGATATGCATCTTTCTGGACAACTTCAATTGATGTCAATTGAGAAGAAAACGGAAGGAAGTTAGATTCATTAGTTTAATTGTTTGTCTTGTCGAGCTTTATTTTCTCAAGTTATTTTCTTCTAAACGTGTATTTATTTGCTTGTTGTTTGTTCCTGCAGTCACAGATGCTCACTGAGAGGAGGGGATTTGAACAGACAGTGGCTCTCTCCTAGTGCTCATCTCCAGCCCACAATTTACCACGCCAAAGGGCTCCTCCACTACCTGGGCAGCATCGGCCGACGTCCCATGGTGAGTTACTTCCTTCACTTCCTTCTGCTTCTACACTCTTGCTTGGTTCCTTCCACCTTCCAGGAGGCAGAAGACATTCTGTCCAGGCAGGAAGACCAGACACAAGCCAAAGACCTGTGTGTGACAAGCTGTAAAGTGTGTGTGTGTGTGTGTGTGTGTGTGTGTGTGTGTGTGTGTGTGTATTCAGTTCCTAAGGCTGCCATAACGAAGTACCACAAACTGGGTGGCTTAAAACAACAAAAACATATTCTCTCACGTTTCTGGAGGCTAGAAGTCTGGAGATTAAAGTGTCAGCAGGCCCTGATCTCTCTGAAGGCTATGGGAAATAACCCTTCATTGCCTCTTCCTAGCTTCTGGTGATTGCCAGCAATCCTTAGCATCCCTTGGCTTGCGGGGGTGGGGCACAATTCCAATCTCTGCCTCTGTCTTCACATGGCCATCTTTGCCCTCTGTGTGTCTGTGCAGAAATTTCCCTTTTCTTATCAGGATAGCAGACACTGGACTAGGGCCCACCCTAATTCAGTATGGTCTCCTCTTAACTTGATTACATCTGTAAAGAATCTTTTTCCAAATAAGGTCACATTCCTAAGGACTGGGAATTAGAGCTTCAACATATCTTTTTGGGAAACAATTTAACCAACAATAGGAGCAAAGCAGTAGTTCAATACTCATTGGTGAAAACTGGGCAAAAAATTGCATTTCATCCCATTTCCTGGGTCTTTTTTTTTTTTTCAGTTATTGTTCAAGAAAGGAAATGGTATTTTTTCCAAATGGTACTTTTTCCAAATATTATTTGAAAAAAACCCTCTAGATGTTCAGATTGACATTCAACTAGTACTTATTAAATTCCAACGATGATTCTGGCACTATGCTAGGCACTTTCATGTGTAGGCTTTTCTCCCAAGCCTATAGTAACTTAGCAATTGATGAAAAACAGACTATATGGATCCAGAGGCTTAGGCTCAAGATAAGATAGGAGGCAGTACTAGCTAAGTAACTGTATGAAACTGATCATTTATTTTATTTTTATTTTTTTAACATCTTTATTGGAGTATAATTGCTTTACTGATCATTTATTGACTACAAACTGTGAACATATCTGTCTGCAAAAGTGCAGAGGAGCATATGTCCAAATTTAGAGTGCTTACCTAACCTAAGGAACTTAAACTAATGTGGAAAAGCTCACGGAGGAACCAACTCAGACAGTTCCCTCTACCATTAGCCAAATTTTGACCATGTACTATGTCATCAAAACAGTGTCACATTCAATGACTATCTGGTGAAACAATGGGTGAATATCTAATATAGAAGCTTATTTAACTCTCAAAAAGATTAAGAGGTCAAGTGATTCCCTTGGCATCACCAGGAAGCGTGCGGCAGAGTTGAGATTCAGTTCTGATCTGGTTTTCCACCCAGAACCCCATCTTTCTTCAACACTTACTCTTTTTTTTTTTTTTTTTTTGCGGTACGCGGGCCTCTCACCGCCGTGGCCTCTCCCGTTGCGGAGCACAGGCTCCGGATACGCAGGCTCAGCGACCATGGCTCACGGGCCCAGCCGCTCCGCACCATGTGGGATCCTCCCAGACCGGGGCACGAACCCGCGTCCCCTGCATTGGCAGGTGGACTCTCAACCACTGCGCTACCAGGGAAGCCCAACACTTACTCTTTGAGAGGATGTGTTGGCGTGTCCCCAAGACTACCTTCAGGTTCGGTGATTCCCTGGAAAGACTCACAGAACCCAGAATAGTTTTTCTGCTCATAATTACAGTTTATTACAGTGAAAGGATACAGATTATAATCAGCAAAGGTAAAAAGCACTGAGGACGGAGTCAAGGAGAGACAGGTGTAAGTCCAGGTGTCTGCTCCCAGGGGAGTTGTATGGACCGTGCTTAATTCTCCAGCAATGATGTGTAATAACAGGTAGAGTGTTGCTAACCGGGGAAGCTCCCCTGAGCCTCAGTGTCCAGGACTTTTTATCAGGGGTTATTTTGTAGCCATGGTGTCCCACATGGCTGATCTTAGTTACTCAGTCTCCAGACCCTTCAGAGGTCAAACTGACACTTTGCGGCACAAGAACCCCACCATATATCACATTGTCAGCATCAACCTTCTCACATTGCCTGAGACCCAGGTAAAGAAAGACACTTTGATCTAGCAGAATATTCCAAAGATGTCAAGGTGTTCTCCCAGGAGTCAGTCAAGGGCCAGACCTTTCTCTGGAGTGTACAGGGTTTAAACACTTCAGACTTGCTGAGTCAACACTTTATTGCAAAGAGGACAAAGCACATCCTTTTCCCTTAAGAATGCTTTTTCTACACTGGTCAAAATGTGCAATATTTTCATGCTAGCTCCCACCCCACCCCACCCCCCCTTCCAAGGAGATGCTGTAATCTATGCTGTCTACCCTGTAGAAGCAAGTTCATGGCCTACATAGCAGAGCACCAATATCACAGTCAAGATCTTGAAAAGTATGTCTCCCTGAATAGAAGGCCTAAGAGTATGTCTCTCTGAATAGAAGTATGCCTCTCTGAATAGAAGGCTAAGCCTCTGGGAGGAGAGAGAAAGACTTACAGAGAAAAAGGTTCCAACCTGATACACAGTTCAGCATACACACATTCAACCCGCAACAAACAGGATTCCTCTCTGTTCTGACAGTCTCTAATTGAAGAGCAGAACATTTATTTTAAAGCGTGACAGGTGAAAGCCTTGTTTAAAAATATAAATAAACATTAATTAACTGTAAACACGACAGCCACAGACTTGTTTCCTGCTGGGACCATCTGAGAGGTGGGTGAGAAACAGCTGAGCCCTAGATGCAATTCACAGTGTCACAAAGCTCTCCTACAGGCTCAACATCACCTTTCAGCTACCTATGCAACTGTATTTAACTGGCCTCCTGCTGACAGCAGAAGCACTGTCACTCATTCAGTACCCAGGCCTGTCCTGTGCCGGGAAGATTTCCACTGAGTCAAGATTACCTCTTGGGCTAGTTGTAGGTTAACTGTGACTCCACTCAAACTCTGACTCTTATGAAGATATTTCTTAAAACATTAGGAAGCCAGTTTCTGGTGGCTAGAAGATTTCACCTGTTCTAGATGATACTGAGACATTTGCCTATTGGCAGGTAGAATAATATAAACTCCCAGAACCAATGAGAATGCAAGACAGTGAGAGAAAGCAATGCCATGATACTTCTGGGGGTTGCTAAAGACCAGATAATTCATTCAGTTTATAAGCAATATGGCATTATTCACAAATTGTTTCATCCATCCACCCATTCATTCATCCATCCTTCCATCCATCCATCTGTCCATCCATCCATCTATCCATCTATCCACCCATCCATCTGGGCAGTCATCCACTTGTCTACTCATTTACACCCTGTGTGTAATCACTGTGCTAGATGCCAGAAGGTACGTTTTCTCTGAGGAGTCCGTAGTTTCCTTGGTAGAAAGTAGAGTCAGGTCTGCAAAGAAACCAATGTAGTAAAAGATGGTAAAAACTGAAACCAAGGCTCGTGGGAGTTGTAAGAACACAAACGAGAGGTTGAGCCACTTTCCCTCAAGGTTATGGAAAAGCTAGAGACTGGAGATGCCATTTGAGCTAGACTTGAAAGATGAGTAAGAGTTTTTCTTGTACTAGTAGTAAAGTAGAGACGTAGTCTTTTTTTATTGTAGTAAAGTAGAGAAATATTCTTTCTTCAGAGGTCTACAGGCCTGATTATGGACTTTTAGATCTTCTGCCTTGTGAAATTGATTAACTAATGGCATAGTTCTCACATCACACTGATCTTATGGTCTCTTTCCCATCTTCTTGAACTTCCATTTTCTGTCTCTCTTGTTTGTTAGAAGATCAGGAAATCTGCTCCAGATGTTGGAGCCAAAAGCCCAGAAACTTACAAAATATTGGCATATTCATACATTGGAATACTATTCAGCAATAAAAAATTAAAGACAGATCTTCCCTGGTGGCGCAGTGGTTGAGAGTCCACCTGCCGATGCAGGGGACACGGGTTCATGCCCCGGTCCGGGAGGATCCCACATGCCGCGGAGCAGCTGGGCCCATCAGCCATGGCCGCTGAGCCTGCGCGTCCAGAGCCTGTGCTCCGCAACGGGAGAGGCCACAACAGTGAGAGGCCCGCCTACCACAAAAAAAAAAAAAAAAAAAGATAAAAAAATAAAGACAATAACAATAAACTACAGATATACTCAGCAACATGGACCAATTTCAGGAACATGTTTAGTGGAATAAGCTAGACACTGAGAAGCACATATTCTGTGTTTCTATTTATGCAAAGTTTAAGTAAACCAGAACAGTGGTTGCCTCTAGAAGGGGATTAAATAAAAGGGGCCAAGAGGGAACTTTCTAGGTTAGTGGAAATGTTCTATATTTTGAATGAAGAGTCAGTTACACCAAAACTCATTGACTCAAAACTCATTCAAGTTCTGTTCATGTACGCATTTACATTTATATTTACTTAGAATTAAAGAGAAATCAAAGCAAAGTCACAGAGCTTTGAAATGCAGCTAGGAGGTAAAGGGGGCTGTCCCAAATTAAATTGACCAGCATGGAAGCATGCAAGTCAAGCCAAGGAAGATTATCTTTGCCAGAACACAGAGAAAGACTGAGAAGATTTATTAGAAATCAGTAAGCTCTGGCCAGAGAAAATGTATGTAAGCGGAGAAGCCCAGAGGAGCAGACAGGCTTGACAGTCAGTGAGTAGCAAGCGTTGAAGTGTTCCTCTTTGCGGAGCGAGTGCCCCATAAGGGCCAGGAGGCACAAGGCTCAGGGGCAGTAGGGCATGGCTTGGGGGAGTGGGTGAAAGCTCTCAGGCTCTAGCAGGCTCCCAGGAAGCCAGATCAGCAGTCTCTTCTGAGCTGCTGGGTTGTAGCTACCTGGCCCCTGTGTCGCTGCAAAGGGTCTGGGCTTCACAATTAGGAGAGGTATGGATTCCCATCCCCTTGGCTCTTGCTCTGTGAGTGCGTGTTGGTAAAGGGATTGCAGTGCTCTCTGAGCAGCTCATTGATTTCCGTTTACCACTCACAAAAACTAGGGCGCCTTCTGCCAGGGGCCAGGGAGGGCATATTTTGGTTTCATCTTTCTCTGGGGCCCAAAGGAACAGAACTTTTAGCTGCTTAAATGATTTTCCTGGTCTTTTCTGTCCCTCTGGCATATGTTTTTAGTTAATCAGCTTCTTTTTGAAAAAAAGGCATGAAAGGAGAGGGGGAAAAAGGAATGGTATGTCCCTTCCTGAAATCTTGTCTCCAAGGACCTCAAGATACTCTATACACATAATTTATTTTATCTCCACTTTACTCCTCAGAAGTGTTAGAAGAACAGGTGTTATTGTTACTTATTTTCATTGACTCAGGCTAAGGTACTGAATCTAGAATTCTCCCCTTTTTGTATTTGAGGATATAGTAGGGAAAAAAAAGAAAAAAATCCCCAAACCAAAAAAAAAAAACAAAAACCATGGAGGTCCTGGGTAAAAATAATAATAATTTGATTCCATATTTTTTTATTTAAAATTGTTCCCATGCTATCAGAATAAAGATTGAACAATGCTTCTTTAACATACCAGAAACCATGTTTTGTAGGTGTTTTTTTAAATGATAAAAAGAGAATGCATACAATTTGTAATTTTTATTTTTTTAATTAATTTTTATTGGAGTCTAGTTGATTTACAATGTTGTGTTAGTTTCTGCTGTACAGCAAAGTGAATCAGTTATACATATATTGACTCTTTATTTTTATTTTAAAATTTTTAAAAATAAATTTATTTATTTATTTATTTATTTTTGTCTGCATTGGGTCTTCATTGCTGCACGTGGGCTTTCTCTAGTTGCAGCGAGTGGGGGCTACTCTTTTTTTTTTGCGGTACACGGGCCTCTCACTGTTGTGGCCTCTCCCGTTGCGGAGCACAGGCTCCGGACGCGCAGGCTCAGCGGCCATGGCTCATGGGCCCAGCCGCTCCGCAGCATGTGGGATCTTCCCGGACCGGGGCACGAATCCGTGTCCCCTGCATCGGCAGGCGGACTCTCAACCACTGCGCCACCAGGGAAGCCCGGGGAGGGGGCTACTCTTAATTGCGTTTCATGGGCTTTTCATTGCGTTGGCTTCTCTTGTTGCGGAGCACGGACTCTAGGCGCACAGGCTTCAGTAGTTGTGGTGTGTGGGCTCAGTAGTTGTGGCACACGGGCCCTAGAGCACAGGCTCAGTAGCTGTGGCACACGGACTCTAGAGCATAGGCTCAGTAGTTGTGGCACACAAGCTTAGTTGCTCCGTGGCACGTGGGATCTTCCTGGACCAGGGCTCGAACATGTGTCCCCTGCATTGGCAGGCAGATTCGTAACCACTGCACCACCAGGGAAGTCCTTCACTCTTTTTTAGATTCTCTTCCCATATAGGTCATTACAGAGTATTGAGTAGAGTTCCCTGTGTTATATAGTAGGTTCTTATTAGTTATATATTTTATATATAGTAGTGTGTTATGTCAATCCTGTAGGTGTTTTTACAGATGTAAATACTCTACATTTAAGTGAATCGCTAAGGTTTCTTGGATAAACTTATGTTGGAAAGTAAACGGAATATTCCCTTCTCTCTGACTAGTATCTCCAATGAAATTTCTATGTATCACAGGGACTGGAAACCTGGGGTTCCCCATATGCTACAGGGAAGGCCAGTTAGATTTTTCAAAGAAGTCTGAGAAAATTCCCTCTTCTTCATTTTTTGCAAAATGGACTGAGGTTAGGAGGTGAGGTATAGGGGAAAATTGGAGGATGTTTGCCTGGATCAGTGTTTCCCTTCAGCCTAGTTGAAGGTGCCTCTGCTCCGCACTGGTGGAAATGGGATGAAGGCAAAAGACAGGACCAGATGGACTAGTTTTGCTATAAAGGTATTCTCTGTGAGGGTGGGCTGCAAGTCAGAACAGGCTTCAGATGAAGACATGGCGAGACCTGTGCTTCATCTGCTAAATATCTATGTCCAAGGAAGACTCTAGTGAGAGAGCAAGGCAGGGATGATCATGGCCAATGGCACTGGGCATAGAGCTCAAAGTTCTAGTCCCAGAAAGTAGGGTTTGCCAAGACTAAAGCACAGTCCAGCCTAGGGTCCAAGACAACTAACAGTCCTCCAAGATAGGATTGCAAATCAGGAAATGGAGGCAAGCTTCCTTTTATTGACTGGCTAGGCATGGTGGTGGGTCAGTGTTCATACCCCATTCCCTAGGTTTATCCAGACAATTTGGAAATCTGCCATGGGTCAAAAAGACTAGTCTAGATCCCACCTTCTGGTGAAGACAGGGTTCCCGATAAGCTATCTACCCTAACTGACATTGTCACACAAAGTGGGTAGGTTAATCCTTCTACCTTGAGAGCTTTAGTGCCTGCAACTGAGTGAGATGGATGGCAGAGGCCTCACCCAGGCTGATAGGTTGCAGGCACTGTGTCCAAAGGTGGCGGCCAGACTGCTGCTTCTCTCCCTTCAATGTCTAGAGCTGGAGAAAAAGAGCAGTTTTAACTGCTGGGGAGCCTGCCAAGGCCTCACTGCACAAGTACCCTCTTGGGGTGTTAAGCTCCCTCCTCACGTAGGGGCAGCTGGCCAGAGAAAGCGAGTAGAAATCAGTTTAGGCAAGAGCTCAGGGTAAGCCTGGTTATTCACTCTTAATTTTGCTAATTGACAGACTTGTTATACTGTGCTTTATCATTGTTAAATCCAATGTTTTATAATATTTTGTTCTGGAAAATCTTTGGAGCCAGACCAATTAGAGTTTGAGATAAACCACATGGGTTTTCAATGGGAGGCCATGTGCAAATCACTTAACTTCCTTTAACCTTAGTAAAAGTTGAGCCTCATATGTAAATGTGAATGATAGCCTCCTTTCAGGAATTTTATACTGATTAAACATGTATGTAAAACCTTAGCAGTGTGACAGGTACGTATCAAGCATTTAAATAAACAGCAGAGATTAAAATTATTATTACTGGGCGGAAGAGGAAGATGGCGGAACAGTAAGACGCGGAGATCACCTTCCTCCCCACAGATACATCAGAAATTCATCTACACGTGGAACAACTCCAACAGAACACCTACTGAACGCTGACAGAAGACCTCAGACCCCCCAAAAGGCAAGAAACTCCCCACATACCTGGGTAGGTCAAAAGAAAAAAAGAATAAACAGAGACAATAGGATATGGACGGGACCTGCACCAGTGGGAGGGAGCCGTGAAGGAGGGAAGGTTTCTACACACTACAAGCCCCTTCGCGGGCGGAGACTGCAGGTGGCGGAGGGGGAAAGCTTCGGAGTAGCGGAGGAGAGCACAGCAACAGGGGTGCGGAGGGCAAAGCGGAGAGATTTTGGCACAGAGGATCGGTGCCCTCAGGCACACACCAGCCCGAGAGGCTTGTCTGCTCGGCCACCGGGCGGGCGGGGCTGGGAACTGAGGCTCGGGTATCGGCTTTCAGTCGGAGCGCAGGGAGAGGACTGGGGCTGGCGGCAGGAAGAGGACTGGGGCTGGCGGCAGGAAGAGAGCCTGAAGGGGTTAGTGCTAGCCCGGAGGGAGTCCGGGGAAAGGGTCTGGAGCTACCGGAGAGGCAAGAGACTTTTTTCCCTTTTGTTGCCTGGTGCGCGAGGAGAGGGCATTCCCCTCCCTCCCCTCTGCCTGAGTGAGCCAGAGCCCCCGAATCAGCAGCTCCTTTAAACCCGTCCTGTCTGAGCGAAGAACGGACGCCCTCCGGCGACCTACGCGCAGAGGCGGGGCCAGGTCCAAGGCTGAGACCCGGGAGTTGTGAGAGCAGAGACAGGGAAATCTCTCTGTGTAGCCTCGGAGGCAGTGGATTAAAGCTCCACGGTCCATTTGATGTGCCCTGCGTCTGTGGAGTGTATGAATGGACAGCGAATCATCCCAAATTGAGGAAGTGGACTTTGAGGACAAGATTTAAGACTTTCCCCCCTTTTTACAACGAATTATCCCAAATTAAGGAGGTGGACTTAGCAAGATTTCAGACTTCTCGCCCTTTTCCTCTTTTTACAACGAATTATCCCAAATCGAGGAGGTGGACTTGGAGAGCAAGATTTTTGATTTTTCCCCCTGCTCTCTTTTTGTGAATGTGTATGTGTAATCTTCTGTGTAAGATTCTCTCTGTATAGCTTTGCTTCCACCATATGTCCCAGGGTTCTATCGGTCCGTGTTTTTTTTTTCAATAATTACTTTTTAATTTTAATAACGCTACTATATTTCATACTTTATTCTATTTTACTTTACCTGCTCTTTCTTTTTTTCCTCCCTTCCCTTCCTCCCTCCCTCCCTCCGCTCCTCCTTTCCTTCTTTCTTTTTCTTTCCTCCCTCCCTCCCTCCCACCCTTCTTCTTTCCACTTTCTTTTTCTTTCCTCCCTCCCTCCCTCCCTCCTGTCTTTCTTTCTTTCTTCCCTTCCTCCCTCCCTCCCTCCCTTCTTCCATTCACTCTTCCTTTTGCTTTCATTCCCCCCTCCCTCCCTCCTTTCTTTCCTTCTTTCCATCCTGCCTCCCTCCCTCCCTCCTTTCTTTCTTTCTTCCTTCCTTTCCTCCCTTCTTCCTTTCTTTCCCTCTCTCTTTCTTTCTTCTACTAATTCTTTCTTTCTACTTTTTCTCACTGTTATTCTGAGCCGGGTGGATGAAAGGCTCGTGGTGCTGCAGCCAGGAGTCAGTGCTGTGCCTCTGAAGTGGGGGAGCCAACCTTAGGACACGGGTCCACAAGAGACCTCCCAGCTCCACATAATATCAAGCAGCGAAAATCTCCCAGGGATCTCCATCTCAACACCAGCACCCAACTTCAGTCAACGACCAGCAAACTACAGTGCTGGTCACCCTATGCCAAGCAACTAGCAAGGCAGGAACACAACCCCACCCATTAGCAGAGAGACTACCTAAAAACATAATAAGGCCACAGGCACCCCAAAACACACCACCAGACGTGGACCTGTCCACCAGAAAGACAAGATCGAGCCTCAGCCACCAGAACACAGGCATTAGTCCCCCCCACCAGGAAGCCTACACAACCTACTGAAACAACCTTAGCCACGGGGGACAGATACCAAAAACAATGGGAACTACGAATCTGCAGCCTGCAAAAAGGAGACCCCAAACACAGTAACATAAGCAAAATGAGAAAGCAGAAAAACACGCAGCAGGTGAAGGAGCAAGATAAAAACCTACCAGACCTAACAAATGAAGAGGTAATAGGCAGCCTACCTGAAAAAGAATTCAGAATAATGATAGTAAAGATGATCCAAAATCTTGGAAATAAGATAGACAAAATGCAAGAAACAGTTAACAAGGACCTAGAAGAACTAAAGATGAATCAAGCATCGATTAAAAACACAATAAATGAAATGAAAAATACTCTAGATGGGATCAATAGCAGAATAACTGAGGCAGAAGAACGGATAAGTGAGGTGGAAGATAAAATAGTGGAAATAACTGCTGCAGAGCAAAATAAAGAAAAAAGAATGAAAAGAATAGAGGACAGTCTCAGAGACCTCTGGGACAACATTAAACACACCAACATTCGAATTATAGGGGTTCCAGAAGAAGAAGAGAAAAAGAAAGGGACTGAGAAAATATTTGAAGAGATTATAGTTGAAAACTTCCCTAATATGGGAAAGGAAATAGTTAATCAAGTCCAGGAGGCACAGAGAGTCCCATACAGAATAAATCCAAGGAGAAATACGCCAAGACACATATTAATCAAACTGTCAAAAATTAAACACAAAGAAATCATATTAAAAGCAGCAAGGGAAAAACAACAAATAACACACAAGGGAATCCCCATCAGGTTAACAGCTGATCTCTCAGCAGAAACTCTACAAGCCAGAAGGGAGTGGCAGGACATAATTAAAGTGATGAAGGAGAGAAACCTGCAACCAAGATTACTCTACCCAGCAAGGATCTTATTCAGATTTGATGGAGAAATTAAAACCTTTACAGACAAGCAAAAGCTGAGAGAGTTCAGCACCACCAAACCAGCTTTACAACAAATGCTAAAGGAACTTCTCTAGGCAAGAAACACAACAGAAGGAATATACCTACAATAACGAACCCAAAGCAATTAAGGAAATGGGAATAGAAACATACATATCAATAATTACCTTAAATGTAAATGGAGTAAATGCTCCCACCAAAAGACACAGAGTGGCTGAATGGATACAAAAACAAGACCCATATATATGCTGTCTACAAGAGACCCACTTCAGACCTAGAGACACATACAGATTGAAAGTAAGGGGATGGAAAAAGATATTCCATGCAAATGGAAATCAAAAGAAAGCTGGAGTAGCAATTCTTATATAAGACAAAATAGACTTTAAAATAAAGACTATTAGAAGAGACAAAGAAGGACACTACATAACGATAAAGGGATCGATCCAAGAAGAAGATATAACAATTGTAAATATTTATGCACCCAACATAGGAGCACCTCAATACATAAGGCAAATACTAACAGCCATAAAAGGGGAAATCGACAGTAACACAATCATAGTAGGGGACTTTAACACCCCACTTTCACCAATGGACAGATCATCCAAAATGAAAATAAATAAGGAAACACAAGCTTTAAATGATACATTAAACAAGATAGACTTAGTTGATATTTATAGGACATTCCATCCAAAAACAACAGAATACACATTTTTCTCAAGTGCTCATGGAACATTCTCCAGGATAGATCATATCTTGGGTCACAAATCAAGCCTTGGTAAATTTAAGAAAATTGAAATTGTATCAAGTATCTTTTCCGACCACAATGCTATGAGACTAGACATCAATTACAGGAAAAGATCTGTAAAAAATACAAACACATGGAGGCTAAACAATACACTACTCAATAACGAAGTGATCACTGAAGAAATCAAAGAGGAAATTAAAAAATACCTAGAAACAAATGACAATGGAGACACGACGACCCAAAACCTATGGGACGCAGCAAAAGCAGTTCTAAGGGGGAAGTTTATAGCAATACAATCCCACCTTAAGAAACAGGAAACATTTCGAGTAAACAACCTGACCCTGCACCTAAAGCAATTAGAGAAAGAAGAACAAAAAACCCCCAAAGTTAGCAGAAGGAAAGAAATCATAAAGATCAGATCAGAAATAAATGAAAAAGAAATGAAGGAAACAATAGCAAAGATCAACCAAACTAAAAGCTGGTTCTTTGAGAAGATAAACAAAATTGACAAACCATTAGCCAGACTCATCAAGAAAAGAAGGGAGAAGACTCAAATCAATAGAATTAGAAATGAAAAAGGAGAAGTAACAACTGACACTGCAGAAATACAAAAGATCATGAGAGATTACTATAAGCAACTCTATGCCAATAAAATGGACAACCTGGAAGAAATGGACAAATTCTTAGAAATGCACAACCTACCAAGACTGACTCAGGAAGAAATAGAAAATATGAATAGACCAATCACAAGCACTGAAATTGAAACTGTGATTAAAAATCTTCCATCAAACAAAAGCCCAGGACCAGATGGCTTCACAGGCGAATTCTATCAAACATTTAGAGAAGAGCTAACACCCATCCTTCTCAAACTCTTCCAAACAATATCAGAGGAAGGAACACTCCCAAACTCATTCTACGAGGCCACCATCACCTTGATACCAAAACCAGGCAAGGATGGCACAAAGAAAGAAAACTACAGGCCAATATCACTGATGAACATAGATGCAAAAATCCTCAACAAAATACTAGCAAACAGAATCCAACAGCACATTAAAAGGATCATACACCATGATCAAGTGGGGTTTATTCCAGGAATGCAAGGATTCTTCAATATACGCAAATCAATCAATGTGATACACCATATTAACAAGTTGAAGGAGAAAAACCATATGATCATCTCAATAGATGCAGAGAAAGCTTTCGACAAAATTCAACACCCATTTATGATAAAAACCCTGCAGAAAGTAGGCATAGAGGGAACTTTCCTCAACATAATAAAGGCCATATATGACAAACCCACAGCCAACATTGTCCTCAACGGTGAAAAACTGAAACCATTTCCACTAAGATCAGGAACAAGACAAGGCTGCCCACTCTCGCCACTCTTATTCAACCTAGTTTTGGAAGTTTTAGCCACAGCAATCAGAGAAGAAAAGGAATCCAAATTGGAAAAGAAGAAGTAAAGCTGTCACTGTTTGCAGATGACATGATACTATACATAGAGAATCCTAAAGATGCTACCGAAAAACTACTAGAGCTAATCAATGAATTTGGTAAAGTAGCAGGATACAAAATTAATGCACAGAAATCTCTGGCATTCCTGTACACTAATGATGAAAAATCTGAAAATGAAATCAAGAAAACACTCCCATTTACCATTGCAACAAAAAGAATAAAATATCTAGGAATAAACCTACCTAAGGAGACAAAAGACCTGTATGCAGAAAATTATAAGACACTGATGAAAGAAATTAAAGATGATATAAATAGATGGAGAGATATACCATGCTCCTGGATTGGAAGAATCAATATTGTGAAAATGACTCTACTACCCAAAGCAATCTACAGATTCAATGCAATCCCTATCAAACTACCACTGGCATTTTTCACAGAACTAGAACAAAAAATTTCAAAATTTGTTTGGAAAAACAAAAGACCCCGAATAGCCAAAGCAATCTTGAGAACGAAAAACGGAGCTGGAGGAATCAGGCTCCCTGACTTCAGACTATACTACAAAGCTACAGTAATTAAGACAGTGTGGTACTGGCATAAAAACAGAAAGATAGATCAGTGGATCAGGATAGAAAGCCCAGAGATAAACCCACGCACATATGGCCAACTTATCTTTGATAAAGGAGGCAGGAATGTACAGTGGAGAAAGGACAGCCTCTTCAATAAGTGGTGCTGGGAAAACTGGACAGGGACATGTAAAAGTATGAGATTAGATCATTCCCTAACACCATACACAAAAATAAGCTCAAAATGGATTAAAGACCTAAATGTAAGGCCAGAAACTATCAAACTCTTAGAGGAAAACATAGGTAAAACACTCTATGACATAAATCACAGCAAGATCCTTTTGGACCCACCTCCTAGAGAAATGGAATTAAAAACAAAGATAAACAAATGGGACCTAATGAAACTTCAAAGCTTTTGCACAGCAAAGGAAACCATAAACAAGACCAAAAGACAACCCTCAGAATGGGAGAAAATATTTGCAAATGAAGCAACTGACAAAGGATTAATCTCCAAAATTTATAAACAGCTCATGCAGCTCAATAGCAAAAAAACAAACAACCCAATCCAAAAATGGGCAGAAGACTTAAATAGGCATTTCTCCAAAGAAGATATACAGACTGCCAACAAACACATGAAAGAATGCTCAACATCATTAATCATTAGAGAAATGCAAATCAAAACTACAATGAGATATCATCTCACACCAGTCAGAATGGCCATCATCAAGAAATCTAGAAACAATAAATGCTGGAGAGGGTGTGGAGAAAAGGGAACACTCTTGCACTGCTGGTGGGAATGTGAATTGGTACAGCCACTATGGAGAACAGTATGGAGGTTCCTTAAAAAACTAAAAATAGAACTACCATATGACCCAGCAATCCCACTACTAGGCATATACCCTGAGAAAACCATAATTCAAAAAGAGACATGTACCAAAATGTTCATTGCAGCTCTATTCACAATAGCCCGGAGCTGGAAACAACCTAAGTGTCCATCATCGGATGAATGGATAAAGAAGATGTGGCACATATATACAATGGAATATTACTCAGCCATAAAAAGGAACGAAACTGAGCTATTTGTAATGAGGTGGATAGACCTAGAGTCTGTCATACAGAGTGAAGTAAGTCAGAAAGAGAAAGACAAATACCGTATGCTAACACATATATATGGAATTTAAAAAAAAAAAAATTGTCATGAAGAACCTAGGGGTAAAACGGGAATAAAGACACAGACCTACTTGAGAATGGACTTGAGGATATGGGGAGGGTGAAGGGTAAGCTGTGACAAAGCGAAAGAGAGGCATGGACATATATACACTACCAAACGTAAGGTAGATAGATAGTGGGAAGCAGCCGCAGAGCACAGGGAGATCAGCTCGGTGCTTTGTGACCACCTGGAGGGGTGGGATGGGGAGGGTGGGAGGGAGGGAGACGCAATAGGGAAGGGATGTGGGAACAGATGTGTATGTATGACTGATTCACTTTGTTATAAAGCAGAAACTAATAAAAAAAAAAAAGAAAAAAAAATTATTATTACTTCCCAGGAGGGTGCTACATAGAAAACAAAGCCTCATACTAGACTGCGTGATTTTGCATTAAGGTACATGTGCTCTTTCAATGTAATTGAAATATTTTGGAAGGCAGGCCATTATATTATAATACATAACACTGGAATGGCAGAAAACCTCCTCCAGCATTTTGTAACATGTAATAAAGGGTCCCACTGTGAGAAATCTCCTAACCGGTTAGTTACTAATACCTTCTGCTGAGTGAAATGTGAAAAATTTCACCCCAAATTAGACATTGGAGGGGGACAAAACTGATTTGTAAGTAAAGGCTGCTTTTCTGAGGCCATGTTGGAACTTTGGCCCACAATGATGCGATTTAAGTGAAAGTCTTTCACTTTAGGAAAGGGAAAGCAGCATCAACTCTTCTTTCAGGTAGTTTTAGGAATAAGTGCTGCACATGCCCTCTGTGGTTAGCCTCAACCATGACTGATGTTGCTGATAACTCAGATGAAACACTAGCTAAGAAGAGAGCATGACTGTCAATAAAAGGACTGGGAAATGTGGTCTTGCAAACAGGGTTCTTGGATAATTGAACATGCCACCCATAGCATTTCCCTCATAGAAAGGTTTACGCTACTCAAGAGCTTGGGCTGAATGTTGTCTGCAAAATATTGTGCACAGGCTGGCATCTCCAGGGCTTTAGTGAGACTTGGTTGGTTTAATTGGAAGCATTGCTGTTTTGGGTTTCCATCACATTCCCCAGAATTAGCCTCCTTTGAGCTCCAGCCTCGCCTTCATTTTCTTGTGGCGATGGAATAAATAAATGCAGAGGTCTTGCTGCCGGGAAGCAGGAACAAGACCCAGATGTCAGGAATGGAAAACACAGCAGCAGCTTAAAGCTGGCAAAGCAGAGCAGTAAACAATCAGGAATAGGTGAGCTGTGGGAACGGGCGAATGGCTAGGGGAGGTGTGTTTGAGATGGGGGTGGGTAACCTCTTGAACAAGGTGCCCAATTAGCTTACAGAGGAACCAGGATGGGACCAAAGAATGGAGGGGAAAGATGGTGAATGCATGTGAGTAGCATAGTAATGTGGCCCTGAACGGTCTCTTTGCTGAGCAAGAAATGATGGAACTCATGTTTGCGTGAATTAAATTAACCTTGCGATTTAACTCAGACAGTAATTCACTGGGAAAGGCACTAGGGAGATGCATGAGAGCCTGATTTCAAAATCGTAATCCAATCCACACTATACACCTCGCTGATGAAGAAAGTGAGACACAGGGGAATCAGTTTAGCTCAGGGTGAACAAGTTCAAAACTAACCACTCCAGCTCAAACAAAACAAAACTTAACTGAACTAAACCTTCAAATCTGCATCTCTTCCCATGTGCCTTGCCTTGGGGAAAAGCACATCATATTGTCTATTCACTTAATCCGGAAATCTAGGTATTATTCCTAACCTCTTCCTCACTGAGCCCCTACATCCATAGATGTTACTTCCTTACTCTCTCACCAAAAGTCCTTTCTCTCCATACTTACATTTGCTGACTTAAACTAGGCCCTTGTCATTTCTCTTGCCTGGTCTCAGTCCTTGTAATCCATTCTTAACACTCCTGTTCTGGTGATCTGATCATGCCAGTCCTCTTTGCTCCAATACTTTGATGGCTGCTTCACCACCTTCGGGGAAATGTCCAGACATCCTGGAATGGTGTGCACGTGCATTAATGATGTGACCACTGTCCACTTCTGCCTACACCTAAGGCCCACTCTCTTTCCCTCTGTAGTCTTATTCTAAATTATTGCAATTCTTCATATCCATAGTCCTTTCTTCCTCATTTTCCGTTTGCTTGGACAGCCCTCACTCAGCAAGACTCATCTTAGGCATCATCCCCTAGAGAACCCCAGGACCACCACATCATACACCTTCAGGGGTGCCATTCCTTAGAGTGCAGTGTGAATGATGCCCCATGAGTTGTGCAGCGTGTCTGTGTGTCCTTATCTGTGTGTCTCTCTCCTCTCACTGCAATATGATCACCTATTCACTTGTGGGATCGTCCCAACAAAACAGCTCCTGGAAGATGCAACATAGACCCAAAAAGTGTTTTAAAACATGGAGTCTGGATGAGAGCAAACTCAGGTTCAATTACTTGCTCACATACTTAATAGCAGTGCAAACTTAAGCAAGCCTAGGCAAGTTACTTATTTATTTTTTTTGCTATTAAGTTTTCTCAGCTGCAAAACGGGGGATAATTATAGCACCTACTTCATCATGAGATAATCTACATTAAGTGTTTAGCACAGTATCTGAAGCATCGTAAGTCTTCAATAAATTAACTACTGTTGTTCTTGTCATTGTTATTGAGGGCAGTACTGCCTTATATTAAAATTTTAATTTCTCCTGCCACACCACAGGCACCCAGCGAATATTTGTTGACTCGATGAATAAGCAAGATAGGGCCATTGATTAACCCACGGGTGTTAGAGTGCCATGACTGGGCACACTTCCTATTACAGAATTTTACCGAAAGGAAGTAGACAAGTGTAAAGTCATCCGTAGGAAAGAGAAAGTTTCCTCAGCTGAAATAACTTGATAATTTGTCTTGTAATTGCCCCCTGCAATTTAGAGGAACACATGTTTCTTATAACAGGCATTTATTTTTATGGATGTCATTTGAGCAACAAGTAGAACAATGCCTCCTTTACTTTGAATTTTCAGAGGCCTCTAGAACTCCTAAGCCTTCTTCCCACAGTTGGGGATGTCTATAATTTGTTGTTTACCTCAGCTTTCAGAATCTGTTAAGAGTCAGAAAACAATCAAATCTTTTTTTCCAGTTGAATTTGGCAGCTAAGGAGCACCTGTCACCACGTAGGCCTAGCTTCTGGCTTTATTGAGGAATCTGTTGCTAAGACACAGTCTTAATTTGTTTGCGCAGTTTTCATAAGAATATGGGTGTTTATTCACAGAGAGAAACTGAGGCATGAGAGATAAAGGTTGGTGGAAAATTCATGATGGTAGAGGATTAAACCTCAAACAATGATTTGATTGGTCCCTTTAGAGGCTTTCAATGCATGGTCCCGGGCCCAGGGGCATCAGCGTCACCTGGGATTGTTGAAAATGCACATTCCTGGACCTCACCCAGACTTGCTTGCATCACAGAATTGCTGGGGAGTGGCCCACAGTCTGTGATTTAACAAGTCCTCTAGGTTATTCTGATGTTTGATAACATGTCAGATCCACTGCTCTAGACCCTAGACCCATACAAGTGGGTTTCAACCCTGGCTGTACATTTAGAATCACCTGGAAAACTTTAAAAAATCCCGTCAGCCTGGTGTCACTGCAGACCAATTAAATCAAAATCTGTGGAGATGGGTTCTAGGGATTGATATTTTAAAAATCTCCTCAGGAGATTCTAATGCACAGACAGGATGGAGAAGCACTGGCCTAGGGTATATTTTTGTTGCACATAACAGAAACCTGCTAAAGTAACCCAAGGTGGACATTTTGAAGGAAAAAATTCAAATAAGTTCTAACCAGAGCTGGAAAGCACCAAAACCCCAGACACTTCTTCTGTCCATCTCGCATTTTTCTCCTTCTGCGGCCATATTTTCTGTTTTCTGCTTTTCTCTGCACATTTAATTATCTCACCCTTTACAAAACAACTTCTTTTTCTCATTCACTGTTTCTGCTCTGCTTTTTCATTATTTGTCTTGTCATTGGACCAACTCCCTCCTCCCAACTCTGTGTGACCTTTTGGCTTGAATACCCACAGCTCTAGATTCCAGAGAGATTTATTTTCTCATAAGATTTTTAACTTTAAACTATGAACTAAGGATTCCCCCCACCAAAAAAACACTTTTTTTTTTTGAAGAGAAAAAAAATACTTTTCTGCTAACAGGAAATTTGCAATGTAATTTAAAAATCTCCCCACCCACCCAATAAAATAGTAGCTTTCTATTATTGACAAGAGAGAGGGGGAGGAAAAGAAGGGTAAATTTATGGAGAACAGTTTCAATTCCTTTAGTTCTTAAAACTTTCATCTCACAGATGTTTGTCTGACAACCACCTTGATTCCAGAAATTAGTCTTGACATCGCTGAATTCTTCCCTGCTTGCATAGCCCAAGCAACACACCTATCAGTTCTAACCTGCTATTCAAGAGTTTTCATCTTCTCCCATTATGACCGGGCAGACCATCTACCTATTTACCCTTTTTAATTTTTCTTACACATATGTGTTTATTTATGGCTCCATGCGTGCACCTTGCGTATCCCGGGACATTCCTGCTGTCAGTGGATTCCTATTCAATCAATGAACTATAGGACTTCATCAGATACCAGAAAGTAGCCTCAGCCATCATCTCATCTAACTTCTCAACCAACAACATCGTTGATAACAATTTATTTGGCTTTTGCTGAAGTATTTCCAGAAAACGGAAACTTTTAAAAGTGTGACACAGCACTGCAAGACAGCTATAATCATCGAAAGTTATTTCTTGCTGGTAATAAATATTCAACAACTGAATTTAATATGGAGCTGGAATCTACGTCCATGGTACGTATCCTCCTTCCTTTTGCCTTCCTCTGCTCTTTGAAATGATAGCAAATATATTTATTCATGTTTCAAATGGGAAAATTTGTAAATTTGGAGGGCTGCTATCAAGACCCCACTGAGCCTTCCTTTTTTTCTAGGATAAGCATCTCCAGTATCTTTAGGCAATCTGTGTTTATAAACATTCCCATTTCCTTGGCCTTCTGATTCCTCTCTACTGAGGTACACTAGCTTGTTTTAAAAGGCCACACTCAGAATTAAAAAACACTATATGAGATATAAGTTGACCAGTATGAGGTACATTGGACTCATTGTTCTCCTTATGTATGACCACTTTACTTCTCCAGAAGCAATTTATGATTAATTTTGACATCCATGGCTACTGAGTCATTCTGACAAACTGTCATCTAAAACCTCCAAATCTCTCATTCAAAACCTACTTCTTAGCTAAATGTCACTTTTACTTTTGCCACTGTTAGAATCTAATTGTAGGAGCTGCGTATTCCAATTTAAGCTTTTCTATTTCCAAGAATTCTGCTCTTTTTGGCCCTTATAATTTCTGCTCTTAACTTGTTTACTCTGCTATCAGTTGTCCTCAATTCTGTATCATTAGCAAATTTGACAAACACCTTCAGTTACCTACCCTGTGGGCTTAACTAACTACACAAAGACTACATTTCTACAGACTAAGGAACAAATGTGAGGAAATACCAGGACTTCTATCTCTTTGAAACACACAAATGTGTATGTATCATATATTAATTTTAAGTACACAGATCACACCTCTACAGCTTGATAAATTCTCATGAAATGAACACACCATGTAACCATCAACCAAATCGAGAGACAGAACACCACGGGCAACCCAGACGTCAGACCATAATGCAATGTCCCCCTTCCCCCGAACATAGACATTATCCTAATTTCTATCACTGCATTAGTTTTGCCTGTTTTTGAATGTCATATCAAGGAAATCATATGGATGTACTCTTTTGTATCTAGCTTGTTCTTTCATTCTTAATGCTGGACAGTATTCTGTTGAACGATTATACTACAATTTATTAATCAATTCTACTGTTTACAGATTTAGGCTACTAAAAATAGTGTTGCTGTGTATTCTTGATATCTTCTGGTGCCCAGTATATGCATTTCTGTTGGGCAGGTTCTAGAATATGTGTATATTCAGCTTTAGAAGACACTCCAAAATTGTTTTCTACAGTAGTGGTATAGATATAGTCCCACAAGCTGGGTTCAAGAGTTTCACTTGCTCCATATCCCAGCCAACGTTTGGTGTTGTCTTTTTTTTTTTTTTTTTTTTTGCTGTACGCGGGCCTCTCACTGCTGTGGCCTCTCCCGTTGCGGAGCACAGACTCCGGACATGCAGACTCAGCGGCCATGGCTCACGGGCCCAGCCACTCCGTGGCATGTGGGATCTTCCCGGACTGGGGCACGAACCTGTGTCCCCTGCATCGTCAGGCGGACTCTCAACCACTGCGCCACCAGGGAAGCCCCTGGTGTTGTCTTTTCATGATGTTAGGAGTCCTGATAACCCATTAGATGCAGGGGCATCTCACTGTGGTGTTTAAATTATATTTCCTTGATATTGATGAGGTTGAGTACATTTTCATTTGCTTAATAGCCATTTGGAACTTCTCTTTTGTGAAATATCGATTCAAGTTTTTGCCCATTTAAAAATTGAGTTGCTTCTTTTTTTCTTATTGATGTATGTGTACATTCTCTCTATGAATCATTTGTTGGATATATGTACTGCACATATGTTATTTCACTCTTTGGTTTGCCTTTTCACGTTCTTCCTGGTGTCTTTGGATCAAAAGAAATTCTTAAATGAAATATATCTAGTTTTTAAATATTTTCATTTATTTTTAGTTCTTTTTTTAAAGAGGTTTTTTTAAAATTAATTATTTATTTTTCTTTGGCTGTGTTGGGCCTTCGTTGCTGAGCACAGGCTTTCTCTAGTTGTGGTGAGTGGGAGCTACTCTTTGTTGCAGCACACGGGCTTCTTACTGGGGTGGCTTCTCTTGTTGTGGAGCACGGCCTCTAGGCACGCAAGCTTCAGTAGCTGTGGCACATGGGCTCAGTAGTTGTGGCACATGGGCTTAGTTGCTTCGCGACATGCGGGATCTTCCCGGACCAGGGATCAAACCCATTTCCCCTGCATTGGCAGGCGGATTCTTAACCACTGCGCCACCAGGGAAGTCCCAAGATTGTGTATTATTTTTTAATCCATTATGGCTATTGAATTTTATCAAACGTTTTAATGCATCTATTATGATTATCATATTCGTTCTTTCTTTAGTCTGTAAATGGAATGAATCACATTGAATTATTTTTGACGTTGAAACAACCCAACTTTGCATTCCGATTTTAACTAAATATTATGATGCATACTTGTTTCATTTTTATGAAACAATTTTAGAAAAGTTCCAAAAATAGCACAGAGTACCCATATATACTTCATCCAGTTTCCCCTAATGCTAATGTTTTGCACAATTATGGTACAATTATCAAAGCTGAAAAATAATATTAAAGCAATAGCATAAATGATACTAGACTTCATATGGATTTTACTAGCTTTTCTACCAGAGTTTTTTTATTTGTTTCAGAATCTAATCCATGATCCCCATTGTATTTAGATTTCATGTTTTCTTAGTTTCTCCTCTATGAGAGTCCCTCAGACATTCTCTGTCTTTCATGACCATGATGATTTTTAAAATATTGGTCATATTTTTACTTTTCTTCAATATGAATTTTGTCAATGTGTCTGTTACTGGTGATGTTTACCTTGATCACTTGGTTAAGGGTGATGTCTGCTGGGTTTCTCCATTGTAAAGTTACTATTTTTCCTTCTGCAGTTAACAACATCTTGGTGGAGATATTCTGACACTATGCAAATAATCCTTTTTCTCCACAAATCTTTCTCACTAATTTTGGCATGCATCAGTGGATCTTGCCAGCAACAATTATTACAGAGGCGTTCTAATGGTGATTTTCTATTTACTTCATTTCTCCTGTATTTATTAACTGGAGTCTGTCTGTAAGGAAGAACTATTAAAGCCTATTTCTTATTTCCCCTTCCAGTTTTGGCCCTGTGTCCTCCCCTGTCAGAAGTAAACTTGTCAGAAGAGCTACATGTGACTCATATTTCCTTTTATCCTGTTCAACCCTAAGCACCTTCCAATCTACCTTCCTTCCTGATAATTCTACCAACAGAACTCTTGCTAAAGTCCCCAGTGGTCTTCGTGTGCCTGGTTCTGCCAAGTAAACAGTATCTACCTAAGAAAGTTGACATTTTAAACATGTAAGAAACCAATAGATTTAGTTTCTCCTTTGTTTGGCCATTGTAGGTCTTCTGTGATTTCCATGGTCACTCCCAAAAGAGGAATGTGTTCCTTTACGGTTGTAGCATCAAAGAGACTTTGTGGCAGTCAGAGTCCACTGTGAGCACATCCAATCTCTTGGAAGATGTCAGCTACAGGGTAAGTCATTATGGTGGATGATACCAGATATTTTGTGTCCATATGCTTGCCTTTGAGACATGCTTCAACCATTATTTTCCTAAATAGGCATTTTGATTATCTTAACTATAGGATTATAGTACAAGCAGGTTGAAGGCGTGTGTAACCTCTCCATGTTTTTGATGAATAATGGCTTCTTGCCTGGTTACTCTGAATTTGTTTTTTCTATATGATATGATATGATACAGTGCATAGGACGTGAGAATTGGAGACAGGAAACCTCATCTTAATACCTAACTTTATAATGATCAACTGTGTGACTATGAGCCATTAACACTCCCTCTCTGAACCCCCATTCTTCACCTGTAAAACGAGGATAGTGAAAATACCGTCCTTGTTAGGTATTATATTTATGGAAGGAACAAAATGATGCCTGATTGGAAAGGATCTTCAATAAATATGAAGTGATGAAAAAAATGTAAGGCATTAGACCATCCACATTCCTCTGCTTGAGCATACTATAAAAAGTAGAACAGTGACCCGCTGAACCTAATTCTATTATTTCTGGGTTCCAGTAGTTGGAGCTCTGCTATCCCCACACTGAACCCAAGAGGAGATTAGGGAGAGGTAAGGAAGGAAGGACTCCTTCCTGTCAGGATAAAGTAAACAGGCTGTTGCTTGCTGAATATTAGGAAGAGGTAGAAGACGTCAAGTTATCCAACCACAGAATAAAAACTGGCCTTTGTTTCAAATTTATATAGGAAAAAGAGAAAAATCATTGTGTTGGAAAAACCTAGTTCTCCTCCTGTGTCTTTCTCTTTTACTTTTACACAGAACACTTCATTTATGACACTTCTGGGGACCAAATATTTGGATTTTTCCCTCCACCAAGCAATTCTTTGACACCAGCTGGATATCTTACAATTTAACTCAGTTCTGACACTATCTACCTGGAGATAACATCAGATCCCTCAGGTTAAGGGCTCAGTCCCAGGAGACATGCCCCCATTTCAGATGCCAACTGCAAGTAGTAGGTCCTCAGGTTACCCACAGCTTCTGTCTGACTTGGCTACAAATCAGAGGTTCCCATGATCTCCTCCCCGTTGGGTTCGATTATTTGCTAGAACAGCTTACTGTACTCAAGGGAACACTTACTTACATTTACCAATTTATTAAATGATGTGATAAAGGATACAGATGAACTGTATGGAAGCTTCTTATGGAAGCTTCCTCACATGGGCATGATCATTTATCAACTCCACTTCCAGCCCCTCTCTCTTTCCTAGAGAAGTGATGATCTGCCCTGATCCAGGAACCATTCAGGAGCCCACCCAGAGTCACCTTATTAGAACAAAAGATGCTCCTACCACTCTTATCACATAGGAATTTGCAAATGTTTTAGGAATCTCATGTCAGAGCTGGGGGTGAAGAACCAATATATATTTCTTACTACAAATCACGATATCACAGTTATGATGTTACCAACCTCTTCTAAATCCCTTATTTTTCTGGATATATGAATTTACTGTGTGTGAAATACCTTCATTTACAGGGTTAGTGAGTATTAAAAGAGGTAAAAACCCACCTATTTCACCTACTATTTCACCTGGAATTACTTCCCCTGTGTCCTGAATTTTTTTTCACCCTCTTCATTCATGTCTATTAGAAGCATGACTGCTACTGATCAGTAGAGTTCCCCCAAGGCTATTAAAGCTGAACCAACAGCTTATCCTCAGTGTCCTTAATGTCCTGTTTACACTAAGGCTCAGCTAGAGTACTGGCAGTAAACCTCAAGAAGCTTAACTGCTTTATCTTACTTAGGAAACTAGTTTAGTAAATTAAAACTTTCATCTGGGCAGGTCATGATGACCTTTATAAAATTATCTATTATGAGTGGTACATCTTAAACTAAAAGAATCTATACTATCCAATCTTAAATATAGAGTCACCATGAGTTTTAGCTCTCTTTTTCCAAAAGAAAGTTAACAATATTCATAGATAATAATAAAGCTTACCCCAAAGACTTGTGATGATTAAATGAATTAATGCATGCAAAATACATAGTAAGCATTCAGTGAAAAGATATCTATTATAATCTTAATATTTGGGAAACTGAAATTAAGTTTAAGGTACAGAGCAAGTGTCAGGGGAAGAGTTGAATGTCCCAAGCCTTCTTGCCCCACCCAAACCGGGCGACCCCAGGAAACATTGAAGCAGGTCTCCAGTGGATCAATTCATATGTAGAGTTCATCAATTTCCTATTCATTTACAAAACAAAACGTAACAAACAAACAACCTCCAGTTATCACAGCTATTATCATCTTCATTGCTCACTCTGACATAGATGTATTTGTGTGAAATCAAAAGGGAAATGCAATGAGGACTTTACTGTAAATGAGATAGTTTGGAGCCCATTATTTAATGAATGGATAAATTGCCGCTATGGAGGTGTAAGAGGGTACTGCCACTGCACTTTGTAAATCTCACCTCCTCCAGGCTCCAGTGAAGGGATCATAGCTCATAGAGCTCTCCAAGATGCACGCCATTAATTTGAGTGTGTGGTTATTTGGAGAGGGGCCGTACTAGCTAAGAAAACAAGGTTCACCTAAGTAAGAAAGCAAAGATCATTTAAATTATGTCAGATTAAGTTTTCACAACAAGGTAAAACATTGATAAATTATAATTACATTCATGTATTCTTGATCATATTATATATATATATATATAGCAACTAAAAAATATATATATTTACTTATATATATATATATATATATATATATTCTATTTATGTCTGTTTAAGCAGTTCTCTAAAGGCCTGGACTAGCAGATTCCATTTATTTCAGTGAATAGTTATGAAGTACCCTCTACAAGCAGCATAGATTCATGTGCAGAGATTTTCCTGTGAACAAGACACAAACTTCTAGGCTGCAGAGGAGATAGAAAATAAACAACAAATTACAGACACAATAATTTAACTGTAATTGTGATGAGTACTCTGAAGGAGAAAAATGGGGAGAGGGATCGCAGGGAGAGAGGGACAAGAGTGGATAGATAAAATCAATTAGGAGGCAATTGGAGAAACTCTGAGGATAACATTAGCATTTCATTTCCCTTAAAATTATGATGCTTTAGGTCTGGAGGCTATGTAAGAACTTAGAGCTCATAGTAGGTTATGTTAATAATTACATTAATATATATTTATATCATATATCATATAATAATTATATTAATCCTTATATTAATATAGTTAATGGTTATGTTAAACATGACAGTAAGAACCACAGATACAATATTAAAAGATTTGCTCTATGTTCTAGAAATGAACAAAACTGCATTTCCTTAACAATAATTCCTTAATTTATGTTCTCATCAATTTGTTCTGCTTCTCCATCTTGTCCCTATAATTTGTCCAAAGACCCGATGCTATACTGTTTCTTATCTAATGTATATAGTTTTATATTATGTTCTGGTTTTTGGAGATTCTGTCAACACTGAAGTGAGAGAACCCTTCTCGTTCATGTCACAGAAGTTCTGAGCTAAGTGTAGTATTTCAGCTGTCCCAAAGACTTGGTGTACTTTCAACTCTGAGACATCATCTTTGGGGGATGGAAGGGTCCAGTGACTAGAAGTCCCCTCTCTGTCAATCGGAGAGTGGCAAGGGTCTACTGATGCCTTCTAAATGGAAATTAAGTGATCTCACATAAAGCTTTTCTACCCTAGGAAAAGATGGTATATATGAATCCAGAGAGTGTGAATTTTTAGAAGTTTTATAATTGGTCCAGCTTCAGATTTATGGATCAGAGAATGAGACTGAAGTGTTCATTTTGGCAGTTCCAGTCCCTCAGGAAACAATATGTGCTCCTGCTCAAGAATCATCAATGGCCTGTATGTCTGAGATAAGGAAAGTTCAGCTAGAAAACAGTGAGGCTTGATGGAGCTACTCTCTAAATTTCAGTTCCCTGTGAAGTCTGTGGCTTTCCATGAGACTCAACTCAGCAATGTATGAGGCTGAATGTATGTTGCAACCTTGGTCCACTGTGATGCAGGAAGATGGGATTGAAAGATCATACTCTTTGGAGTTGGCCATATTGGCATTTGGATCCCATTCCAGTCACTTTGTAGTTGGACTTGAACTATTTCTTTCTAACTTTTCTAAGCCTCAGTTTCCTCATCTTTAAAAGTATTAAAAAAAATTGGTGTCCATTACTCAGGATAGATAGAAGATTTATAGTTGCACATATTAAGTGTTTAATGTATTGAGATGCTTAATACATACTGAGAAGTTGTTTTTTATGATGCATAGCCCCAATCACCGGCAACTCATCATAATTTGATTTTTTTTAATTGTAGACTCTTCCCAAAATCCTTGATAAACTAGCACCAGCATTCACCTTAAGCAGCTGCAGCTTCCTCGTGGAGAAATCCCGAGCCTCCACAGCACGGGTAGTGGTGTGGAGAGAGATGGGGGTGTCCAGAAGCTACACCATGGAGAGCAGCTACTGTGGCTGCAACCAGGGCCCCTATCAGGTATGTGAGGCTGCGAAATATCCATGCTTTCTGTCTGGCAGCAGTACACTGTGATGCGGAGCTATCACACACCTCTTGTTCCTGCTCTCTAGCCTGAAAGAGGAAGGAGTCTCTAGGTAGAGTCTGGCCCAGCTCCCTGATCTTGCCGAAAAACTAGTTCAGTGATTGTCTTCCCTGGCAGCACAATCTGCGTTGATCCTGGAAGCAATTTGTGCATGCCTGCTGATTTGGTTTCTCAATCATCTGCCCTCGCCAGCAAGTGTCAGGGGAGCCTCCCTCAGACAGGCACCCCCCCACCCCGGCTTTTATGGAACCTCTGCCTGGCCCTGTTTTATGCATGAGAACATTTTCTTTCCTTTTGCAACAACTGGGACCAGTCCCCTATACATCGTAAAAAAGACATAGGTCAGCATGTAGATATTATCAAGACGTAGATTGTGTTTCTCTGTCTTCTGTGCTTATCTAAATTAGCGGCTCTCTGTTATCCTGCTATCACCAGAGCAAACAGAAGCATGTGCATGACGTGGGTCTCCCCAAGATGAGTGGGGCTAGGACTCAAGTTCTAACATCGAGGGAAATGGCTCATATAAATCGTTTTCTTTCTACAGTTATATTAGCTCTTACAGTGGGCTGTTCTAGCTGCTTGTCCCACTCCCTCACTAGAGGAGCATAAATAAGGGACATTGTGACAGTGCCAGGGTAATAGACTCTTTTAAATTCATTAGGCAAACTGACAGACTACTCCTTGGTGACTTCTATTCAACCTCAAGAATACCTGGACCTCACCAGCCTTAAAGCTCATTGTGTTGGCTTTGATACTTTCCTGGAACTGCTAGGAAGTGCTTGGCATCTCCATAATCTGGCGCTTGCGGAAATCTGTTAACTATCAAAGGCAGTCCAGGGAGTGACAGGTGATAAACATTATCTAACTTCCCACCTGGTCCAAGAGATTTTTCGACACAGGGTTACTGAACCACCCATTTTGACCTATTAATTCTGTTAAATAGCCAGTTAGTTTGTCTACACAGTGGCTTGAAAGAATTGTTTTTATTACTGAATTAATAAACTGTTAGACTGAATTAATCCATATTTATCCACATTAATCCAATGCAGAGTAAGAAGAGTGAGCTTGTTGGAGAGACATGGGATTGGGCATCCAAAGACCTCACTCTTCCACTTACCAGCCGTGCTGCAAAGTGCTTACCTCTATTGAACCTATACATTTCATATATCAAACGCAGATATTAATAAGGATTCGTCTCCTTCCTACTAGACAAAATTTTTGTAAAGGCCAAAAGAAAATACGTATACAAATATAATTGGAGGTTATATCATCAGGAATCTGTTCATTCTCTTGACATTCAAAACCCATAGGACTGGAAAAAAAATAAGCCTGGAATATTGTGACTCTAAGACCTTATGGCTATAGACTTGTGCCTCTCTAGCTGTATGCTTCTTGGAGACAACGCCACACATCCCTCACAGATTTACTGGATTTGTGACTTTCATTGACTTTGTTTCTCCAAGCACCAATTCAGGCTAACAGCTTCTAGTCACATAAGTATCAGTGCCATTCACAGTAAATCAATCAGACACTCAAAGGCCCTTGAAGCTGTCATTTGAAAACTAAATGACTCATAGGTTCAGGCCCTCACCAACTCTTCGTCTTCCATGCAACATACATACTGGCTGTTGGAAATGACAGTGAAAGAGGCTTGTCCAGTGGGACAGCTTTCAGATATGGGCTCAGCATTTGCCCTGGGAAATTTTCCACATGGCCTTTGCATGGGGTCTCTATAAGGAAGAATGGAGAAGAAACTGACTAGAGAAAAGCCCTAACAGTGCCAGATCTGGCTTTGCTTTAAAAATCCTATTCTCTATATGAAACACCTCTCTGAACCGGATAGGTTTTCCCCTTCCCTTTGTTTTTCTCTCCTTACAAACATTGTCGAGTAACTGAGCAGAATTGCAGACAGTGACCAAGAGGATGGTGAGTAATTTTATATATGGGGGTTGGAGGGGCACCCTGGGGAAATGAAACCAGCCCAGAGTTGGATGTTTTGGTGATTTTTGTTTGAGGTATATAATGAAGACTACAAGCTATAAAGCAGTATAGAAATTTCCATCCTCAACATACTGCAAATGATTTTTGTACATTGAGAAGCTGAGTCCCAGTTGGGTCCTGAGGTTATTATTCTAAGGTCATCTTTCCATTTTTTGTTTAGCATTACCATTTATACAAAAGATGGAAAATACTTAAATATACCCACGAGGGGCATTCCTTCCTGCCTTCACAAGAATATAAACATTTTTGCAGTTTCTCTGGTTAATGCAGCTTTAACGTAGTTCCGATCATTTCTCCCAGCACACTAAGTACCTGATCTGTTAGTACTGAAATGAAATAGCATTTCTTACAGTGACATTTATGTTGGAACTGCATTAAAGAATATAAGCTATCAACTTCAAATAATTATTGTTAATATGATATTTTCCCTTCTGTTTTCCAGTCTATAGTTGGCTAATTAAAAAAAAAAAACTTCTCAGCTTTTGTTGTTTGGAAGATATAGTCTCTACTGCTAGGTTATATGCTTTGATCCATAATTTGTGTTTAATGTGCAAGTCCCATCTGCTGAGAGATTTACTTTCTGTATTAGGGACTGGCCCAAAGCTTTGGAGGCTGTTGAAGGGAAAAGCCAAAATGGAATGATGTGTCCTTTGGGGGCTCATTTTTTAGAGTCATTTTTCAGACTCTACGTGGACAGCTGTGTGCTTCGCACTGAGTTGAGTGTTTGCGACCTGGAGTCACATGCATGGTGTGTTTGCACATGCGAAGGCATGTGACTGGCTCCCGTGGGCTGCTTGTGGCTTAGGAGGATAATGTAAAAGCTGCCACCCAAGCAGGCTGTTAACATGCTCCTTGACAGTGCTGCTGACTCATGGGACGGCAAAGAGGGTCTTAGAGGAAGGACAGAAGATGGGTGACTCAGCTGAGGTTTGAAGAGTGACTCAACTGGGTGTTAATATTCTCTACCTGCAACTGCTTGCCTTGTATTGTGGACCCTCAAGCAATCCATCCTCTTTACCACCAACAGACGGATCTTTCAGTAACCCAAACCTATTCAAGTCAAGTACTGCCCATAACCCTCATTATGTCTAGAGAAAATCCAACTCCTCATCTTGACGTGTAAGGCCTTTGACAATCTCCTCATTCATTTTTCTGTACTCAGTGCCTTCTTTAGTATAGAATAGTTGTTAGGTATCTGTGTTGACTGACCAATGACTGAATGGATAAGTGAGCAAATGAATGGTGATTTCCGGGTAGGGTCAGATGATTTTCCTCTGTCCATGGATAATTAGAAAAAGGAGAAGAAATCACCATGGTCCAAATATGACTAGAAGCCATTCTAAAATGGAGATTTTTAAGAGTTGCTGTAATTGGTGGAAATGGAAAATACATGGGTGAGAGAGAGAAATGAGTAAGAATGCAACTCTGAGACCTCTTAGGCCGGTCACTATATACATGATTTGAGAGCATCTAATGGATTCTTTCCCCGAGTAAGGTGACTCCAGTCCAGGTGTGGAATTTCACATGGCCACATTCTAATAACAGATGATGATTAGAAAGGAAGACATCCGCCGTGCATGTGAGAGATGCTGGGATGTACCTCCTAGATCCCCCTGAAGAGGTGCTCATTTCCCCAGTGGCTCACAGCTGTGTCCATCACCAGAAATTACTTGTAGCTGGCAGAAACTGCCTTGACCAAAGCCATGGCTCCTCTGTGTGAGCCTGCATCCAATGGCTGGTCTATATGGGGTTACAATGGCCTGGCCTCCTAGCCTTAGTTGGGAAAACTCCAAAGTGGGTGCCATTCCAGCTCCAGAACTCCCTGTAGGATCGGTGGGGACCTCTGTTGCAATTGCACTGAGGTTCAACCTCCTCCTCTGCCCAATTCTGCTTTCCTCACCACTCATAGGTGTTGTTATGGTGAGAGCTCCCCCAAAACCCTTCTGCAAAACAAATTATAACAGTATTTCACAAAGGCTTAACTTAGAAAACATAAATGTTGGAACTAAGCACTTGAGCTATTAAAGATGGTTTGATAGGGACAAATTCATAGAAGAAATTAAATCATCTCAACTTGGCTTTCAAGCCTCCCGGTGCCCTCTCATTCACATTCTGCTCCCCTTAGCTGTTTTGGGAACACGGCCCACACAGAATGAGAGACTGCAGCTAGGTACAGGGCCTCTTGCACTGGTGCTCTACTGCTGTTGTGGTCCAGAAGAGAGATTGAGTGTATTAGTTTCCCACGGCTACCATACAAATTACCACAAATTAGGTGGCTTAAAATTACTCTGTAATGGTTCTGGAGGCTAGAAGTCCAACATTAAGGTGTTGGTAGCACCACATACTCTCTAAAGGCTCTAGGGGAGAATCTGGTCCAGGGCTTTCTCTTAGCTTCTGATGTGTCCTGGCTTGTAGATGCATCACTCCAATCCCTTCCCTTTGTCATCACATGGCCATCTCCACTTGTCTGCCTCTGTCTCTGTGTCTTCTCTCCTCTTCTTATAAGGACACCAGTCATATTGCATTTGGGACCCACCTATTCCAGTATGGCCTCATCTTAACTAATTATATCTTCAACACCCCTACTTCCGAATAAGGTCAAATTATGAAGTTCTTGGAAGGACACTAATTTTGGGGAGACCTATTCAACCTAGTACTCTGGTCCAGGCAAGAAAGTACAGAACATTTAGATCCAAGAACCAAAAAGAGGTTTTTATTTCTGTCTCCATATTTCTGTGCTGTGAATCCCCAAACAAATGATAACTACTCTTGTTTTCTCTCTACCTCATGATCAAGAAATTAAGAAGTTTAGATTTTCTTGGAACATTTTGGAAGACAAATTGGAGAGTCATGCCGTAATTAATGAATGCTGATTAGCGCTGCTTGAGTATTATAACATGCAGTGCCCCTAAATAAGCAATAGTAACAAATACGTCTATGGTATTTACTGTGTGTTAAACCTTTTGCAGCTATAAACTTATTCCATTTTTTGCTACCACAGGACAAAAAACTGCAAAGTTGTTTTTATCATCATCATCATCATCCTTATTTTACAAATTGGGATACTTAGGCAGAGAGGTTAAATAACTTACTCAGTGCCACATGGCTAGTAAATTTTAGAACCAGGGTTTGAATACAGGCACATCTGACCCCTCCTGCCCCTGTTTTCTGCCTAGTTGAATGTCATTGGTGAAAGGAGCCCTGGGCTTTGGAAACAGGAGACCCAGCTTCTGCTTTTGGCTACCACTAAGTAAATCTGCAACAAGGGGTTTCTTGACTCTAATAAGAATGCATAATTAGAGCTGAGAAATGGGCATAGTCTCTGGTAAATTATGTTTGAAATAAGCTGCCTATTTGGGTATCCATGGGGCTTATGGGCTACCTAGATCAGGGTTAACTGGCATGATTCTGAAACCCCTAAAAATCTTCTGCAGCCACTGCTGGGTATGTGGTTTTTCCAAGGAGAATGTGCTCTGCTTTTAGCACCAATTAGCTAGTTGTCAGGAGGCTTTGTTCATCCATCCCATCTTGTCACACCCCTTCATCCAACTTGACCTGTTTCTTTTTTGACCTTTCCAGAGTAAACAAAGAAGGATTGGAGGAATGTAATACTATCAAGTAGAGGCTTTCTAGCAGCAGGGAAAATGGGGGGAGCGAGCGGAGCTGGTCTTCAGTGAAACAACCTATTGAAGTTTGAATTAGGCAAGTTCCTACACTGTTTCCTACACTCATTTCACTTCCTAGTGACATCTCTCCTTTTCCCCTTAGAGAGCTATTGCTCTCACACAGCTCTTTGGACTTGACCAGTCTTTATTTGAGGACACTTCTCTTCCTCAAATGTCCCAAGTTGCAAAATTGCCCTTCTGCCAGGGTCTACACACACATTCTTTGACCACACACACATTTTATATGTGTGTATCACACATGTATGCACAAACATATGTACCTACCAACAGTTCTCCATAGATTTATACAGGAAGTACGGTTTATTGTTTAGTGTGGGTGTCTGTGTCAGACATAGAGTTCCAGGGAGAGCTCTGCACTTAGCAGTCATCACTTTGAGACCTGACCTCTATGAGTTTTAGTTGTAGTAGTGGTTTCCTCACAATTCCTGCCTATGGAGATGCTGTTAAGACTGAGTGAGCAACTGCCTGTAAAACATTTATCATTATGTTCATAATAAACACTCATACTTACTTATTGTTTGTACCATTATTGATGGTATATAAGAATTTTCAATGGTTGTTTTCTTTTTTCATTTTAAATAAAGACACTGAGACTCCAACTTTTATCTATAATTGTCTTACTCAGATCTTCTTAATTAGAACCTTTGGGGTTAGAGTTTAGGTATCTGTGATTTTATTAACTTTACTATGAAGACAGCGTTGAGAATGATAGACTTTGACTTTTACTGAGGCTGATATCCATATATCTGTATTTATAAATTTAGCTATATCAAAACAGCTTCTGTCTGTATTATCTAGACGTTTCCTCTATTATCTACCCTTTATTCTATCAAACTTCGTATGCAGTCTAAGCTATATAATAGTCAATTAATAGCTGAGGTTCTAGAGAAAGGGAAGGGGAATTTGTGAGCCTGCTTCTAGGGGAAGAGTGAGGTGTGGAAGACAGGACAGGAAACAGATTTAAATTCCTCCAAAATTGCTGAATTTAAAAGCCTATTCTGATCACAAGCACAACTCAAGAATATATTTTGGATCATTATTCGCTTGGAAGTCATTTTCCTGTTTTATGGGCAGCCTCATATTGGAATATAACTCTTTCTGAGCTCTGAATGGGAGTTGGGGGTATCTTAATTTCATTAATGTAAACTGAGGAATAGTATTTCTCAAATGTTAATGTGAGTAAGAACTACCTAGGGATCTTATATAATGCAGATTTCTGAACCATGTCTCCATTTGACCTGGGGGATGGCCCAGGAATCTGCATTTCATCAAGCACCCCTGGAAATTCACATTCTAAGTCACTGAGAGATGAGGCAGGATACCCAGAGGTAAAAGGCGAGATGGTTTTGAAACTAGTTTTTGTGGTTTCTGTTTTTGTTCTCTTTCTCCTGATTTGCTCTGGCCTATGGAGAATTTTCCATGGCTTTTATTGTAAAGTCTCAAATTCTCTGCCTCCCCCCAACCTTTAAAATTTTTTTTTGGTGTGTGCGTGTGCGTGTGTGTGTGTGTGTGTTTCATCTGTACTTTTAGGTAACTGACTTAGTTCTCCCACAGAAGTTGTATTTAATAAATGTCTAATATCCCAGTGAGAGTTGAAAGACATTTTTGGTTTTGTTTGTTCATTCGTTTTTCTAGCTTCTGAGACACCACCAGGTTAAAGTTTCTTAAATTGCCTGTATAACAAAAGTGTCTAGGAACTGATATAATTATATACAAAATCTTTTGCCTATGTGTACACTTTTCTGGGGAGAGTGGCTACAGTTTTTAAGATATTTTTAAAGGGTGGGCAACCAACCCAAAAGATTAAGAGCTCATGCTTTAGTTTATTGAATCCAAGATCTCCAGACGGCCCATCACAGCTTCCCAGTGTCTGCTCTTAAATCAGCTCTAGAAGTGCTTGGCTTGACTTTGTGAAAATCAAGTAGAGTCTGAATCGCTATTTCTTCTACTTATCAATTAGCACAAGAACAGTGATGCATCTCATTAAGTGTGTATTGGAGTAACTTCAGTCTAAATCTTCTGTGATTGCACATAGGACACTAATCTTTTCAGGATGTTGCTTCTCACAGGTGGTCATTTAGACTGAGGAGCAGCTGCCTCAGCTTCACCTGGGATCTATGCAGAGTCTCAGGCCCTACCTATTGCTTCAGGATATGCATTGTAATAGGATCCCCAGGTGATCCGTGTTCCCAGGAAAGCACTGATTTAGAGCATCCTTGGTCGGCAGGGAGGTGAGAAAGGATTAGGGGTGAAGAAAGGGAAAAGTTAGGGAGTTTTAACTTTTCTGGTAGGCAAGGACATAGTTCCCAGAATTTTTGTGCGCTAGACTGAGATGCTGTATGTGGATGTGATTTAAAAGGTGAAAGTAATCCCCAATATGAGACCTTTTGTTGATCCGTGGCAACATTTTAATGCTAGATGAGTTTGTTGTTTTTTCCCCCTGCATCTCTATTCTTTAACAACCGTCCCCATTCTAGGGCTTAGAAAAGAGGACCATTTCCCAAACGCCTGCTTTACCATTGAAATGCAGCTTCAGTCCTTTGTTGATACAAATATGAAATCCAGATGCTAAGGTATCATTTTAGTATGAACCTCTATTTGAATCATTCATGTCAGTCCCCTTTTTCTTATTAACTGTGATTCAACAAGTGTTGCCTTAGTGTTCCGTTTTTGTTTTTGTTTTTTAACCTCTTTGTATATCTCAAAGCACATGATGAGCCATTTATTAACCTACTGCAGGCTTAATGATGTAGTGAAATATTGTCCTCATTCTGTAGCCCTCCATTCCAAAAAGTCTGTCAGCATTATGATAAAATGTTAAAAGGAATTAAATAAAAATCAAGAGGCAGAGATGCTAATAAGATTGCCAGCAGGGGCCTTTCCTGGGATTTCTAAAACCCTGGGAGCAGTGAATTTTATATGCCCGTTGTAGAAAATGGTTTATTGTATCAAAAATAAGAACAACATCTGGCACGTGGGATAATCCAGTGAGCCTCTGATGACCTCTGTTCATTAAAAATAATTTGGCTTCAAAGGACAAGGGAGAAGAAAAGATGGTTTATCTCTAAATCTTACTCTCTTCATGTGATTAATGTAAATGCAATAAGCCAGATGCCCTAAGGGAGCAGCTATAAAACCAAAGAAAGGATTCATTTAATATAGGGTTTTTTTTGGTTTTGTTTTCATTTTGCGTTTTTTTTTTTTGTTTGTTTGTTTGTTTTTAGCTTGTAACATAGAGGAAAAGGATTGGCCAAGCCCGAGATGCATTTCTTTGGTTCTTGGTACATGACTGAGTTCTTTGGACTAGCATCTCCTTATAAATGTGCTGAGAAGGGAGGGTTCAGGCTATGAAAGTATTATCCACAGGGCATTCTCTACGAAATGGAGTGGACCCCAGACCACAGTACCCTCCTTGACTAGGAGGGGCAGGTAATGGTTCTGTTCCTCCAGCCAGTTTTTTGATATTCTCTACCATGACTTCACTTCAATGGAGCAGCCTCAGAAATTTCTATTTATAAAACTAAGCAGTGATTCTCTTTATACACCTGCGTTCCCTGAATGTAAATGAGAAGAGAACATTTTAGAATACTTTGAACCGTGTTGTCAGAAGGTAGGCATTAGATATTTTTATATAAATTTATCATTGTTTCATCAATTACTTAACACATATTTATTAGGTATCTACTTTGTTTTAAGCTGAAGTTTGGGACTTGGGGATATATATAGAAAACTAAAAACACTTAGCCAAAGTCAAATACATGGTCAATTCATCTTCATTCTTCATTCATTCTTTCTTTCTTTCATTCATCATTCAATAAGCATTTAAAAAAATCCAGACAGTATGTTAGGTGCTAAGAATATGACAGAGAGTGGAACTGACAGCTTCCTACCCTCCCAGAGTTTATAGTCCAGCCAGAAAGGAAGTTAATTAAGTAAGCAATAACAACAGAGAGTAATATAAAACAACTGGGTGCTATAAGGGAACACAGAAGGAGATAATTTAGGCCTTCCTTCAATTTTGGTTGAGTTGAATATAAATTATCCACAAGTTAATTTTTTGTGAAATTGGGGAGGATAACTTATGTGACAAGGTAGAAGATAATAGTTTGAAAGTAGGGTAGGGTCAGGGAGTGCTTGACTTTTCTTTCATCCTAGTTTCCTTTCATGCTACTTTTTTCTCATTTCATATTTCTAAATCTCCATGGAATTCCATGCTGGGGGTGTGCATTAGGCTAGACCCGGGTACACTGGAGCACTCAAGTATAATATCCTACTCCTTTCTCTAGCACGCCTGCCTTCAGGAAGCACCTGAAATGTTCTGCAGGTGTTTCTATGGAGCTCATAGTTTACTACACCTCCCTAAAGGCACACGTCAAATCAGAAAGATCAAAAATATCTCAAAATCCTTTTTAGACTGATAATAAATGATGGAATGTAAATAAGGGTAATCTTGATTATTTTATGAAATGAATTTCTGTATACCCCCAAGTATTCCTGAAAGCAATAAAAATCACAGCAATAAAAATACCCTCCCTTTGCATAGTCGTTTATAATTTGTAAAACACTTTCATAAACTTTATTATCTCAGAGAGCCAGAAAACCACCGTAGACCAAGTGTGAGAGAAAATGAAAGTGGGAGATAAGAAATGTGAGCCAGGAATGAGATGGAAAGTAATGCAAAGTGTTGCATTTCTGGTCAAAGCAGGCAGGTAGGTTTGCTCAGCTATGTGGGGTGCGTCTGGATAGGCTTGTGCAGAACAATTTCCCAGAGGGGTTGTGGAGAAGGAAGAAGGAGAGATTTATCTGCCTGCTGCACACAGCTCCCCTTCCTGTTTCCCATTAGTCAAAGTGTGAGCCCAGAGAGTTGAACCATGTGGCCCTCTTTGCAGCCACTCATACAAGTCCAGAGATGGTGAGAGAAGCCAGAAATTCAGGGTGTGAGGCTGGTGGGCCTGGCTGTATAGTAGCAGCAGTGAAGGAAGTTCTCCTAGGAATGTAACTGGTCCACCCCAGGGTGTGGAGCTGTGAGGGCCCAAACAGACCTGGGGGCACTTAAGGCAAAGTTTGCTCACTACTGAGGGTCCAGCAGCTCATGTCACCAATGGAATCTGAGGAGGCACCTAAGATATGTCCTATATAATTCCCAAGAAAATCTTTTTATATTTTCAATCATAAACATTATAAAATACAAATTGACAATATTCAATAAAAATATTCATAACCTTTGATCCTAAAGTTTCACTTCCAGAAATTTAATTCCAGAAGTGCACAAAGATACCACATACGAGGATATCACTACTTGTTAATAGTGAGAAAATGGAAACAACCTTAATTCCCATCCGTAGAGGACTGATGAAATAAACAATTGTCTGTTTAACAATGGATGACTCAGACAAAAGAAAGAAGATAATTACATTCACATGGCCTTTAGCATGTCTATACACTAGCTCCATCATGTATTGATTGTTTTTTGGGTGCATTATTTATTCCTTTTAACCTTTAGTGTACTCATCAGAAAAACGGAGATAATGATTATACCTTCTTCAGCATATTTGTATGTAAAGCGCTTAGTAGACACAAAATACTAACTAATCTTTGTCTTCACTGTCATCCTCCTAACTAACTTCTCCCATAAATATATATAATATATATAATATATAAGTGTAATAAATATAATAAATATATGTATATGTACACACACACACACATATATATATTTAGATATATATAAAATATAGGACTTCCCTGGTGGCGCAGTGGTTGAGAGTCTGCCTGCTGATGCAGGGGACACGGGTTCATGCCCCAGTCCGGGAGGATCCCGTATGCCGCGGAGCGGCTGGGCCCATGAGCCATGGCCGCTGGGCCTGCGCGTCCGGAGTCTGTGCTCCGCAACGGGAGAGGCCACAACAGTGAGAGGCCCACGTACCGCAAAAAAAAAAAAAAATATATATATATATATATATATATAAAATATATATATATAATATATATATAATATATATTTTATAATATATATTATATATATTATATATATATTTTTTCAGGTTGGCCAAAAAGTTCGTTCAGGTTTTTTGGAACATCTTATGGAAAAACCCAGAATGAACATTTTGGCCAACCCTATATAGATAGAGAGCAGATAAAGGTTTACTGCAGGAGCCAAGTAAGGAGAACAGGTGGCTCATGCTCAAAAGACTTGAACAGCCCAATGGGTCTCAGGGAAGAGTTTTCAAGGGGAAGGTGAGGTCACCTCCCTTATATATTGCTAGACTCAACCTACTGACATGAAAACAAAGATGAAGAAAATTTAAGTGGCATTCCAAGTGCTTGATAACTTGTCAGTGGTGGAATTAGAATTTAGGCTGTGTTCTAATTAGAATTAGAATACACTAAATCCTGTGTTCTTTAATTATACCATGTTGCCTCACTTTGAAGAAATTTTCAGGTGTCACAAAGCTGGGATAAGCAGTTATTGAGTTACAGGGCAAAATTTGTGTCTAAAAAGATCTTAGCAAAATGGAATCTTGGGCATAATATCAAAAGAGGAACTTAACATGGATAATTGGGAAGTCCAGCATTTGGTTAAAACCAAAAGAAATCACTCCAGTACAAGAAAGTTTATAAAAAAATATTTAGGGATTTTACTTACTGGTAATGTAATATGATTAAAATATGAACTATGACTGTTAAAAATGTGAATATGATATTCAATTGCATTAAAATTATCATAATGCTTAGAATGAGAAAGCTGATATTTCTGCTTTCTCTAACTCGGTCTAATTGCGCTGAGAAAAATGTGTTCCATTCAGTAATATGACTTGATTTTCAGACACTTAAGGGAGAATTGTAGTAGAAGTATGCAGTGGTCAGGTAGTTTTACTTTCAAAGTAAAGTTTGAGTTTACTTTCAAAGATAAAAGGTGTCCATCAGTATGATTTAAGAAGAGAAGTAATGGGATCATATCTGTTCTTTAACAGCTGTGTGCTGACTGGGACTGGGGACAGGGAGACTAGTCAGGCTATTGTAACCGTCCATGGCTGGAAGGAGGGCAGAGGTCTTGGAAACAAACAGGAGAGACAAATTCAAGAAATATTCAGGAGGTGGACTTGACCAGAGCTGATAATCGGCTGAATGAGGTAGTGAGGGGTGAAGAAGTGGGAAGACTCTAGGATGACTCCCGGGTTTCTGGACTGGATTCAAGATAGGAAATGTAGGAAGGGAAATCATCTTGTGGGCATGTGTGAGAGAGAAAGGATGATCATATACATAGGCAAGGGAACTCACTACTACTTTGGATATTACAAAAGAAACTAAAGAAACAGAGTTTGGCTTGATGGATAAACTCTATAGCCAATTCCCTTTGTGAAGTTCTTGATCTTGTGATCAGACTATTAATGGAAAAGAATGCGAAATTGCTGTATTGACTTTATGAGAAACTTTCTAACATACACTCATTACTGCTTCAACACCACTGACCTTACCCTCATTGTGGCTTAATTTAGATTCTAATGTTTATTCCTCTATATACTCCAAAATTCTTAGTATAGTTTTCCTTATTGCTACTAACTTCCTAATGTAAATCTATATGTTTGGTATTATTTTGACTGAAGAAAAGAGCCCTGGGTCAAATTTAACTATATATACTTTTTTTTTTTTCTAACCATATTATAGAAAAGTTTACGGGAACAAAATAAGAAAAGTAGTATGGCTCATAAATATATGAACCTGTGTCTATGTCTTCCATTTGTTTTGTCACTTTGATATTTCTTTCTAGACTTTGATCATATGCACATATTTACGGACTTGTTATCAATCAGTACATATATTTGTGAATTATTTATTTTTAATTAACATTGTATCATAAGAATTTCCCACATTTCTCTGAAAACATCGTGCTTCTAACAACTGCATTTTTTCCAATATTACATCTATTACACTACAATTTACTTAGAATTGTTAGACATTTAGTTTGCTTCCAAAATTTTGGCTGTTTTATGCAACTCTAAGAAGAAGATATTAATCTATAAACTTTTCCCTACTCACCACCAATATTTTCAACTAATAGTTTAGAGTTCCAAAGCAGAATTTCTAGGTCTAAGTGCTTAAAAAAAACTTGTTTAATTGGATATTACAAAATATCTTTACCAAGTTAAAACCTGGCTTGGCCTTGACTCCTTGCTTATGGTCAGAGTGAGAAGTTGTATTTCCACTTGGGCTTTTTAATTTAACCATGTATATAGCACATTTAAGCTGAATGCACAGTCAACTCGGCATAGGAGGGAAGGCAGAATAGAAATATAATGACCACTTTTATTTTTTAAAAAATTCTCAAATTCTTGCATCTCACAATTTTGATAGGCTCCTTCTTACTTTTTTTCCCCCAGACCAGCTAATGGGAAGATCAAGTGGCAACATTTCTTACGTTTTCTCATTCAGATATATTGTCATAGAAAGGAATTCATAGGATTGTTTGTCAATTTATTTTTTTAGCTTTTGTGAAATGATGTCCTAAAAGAGGCCATTGAAACAACCATAAGGTTGACTTCCAGATTGGATCATCATTTTATCATTCAATTGAAATCTCATTTACCACTGAAAAGCATTGCCAGTTACCATAACAAATCAATTTTTGTGTCCTAACACTCCTCAGACTCTCCTCCGTCACTCATGAATGGGTTGAGTACAGCTGTTCATGATCAACCCCAAAATATAATCCAGAAATAAAATATTTCTCCCCCCAAATCTCCTTGATATAGATACCTCCTCACTGGCTCAACATTGGCACAGAAATAAGACCATTTGTAGTCTCAGGAAACATTAAAGAGATTGCCAAAGAAAGTGGTGAAATGGAAACCAGAAGGCTTCATCAAGGACACAGGATATGAGTTTAATTTGGATTATGAGTTTCTTAGGAAATGATTCTGGATATATGTTAGCGTGAGACATTAGACAGATTACTGAGGCAGCAATCTCTCTAGCTCAGAGTTTCTCAGCCTCAGTACTACTGACACTTAGGGCTGGGTTATTCTTTGTCGAGGGGCTGTCCTGTGCATTGTAGGATGTTTAGCAGCATCCCTGGCCTTTCCCACTAGATGCCTGTAACAGATTCTAGTTGTGACAACCAAAAATGTATCCAGACATTGCCAGTTGTCCCCTTGTGGGTCAAAACCACCCATAATTGAGAACTATTGCTTACCTGCAGTTGTTTAGTTTCCCGTGTCCCCTCTTTGAATCTCAGATTCCTTACCTACAAAATCAGAAAATTGAACTAGATGATATCCAGTTATCCTCTAACTCTACAGGTGTTTGAACATGCCACAGCCAGAGAAACAGATTTACTGTCTATATGATCTTTCAAACCCTAGACTTCTGTGATTCCTGAAGTTTAAAAATTGCCACAATGTTCTGAAAGTGTTTTAAAAGAAACACTATGGTGTTATCAGTTGGGGAATGTAAACAAGATGGGCTACTATTTTCTCTAAGAAGAAAAAAAATTGTTAGAGACCAGAACTAGAAATTTTATTTGTGCTAATGTCCTAAAGTTTCGAGATTAGAAGCAAGCTGGAGTATGATGGAACTGGAAGACAGGAGAAAAGTGACCAAATCTAACGATAAAATAGAAGTGAAGGCAAAACCAATAAATTTCAAGTCTGAAAATACCCACATCACTTCTTTTAAACATAAAATAATCAGATAATAAGAGGAAAAAGCTTCAAGGAATCCAGGAACTGATTTCCTAAGAGCATCTGTTTCCACTGGAAGGCTTCTTTCATCACTCGGTTACTTAAGTTTCATGGGAGACTAGGTGTGAAATCCATTAATTGCTTTTCGAGTAGATTGAAAGGAATCACTAGTAATTATAATACTAGTACTATAACACTAGTAAATATAATAGTAGTATAATACTAGTACTATAACACTAGTAATTATAATAGTAATTATAATACATTCAGAACACTGGTAAGAAACAGAAATTCCGAAGTTCTAGAATGGCTGTGAGGGTGGAGCAGGAAGGAGGTGATGAAGAATAGCAAGCCATGCTCCACATTTCACTACCGTCACCATGGAAAGAGCTTTTGTGATGCTCGATGTCTATTTGGACACACAAGCATGCTGCCTGTCAGCACGCCCCATGTGCCGAATAGAACCAATGGATTTGGGTCCAGCTTCACAGGCAAGAACATTCTCATCTGAGAGATAACACTGGACAAAATTCACTCAGAAAGAAGAAGAGGAAGTGATATTAAATCTCTCTCTTTTGCTTGGTCTCTCACTCTCTCTCTCTTTCTCTCCTAACCCTGCACTTCCAAACTATCTAGCAGGGCAACTTTCACAGTCATACAGTAAGCATTCATGACTTTGAAGGATAACTAGTAATGTTATTTAAGTGCTTGCCATGAACTTGAAACCTGACTTGGCCTTGACTTCATAATACATCATGATACTTATTAGGGCTTACTATGTACTCTTATGTTTGCATGTGTTAGATTAACTGTCAATATAAACCTTTAAGGTCGTTGTTTTTTCACCTACCTCTTTAGATAAGGAAATTTGAGCAGAGAGTAGTAGTTGGGTAACGTGTCCAAAGCCACACAGAGAGTAAGTTGACAGAGCTGGGATCTGAACCCAGTCAGACTCGCTCCTTGAGCCTCTGCTCCTTGCTACCATGTCCTACCACTTCCCTGGGTGTGTTATAGCATGGTCTTCATTCTAACTGCCACCTTATGAGTAGTTATTATTTTTATCTTTTTTCCACAGATGAGGAAACTGAGGTACAGGGAGGTTGAGTCATTTGTCAAAAGTCACATAGAAACGAAGTAAGGAATTCCAATCCAGTTGGCCAGCTCTCAGTCTTTGCCCTTGCCTCTGTGCCTTCTGCCCCCTGTGGAGGAGCTACAAGGACGTGTGCTAAGCTACTGCCCAGTGAGGTAGATGTCATCGGAGTCACACATAGGGTGACATACTTTCCTTGTTCAGAGAAGGAGGATGTTACATTTTGCTGCTCGGAAAGGGGTGTCCAAGAAGACTTCATGGAAGGGGTGGTATTCGCTAGGGCTTGGGGAAATGGGCTAACTTTACAGGCAGAAGTTGAAGGGAGGGAGTTCTAGGAAGGTAAAACAGCATAAACAAAGGCACAGAGGTTGAGTTTTGCAGGGTGTTCCTGAAAATGTTCTTCAGTTGGTCATGGAGAAGTTGAGGGCAGTGAAAAGGGTGTCGCCTTTCCTGAAACAGATAAGCTGTAACTTTCTTGAAGATTTGCTTGAAAGTACAGCAATTCAGGGAAACTCAGAACTCAGAAAAAAAAATTGGGGGTTAGAAAGAGATATGGGCACACTGACGAAAGCGAGTACCAAGGAACAGCCTTAGAAAATGACCAAGAACAAGGCAGATGCTGCCATGGGGACGTCTGTGGTAATCACCCAGCAGTGCCTGGGCTGGGTTACCTTTAGAAGTGGGGATCATTCCAAAAAATCACAAGACGAGAATCACAGCCCAGTAGGAAACTTCTTACTCTTCCACAGGCCCTGAGGACTCACTAGAAATCCAGTTATCTTTCAACACCATCCTTTTTCTGAGACAAATTACTAGTGTGTAAATGTATCGATATGGAAAGTGTTACGAACAACTAACATACGTATGCTGGGCACTGTTGCCAGTGATTCTAAATATTAACTCCTTTAAAGGTATCAATAATGTTTAAGTAACTGCACAATTAGCAAATTACACTTACAGTAAGAATAAGGTTTATGAAGAGAATTTTAAAAGTCTGCATTATACCTTCATTAATTGAATACTGTTATATTTGAGATCACAGTGAGTCTGAGTTGACTACTCTACTGACAGGCAATACAGTTTCTTTAATGAAAGTGAATAAAGAATCTAAGCTTAGGGGGCCTCAGGCTCTTAACCATGTTACCAAAGACTCTGATGCAGTTGGTCTCCTCCAGTTATCACCAAGAAGAGGATACAGCCAACAGGAACCCTGCCGGCCCAAACAATGGGGCGTGTCTGGGTAGAAGAACATTGACAGCAGTAGCTATTGAGGACAATTCTGTCTCCTGTGCCCTGCATGGGGGAAGTTACTGCAGGGAGGGCTGAGATCTGTCAGATTCAGCTTTTCAACATTTTTAATAAGGCTGAAGCTCACATAGACCTAGATCTCATTTGCCTGGGGTCAGGCACCACGGCAAGCAAATCTGATCAAATTCAGCCCCTGGAGCGTCAGGCCCACTGAGATGGAGCACAGCGGGCTCATCTCCAAAGCAGAGAAATACTACTCCTGTAGTATTCTGTTTGCAGTCCAAATAAGCTTTGTTTTTTGTTCTCCTTCTCAGGCAAAATTTTCACCTGACACTAGGCAGCATAACTGAACAAAGACCCATATTTGTTGCGAGTGGCTCCTCCCTAGAGAAAACTAGAGCGAGTGTCTTTTACTTTTTGTTAAACCTTTATTAATTTTTGATTGTGAATAATATGTGTTATCAATGTTCACTGAGATAACTGAGAAAATACTGATTGGGGAACAATATAAAAAATATTAAACATCCCTCATGCACTTTTACCATTTTCATGTATATCTTTCCAGAATCTTTATGCATATATTTGTATGCTAAGTACATAAGCACATATAAACAAGTATTTTCAAAAATATGAATAACCTGTAATTGTTGTTGTGAAATCTATCATTTGGGGATATCTGTTTTATTCTGAAATTATTTCACTTACAGAAATGTTGCAAGAACAGTATAAACTACTGATCACCCAGATTTACCAACAGTGTGCATTTTACCCAATCTGCTTTATAATTCTCCCTTCCTTTCTTCCCTCCTTCCCTCCTCTTTCCTTCCTTCCTATCATCTATCAATCTACCTTTTTATTTCTCTAATCTATCCTCTATCTATCTGTCCATGTATTATTCTGAATCATTTGAGAGTAATTTGGAGACATCATGCCCTTTTGGTTTGTGTTTCCTGAAAACAAAGACAATCTCTTATATAGCCACAGTAAAATATTCTCTTACATACTATTATAAATTATGAAATCAAAAAATAAACCTTGATGCAGTACTATATCTAACCAGAGTCCATCTTCAATTATCCCAATAATGTATTTTATAGCTCTTTTCCCCTTGTTTTGGATCCAGCCCAGGATCACATATTACATTTAGCTGTCATGTCTCTTTCATTTACTTTAATCTAGAACAGTTTCTCATCCTTTATCTCTCTTAACCTTGACATTTTTGAAGGAAATGTCCCTCACGTGGATCTGTCTGATTTTTCTCCCATTGTTAGATTCAGTGTATGCATCTTTGACAGGTATATCACAAAAATGATGCTGCATCCTTTTTGGTGCATATCAGGAGGTACATAGAGTATGTTTATCCCAGTATCAATGATGCTAAATTTTATCACTTGATTAGGTGTTGTCTTCCAGGTTTATCCATTGTAAACTTACAATTTACTCCCATTGTATTAAATAGTTTTCCCATGGGGAGATATTTTGGGACCAGGGAAATGCCCCCTAATAGGCTATTTCTCAACAAACCACTAGCTTAAGATCTACTTAGGTTTTTCTCACTGCATCATTATTTTTTGTCTACTAGTTAGCTTTCTATGACAAGAAAAAACTTTCCCTTCCTATCTATCTGTGTATCTGTCTGTCAGTTTGGTAGGGATTCATGGATTTGTCAATGAATTATAGGCCATCAGTGTCATTTATTTTGTAGCTCAAATTTCTCCACATGTGGTAACAGGGAGCCCCTTCATGCCGTCTTCTTCCTTTTTGGATATATTCTCATCGTTCTCTGAACACTTTGTTAGCTTCTGGCACCACAAAGTATTCCTTGCTAATTTTGTACTTTCTCCATCCTGGCTGTGGGATCCAGCTTTTCCTTCATGAAACAATGGCTATTTTCACAGAAGAAAAGCATTTAGAAACCACTGTCTGTGGACTAGGTATGCTCATTGCTACTGAAGTTTCTCATCAGACAGACCTAGGAGCTAGGAGATATATATATATAGCATATAGATAGACAGGAGGACATACAGATTTCTCCAGTGCAACACCAAAGAATATATTCTAATCTTTCTTTTTTTCATATTTTTAGTTGTCTTTTCCAACAGTGAGAAACCTGATGAGATAATTGAAGAAATTTCTGCATTATTCAGCTAACATATGAATTGCACTGACTAATTTTAAAATCAACTTTATTGATATTTAGTTTATATACAATAAAATGCACCCATTTTACCTGTCCTGTTTGAAAAGTTTTGTCAGTGTATATACCACTGAAACCACCAACCACAATCAGGATGTAGAATATTTCTTTTTTTTTTTTAAACATCTGTATTGGAGTATAATTACTTTACAATGTTGTGTTAGTTTCTGCTGTATAACAAAGTGAATCAGCTATATGTATACATATATCCCCATATCCCCTCCCTCTTGAGCCTCCCTCCCACCCTCCCTATCCCACCCCTCTAGGTGATCACAGAGCACCAAGCTGATCTCCCTGTGCTATGCAGCTGCTTCCCACTAGCTATCTAATTTACATTTGGTAGTGTATATATGTCCATGCCACTCTCTCACTTCGTCCTAGCTTCCCCTTCCTCCCACCCCATGTCATCAAGTCCATTCTCTATGTCTGTGTCTTTATTCCTGTCCTGCCCCTGGGTTCATCAGAACCATTTTTTTTTATAGATTCCATATATACGTGTTAGCATACTGTATTTGTTTTTCTCTTTCTGACTTACTTCACTCTGTATGACAGACTCTAGGTCCATCCACCTCACTACAAATAACTCAATTTCGTTTCTTTTTATGGCTGAGTCACTATAAAACCCTTAGAGGAAAACATAGGCAGAACACTCGATGACATAAATCACAGCAAGGTCCTTTTTGACTCACCTCCTAGAGTAATGGAAATAAAAACAAAAATAAACAAATGGGACCTAATGAAACTTAAAAGGTTTTGCACAGCAAAGGAAACCATAAACAAGACAAAAAGACAACCTTCAGAGTGGGAGAAAATATTTGCAAACGAAGCAACTGACAAAGGATTAATCTGCAAAATATACAAGTAGCTCATGCAGCTCAGTATCAAAAAAAACCAACAACCCAATCCAAAAATGGGTAGAAGACCTAAATAGACATTTCTCCAAAGGGTACAGAATATTTCTAACACCCCCCCAAAGTTTCCTCATACTGCTTTGTAATTAATCCTCCACTACAGAGATCAGCTCTAGGCAAACACTGAGCTCCTTTTTGTCACTGAAGATCATACTTCCCATTTCTAGAATTTCATATAAATTGAATCATAAAATAAGTGCTCCTGTTTCTGCTTCTTTTACTCAGTATGATGTTTTTGAGGTTCTTCATCTATGTGACACTGATTTTTGAATGATAAAGCAACCTTGCATTCCTAGGATAAACCATATTTGTTCATAATTTGTTAACTTTTTATATGCTTCTAGAGTCATTTTGTAAATATTTTGTTAAAGATATGTGCATGTGTGCTTTTGCAGTATATTTGTTTTGAATCTTCTTCCTTATACTGTTTTTGTTCAGTTTTGCACACAAGGTAATGTTGGTCTCCTAAAATGTGGTGGAAAATGTTCTTTCTTCCTATACTTTATTAAATAGCCTGGAGAATATTGGTACTATGCGTTCATCAAATATTTGATAAAATTCACCAGTGAAATCATCTGGTCCTGGGATTTTCTTTGTGGGAATGTTTTTTTGTAATGATATAAGGCTTTGGTCACACTCTAGTAGCTTCAAATATGTATATATTTAATTTAGTCCAATACTGAAATTTATAATCTGGGGGCAGGTTAGTATGACACATAATGCTTGCTCATTACCAGAAGTACAACAAAGTAAAATATAATTTTTTAAACTCAATGATATATTGGGGCAAATTTCTACATCAACGAATACACACAAGTACTGTAGAGTATTTCATTTCGTGCATGTATTGCAATTTTTTTACCTGATTTTTCCACTTGTGTATTCACACTCATTTTCTTTAAACCCACTCTTTTGAGGCCTTTTTTACTCCAATGACATTGCTAATGCCAAGCTAATGAATTACCTCCATGTTGCTAAATCCAATAAGTTTTTAGCCCCCATGTCACTTGACCCATCAGCAGTGTTTGACTAAGTTGATCACTCTCTCCTCAGTATACTTTCTTCACTTAGCTTTAAGGACACCACCCTTTCTTGGCTTTCCCTTACCTCACTGGTTCTAGTTTTTTGTTTTTTTTTTTTGCGGTACGCGGGCCTCTCACTGTTGTGGCCTCTCCCGTTGCGGAGCACAGGCTTCAGACGCGCAGGCTCAGCGGCCATGGCTCACGGGCCCAGCCGCTCCACGGCGTGTGGGATCCTCCTGGACCAGGGCACGAACCCGTGTCCCCTGCATCAGCAGGCGGACTCTCAACCACTGCGCCACCAGGGAAGCCCCAGTTGCTACATTTTGATGTGTTTTGATGGTTGCATTTCCTGTGGAAATTCCTGTCCACTTCCTGAACTCTTAATGTTAAAATGATCCAAAGCTCTGTTCTTAGTCATCTTCTCATCTCCTTATACCTTAAATCCCTTGATAATCTCAACCAGACTTATAGCCTGAAATACCATTGCTGCTGATTATTCCAAATTTATGTCTTCAGCTCAGATCTGTCTTATAACCTCAGACTCAGAAGTCAGACAGACATTTCAATCTCATGTTCTACACTAAATTCTCCAAAACCTGCTCTGCCCCCAGCCTTTCTTATTTCACTTGATGTCAATTCTATCTTTCTGGTTATTCAGTTCCAAATACTTGGATTCAGTTGTGACTCATATTTCTCTTATATTTGAACAAACTCCAGATCATACTGGCTTTACTTTTCTCATACATCCAGAATCTTATTACTTTTCACCATGTCATTGCATTATCTATTATTACTGCCGCTCATTCCTCCTATCTCGCCCACCCCTTTCAGAGTGTGAGCCACCATCATCTCTCCCCTGGATTACTCTATAAATCTTCCAACTTTACAGCTATTCCCAACACACTCATAATAGGATCACATTAATCACTGGACTTTTAAAATTTAAGTTTAATTATGTCATTCCTCTACTCAAAGCACTTCAGTGTTTCCCCAATTTACTCATTCTACAATCTAAAGCCCTTACAACAGTTTATAATTTCCTACGCTCCCTGCTCCCTGGTGTGTCTCCTCCTTATTCCCTGCTCCAGACACTGTGGTTTCCTTACAATTCTTTGAAATCTCCCGGTGCATTCCTGCCCAAGGGCTTTGTCCTAACCACTCCCTCTTTTTCTGGAGATCTACACAGCTAACCACCACCTTCAAGTCAGCACTCAGCTCTCATCGTCCCAAGGCTGCCTACCTTGACTGTCCTTACCCTCAGAGCTCCCAGTTCCATTTACCCAGTTTTCCTTTTTCTTTTTCCTGTATCACACATCACCTTCTAATATAAAATGTACTTACTTGTTATCTTTACTCTTTATTGTCTGTACTCTGTTAAAATTTAATCTTCTTAAGAGCAGAGATCTTTGTTTTGTTCACTAATATACTGCGCACCAGAAAGAAGAAGCAACACATCGTAGATATTTAATTAATTTATCTTGAATGAGTGATTTAGGCAGGTTGTTCCCATTTTCCAAAACAAGGTGGATCTAGCTATCACATATCTATCTGTCTGCTGTCCATTCAATCAGTAATCCATCTATCATTTATCTATATCTATAGCTATAGCTATATCTACATCTATATCCATAGCTATATCTACCATTTTTCTATCCATTTGTTTTTTTAATATTTACCTGTTTTGGACAGTGTTAGATACTGTGGGAAAAAATAGATAAATATACACTGATGATGGGGCTTCCCTGGTGGCTCAGTGGTTAAGAATCTGCCTGGCAGTACAGGGGACACAGGTTCGAGCCCTCGTCAGGGAAGATCCCACATGCCGTGAAACAACTAAGCCCATACACCACAACCACTGAGCTTGCGAGCTAGAGCCCATGAGCCACAACTACTGAGCCCGCATGCCACAACTACTGAAGCCCATGCAACTAGAGCCCGTGCTCCGCAACAAGAGAAGCCCCCGCTTGCCTCAACTAGAGAAAGCCTGCATGCAGCAACAAAGACCCAATGCAGCCAAAAAATAAATAAATTAAATAAATAAATAAAGAAACACTGATGCACTGGAGCCACTCACATTAGCTTGCTAGAACTGATTGTTAAATATTCAGGAATTTTACAATCCGGTTGTTAAAACAGTGGTAGCTTGAAATTGGCCATGGTGAGAGCTTTTACATTATATAAATTGGAAAATGCTACAAACCAGGGCTTTTCTCATCACCCCTCAGCCTCAGAGCCCATTTATCGGTGTCATTGGAAGTACAAGGCTTATTCTTTACCATCAAGCAGTTAAATTCCTAAGCATACAATTCTTAAATATAGTATGTAATAGAACATAACGGTACTTAAAATTGACTCTTGCCATACTTGTGTTTTGTGGAAATAAATGAGAACAGAGAAGCAATTTATTCAGAGCTTGCTATAGGAAAGGAATCAGGCACCATCACTTGTGTTTAGCAGAGACTCAGAGGCAATCAGGTAGTTGAAAAAGCTTTATAGTGAGAAAAGGGGAAAGCTTCAAGTTGGAGGTTGTTGGCTTGGGGAAAGTGGATAAATAGCAGAGGGGCACCTTATGTGATTGGTTTGGGAAGAATATTTGGCTTTCTCTAGTTTGTCCTGAATTGGATGAGAGAGGGGTGACAGCTGGGGGAGCTGGTCATCATTGACCCAGTTCTGGCCATTCTGGCTGATTGCTGCAGAGGTCGCAGTTGGGTATTCTAGGCTTCATATGTGGATCAGAGTCCTATTGTCATATATGGTCTGGCCATTGTCTGTTTGTATATTCAGTCTCCCAAGCCTCTGTTTTGGTCATTCCCTTGCTTGTGAGAGACTGACCAATTCAGAGAAGGCTCAAATTCCAGATCTTCATTTCTCAGTGATTGTCACCATTGTCAACTGTATTGTGAGATCTTCTTGACCTGGTTGTTGTATCATGGTGGTTATCATTGGGTGAGAGAATATCTTTGCAGAAGCATTTAAAAATCTGGACAGGGCTTCCCTGGTGGCGCAGTGGTTGAGAGTCCGCCTGCCGATGCAGGGAACACAGGTTCGTGCCCCGGTCCGGGAAGATCCCACATACCGCGAAGCGGCTGGGCCCGTGAACCATGGCCGCTGAGCCTGCGCGTTGCGTACCGCAAAAAAAAAAAAAAAAAAAAAAAAAAAAAAAAAAAAAAAAAAAAATCTGGACAGAATGCACTGGACCAGTGTCATTACTACTGTGATAAAGACAACAATTACTGGTTCCTGTAATATGCTTCGGGCTCAAGAACCCCAATTGCCAAGAGTACAAATCCCAGAGGTTATGGGGATCAACCTTGTAGATCTAAGTAGTCTTTTCCATAATGCAAGGTATAGCCTGTTCTACCTTGCCTGTTTGATCCAAGTACAAAAAAGTATTAGCAATGACACAGATGCCACCATGAGCCCACAAGAAATGTAGAGCAAGGCGATTGTACATCACTATTCATGTCAATGAGTGAGACTGATCTATATTTCACCTAAGGCAGAGTAGTATGCATAATGACTTCTGTCAGAGTCAGTGATAAGTTTTTTACTTCCACTGTTTGGAATACTGCTCTGACTGTTCTCATATACGATGAGTCAGTTTAAAACATGGCAGCATCTATTCTAAGGATATTATATTGAGATAACTTATTTAGACATGTTAATGTATTTACATGTAAAAATTCAACTTAGACTTTGTTGCTTTTGGGCAGTAAAACTACGGGGTCCATTGTTGAAAGTCAATATAAGGATGAATTTGGTATTAATAAGAACTGTGAAAATGGAGCAGACTGTCTTGAGAATGTAGTGGACTTCTTGCTATTTAATGCTTTCAGGCAGTGGTTCTAGCTTTGAATGGGAGTTTGAAATAGATTAACTTTAATGTCTCTTTCAATGCTAAGGGTCTGTGACTCAGAATGATTCTTGAGAGATGCAGATTAATGACTAACTGCTATAAGAAAAAGAGAATGACTGATTTTAGGGTAATCACATAGAGGAAACAGAGATTTGTTTCACACTGAACTGAGTTTTGCTTAGTTTCTGAGTCAGAGTTATAAAGGGAAATTTACTAGCTTTATGTTGTTTCATCTGCCATACAGAGTATTCTATAGTCAGATGTTCTTCTCCTAATAATTTGGTGTCTTTTCTCCTTAAAGACTATGTGGATCATGTAACTGAAGATGTTCCCATTTTTATTTTAGTGGCATGAAATCCAGGGGCAAATTTTCAGTTAAACATTTTAACTGCATATGTTCAGATTGCCTCTATATTTATGGTTTTTCTTCCTGGTCTCAATCTCCTATTCTAAATGATATTGTGTTGGCTCTTTATTTTTATGTTTGGTATTTACATACATCATACATTCTTCTAAGTACCTTAAATTCTTTGTGCAATGAGATGGAAAATGGATGAATGGATGGATAAGTGGATGTAAGGATAATGATTTGGCAAATCGGTGTTCTTTCTGGTAAGTTCCAGTAAGTAGTGATGTCGTCATGTTCCATAATGATGGAGGAAACTGTCAATCACTATCATTACCAGCAGTTTCCTCCATTACCCAACATCCAAGTATCTTTTTTCCCCAATAGGTTCCCATTTTGATAACCACCAGCCCTAACCTAATACTTACTTGGAATAGTGGTGATATACAATGGGATCAAGTTGGCTAATAACAAATTGATTGATGATGTTTTAGGATTTATTTTGCATAGCGTTATTAGGGTTCAGTATATGCTAGATATATATGAGAAGGCTTCTCATAAGTCCCATATTGAAAGTAAAACAAAATAACAGCTGACTTTTATATAAGCTATTTTTGGGACCCCAAATGGTGGTACATTTGATCTGTCATCTTTGTTAGATTGAACTTTGAAGTACTTCTGTTGTACAGTAGTAAAAAGTGATTGCTTCTCTATAATTATTACTGATCTGAGCAGGTCTAGAATGCTGTATTCAGTTCTGGGCCACATCCTTGGGAAGGACACCAAAAACCTGAAATGGGTTCAGAGGAAGTTAACAAATTGATGAGGGGTTTTGGAAGCACCTCACGTCACACTGCTGGAACTGCGAATGCTTAACCTGGAAAAGTGATTACTCTAAATTCATATGGTTACTTCTTTCTGATATCAGACTTGAATTTGTCCACTGTTTAATAAACTTTGTACATAAATGGAAGTCTTCCAGAAATACAAATATACCTATGCATTATGGCATATGTTCATTGTACTACAGTGTACTTCATGAAGTACCCACAAGATGCTAAAAGATCTTGCAAAAGGTCTGTATGATGTGGTTTTCTGCTTACTGCTACGTGGAAACCTATCTGTCAAGAGCCCTTTGTACATGCCTCCTGGACCACGTTCTGGGGAAAGTCACCCACTGGCAGTACTGGAGAGGATTTCGTCTGTCACTCAGTCTGCTTTTTGTTTCTTGCCGAAGGCAGCTGAGACGGATAGATTCGGAGAGATGCCTGCAGCCTGGCAACTGGTTTCTAGGACAGGAAGCTGAATCCAAAAGATCCTTGGAGGGGTGCACTGCTTTTCCTACGCTTGCCTTTACCCCTAAAGTAACTCCTGAATCTACTTTTATCAGTAAGCAGTATCATAATGAGCAAATGTAAGAGAGTAATTGGGCTGACTTGCTCTTTCAGTGGCATAGAGTCTCAAGGAATTTTATATCTTAGACATTCTGGACACTCCTGTAGTAGATAGAGCAGGGCAGGCTGATGCTAATTTAATCAGGGTAGAAGAGGAAGTCTCTAACCAGTATTCCCTGTAAGCTCTGACACTCTCCAGGGGTCCAGAGCCTGCTTGACTTCATTTGTAATTTTTGCAGACCTCCTTTAGTGAAACTCTACTGGATATTAAAATGTCCTAGGATTCGTGGTAACTGAAACCATTTTTTCCCATTTGCTTATTTGCGTTAAGCTTCAGACAGAACCCAGGGAGCAAACAGCCTAGCAGGAAAGCCTGTTGTCAAAGGAGATGGTGGGGATAATATGGGGACCAGGTCTGATCACTGACAGTCATTTGATTGAAAGAGAGGTTGCATAGATTTGATTATTAATGAACAGATTCTTCTGTAGACAGCCAGCTGAGGATTTGAGGGATATCAAATCCTTAAGCCAGGTATTGTGAAAATTGTTGGACAATACATTATTTGATTTTGTTTTTAGTATATTTACCTTTCGAATTATGCATCGCTTATGTCAATAATACAATTAATTTGCATTTCTTGACATTTGCATTACTTGCATTAGAGTTGAGGGATTGAAAACCTGAAGTACATTGGACAGAAATTTTGCTGTGACGTTAAGCATCAGTCACGCTTTTTAGTTGGGTGTAAGTGGATTAAGTAATACAATGAGAGAATAAATGAATGATCAAATACAGAATTTTTTTGAAAAAACACATGATTAAGGTGCTTTCTGTGTCTGGAAAGATAGACAAATGTTTTGCCAGGCCAGTTAGGAAGAAGTCATGAATGGTGTGCTGTGGGAACAAAAGGAAAGAAAGAGAGGCATTTTTACTGGTATTTTAAGCAGAATCATCAGTAATAACATATTCTACTTAATAACAGTTTTAATTTCCCAAAGCCCTCTACATTCACCATATCATTTTATTTTGAGGTAATTTAGGCAAATTATCATTATTATCCCATTCAATAGATAAAGAAATGGAGATAGGCAGGGTAAATAATGTGCTTAAAATAACACAGCTGGTTAATAAATGGATTGAAGCCAGGACCCAGGCCTCTTAGCTTAGCCACTTAACTCTTTCCACTTGATCACTTTGCCTCTCAAAATTTACAAATGATCTCCATCCAATTTAAGCCTCCAGTGGCTGACTATACCTTGATTCTTTCCTTCCGTCCTTCCTCCCTCCCCTCCTTTATTCCTTCTTTCCTTCCTTCCTTCCTTCTTGTTTTCCCGTCTTCCCACTTCCTTCCCTCCCTTACTTGCTTTCTGTTTTTCTTCATCTGTAACACCATGGCATTAGTAGACATTAGCAATCTCTTTGTTTAGGACCTCTAAAACCTTTTCATCCCTCCTTTCTCATTCTGAATGGCAGCATGGCTACCTAGCAGAGGCCTTAAGTTATTTATGTATATAAACACACACACATATATTTGGCTTTGAATACCAAACTCCTAAACCCACTTACTCATAGTAACCCTGAGCTTTACATTCTTAATTCATCTCATGAGGTATGGTGGGAGTTGTTATAAAATAACTCCTTTATAGAATTATTTTGATGATTAAGCTTGATCATCATGTGAAGCGCTTAGCTCAACTTCTGTTACACTGTGAGATGTATGTACTCAATAAATGGTAGCTGTTGCTGTTGGGTTGTTTTGCTCACGAAGCAACAGTGAAACTGAAATTTTAAGAAAAGACAAAAAGCCATCCTCATTTCAAAGAATGGGGATGGAGTCACAGAATACACAGCACTGATTTGAGATCAAACCCAGGTATTGTATCAGTTGGTTTAGGGCCTTTTCTGGCTAAATCCCAGTCAACTTTCATATTTTCTTTGCATATGAAAGATATATAATGGGTTGAAAAAATGCACAGCCAGTGGGGAATGCATGAATGATGGAGTTTACAATATGTTTGTGGAGTCATAATCACAATTTACCAGAACGGGTAGCCTCTATATTATCAACAGGTGGGAAATTATTCAAAGATCAGGACTTGACCGGAGAAACGTCTTAGAATTTGCAAGTAAGAATGCTAAGTCAAATGCATTAGTAGGAAAAAGAAACAAGGTCCTGAGGGGGCGGGAGACTTTAGTCATGGTTTGGTCTCTTGGAGTCAACATCAAAAGTGTTCCTTCTAAGAGGAATTCTAGGATCTCTGCTCCTCCAGCCATGGACCAGTGCAGGCCCTATTCACAGCAGTGACACATCTTAAATCAGGCCTCTCACCCTGGCTGTTGACACATTGCTGGGTGTGGACCGGCCGAGTAATTGGATATGAAGCCCCATGCCAAATGGTTCCATTACAGTTCAGTAAAAAGCAGTGTGACAGGGTGAACGCAGGAGAGGTCAACAGCCATTTCCTTCCAAACACAGGTTTCCTAAGTTACAGCATAAATCCTCCCCTCTAAAAGATCCAACATCTGATGTGCATTTTAACATCTCACTTCTATATGTTAATTATCTTACTCAGGAAATAGTTGGAAGCCGACTTAGTAGTCAGCTTAGACTTAGGGATATAAAATCCATTTAAGATTTCTCCTAATGTTGTCATTTCCCCCAGCCTTCAGAATCTGGGCACTTGGCTAAGGGCTTAGTGTAATATTGCAGCGATGTGTGCTGCCTCTCTCTGTTAGCCAGTGCCCCCCACCCCGCCCCCAGTTTCCCATGCCCAACCATTTTGCTTCCAAGATGGACATCCTGCCTAAGAATGGGATCAGGCTGGCACAGTACCTACCAGAGGAGGAATCGCTGCTTTCAGAGGGAAGCACTGAATCAAATCTCTCAGAAGGGGAGCCTGACCCCTTCCCTCTCTTCCCACCTCCTCCATCTGGAAGAGAAGAGATTTGGAAGTTGCCAAAGTTTAATTACTTCTACTGAAAGTGACAAAAAAAATGTGAAAGCTTATCCTTTAGTGAAAGTAACTCAGAGGGCCCTACGGACATTTGCAGCAGTCTGTTTGCCATTTGTTTTTTCTCTTTTCTTCTTTAGCCGCGCCCCCCCCACCCCGAGGAGCAAATTTCCATTTTTCCTTTCCAAGAAGAAAGAGGACAGATTGTCCCTTAGAGACTTCAAAGGGGTGTTTTGGATTCTGCCACCAGAGACAGAGCTGTTGAGACGTCCTCAAATACTTCTGCATTAAGATTCACACAACGTGAAACTCAGGAGAGCATTTACTTACACCATTAGCTCATTGTGTCATCTATCCACCCAGGCAAATTGTATTAAAATGACATCCATCTCTAACTAACCCATAGGGGGCCACATCAGCAGATATTAAAAGAGATGATTTTGAATTTTTGTGTGGGAAGGGGGGCAACAAAAACTTAAACAACACAGGAACAACAATTAGAAAATTGTAATATGAAAGTGTAGGCAATTAGATAACAATTAACATTCTCATTAAACCCCAGTTATCAAGTGTTTACCATATGTCAAATCTATACACTTTCATGGGTATTATAATTATTTCTTACAACATCCCTGTGAAAAAAAGCTAATATTTTCACTTAATAGATTCAAAGAAAGCTAAATTGTCAGTGAAGATAGGGAATTTGGCCAGTCACCCAACTAATAAGGGGCAGGGCTGCAGTTTCAATTCATGTCTTCTGATCCCAAGACCAGTGAAGTCTTAATTAGGCAAAGGCTGATCAAGCTTGCAGATTGCCTGCACTTGATTTATCTGCCTTTTCTCTCCCTGTGGCATATTTTCTGTATGTTTTACCTTTTAGCAATACTTGTACACTTGGATTGACATTTACCAACCCAAAGGCAAAATTTTCTCTGCTACTTGTGAGGAGGTTGAGGGGTAAGTGATCGTATCAAGTAATTAAAATTATGTAAAAATAATCAGTGAATCACAATGATTGTTATTTTCTAGCTTTTATATCAAGAAGTCGAAACTGGTGACATGCAGAGAATAAGTTTATTTCAAAGAACAAATTAGGAGATTGAAGACAGTAAACAACATTGCTTGAAAGAAATAAAGCTAATGCTCTTTCAGCTTTTAACAGTAAGTCTTTTCTTACGAAGGAAAGTCCTTTTCATTACAAATGGGACATTGTAATATTTCCATCTTGTTGGTGACCCTTTAAAGAGCCAAAGAAAATCTCACATCTTTCTCTGTTTTCTGTGAAATCAGCGTGATTTGCTTTTTGATTAATTCTGTCTCTTTCTTATAAATCTTTTCCTTGTGGATTTATTGCACAAATCTGTGTAGCATCTAAAAATCATCTTTTAATACAAATGCAGGCACTAAGCACTAAATTCTACATTTGAGGAAATTTGTATGGAAGATCATGGCGCAACTGGGGACTTTCTATTTCAACTCCTTTTTTCTTTTCAAATCTTTGATGTACCCGATCCCTTCCTAACATCACATGGAATATAGAAATTGCCCTTAGAAGGTAGGACATGGGTTTTGCTAGTCCAGTATTAGTCTCTAGTTGAAGCTCAGGTCTTAATTTTTCAACATGTGTCAGATAATTCATATTGTACTGAACTGGGCTCAGAGGTTACGTGTGTGATGGCTGGGATTGGGAAGACAACATGAATGGTAAGAATAAGAGAAAAGAAATCAACTGATAGCTTTATAGGGGTTCCTTTGTAACTAACTCTATGTTTTTCTCTTGCTGCCTTTAGAATCTTTATATTTAAATTTTGCCATTTTAATTATAACATGTCGTGGGTTTGGACAAATGTATGCAACATTACAGTATCATACAGGATAGTTTCATTGCCCTAAAAATCCTCTGTTCTCTGTCTATTCATCTCTCCCTTGGCAACCACTGATCTTTTTACCGTTTCCATAGTTTTGCCTTTTTCAGAATGTTATATTGTTGGAATCATACAGTATGTATTCTCTTCAGGGCAGTTTTTTTCACTTAGAAATATGCATTTAAGGTATCTCCCTCCATGTCTTTTCATGGCTTGATAGCCCATGTCTTTTTAGTGTTGAATAATATTCCATTGTCTGGATTTACCACAGTTTCTTATTCATTCACCTACCGAAGGATATCTTGATTGCTTCCAAGTTTTGGCAATTGTGAATATAGCTGCTATAAACATCCATGTTCAGGTTCCTGGGTGGATAAAATGTTCAACTCCTTTGGGTAAATACCAAGAGCATGACTGCTGGATAGTATGGTAAGGCTATGTTTAGTTTTGTAAGGAATCGTCAAACTGTCTTCCAAAGTGGCTGTACCAATTTGCGTTCCCACCAGCAATGAACGAGAGTTCATGTTGCTCCACATCCTTGTCAGCATTTAGTGTTGTCAGTGCTTTGAATTTTGGCTATTTTTGTACGTGAGGAGTAGTATCTCATTGTTTTAATTGTAACTCTCTAAGGACATAGGATATGGAGCATCTTTTCATATGCTTTTTTGCCATCTGTATATCTTCTTTGGTGAGGTGTCTGTTTAAATTTTTGCCCCCACCCCCTTTTTAAGATTGGGTTGTTTTCTTATTGATGAGTTTTAAGATGTGCTTTGCTTTTGATATCTGATGTCTCAAAGGGAAAATCTTATAGAGAAATAGTTGCTATTATGCAAATTTCATGTTTTTCCAATGGAGATAAGAAAAATCGAGGCAGTACATGGATATACTTTCAGAGGCTTACAAATTATTATGATATTTGAGATTATGTCTGTAAAGAGAAGCATGAAGTGGATAAGGTGGAGGACCAGCTTATAACCAAGTGCTATCATTCACGTTTGGTACCTGCATTTCCATTGGTATTTACAATTGCTTTAACACCAATGACATAATTCATTTTTTTTTTAAAAGAATTGTATTGCATTCTTTTTAAAAATTATTTATTTATTTATTTATTTATTTTTGGCTGTGTTGGGTCTTCGTTTCTGTGCGAGGGCTTTCTCTAGTTGGGGCAAGTGGGGGCCACTCTTCATCGCGGTGCACGGGCCTCTCACTATCGCGGCCTCTCTTGTTGCGGAGCACAGGCTCCAGACGCACAGGCTCAGTAGTTGTGGCTCACGGGCCTAGCTGCTCCGCGGCATGTGGGATCTTCCCAGACCAGGGCTCGAACCCATGTCCCCTGCATTGGCAGGCAGACTCTCAACCACTGCGCCACCAGGGAAGCCCCCCATAATTCGTTTTTAATGCAGTACTTTTGAAACCAAGGTCAGTAGATGCCTGCTAATCTGTGGATATATTATCTGGAATCCAGAAGAGTTTTAACCCTTTATTCAGTAATGAGGAACACCAGAAATATCACTACATGTCTTTGATCCCAAACTACAATAATTTCCTCGATGCTATCAGAAGACTTTTTTTGCTTTGGCTAGAGACAGGCTTGGGCAGGTGAGGGGCCCAGCTCCTTGTCCTTTCCCTCTAATTCACTTCTCAATCTCAGATTTTTACATCAGGGATGCAAGAACAGGGAAAAGTGTGTGTCCAAACACAACCTTGTCTTTTTCCCTATTGACAAGACGACCTAGAAATGTGGCTCAAAGTCTGTGGTCTTGTAACTTCTCACTGGGAAGTAAAGTGCTTGCGTACTGAGAAATATAAAGGAGATGGAAGAAAAGCAAAGAAGACCTTCAGCTGCCTTCCCAATATATGACCTGAGGCTGAACTGCAGGATTCATAGAAGGCACCTGGTAGGTATTCAAGCAGGTGATGGTAGCAAACTGGATAGTATTGCCCACTGGCAAGGGCAGCTTGGTCATTGCATGCTGGAATGGAGACCTGAGTCAAATCTGATTTTTCAAGGGAAGCTGTGAATCTGATTTTAATGTGAAATCTCGTAGTTTTCAAATATTGGCAGTGAATTCATATCTGTTTTAAAGCCCTGTGACCTTAATGAAATATATCTGTGGATGAGATCTGGCCCACTACAGGGCTTCCAGCTGGTGACGTGTGCTCTATGTGGGTTCACTTTGCTGGTGATTTGCTGATGAGAAATTGCACTTTGACAAACACAAGGTGGCTATATAGAAAAATACACAGAAAGGACCCTTAGTTTAATTTTGTAAGCACATTACTTTGTTTTCAAACATATTCACGCTAAAACATCTTGGTTTCCTCTCCTGAATGTGTAAGGTTATGCTCCCTTTCTGCATGCTGCCTGATCCAACACTCACCCACATGGAGAGATACATTCTTGAAGTGGTTGCAGTCTTTACCGAGGTAAAGATGTATAAAACTGGCGTTCCTCATGTGGATGACTAGATCTCAGGCTTTGCGCAGCAGGCACAGGTGTAAGGAGTAGAATTATAAAGAGAGCGAGGTGGAGGAGGGGCTAAGAACAGAAATCCCAGGAAGCAGAGTTGCTAGGTTGCAGAGACCTGAAGGTTAGCCATCAAATGATGTTACAGATTTTCGAAGCTCTGTAGAAGATAAATGTGGTCACCTGAGAAACATTCCCTGGTCAGAAAAGTCTGGTGCCTGGGCTTACACATACTTCGTTTATACGTAAGTAGCTGTAGTAGGGAATATAGATGCCTATGGGGGCAGGGGTGCATGGAATTGATTTGTATTTACCCACTCTTGGGCTTAATACTGCTTCAGTGGTCCCAGGTTACAGAATTCATGGAGCATGCTGTATGGTCTCCTCCAAACACCTCATCCTCATGCAAAGCTTCTTGTTTAAAAAAATCCATGTGTTTCCGGCAGGGGGCCCGGCGGCAGGCAGCTGCCCAGCACTAGCGGGGCCCTGGGCCGGGGCGGGGGTCGTCCAAGATGGCGGCCGGCAGCGCGGAGGGCGGCTCGGGCCGGGCCCCGGCGCTGCCATGGGGGGTTGTGCGGAGGTCAAGTCGCAGTTCCGCAGCCGCGAGGGCTTCTACAAGCTGCTCCCCGGCGACGGCGCCCCTCGCAGGTCGGGTCCGGCTTCCTCCCAGACCCCGGCGCCGCCCCAGCCGCCGCAGCAGCCCCTGCCCGGCACTGCCTCCACCTCCGGCCCCGGTGCTGCGGGCGCCGCGCCGTCCCCTCCGCCCGCAGGCCCAGGGCCCGGGCCCGCGCTGCCTGCGGTGCGCCTCAGCCTCGTGCGCCTCGGGGAGCCCGACGGCGCCAGGGCCGGGGAGCCTCCCGCCACGCCCGCAGGGCTGGGCGCTGGGGGAGACCGCGTCTGCTTCAACTTGGGCCACGAGCTCTGTTTCTACCTGGGCTGCTGTCGCCGCGGGAGCCAACGGGTGAGTGGCCCGCATCGTGGGGCCCTGGGTGCTGGCTGAGAGGATGGGGATCCCTGAGGTGATAAACAGGTGACAGGAGAGTCCCTGAATGATAAGGGGCCCTGAGATAGGCATCCTACATGTGACGGCCATCTTAAGGGGAAAGGATTCTTGGCGGTAATACAGGATTCTAAAAGGTGATGGGAGGCTCCCTGGGTGCTGGACACCCTGGAGGTGACGGGAGACCTCGAGATCATGTGAGATCCCGAGGTTATGCGTGGGGGTCCTGGGATGGTGACTATTCTGGAGGTGATGGGGAGTCCGAGATGGTATGGGGTGCTCCAAGGTGCTGGCTGGCAGGCATTTTGCAGGTGATGGGAAATGCAGGCTCAGAAGTGATGGAGAGCCCAGGGGTATTGCTGTCTGGGGGTGTTGGGGGGACTTGGGGAGCCCAGAGGTGAGGAGGATTCTGGAAGTGATGGGGGCTTAGAGGTAATAGGGATCCTGAAGGTGACTGGGATCCTAGAGAAACTTGGGGTTCTGGAGGTAGTAAGGGTGCTGGAGGAAATGAGAATCTCGGAGCTGATGGGAGATCTGGAGATAACGAGATCCCAGAGGGAACATCCTCAGGTGTGATGGGTGTCTCTAAGTGATGTCAGTCCCAGAGGACATGAGACCCTTGGGGGAAAAAAAAATCCATGTATTCTAATAAATGACTGAATAGTAAACAGGACTCACGTGAGAATCTTCATCACGATAGTAGCCATGTGAACAAATCTTACTCTCAGGACAGCGGGGAAGAGGATTTTTAAGTGGCCTACTTTTGTAGAAAAAAAACAAAGCAAAGCAAAACAACAACCTACCTCTAGTGGAGACCGTAACGACGTATCTAGATTTACCCCAACTACTTATTAAATGCCAACAATATGCTGGTGTTTGTGTTGTGTTTAACAAACCCTATCTCAAATGTTTACTTTAACTTTGATTATACCCATTTTATAGATGAGATCAAGCATCAGTGAACACGCAACTTGTACAAGTTCACAGAGCAAATAAGTGACAGAGCTATAGATCAGAAAAGACCGTGTGCTCCCTCTTTCCTCCAGTGGTGCACCAAACCTTTCATGTCCCTTTGGGGCACACTGATTTTTTTTCCTATTAGAAACTTAGAGTACTGGTTTAATAACCAGGTGATCTCTCCTTTCTTTAGCATAGTCAATTAACTGAAGACAGTCATTGCATCTCTTTTGCCACAATAAAACTGTGGTTATGAAAAGTGTGGGTAACCGGATTTCACCAGGGCCATGCTGTCAGGTTAACACTGTGTGAAAAATGGTCCAGCACAACTGCCGGGAAAGAAGAAAACTTAGTCAACCAACTGGTTCTTTGGTCCACGTGATACTACACAAAAGTTTAAGATCAAGCAACCTTGAATGCTTAAAAAAACCCCAGAATATTCAATATGTAGCAGGTGGGTTTGAAATGTCTACCTTTGGGTCCTCAGTCATGAAGACACACTTTCTTGGATGGGAATGAAAAATGTAGCCTGGTAATAGCTAAGAAAACTAGCTTGTTCTGCCCCAGAGGGAAATAGATAAACTAACAATGTTTCCTAGACTAAGTCATGCAGTTCTTGAAAATTTCTGCCTCTCAGAGTGAATCCTGGTCTTTCCACCACCCTCCCCCGCTCCCATTTGCTGTCAGTCAGTGTTTAAAATGGGAAACACTCGAATCTGGTTCCTAAACCATTTCCAGCAAATCTGTGAGGGAAAGAAAAGGATCTCTGATTTATACTTGACTCTAAAGTTCCATTTCGCACTCTTCTGAGACATCCCAAGAGGCCTCCAAAGTCAGCTCTTATCCCATTTCCATAAGCACACTTTTTTATTTTTCTTCTTCCTTCTCTTCCTTCCATTCTCTTGCTTTTTGCCTTTCATTATGTATTTGTAGAGGTCATGATATAAAAGAGACACTGTACTATGCTCTAGACCAGTGGTTCTCAAAGTGTAGCCCCTGCACCAGCAGCAACAGCATCATCTGGGACCTTGTTAGACATTTAGATTCTCAGGCCCACTCCAGAGAATGAGTAGGCCTCATTCTGACTCATTTGCTGAATCGGAAACTCAGGGGTGTGGCCCAGCAATCCGTGTTCTAACATGACCTCAGGTGATGCTGATACATAACGCTCAAATTTGAGGACTACTAATCCAGACTACAAAATTGCATGGGACTAGTATCTGCCCTTGGCAGCTTCCAGTTTGGTGATGGGAACAGCATGAAAATTAATGGTTATGATGAATTATGATATAGATATGCACAAAGTATGGGGGAGAAAAGGAAGGACAAAGTTAAAATTAATATTTTGAGAGAAACTCCAATGCACTCTCTTTTTATTGTCCAGAGATTGTTGTCTGTACATTCACATATTTTCAGTATGTGGTCCTTCCTAAATTAGTAGGCACCCAGCCATTGCTTATCTGTAACACCAAACCAGGAGAAAATCCTAACTCCCTTTTGAGGATTTTTTAATATAGAGGATACAAAACACACCTTTGATGTTTGTATCCATTTGGAAGCCATTCAGTTTTTCTTGGGCAGAGAATCTGAACCCAAGTAAAAATCAAAAGAGAGCTAGAAAGAGGAATATTCAACAACATGGTGGCAAAAGGCTAATCTCAGATGCTGCAAGTTACAGTGTAATGCACAAGGGAATGTGGAAATCTCTGCAGATTTGTTGCAGCCCCTTCTGCCAAGGGGTTCCTCCCCACCATCCTGTAATCTAATCAGAAGGCGGAAAGCCAATTTACATTTCTGTGGGGGTTTTCCTGTCATTATGTTATTTTTAAAGTATGGTATTCAGCAGGCTACAGCAGCCAAAGAAGTGGCTCTTATTAAGAGAGGCAGCCCATTTGCAAGATACTGTGAAAGCAGCAGCTACATGAAAAAAAGGCTCAGAGGCAGAAGTTTACTGTAAATTCAGGGTGAGTCAACAGAATGACAAGATTGTCAAGAAATTTAATTTGATCTTGTGCTGCCTCAGTTTGTAAGCAGCTTGTATTTAGAATGAGGGGCAGACTGGGGGTGCTGTCCTCTACAGGGGTCAGAACACACCTGGACTATTGTGAGCCTTGTCCTCTAAAAGAATATACCAAAAGTAAACCCCAAATCCCAAACCCGAATTAGATTCTTGCTGCTCTGCCTTCGAGTGTGAGGGATAAAATCTTCACCCTGCTCTTTACCTCTTAGAAAGTTGTGTGGGGAGGGGAGAAGGCAGAGCCTGGAGACAATGTATCTTGACCAGAAGGAGACCAAGTCACCTGCAAGGGTCTTTGAATATGCAAATAGAAGCCCCCAGAGCTGAGTCTGAGAGAAGGAGCTGAAACAGTCTTTGCTCAAGTCTCTGCCCAAACATCTCTCCCCAGGAGGTCTTCCCAGATCTTCTGATTTTAAAGAACATCCACCTCCCCCCACATTCTACCTCCTCCACTTTTCTTCAATTTATTTTTTAATTGAGATAATAACCTTGAGGTTTATAACATTCTATAAGTTTCACGTGTACAACATTATATTTCTACTTCTATCTACCCTACTGCGTGCTTATCACCAAAAATTTAGTTTCTACCTGTCACCACACAGCTTATCCCCTTTACCTATTTTGCCTTCTCTCCTGCCTCTTCTGCCTGGGTAACCACTACTCCTTTCTTGGTATCTACATGTTTGTTTTTGTTTGGCTTGGTGTGTTTATTTATTTTGTTTTTGTTTGTTTAGATTATTCCACATGAGTGAAATCACACAGTATTTGTCTTTCTCCATCTGACCTAACTCTACCCTTTTACTAGCTTTAGTGTTCTTCTTAACACATAACAGTACTTGACAACACGTATTTATTTGTTTCCTGTTTGTCTCCTCACCTGGGCAGGGGCTTGCCTACTGCCTTCATTGCCTTATTTCCTCCTAGAGCTGTGTTTGACACAACCCAGGGATGTGGAAGGTAAACCAGAGAAGAATTTCAGGAGGTGGGAACAGGGAGATTGTGATCTTGGGAGGCCTCGGCCTGCAGCAGCTTGAAGCAGGATTTCGGTTCCCAGCCAGAGATTGAAGTCAGGCCACGGCAGTGAGAGCGCTGAATCCTAGCCGCTAGATCCGTGGCCAGTGACAAGGCCCTGGCCTGTCAGCTTTGGAGAAATGAATTTCCACAGAGAGACAGAAAGTAGTGAAGCAAGTAAAGTGTTTATTAGGAGGAAAAAGAGTACATGTGGATAGACACACAGGTGGGCTCAGAGAGAGAGTCGCACTGTTGTGGTAGTTTGGATCACTTTTATGGGGCATTTCTTCCAGGTTTCCTTTGGCCAGTCATCTTGCTTTGCCTGGTCCTGAGTCCATATTTGGTTTATCTCAGGGTCCTCCCATGTATGTGAATGCATCTCTTAGCCAAGATGGATTCTAGTGAAGAGGCCTACGGGTAGGTTGACATCACTTAACTATGCGGTGGCGCCTCCTCCCTTTTTGACCTCCAAGGAGCCTTTTTGCACATGTGTAGTCTGGAAGGTCTCCTTGACTTTGAGAATGAGGAATACGTGGTCTTCTATCTCTTATTTGGGCAAGGCTCAGCTTCTCCTCCCTCCTGCTATTTTGGAGTATCTGTCCACAGAGGACAAACTCCAGCTCTTCAGCCTGGGGCTCATCTATCTCCTGCCTCAGTTGCATTGATTAGAGTATCAATTACCACAATATAATAAGAGCAAAAAGAAAACTAGTCATTGGATTGAATTGGTGGTCACCGTGAGATGTTTCTGTGAAGGTTGGGAATGTGCAGATTGCAGAGGGTTAAGTGATAAATGGGAGACGAGACAGGAGTGGGCAAGTAGAGGACAGTGTCTCAAAAATGCCTGACTGACGGGTGAATTCAGAACTCATACCTCTTGTCTCATTTTTTTATTGACTTGACTTGCTGTTGACCCTGGGAAAGCTATATCATATGTTTCCATAATGCCAAGTCATTTATTATTTCTCCAAATTCATAGATTTAGGAACATTACCGTGCTTGACTTTATATAGACAAAAATAATCAGTTGATTAATGAATTTTTACCCTTCACTCGTAAATGTGTCAGATTTTAGACATTTACATTGGCTGTCTACCTCCACCCCAATTTTCCCACATTCTTGTAAATTATACTTAAAGTTGATTTAAGAAGGAGAAAAAGAAATCTAAAGGGCTAGTCATATATCTTTAGATCTTAATTGTCAGAAACGACTATCTCTTCTGTCTCCTCCATCATCAGGAACAATTGCTAGCTGGTAGGAATTTGTGTTGTAATACTTTACTATTAATAAATATTATAATCACTTTCTAAGTTAAGCATTGCTTCATTTAATCTGTCTCTGCTCAAATGTGAGATTAGCTCAGTCCCTTCTTAGCCTTGGCAAGCTGCCTTTGGCCTGCCCTGCCCTTTGATCTGTAATTTCTAATTGCATTTCATAAGGGGTCCTGCTTTTACACAATTTATTGACCTTTGACAGGAATTTGGGTAGTGTCATTTGACAGAATGGACGTTTCTTGCAATTTGACAGCTGTTTGGATTTCAGTCGATAGCTGAGAACAATATTCCTGTGACCTTTCAGAGCCACTTTTTTCTTTTGCTTTAAGGACCAGGCACAAGAGGTTTGAAAAAACTGCCCAAACTGACTTTGACAGCTGGAAAAATGTTGCCTCTGACTAAAGTATGAAGGACTTTATGTTCAAAATCTAAAACTCTCTAGAAAGTTGAGGTTGAGAAACTGCATGGAATTCTCATCTACTAATTGTATAAGTGTTGATACCCCATAATTTATGGTAAAGTCTGACAATTGGAGGTCCAATTAGTAATGTAAAATTTCAGTTGGGTTGATGAGAATATGGTGTCATCGAAATCATAACTGTAGATATTTTATACATTAAGTGAAATTGTATGAAATTTTTGTTTTCAAAGATTGAAATGATTGATAACATCAATTGTATATGGTTCAACTTTATATCACACACATGTGAGCCTGGGGTGGGGTGGGGAGAAAGAGAGAGAGAGAGACTGTGGAAGAAATTAATTTACTGTTTCAAAATGCAAGTACTTGGCAACAGAACTTTGATAGTAAAGTGTTGTTTTGCCACTTAAAGCATGTTATTGCTATTGGATCCATGATTATACAATATTAGTGGAACTAATATTTACTGAGGACTTCCTATGGGTCAAATATTTTAAACATTTCATTTAATCACAATATTTCTGGGAGGTAGGTCTTTATATCCTCATTCTGAAGATGCAGCTCAAAGAGAGGGAACAAGTGTCACAAAGCTACAAATTGATGAAGCAGGGCTTACCCTACAGGATGCTTCCACCTAAGACTGACTCTCCCTCATGCACATCTTGGAAACTGGTCTTGATAGAAATTCAATCGAGGGAGCAGATTATGAACCACAGAATCACTCTTCAGTTCCAAACTGTTCAGGAGGCTAAGTTTGATGCCAGAGAGGAGAATTTAAATAAAAAAGCAAGAGATTAAAAAAAAAGTTTGCATTGTCTTGCCTTTAAATAACTGCAAAACAGGATTAGGCTAAGGTGATTTAAAAGACCCTTCCCCACTCTGGATATGATTTATTGACTCTAAGATGACATGCCAGATCTATTAAGGTCATGAAACAGATGGAACTAAAACATCTTCCTCCAGGTTTGGTTCCAGGACCACCCTCATTAGAAGCACGTGGGTCTTTTATTAAAAATATAGATTTCTGGGCTCCAGCTCCAGACCTACAGAATGAGAATCCTTAGGGATAGAGCTAGAGAATCTATATTTTGACTATCTTTTCCAAAAGCCTGGCATTGAGTAACTGCTGTATAAATGAGTATTAATACTATAATATGAATACTGCTAATGATTCTTAGACACCTTACATTTGAGAACCACTAAACCAAAGAGTGTAAAGAATACATTCAGGTGTATTTGATACAGAACACCTGTCCTTAATCAGAAAACGGTAAGTGGATCACATCTTGATCTGATGTAATCTCTGGCAGAGAGTTCAGAGTTTATTCTAAGAGCTCTTATTTTGTTCTCCATGGATTCTGCTGCATCTTGCACTTCTCTGTTTCACTGAACCTCTGACATTAACGCTTTCCCTTGGGCTATAAGTACTGCCCTTATTTTATAATTACTCCTCCCCTTGGACCTGAGAACAAATGCAGGCAGTAAATGTCATTAGAAACCATTTAGAGGAGTGGTCCCCAACCTCTTTGGCACCAGGGACTGGTTTCGTGGAAGAAAATTTTTCCATGGACTGGAACAGGGGCGTGGGGATGGTTTTGGGATGATTCAAGCACATTACATTTATTGTGCACTTTATTTCTATTATTATTACATTGTAATATATAATGAAATAAGTATACAGCTCACCACAATGCTGACAGGAGGCAGAGCTCAGGTGGTTATGCGAGCGATGGGGAGCTGCTGTAAATACAGATGAAGCTTCCCTCACTCTCCCACTGCACACCTCCTGGTTATGCGGCCCGGTTCCTAACAGGCCATGGATGGGTACCGGTCCGTGGCCCAGGGGTTGGGGACCCCTGATTTAGAGCTTCAAAGATTAAAAAATATGACTTCAAGAGTCAAAAATTTTGTGGACCCTTCTGTTATTAGGGCCCAGATATCTGTGGCCAGGGAAAGCCCTGATCTAGTTCAGACCTCTTCATTCATTCATTTATTCATTGCAAGGCCAATATATATTGAGTGCTACCATGAGCAAGGCACCACGATAGGACCAAGAGATATTTATTATCAGTTATAGTGTCAAGCACATAATAAGTACTCAGTATATCTTTTTAAAGAGATGTGACATCTGTCTTCAGCAAACCTACACTGTCTTCCGTGTATAAAGACTTGACTATACTTTATGTCTGGCCTAATATCAAAGATCACCTGTGAATGGAATGGAAGAGCCTCTTAAGATCTAACTAACTCCTGACTTCCAGTTTTTCCCTTTCTCCATGCTTCTCTCTCTTTTAATATACTAAAACAGAATGAAAAGTTAAGTGGAAAATGATAAAGTTCAGATTTCATTAGCTTTTGATATCACTATTTCTTGAGGAGAAAAGTCACATTTTTGGGTGACCGTTTTAGTTAATTCACAGCTGGGAGAAAATCATCCTTAGTGTCTTTGCTATTTGTAGGTAATTAGACTCTGCTGGTAAGCATGGTCCTATGCGGTGGGCTGTGCTATGGGGGTGAACGGAGGTGGAATATGGCTCTCATCCTTTTGACCTCTGATTCCCAGACCCTGGGCCACAGCAGCTAGTAGAAGAATGACAGCAGACTGTGACAAGCACCAAAATAGCATCCAGAGGAGAGAGGGCTTACTGCTGACCTGAGAATCAGGGAAGGCTTCTCAGGGTAGGAAACATTTGGATTAAGCCTTATATTTTATATGATCAGGACTTTGACAAATGGAGCAATGGAGGCCATTTCAGGTGGCAGATGCCACATATGCAAAGCAACTGAGATGTAGACTCAGATGCACATGCAGAGAAAATGGGCAAACTCTTGATTTCTACAAGGGTCTACTCCTGGGTAGTTCTGTACAGAGTTAAGTCGCTTTTATTTGATCAGAACCCAGTCTTTCCTGATCGAGGGTTTTCCAGACTCAGCAGTCTTGGCCACATAACTATTCTTCCAGACAAGCAGGGTCACAACTGACCTTAGAGTGTTTTTATTAAAACAGTGTGGTCTCCAGGAATATCACTTATTTGTGAATTTCCCAGATGGAAAGGGCACACCAAATTGGTGGTGTCAGGTAAAATTCCCATCAACAGAAGATGAAAAGAAAGGTCCACGAGGTCACATGCAGTCTGTCTCTTGAGGATCAGGGCAGGAGGATTCCGGAATGTATTCAATTTCTTGCACTCTGTTCAGCGCAGACTTACGTGTTTACATTTGTATAGCACCTTTCCTCAAAGGAAATGACTTCACTTGTGGAATGGCAAAAGGTCACTTGGAATCTGAGTTATGTGGAGACGCAGTAAACTTCATGCTGTCAGGAAGTTTTCCCTGAGGCTCCTCTATGGTTTCCTCCCACTTAGCCACTTGCCTGCGTGGGATTATTCTAAGCAATCTCACCCTTGCCTCCACGCTGGCCTCTCCCCCGCTCCCCCCCCCCCCCAACCCCGTTTCCTCCCAGGGCTTCCCCAGTGACCTTAATTATCACCTCGTCAAGTGCACACATTTATCGCTTTTCATCTGTCCTCAGAAATCAATCCATCCGCTGCACTAGCCCCTTGGTTTAACCCTTTCGTCAGTTTCCTACCTCGCGCTGGTGCATTTCCACGTCCTAGTTTGAAAGGACTCGAGAAAATAATCTATCCTCACATTAGATCCTTGTAAAAAGGGACTTCGCAACCTACCAGCTGTGTGATTTTTCCACTTCTGAAGCTGAACTTCGAAATATAAGCTCTTTTTTTCCCTCCCTGCTACAGCATTGCATGACCAGTCGAAATCCCACTAGCTGCCCGTGCCCATGTGTCTCTTCTCATGATTCTTGATTCTTTTTCAAGTTTGCTTTGTGCTTTGAATATTTCTTTTCAAAGGCAGCCGCTGCTCTTTCCCTCCAGTTAAGTCTCCTTTTATTCTACTCTGCTCTCTGGTTGCTCTTGCTGCTAAGTTCCCCTGCCTGCCTCTTCTTTCCTTCCTGGCATTTGCAACCCTTTCAGTTTGGAACCACCGGAGAATTTCCTTCGTGTGAGGTCATCTTTTGCACGTAGGGTATGAATATAGATGATAATACGACTAAGGGTAGCAACCATACTTGCAGATTTTATTTAGTTATGGGGCTCTGCTTTTAAATCTTTCTCTATTGTTACGCTGTGCTCAGCAAGGATGGCGCTCTGTTGTAGGATTCAGGGAAGTCAACTGGGCTGCTGGGGCAAGTGCAGGATTTGGTTTCACCAGATCCAGGTTCAAATCCTTGCTCTGCCACTTACCGCCCAGGGTTTCGTGTTAGTTAAACAGGTTACAAACGATCAAAAACTGGACAGCTTAAAATTGTTAGCGTAAGTTCGTGTGCCCAACACACAGCGAGGCCAAACAAACCGAAACGCCAGTTTGGAGCAGGGAGAGATTTATTGCAGGGCCAAGCCAGGAAACGGGTGGCTCATGCCCAAAAAACCCCCGAGGTCCCTGAAGGGTTTCTGCAAAGCATTTTTAAAAGCCAGATGAGGGAGGAGGGTCACAGGGCATGTGATCAGCTCATGCACAGTTCTCTGATTGGCTGAGGGTGAGATAACAGGGCCGGGTCAGAGGGGTTAACGTTATCAGTCCTTAGGCTCCAGGAGGCCTGGGACTCTGTGCTCATGGTCATCAAGTAGTTAACATCTTCCATTGGAGGGGGGGTTTCACATCTGTAAAACAACTCAGGAAATATGCATGGAATACTGTTTTCTGGACACTTCAGGTAGGAGCTAAAGCAGAGGATATGGGAGAAGGGCCTGTCCCCCCCCCCCAAAAAAAAGAGCCCCATAGAGTCCTGCTTGGTTACAAAATGAAAGAAGTGTATTCTCTCATAGTTCTGGAGGATAGAAGTCCCAACATCAAGGATTGGTTCCTTCTGGAGTCTGGGAGGGGAAATCTCTGCCACGCCTGCCTCTTTCCCAGCTTCTGGTGGTTACCAGCAATCCTTAGCCTTCCTTGGTTTGTAGACACATGACTCCAGTCTCTACCTTCATCTTTTCATGGCTGTGTCTCTGTGTTCTCCCTTCTTATTGTAAGAATGTCAGTCATTGGATTTAGAGCCCATGCTAAATCCAGTATGATATCATCTTAAGACTTAATTACATCTGACAGGACCCTATTTCTGAATAAGATGACACTCACAGGTACCTGTGGTTAGAACTTGGGCATGTCTTTTTAGGGGACACTGTTCAACCCACTATAACCTTAGTCAAGCTTTTAAATCTCAAACAGTTTTGAGCCTGTTTCCTCATCTATAAAATACGGATAATACTGCCAACCAGAAGAGTTGTTGAGGGAAGTAAATCATAAAATGTCTGGAAATCTCCTAGCGTTATAGTGGGCATATAGTAAGTCATCAGTAAATATTAATTTCCTTTTCTAAAATTCCAATAACTCTTTTGGTATGGCATGTTAGAAAACATATGTGATCTTATTTTACAGATTGAAAAATTAGTTGTCTCAGATCTAGTGCTATATGACTATAAGAAATTGAGAAATAAGTTTCCCTCTAATAATTCATCTGCAAGACAAAGTTGGAAATTTGGGGGAAGAAGAGGTTCAGACAAAAGCCAGGGAGGCCTAATTCTTTCAGTCAATAAATATTTATTGAGCACCTACTAAGTACTAAACACTGACTAAAAGAGACAAGAGCACAGGCATCATGGAAAAAATGGTAATAAAGAATAACACAATAAATATGCAATGCAAGGTAACTCCAGGTTACTATAAATAAATAGAGAAAATAAAGCAGGACAAAGGGATGGAGCATGGTGGAGGGCAGAGGGGAAGGTGAGTTTTGAAAAGGTAACAATGAAGGCAAGTTCTGAATGAAACGAGGAGTCATTCCATGCAAGGGGTTGGGGGGACACACGTTCTCAGCAGAGGGAATAGCAAGTGCAAAGGACCTGTGGCAGAAGGAGGAAACAGACAGCCAGGACATCTGACGCCGCAGGAGGTGGGGTAGAATTTGGAGGAGGAAGATTACATAGAGCCTAGGAGGACAGGGTTGAGACTGGACCTGTCACAGGTGCTGAGTAAGATCCAGTATGGCTGGCAGCACAGTGTCCAAGGGCAACAGCTACCATTGGCTGCAGTTTGGAAAGATAGCCAGCAGTGTGGACGGAAACCACCAGAGCTGGTTCTCCTGGCATTGGGTCATTGTCTAAGTTACATAGAACTCTGCCCTCCTTCTCCAACTCTAGTCTCTCTCCTGTCCAAACTGTTATCCAACTGTGGGAATATCACCATCTCTGGATCATTGTTCATGTTCTTTTTATTTTATTTTAATCTGATAGAGGTAGACGGTAATACTCCAAGACACTTGGAGAAACCAGCATAGAACAAAAGATGCTTTTCAGACTGTCAGTTCCTCCAGTACAAGCGACATGATATAGTGCCTTTCTAAATAAAGAATTACAAATCCTGTTAAGTGAGTTTACTTACACTGGTAGCTGTTGTGTCTCTCTGCCTGAAGCTGCACTCTGTTGTGTTTTGTTGTGTACTTCACCGGGAAGAGGCCAGAGTTAGAGTTAATCCCATTCCAGCCTCATGTCCTGCGGTACTCAATTATTTAATAAAAAATACTTTCTCAAAAGATAAAAGCAAGCATGAAAAGATAAAATTGGAAGTAGAGGTCTTTCCAGAAGGGAAAGAAAGGACACTGTGAGTATTGGGAGGAAGAAGAGAGAGTGAAGGAAAGCTGAACAAAGGCAGGGCGAGTCTAGGAAAGCACACAGGTATGTGAGTAGTGAATAGCACTGTCTCCTTGTGGTCTAATGAAATTTCCTGCATCAGTGCACACAGGTGAAATCCTGTCTTCTAAACTTCTCTAGAAAGGCACTGAGAGGTAGGGTTCCTTGTTCCTGCTGTTGGAGACTGACTATATAGCAAGAGCAAGTCAAACTGTAATTGTATTTTATTTTATTTTATTTATTTATTTTTTAATTGTATTTATTTTTTATTAGTTTCTGCTTTATAACAAAGTGAATCAGTCATACATATACATCTGTTCCCACATCCCTTCCCTCATGCATCTCCCTCCCTCCCACCCTCCCCATCCCACCCCTCCAGGCGGTCACAAAGCACCGAGCTGATCTCCCTGTGCTCTGCGGCTGCTTCCCACTATCTGTCTACCTTACGTTTGGTAGTGTATATATGTCCATGCCTCTCTTTCGCTTTGTCACAGCTTACCCTTCCCCCTCCCCATATCCTCAGGTCCATTCTCAGGTAGGTCTGTGTCTTTATTCCCGTTTTACCCCTAGGTTCTTCATGACATTTTTTTTTTTTTAATTCCATATATATGTGTTAGCATACGGTATTTGTCTTTCTCTTTCTGAGTTACTTCACTCTGTATGACAGACTCTAGGTCTATCCACCTCATTACAAATAGCTCAGTTTCGTTTCTTTTTATGGCTGAGTAATATTCCATTGTATATATGTGCCACATCTTCTTTATCCATTCATCCGATGATGGACACTTAGGTTGTTTCCATCTCCGGGCTATTGTGAATAGAGCTGCAATGAACATTTTGGTACATGTCTCTTTTTGAATTATGGTTTTCTCACGGTATATGCCTAGTACTGGGATTGCTGGATCATATGGTAGTTCTATTTGTAGTTTTTTAAGGAACCTCCATACTGTTCTCCATAGTGGCTGTACCAATTCACATTCCCACCAGCAGTGCAAGACTGTTCCCTTTTCTCCACACCCTCTCCAGCATTTATTGTTTCTAGATTTCTTGATGATGGCCATTCTGACTGGTTGTAATTGTATTTTAAAAGTATGAGATTAACTTGTATTGATAGATCAGATCTAATACAATAGCACAGTTATTAGCCCTTGATCAAGCTGTTGGACATGGCCATATTCAACATTCGGTAACATTTATAGAGCACCTACAGTATACAGTGAGCTTGATGGGCTGGGTAGGGAGCTATGGAGAGAAGGACATTGGCCCCTGCCGACTGGAGGCATTAAGTACTGATTCTGAGTCATTTCCTGTGGTTTTCACCTCTTTGGTTCTTTTCATCTCCTCTCTCTTGGGGGGTGTTCTGGATTAACACCAAAAGGCCAAAAAATCTAACTGGGGTGGAAGTGGGGCTGGGCATTGGAGGAATACTGAGCATGAGCTGAAGTCAGAAGGCTGAATGTTCCACAAACTCAGGCCAGCAGCTCTCACTCCGCCTGTACCTACTCCCACACGCTCTTGGTTTTACTAAGGGACACTCTGCTGTGATGAGCCAGCCTGGCCACAGGGTGTCACAACTGCCCCAGAGACTCCCAGACATACTCAGGAGAGAAGGTCTGAAAGGTCAGACTGCAGCTGCCTGTAGCCCCAACGCCTGCTACATGAGTCAGCCCTGAGTCCGCCAGCTGCTGCAGAAACCATGCAAAACGTTTCTTATTGCTGCCAGGGCCCTGCCAAAATGGCTCCAAAATTGCTCCCTAGGCCTTGAGAGGCTCCCTGTATAACAAGAGGAGGGGATCTAAATGCTGGCTTCCCCCATGGGTGGGGTGAGGGTATGGGACCAGCCCAAGGCCTGCTTAGGACTGTCTCCCTCATTGGCCTGCAGTTAATCAGACCCAGTTGACCCCTGGAGGGATTTGCATCATTTACCTGGAGAAGATCTGGCAGGGAGCCAAGAGACAACAATTTCAGGGTTGACTCTGCTTCCTTCAAGCTGGTGATCACAGAGCCGGGCCTTGGTTTCTTTATCTGTAAAATGAAAGCAAATCTTTTCAATTCCAAAGCATTAGAGAATGACTTGTCATGTGTTAACGTTGTTAGATGTTTCAATTTCGTTTTCTTATTTGGCCTTGATAGCTTCTAAGGTAAGAAGAATTAGAGTAGCCCCTTTCTACAGACACAGAAACTGAATTTCTGAGAGACTAGAAAAAGGTAATGGAAAGGTCATATAGGGGAGACATTTCATCCAGATCTGCCTGGGTTTATTCCACCATAATTAAGATATTAGTCGACAAACCATATCCAAACCTCTTATGAATTCTGGGAACCAAATGTAAGACATGATGAAATAAAAGGCACGGAGGATAAATTTGAATTAGGCTCTGTAAGAGGTAAATTCTGGATCTTTGGGATAGAAGCTAAATTTGATTTGTGAATCAGATGTTAAGAACAAAACAGGATTATGTGTGTAAAGGAGAAACGGGCGAAAGGAAACTAATTTCAATTACATTCCACCAATACTTAATGAGTTTCTCTCCTGAGAAACTTACTGGTTAGGGCAGCAAAAGACATGCATCTCTTGAGGGCAGGTGATAATCCAGCCACACCAATATCCAGGTTCAAAGGAGAGTAACAAAGGGCTGGCGAAGAACAAGCAAGGCATTTTGGGAATTCGACGGAGAAGGAAACCATACCCATTGGTAGAACTAGGTCAGCACCATGGAGAAGGTGTTACTTCAGTTGGACCCTAAAGAAGAGCAGGATAGAGCAGGTACAAAGGATGAACTAACTGAAAGTTTAAAAAAAAAAAAAAAGCTTGCATTTGGAAAAGTTTTATTGGTGGTCTCTTTTTTTTTTTCTTTTTTTTTCCTCGGTACGTGGGCCTCTCACTGTTGTGGCCTCTCCCGTTGCAGAGCACAGGCTCCGGACGAGCAGGCTCAGCGGCCATGGCTCACGGGCCCAGCCGCTCTGCGGCATGTGGGATCTTCCCGGACCGGGGCACGAACCCGTGTCCCCTGCATCACCAGCGGACTCTCAACCACTGCACCACCAGGGAAGCCCCCGGTGGTCTCTTTTATTGAAGTTATTGGGCACATAGGGGAGATAGACCTGGAAGAGCTAATTTGGAATCATATTGTAGCAAGTCTTCTTAAAAGACGATTTTGACCATAGTGGATGGATTCTGGAGGCTGGAGATGAGGCGGCCAGATAAATGTTTAGTGAAATAACCTTTGTTAGAGATAAGGAGAGGTTGAACTAATTTCGTGGCAGTGGGAGTGAAAATGAGATGTTAGATTCACCAAGGTATGAACTTGAGGACTTGGCTTCTGATTAAATACAGGTTGGGATATTGGAGAAAGGGTAAAAAGAGGCTGAGGTTTTGAGCTTCCGTGGAAAATGAAGTTGCTGTTAAGAGAGAAAAGTCAGGAGGAGTGAGAATCTTCGAGAAAACTAACAGGAGGAAGTATATAAAGAGAAAAGATGGATACAAATGAAACACTAGGGAGAACTTATATGATGGAATGAACGTGAGACAGTAACGCTAATGGAAAAGACAGAAACCACCAGCTGAGGCACAGAGTTACAAAAGAAGAGAATTCCTAAGCAAGGAAGAAGCAAGGTCAGTAGTGTCAGGTGCCTCGGGGATTCAGGAGGACTGAGGCGAAGCCCCTAGATGCGCTCATGAGAAAATCACAGTGGCTTTCGATGAGGGTTGTTCTAGCACCACTGCCATTCTCTCTGAACATAGAGAAGCTCTGTTTGAGGGTTTACATTGATAACATCCTACGCAGCATCCCGCCCATCGAATGCGTTCAATGAATGCTGAATGGAGAAAGGAAAACACACAAACACAGTGCTGTGTAAGAAAGCTGTAGGCATGGATATGAAGTTGTTAGGGAGGGAGTGGCTTCTGTGTAAGAGAGGGCAGTGGGCCTCCTCTGTCTTTCCAAATAGTTCTGAAGGGGGAGACAGAGGCAGCTTGGGCTAGCACAGTCCTTGAACTTGACAACAAATTGCCTGTGGGGTTGTCACATGGACTGCTGGCTCCCACCTCCAGAGCTTCTGACTCAATAGGTCTGGGATGAGTTGCCCAAAATTTCATTCTGACAAATTCCTGGATGATGCTGATGCTGCTGGTCCAGCTCCCACTTTTCGAGAAGCACTGAGCTACTGAGAAGATCCCTGGATACTTAGTTAAAAGACCTAGAGTAAATCCCAATTCTTCTCTTATTTGCTGTTTGATGTTAGACACGTCTCTGCTGATTTCCTCCTATGCAAGATGAAGATCTTGCCTGCAACGTAGGGCTAATAGGAGTGTTAAGTGAGATCTGTCTCAGAGTATGTACTTAAAACAGATTTGCTGAACTCAAATTATGAGCAGTTTTTGGGCTTCCCTGGTGGTGCAGTGGTTGAGAGTCCGCCTGCCGATGCAAGGGACACGGGTTCGTGCCCCGGTCTGGGAAGATCCCACATGCCGCGGAGCGGCTGGGCCCGTGAGCCATGGCCGCTGAGCCTGCGCATCCAGAGCCTGTGCTCCACAACGGGAGAGGCCACAACAGCTAGAGGCCCGCGTACCGCAAAAAAAAAAAAAAAAAAAAAAAATTATGAGCAATTTTTAATAAGAGACTCGCTGGAGCTTAAGGAGGCAGCATAGAGGAGAAAAATATTTTTATTTTGCTTATTTAAAAAGAAATGGAGAGATCTGTGCATGTTTGTGGGCAAAAGATTTCGTCTGAATCAACTTATCTCTTTGAAATAGCAGGTGATTTCAGAGCTGGCATGAATCTTGCATCAGTCTGTCTGTGTGAGCAGGACGTATAAGCCTGAAGGCAGCTGTATAGTTTCGCTGGTTCAAAGTTAACTGAAGCGCCTGAACTACACACATTCAGAAGGGGAAGGATAAAAGGAAGCACCCTCTGAGTCATACATAGATGTGTAATTTGTTTCCAATAAAAATGGAGATGAGGCTGGAGCTGGATAACCATTAGCTTGGTCCAAGGTACAAAGGTTTAATTTTTTTATGTTTGTATTTAGTCATTTTTATGATACTGACTTCCCAGCTCACTTCTGGATAAATCCGTGCAGCACTGAAACAAATGCCAAAGAAACAAAAAACCCTCTTAGAATTTCCCGTCCATATTTATAGTGAGTTGACAGATATTACGTTTGCTTCCTTTCAGGCCCTAATCAGTTCATTGTTAAAAGGAAAAAAAAAAAAAAAAAAGAGAGATAGAGAAAAGAAAACAGATGAAGAATAATTTGTATGGGGCTTCTGGTCATTACCCTCCTGTTATAACTCTCATTAGTAGAATGAATTAGCATTGCATTAATACATAAAGCGATAGAGGATGCTGCCCCACACACACACACAAAGATGCTTATTCTGCTTGCAGATACATTGCTACCATTTGCTTGCTAAATTCAGCTTCTTTACTTTTTTTTTAAATTTAGTGCTTTTAAGAGACTAAAAGGCTCTCCTTTGATGGATTCTCTTTCTGTGTGGTCAGGATGCAGGCCCCAGGGTAAGAGAGTGGCTGTAGGTCTGTCCAGCTGTGTTGTGTGTAAGGGGTATTCTGTGCTTGCTTGTGCACTTTGGGTATTACAAATCCAAATCCTTCACACCCTTTCCTTGTTCTTCTCTTGGCTGTTGACAAGATAGTGGCCCAAGCGCAGACAGAGAGAACCAGCCTGTTCCTTGAGAGTTTTGGTGTAATTCAGCTCTGATGGATTGTGTCACTGAACTACCAGGGACTCCTGAATGGCTCTGCCATGGATAATGGATTGAAATGGAGACTGAGGGCAAAACAGAAGCTCCCCACACTCCATCCTCTACTGAGACGAGGGAAGTTAGAGGCAACAGTGCCAAGGTGGAAGAGAGGGTGTGCTGTGTTTCTCAAACATTCATCTGGGTACACCTGAGATATTGTTACAAAGCAGATCTGCTTCCACAGGCTCCCATGGATACGGATGCTGTTGGTCCGCGAAACACTTGGAGTCACCCTGACCAGTGATGGATTTCAGCTCCTTCGATTTAACTCTCTGTCTTCTGTGACAAAAACAACTAGAATTTTGCTCAGATAGCTCCAGAGGGCCATGTAGTTTTTCTATCAAAGAAAATGAATCAACAGGGTTGAAATCATATAGGAAAATCCCCTTGATAGTTTCCCCCCAAGGTGTAGAGGTAAGTGAGAGCATGAGGTAGTGAGAACTGTGTAGAGATAGCAGTGGAGTTTGCCTCAGTTTTCATTCTAACCCTAGTTATTAATTTTTAGGAAGGGTATCCTTATGTCACAAGTTCCTGAAAGGAAGCGGGAGCAGACCTGGGTTTGGGAGAAGAAAAAAAGTCACATTTATCAGCACTCTTTGTGCTAATCTTAACAAACATTTCAGGTTTTAATCTTAGCAACAGCCTTAATGAGTAGGTAATGTCATATATCAAAGATAAGGAGCTCAGAGGGGCTTAGAGAGATTCAGAGAGATTGAGTGACTTGCCCAGAGCCAAGTTACTAGGAAGACCTATAGCCCATGTTCCTTTATTTATAAAAAATACTGCTTCTGACTTATTCTTTGAGACCTGTAGTTTGGTTTGAGGGCTACTAGTATCTTTTATTTATGGCTTGCATCATTTCCCATGAGACATGTGTGGCAGCCTGAGTGCCAAAACTTCCTGGAAGGCTAAGCACACATCCCTCATAGGATGCTGGGAGGTTTCCTAGTCTCACAAGAGTCCCCAGGAAGATGTACAAAAAGGCTTGGAGCTAGGGGCTCAAGTGGCTCCTCCCACCTGCCCCCAGCTCCTGGACCTCTTCCTCTCTGAACTGCTGTCCTTCCACAGAGCTGATGGCCTCCTTCTACTGCTTCTGCCTCCACCCACTCCTGTTCTTTCTTTTGCTGAGGATTTCCAGAAACTAGCAGTCTTCCCTTGTTTCCATTGGGTTCCCTGCTTTTCTAGTAGTTTTGAAAGTTAATGGGGTCCATTTGAATTACATAGTTGCCACTCAGGACAAAGGAAGGAATTTACCTGGATCTCACAAATCATTCAGATTGCTCAGATCTTGCTCCTGGATGTCAAGATTCCCCCACGTCCATCCTCAGAACCGTGGCAATAACTACATCTCATCATATTTGTTTGCACAAGGGCTGCCTTCATTGTGAGTTCAACTAGCCTGTGATATTTAGGTGAGGTTGCCTACAAGTTACAGGATCTGAACAAGTGTATTAGTTACCTCTACTCTAAAGATGCATGCATAATATTGGGGTTGTTCTCCACCAGCATCATTTTGTTTTCACAGTTACTTTAAAATTATTTTATTTTATTTTATTTGCTAATGTTATTGCTGATTTCTTTCTTATCCTTCTTGTCATTATGGAGATGATTTTGATTCAAACTAACCATTCTCTGCTCACTTGCATTGTTCAGTTGTTAACCAAAAAGCCTACAAAAAAACCAAAAGCAATATTTGAAGACAATACAGATGAGAACTTTCTATATTTGATAAACATAGTGAAACTTAACAGTAGGTAGACACAGTCAGTCCTTCACACAATAAGTAAAAATAAATCTTAACACATTGTACTTAAACACATTGTACTTAAACACATTGTAGTAAAAATTCCAAACAATTAAGAGGAAAAAAAATATCTTGAAGACAACTAGAGAGAAAAGATAGCAAACACCAGTTAATACTTATAGAGAAGAGGTACATATGTACGGAAGGAGAGCTAGGTTGTGTAACACTAAGTTGATGAAATTTAGGTGAATCATTACCTTTCATAGCTTCTTACATACCCATTAATTATTGTCTGTATTATTAAGATATGCCAGATTGGTTTCACTGTGTTTGATTGCACCATGAATTATTGTTTATGTAATCTGGTCACATGCTCCAAATTTAAAAGAAAGAAATATATATCAAGAGAAACTTGGTTATGGAATAAATTAGACTGTGACATCTGACATCATGGACATTCTTCTATGTTCTTTATATCCTGGAAAGTACTTAGCAGAATGCTTCACATGTAGTGAGTTCTCAATAAATAAACACTGCTGAAAGAACGTTAGAATCCTTGATCTTCAGCAAAATTCTTATTTTAAATTTCCCTCATCTTTAGATAGATAGTTTCCAAGTGGGTTGTATTAACCCCAGGAAAGTAAAAAGAACCATTCTGTGACACCTTGGAAGAAAGTCTTAGGACTTCTTTCTCGTATTTAAAACATATTTTTAGTGGATGTTTTATACAATATATCCTACATTTGTACTGTACTGTATGTAAACAACTTCATAAATAATCCATTACACTTAAAATAGGTGAAAGTGCAAATGCTAATATGTATGCAAAAGCAAAAGTATTTGGAATGCAAATCAGTACCACCAGGAGATAGCACTTCACGCTCATTAAGATAACTAAAATAAAAAAGACAGACAATAACAAATGTTGACAAGGATGTGGAGAAATTGGACCCCTGGTATACTGTTGGTGAGAATGTAAAATGATACAGCCACTTTGGAAAACAATCTGACAATTCTTTATTTTTTTAAATTTTTATTTATTTATTTATTTTGTGGTACGCGGGCCTCTCACTGCTGTGGCCTCTCCCGTTGCGGAGCACAGACTCCAGACGCGCAGGCCCAGCGGCCAGGGCGCACGGGCCCAGCCGCTCAACGGCATGTGGGATTCTCCCGGACCGGGGCACAAACCCATGTCCCCTGCATCAGCAGGCGGACTCTCAACCACTGCGCCACCAGGGAAGCCCATGACAATTCTTTAAATTGTTAAAAATAGAGTTACCATATGACCCAGTGATTCCACCTCTGGGGATATATGCAAAAGAAATGAAAACATATGTCCACACAAAAACTTGTACATGGATATTTATAGCAGCATTATTCATAAGAGCCAAAAGGTAGAAACAATCTAAAAGCCCAACAACTGATGAAAGAATAAATAGAATGAGATATATCCATCCATACAGTGGATATCATGACGAGGAATGAAGTACTGACACATGCTACAACACAGATAAACCTTGAAAACTTTATGCTACATGAAAGAAGCCAGACACAAAAGGCCACATATTTTATTATTCCATTTATTTGTTATATCCAGAATGGTCAAATCCACAGAGACAGAAAGTAGATTAGTTTTTGCCTGGAGCCGGGGGGAATGGAAAAATGGGTAGCAGCTGCTAATGGTTGTGAAGTTTCTTTTTGGGGTGATGAAAGTGTTCTAACATTAGATAATGATGAGGGTTGTACAATTCTGTGAAAAACAAAACACTAAAAAACGGTTAAAAAAACAAAAAAGAAAAAATGTTTGAAAACCACTGCTGTAGATAAACTCACACAAACTGGTTGAAGCCAGTATAACTTAGAAAATCATGAGAGTAAAAATATTCAATTCTATTTACATTAGGTTGCCACATTTTTTCTCTTTTTAAATAGCCCAATCTCTAAAAGATGTTTTTCTTTAAATTATCCCTATAAGCTTTGATTTAACAAGAGATGTCATGTTTCATTTTGTGTATGCTCACAGTGGTCTAAAAGGAACCCCACTGGATGTACATTGAGGAATTAGGACATGCTGCATAAAATTGTTCTGTGAATTAGAAGAAAAACAATTTTATTAGATTTGTAATCTGTTCTCATTTAAGGGACTGTGGAGAATAGAGAAGAATGAGTTCTTCATATTTTCTTCTATTTAAGGCTGGAAGGCTCAGAGTTTACCCATTATTCCACTTCTTGACCTGTTTTTGGATGGCAGGGAGTTCCCCCCCACCCCTTTTTTCTCATTTCTGAGTAATTATCAAGGGCAAAGTACTGTTGGCTTGAATTGTCATTCAGATTGCTGTAGATGGCACTGTTTTAGCTCCCTGGTTGGAGGCTAATCTAATAAATAAATCCAGTCTAATATCTGGTATTCTTTCCAGAGAGATTACTTAAGGATCCTGATGTGTTTGACAGTTACCTTGGGTTCTTACTCTGGGAAAAGTAGTTCTGTAGGTATGCTGGTGCTGGAAGTAAATCCAGCTTTTGTGGGGACTTCAGTTGAATTTGGGAGATCCTCTATAAGAAAAAGATTACAAATTTTAAATATAAAAATACTTACAAAAGTGAATTTCTGTTTAGAGAGACAAAAGACATAACAAATCACACAGGTAGAATGCTGCCAAACCCCACCAACATGAAATCTAAAAAAACCCAACTCATTTCAAACTTTATGTCTCTCCCCTCCTTCCCAACTCTCACTGCCAGCTGCTGTAGGATGTATTTGGAACACAGTAGAATTCCTGGCCCAACTTTCATGTCACATCATTGGGTGAGTCAGCAAGTTGGAAGTAGGAGAGTTATTGGAAGCTCTTTCTACACCAGGATGGTAGCTATGACTTAACTATACAAGGGATTCACTATGAACCTTATAAATGGGTACCACTAACCAGAAAGTAAATATATCCCAACTCAACCCCTCCTGAGTGTGATGCCCAAAATGCCATGGGCACCACCTTACCACACCACAGAAGGGGAAGTGTGATGGAGGGAAGTGGGAAGGTGACATTATCAGAAAGGAGACAGAAGGCAGTGTTAACTCATGGCTATTAAAATTCCCAGTTCTGTAAATTTTATGACAATAGGGCTGTGGAAGGAGTCTGTTAATGAGAGGTTTGAAGCTTAAGCTTCTTTAGCTTCATGGTAAATACGTCTCCGCTGATCTCTCCTTTTCAGAGACATTTTGCAGATATCCATTTATTTTTTTTAATTTTAATTTTTAAAATATTTATTTATTTATTTATTTATTTTGTTGCACCAGGTCTTAGTTGTGGCAGGTGGTCTCCTTAGTTGCGGCTTTCAGGCTCCTTAGTTGTGGCTTGCTGGCTCCTCAGTTGTGGCACATGAGCTCCTTAGTTGTGGCATGCAAACTCTTAGTTGTGGCATGCGTGTGGGATCTAGTTCCCTGATCAGGGATCGAACCTGGGCCCCCTGCATTGGGAGTGCAGAGTCTCAACCACTGTGCCACCAGGGAAGTCCCCAGATATCCATTTAAATGAATCTGTTTTCCCCATTTTATCTGGGCAATTTCATAGCAATAACAAGTTCATAGGACACTTTGAAACATTACAGTTTAAAATTGAGGGACTACAGAAAAAGAGGCAGCATGAGAAAAGTATTCTTTAATATATCAAGATATATTTTCCTAGAATATCTCCCATTTGTAGTACAGAGATGAAAACTTTCTTTCCCCTCATAAAATACATTTAAGAAAATCCCAAATCCTTTGTAATGCCCTCACTATGGGAGTATTATTAGATTACTGAGTCATTATGAGTCAGCAAATCTAAATCTTATCATACTGGCTTACAGCATCCCATGGAACCATCACTATTATATATTTAAAAAGACAGGAAAAGATCACATTCTTTAATATATTTAACCAGAACGCTGTAAAACCATCTCTAATGACTCATAGGCACAATTCAGTTGTTTCATCTGTTTAAGACATATATATTAGTGCCAACTACATGTAGGTCTTTGCTAGGCCTGAGGTGAATTTAGAGATTTATAAGACACAGACTCTGTCCTCGAGGAGCTCCTAATTCTTTTTAAGCAGAACAAGGCATATATTCAGGTAACTATAATAAAATGCTGGGTAGTAGGCAGATATGAAAAAACAAATAAACAAAAAACAAAACCCTGTGGAAATTCCTAAGAGGGAGAATATCATCCATTTATTTGAAGATGGAGGGGTGAACAGAATACATCTGGTCCCTGACCTCCCAGAGTTTATAATCTAGTGGGGAAGACGTGCACTAAATAACTCCACACGCTCATGACTATCTCACTGTAAACTGCAGTGTGTTATGAAAAAATAGATTTGGGAGACAATGAAAGAGGACCCTGGTTAAGATTGGAGCGTCATAAAATCTGAGAAGGTGACACATCAGAGAGAGCTGAGTGCTGAGTGTGAGTGACTGAGGTAGAGGGGGTAGAATATTCTGGGCAGAGGGATGCACAAGTGAGAACTGTTCTAAGGCGGGGAAAGCTTGGTTAGTTTAAGGAACTGAAAGAAGGTGAGTGTGGCTGGATTACAGTGCCTGGGCGAGAGCAGCATGAGGTGGTTCAGAGAGCAGGAGTAGAAGCTAAATTCTGAAGGGCCTTACAGGCATGTTAACAGTTCTGTGCTATGGGAATCCTTTGGCGATATTAAACAAAACAAAACAACAACTCGTGAATGATACAGAGAGTGGATTGGAAGCAGAAAAAGTACTGGCAAGAGGTTGCTGGAGTCATTCAGGGAGAGACTGTGGTGACTTGGACTAGTGCAGAAGCAACAAGGTGGAGGGTAAGAAGTCATCGATTTTGCCGGTGAAGTTGAAAAGACTTGGGTATGGATTGGGTGGGGAGTGAAAGAGAAGGATCATACTAGACTGCTTGTTTTAATATTATAATCTTTTTAAATTAAAAAGATTTCATTGAAGTATAGTTAATTTACAATATTGCATTAGTTTCAGGTATACAGCAAAGTAATTCAGATATATATGTGTATATATATAAATATATACATATATATACACATATATACATATATATACATCTGAAAATATTTTTCAAATTCTTTTCCATTATAGGTTTCTGCAAGACATTGAGTGTTATTCCGTGTGCTATGCAGTAGGTCCTTGTTATTTATCTGTTTTATCTACAGTAATGTGTATATATTAATCCCAAACTCCAAATTTATGTCCTCCTCCCCCACCCCCTCACCTGCCTTCCATCCCCTTTGATAACCATAAGTTTGTTTTCTATGTCTGTGAGTCTGTTTCTGCTTTGTAAATAAGTTCATTTGTATAATTTCTTAAGAGTCTACATATAAGTGATATATGATATATATTTCTCTGTCTGACTTACTGCACTTAGTATGATGATCTCTAGGTCCATCCATGTTGCTGCAAATGGCATTATTTCCTTCTTTTTTATGGCTGACTAGTATTCCATTGTATAAATGTACCACGTCTTCTTTATCCATTCATCTGTCGATAGACATTTAGGTGGCTCCCATGTCTTGGCTATTGTAATTAGTGCTGCTATCAACATTGGGGTGCATGTATCTTTTCAAATTAGTTTTCTCTGGATATATGCCCAGGAGTGAGATTGCAGGATCATATGGTATATATTATAATCTTAACTTTGTGACAAGACTGTGAGTACATTTAGTCAGTAGACATGTTTTCTGCTGATTTGTAATCTCTACAGCATCAAGATTGTAGAAGGTGATTAAGAAATATGATTTTCCATTTGTTGTACTGGGTAGAGAATCTGGTTCCCCTCGCCTTCTGCTTCTTAGGGTTTTCTTGTCTTCTTTCCATTACTGTGTATTTGCTTCTTGCTCCTGACCTTGGAGGAAGAACAGGAAAACCTGTCCCTCACACCTTGCATTTCAGGGCTACTTACCATCCTCTTTCAACGTAGCACAGGCTAGAGACACAGAGCTGTTCTTGCTCTTTTGGATAAATACTGCTGGGACGGCCACTCTAGAAGGGCTATCCAGCATAGCAGCTGGTAGCCCAGCTGAGATAAAGAAATGTGATGCAGCAGTCAATATTTACTCTGTTTTTTGCATGGTTACCAGAGGAACATGGTTTTAAAATGTCCTTATATGCATCTTAATCATTTCTATGCATACTTCAATGAAAATGGTGTGGGATCTGGCACTTTTAAATGATCTTCAAAGGAAGTGATGCCCTGGATTTTCACGGGCATCTGCATCTCCTGGCCTTTCTTGGAATTAGGAGGGTTGAAATAGGGCTGTAGTCATTTTGTTTCTTCATCTTGTGGGGAAGCGGGTATAGGTAATGAGCTCTGGGGGCAGAGCAGTTGCTCTGGAGGGTTTGTTGGACTTGGTGGGTGGCCATCACCGACATGGCCTTTTCCTCTACCTTGGAGGCCTATTTCAGCCTGACACATTGTTTCTCACATTCAGCTTTAGTGTCTAAGCAATCTGAATGGGAAACTTGCATTAGAAAGAGGATCAGGATTTGGAGGAGATTTGATTTGGAGTAGAGATGAAAAATGTCTGAGAGAAAGAACAAAATGAAGGAAGAGGTAGATAGATGACTGGCTTAATCATCTATTGCTGAGTTACAAATGACCACCAAATTTAGAGGCTTAAAACTACACACATATATTACCTTAGTTTCTGTGGGTCAGAATCGGGGCATGGATGACTGGACCCAGTGCTTCAGGGGTCTCTCACAGGCTACAATCAAGGGGTCAGTTGGTCTGTAGCCATCTTGAGGCTCAACTTGGTAAGGCAACGCCTCCAAGCTCACTCAGTGGCTGTTGGCAGGATTTAGTTTCTCACTGCTGTTGGCTGCCCTGTGTTCCTTGCCATGTGGGTCTCTTGCTTTACTGATGTTGCAGCTGTACTATATGTATGTGACTGTGTGAGAAGGCAGTAGAGAGCATGCAAGCAAGGTAGGAGTCACTGTCTTTTGTAACCTAGTCATAGAATTATTATCTCGTCACCTTCGCTGTATTCTATCGATGAGAAGCAAGTCACTAGTCTCAGCTTACGCTCAAGAAGAGGGTATTATACAAGGGCACAAATACCGGAGATGGAGCTCATGGTGGGGGGTCATCTTAGAAGTCCACCTACCTCTCTGACCTCGAATTAGAATCTGTTGCAAATATTGAAACTGTCACGGCAGAGGGAGGGAAGAGGAGTTTCTTTGGTAAGTACTTTCCCCTCTACATAGAAAGGACTCCAAAGTGTTACTCTAATATTGAGCTCAGATCTAGGCTCAGATTAATGTGGTGGTTAAAGAAACAGTCTGGTAGCCAAAAACGATTTCTCCTTGACTCAAGTTAATGTTTATTACAGTTTCTCAAACATCACGGAGGACAGGCATCTTCTACACTACACCATCTCTGAAAATCCCAGTTTTTTCTTCCACCCACTTAACTCATACACAACACCATGGTTGTGCTAAACTTGCTCTCTTCCCATCTCTCTAAACAATCTCCCAGATGGTTTATCTTTTCTTCCAGTTCTAGGTTTACAAAAGTCCAGAAAAAAGATTCAGCTACAGCATAGAAATGTCTGGCAATCACTGAACCCTCTTTGGAGAGTGGAGAAGGGGAATAAACAAAGCAGGCAAAGCATGTTCTCTTTAGCAGGCAGGGGAGGAGAGAAGCTGGAAAACCCACATATATTAATATTTTCAGTCTCATCACATAGCATTTATTGGGTGCAGGTTTTATTTCTTTAATCAGACTGCAAACTCCTTGAAAGCATGTTCTTATCTTCTACTTTCTTGTTTTCCCCCATAGCAAATGTTGGGCTGGGGTGGGACAAATGGATGGTATGTGTGCTGGGCTGTGACAATTTTTCCATTAGACTGAGAGATTAAAAGAGATAATGTGCCTGAAAGTGCTGTGTAAATGGTAACACTCTGTCTACATGTCACTGTTATTTTTGTTACTGTCATCACCATCATCATCATCCTCTAGCACATCTTTTAGGCACCATATGCAAAAATAGACGCTTTCCTGGATAGATGCTCCATCTTGACCATTAGAATTTGAGCTCAGCAGAAGAAACAAATCCCTTCCAAAGATAAATTTGTGCATCAATTCTCTGCTTTAAAACTTAGGATGATAAACATTATAGAGTGGGACTGTCACATATAATGTCAGTCAGGTTTCTAAATATTATATTTTTCTGATTATAAAAGCAATCAGGTTTATTGTATAGAATTTAGAAATAAAATGACAACATAAAATAGAAGACACCACTGTTAGCATTTTACCGTATTTCTTTTCAGCCTTTTGTATAAATGTGTGTATATGTACGCACCTAGATACGTGTGTGCATAGCTATCTGTACACATACAGGTTTTATATCTTGCTGAATTTATAGTCTATTTTGAGAAATTTCTTTATTATTAATTATACTTCTAAATATCAATTTATGGGTGACATTATTCCATTAAAATTTTAGTTATAACATGTGTAACCATTTCTATACATTTTAGAGATTTAAGTTTCTTTCCTAATATGAATAATGTTCCAGGTATTATTTGGTAATATGCCATCATCTACAACTCTAGTTATTTCCTCTGGAGTCTTAAAAGTTGAATTACTGGGTCAATGGCATGACCTTTTAAAATATTTTTTCTAAATTTGGCAAAGCATTCTTCTGGAAAGAGTTTGCCAGTTTATATTCCTCCAGGAGTCTAGAACATTCTTACCCTCAACTGCATCAAATAATATCATTTGAAAATTTCTGCTGATTTTATAGAAATATACTTGCATTTTACTTTAATTGTATTTTTTAATTACTGAGGTGGTTTTTTTCCTGTTTTTTTTTGTATTTATTCTTCTGTGAATGGTTTATTCATGACTTTTGTCCACTTGACTTTGATGGGTCTTAACATTTTCCTTCTCGATTGATAAAGTACCTTTGATAGCTTACTTTAACGTTTTGACTGTTGTATTGCAATCATTTTTAAGATGTCCTTTGCTGTTAAGATTTTGTATATGATGTTTTTGGCATCTAAATAAATTTATTCCTTCTGTATACCTAGTGCACCATAGTCAACTGTTTTTCCAAAACTATTAATCATGTCACTTATTTACTTTTGTTTTAAGATATTTTCTATGCACATAAGAATATATAAAACATATTCACAAAGAATGTGTAAAATGTATGTGAACTGTTTAAAGAATAATGATAAACACTCTAGTCTCCACCACTCAGTTTAAGAAAAGGAACCAAGGCCACTACTTGGCCACCCAAGTGTGACTTCCCTAATCACACAGCTCTCCCCCACTCCCCAAGGTAACCAGCCTTTTGACTCTGGTGATCGTCACTTTCTTCCTCTTCTTTGCAAGTTTGCAAATATGTGTGTATTCCTAATCAATACATTGTTTAGTTTTTCTCGTACTTGAACTTTATGTAAGTGTCAAACCACACTGTGCTTTTTTGTCATTAATTTCTTTCATTCAACAATATTGTAGTTTTAAATTATAATGACAGGTGGATGCATATCATAATTCTTTTGCTCTGCGGTATAGTGAGTATTCCATACTTTATCTGTTCATTATATCCTTAATGACTGTTTGGGTTGTTTTCAGGGTTTTTGTGGTCGTTTTGCAATTACAGGCAATATTGCTTTGAACATTCTTGTAGATGACAAGTCTCCTAGAACAAATGTGTAAAAATGTCTCTAGGGAATATATTGAGAAGTCAGGTTGTTGAGTATTGGGATACGGATGTATTCAGTTTTACTAGATAAACACCAAACTGTTTCCCAAAGTATTTATTCTAGGCTTCTTCCCCTCCAGCAGTGAACAAAGTTTTCTATTTCTTTCCTTGCACAGCACTTAGGATTTCTGACTTTTTAAGTTTTACTTACAGCGTGAATATTAAATATTATTTCAATGTGATTTTAATTATAACTTTGCTCATTACTAAGTGAGGTAAAGCACTTTTCACACGTTTAGAGGTTATTCATGTTTTCTGAAAAACATTCAAATTCTTTGCTCATTTTTCTGTTTTTTAGGAAAGCTTTTTCTCATTGAATCACAGGTGCTCTTTTTTTTATTCTACTTTTTGTCATTATAAATGTTGCAAATATATTCTTCCTATTTATGGTATGACTTTTTACTCTCTTTGTGATGTATTTTCATTGATGAACTCAAGTTGTTAATTTCACATAGGTTTATCAATCTTTGGCTTTATGGTCCATTATTTTTGTGTTTTATTTTTTTAAATCTTTCATTATTTTCTGAAAGGAGAAACTCTATTTCTTCTACACACTGACACCACTCCACTTCTGATACCAGATGCGTGTTTTTTTTCTCACACCAACAAATTCTCTGACACCAGCTGGGTGTCCTACAATTCAGTTCAATTTTGACACCATCTACCTGGAGTTAGCGTCAGATCCCACAGGTTAAGGGCTGAGTCCCATAAGACTGCCCCCAGCTTCAGATGCCAATTCTAAGTCTGGGCCTCCAGTATTTGTAATTGACCAGGTGTAAATCAGGAGTTCCCACAACCCCCTCCTCAGGTTGTATTATTTGCTGTGATGGCACACAGATCTCAAGAAAATACTTACATTTACTAGTTCACATAATAAAGCATATAATGAAAGATATGAGTGAATGAACAGCCACAGGAAGAGATACATACTGTGATGTCTGGAAGGGTCCCGTCCATGTGGAGTTTGGGTGTGCCATCCTTCCGGCAAGGAGATGTATTCACCAACTCACTAAGGGATTTAACCAGCATTCAATTTTTGTCTTTAAAATTACTGTGGTGATTAGCTTTTAAAATTTTACTTATAGTCATGAAATATTATATTAATACATTACTAAAAGTAAACCATCTTTATAATCTTAGCCTAGGTCCCATTTAGCCTTAGTGAATTATCCTTTACACCATATTGAAATCTATTTGGTAATATTTTATTTAGGGTTTTGCATTCTACATTAGCAATTTCAATTTGTTTTCTTTATTCAGTTTTATAATTAGGGTTGTACTACCTTCACCAGAAATGCTGAGTAGCTACCATCTTTCTCTGTACTCTAGGAGAATGATTTTTATCTTATTTTTTTATATTACACACAACAGGAAAACTGACAATGTTTTGTTCTGTTTTATTAATAGATGTGTTTATGTGCTTATATACAGGAATGGTAAGGAGGATGGGTGGATTTGGGGCTTGCTTTGATTCACAATGATTTGGTTTCTTTTCACTTCTCCACTCTGCATTCTGGGGTGACAAACTTTTCAAGCTGGCTCCCTGCATGGCATCACATCTTTACAGTTCAGAAGAGAGGGGGCTGGCTTCTATAAGTTCTCATAAGATGGAGGTATCTTCTTTGAGAATTTCATAGAAAAACTGTCTGCTTTATGTTTCATTGTCTTGAATTGAGTCAGTTGTACTTTCTGGCCATGCAAATACCATGAATTGATGGGCTTTTAGATGGGTCACCTGATCCACTCATGGTAGTAAAGGAACTTTTGCCTTGATTAGTTAAAATAGAGTCCCACCCTGGATATACTGGATAAGCCACTCCTCAGGGCTGTTGATAGTGAGGGAGGGAAAGATAAGATGTTGGTGAGACAACCTCAGTATTCACTAAAAAGACATCCTTTAATAAATTATCTAACTTTAAAACCATTTAGGGTTCTATGTTTCAAACATCTTTTTCCTATTTTTCTATTGATCTGTTTTGGTTTCCTATGTCTTATTGAGTCCATTTTGTAATTTGTTCCAAGTGTATCATTCATTTTGTCCTATCTTAAAAATATGTTAGCCAACATTTTGTATAGTGTTGCCATATTTTTAATCTCCTATGTGCCCCTATATCTATTACCATAGCCTTGATTTTCTTTTTGAATAATAATAATAATAGTGATGACAGCTTAGGTACTGTGCAAAGAGTTTTATATATATTATCTTTTTTCTAATTGCTCTCATAAGACTTGTTACAATTTTTTTTTGTTTTTATCTATTTCTTTTTAAAGAACTAGCTCTTAGATTTGCTTATGTCTGCTGTTTCTCAGTTTTCAATAATTAATTTTTGCTGCATTTTATCATTTCCTCCTATTTTCCTTAAGACTGCTTCTATATTCTTTTTCTAAATTCTTGATAATTAAAAATTGTTTTTCATCATTTAATAACAAAGTATTAAGGATCCAGATTTATGTATGCTTATATTTATTATGTGGATTTATAATACTTTTATTTAAGAGAGTTTCTAAGTAGTTTAGTATTTTATTATGTATTTAAACTTTGACTCAATGGGCTCTTAGAATAGCAGCTTTCAATTTCTGTGGTTAGGGCTTTGTAAAGTTATTTTTGAAATTTCTACTCTCTGAATCTTTTTTTTTTTAATTTATAAATTTATTTATTTTTGGCTGCATTGGGTCTTCGTTGCTGCGTGTGGGCTTCCTCTAGTTTCGGTGAGCAGGGGCTGCACTTCATTGCTGTGCCCACGGGCTTCTCATTGCGGTGGCTTCTCTTGTTGTGGAGCACAGGGTCTAGGCACACGGGCTTCAGTAGTTGTGGCTCGCGGGCTCTAGAGCACAGGCTCAGTAGTTGTGGCGCACGGGCTTAGTTGCTCCACGGCATGTGGGATCTTCCCAGACCAGGGCTTGAACCCGTGTCCCCCGCATTGGCAGGCGGATTCTTAACCCCTGCACCACCAGGGAAGCCCCTCTCACTGAATCTTGAACAAATAATGTTGGTCTGTACAGTGACTAATTTGCAGACCTTAATGCAGGTTTGTGTCCCAATAGACACAATTTTTAAGCCATTCCTTTCAGGCTTAAAAAGAAAGACTCATTTTTTAATTTGTGGTATATAAAATTAAATATATGTCTATTCACACACTTTTGTTAATTATGTTAATCCAGTCATTACTATTCATATATATTTTTGACTACTTCATTCATTATACAGTGAAGGTAGGGAGTTAAAGCAACTCCATTATATTTCTTTCTATTTCTTAATTAATTTTATAAATTATAATTTATAAATTAATTTTAATTAATTTATTTTAAAATTTAAAATAAATTTTAATTTATTAATGACAAATAATTGCTTAGTTAAATAATTGATTTCCTAAGTAACATGTGAACACACACTTATATAATTAGCACCCAGGTCAAGAAATTGAACATTGATAACTCAGTCTCATGTTTCCTTTTAGTCACTAACCCCTACAGGTAACTGCTGTCCTTAATGCTAACAGCAGAGATAGGTTTTGTCTGTTTTTGTACTGTCTCATGTCTGGCATCTTTCACTCAACATTGTATTTGTGAGATTTGTTCATATTTTTTGTGTGGAATGTTTTATAATACCATTGACTTGAATGCTTAAAAAAAAAAGTCAATATCATGAGGCACTAGAGAAGCAAACAGACACAAAACTGAAGGATTATTTTAGAGTAAAGGAGAGTCAGTAGCTATGGCAACCAAATGTATGATTAAACTGGAGAGTTTTGAATATGCACTGTATATTAGTTAATACTATTTTATCAATGTTAAATTTTTTGAGTGTGCAGTGGTCTTATGGTTATATAGAAGAATGTCTCCTTGCTCTTAGGAGATGATGTGATGATATATTTGAGTCAAATATTATAGGGTCTGCAAGTTACTTTAAAATGGTTCAGTAAAAGTAATATACATACACATATATTTTGTGTGTGTGTGTATGAAAATAGCAAGGACATGTGGTAGGATGTTAAACATTGGTGAAGGATGTAACAGTGTCATATTATTCTGTCAACTTTTCTATGGAGTTGAATTTTTCAAAACTAAAAAAAAAATGTGAAAAGATAAGCGTGCGTTATGATTTAATCCTAACTTTTAAAATCTGAGAAGTACCTTTTCCACTGTGATTCCTTTTCACATATGGGGAAACTGAGGCTCAGGAGAGTTTGGTAGATTGCCTAAAGTATGCTCTTTCCACGAAAGCCACAAGGATACTGTTGACTGACAGTTCAGAAAAATGAAAGCTACAAAACATCCTGGGATTTTATAGAAGATATGAACCTGTCTACTCAGATACTCTAATCTTAGAAATGATGTTGAGAGAGTTTAAGTATTTGGTTCAGGGGTGTCAGAGCCTGTGTTAAAATCTTGGTTTTCTGATTTTTAGGTCAGTGTTATTTTCACTGCACCACCGAAAACTGAAAGTATTTGCAGGAAGAATTCTGGGCCGTGACAACAAAGTTTTAAAAAAGAAAAAGAAAAAGAAAAAAACCCCTCAAATTCCTCCAATTGCATTTCAGGTTTATGTTTGACATGTGACCACATGTCAGTCAGGTGTTTCTATTGCTTGAGTCAGGAACGTTTTGTCTAACTCCTCTGAATGTGTAAGATCCTCGCTTTCTTTCCCTGGCCAGGTTGGGAACGTATCTTGGCATGTAGCAGAATTCCTGGATGTTTATTTTCCTGTCTTATGTAACAACAGTTTGCTGAATCATTTACTTTTTCCCTTTGACAGAGTTTCAATGCTGTCAGTAGAGTATGCATCAGGGCAGAAGGGAATTTATCATGGTGTCAAGCATTATGGGCAATTCCAAAGTAAATAGTTCTGCAGAGAGCCATGCTGACTTGCCTGAAGGCAGTAAAAAATCCAAAGGGAGGGCTTCCTTCTGTCTGGCTTTGTTAATTTCAGTTTAGTGTCTATTAGCAGGCTTCTTGGAAATAGGTATGTTGGACCCTTGACAGTCCTCTTGAATTTGAGAGCCCTATCCAGTCTCCTTCATCCTTTTCTCACAGAAAAGGTTTTGTTTTCAATTTCTTAGTTTCCATTATCCACATCTTTCTGTTTACTTTTCCTTGGCCCCAGCCTTCCCTGAGAGGAAAGAGATGTTTCTGTTGTTTCCTTTCCACACTGAAACTCAGAGCCCAGAGTTTGGGTTAGTCATTTTTTTTTTTTTTTTTTTTTTTTTAATGAAAGACCATCCACAAAAATATAGCTAATCTCACCAATGAGAAATTTCCCCCATAAAGTCCTGTGTGATGTTATAGGAATCCGGGGATCACCATCTCAGTTTTGAGATTAGTCAGTGCTATGACCTGATCATACCATTTTTCATCACTAAATAAGTAACAGTGAAAAACATGAAAAGATTCTGCCTTAATGTGTGCTTGATAGGTGTCAAGAAATTAGATTTTACTTGTTCATTCTTAAAATATAAAAATACATTCTAAAAGAGACATTTAAAAAAACCAAACCTTAATTATCCAGTAGTTGGATACAGATACAGTTTATATATTTGAACATTGCTTTGTTGCCTTTTCTTACATGATCTTCTTCAGCTCAGATAACCAAAACTAATACCCTTAAAAGATAAAAACTAAGTGAGATAAGTTAATTGATTTATCTAATATTAAAAGTCTAGTATTTGATTGAGCTAGAAGTAAAACTAAGAATTTAAATATCTCAATGTCAATATGCCATTTTTTTCACTATATAGATAACAAAATGATGCATTAAAGATAATTTGTAAAGTAGAAAATATTTAAAATATGAAAACATTACAAAAATATCACCCATGTCTCATATTTGTTAATTCCCTAACTATATGCCAGCCATTGTTTTAAGGGTCAAAACTGCATCAATGAACAAAATAGAAAAAAATCCTTATTCTCATGCAGCTGACATTATAATTTGTTCAATTTTCAATATACATTGTATATTATATACATGAATATGTGTAATATAGGAATCATATTGATTATATAAAGGTGATAAATGTTATTAAAATAAGTGAAGGGAAAGAGGGTTTGGGATTATCTGGGGAGAAGTAGGTGGGGGGTACTGTTGAGAAGGTGATATTTGGGTGATGATTTGAAGACGTGAGATAGTGAGACATGCAGATATGTGATGGAAGAACATTCCAGAAAGAAGAAGAGTCAGTGCAGTGGTGAGAGCATGTCTGGAATTCCTGAGGAACGCTAAGGTGGCCAGAGTGACTGGAGGGGGTTTGGTAGAGTGACGGGGTTGCTAGAATAAAATAGGAATTGGAGTTTTGTTGCAAAGAGGAACAGAAAAATGGGAGCATAGTCTGGGTCCTTTTTTTTTTTTTTAAGGTGACACCAAGAAATCTTTTATTTTTATTTATTTATTTATTTTAAAAATTTATTTATTTTATTTATTTATTTTTGGCTGCGTTGGGTCTTCGTTGCTGTGCGCGGGCTTTCTCTAGTTGCGGTGAGCGGGGGCTACTCTTCATTGCGGTGTGCGAGCTTCTCATTGAGGTGGCTTCTCTTGTTACAGACCACGGGCTCTAAGCACGCCGGCTTCAGTAGTTGTGGCTCACGGGCTTAGTTGCTCCATGGCATGTGGGATCTTCCCGGACCAGGGCTCGAACCCATGTCCCCTGCATTGGCAGGTGGATTCTTAACCACTGCACCACCAGGGAAGTCCGAAATCTTTTATTTTTTAAGACAGAGTAATAATATCATTTTTATGCTGATAGGAATGATCTAGTAAAGAGGAAAAACTGAGAATGTAGAAGAGGGGCAAGAATTGTTGGATGGATGTCTTTGCATGGGGGTGAAGACAGGGAATCTAATGCATCCATGGAGGGATTAGCCTGAGGCAGGGTCATGGAGAGTTCATTCATAGTAACACGAGGAAAGCAGCATGCATGAAGATAGATTCTGGAAGATGGGTAGAAGGGATCCTGAGGATTTTTGGAAGATTGCCTTTGATTGCTTCCATTTTGTCAGTGAAATTGGTAGAAAGATTATCAGCTGTGAGTGAGGATGGGGAAGACTTGTTGGAGGTTTCAGGTGAAAGGAAAAGGTGAGAAATGGTTCAACAGGAGTCTGAAGGAATAAATGGGCAAGAGAAACATACTCTGATCATTTGGCAGCATTTCAGCACTCATGAAAGTTTTGGTCATGAGTTGAAAGTAATACCGGACAGAAGGGTGATGTGTTTTCCCTTCCTACGTTCAGTGACTTGGAAGGAAGCAGGTGGGGAAGAGGTGGTAAGGAAAGCAGAGCTGAAAACATCTGCAAGTGAGTGATTATAATGGTTGGTCATAGGATTTAGACTCAATAAGGAAAAATAGATATATTCAGAAAATTGACACTTTGTTACATTTCCTTCTATCTTTTTTTTTTTTTTTTTTTTTTTTTGTGGTACATGGGCCTCTCACCGCTGTGGCCTCCCCTGTTGTGGAGCACAGGCTCTGGACGCGCAGGCTCAGCGGCCACGGCTCACAGGCCCAGCCGCTCCGCGGCATGTGGGATCTTCCCGGACCGGGGCATGAACCCATGTCCCCTGCATCGGCAGGCGGACTCTGAACCACTGCGCCACCAGGGAAGCCCTCCCTCTATCTTTTTAATGTACAGTATACATCAGATTTTTAAAAGTTACAACAGTTATTCTGGACTGTGTTTTTTCAACATATTTTTCATGGGCATTTTAACATACTCTGGTTTCCCAATAGACTAGAGCAGGGGTCCCCGACCCCTGGGCCGCAGACTGGTACCAGTCCGCAGCCTGTTAGGAACCAAGCCGCACAGCAGGAGGTGAGCGGCAGGTGAGCCAGCGAAGCTTCATCTGCCGCTCCCCACTGCTCCCCATCACTCGCATTACCGCCTGAACCACCCCCCCACCCCCACCCCATGGAAAAAATTGTCTTCCACGAAACTGGTCCGTGGTGCCACAAAGGTTGGGGACCACTGGGCTAGAGTATATGTACAATTTCTCTTTTGGGGGCATTGAGTTTTGTGAAAAAGACTGCTAGTTTTCCTTAAATATTCTCCTATTCTTTAATAGTAATAGAATCCCTTCTCCCACTTTGAGCTTGGTACACAGCCACAGGAATAAAAACTGTTTGCCAGCTTCCTTCTAATTAAGTATGGCCATGTGACCATCTTTGGATAATCAAATGAATGTGCAGGGCATGTGTCAATCATCTGGGACCATAACCTTGACAGTGGACGCTACATGCATTTATGTTATTGAGAACCTGGGTCTCTGTGACACCATGGAGGTAATACCTTTAGCTAGAATAATTATGAAAGGGAATTAACTTTTTGTAAACCAATGTCATTATGAGATATTTGGAAACAGATGAATTGCAGCCTCCCCAGAGTATGAAAAGGCAACATACCTTTTTTCCAGCTTGAGCATCCTGTTTCTTGTTTCTCTTTATTCCACATGAGATTATCTGAAAACAAAAGCAAAACAAAAGGCCACTACTTTAAAAAGGGCAAAGAAAAAAAGCACCTGAATTTAAAAACTCTAAGGCAAGATGCCTGTAAAGTTCAGATTTATGGCCCACCAATAGTTAACATTGAGTCACAGATTGGCAGGCGTATGGATCAGCACACTATCTGGATTCTTCTTTCCCAAGTCCCCTCATCTTTCAGACCTATGGATTCCGAATACAAGTGTCATCTAGTTTTCTGTAGCCTTCCGTTAGTCTTACCCATACTGCTATCTGCCAAGGACAAATCCCAAGTAAGTCAGATTTGCGGATTTTATTGACTTCACAGTTCATTGGCAACACAGTGATTCGTGAAAAACCTTGTAGTTAGTGAATCCCCTAGCACTTCTTGGTTCAAATCCTCAAATCGGCTTGCTTCTGGGAAGGAAATTCTGATATTATTCACTCAAGTATCTTCAAGATTCCCTTTCCTATCTTTGCTATGTCTCTCCAACCTACAACCCAATTAAGTAGCTTTCACATTTTAATGAGCATAAAATTATCTTGGTAAAAATGCATCTCATCAGACCACAGTGTTGGGGTTCCTGATTTGGTGGATCTGGTGGTGAGGCCCAGGATTATTTATTTTTAACCAGTGTCATCCCATGGCTCTGGTGTGGGCTCTGTGTGGATCACATTTGGAGAATTTTGTAGACACCTTCATGGAAATTGACATTCTCTGACTCAGTTGTACTCTAATTGCTTAGAACAGTTTCATTGTGTGAGATAGTCTAATAAATGGCTGATCTTCACTATCTTTCCCCATTTTTTCCCCTATATGATAAAAGAGAAACCTCTGCCATAAGAGTAACTTGGACATCTGTGCTTAAACCAAAGTGCACTTCCAGTTTAAATGTTATTTTGAGGTCAAAAGATTGGCAGAAAATATTTAGAGGAAACCAGTTTCCTCACGTGTCTTGTTCAACTCAAGCAACCCGGGAGATTTAGTAGCTGTGACATGACTCCACTTAGTGAAAAAGGGGACAAAATCAATGCCCACTTCTGTGGTTCTTACAGAGAAACGTAAGGGGCTCTGCCTCCTAATTTTGTTGTTGTTGAAGTTCTGAAGATATGAACCAAGCTTTAATGTAAGGCAAAATGAAAACAAAAACAAAAATGTTTTCTGGCTCCTGGAGGTTTTTATCCTTCTTGGCTTAGAACTTCTAGAAAGATGTTGTCTCGGGATCAGTGTAAACACCCTGGGATGCAGTGTAAGTGCTTCGTATTTCACAGCTCAGGTTGCAGATGGAAGCCCTTTTTGGGGTAAGATTTACCTACAGCTAGAGCTCTATTGACTGCTTATTTGCTTTCCTTTCTTAAAAATCTCCCAACTTTAATTTCTGGGACCCCATTCTGAGACTCATTTTGATGGAATTAATTATAATTCTTGTGTTTGGAGTTTTCTCTCTGAATTTTATGAGTAACTGCATTAAATCTCCCCAACATGTGCACACGCACGCACACACACACACTTTAGTTTGTATAAAGCAGAAGTCTAAACAGGGTAAAATTTTGCCCCTCACCTGACTCTTCAACGCCAAGGACATTTGGCCCTATCTAGAGACATTTGGGGCTGTCCTCACTAGGTAGGCATATTACTGGCATCTAGCAGGTGGAGGCCAGAGATGTTGCTAAACACCTTGCAATGTACAGGACAGTCCTCACAACAAAGAATTTTCCAGCCCACATGTCAAAAGTGCTGAGGTAGAGAATCCTTGGTGTAGAACCTACAGAAGTTTATCCATGAGAATGTATTTTCATTTTATTTTTATTAAAGGCTCGTTCCCCCATCAACCAATTGGAATATTGCCCAGTGGCCTTTTCACATGCTCCTTCCATAATCCCCCTCAGTTGCAAACCAAATGAGTTAAATCATCACAAATATCCCAGGGGTCCATGATTCACAAATAAGGAATAGTTAGCACTGGCTTGGTGGGCTCCCTCCCCGTCTGTTCAGTGACCTCATCTTAAATTATGGTCCATACACAGTGCACTTTAGCGACTGCTCATTTCTCCTTTCCCTGCCACCCAGAGCGTTGCCACCTACCACTTGTTCCCACATTCTGTAATACCACAAAGCCCCTTCTCTCTATATTATTCTCAAGGCCTAGCAGGACTTTTGGTGTTCAGGCAAATAAACACCCTACCAATAATCCAATAAAACTTTTACAGACATCGGATATAAAACATAGCGAGAAGCAGTACACAATCTCTAACTGCTTGCTTCTTTTTTATAAACCCTGCACTTGAGCCCTGGAAGCAACACAAATCAAAGCTAATAAAAGTGCCAAGGTTTTACCCTTATTGTTCCTAATGGGTTGATTCACCCTTCCTGTGCTGCTCCCCTAGTGACCACAGGCTGCCTGGGTTCCCAGATGGAAGAGATGCATGCTGGCATGTCGAGTATGAGGGAGGAGGAACTAATTTCAAACACTTCTTTCATCAGGTTGATTTTCCTTTTTTTTTTTTCTTTTCGCGGTACGCGGGCCTCTCACTGCTGTGGCCTCTCCCGTTGCGGAGCACAGGCTCCGGACGCGCAGGCTCAGCGGCCATGGCTCACGGGCCGAGCCGCTCCGCGGCATGTGGTATCTTCCCGGACCGGGGCACGAACCCGTGTCTCCTGCATCGGCAGGCGGACTCTGAACCACTGCGCCACCAGGGAAGCCCGATTTTCCCTTTTGATGGTCATCAGTTGCAGATGAATAAGTGCCATCACCTTGAGCCAGAACTAGCCAGTGTCTGAGGCTCCCAGAGACAGAACGCAAAACAAAACTAAATCCTGGAGCTTATTTTTTTTTTCAGCTGCATTTCCCAACTCTTACTTTATGAGGGAGCTGCAATTAGTCTATGCTATAAATGAAAACAGATTAGAACCGATAAATGTGAGCTGTTTGATAAAAAGCTTGTCCCAAAGCGGAGGTAAGAGGAAACCACAGTTAGAATATTAGTCCTTTCATAGGGAAAAGTTTATCATTGGCAGAATGACTGCTGGGTTTTGCTGATAATCCAAACGCCAACATTTTCTTCGGAGCCACAGCTCAGATGTCTCTAGGGGCCAAGTAGATGACATGAATGAGTGAAAAGGAGGGGATAAGGGGAAATGTTGTGTAGGGGTCTTTGGTCATCTAGATATATGCCTTTCTTGCAGTCTCCAGCCCTCTGCCAACAGCTCAGCCAAATTGTTGGCAAGGAGACATGCGTTTTCAGATCTTCCCATTTTTCAAATATATAAGATAAATATCTATTTTAACGTAAAGTCTTCAAATTTTTATTACATGAGTAAGTAATTTCATTTAGGAAAAAAATGTGTGGGCCAAAACACAAACGAAAACATATCAGTGGGCTGGCTTCCCATGATCTTGTATTCAAAGTTTCTTCCTTGAAAAGAAATCGCTTATGACGTTTGGTGTTCATTAGTCCCAGGACCCTGATCGAGGCTTTATAGAGCACATCATAGGGTTTTAGTTTTGTTTTTGTTTTTGTTTTTGTATTGGCTTTTTTTTTTTGCTTTCACTGTAGGACCCACTTACATTCTTAGAGGGCAGGAGATGGTATGGGTCAGGGTAACCTTTTGGTGACCCCTTCCATTTCAAGCCTTCTCCTCTAGGTGTCACTGCAGCTCTCCTTTGGGGGGGGGGTGGACAGTGGTCTTTGACCTCCTGGTCCCCTTCACGGTAAGGCTTTCCTAATGACCTGGCCTTGCCAAGTCAGCCAGCCATGGAGAAATAAACATTACACACAGCCTTCCCTTGACTAAAGATGCCAGTAACCATCAGAATCAGACAGGAGCTTCATATAGCCACGGGCACCAAGAGATTGCCACTCTTGAATCTCTTTCATCTGGTTTTGCTCTGTTGGAATGTAACATCTTTTCAACAGCTTTTCCATTTCAGAGCAGCATTATAGTAAAGCAGTTGACGGTGGCTTGTGTTAACCAAAACTCCCACTAACAGCCTGCCAGGAGAGGTGATACCTTCATCCATAAGGGAAGGTGCAGGCAGGGTGCAGAGGCAAGGGCTTACTGGATCAATTGACAGTCATTCCGGATGTATCTGGTGGGACAAATCTGGGGCTGATCCCAACTCTGAAATGCATTCTTCCCTGGAAAAATCATGAGCCAGCAGGTATAGGTGTTCAGAGAATGCAAACAAACCTTCCTTTCATATTTCTTTGAACTGTGAGCACCTATTAGCAGCTTGCCCTCCCACTGTTTCCCAGCAGTTGGAGCATAACTGAATACACATTTGGAAGACAGAAACCAGAGTAGCCACCTGACTCTGGATTCTAAGTACCAGTATAGGCAATTACATCTTCACTAGTAAGTATTCAGTGGAAAATATACAAACATTAAAATAAAGAATGTTCAGGTTTCTTCAAACTAACATTGAGAGGTACATAATCAATATTCCCCCCCGCTTTTGTTTTCTTTTTTCCTCCTCTTCTCCCCCCCCACCCCCCGTATTTGTGAAGCATCTTCTACTGTGTACAGTTCTGGACACATCTAACTTTTATCTTTTTTTTTTTTTTTTTTTTTTTTTTTTTTTTTTTTTGCGTTACGCGGGCCTCTCACTGTTGTGGCCTCTCCCGTTACGGAGCACAGGCTCTGGATGCGCAGGCTCAGCAGCCATGGCTCACAGGCCCAGCCGCTCCGCAGCATGTGGGATCCTCCCGGACCGGGGCACGAACCCGCGTCCCCTGCATCGGCAGGCGGACTCTCAACCACTGCGCCACCAGGGAAGCCCCACATCTAACTTTTAGGAGGTGCTGTCTTACCATCAAGTCCATATATATGTTGAGAAAAAGAACATACACCATTTGGAAAGTTAGAAAGGGCACTTGTGTTCTTAGATATTCAGGAAATGCAGTTGCTGCTGCTGTGATGGTCATTCTTGTTCCTGGGGAGAGGGAAAGTCATCGTTACCTTGTAGTGGTCAGGAAATACTGCAAGAAGGTGTACCATTTGGACAGTTAGGAGGAGAGGTCATTGAGTAGGGAGCTGCGGCTCGGGTTGAGATAAACATCACGAGGAACCTATGGCTTAGGTGTCGTGTGACTGGAGCAAGAGATTCCTATAGGCCCTAAGTATTATATGGAAGAAAGATGAGGGGACAATTCAAATAATGGACAAGTCGGTTCACCTTCCTGAGCATCCATAAAATGGGCACAAAATGCTTACCCCCATTGGGCTGCTGTAAATATAAATATATGTTATATAATGTGTTATACATCATATATAATGTATAATAGATCATGTATATCGTGTTATATATTATGGATACAACTAAGGTAAGTAGTGGAATATCGTACAGAGCATGAAGCTTGGTGCCTGGCCCGTTTTTGCACTCTCAGTGTAATAGATCAAATCACGGAGGTCTTTGTTTGATGAGTTTGGGTATTTTTCTGCTAGTTTTTGTTGGTTGCCTGAACCTTAAGTTGTTTCTTTTGAAGATCACTTGATTCCTCTCATACCAACTGTTGCTGCTTCTGAGACCGTCACCTTCCTCATTTGTCAGTTTGATTTCTTTTGCTGATACGCTCAACTATCCATCCTAGCCCTTCCACTAAGGCCTAGGTAGCCTTTTCTCTGGTCCCCAGAAGTATTTCGAGAAAGGGAAGCTGAGCTAGGACACAGACAACTGCACAAGCCCCAAAGGCCAACTGAGTTCCTCTGGCCAATTGGTTTTCCAGCCTCAGTAAATGCTGGTTTCCTCCTGCTTCTTGACACAAGCTTCTCTCATTTCATGAGACTTTGTGATTAGTATTCAACAAGAACCTTCTCTGACAGCATTTGTGGGAAACCAGACTGTCAATTTATTTATAGCCAGCCTCAGGGCAGAACCACAATGCCTGTGTAAAGCTATTGAGATGCATAAAATACGGTGTGTGTGCATATATATATATATATACGTATTGACTAGAGGTGACATTTAGAGTGGAAATCCATTGCCCCATGGGTTGGAAAAGTGACTAACAGTAGGATATAAAAATGCCAAAGAAAGACTTGGTGTTATTGCTAAATGGAGGTCACTTTTTCAAATTCATGGTTAATAGTTTCCTCCAGTAATACTCCATTATATATGGGTAAGTACAGTGTCATCTGCGTGTGGTCTTGTTCTGCCCAAACTGAAGTTGGTGACCTGGACTTCATATCATAGAAGAAAACACATCTTTGTTAGATCTCCTACTTCTGGGATTATAAAATGGGCCAGTGACCTGGGGCATATAACACAAAGGGAAATAGGGAGCAAAGGCCTCCAGTGAGCTAGCAGCTATGATGTCCTGGTGGGAAGCATCCTAGGCGTAGGGTCAGGGGACCTGGTTATTGAGGGTTCAGAGATAATCTTACCTTAACCTTCTTTAGAATTGTTTAAGATTAAACTTTATCACTATTACTATTTCTATGTCATTTCTATCTATCTATCTATCTATCTATCTAGTTTATAAATGTAAATAGCATATATATGTCTATAGTATATTTATAGATATAAGAGAACATCAGTATAATTATTCAGGTTGGGTTAGAGTCCCTTTAATGTATTCTCATAGAATTCTGCATTTTTTGGTCACAGCACTTTCAAAACTATAATAAAGCAATTATTAACATAACTTCTCTACACTAGGTTCCCTGAGGGGGGCGGGGCTGTGTCCTCAGCCTGAGAACAATGTAACAATGTCTGGCACTGGGAAGGAATTTACTATACATTTTTGAATGAATTACTGTTAAATCTTAGCATTTGTTAAGTCTGAGTATGAATGACCCTAGTAGTGTTTTTTTTGTTTTGTTTTTGTTTTTAATGACTAACGTATACTGACATGTCTATTGGTCTGTTCTGATCCTGGACTAAGTAATATGATTCAATAATATCCCAGATGCTTCTATCACTAATTATTCTTATCTCATTTGAGTTTTTACAGCTTCTCACAAAATGAGATTATGAGTCCCATTTTATAACTGTAACTCTTGAGGCCTCCTGGAATTTGGTTCTAGTCAGTGTTTCTCATTTGTTGACTTACTCTTACCTTGAATCATAAGTCTTGACCTTATCCAGGATTGTTTAATTCAGAGTTTATGTGGGTGTGTGGTTACAGAAACTCCATAGATAGAGGTCAGAGGCTGAAGTATATTTCTGACTTCTGCCTTATCACCCCCACTAATAATCTAATCATTTGGCCATGGGTTTGGGGTTTGATTTTTTAAATGTGGTCATAGAAACACTAAGGAGAGCAATTTTCCATGTGGGCAGGGCGAGGTGACTCCTGGAATGTTAGAATGGGGAGGAGTATTAATTAGAATTGGCCATTAGAACTCAACTTCCAGCTGTATCTTACAGATGTGGTAACTGAAGTCTAAAGAGAAAGTAGAAATGCCTCAAATCACCCAGGAAGGTTTTGATGGGACCAGAATTATAATCCAGTTCTTCTTATTGCTAGTGTAACAGAATTTTGATTGGGACTTCCGTCTGAGAATTGGAGCTAGCAGATTGCAGTACAAGTCATTCCACACTCCATATCCAAAAAAAAAAAAAAAAAAAAAAAAAAAAAGCCCCCATTGAGCAGGTAAGTTCCCAGGGCTTACTAAGAAAAGTCAGATTTGAGCCTACTATGCCTTGCACCACACCCCACTTCAACATATAGGAAGAGAGACTGGAGCAGGAGGTGGGGAAATAGTCACCAATAGCTTCACGCAAGGCCGTGCTCATGGTGAGAGGGCTTCCTGCTTTCTCTGTCCTCAGTAGCTAGGGTAGCTAAGAGCTCCAAAGTAGTTGGTGGTAGACACTGAAGATGGCTCTAAGCAAGGAAAACCAGCCTTTTATTTTTCCAGCTGGATGGATGCTTGCTGAGATGTAGAGGGTGTAGCTGCAACCTGCAGTGAGGCATCTGGGAGGCAAGAATTGGTCAGTGGTTGGAGACTGGGCTGACCAAAAGAGTATGCCATCCCCCACCCTGTCCCTTAAACCTCCCTCCGAAGAGAGAATACACATCTTGCCTCCGTCTTGACATCTAATTCTTACTCTGTTAGGCAGAAATTTCATATTTCACCTCCGAACTGCATGTCTTGCAGTTAACATCATTTCACAGGAAGACTGCTCTTTTCTTCACTGCCTATTTCATAACATTTTTTCTTATTATTTGTGCAGTGTCTAAGTAGGAAGGGATACATTAGGGTTACAGACCTTCTGGTAAAAGAGATCTCAAGACTATGCCTAAGCTGACAATAAGTGCCTTTATTGTGTGGGATTGGACCCTAAATAATCTGCCACAGTGCTCACTAACAGTATGATGAAGGTCTAAAAGAGTAAACAGTGAATGAACAAATGAATAAATGAATGAACCCAACAGGAACACTCCTTGTTACCGAACTCAGGTTCGGCTGCTCACTGCTGGCAAGTCCATACTTGAGAGACAAGTGTTGGTAGGAAAGGAAAGCTTACTTTATTCAGGAGGCCAGCAACCTGGGGAGAAGGTGGACTTGTGTCCAAGAACCAACTCCTAACTGCCAGTCAGTGGGCAAGAGCTTTTAAAGGGGAGTGTCAGGGGTGCACAGGCAGGGGGAGGGGGCCACGTGCAGAACAGCACAGTCAGCTCTAACAATCACCTTGAAGTTGGGTCACATGTTAGTCTGATCAGTGTTATCTTGATTATTTTAAGTACAGTTAGTCTTCAGTTCCAAGGTCAGTTTGTTCCCATTTCCTTGAGGCTAGTTCTTACGTCATGGCTACAGGTTGGTCATTATGTAGTTAACTTCTTCCACCAGGGGGTTGGGGAGAGGGTTTCAGTATCTACAAAACAGCTCACAGGATATGGCTCCGAATGTTATCTATAGCCCTTGAGGAGGAACTAAAGGTTATTTACTTTGTTTAATGACTAAACTATTATTATTTTGTCTTGTTTGACTATTTTCCTTTGTTTCTGCATTTTCTTACTTCTCTGATTGAATTTTCTCTTTGGCTAAAGTTTTTCTATAGACAAGAGGCAGGCAGAGGACATGGGGGTGTCTGTCCCAGGAAGACCCCACAGGGTCCTGCTCGGTTGCAATCCTACAGTGTTTCTGTCAGTGAAGAACCTAATACCTAAATTGACCATGAAAGGTATTGTTGTTGTTACACTTGGCTTCAGAGTCAGACAATTATGGGTTGAAATCCCAGGTCTGCTACTACCAACTGTGTGATTTTTGGCTGGATATGTGATTGCTCTGTGCTCTAGTCTTGGTAGTAAAATGGAGATGTTAACACCATCGTTTATGCGGTTGTGATGAGAATTGGAGATAATACCTAGAAGGTTCTCAGCAAAATGCCTGATAGAAGATGTTCAGTAGAAGCCTCACTTTTTACTCAGCAAATATTGATCAGTGTCTAATCAGTCCCAGAGTCTGAGTGAGGGGCCAGGCACAGACACATTCATAGGGTATAACCCCTTTCCCAAGAAGGTCACAGTTTATCTGAGTAGGGAAAGAACGAGCTGGTCCTACCTAAGGAACTTAGTTTGGAGACCAAGGGAATGATTACTAAGCCTTCTCTTTTGAGGTGATCAAAGTGCTCTACATTGTCTTTGCATGGAGGCTTTAAAATGTAATATTTACACATATATTTGTCCACACAATTATCATTGTTTAAAAAAACACTCAACCTTTTATTATATGAGATAAAGAGAGTAAAAGGAGAATTAAAATGAGCTACATCTGCAAGTGCTCTGTAGACTGGGGTTTGTCTGCACAATCGTTTAGTCAATGGCTAGAGGAATAGAGATAAGCAATTGTTTGTCCAGTCATCCTGAAAAATCATAATCTTGCTTCCATTTGATCAGAGACTGCGGTCTTCAATATCATTAAATACTACATTTTTTATAAATAAGTTTGTGCAAGAGACTGGGAAAATCAGTGCAAAGCCCTTTCTGTACTCTTGTGTAGAAAATACAAAGTATTAGAGTGGATCCATTGTGTAATTGGGTGTGAAAATTACCTCTGAAGTTTCCAGGTATATATACTACCCAGTGCTAAAAAGAGTGGCTGAAAAAAATAGGAATTTTCAAAGGAAATATTTACCATCCTATCCATGACTTTTGATCCCGTTAGCCAGATCAAGAATGTAGAAAGAGGGGCTTCCCTGGTGGCGCAGTGGTTGAGAGTCCGCCTGCCGATGCAGGGGACACGGGTTCGTGCCCCGGTCTGGGAAGATCCCACATGCCGTGGAGCGGCTGGGCCCGTGAGCCATGGCCGCTGGGCCTGTGCGTCCGGAGCCTGTGCTCCGCAACGGGAGAGGCCACAACAGTGAGAGGCCCACATAACGCAAAAAAAAAAAAAAAAAAAAAAAAAAAAAAAAAAAAAAAAGAATGTAGAAAGAGGCCAGAGTAGAAAGAGAGTTGATCTGGATAAAATCACATGGACTGCATCCCATTTCCCTTTACCTGCCTCAAGCCTGGAGGAGTAGCTTCATTGAGACCACTGGGATAGCCTGATATGTGACCCCTGGAGTTTGGGAGCCATAGTGCATTGGGGTTGTATTCCCATAATCTAGAGGAAAAGCAATATGCTGAATAACTATTTGATGGTGAGTCAGAAACCCAGTTAGGTTGGGATCATTTCTCTGGGCAAAGGATGCATATGTGTTTCCTCAGAGATGAGTGGCTTGTGCAAGAGGGAGACAGTAAAGGGCCGTCTCAGGCCACATCCAACTGAGCCATCCGGAACAGTAGAGAAACACCAGCCACCATGTGGGAAAGGAAATGCTCTCTAGGGACTGTGCAGCAGGCTCTCAAGCAACCACCTGGAATGGAGACCTATCTGTCAAGAAAGTGAGAAGACCCCCTGATAGGAAAATCCAAAGAACAGCAATTGTACATCTGCCCCCAGATGGCCTCCACATCAGAGGGTAACTGCACCCACCATATGAGGCTGGATCTTTCTCCTGTATGACCTTTCCTTGCATCTAACACTGGAGGTACCCAAAATAGCAGTAAATGAGTTGGAAGGAAGCAATGCTTTGTACCTCCCTCTCCAAGTTCCAGCCTCATTCGAGTTTCCAATCCACTACCAACCTCAACTAGAAAAAGACTTGCCTTTGAGTAAAGATTAAAATATCTATTTACATATTTCACAGGATATTTCTGATTTGAACTTCTATGGCCTAAGAGCCAGAAGTCATGAGATCTGCCTAGTTCATTGCATTCAATGAATAAATCTGGAGGAAGGTGTTTGGGATGTAATCCCAATTATCGTGTGGATTCAATGAATGGGTTATGGTAACGTTCCTTTTGTACAAGCAGGACAGGTAGGCAGTTTATACTACACAGAAAGCAAAGGAGAATGTGTATAAAGGCAGAAGGAAGTCAGGATTTTTCTTTTTCTTTTTCTTTTCTTTTTTTTTTTGCGGTACGCGGGCCTCTCACTGTTGTGGCCTCTCCCGTTGCGGAGCACAGGCTCCGGACACGCAGGCTTAGTGGCCATGGCTCATGGGCCCAGCTGCTCCGTGGCATGTGGGATCTTCCCGGACCGGGGCACGAACCCGCGTCCCCTGCATCGGCAGGCGGACTCTCAACCACTGTGCCACCAGGGAAGCCCAGGATTTTTCTTTTTTAATTAAGAAAATTCCTGGGCCTCCCTGGTGGCGCAGTGGTTGAGAGTCCGCCTGCCAATGCAGGGGATACGGGTTCGTGCCCCGGTCCGGGAGGATCCCATATGCCGCGGAGCGGCTGGGCCCGTGAGCCATGGCCGCTGAGCCTGCGCGTCCGGAGCCTGTGCTCCGCAACGGGAGAGGCCACAACAGTGAGAGGCCCGCATACCACAAAAAAAAAAAAAAAAAAAAAAAGAAAATTCCTTGCCTCATTTATTGCCAATCCCTCCTACCAACTCCTGCCCTCAAGAGGCTCAGAGAAAACCTGAAGATTTCCAGATTTCTGATTCTTTTTCCAGAATTGACCTGCTCTGTATCTTATTCCTGTCAGCCCCAAACCTCCACTGAATGGCCAGATAGCAGTGAGGCATTCATAAGCAATGTTAAGACTTGGTGTTATTTTATGTATGAATGGATATTATTTTAAAGTTATTAATAAGAGGCATCTGAGTAATTGTCAGATTGATGGAGATGATTTGAAGCAGGGAGACTTTTAGTTTTCTTAAAATAAGACCCTGCTGAAGTCCAGGACTCTGTGATCTAGTCCTGAAGGTGGATGTGGTATATATCCTCAGCTACATGCCTAATATGTGTTCTCTCTCCTGAGTATGGCATCTGCCGCCTTCTCTGTGGAATTTTAGCAGCACGCGCCCATCTCCTGCTACCTGCTGCTGCATCTTGAACTTGTAAGTCTCTCTGCCTGAGGACACATCCCAGTTCTTTTGCCATCAACGGGCTGTAACCTGAACACTCCCCCTCATGCAAGAACGAGATGGCTGTAGGAGGTTGGAGGCAGGAAGGAAGAAGACAAGACTGACAGGAAGAGTTCCATTAAAAAAAATAAAACATTTCTCCCCGTTTGAAGTGAACAAAGTCTGCTAACATGTAGGCTGCTTGCTGGGATTTCCAGCTGTTCCCTCCTGAGCAGTTGGGTATCAAAGCCGCATGGGCCGACGGGAGGACTGTTGGCTCTGATGCCAGAGCAATTATAGCCTGATGGTGCTCAGCTCTGTTACTGTTTTTATTGCTCTTATTATTACTTCTCTGCTCATGGATTCTGAAGGCCTTTCTACACAGACGCGAACCCTGGGGAATCACAAAGCCACAGGCACACCGTTTGCAGTCACCGCTCGGCAGCTCTTGGATTGATGTGGTTTTAGCATCTTCCCTTTATCTGGTGAGCAGAACCAGAGATGTTTAGACTTACACCCACAGGAAAGAGAGGATTCCCTGCAGAAAATGTCAGTCTCTACTCTAGGCAGCGAGCAGGATAGAAGGAGAGTGGCTTCTTAATTTTCATCTAAAAAGATCTCCAAGTATCAGTAGACTAGGCGCTTCCCGCCTGCCTCTGGGCCAAGAGGCATATTCAGGCCAAACTGTCTGGGGCCTAGACTTGAAGCTTTGGACAACGGATTCTGTCAATGCTTTGCACACAGCAAAAAGAATTTTCTTGAATAAATTTACCAAAGAAACAAATCTCTCCATGCATTCTCATTATGTACATGTTTTAAAAAACAACATTTGCACATATCAGCTTTTCAAATATATTTGCAATTGGGTGGGTGTCATTTGCTGAAAAACAGTGAAATTCTAGAAGGATGAAGACATAATCTTTTTTCTTTTTCCTTTAAGGTTAATTGTATTAATAATCCAATGCTGTCAATAAAATTTTCTTACTGATTTTTTAGTTAAAACATTCTAATATTAACCATTATTAATTTACTGATTGACTCAATATGAGAGTTTTACACAGCAATCTCACTTCTTTTAAGCCCTAAATGATGATTTTTCTCTGCATTTGGTCAGGCTTCATTTGCTGAGTTGAATGTAAAGTTGTTATATTACTTTTGGTCATATGATATCTTTTGGATGATAACATCAACTTCTAGCCACACATAAATCTTCAGGCCCTAATGGATATTAACCCCTTTCTCTGCTTATATTGGTTTTCTCCCTACCCTGTCTCTCCTGAAGTATTCAGTCAAGCAAAACTTGAAGGGGAATAATAAAAAAATAATCAAAGAAGGACTGTTAGTGACTAGAATTGCTCAGAACTTGAGTGTTACAGGAGCCAAGCAGGTAACATAAATGCATGGGGCTGGGAAAGTGTAAAACTGTGCATTTAGCTGCTTATGTTGCTACACTTGTTTTGTTAGACCACCTTTAAAATGCTGTACAAGGCACACAAAGTCCGTCCAAAGCCAGAGCAGTTATTTTTTCCTCTGAACATTCAAAATGTTTCTCATTACTATAAGTTGTGCCTTTTCTAGTAGGCTGTAAGATCCTCGAGGGTTGACATCTTCTTTGAACTCTTTTGATCTTCTGATTGGCCACCCTGCACTCTAAAATGATACCTTGCATCATACTCTCTGCTAGAGATATAGAAATGGAGGTGGTCTTTTGGAGGTGGCAGGCACATAAGTCACCGTTGAGGTGGGATCATACCTCTTTTTTCATGACTCCCAGCACAGCATCACATACTTAGTGAGAGTTAAATAAATTTCCATTACAGGTGTGAGTGGACAGCTGACTCTCCTAGTTATTTGGTGATGATGAATGCTGACCAAACCCAGTTGCCAGCCTTCGGAAAACCCTATAATTCTTCATGAAGCCAACAGCACCTCCTAAAAGATCCCCCCGCCCCAAGCACACAAATCTGCATGCAAATTGAGGGGAATAATCAACTGTCTCCGGATCGCTATTGTTCAGTGAAACCCAGTTAGAAACCTCTTGGCTGGAACAAGTAGACGGTCCCCACATAAACTGTGGTCTAGGGTTCTGGGAGATGGTGTTAAGAATGGTGATGGTGCTAAGGTCTCATCAGGGTGTAGGGTTCCCCAAGAATTCACTCTGGTCCCCCAGACTGTCACATTGTTTCAGGTCACTTTCTGATCAGTGTGCTTGATTCGTCAAATGAAGCTTTCTTTGGGGATGATTACTCTCTTTTTCTGCTCAAGATCTGAATTTCTTTTTTCAACTTCCACTTTGTGTAAGAATTGTATACCAGCATATTTCATTTTATGGCACTTTGCTAATATTGTGTTGTTTACAAATTGAAGGTTTGTGGCAACCCTGTGTAAAGTAAGTTTATCAGTGTCATTTTCCCAACAGCATTTACTCACTTTGTGTATGTATGTCACATTTTGGTAATTCTCAAAATATTTCAAACTTTTTCATTATTATATTTGTTATCTCCGTGATCAGAGATCTTTGATGTTACTATGGCAAAAAGACTCACTGAAGGCTCAGATGATGGTTAGCATTTTTTAGCATAAAATATTTTTTTCTTTCTTTTAAATTTTATTTTATTTATATATCTATTTTATACAGCAGGTTCTTACTTGTTATCTATTTTATACACATCAGTGTATACCTGTCAATCCCAGTCACCCAATTCATCCCCCCACCCCACCCCTGCTTTCCCCCCTTGGTGTCCATACGTTTGTTCTCTACATCTATGTCTCTATTTCTGCCTTGCAAACCAGTTCATCTGTACCATTTTTTGAGATTCCACATATATGCATTAATATATGATATTTGTTTTTCTCTTTCTGACTTACTTCCCTCTGCATGACAGACAGTCTCTAGGTCCATCCATGTCTCTACAAGTGTCCCAATTTCGTTCCTTTTTATGGCTGAGTAATATTCCACTGTATATGGGTACCACATCTTCTTTATCCATTCGTCTGTCAGTGGGCATTTAGGTTGCTTCCATGACCTGACTATTGTAAATAGAGCTGCAGTGAACATTGGGGTTCATGTGTCTTTTTGAATTATGGTTTTCTCTGTGTATATGCCCAGTAGTGGGATGGCTGGGTCATATGGTAAGTCTATTTTTAGTTATTTATTTATTTATGTATTTATTTATTTTGCGGTACGTGGGCCTCTCACTGCTGCGGCCTCTCCCGTTGTGGAGCGCAGGCTCCGGACGTGCAGGCTCAGCGGCCATGGCTCACGGGCCCAGCCGCCCCACGGCATGTGGGATCTTCCCGGACCGGGGCACGAACCCGCGTCCCCTGCATCAGCAGGCAGACTCTCAACCCCTGCGCCACCCGGGAAGCCCTATTTTTAGTTTTTTAAGGAACCTCCATACTGTTCTCCAGAGTGGCTGTATCAATTTACATTCCCACCAACAGTACAAGAGGGTTCCCTTTTCTCCACACCCTCTCCAGCATTTGTTGTTTGTAGATTTTCTGATGATGCCCATTCTAACCGGTGTGAGGTGGTACCTCTCTGTAGTTTTGATTTACATTTCTCTAGCATAAAGTATTTTTAAATTAAGGTATGCACATTTGTTTTTTTAAAGACATAATGCCATTGCACTCTGTTGGGGCCCAGGGAAGTCCACCCCAAAATATGACTCAATGGCATATTGATTATTTTGAATTAAAGTAACTTGGGAAACACCCTGTGGAGGTAAAAAGATATTAAAAAACATTCTGATCCCCGTCTTTCTCCCTAAAAGCAGGAAATAAGTCTCCCATGTGAAGGTATTTTCCCTATACCAGGAGTATAGAAAGCATCCTTATCACCAGAGTTAGGGAATTCAATGCTAAGAAAACTGTGTAAACAAACTTTGTTACGCCTTGATTAGTCTGATACTCCAAGTACAAGCCCCTTTGTTTTCTTAAATCTTCACATATAATTGTTTCTTTGTCTAACAATGACACACAAACAGCCCGTGTTGGTCACTTTCAGGGGTCCCGTTTTCTTGAGCCCTCTGTGCATACAAACTTTTTTTTTCCTCCTGTTAGTCTGTCTGTGTCAATTTAATCATTAGACCAACCAAAGGAACTCCAGAAGGGTAAGGAAGAAATTTCACCTCCCCCAAACACATGATAGACAACACTACAGTGTAAACATAACTTTTTTTTTTTTAAAGGAGATGTTAGGGGTAGGAGTTTACTAATTTATTTATTTATTTTTGCTGTGTTGAGTCTTTGTTTCTGTGCGAGGGCTTTCTCTAGTTGTGACAAGCGGGGGCCACTCTTCATCGTGGTGCGCTGGCCTCTCACTATCGCGGCCTCTCTTGTTGCGGAGCACAGGCTCCAGACGCACAGGCTCAGTAGTTGTGGCCCACGGGCCTAGCTGCTCCGCGGCATGTGGGATCTTCCCAGACCAGGGCTTGAACCCATGTCCCCTGCATTAGCAGGCAGATTCTCAGTGACTGCGCCACCAGGGAAGCCCTAAACATAACTTTTATATGCACTGGGAAACAAAATAATTTGTGTGATTCACTTTATCTTGATATTCACTTCATTGCAGTGGTCTGGAACTGGACCTGCAGTATCTCTGAGGTGTTTCTGTACACGAGGAATATGATTCTTCTCTCTCAGTTCATTCAAAACTTTACTTATATAGATGGATAAAAGCTCTAGCTTCTCTTGAATGCCAGTGCTCAATACTTTGCCTCTTTGTTTCTTATCCGCATCAAATTGACCAGGTTAAATTGGAAGAAAAAGAAGAAAGAGAATGAAAATTGATCAAAGATGAGTGGCATTTATATATGCATACATACGTACATTTTTAAAAATTAAAGTATAGTTCATTTACAATGTTGTGTTATTTTCAGGTGTACAGCAAAATGATTCAGTTATCTATAACTAAATCACTTTATATATATATATGTGTGTGTATATATATATATATATATAAAATTGTTTTTCAGATTCTTTTCCCTTATAGATTATTACAAGATAATGACTATAGTTCAGTATACTATACCTACCTATACAGTAGGCCCTTGTTGGTTATCTATTTTATATATAATAGTATGTATCTGTTAATCCCAAACTCCTAATTTATCCTTTCTCCACCTTTCCCCTTTGGTAACTACAAGTTTGTTTTCTATTTCTGTGAGTCTATTTCTGTTTTGTAAGTAAGTTCAATTGTATCATTTAAAAAAATTCTATATATAAGTGATATCACATGGTATTTGTCTTTCTCTTTCTGACTTCCTTCACTCAGTATGACAATCTCTAGGTCCATTCATGTTGCTGCAAATGGCAATATTTCATTCTTTTTTTGTGACTGAGTAATATTCCATTATATATTTATTTATATATATATATATATATATATATATATATATATATATATATATATATATATCACGTCTTCTTTATTCAGTCACCTGTCAATGGACATTTAGGTAGCTTCCAATGTCTTGGCTATTGTAAATAGTTCTTCCAAGAACACTGGGGTGCATGTATCTTTTCAAAATAGAGTTTCCTCCAGATACATGCCCAGGAGTGGGATCACTGGATCATATGGTAACTCTATTTTTAGGTTTTAAGGACATACATACATTTACATGTTATGTATAAATGTGATTTATACAGATTTCTAGGCCCGTGTGTGTAATAGTGCATGTAGAAAAAAACGCCTGAAATTCGCATTTATGGAGCATCTACTCTGTGCATCTGTATGGTACATGTGCACATTATATTTCATTTAATATTCATAGAAACACTTACGTGATATATAATATTTTCCCATTTTAAGGAAGAAGACCTTGAACTCAAAGAGGTTACATAACTTGAACATGGTCATTGGGATAAGAAGTGGCAGAATTGAGATTCAGATCCCAGAGAGTTGGCTCCCAAAATATTCTTTTTGCATTGTTCAAAGCCGAGGCCTTGTTGGGGAGTTTATTCTAGAGCAGTACTACACAAACTATCTGGTCCCTGAACTGTTGATTCATCGGTTGCTGCAAAGGTATAGGAAACTTGTACCAGAATATAAATAAACACAATCACAGTGCTCCCTTCCTTGGAAAAAAACAATCAGATGAACTAAACATGTGTACTTAGTCACATGATTGATTTATATTCAGTCCCAGCTCTCTTATTTCATCACAGATAAGTGTTCCAAACATTTCACAGGCAAACACTAATCTGGGGACCATGCTTTGGGAAGTGCTGGACTTGAATATTGTTATGGTGCTCTTACCCTCCCAAAGCCACTGGCCATCCAACGTGACTAGTGAAGGCAGGTCTGGTGGGCCACTCTCCTGGGAGAAGCTATATTTATGGAAAGTTGGGGGCTGCAGCTTCATCTTAATGTTATTTCACCTTTTGAAAATAGTTTTGGTTGGTGTCCCATCCCCCTCACCAGACAGGGAGACTGGGTGTACTTGGACGGACTCGTGTGGAGACTGGAGACCTGGATAAGGGTTAGGATTGGTATTCCACTGTGTAGGGAATTGAAATACTTTCACATCTGTGCGTTAATAGCCACTGCTTATGCCCTCCAAGTGAAACTCCCACCCACCCCTTCACTATCCTGTTCTCCCTCACTCCTCTTCCATATTCCTCCAGGACCATATCAAGATTCAGAAACCACAGGATACAAACCTGGCAAAGCAGAACTCTGCTCCATTGCTATGACCGGCATCTGTTCTGATTGGTCATTGTCTTTTTCAGACAAGTTTCTCAAAATATTGTATATAACTCTTTTTTTTTTTTTTTTTTTTTTTGCGGTATGCGGGCCTCTCACTGTTGTGGCCTCTCCCGTTGCAGAGCACAGGCTCCGGACGTGCAGGCCCAGCGGCCATGGCTCACGGGCCCAGCCGCTCCGCGGCATGTGGGATCTTCCCAGACCAGGGCACGAACCCGTGTCCCCTGCATCGGCAGGCGGACTCTCAACCACTGCGCCACCAGGGAAGCCCTGTAGACAGAGGCAGGGGACCTTCTCCCACCCTCCCCGCCAATCTGTGACACTGGAAGGAAAGTTCAAAACTAGATCTCAGAGCACCTCTGGGGACCCAGGGCTAGAGAGATCGCTGCAGCTAGTCATCATAAGGCGGGCTAGGGCAGGTTTCAGGAACCAAGGGCAGAGCTAAGGGATCAAAGGGCCAGGGAAGAGGAGTGCCAGGGACAGTGGGTGGAAATAGAGAAGGAAGGTGACAACCTAATTGCTTATGATTGAGCTTGTGCTTGTTCCTGCTGAAAGGTAAGACTTATGGAGGCACATAACCTCTAAGAAAAGATGAACTCCAAATCTTTTATTAAACAGGAATGTGAAGTTTGAAGCCTTGTGTATTGACATGGACATTTGATTAGTGTCAAGGGAACATTTATTGTAAGCACGTTTCTACTGGCACTTAGCTACATAACTTTGTATAAGGCATTGTCAGTTTATGCATCTATAAAACGGAGAGTTAAGCTTGCTAAGATTCCTCTCTGCTCAAATTCTAGGCTGTCTAAGATACAGTCTCTGATTCATATTTACTCTCATATGCGTGGTCCAGAAAGACATGGAAATGCAATCACAGAGGACTTAGCTGTCTGCTGTGTCATTCATGGCTTAAGCACACATTTACCAATAAAAGACCCAGGGAAGGTCCAGCATAGAAATAAAGGACACATTTGAAATCCAGCCCTGCTGTTTCCATGAATATAGGGCCTTTTTGCAGTTACTAAGGAAACAATTGTCAGTAATGGATTAGGAAGCCGGGGCTGAAAGGATGGATACAGAGGGGCTTTGTACACAGGAGCCCATCAGATGGAGTCTGGCAGAGACATCAACATGCTTCGCGATTGATTTGGTCTTCAGTGTGAAAGCATTAGAGTCCATCTGATGGGGTCGATAAGCAAGGAAGCCGAGGAGCCCCGTCCACCGGCTTTCTCGCTTTCTTCTCTGCCACCTATTAGAGTTCACAGATCTGCATGGCTGGATTGGCTCAGTTTTAACTTCTCTGCTGGGTGCATGTCAGGACAAAGGATGTACAAACTTAATTCATCTCACAACCTCTCCAAACTCATTTAAAACTCTAAAAGTCACTGTCTCTCAACTCACGCTGGCAGTTTGTAAAGATTCTGAGAATGTTTCTGGGGACAATACCAAGGGAGTAGATTTCTTGTTACTATATTTTTACTAGACCTTAAGATGTTTAACCCCAAAATGAAAATAGGCACAGGCTCAGTGACCCAAAGGAATTAAGGAGAATCTAGAGGATACCAGGTAATGTGTGTGAAGGAAGAAACAGGTACTCAAGAAAGTTGATGTGACTAACCAGCTTTATTCTTTGCCTTTTGTCCTGATTAAATATTTAAATTCAAATATTTGATTTAATTTTAACTTAACTAAGGAATTATTAAAATGAATTTTAATTTTACTTATAAATTTAAAATCACATATAAAATAATATTCATTCAGATATACTACTCTTTCCAGGCTTAGGTGCATTGCTTAAGGAAATATGAGTGAAAAAGCAATTACTTATTTTTATGACTAAAAATAAAATAAGGAAAACGAACAAAGAAAAAAAATTAAAGTGGGTACCCTCATCATCATGCATTTCTAACTACTTTTAACATTTTTGTACATGTAAATTGTTTAAAAAATTTTAAATAAAATTAGGATCACAATGGATATACTACACTGTAGTGGATTTATTTGTAATACTATATTGAATTAAATAATGCCATTTGCAGCAACATGGATGGACCTAGAGTTTATCATACTAAGTGAAGTAAGTCAGACAGTGAAATACGAATGTCCTATGATATCACTTATATGTGGAATCTTAAAAAATGATACAAATGAACTTATTTATAAAACAGAAACAGGGGCTTCCCTGGTGGCGCAGTGGTTGAGAGTCCGCCTGCCGATGCAGGGGACACGGGTTCGTGCCCCGGTCTGGGAAGATCCCACATGCCGCGGAGCGGCTAGGCCCGTGAGCCATGGCTGCTGGGCCTGCGCGTCCAGAGCCTGTGCTCCGCAACGGGAGAGGCCACAGCAGTGAGAAGCCCACGTAATGCAAAAAAAAAAAAAAAAAAAAAAAAAACCAGAAACAGACTCACAGGCTTAGAGAACAAATTTATGCTTAACAAAGGGGAAAGGTTGTGAGAGGAGGGATAAATTAGGAGGTTGGGATTAACATACACACACTACTATGTATAACATAGTTAATCAACAAGGACCTACCTTATAGCACAGGGAACTCTACTCAATATTTAGTAATACAGTAACCTATATGGGAAAAGAATCTGGAAAAGAATAGATGTATGTATATGTATAACTGATTCACTTTGCTGTACGCCTGAAACTAACACAACATTGTAAATCAACTATACTCTAATATAAAAAATTAAGGCTTCCCTGGTGGCGCAGTGGTTGAGAGTCCGCCTGCCGATGCAGGGGACACGGGTTCGTGCCCCGGTCCGGGAGGATCCCACATGCCGCGGAGCGGCTGGGCCCGTGAGCCATGGCCGCTGAGCCTGCGCGTCCAGAACCTGTGCTCCACAATGGGAGAGGCCACAACAGTGAGAGGCCTGCATACCGCAAAAAAAAAAAAAAAAAAAAATTAAAACAAAGAAATTAAAGCATTCCACAGATAATTAAAACAATACTATATTGTGAAATTATCCCCATGGTGTTGTCTCTTCAAAGCCCATCATAATATTAATATTCCATGATGTGAATATACTCAAGCTTATTTGACTAGTAATATACTGGTGCACATTTAGGACTTTCTTGTTCATCTTACGATTATTTTCTTAATAATGATTTCTGGAATTTGAATGAACTCCAAGAACTTAAACATTCTTAAGGCTTTTGAAATATATTTTCAAATTGTCCTTTGGAAATACTGCAACTATATGTACTTCCATTGGTAACAGACTATGATAGTGCCTTTTTATAGCTTTGGACCAGCTGGTCAGTACAATTTAGTGATCAAGGCTAAACCTGAATTGAGAAGCAAATCATGATATTTTATTGTTATAGTAATTTGCACTTTATATCAAGTGAGGTTATTTGTCCCTTTATTAAAATTATGTTTAGTTTGTTTTTTCATTTGTAATATTTTAGGCAATTTAGATATATTTATATTTTATTTATCCACTCATTAATATTTTCCTTTATGGTTTCTTCTTTGGGGATATGCATTGAAAGACCTCCTGGTTTGGAGATGATAAAACATATAAATCTGTATTTTGTCCTTTATTATTGCTTGATTTTTAAATATTTAACCCTTTAATCAAAATTAAATAATTTTGTATTTGTGTTAAGAGTTTTACCTCAAATATTAACCCATTGTTTTTGTTTTAGCTCCATCATAATCCATTTCTTGGTGAATTGAAAGGCGTTTTTATCATATGCAAACTTTCACATATTCGAGGGTTTTGGTGCTTTTTGTAGTCTTCCCTTGATCTGCTGCCATATTTTGCATCAGTACCATAATAGCAAATTATTGTAAATGTGTAAGATCTTTTGCCTATTTGTAAAGGAAAACCCTCATTATTTTTACTCTTCATTCCAAAATTATTCTGGGATATTTTTGCCATGTATTCTTCTAAAGTGGATTTAGTTTGCCAAGTCTGAAAATCCCCATTGCTGTTTTTTTTTTTTTTTTTTTTTTTGCGGTTCGCGGGCCTCTCACTGTTGTGGCCTCTCCCATTGCGGAGCATAGGCTCCGGATGCGCAGGCTCACCGGCCATGGCTCACGGGCCCAGCCGCTCCGTGGCATGTGGGATCTTCCCAGACCGGGGCACGAGCCCGTGTCCCCTGCATCGGCAGGCGGACTCTCAACCACTGCGCCACCAGGGAAGCTCCCCCATTGCTGTTTTGATTTCTATGCTTTTATAGACTGATATGAGGAGAATTGATATTGCATGCTATTGGTCGCTGCTTTCCCAGAATTCAGCATATTTCTTCATTTATTTAAATTTTACCTGTTATCTCTTGGTAAAGTCCTGGGATTTATCATATAACCCTTAGAGTACTTTTTTTTTTTTTTTTTTTTTTTTTTTTTTGCGGTACGCGGGCCTCTCACCGTTGTGGCCTCTCCCGTTGCGGAGCACAGGCTCCGGACGCGCAGGCTCAGCGGCCATGGCTCACGAGCCCAGCCGCTCCGCGGAATGTGGGATCCTCCCGGACCGGGGCACAAACCCATGTCCCCTGTATCGGCAAGGGGACTCTCAACCACTGTGCCACCAGGGAAGCCTGGAGTACTTATTATTAATTCCATTTCTAAATATTTTAGAGTTGTGTTGCTATTGTAAATGGAATTTTTATTATACTTAATTTATCTTGCTGGTTCATAGAAAGAAAATTGATTTTTGCATATTTAATTTGTTACCTGTCTACTTACTCAATTCTTGCCTTATATCTAATAGATTTTCTGTTTCAGTTGATTCCTTTGGTTTGTTTTAGTACATAGTCAGTTTTCAGATAATGATAATGTGATTCCTTCTTTCCATATGTATGACTCATTTTTTCTTATCTTATTGAATTGTTTGGAACCTGCCAAATAATGGTAAATAACAGTAGTGAGAGTATACCATAGTTTTAGTAAGGATTGGGTATGCCAAGTATAATTTTGACTTTTGGTTTTATATAGGCATTTGCTATTATTATTGATAATAATAAATACTTGTATAACGTGAAATGGGCCACGTACTAAATTAAATTTTTATATATGTTAACTCACTGATTAGCTCAGCAGCTCCATGAGTTAGATAGTTGTATTATTATTATTATTATTATTATTGTTATTATTATTATTATTCCCACTCTACAGATAAGACAATTGAGGCACTGATACGTCAAATGATTTCCCCGATGGCCATACAGTTAGCACAGCACTGGGATTGAAACCCTAGCAATCTGGGCTCCAGGACTGTGTTTACACCTACCATGCCATGCTGCCCTCTCAGGTTTAGTAAGTTCTTTGTGGGCTCACATACTAAGACTTGTATCAGAAATGGATGCATACAGAAGGTCCTGGTTTTTTTTGTTGTTGTTCTCTTTTCTCTTCTGCCTTTTGATCTCTATGTGTTAACATTTGTATTAGTAGATTTCCTAATAAAACCAACCCCATGTCATTCTTAGAAAAATACTCTCTAGACCATGCTGTATAATTATTTGTCTTGCTGCTTTATTTATGTGCTATAATGATCAGTTTTTTGGTTTTAGGGTTATGCTAATATTTTCCCACTTTTTATTGAGTTATAATTGGCATATAACATTACATTAGTTTCAGCTATACAACATAGTGATCTGATAAATGTATATATTGAGAAATGATCATCATGTTTTGTTAATATTCATCACCACACATAGTTACAACTTTTTTTGTGATGAGAACCTTTAAGATTTACTACCTTAGCAACTTTCAAATATACAATACCCTATTATTAACTATAGTGACTATGCTGCACATTACATCCCCAGCACTTATTTTACAGTTGTAAGTTTGTAACTTTTGACCACCTTCACCCATTTTGCCCACCTTCCACCCGCCCGCCTCTAGCAACCACCAATCTGTTCTCTGTATCAATGTTTGTTTTTTTCAGATTCCACATACAAGTAAGATCATACAGTATTTGTCTTTCCCTGATTTATTTCACTTAGCGTAATGCACTCAAGGTCTTTCCATGTTGTTGCAAATGGCAGGATTTCCTTCTATTTTATGGTTGACCACTGTCCTAATACATCTATCTATATCTATACCTATATCACATTTTCTTTATCAATTCGTTCATTGATAGATACTTAGGTTGTTTCCATGTATTGGTTATTATAAATAATAGGGTTACAACAATATTTTAAAAGAAATTCTGAAATTTTCCTTCTCAACGTGTTGTCTGTGTTTAATTCTTTCTCTTCCTTGGGTTTATCTTCCTAAGGCCCTCACACATAAACAACATTTTTCAGGCACAGTATTTTCTCCTCAATTCTGTAAGTTGTTGCTTCGTTGTCTTTGGTATTTAGTGGTGTGAGCAAATTTTACTATTTAATTTTGATTATTTATAGGGCTCTTTATACTTTTTTTGTTCCTTTTCATTAATTATAACACATGTATTTGATTAGCTTGTTTGATCTGCAGACTCAGATTTTTTTTTTTTTTTTTTTTGCGGTACATGGCCCTCTCACTGTTGTGGCCTCTCCCGTTGTGGCCTCTCCCGTTGCGGAGCACAGGCTCCGGACACGCAGGCCCAGCGCCCATGGCTCACGGGCCCAGCCGCTCCACGGCATGTGGGATCTTCCCGGACCGGGGCACGAACCCATGTCCCCTGCATCGGCAGGTGGACTCTCAACCACTGCGCCACGAGGGAAGCCCAGATTTTTTTTTAATGTAAGGAATTTCTTTCTTCTTTTCATCATGCTTTTTCCCCTCTTTTTTCCCTCTTTTTCTTTTTCTTGACTTCTGTTATGACTCCCATACTACCTAGTCTGAAAGTCCAAGAAAGTCCAAGATCAAGTGCCTGAATCTGTTCTGCAGTTCTTATTTATGTATTTAGCTTGTCTTGTTTATCTAGTTTTCCCTTGAGATACTGGAAAATTTCTCAGAGCTGTCCTATACAAAATGAATTTTATTTTCTGCATCAAACAGTTTGTTAACTCTTTCCAATGGCTTTTAACTTAGAAATTGTACTTTCCATCTCAATAGTACAATTTCTTCTGTGCTCTTATTCTCTCGTCATGCCTTTTGCTACACTTTCACCAATGCAGTATACTCTTGATTCTTTCCAAGAATATAAACAAGAAATGTCCCAGATTTTTCTCATTTCTAGTAGTAAATGTACTTGTTTGGTGTCCTTTGAGTGCCACCCTTTTTAACTGCAGTATTTCTACATAGGTGTAACGTCTTCCCTCTGTGTATGTTTATAGAGGGTGTTCAATGAAGCCTAGTTTTGTTAAAAAGATAGGCTTTGCCAGACATTGTTGTAGGTCTTTGGGCCAGATATTAATCCCTATCCACGTATGACTTGGGTTTTGGGACACAAAGAGAGGCCCATGCAAGATGTGAGGACTAATTGAAGACTTAATCACACAAAGCCAGAACCTCCAAAAATGACATTTGCAGTCAGTAAACCAGTGAAACCACAATCTGTGAAGCAAGTAAGTGGGTTTGCCTGACTGTCTTGGCCATTGCTTTGGGTAGAGCAGGAAAAAAATGGAAAAGTCTTTTATTCATAATTTCTCAACACAAACCCTCCTTCAAGCAGATTTGGAGTCATATTTCAGTGGTACAGTGTAACCCAAAAGGCCTCAAGCCAAAACTTAAGCCTATAATGGTCGTTGATTTGTTGTCCCCAAGTGCCCAGGGGAGGAAAACACACTTTCTTTCTGGAGGCAAGAGCATTAAAATCAATCCACAAAGACTTTCTTTGAGTGAAAAGAAATATAAATTTAGAATTTTTGAAAAACCATAAAATATTTGAGCAAACAAGCCTACATTATTGACATTAAACAGAAAAATCAAACCAACAAATGATGCACGCAAAGACTATATTCAAGAATAACCAGGTAGAGAATATAAATAACTGTGTTTTTAGTGTTTTAGAGACAGTTTTTGAGATGGATGAGTTAAAGAGATGGTTCAATGAAGCTGGAGAGAGAATTATTAAAGTGGAATATTTATATAAAATATTCAGAATCACAGTGATAGAAAGAAATAAAAATATGAAAGTAGAGCTAAGAGTTATTGAGGAGATAGGGAATGGGGGTGATAAATTATTCCAAGAGATAATGGGTGACACTTTTCTAGAACTAATGAAAGACACCAATCTTCAGTGTCACTGAATTACACATAAAAGAAATAAATCTAAATATACTTCAGAATATAAAAGATAAAGAGAAGATCTTACAGCTGCTAAATGGAATTACAATAGTTTATTGGCATACTACATATAGCTTTTTAAACATTTTTCTAGGGAGCAATAACTTTAAAAAATATTTCTTACATGGATGTTTTATTGATATTATAGAGCCCCCTCCCCCAAATGTTTGTGTAATATTGGCAAATCATAGCAATGGTGTCTGAAAGTGTATGTGAGGGTTTTTTTTTTAATGGCTTTTTTTAACTTTTTATTTTATATTGGAGTGTAGCTGATTAACAATGTTGTGTTAGTTTCAGGTATACAGCAAAGTGATTCAGTTATACATATTCATGTATCTGTTCTTTTTCAAATTCTTTTCCCATTTAGGCTGTAACATAATATTGAGCAAAGTTCCCTGTGCTATACAGTAGGTCCTTGTTGATTATCTCTTTTAAAGATAGCAGTGTGTGCATGTCAATCCCAAACTCCCAATCTATCCCTTCCCCTGGTAAAATAAAATATGGAATGCTTCACGTATTTGCATGTCATCCTTTTGCAGGGACCATGCTAATCTTCTCTGTATTGTTCCAATTTTAGTATATGTGCTGCCAAAGCGAGCATGAGGAATTTTCATTTCTAAGTCTTCACCAGAAATCACATCATTATGTGCTTTGGATTTTGCTTTTCACACCTATCATTAAATCATAAACATATTCCATATTGTTAAATTGTTCTAATTATCATTTTAGTGACTTCATTATATGTCATAAAATTTATTCCATTATAATTTCCGTAGTCATTTTTTCCTTATTAGATATTTAGACTTTTATTTCTCTCAAATTTTAATTATTATATATAACCTTGATATAATATACAGTTTGTGCATATGGCTTCACTTTTATTTAGAATCAGTTCCTTAGGAAAAGTTCCCAGAAGTGATATTATCATGTCACATAGTCAATGCATTTTGATATGTGCCAGCTTTTATCATGAGTCAGCACTAAATATTACAGATCTGAATATATATATCTACCAATATGCTGGGTGTAAGAGGCATTTTTACTTAGGTAATAAGATAGAACATTTTTCCATGTTTGTTTTTAAATTATTTTTCCTCTTTTGCTCACCAGTTATCAGTATTCATGCTTTATAAACTTATCTTTTGTGGATTCTATGTATATCTTACCAATATGTAATTTTCTGCAATAACATAAATATTAAAATAAGTAATTTTCTGTAATAACACAAATATTCTTCCCATATTAATATTTAAAAATTAAGTGAGGATGAGGTTGGTAGGCAATTTTGGGTTCAAATGTACTTATGAATTTGACTTATTTTGGGGTAGATTATCAAGAAAAGTTAATGTGTGTGTATATATATATAAAGAACTGTGCTAGTGAGTTTTGCTTACCAATGTGATGAAAAGATAGGCACCTATACTTTCTGACAGCATTGGTAACTGAATATTGATATGACAGACATTGTTGGCTCACCCAACGCTTGTTTCTAACACTCTTCTGTCTTACATGTCTTTATTAAAGAGGATGAACAAGCTAAAATGTTCAGTTACCAGACCATTTAAAGCTGGAGTTTGCTTTATTATAATACACAGTTCTGGCCAGTAAAGTGTAAGCAAGAGTATGCTGTCGCCTCCTCCCCCTCACTTTCTCTTTCTCCTTCCTTGAATGATGATGTGCTGGCTGGAGCTACAGCAGCCATCTTGTAGTCATGTTGAGAAAACCAGGAGAATGGCAGATAAAGTGACCCTGATTTTGTTAAGACACTGAAATAATGCCACAAACTTCATACCCACCAAAACTTTTAATATGCAAAAAATAAAGCTCTATTTATGTTTAAGCCACTATAGTCAGGCTTTCTGTCATCGGCTGTGAAAAGCAAATCCGAATTAACACAACTAAGCTGGGGGAGAGGAAAATTGGGTCTCTGTTTTATTAAGATGCGCTTTTAAACTAACCCAAAGCCTTGCTGCTGTGAGTATATGGTAACTAACCAAAGTATATAACAGAATTTCTAAATTTTATCTACCCGTTTTCCCAAACATATCCAGGGAGTGAATGCACTTCCTGGAGCAAAAATAAAATAAGAATTTAAAAAATGCTCATGACCTTTAACAATGGGAGAACATAATTTAAAGGCATTCCTCTATTCATTACTCAGAGAAATGAAGTTTCACTTAACAAATACAATAAGTATCCAAGAGACACTCCATCCATGCCTTTCTATACCCACCCATTTATAACCATTACTTATCCATTTTTAATATATGGACGACATGCCATATGACAGGCTATGTATTCCATGCCAGGGATGTAAAAAAAACAGATACTGCTCAGTCCTTGCCTTTGAGGATTTCACTCCAGGCTGGGTGTGGGAGGTAAGAGGAGGCCGTTTGGATAAACAAATGTTTTTGATAACTGTGTGAGAGTAAAAAGTATAGAGTACTCAAGTGAGATTCATAGTAGAGGGTGAAATAGAATAAGCGTTACCCAAGACCCCACAGCCAATAAATGGTATAAGTTCCTTTATTCAAGGTCTTCTGGAATAGTCGTTTTATAATACCAACCATTGGCTGAAATAAACAAAGCAATATCGGAGATATGGGACTATTTTTGCATTATGAAAACGCTATCATTTTGTCTGCTGTTGTACAGAAGTTGACTTGTATGAAGAAATTGCCCCTGACCTGGCAATATGGTGCATGCTGTGAGATTTATTTCCCCCAGGACTCTTGCTTCTTTTGGCCTGTTGTCTGTTCAGCGGGATGCTGGGGTAACACATGTAAGAGGAGGCCTCCTGCTTCTGACTGAGGAGGAGGGTGTGACCCAAGACAGCCCTTCCAGAATGAAGAAAAGCAGCCAGGAAAATGGGCAGAGGAAAAGTATCAGCCCTCAGAGCTGTGGCACATGGAAAGAGACTGAGATTCTTCTCTCTCTGTAAAAAGTGATCTTTTCCATTGACCTAAGGAAAATAACTTGTTAAACACGTCTTTCCCTTCCCACTGCCGTTGTTTATGGAACAACAGACTTCCCTTAACTCTAAAGTAATGTCTCCTTTCTTCAGGAAAACAGGTGTCCAAACATGCAGCAAATCACATTTTTAAACAGCTAAAACAAGCTGGGACAAAGAGAGAGTGGCATGGACATATATACACTACCAAAGGTGAAATAGATAGCTAGTGGGAAGCAGCTGCGTAGCACAGGGAGATCAGCTTGGTGCTTTGTGACCACCTAGAGGGGTGGGATAGGGAGGGTGGGAGGGAGATGCAAGAGGGAGGAGATATGGGGATATATGTATATGTATAGCTGATTCACTTTGTTATACAACAGAAACTAACACATCATTGTAAAGCAATTATACTCTAATTAAAAAAACAAAAAAAATTAATAAAATAAAATAAACTTGAGGACTTTACACATTTCTGTATCCTTTTACGTAGAAATTCTTTTGTGACACTTACAATTTCCCGGCTTGGAATTTTTTTTGCCTTGGGATACTTTTGGCCAATCTTTTCAAATTTTTACTATCACATCCCTGTCTTCTTGATCACTATTCTTTGGATGGAAAATCTATTTCTTAAAATATAATATTCAACAATTGATTCTTTTTCATTTAAGTCAAATGTACTTTATAAACATGAAGACCTCAGGACCACATTGAATTCTGTCATATTAGATATCTTTATAGGATGAAGGAAAGAAAAATTGAGCTATTACTGATCAATATTGGGGGACTTTGAAATATTCCTATCATGACTTGTCTAAGTATATGGAGGGAAGAATTATAATCCTTTTTTATGAATGAGAAAATCAAGGTGAATGTTCATATATCTAAGATCACACAGAAAATAGTAAAATCAGGATTCAAATCCAATTTTTATCTGACTTCAAAAACCATGCACTTTCTACCTCACCATGTAACGGAGTTCCTCCTAGACTACATAAAGCACTTTGTTGAGTAGTTAAGTCAGAAGTGATTTATGAGGCTCTATTATGTACTAGCTGGGAGGGCATGGATAAAGTATCAGTTCTATGGGTCTAAATCCCCTTCTCTGTGGAATGGATACAGTAACAATATCTACCTCATAGGATTTTGTTAAGGATTCACTGAGTTAATGCATGTAAAAGGGCTCAGAACAGTACTGGATATAGTAAATGCTCAATAAAGTTGTTTGTTCATTGTTATTATTATCTGTTAACTTCGTGAATAATAGCATAGCATGAATGTCATGACTTTGCTTTCATGTGTCGTCTTAGTACAGCTGAATAGGTGGTTCTAAATAAATGGTGAATGAGTTGGTTTTTTTTAAGTTTTTAGTGTTTGTATGTGAGAGATCGCCCTCATTCTTCTCCGTTGGTTGGCAAATTTATGGGAGAAAAAGGGTATCTCTTAGTAATATTGTTTACAGACTTTTGTTTCAGCTGTGAAACCCTTTTGTAAAATACAGATAGAAGTACTGCTGCTTTACCTAAAGTGGGGGGAAGTGACTCCTGGATCTCCACGCACACCTCCTGCCCTCTAGTACCCCTACCCGGTCATTGCTGTCTTGGGAGTACTTCTGGGAAATCCTGAAGGTTGAAGTAATGCAGACTGAGAACCACTAAGCCACAAATCCCACAACAAAACACATTGGGCAGTTACTGATAAATACTATTAATTCTTAATTTCTGTGATAGGCCTATGTCCAGGTGTCCTTCCTCTTAATCTCAGATTGTCTTCACTTGGTTTCCATCCTATACTCACTGTTGAGTGCTTTGTTTAATTGACAGGGTCTACAGTTTGGTACCAGTGAACTGGAGGAGATGGGATCTATGTTCTGCTTGGGCCTCCTCATCTTGGAACTCAAATCTGTAAGCTGCAGCCATCAGCTGCTGACCTGTGCAGCAGCTCTGCTGAATGCTGAGGAGTCGTCTCTGGAACAGCACCTCCAGCGGTAAGTTGCTCACTATTTGAACCTTTGTGTTTCTACTGGAGAATATCTGGGAAATGAAAGTCAGGCGGACCTATGGGTCTTTGACAAAGAGAAAATATGGAGAAGCTGCCAGATCAAGGTAAGGTAGTAGTGCTCCACTGGAACCAGCCTCGGGGCATCCTTACTTCCTGCTGAAGACAAGGAGGATGTTGCTTACTTGTACATAAATGCATATATAAAGCTACATACGTTTATAAATATGTATTTTTATTAAGTTTTGCTCATGGCAAAGAAGATGCAGCTTAGCGACACACGTGCACATTTACCTATGCTTATGTTTGCCAGTTATGTGTTTATATGTATACTGATGTCACTTTGGAGTCATTAGTCAGCTAAAATTGGGCAATCTCACTGCTAATACCCAGGCACTTGGGGACAAGAAATGTTTTAATCTTCCCATTCTTAAAAAGCAATGTTCTATCTCAGAATACATGATGGTGATGAATACGCTGGCCCAGAGAAATTGACTCACAGACATGGCAGGGAAAGGATGGATCTCTGAGAACAGTGAGGATCTTTAAAGAGTCAGGAGAGGGAGAACTGTTATCCACAGAAGCCCTTTTGATGCCCTGTACTGTAGACAAGTTGTATTCGGGGGCAAGAAGGGAACATACAAAGGCCATGGGAGAGAAGAGAGATCAGGAAACGTCAGAGGAGTCAAAGAACGCTAAGTCATTGCCCACATTTTGAGCAGAGCATTGGAGCGGGGGATTGTGCTGTTGGGTGAGGAAGTATGTGCCGGTAGATGAGGAAACATCTTGTCATGCACTTCATGTCCCAAGGCAGAGAGAAAACCGCTAATACTGGGGCCTCCTATTGCTAGCTCACTTTTGTTAATTTTCCTCCTGCCACTGTTAGGCTGCCGTTCCAGTGTGACTTCTCACCAAATGGCCAATCAAGCCTAGAAAGATCTGGCAGTGTAAATTAATACTGCTTTGGAAGGCACTGGTTTCTCTGAGACTTAATTACCTAAGTGCAATATTTAACGTGCTCATCACACGATGCTATAGATCATAGACTATGGAGACTTAAGTAAATCCAGACTTCTTCCCTCCCTAAAGTCACTGTGCCAATCTCGTTTTGACATCACAACCATTTCCGTCTGTCCCAGCTCCTTCAACACCCCTCAGAGCCCGAAGGCTTGGTGTGCTTGGCATCATGGTTGGTGTTTCAGCTTCTCCCTCTGACAGCAAGCGCTTCCATCTGCCAGGATATATATTTCAACTTGTCTTTTCATCTTTGCCTTTGCTAAGCTATCCTGGGTGAAGGCATGCCTGCATTTTCTTTCTTTCCATCTCCCCACCCCCCCAACTCCTCTGCTGCTCATTGAGGGAAGACTGAGCAGACCTGGCATTGCTTGCTTTCCCTGAATTGATTGTGCCCGTCTGTTTGATCCAGTGCAGTGAGGATTAGTTGCCTGTAAACTGGAACAAGAAGAAATCTGTCAAAGAAGTGCCTTTTCTAATTCAAGTCTAAAGAATTTGGTGTCAGGCTCCAAATGCAGTGGCCGCTGTGTGGGTTCTCATAAGAACATAGTATTACCTGCCCTCCAGGCCATCCCACACAACTGACTAGTAATTTTTCAGTTACAACCAGTCCGAGGATACTGAAGGTTGAAGTCTTCCCGTGACCTCTGACCCTTCTTAGGCTGGTACAGCTTCTTAAGGGCAGGATACCTACAAAGGGTGTGATTAATCTGTGTGTTTTGAAAAGATTTCAATTAAATTTGAGAGGCGTGGAGCTTGGTGGAGAGCAGCAGGGTGAAAACTGCCTATTTCACCCAAACGTTTGTATCATAATACATTTTTCTACTCATGGAGGCAGGTGATCCAAACAAATCATGGTTCCTGCCCAAAGGACCTGAGAACTAATGGTTGAGAGGGAAATTACGCTGAAAATGTCTTGACCCAGAAAATATTCCTGCCAGTAAGTGTATAATCATTAAAGGCTGGCAGAGGGAAACTTAATAAAATGATATTTATTGGTTTGAAACCAGCAGCAAGCTGTTTGAGTACCTTTGATTCGTTTCTGATGAATAGAACTAAATCATGAGATATAATAATCAGCAGAGTGAATCCTAAGAATTGTGTTAGCAACAGGGGTTCTTACTATAATACAAAGGATGTAACTAATGTTTGTCAGTACAACTCTCCATAAGCTTTAGAGAGGAGACCTCTGCTACCCTCCCCCCGACTCTTGCCTCTTTTCCTTGGGCGTGTGGCCTTTATTTGACATAACAGGGTTATATACTTGAGGAAAATTCTTCTCTTCTTGCAGAGAAGGAAATACTAGAGAAAAAAGGGGGGCTCTGACCTGAAAGTCTGCCTTAAAGAAATGCGAGCACATGTTATTTTGAGGGTCCCTCCGCCAACATTAACCCCTGGGAGTGATCTACTGGGAAGATAAAGGCTGGCTGTACGCCATGGACATCATGTTTTTTGACAATAGGTTTTATGCCTCACTTACCACAAAAACAATTAGAGTGTAGTCAGCATCCACAGAGCACGTCACCATTTTTCATGAGCAGAGAAAGTGCAGAATGGTGGTGGTTTGCCCAGTGGCTGAAGCTGAAAATGAAGTACTTACACTCTTTGTTTTGGTTTTTCTTCTATAGCTCTCTTCTTCCCAGTTGCTCACTTAAGAAATGTCTGCAGACCCATTAAGGCGTCTTTAGACCTTCTTGCCGTTCCTCTTTCTTTCTCCTTCCTGTCAGTCTCATCCCTGGAAATAATTGTGTGTGCACTGCAGGAATGCTAAGCTGCTTCTTCAGGAGGGGCCGTTTATCCATTGTGACAGGTCTTTTGCAAAGTCATTTAACAGTTTTGCCGAGTCAGCCACCTTTCATCTTGATTTGTATCTCTCCAGTGCCTTTCCGCTCTTCAGCTCAGCTCCCCTCTCTGCATTTGTCCTTCCATTAATAACAACAGAAAGCTCAGAGTTTCCGACCTGAGCCTTAGCAGTAGCTTAATATCTCGCCTATTCTCCCAAATTACAGTCCCATTGCCTTAACCAGGGCTCCCCTTAGCATCAAGATAAATTAGTTTAATCCTCTTTTCAGTTTGATGAAACAACACAGAAAACATAAAAATCTTTCATAGACTTTAGAAAACCTAATTAGACTTTTTAATAATTAAAGACACTTGATTTTCCTTTAAAACATATACACTTTTGTCTTTCTGAATAAGAAAATATAATTTGGAAATCAAACAACAAAAACACACCCCTACTCCTGTCTTCAGTCACACATCATCCATCTACCTGTGGATAACCATTGTCAACATTTTGGTGAAATTAGATTACTTTTTCACCTATGAATAAATAGATTAAAAACCCCTCAAAACCATGTATAGGAGTTGCTTTCCTTGAAACTTTATAAACACTTTTTTCAAAATAGACTTTACTTTTTAGAGAAGTTTTAGCTCTCAACAAGATTGAGAGGAAGGTAGAGATTTTCCATATACACCCTTCTCCCACACATGCATAGCCTTCCCCATTATCAATATCCTCTGCTAGACTGGTAGATTTGTGACAATTGATGGACTGACATTGACACATCATTCTTACCCAAAGTCCACAGTTTACATTAGGTTTCACTCATGGTGTTATACATTTAATGGGTTTGGACAAATGTAAAATGACATGTATCCATCATTATAGTCTCATACAGAGTAGTTCCACTGCCCTAAAAATCCTCTGCACTCCCTTTATTCATCACTTCCTCTCTGCTAACCTTTGTTAACCACTGACCCTTTTACTACCTCCATAGTTTTGCCTTTTCCAAAATGTCCTATAGTTGGAATCATATAGTATGTAGCCTGTACAGATTGGCTGTTTCTCTCTTAGAAATATATGTTTAAGTTTCTTCCATGTCTTTTCATAGCTTGATAGCTCATTTCTTTTTATCACTGAATAATACTCCATTGTCTGGATGTATCACAGTTTATTTATCCGTCCACCTACTGAAGGACATCCTGGTTGCTTCCAAGTTTGGGCAATAATAAAGCTGCTATGAACATATGTGTGCAGGTTTTTGCGTGGACATAAATGTTTAACTCCTTTGGGTAAATACCAAGAGCATGATCACTGGATTGTATGGTAAGCGTATGTTTAGTTCTGTAAGAAACTGTCAGACCGTCTTCTGTAGTGGCTGTGCCATTTTGCATTCCCACCAGCAATGAACGAGAGTTCGTGTTGTTCTGCATCCTTGTCAGCATTTGGTGTTGTCAGTGTTCTGGATTTCGGCCATTCTAATAGATGTGTAGTTGTATCTCGTTTTAATTTGCATTTCCCTGATGACATAGAGTGTGGAGCATCTTTTCATATGCTTATTTGCCATCTGTATATCATTTTTTAGTGAGGTGTCTTTTAAGTTGTAGATCCATTTTTTAATCAGGTTGTTTCCCTATTTTGATTTTGAAGAGTTCTTTGCATATTTTGGTTAACAGTCTTTTATTATATGTGCTTTTTCAAATATTTTCTCCCAGTCTGTGGCTTGTCTTTTCATGCTCTTCATAGTACCTTTCACAGAGCAAAAATCTTTAATTTTTATGAAGTCTACCTTAACAATTCTTTCTTTCATGGATTATGCCTTTGGTGTTGTATCTAAGAAAATAATTGCCAGAGGAACCTAGGGGCAGAACAGGAATAAAGATGCAGACATAGAGAATGGACTTGAGGACACGGGGAGGGGGAAGGGTAAGCTGGGACGAAGTGGCATGGACATATATACACTACCAAAAGTAAAATAGATAGCTAGTGGGAAGCAGCCACATAGCACAGGGAGATCAGCTTGGTGCTTTGTGACCACCTAGAGGGGTGGGATAGGGAAGGTGGGAGGGAGACGCAAGAGGGAGGAGATGTGGGGATGTATGTATATGTATAGCTGATTCACTTTGTTATACAGCAGAAACTAACACAGCTTTGTAAAGCAATTATACTCCAATAAAGACGTTAAAAAAAAAAATAATTGCCAAAACCAAGGTTGTCTATATTTTCTCCTACCTCATCTTCTAGATACAATGATTGTTTTTGCATTAAAAGCTTTGCAATTTATGGGTGAAAATGGGGTGCTGTTTTAATTTATACTTTGACCTTTTCTGAAATGGGTTACATGCTTCTATTTCATTAGTATTCTTTTTTAAAATAAATTTCCAAATAATATCTTTTCTTTATTTTTTAATAATCATTTTAAAATTTACATTTAAGTTTAATTTCAATTTCTATATTAAAGATATTCTACTTCTGTTTGTCTTGAATATTTTGAATATTTTCCCATTAACCTTTCATGTTTTTTACATAGTTTATTGACTTTGGATGTATTTGTTTTTACATAGATATGTTTCTCAGTCTTCTTCTTTGTTTCTTTTACCTTTGTTAAAATTATCTGCCTCAGTCTAATAACAAATTATTCACATGCACTGTAAGAACGTGTTAATTCAACTGAAGTAGGTAAGTTTATAATGAGTATATTTACATATTGTAATTCCTCTACATTTTTTCACTATTGAATAAGTCTGTATTTCTAAATTGTTAACCATTTGCTATAGCAATTACTTAATAATCCATCCTTTAACACTGATTAATAATTTCAGCTTATTATGCAGTATTTACATGTTCATGTACCTGGTATATACGTATATATATATATTTTTTTGGTTTTATATTCTGTTCCATTAATCTATCTGCCAGGAACATATAGTTTTAATGTTGTAACTGTGTAATTTAAACCTATGATGTTGCAAGCACCACCTCATTAGTACTGTTTAACACACATATACATTTACATATACTTAATTTGCCACTTAATGTATTTATGTGTGTATTTGTTTAAAAATGTGCTTTGCTATTTTCCTTTTTAAATTTTCACCAATAAACTCTATAATGAGTTGTTACCTGCCCAAAGTGAAAGCACTGGGATTTTAACTCAAGTTGCACTAAAATTATAGGTTTTTTTCATCTATTGACTATTTGCCTATATGACTTTTTCAAAACCTGATATTTTGTTCCACTTATTCAGATCTTCTTTGATGTTCACAAAGTATTGTAGGGGTTCTTTTGTAACTTTTTTTTTCTTCATGTACTTCCTTGATGTATTATCATGAACTTTTAATCTTAACATTTAAAATTTTCTTGTTACTCAAAAAGAATCTTTTTCATATTTTTGTAAGTGGTTGTCTTAGTTATACAGGAACATTCTTGATTATTGATATGCTTATTAGTAACTTCACTGATCTCTGTAGTTATACCTAAGTGTTCACCTAGATTTTTCTGTTTTTCTAGATAAATCATAGTATCATTTATAAATTTTGACAATTAGCTTTGCTTACTTTTTTTCTTTTTTTTTTTTTTTGCGGTACGTGGGCCTCTCACTGCTGTGGCCTCTCCCCTTCCGGAGCACAGGCTCTGGACGCGCAGGCTCAGCGGCCATGGCTCACGGGCCCAGCCACTCCGCGGCATGTGGGATCCTCCCAGACCGGGGCACGAACTCGTGTCCCCTGCATCGGCAGGCGGATTCCCAACCACTGCGCCACCAGGGAAGCCCAGCTTTGCTTACTTTTTATTCTTTTCTATAACCTGCTCAGTTTTGAGAACATAGTTTAAAGATCATGATGATGATTTTATGGGCAACTTCATTGTGAATCTTGCTTCAAAATGAGAATGACTCTAAGTATTTAAGAATTAAGTAAAATGTCTGTTGGTTTGGTATTAACATTCAATGTCTTCTTTATTAATTATTCATTTTTCTTAGCTTAGTAACTAAAAAATCAGGATTGGATGATGAGTTTTTTTGGTATCTAAAAAAATGATTATTACTTTAAACTAATAGTCTTAAATTATGTTAATAGGTTTTCTAATATTCACCCATCCTTGAAAATCAAAGGAAAATGTATTTGGCTATGATCTAAAATATTATTTTATTATAGATATTGATGGTATTTACTGTGAATATAGGAGCTTTTTTCCTATGTTTGTGAGTGAGTGAAGTGTGTACTTGGTCTGTATTGTTCAATCATCCACAACACTTTACATTTCCTAGGATTTTTCCTGGAACATATACATTTTGAAATACACATATTGCTGATCCAACCATCTGTGTCTCATTTATTTTAAACAAAAATATTGTTTTCCACTTCTTATTTTCTCACATAAGACATATCTGTGGCATTTGGATTGTCTAAGAGTCATAGTCAGATCATTTTAAAATTCAGTTTTATGTTTAATTACTTGCATTGCTTATCTCTTTCCACTGTGTGCAGTCATGTCCTCATTCTTATTTTTATGTTGATTCATCTCACATTTTTGTTAGAGAACACCTTAATTTTTTTTTTTTGGTAAAGTAAATCAGTGGTGTACTTTTGGTATATTAGTATACATGTGGATATCTTCCTCTTTCCTTTACGTCGGAGTTCCACTTTGCCTACCTAGAGATTTCATTAAAACAATATAGGCTTGGTTCAGTTTTCTCTGATATTTAAGCCAGTAGTAATCAGCCTAACTTTTCTTTCTTTGTATGTACCTTGTTTATTTCTGCCTTAACAGTTTTTCCTCTTTCATTAACACAAATATTCTTTTTCTCCTACATCAAAATTATTTCTTTTCTTTTTTCTTTTTAGGTTTAGGTCCTTTTGATTCATTTGGAATTTGAATACCCCATCCTTTTCTGACATGTCTTTCAATTATACGACAGCAGTGTTTCCATTCTAACTCTTCATTCTCTTTCTCTGGAGTGTTTGATATCTGCTTTCCAGCCTCCATACCTGTCATGTCTTCTCCTCTCATCACTTCTACTTTGTAACTCTTTTTTTCATATTTAAAAAATATTTTATTTTGTAGTGCAGCATAGTTGATTAACAATGTTGTGTTAGTTTCCAAAAAAGTAATACAAATGAACTTACTTACAAAACAGAAACAGACTCACAGACTTAGAGAACTAATTTATGGTTACCAAGCAGGAATGATCGGGGGGAGGGATAGATTGGAAGTGTGGGATTGACATGCACACACTGCTATATTTAAAATAGATAACCAACAAGGACCTACTGTGTAACAGAGGGAAAGCTGCTCAATATTCTGTAGTACCTTGTAACTCTTAACACTAGATTCTGGAAGTGCATCTAACGTTTGTCCTCATAGATTCAGTTTTCTGCAGCGTGGACTGTCCTCTTTGCTGATGTGTTTTATTTTCAGCCATTTTACATTTAGGTTTTATTGCACCTATTTCTTTCTCTCTCATCAGTTTTTCTTTTATTCATGCTTGCTTGCAATATAGTCAGCTCTCTTTCCATTTGGATATGCTGTCTTTTCATGTACTGTTTCACGGATGTCATTTTTCTTAAATTTTCCTGATACCTGAACAGGGGCTACCTAACGCTGGCTTCTGTTTCCTGTGCCTAATCATTTCCCAAAGAGCACCATTGCTCTGTGGATTGAGTAAGGCATTCATCTCCTTATACACTGCAGAACGTTTCACCTTCTGGGTTGTTAAGACTCTTTCGTCCTCCTCTTTCAACTTCTGTTTCATCATTGTTTTGTTTATTCGTCTTTGAATCATGAGAGCTCTATTAAGGCTTAAAATTGCTCAATAACCCAGGGTTTAGATGCTCTTTAAACCTGTTTGTAGTCTAGCTGGATGCAGATAACTCCTCCTGTTTTAGTGTGAAGTAACTTGATTTAGATGGTGCTTTTTCTTCAAGAATTCATTATACTTTGGCTTTGACCTCAAAGTATAGATCTGATTGCACTGGGGAAGTTAAGGAGAAAGGAAGAGTTATATCTCTCTCTCTGGAGACTCTCTGAGTCCCTCAAGATGGTCGGTTAATATTTACTAAATGAATATGTGAATTACTTGAGATATAATATTATCAATGAACTTGTGTTCAAAATAAGTTTTGGAATCCTGTAGGGGGAAATTAATGACAGTTATGATGATGGTGATGGTGATGACAGCAAATATTTATATCAGTGACATGCAATCTCCTAAGTATTAATTTACTTGTATAATCTCATTTAAGCCTCTCAATAACCTTATGCACTAGATATTATTATCTTCGTATTGCAGATGAGTACATTGTGATTCAAAAAAAAATATGTGGCTTGCCTAAGATGACAGAATTGATAAGTTGTAGAGCTGAGATTTGAACCTATACAGTTTTGCTAAAGAATCAGTACTGTTAATCACTATGATGCACTACCTCATAATAGATAACGATAATAAGAGCTAACACATAGTAAGAATTTACTCTTTGTCATGTCCAGTGCTCTGTGTTTTGTATGCATACCTCATTTCTTGCTTTATCTTTTAAACCAGGGGTTGACAGACTTTTTCTGTAAAGGGACAGATAGAAAATATTTTAGTCTCTATGGGCCATATGGTCTCTTTTACAACTACTTAGCTCTGCTGTTGCAGCGTGCAAGTAGCCATAGCCAATATGCAAATATATGGGCATGGGTACATTTCAGTAAAATTTTATTTACAAAAATAAAGAGTGGGCTAGATGTGTCCCAGAGAGCCAAAGTTTGCCAACTCCTGCTTTAAACAATTCTTTGAGGTATGTACTATTATTATCTCCCTTATACAGATAATGAAACTGGAGGTCAGAGAAGCTATATAACTTGTCTTTCACCCAGCTAATAAGAATCACATAGGAGTTGAACCAAGCAGTATGACTTTGTATCCTTGATGTTTAGTGACTACAGATACTAAGCTGGGTGGGGTTTTATATGACCAATGAATGACACTTTTTTCTTCTCTTCATGAATTCTAAACCAAATAAGAAATAGAACACAGGAGCTGGATAGGTTGAATGGAACATACCTGTTTTTTTACTGGTTATAAAGAATTAGAGTGCATGGACCCACCAGAATTGAACTTCCTTAACTAGAACTGTAGGAGCAGAGCTGGCCTTGCTAAGCTTATCATGCAGAGGAGCAATGAGGGCATCTTGAGTTCAGGGAGAGAATGAACACAGGGGGCCACCAGCAGCTCATGCTCACTCGGCATCTCCCCCTGAATCATCAACTTCATGACACTCTTCCTCCCTTAGGGAGAAGCAGATGAGGGCAGGAAGTGGAGTACCAATGTCTGTGGGCCAAAATGAGACATATGGGAATGGGGAGAATTGTTCCCCAAAAGGTGCATCGTATCAAAACAAAAGATGGAAACTCAGTGTTTCAGATTGCAAATTACACTCTGTTTCCAACAATTCCAACTGTTGCTACATAGCAATTATGACAGTATTTCTTTTTGCTTGTCTTTGGTCACCCTAATTTTATTTAAATTAAAAAAATTAGCCCACAATATCTAATATTCGAGAATAGTCTTAGCTTCACTCCGTAGTTGCAGGCAAAGAAATGTCCAGTGGCTATGAGGAGGGAAATGTTGGAACGGAACTCAGCCTGGGGATCTTTTGAGACTATAAGTTATCACATGTAGCTTTTTTTTTTTTTTTTTTTGCGGTACGCGGGCCTCTCACTGCTGTGGCCTCTCCCATTGCGGAGCACAGGCTCTGGATGCGCAGGCCCAGCGGCCACGGCTCACGGGCCCAGCCGCTCCACGGCACGTGGTATCTTCCCGGACCGGGGCACGAACCCGCGTCCCCTGCATCGGCAGGCGGACTCCCAACCACTGCGCCACCAGGGAAGCCCTCACATGTAGCTTTAAAACATTAAATGGCTCTCTAACGGATCAGGGAAAATGAGTTGATTAGCCAGGAAGAAGTGCTAATCTTAGCGGGAAACAATAACAACAAAAAACCCTGGTCCATTAGTAAAGAAAGGCTAATTCAAATATTTTTGGTATGATTCTATGCTGATTCTTCTACAATAAGCGAATAAAAATAATGAAAACTCAGTGTTAGTGCATCTATGAAGAAAGAAGTTTAATAATATCATACTCTGTAAATTGGTTTACTTTCCTCTGGAGAAGAATTTGGCAACTTTTAAGAATGTCCGTAAAAGCCTCCCGTTTAATTTTGTTTCCAGCTAGAATATCCCTCAAGAAAATAAACTTATCAGAAAACAGAATTTACTATGTAGATATTTATAGCAATGAGACTTATATCCCCAAATAAATTTAACCCAAATTCCTAGTAGTAAATAGAGAAAAAAGAAAGAACATGGTTGATTAATTTTCTAGAATACCATGAAACCATGAAAATAATGTGTCAATGCGTATATGAGATGATAATAAGAGCAGACATTCATTAGAACCTTACCATGAACTCGATGCTATGCTAAGCATTTTGTTAGTATTATTTTACTTTATCATGTAAATAATCTTGTGTGATAGATACTATTATCAGAGTCCCCTTTTACAAAGAAATTGTTCTATAGAGGTTAAGAAGTCTGCCAAATGCCATGAATCTTATAGAAGAACTGCTAGCTTTTGAATTCACTTCTGTTTCATTACAAGGCTCAATTTCTTCTCCTTTATGATGTTCAGACTTTCAAGTAATAAATGGGAAAAAATCAGGATAATTAATACTCTACACATGCTGATTGTGACTTTGCAGAACCACTGACAGAGGTGAGGGCCATTAAATGGATAATCTAAAACTTATTTAATCATCTTAGTTTCTTTTTCTCTTCAGTCCCTAAAAGTATGTGTTGGGTGAATGTACGTCTGTGTGTGTTTATGTGTAAGTTTTAAAATCTTAACGTCATGTACATATTTTGGCCCAGAAATATCCCTTGATTGTTTTAATACTATTCAGGGAAGATTAATGTATATCATCATAGGTGGAATGTGTGTCACCATGGGTTGAATATATTGCAATTCATGGGGATAAGAATTCAAAAGAGAGAGGTGATAGAGATTGCAGACAGAAAGGAGTTAAAGTGAATTTTCTTCATATTGCATATTTGTTACTTGTAAAATATTCCTACCTAATAACAACCATGAATGTTAACCTAAAAGAATACCTATTTTACAAATGATTCCACGGGAGCCCAGGGAGTCTAAGTGACCACTAGGTGTGGTTAAGTGTTTTACCCATTTCCAGTCTACACTGGGGATCTCATTCACTTCTGCCTCAGGCTCAACCAAATGAAAGGCTGGTCTCTTGCCTATGAATCTATAAATACCTGGAAACAGAATAGGCTGTCAGGCCCTGGAAAAAATTTTCAATCAAGAAAACTCACTCTTTCCACTCTCTATTATCAACAGCAGCCTTTCGCAGCCTTGTCTTTTGTTGTTGTTAATTCTAAAAATGGAAGACAAAAATCTTCGAAGTTTTCCCAAACAGGAGAGGCTATCTTTATATAGGAACGCTTCAGATAGCCTGGTATGGGTGGTCTAAGTTAATTCAATAGCATTTCATTAATTTTTAGAGTAATACCTTTTTCTCTTTATTTCTTAATACTGGTTTTCTCTTTATTAAGAAACCCCATGAGCCCCTGTGGCTCTTACAAAGAGCTAACCCGCTAGTATTATGGTTCAAACCATTTTACCTATAAGAGTTAGTCTACCAGATGGTATAGAGGAAAGCAAAACTATGGATGTGACAACAAAGGCAAAAAAAAAAAAAAAAAAAAAGGAAAGAAGGAAAGCTGTTTTACAAGAGAAGAAATCAAGGTCATAATATTCAAACTAGAGTAGCCTTATGATGATAAAAAGAAACAAAGTTTATGTTTTTGGTTTGTAAGCTTCTGAATTTAGATGACTCTGTTGTAGAAGAGAAATGCGAGGTGAGTTTCTGTGAACATTTCCATGTTTTGTCCTTTTTCTTTATTCTGGCCATTTGTCCAATTCCCCCCTCTTAGAAGGGAATCAAGTAAAGAAATCTAGACACATCCACTGCATCCAAGATGAAATAATCTGTCATGGTTTTTTCTGTTCCACAAATTTCCATGAAGCCCTCACTTTGGTACCCAGCACAGTTTTTACCAAGGACATGTGGCTTAGTTTCACGGAAGCTCAGTTCTGGTTCAGAATATTACTGCTGACAACTGGCTCTGTGACTATGGGGAGGTGGCTTAACTTGTTTACTCTCAGATTTTTTAGCTTTAAAATTAAAGATCTTTAAATTCCTTTCATCTCGAATAGCCTATGTTTATTCTCAAGGCTACAGCCATTGACATCCTCTCATTTCAACATGGGCAGTAAGGTTGCAACACGGCATTCAAGATATAAAAGGCAAGGCAGTTGAATTATGCTAAGTGGCACAAAGCTCGTATTTGGTTGAATGAAAATTAAATTTTATCTCCATGCCTACTGAGTAGATAATAAAGGGACAGAAGCTTAACAGTACTTAGGTAACAGAAAGGAGTTATAAATAAATGAGAAGAAAAGGAGAGGATAAAATGAAGAGGTTTGTTCAGAAGTGGATGTCACAAATTTAGGGGCAAAACATGGTGAGGAATGATGCGTTTATGATGACTTGGTATTCATCATTTCATTATGTGGTTTTGAATCAGGGAAGCTGACTAGTTCCTTGTGTTTTGCCAGTGTGTGACAAAATAAATACAATGAGGAGTAGAATGGTGACAGGTCATAGGGCTGGAAGTGTGATAAAGGTTTGATATGTGTTATCTTAAATCAAGCAAACCCTAGGAAATCTTTATTATTATTAGGAACTCTTTATTACTATTATTAATTGTCACCTTATAGATGCACTAAATGGAGGCTTAGGATGCTAAATGTTTGGTAAAACCCAAGCTACTACTACATGGCTGATCTGTGATTCAAACACAGATCACTGATTCCAAATTTCTTATTTTTTTCCTGAAATGTACTGCAAATAATTCTTTAAAATTTTATTTATAAAGCAGTTTCCAACACAAAGGGGAAAGCTTAGACCATGAAAAATAACCTATATAAGTTGATGTTCTTAACCAAAGAGCTGGTTCCTCTACATTCAGTGCAAAGATCACAACATCCTCCATGATAAGGAAACATACATGCAAATAAGTCTCAACATTCTAAACCTTTCACTCACTGAATGTTCAAGACCATGAAGGAAAACCAGTCAATCTAACTTTGTTGTTTTTCTTGTTATTCATATATTTAAATATTACTTGGGAATAACCTAGGAAAAGTCAAAGGAACTTCTTCTTTGTATTCTAAGGAAAAGATGTAAAATTATCTTTTAGGTCTACTTAGGTATTGAAGGTTTGCCTTAGAAAGGATGGATCTGACTTTTGGAAAGAGGGCCTGAAGAAGCTGAATTGACTCTGTCTCTTATCAGTGAAGCACTGAGGGCATAGAGATGATTTGCATTCCAGTCTGAGCTACAGTTTAACCACTCAGCCATTAATATTGTGGGAAAATAGACACTGGGGAATTGAGTATACTCATCAGAAAAGCAGGAGTTAAGGACACCACTGATGATAATAACCAATGTTTATTTATTGCTTAACAAATGCCAAACACTATTCTAAGTTTTTATTCATATAAGCCTTTTTAAAAAAAATTTATTTTATTTTATTTATTTACTTTTTTTTGCTATGTTGGGTCTTAGTTGCTGCGCGCGGGCTTCCTCTAGTTGCGGCGGTGGGGGGCTACTCTTTGTTGTGGTGCGTGGGCTTCTCATTGCGGTGGCTTCTCTTGTTGCGGAGCACAGGCTTTAGGCACACAGGCTTCAGTAGTTGTGGCACTCAGGCTCAGTAGTTTTGGCTCACAGGCTCTAGAGCACAGGCTCAGTAGTTGTGGTTCACGGGCTTAGTTGCTCCGCAGCATGTGGGATCTTCCCGGACCAGGGCTCGAACCTGTGTCCCCTGCATTGGTAGGCGGATTCTTAACCACTGCACCACCAGGGAAGCCCCATATAAGCTTTTTAAATTCCCTCAAATAGTCCTAAGAGGTAAAAAAATATTTTGCCCCCATTTTAAAGAGATGAAACCGAGATACAGGGAATTTAAATAACTTGCCTAAAGTTACTCGTAAGTGATGGAGCAGGAATTTGAACCCCGGAAGCCCTCTCCAGGACCAGCATGTTTAACCACGATACCAGTTTGAACAGCAGAGGTGGTTTTGTAAAATCACAAATCTCTTGTTTCTAACTGGATCATATGTGTGTCTATACTTGTTTACCTTGTCAGGAAAACAAGTTGCTCTTTATGAATTCCAGGTCAGAATGTTGTGTAAAGGGAAGGAGAGGCTTATTAAACCATTGGAAAGACTGTGGGGGGGCAAAGGCAAGGACTCTGTGGCAGATTAACATTTAGTGCCAAAGTTAGTGGTTTTCAAGAGCCCAGTCAGAAGCTGCTTTGAATCTCAAGATTTTCTAGGACACCCCCTCCATGCATCTCCATCTGCTGGAGTCCTCCTGAAGGAACTGCCCTCAACTACATCTGAGGTCTGTAGGCACAAAGAAGGTGGCTGGCTAAGGTTTGCCTGAAAGCTGATGATGTCTGATGTCTCCCCATCCATCTACCACAAATGCTTGCCCGGGGATAATGGTCTCTCCCCTTCTGCCTCCAAATCTGATAAACAGATTGGCAGAATCTAACCCAGAACCTTAAGAAGAACTAGAGAGAAATGACGGAATTATTATACCGCTAAATACCAAGTCATGTTTTTAATATAATCATGAGTGATTTTGAAAAATCATGGCCTGCAAGTAAACAAATCTGTGGCTCCAAAGCAGAGGTATGAGTGCCATCAGAATTAAGCAGAAGCTAAGTCGGTTTCACTAGTCCCCATGGAGTAGAATGATGGTAATTCTTAAATCTGTACATTTTTGTTGAGTTCCCAATGTATACATGAAGATTACAATAATTTTAATTTGTAAAATTCATATTTTAGGTGTTCCTTTTTATGCTTATAACAACTCTATGAAGGCCCCCAGGTAGAAACTGGAATGGTGAGAGGGTGAGAGGTGCGTGCACCCAGGCAGCCAGGTCTGCACAGTCACCTCTTTGGATTTGTACAGATATTCCAGGCAGAGTTCTCGTATATCCAATGGCATAACTGTTAACTAACTCCATCAACAACACAGAGTTTGTGTCTTCCCTAAGACCCCAGTTTTTGTTAGCAGCGGTAATAAGCATAGGGTCAGGGACACTGAATTTCCTAAAGAGGTTGGAATTTATAAAACCAAAGGAGAAACAAAAACATACCTAGTTATATTTCAGGCAGGAATGCAGCTAAAGGGAAGGCACAGCGGGGAAACCTTTGTTCCATGGCATGTTTTGTCTTCACTACGTAAAGAATGATATTCAGCCTGAGAAGGAAGAAGAGGAGGAGGCAGAGGAGGAGGAAAATAGAATAAAACCTGCCAAGAAGGAACAGATGTCAAACGTGGGAGAGGGAATTTTAAAAAAATATATGTATTAGTCTAAATGAATTCAGGGTTTCTGGATTGGCTGTATTAAAAGGCAATTCTGAAATAATACCCATATGATATTATCTAATTCCTGTCCAAGATCTTTGAGGAGGCATGTTTGCAAACTGAAGTTGGAAAAATATCCTTTTACTCTCCAAAACCTAGAAAGAGAGTCTCTCAAACTTAGGCAAATGAGTGTGATGTAGATATCAGGAAAGCACAGGTTGAATTATTGAGGAAGGTTTATTAAGTATTTAGAAAATGAACTGGGCATGACTGGAAACTACTAAATATTCCCTGTAAAAGAAAATGCTCAAACAAACCTGATTTTATTATAGCTTAATTGAGGCATTATTGATGTACAATCAACTGCACATATTTAAAATATGCAATTTGATTGGTTTTGGCATTTATACATACAGTCATGATACCATTACCACAATAAAAATTACAACTATTCCCATCATCCCCCCGCAGACATCTTTGAGTCCCTTTGTAGTACATTTCTCACTGAGACAACCACTGATTTGCTTTCAGTCCCTAAATTTTTGTCTGTATTTTTAGAATTTTATATAAATGAAATCATATAGTATGTACTCTTTTCCCCCCCTTTGGCATTTTCACTCAGCATAATTATCTTGTGATTTTTCCATGTCCTAATCTGATTATATTTTATTTTTATAAGGTTAGTAGCTAGTAGATCAAATAAATGTAGAAGAAATTGTTTACCTGGACTTCAACCACACATTTCTGTTTCTCTAACAGTCTGAGATAGATCAATCCTAACTCAAAATTTTTTCACTGGTTGTTCCCTCAGACTGATATGCATTTCCTACAGATCATTGCATAGCTGGCTCCTTCTTGACATTCAAGTCTCAGCTTAAATGTCATAATCTCAGCAACATTTGTCATGACCACCTTGCCTAGAGTAGCATTCCTGGTCTCTACTACTATGACACCTTTAATTTAATATCATCTGTCTTTCCCAGCTAGCATGTACAACCCATGAGAGAAGGAACTTTATCTGTCTTGTTCAAAGCTGTATTCCTAGCACCCAGAACAGTGCGTGATGCATAGGAGGTAATCAATAAATAAGTGAACAAATAAATCTTTGCCAAGCCTTTCATCTCTGTTTATGGGAAATTACGGAGACCTATGGGCTGAATAATGGTATAATTCAATGTAATTGTTATTAGTTGAAGTAATATATTCTAAGTATGCTGATTAATGGATATTTTTCAGTCTGACTTGGGATTTATATTCACAGCTTTGCCTTAAGTCCTGTCCTATTCCACAATTTTTACACATTAAAAAATAAAGCACTTAGCTGTAACTATAGAAACAGTGGCATTTCTTTCTGTATAATGTGAAGTTACAACACATAATAATGATGTAATTGATATTCTAGAATATATTTACAGATGGAAATGATAGATGGTGCTGAAAAGATGAAAGTAGATAAGGATAAATTCTGCTCCCAGACAAGGACACACCCCCTTGGAAGAGTACACAGCTGTCTATGTGGGGTTGTAATTGACAGTGAGCTTAATAAAGCTCAGTGTGCTAAACCTGCCAAAGTTCTAATGACAACTTAGTGGCTTTAATGGAGTTATAAAATACAGAATTGGAGAGGCATGAGTTTCCTTTTGCTTTGCCCTTGACAACACAAAACCTAGAGTATTATAATTTGTTCCTGAACCACAAAAATGGAAATGGTTTCAATGGATTGCATACATAATAGAAAGATGAGTAATGTAAAAATAGTACATATAATGAATAGTAGAAGAAATGGGCAGTGTTTATTTTGTCGGCTGTCTTTATATATTTCCCTAATGAAAACAAATTAAGGCTAGTCTTGGTCTGACATCAACAGTGAACTAATATCTATTAACATCTGATACTACCTGGTTTGCTCAGTCAGAGGTGCCCACAGATGGAGTGACTTCAGGCTCTTACAGCACTTGAAAAAGGCTTTGTAGGTCAGACTTAAGACTGTGAATTGTTACTTGGATGATAGCATATTTAGAATCTGTACTAACTCTGACTTATAAATTAAACTGTATCACAATATTAATAAAGCTGTTCATTTTCATTTAGTTTATTTGGTATGAGATGTAGTCCATTCACTTTTTAAAAATAGATGAAACCACGAATTCTTCCCTTAATTCCTTATTGATATGAATAATCCACTGCAGAGGTAAGTTTGAGGAGTGGCTGCTTGGCACTCTTGTTTGAAATTTTATCTTGCGCTATTAGGGGACAAAAAAGTGTTTGTTTTGTTTTCGCATTTTACTTAAACCAGAGAATAGCAGTTTTTAATAGGGTGTGGGGGGGATATTGAAAGCTTTGGTTTCTAGGTCTTAGTCACCACACAAAATCATTTTATATTCCTCAATTTCCATTCAATTGGATGGTTTTGTGTAGATGCTTGCTGAGGTGGTACTGTCCAACGGTGTGGGTGCTGAATTGTAGGGCTCTCGAGGGGAAATTTTCTCAGCAGTCTCATTAGTAAAATGAGACTGCAGGCAAAAAGATAAGCCTGCCCAATTTATTTACTTAGGCATTCTATTTTTCAAAATTGTATTATTACCCAGGGAAAAGCATTAGTTATTGCTGTATCTTTCTTTTATGTAGACATTTATTTCAAATTGTAAGAAGTACAAAATATAGTAATCCATATTAAGTTGCGGGTTGCATTTTTCCTGGACAATTTTCTCTATTAACAAGAAGTGGAGACAAAGGAAGAACAGAGACATATTTATTACGTGATGTGGAAACAAAACTGTTTCTAAATGATACTGTTGTGTGGTGTATTCCTAGAGGTACTGACAGCTCCTTATAAGGCAAATGAACATTTCAGCTGAAGTTTGCAAGCAACACACGAGGCTAATTACAAAATATTTTTCTGTCTCTCAGCAAACTGCAGGGGGCAAGAGTGAGCTTGTGTAAGCCCTAAGAACCTAGATTTCCCTGGGTGCTGTCTTCTCACATGTGTTTTTAAATCTTCCAACTTGTGATTATTATTTTTCAGAACTGAATTAGTGAATCATTTTACATAGTACCATTATGTAAAATAAAATGATACTTTGTTTCTCTGCATTCACCAACTACTGGGTGGAGAAAATTGGACTCCTAAAAGACACATGTGTATATAGTTTGCCAGATTACAGGAAAGCCTTGTAAAATGCTCCCAGATGTTTGATGTAAGAGAGAGAAAATGCCAGGAACAAGGAACAAATTGAGGTGGGTTTCAGATATTATACAATCTATTGAAGTAAAAGCTAAGAAAATAAATAAGATCATAGACATGAAATCCCTCTGGGAGGTCAATACTCATAGAGTTTAACTATATTAAACCCATTTTCTCCTTACCTTTCTCCCCTTTTGCCTGATACTATTGTAGAAAATATTAAGGCATATTATTGCTAATCCTTAATAGTACATTAAGCATGAATTACCTTATCTTTTCAGCACAGAGGCCACAGGACTGAAAATGAACAAAATCTGGACTGTTTTATTTTTCAGGGACCAGACCCCCATATCCAATCATCAAGATTGCCTTTCATTTAAGGGTTGGTTAGGTGGTTCTTGATAAGAATTTTGCTGTGAAAGAGTTGAAGCATCGTAACTAGAGTCTCCTTTCAACCTCAAAGAGCAAATGGAGAGCCTGTCTGTCCCTTGGTATGAAGTTTCTTAAACTTGGCTATAGCAGAGCCAGATGAAGTAAGGATTGTAAAACTGGCCTTCTTCGAATGTCAGGATTGTTCTTGAATCAGTCTATGTTCTAGCAGCAAACAGCTGGAAGATGGCAAAGGGGTAATTGAGAAGATATCAGTGAAGGGACTGTTTTTGAAGGCAAGATTAAGGGAACCATTAAAGGATGGTGAAGCACTCTGGAAAGGGCAATAGTGGGAAGGTATTATCACCTTAGTGAGGTAGAGGGGTAGAACCAAGGAAGAGTTGCCCTAGTCTGTGAGAGATGTATCTGCATGGTAAGGAGTGTCCGACAGGGAAGAATATTGGAGCCACTGCCAAACAATGTTTTCATAGGGAGGGACATGAAGGAATAAATGCCATACCTTTTTCTCTTACTAACTCCTGATCTCCTGAATATGCCACAGTTTGTCCAAACCCAACCAAGGCAAGAAAGCTTGGTTAAACCAGTCTTTGAGGTCAGTTTCCTAGGACACAGAGCAGGATGGAGCAAGATGAAGAAGACCTGGAGGGGAAAATGGAGAATATATAGCACATTCCACATTTTAGCTTACTTATTTTTGGAAATATACCCCAAAATTATTAGTTTCCATGTTTTCATAGATAAGTATACTAAGATTAAAGTCCTTAAATAATTTCCCCCAATTTAAATAAGGATCTCTCTGACTTCAAACTCTTCAACCTCTTTCTGCTATACCATGCTGCTACTTTTCCTTTGTTTCCAGAGATCATCTTTGGGGGAAGATAATCCACAAAAGGAGAAAAATATATCGTTATATCACATCTCCTCTTTATTGTAATTCTACTATATATAAAGTGCTGATCCTTGTTTTCCAAAGAGACCAGCAGGATTAACAAAAGTAACTCATCAGAATTTCTCTAGCAGGGAATCTCAATCTTACTGTTTTCCATCTTGCCCTTTATCCATGGCTGTAGTTTCTCTGGGTGCTTAACAGGAAAATTTGAGCCAAGTGTTCTGGGCAAGCCCTAAAATGCCATTCTGGGAACTTGCTGCCATTAGTAGTAAAATGGATCTCGAAGGCACATTGTAAAGTTTGAAGACAGACCACTGTCGCCAAATTACAGATTTATTTAATGTGTTTGTTTTGTTGTGTATGTAATTTAGAGTTCTTGTGGATTCCTTTTAGTAAGATGAGACAGAATCTCAGTTTTTAGACTTCACCAAAAGACTGTAAAATTTTCTTTTAAAATAATAAAGTTGGGGAGGTCAAATAATCGAATCTTTAAAAGCAGGAAAATACAGTATCGTCAATCTCATGTGACATACCTTTCATATATATTTTTAACTTTTTTATTTTTAAGCTTTTATCTTTAAATAATTTCAACTTTATTAAAAAGTTGCAAAAACTATCCAAATACCTTCACTGAGAGTCCTCAAATGTCAATATTTTACACATCTGCTCCCTCTTTTCCTCCCTCCGTCTCTCACACACACACACATGCACACAGACACACACTATTTCTTTTTCTGAGCTATTGGAGAGTAAGTTGCTGACATAATGCAAACTTACCTTTAAATATCTCAGTGTACATTTCCTAAAAACAATGGTATTCCTGTATATAACTACAGTACAATTATAAAAATCAATAATAATTGATACAGTAAAACGATCTACAGGTCTTATTAAAAAATGTTTGATTCAGTAATGCCCTTTAAAACAAAAAGATCTGAATTGACTGTAAGATCCAATTCAGAACAATACGTTTCATTTAGTTGTCAAATCTCGAGTCTTCTTTAATCTAGAACAATTCCTTGATCATGCTTTACGTTTCATGACCTTTACATTTTTTAATGTAAATTATTTTATTAAAATTAATTTGACCTGTTTCTTTTTACTTTTTTTTTAACATCTTTATTGGAGTATAATTGCTTTACAATGCTGTGTTACTTTCTGCTTTACAACAAAGTGAATCAGTTATACATATACATATGTCCCCATATCTCTTCCCTCTTGCATCTCCCTCCCTCCCACCCTCCCTATCCCACCCCTCTACGTGGTCACAAACCACCTAGCTGATCTCCCTGTGCTATGTGGCTGCTTCCCACTAGCTATCTATTTTAATTTGGTAGTGTATATATGTCCATGCCACTCTCTTACTTTGTCCCAGCTTACCCTTCCCCCTCCCCGTATCCTCAAGTCCATTCCCTAGTAGGTCTGTGTCTTTATTCCCATCTTGCCCCTAGGTTCTTCATGACCACTTTTTTTTTTATTCCATATATATGTGTTAGCATACGGTATTTGTTTTTCTCTTTCTGACTTACTTCACTCTGTATGACAGACTCTAGGTCCATCCACCTCACTACAGACAATTCAGTTTCGTTCCTTTCTATCGCTGAGTAATATTCCATTGTATATATGTGCCACATCTTCTTTATCCATTCATCTGTTGATGGACACTTAGGTTGCTTCCATATCCTGGCTATTGTAAATAGAGCTGCAATGAACATTTTGGTACATGACTCTTTTTGAATTATGGTTTTCTCAGGGTATATGCCCAGTAGTGGGATTGCTGGGCATGACCTTTACATTTAAAAAAATTTCAGGCCAGTTATTTTGGAGAATGTCTCTCTCAATCTAAGTCTGCCTGATGTCTTCTCATGATTAAATTTAGGTTGTGTACTTTTGGCAAGAATACTACAGAAATGATGGTTTTTTTTTCTTTCTCAGTGCTTCATTTTAAGAACTATATAATATGTATTTGTCCCATTACTGATGATGTTACACTTTGATCACTTGTTTAAGGTGGTGCCTGCCAAGTTTCTCTACTATAAAGTTACATTTTTCCTTTTTAATTAACAAGTATCTAGTGGAAATATGTCCTGAGACTATATAAGTGTTGTGTTTTTCATCAAACATTCATCTATCAGTGCTAGCATCCATTGATGATATTTTGCCTGGAACATTTATTATTATGGTACTATTATGGTGGAAGCCAAATGGTTATTTCCCAATTCTGTTATTTCTTCTACATTTATTAGTTGGCATTCCATTGTAAGGAAGAACTATTCTTTCTGATTGATTTAAATCTCTATGGATTCATTGATTAGTTTTTTCATTGAGTTATAATTAATTACCATTATTATTTATTTTGATGCTAAAATTGTCCTTAATTTGGATAGTGGAAATTCCTTCATACTGGCTCATCTATCCCATAGCCACATCCCCATCATTCTTTGAGCATGTCATTATTTCGGGTACCGCTATATGTTCTAAGTTTGTTTTGTACTGTACCTGATTCATCTTTAAAATCATCCTTTCTTCCCAAAGAGATCTGATCTTATTTGAAGGTGGTATTAGAAACTAAGATCTAAGTGTCAGGTGTGCATATTACTTTTTTAGCAAACTGAACTAATATACACACACACACACCTTTCTTGAAGTGGTCTTACTGTCGAAAAAGAATAGTTTAAACAATAATATAGAGCTTTTCTTTAGGAAAAACATAGACTTTTGGCATTAAGAGTCTTTGAGTTATAATTAGAACTGGCAGTTTTCAGCTGGGGGAATTTAGGACCAAGAAAAAACGAATGACACACCATGGGTATAGGCAAAGTTTTTGCTGCCTTGATATTTCATAGTCTCTCAAGTACTACTAACTTTCCTTCTCTCCTGATTCATTGTTTTCAGATAAATTTCTCCATGAGGTCTAGTTCATCACCAAGAAACTTGATGTTATTTGATGTCAACAAACTTCCTATTAGGTTTAGGTTAAATGGGTTTTTCCAAGTGAACACATTAGTGTTTGAGATAGTGTTTTATCAGCCACCACATAAAACCCCAAGAGACATTCAGAGTCAGCAGGCTTAGGAATCATGTGGGATACTGTGATTCTGAGTGCCCACCCCCATCCTCACCAAGGGAATAAGGTGCTAGAAGAGCTGCTCCATAACTGGTCCATTGCTCATTCCCCAGATGATTCCAGGTGCATATTAACAGTTTAACTTTGTTAAGAAGGTGTCAGCCTTGGCATCATTTGCATTCTGTTACCCACAATGCCTTTTAATTTAGTGCCTGCTTTGAAAAGCAAATGATGACATTCTGCTGGGAAAATTTCAGCCCGTGTGTGCTCTTTATAAAGTAAGGAAGTGGAATAATTATCACTGATAAGGAGGAAAGAGAATGTTTTTCACATTTGGTGTCTTAGAGAATGTGGGGTGTGTGTGGGGGCGGGGTGGTCTGTGTGTACTGGGAGGTTGCATTGGGGAGAAGAGATGGAAGATGGGGAAATAGTGATTCTGGTTCCCTGTACTAGTAATAGTGAACCAAGAGTCGTCAGTAATTCTGAAAATCCTTCTAAGTAGGAGGAAATCCAAATTTATTGTTAAAAATGATCAAGCAGACTTGTGCTGAGTGTGTGCTAAGGTACATGTCATCAGAATCCTGGGTAAACCAAGATTAGATCATGAAACAAGAGGCTTAGACTCAAGGGTTGAAATTTCCTTGGTCTCATGAATGGTCCAAAGATGAGATGGGGGAGGAAAGCAGTTGAAGGAAACCAGGTAGAATGATAAAACACAAGTCTCTTCTCCCCTCCCCTCTTTCCCGTTTTTTCTCATTCCTTTTTTTTTCTTTTTCTGTTTGATCTACCACAACAAATGATCAACAGAATCCTATTATTTCTTCCTCCAATACATATTTTATATTAAATAAAGTCAAATATCAGAGTGTATTGGAAAGAGATATAGAAATGAATAAAATAAATAAAGTGAGGTTTTTTTTTTTTAATTTTGGGAACTTAAATTGTAGTAAATAAGCTAGGACAGATATAAAACTAGTACAATAGAAGTAGGAGTTAACAAGCTGTATGCATTTTACATACAATATCCTTCATAGACTAATAGCAATATTTACTTTTATCTGTCCATCAGAATGGAACTCTAGGAAGATAGGGCTTGTCTTTTGTTTTGTTCACTGCTGTGTACCCAGTTCCTTGAATAGTTCCAGGCATATAGTAGATTCTCATTAAATACTGAATGGATAGATGAATGGTAGTGTTCACATCTTTTATCATCATTTATTCCCTTCTCCTCTCTTTTGCAAAATTACAGTGGACTCCACCTCCTCCTTTACCATAAACTCCTTAACTCACTCTACCATACTCTGGGAACTTCTTGCAGCAGGGATGACACACTGCTGTCAAATCCACTTTTCCCCTTTTCGTCCTCACTGCATTTTCTGCTTTGCATCAAGTGCAGTGGCTCATTGCTTCCTCTACTTTTAAACTCTCCTCTTCCTTTACTTTTCTCCCACACTTTACTTTTTTTGCATCTCCTCTGGCTTTCCTCCTATGAGTCTGAGTTGTCAGTAATATCCATTCATTTGGTCTTCTTCTTTTTTTTTTAGTTTTTAAATAAGAATTTAGATCTTTAAGGTATACATGATGATTTAATATACATAACACACTGAAATGATTACTACAGTCAACTAACTAACATAACATCTCACACAGATTTCAGGTACTCTTATCTCATATACACACACACATCATTTGGTCTTTTTTTTTTTGGCTGAGCTGGGCGGCTTGTGGGATCTTAGTTCCCTGACCAGGGATTGAACCCAGGCCCTTGGCTGTGAGAGCACAGAGTCTTAACCACTTAGCCTCCAGGGATTTCCCTGGTCTTCTTCATCTCCTAGTTTTTCCAGTTCTTTAGCTGCCTTTTCTTTTCTTTTTCTGCCTGTTCCTCTGAGGTGATCACATCAAGCTCCATGACTTCGATTATGATCTTCATGCTTAAAAAAAAAGAAAACCTTTAAGGAAGTGAGTGTAGAAAGAAAAGTAACCCCAGCCTGAGTCCTGGGGTGCTCCATCTTTTAAAAGGCAGGGAGATGAGGAGAAATTACCAAAGAGCAGTGAGAATTTGTGGCCAGAGGTGTTGGAGGAAAATCAGGTGGTTTTAGTGTCCTAGAAGCCAAGAGAAGTAAGCATTTTAAGGAGGAATATTGAAAGGCTCTTACCAACTGAGTGACAATGGATTGGTGTTTCCAACCATGATTGCAGTGTTCTGGTAAGTTCACACTAGTGTAAGTGGTAATAGCATTTTTGTTTCATTTGTTATTTTTTTAAATGCATAGATAAATGGATAGATAGATATCCATTAAACAAAGGTTTGGATAAACCTGATATGAATACTGGTTCTGCCTTCTATGAATATAGCATGGCTGTAAGAACTTGGACTCTGAAGTGAGATGGCCTGACTTTGGCTGTTTTTATCAGCAGATCATATGATTTTAGATGAGTACACTGCTTAAGTCTCAGTTCCCTTATTCATAAAATGGGAATAATAATAGTACCTATTTCATTAGGTTGCTCTAAGGATTAAATAAGAAGACATATTTAAACAACTGAGAATCTGAGTACCACAGAGTAAGCCCTCAGTGACTATTGTTCCATGAGCTTGTGTTTCCTTGTCTGTTGAATGGGCATCATGCGTAGTTCCAAACTCATAGAATTACTGTGAAAATCAAACTAGACTATCCATGTGAAGTATTTTGTGCATAGTAAGCTCTCCATACATGTTGATGGAATCACTGTTGAATATGTTCATCATTTGGTATGAATTAAATGACCCAGCCACCCAGTTTATCCCTCACTTGAGCACTGCTAGTGGTTATGGGGATGGAAGCATTACACAGCTTTAAATTGTTTTATTCTAAGTCATATGTTGTTTAATTCATGCTTATAAAGTGCTGCTGGTTGAAGACAGGAAGCGTGAGCATCACTGATGCGCATGCAGTTTCACAGGATTTTAAAGATGCATTCATCTGATCAAAATTCTCATAGAGCACATCAAGGTGATTCTAGTGCTTTGAAAACCAATGTTAAAAAGAGAAAATTTAGTGATGATTAAATCCAATTTGACTTTCATATTGGGGGAATAAACAGAATCCTCACGAACATGTTATATGTGAAGTGCTTTCAATTGGAATACTGAAACCACCTCTTTTAGCTCATCTTTTGGAAACAAATTTAAAAATAAATAAATTGTTTTTTAAGTAGGAAATGCAATAATTCCACACATTAGGTCTGAAAATCAATGTTTAATTTCATGGCTTCATTTCAATCTAAAATCAAATATTAAGTAACCCATGTCAGTTATTAAATGGGACAGTAAAATTTGTCTGTATGGTTTATGAGTATTCTTGGAGGCTATGATAAATTAACTTTATATTATAGTATATCATACATCATTGGTCAGATATAAAATGCTGCTTTTACCTCAATCTACTTTTTTTTTCTTTTTTTTTTTATTAGTTTCTGCTTTATAACAAAGTGAATCAGTCATACATATACATCTGTTCCCACATCCCTTCCCTCATGCATCTCCCTCCCTCCCACCCTCCCCATCCCACCCCTCCAGGTGGTCACAAAGCACCGAGCTGATCTCCCTGTGCTCTGCGGCTGCTTCCCACTATCTATCTACCTTACGTTTGGTAGTGTATATATGTCCATGCCTCTCTTTCGCTTTGTCACAGCTTACCCTTCCCCCTCCCCATATCCTCAAGTCCATTCTCAAGTAGGTCTGTGTCTTTATTCCCGTTTTACCCCTAGGTTCTTCATGACATTTTTTTTTTAATTCCATATATATGTGTTAGCATACGGTATTTGTCTTTCTCTTTCTGACTTACTTCACTCTGTATGACAGACTCTAGGTCTATCCACCTCATTACAAATAGCTCAGTTTCGTTTCTTTTTATGGCTGAGTAATATTCCATTGTATATATGTGCCACATCTTCTTTATCCATTCATCCGATGATGGACACTTAGGTTGTTTCCAGCTCCGGGCTATTGTGAATAGAGCTGCAATGAACATTTTGGTACATGTCTCTTTTTGAATTATGGTTTTCTCAGGGTATATGCCTAGTAGTGGGATTGCTGGGTCATATGGTAGTTCTATTTTTAGTTTTTTAAGGAACCTCCATACTGTTCTCCATAGTGGCTGTACCAATTCACATTCCCACCAGCAGTGCAAGAGAGTTCCCTTTTCTCCATGCCCTCTCCAGCATTTATTGTTTCTAGATTTCTTGATGATGGCCATTCTGACTGGTGTGAGATGATATCTCATTGTAGTTTTGATTTGCGTTTCTCTAATGATTAATGATGTTGAGCATTCTTTCATGTGTTTGTTGGCAGTCTGTATATCTTCTTTGGAGAAATGCCTATTTAAGTCTTCTGCCCATTTTTGGATTGGGTTGTTTGTTTTTTTGCTATTGAGCTGCATGAGCTGTTTATAAATTTTGGAGATTAATCCTTTGTCAGTTGCTTCATTTGCAAATATTTTCTCCCATTCTGAGGGTTGTCTTTTGGTCTTGTTTATGGTTTCCTTTGCTGTGCAAAAGCTTTGAAGTTTCATTAGGTCCCATTTGTTTATCTTTGTTTTTAGTTCCATTTCTCTAGGAGGTGGGTCCAAAAGGATCTTGCTGTGATTTATGTCATAGAGTGTTCTACCTATGTTTTCCTCTAAGAGTTTGATAGTTTCTGGCCTTACATTTAGGTCTTTAATCCATTTTGAGCTTATTTTTGTGTATGGTGTTAGGGAATGATCTAATCTCAAACTTTTACATGTCCCTGTCCAGTTTTCCCAGCACCACTTATTGAAGAGGCTGTCCTTTCTCCACTGTACATTCCTGCCTCCTTTATCAAAGATAAGTTGGCCATATGTGCGTGGGTTTATCTCTGGGCTTTCTATCCTGATCCACTGATCTATCTTTCTGTTTTTATGCCAGTACCACACTGTCTTAATTACTGTAGCTTTGTAGTATAGTCTGAAGTCAGGGAGCCTGATTCCTCCAGCTCCGTTTTTCGTTCTCAAGATTGCTTTGGCTATTCGGGGTCTTTTGTTTTTCCAAACAAATTTTGAAATTTTTTGTTCTACTTCTGTGAAAAATGCCAGTGGTAGTTTGATAGGGATTGCATTGAATCTGTAGATTGCTTTGGGTAGTAGAGTCATTTTCACAATATTGATTCTTCCAATCCAGGAGCATGATATATCTCTCCATCTATTTGTATCCTCTTTAATTTCTTTCATCAGTGTCTTATAATTTTCTGCATAAAGGTCTTTTGTCTCCTTAGGTAGGTTTATTCCTAGATATTTTATTCTTTTTGTTGCAATGGTAAATGGGAGTGTTTTCTTGATTTCATTTTCAGATTTTTCATCATTAGGGTACAGGAATGCCAGAGATTTCTGTACATTAATTTTGTATCCTGCTACTTTACCGAATTCATTGATTAGCTCTAGTAGTTTTTCGGTAGCATCTTTAGGATTCTCTATGTATAGTATCATGTCATCTGCAAACAGTGACAGCTTTACTTCTTCTTTTCCAATTTGGATTCCTTTTATTTCCTTTTCTTCTCTGATTGCTGTGGCTAAAACTTCCAAAACTAGGTTGAATAAGAGTGGTGAGAGTGGGCAGCCTTGTCTTGTTCCTGATCTTAGTGGAAATGGTTTCAGTTTTTCACCATTGAGGACAATGTTGGCTGTGGGTTTGTCATATATGGCCTTTATTATGTTGAGGAAAGTTCCCTCTATGCCTACTTTCTGCAGGGTTTTTATCATCAATGGGTGTTGAATTTTGTCGAAAGCTTTCTCTGCATCTATTGAGATGATCATATGGTTTTTCTCCTTCAACTTGTTAATATGGTGTATCACATTGATTGATTTGTGTATATTGAAGAATCCTTGCATTCCTGGAATAAACCCCACTTGATCATGGTGTATGATCCTTTTAATGTGCTGTTGGTCAGTCCACTTTTTATTGCCACAACAAAAAAGTACAAAATATTTTGAAAAATCTTGAGTTTTTACAAAATTGTATATGATTATGAAATGAGTGCCTGAGGGGAAAAAGCTCTATTTAATCAATAATTGTAGAGGAAGGACTCAGATTCTTAGAACTGAGACGTTAACTTGGGGGAAAATTTAGAGTATAAATATTATGTGTTTGATTATAGCACTTAATTATGAAAATCACCGCTAAAACTCTCCCTCCACCGCATGCTCATCTCCTAGATAATATCCTCTTCAGGGGAACCTGAAGTTTGTTATGTACAACTTACTATTACATGCTATTAATCGCAATTCCTTAAGCCTCATTTATTCTTTAGTAAAGAGTCTTAAAACTTTAACGTGTGGTTCACATATTCAGTTAACACACTTACCACCTCCCTACTGGGCATCCCCAAACCTTGCTTTTCTCCTCTGGACAAACACATCTCAATGTGTGTTCCAAAATTTTCTGGTATATTTTGTTACAATCTGTTTTGAGGATTTCACAAAATAAGCATATTCAGTGGAATATGCATTTCAACTAGTCCCAATTCGAATCCAGCACTTGTACTAATTTGTTGTGAGACATGAGAAAAACCTACTTAATTGACTTGACTTTTCTTAACCTCAGGCACTTGATCTCTAAAATTATATATTTCCTGCAGAGAGAAAAAAGGATAAGAGTGGAAAATGTAGTGAGGGGGATAAATGAGTAGACACAAAAGAGAGGGACCTTGCACGCAACAGTGAGAATAATGCACCATGAAGCAAGGAATGTGGTTAACTTAATTATCTGTCCTTGAGCTTTAAATCTCTCCATCTGTCCATCTCTCTAGCTTTGCTAACTATCTGCTAGAGCCTAGAACGGTAATTCTAACAGGTAGGTACATAATATATGGGAGTTCCTTTTTCTCCTTCCCCAGCTCCATCTTTCTACTCACACCACCAAATCACCTTTACATCTGTGCACACCACTGGAATAGGGAACAACGATTCACTCCCACCAGTGAATTAAAAAATGAGAATAAAAATTAATACACATGTACAGCAAGTTATCATTTTCTAAATTGTGTATGGAAATGATTCCTTCTTTATAAGTTGGCAGTGTCCCTAAAATTATTACTTCCCACTTAAGCAAAGAGGAAAGACTAGGTTTTCATGAAATCACATAACTCTGCTCTTTTTTTCTACCTGCTCTGTATGGAGGAATCATTAAACAAAATGTGGGCATGTGCGTGCACACGTGCACGCACACACACACACACACACCACACCCCTCGTAAACTCTAAACATAATACATTGTAAAAATGTAATAGGATATTACATGCCTTCCTCCAATAACTTTTTCAAAATTTGGAAAAGATGCGAAGTCAAATGGATAGAATTTATAGGAACCTCACTAAAGAAAAGATAGTCCCAAGAGGTCAATGAAAAGCTCTTTTCTGGACTTTCTGTATAAAATATTGAAGAAATATTGAATAAGAAAATAAGCATGTCAAATTTCTTTCACAACAAAAAAATATTACCTGAAAGAATATCATGAGTTCCTCTGAGAAGTTTCCTGGAAGTAGAGGTCAAAATTGACTTTTCTTTTTTAATGGAAATGAAGAGCTAGAAATGTGTGATCAGTTTTAAAGGGTCATACATGATGAGACCATGAATGATTGTTCCTTTAGAAACTGAAGTTGGGGGCTTCTCTGGTGGCGCAGTGCTTGAGAGTCCGCCTGCCGATGCAGGGGACACGGGTTCATGCCCCGGTTTGGGAAGATCCCACATGCCACGGAGCGGCTGGCCCCGTGAGCCATGGCCGCTGAGCCTGCACGTCCGGAGCCTGTGCTCCGCAACGGGAGAGGCCACAACAGTGAGAGGCCCGCGTACCGCAAAAAAAAAGAAACTGAAGTTGGATGAGGAGGGTTAATAGACAGAGATAGGAAGCATTGTTCTGACATAGACCACAATCCCTCTAGCCACTCGTGTTCAAAACTTCGACATTCCATTTATTTTGTCCCCTTTCTTCATTTTCCTTCTCTGGTTAGTGGCTACATCTGGCCAATTTCCATTCTCAATATTTTCCATGCCAATTCTTTCAATGTCGTGGGCACAAACACACATAGGCTGCTGTGGACTGAATTGTGTCCCTCCAAAATTCATATGTTGAAGCCCTATTCCCCAATGTGATTTTATTTGGAGATAGGGACTTTATGAAAGTAATTAAGGTATAGGATTTGTGTCCTTATAAGAAGAGACACCAGAGAGCTTGTTCTCTCTCACACACATGCACTTAGGAAAGGCAACGTGAGGGCACAGTAAGAAAGATGTCTGCAAACCAGAAAGAGAGCCCTCAACAGAAGCTGAATGCTGTCGCACCTTGATCTTGGACTTTCCTGCCTCCAGAACTGTGAGAAAATAAATCTCTGTTGCTTAAGCCATTTAGTCTATGGTATTTGTTATGGCATCCCAAACTAAGATATAGATTAATTACAGTATTCCAGAATCAGTGCTACTAAACCTTGTCTCAGGTTTAAATAAATCCTCACAAAAACCTTATGAATGAGGTTTTTTTTTTTTTTAAACATCCAGCTTATTTATTTATTTATTTATTTATTTAGATGTTGGGGGTAGCAGTTTATTAATCAATTTATTTATTTTTGCTGTGTTGGGTCTTCGTTTCTGTGCGAGGGCCTTCCCTAGTTGTGGCAAGCGGGGGCCACTCTTCATCGCGGTGCGCGGGCCTCTCAGTATTGCGGCCTCTCTCGTTGCAGAGCGCAGGCTCCAGACGTGCAGGCTCAGTACTTGTGGCTCACGGGCCTAGTCGCTCCGCAGCATGTGGGATCCTCCCAGACCAGGGCTCAAACCCATGTCCCCTGCATTAGCAGGCAGACTCTCAACCACTGCGCCACCAGGGAAGCCCCATGAATGAGGTTTTATACAGATGAGCACTTCAATTTTCTAAGAGGTTAAATTATTTTCCCCAGTACACAGAGCTAAAGATGACAGCAAACGATTAGAGCCCTGTTTTATTTTTAAAGTGTGTTTCTTCCATGCTAGTACCAATATCATTACCGTAAGCCAGGCCTTCCTTGTTTAGGTTTCCAGCATCTCCCAGAGCTATCCAGCACCTGTGCTAATTTTGTATACTTATCAAGTCAAAGGCATCTATTTTGTTATTTCACCTTCACCTTGTGCTCATTTAATGCACCTCTAAGAGTTGCCAAGACAAGCCCCAAATCCTTAACCTGTCTTCTCAGGTGTGTTCAAAATCTGAGCCTGCTAAATTAAAATGTATCACTGCTTTCAAGCTCATGTGTCCAATCTCTGATTCGCCATACTATACTGGAATACACCACATTCAACTTTGTCTTTATGATCTTATTATTTGTGGCATTCCCTCTCCTGGGAAACAGTTTCCTCTCCCATATACATACAAAAATTCTACTCATCATTTGAGGCTAAACTCAATCCAACTACTTGTATACATTTTTCTTATGTCAGTCTGTATTATCCCCCTGCTTGGAACTCTTCTAGTTTGTGTGTGTGTGCTTTGCCATGTATTTTTTTTTTTTTTTTTACTATTTGGTTATGTATTCTTCCATTGTTGTCTTATGTTTATGAGAATTTTTTTCAAAAAAAAAGAAACAAGAAGTAGTTACTGATCAGTTACTATATGATCTAGGCTTTGCAAAAACTAAAATGGCATTGCATAAGAATATACTTTATTCTTCCTCTGTAGTGTATTTCATATCTAAGCCTAGTGCTCCAAAGATACTCAACAAATAGTAGATCGATTGATTGAATGAGTGATGGTATTACTGCTATGTGCTCTAAAACTCAAAGAATATCCAACACAATCTCATCTTTGCTCACCAATAATACTGAAAAGGGATCACGAATGGAGTGGCTGTTTAATAGACAGAAAGACAGCATGGTGTGATGGAAGCTGTATGGACTTTGTACAGAACTGAGTTTGAATCCTATCTCCATCCACTTCCTTATTTTATTACTAAGGAAATTACTTAACTTTTCTCAGCCATACTTTCCTTATTTAAAGCCCCCATCACAGAACCTGGCTTATAATAAAAATGGCGGAATCTCCTAATTGCTATTTGTGGCCGTTGGAAATCACTGTGTAGAGAATTTTGTTATTCCTTCATCCACACTCTTTCTATGCCTATTGCTGCTTCAACTTTACCCTGCTTCAAAGATGAGCAATATGTATAAGTAGGTCTAAAACATAGCCAGATTCCTGGACTGGCTTTGAATGGGGGCAAAGGGAAACGTTTAGAGGAGCGTACTATAGCAAAGTTATTAGTAAAGAGAAATAGTTATGTACAATCACATTTCATCATAGTCATCTTCCCTTGCAGGAAGCAATATATTTGCTCAACTTAAAAAGAAAACATAAAACAGTCAGTCCTATAGATGCATTACAATGCTCTAGAAAGGATATAATTAGACAAAACACCTTGTATCGATGGATTGCCTCTTGGGGGGATGCACCTGATTAGAGAATCCATCATTTCACTTAGTAACACCTGTTATATACCTGTTTTAGAAGTAAATTATAAGATATAATGAATAATTATAAAATTGAAAATAACATCCCATTATTTTCAGTAAAGAATGAATGACTGTGGACCAACGTAATTCTGTTATTTCTAATGGGAGGATAGTTTGAGCTGATACTTAAGGCTCTGCTCAGCATTACATTTGGAAAAGTGCAATTTAATTGGTATGAGGCAGCATGGGTTTGGGAAAATAAATCGTGTCAAACACAGTTGATTACTTTTAAAAATTAAATTGCTATTGGACTAGATAGAAGAGAAAACAAGTAAATTCAATACGACTGGATTTTTTAAAAAGCCGCCTGACAACATTCTTTTTTAGTGTTAAACACATAGATTAGTTTCAGGTAGGTTTATGAGTAAAAAGTAAAGTGGTGATGGACAACGGCTGCTGGGGTTGAAGATCTAGAAAGAAACATAGCTGTTCTTTGGAACAGTTTGAAAAGTACAAAATGCCAGAAGTGGAGGGCTTTAGAGGCAGACAGATTTGAGGTCAAATATTGGCACTGCTAACTACTGGCTTTGTGATAAGTCACAACCTTTCTGAACTTCAATTTTCTCATCTATAAAAATAAATCATAATAGTTACCTTCCAGGCTCTGTTGAGAAGAGCAAATTTGAGGTTTTTAAAGTGTGCAGCTCAGGGCCTGGCATGTAGCAGGTGTTCATGTGATATTTCCCACCTACTTCTAGACCCCTTATGCCACAGTGGCTTCCCCTAATCACACAAAACTCTAAGAAATTTAGGGAGAGAACTGCTTCAATATTCAGTCAAGACTCTGGGTAATATTAAGATCCAAGCTCTATTGTGTCCTTGATCTCTTGATACCTTATATATGTTTTAACTATTTCCCCCTATGTAAACACCTATTTAAGAGATCAGTACTGTAAAGCCCAGCTTAGTTCTTTGGAAATAAGAAACTCGAGAAACTTGAAAATCTTTGCAAAAATTCTAAGATAAAAGCTTCAACAAAATCAGTGAAAGCCTTTTAGGAAAGTCCTTCTTAGTACTTTATGCTCCATGGTGGGATGTGACAAGAAGCCCCATGTATCCACCAAGCCACTGTCTTCTGTTAATAATTCTCTGCATAGTCTACATACTATCGGAGGCTTTTCTCATTTACTTCCTCTGTGTTCCTGCTTATTCATTGCCTCCTCTCCCAGGAATGTAGGTAGGCCATATGAAAATAACATTTTTTTCCTATCCTGTTTATTGCTCTATTCTGTGAGTCGTAAACCCTTCGAGTTGCTAGTCCTGTTAGAGTTGCTAATCTACCATAGGCACCCAAATAAATATTTTTTTAATGAATTAATAGTTCGTCTAAAACAAATGGTTCTGAAGAACCTAGGGGCAGGACAGGAATAAAGACGCAGATGTAGAGAATGGACTTGAGGACACGGGGAGGGGGAAGGGTAAGCTGGGACGAAGTGAGAGAGGGCATGGACATATATACACTACCAAATGTAAAATAGATAGCTAGTGGGAAGCAGCCACATAGCACAGGGAGATCAGCTGGGTGCTTTGTGACCACCTAGAGAGGTGGGATAGGGAGGGTGGGAGGGAGGGAGGGAGACGCAAGAGGGAAGAGGTATGGGAACATATGTATATGTATAGCTGATTCACTTTGTTATACAGCAGAATCTAGCACAACAATGTAAAGCAATTATACTCCAATAAAGATGTTAAAACAATAAAATTAAAAATAAAAAAACATTAATAGCTGATGGCAAGAAGAGGAGTCGGCACACTGTGGCCACCAGTCAGGTGCAGCCGGCCACCAGTCAGGTGCAGCCTGCCACCTGCTTTGAACAGCCTACAAAAAACACAGCTATACTTATCATTCATGTGTTTCCTATGTCTGCTTTTATGCTGTAGTTGCAGAATGTGTGGCCGGGTGACCTACAAAGTCTAAATAGTTACTATCTGGAATTTTAGAGAAAAAGATTGCCCACACCTGGTTTAGAAGATAGGCATCAACAATGTGATATCATCACCATCAGCATCATCAACATCATCCTCATCGTAGCTCTCAAAAATGTTTTAATTGGACTAGACATTTTAGGTGCCATTATTTGGTCTCTTAACAGCATTTGCAAGGTGGGTCTTATTTCCTCTGTCTTGCACATGAGGAAACTGGCACTCAGAAAAGTCACAGCTAAGGATATGGATGGAGCTCAACAGTGTCTGAGCTCAGACTCACCCCTCCCCAACCTCAACCTGTCTGACTCCAGAGCCTTTGATCTTCATACTATACTAAGCTACTCATATTTTTACCACAGGCATTTTTTTTTTTTTTTTTTTTTTTGCGGTACGCGGGCCTCTCACCGTTGTGGCCTCTCCCGTTGCGGAGCACAGGCTCTGGGTGCGCAGGCTCAGCGGCCATGGCTCACAGGCCCAGCCGCTCCGCGGCATGTGGGATCTTCCCGGACCGGGGCACGAACCCGTGTCCCCTGCATCGGCAGGCGGACTCTCAACCACTGCTCCACCAGGGAAGCCCCACAGGCATTTTAAGTAACCATGAGAAGTCATTTAAATTCTCAGTGTCTCCATTTCCTTTTCTTTCATGGGTTTTGGGTCTAAATGATTTTTTAAAAACCACCGAACAAAACAAAAAAATAAACAAAGTTTCTGAGCCTTGTTTTATAAGTTTGGTTGCCATGAACTGTCACTTTCTCTTCATTATATTTCTTTCTTGGTTTGCTTGTTTTTAATGGAAGGGATTACAGAGGTGACGTGCATTATTTTTTACACTCACTGCTGACATTGAAATAGAGGAAATGTTAAGAAACCAAGATAGAACCATTTCACAGGATAAACTCTGAGAGATTAGGCAAATGGGCTTCAAAGTGGAATAGGAAATTTAATGTGACTAAGTGATGCACTTGGGTAGAAATAATGCCCAGGCTAAGTACAGTTTAAATGGCGCTTAATTCGTTAATATGGCAGAGAAAAAAGATCCATGTGTACTCAGAGAATGAGCATTTGCATTCCGGGTTCAGTGTGCAGCAGAGATGGAGTGAGCTAATGTGCTGTCAGCTGGTGTGCAGAGGTCCACTCTATTAGTCCTGGGATGCCAGGCCTTTTGTAAAGTGCTGATTAGAACACACCAAAGCATCTGGTCTAATTCTAGACTCATTAAGTAACAAAAGAGATGGGAAGTCTATTTCCAGGAACTAGAAATGACTGCCAAGATTTTGAAGCCTCTTTGGTAGTGAAGAGGGCCAGTGCAAGGGCCAGAGCTGAAGCTGAGTCTCCTGGACGAAAGCCCCAAAGATCCAGTGGGATGGGGCCTCCTGCCCCCTTCAGCCTCCTTCCATGCTGCAGCCCTGCGCTCATCACATGAGTTCAGTCACATTTGCAGGATTCTAACAGATACTGCCCTCCAGTGTAATAATGCTGTGTATGATAGCCCATCATACAGACAGGACAAATATGCTTGCGTTTCTGTCTGTCCATTAGAAAGTAGCTCGTTGAGGTCGCGGGGTCTCTGTCTCATTTACTTGTGCATTATTGGACCCTACACTTCCCCTCCTGCTACACAGAGTCTTATTTTTGCCCTCTGCTTTCTCCTTTTCTTTCTCTTTGGGAGGGAGGGAGGCTAAGTATAGCTACATCATTAATTATGAAAGAGATTGCAGAAGGGCAAAGACAGAAAATTCAGGCAGCATGTTGATAGAGAGTTTTTATTGGGGAAAACGTGTGGGGGGAGGAGCAGAAGAGAACACTGGAATGAAAGAGAAGTGTATGTGATGAAGCATTGTGGTGGATTATGAATGGGGCTTTCCTAATTTCTAAAGTATATAAACACAGAGGTTAAGCTGCTTTTTACTTAATTATGACTATTGAAATGCATTTCTTTAAGCGTCATCCCACTCCGGGTCTGGACTGGATGAATGATTAGAATTATAAGCATTACCTTGGTATCCTTGGTGCCCCGTAATGTGCTAGACAAGTTGTGGAGATTAAAGAATGTCTTGAATAAACGAATGAGGGAGAGGGAAGTGATGACAGCTGCAGAGTGATCTGATAGGAGATAGAACTGTGCTCCAGTACTCTTCAGTGTGTTTCAGGTCAACATAATAAATTAGTTGTGGACACTTAAAGCACCTTCAGAGTATATATAGCTCACCAGGACATGATCCGGAAGCTCATTCAGCCCTAGAATAAGGCAAACACTAAGGTGAGCAGGGTGGAGACTGAATTTTTCTTTTTGCTTTTTTCTCTTTCTCTCTCTCTCTTTTTTTTAATGCTTGTTACTTAGCTATTTTTAAAAAATTAATTTATTTATTTATTTTTGGCTGCATTAGGTCTTCATTGCTGTGCCCGGGCTTTCTCTAGTTGCGGGCGGGTGGGGGCTACTCTTTGTTGCGTTGCACGGGCTTCTCATTGCGGTGGCTTCTCTTGTTGTGGAGCATGGGGTCTAGAGCGCAGGCTCAGTAGTTGTGGCATGCGGGCTCAGTAGTTGTGGCTCACGGGCTCTAGAGTGCAGGCTCAGTAATTGTGGCGCAAGGGCTTACTAGTTGTTCCGCAGCATGTGGGATCTTCCCCGACCAGGGCTCAAACCCGTGTCCCCTGCATTGGCAGGTAGATTCTTAACCACTGCGCCACCAGGGAAGTCCCCTTCCTTCCTTCCTTCCTTCCTTCCTTCCTTCCTTCCTTCCTTCCTCCCTCCCTCCCTCCCTCCCTCCCTCCCTCCCTCCCTCTCTCTCTCTCTTTCCTTCCTTCCTTCCTCCCTCCCTCCCTCCCTCCCTCTCTCTCTCTCTTTCCTTCCTTCCTTCCTTCCTTCCTTCCTCCCTCCCTTCCTTTCCTTCCTTCCTTCCATGAAACTACTAAAAGAAATCCACTAGAATTAAATTAATCATGAAAGAGCTACAAAGTACACACAGATTACTGGAGAGTTTACTAATTAATTAGCCTGCATTCAGCAGGCCCTTGTTAGAGCAAATTATGCAATGTATATACACTGTGTCTCTCCTCTAGCACACACACAAAAGCTGGAGGCATGGGCAACAGAAGAGAAGAATAACCTATGCCAGTAGCTGGGTTTTTACTCTTTCTAGTCACAGAATTTATACTGAACACCGGTTAGAACGCATAGGAGTTATAAATATTGCTGTGACTTCCTCAGAGGCACATAGAGTGTTGAGGGAGGGGTGTATGCAAACATCGTATTAATTATGAGACAACAATAGGGGGCCCAATAAATACAACACATGTGCCATTGAGTTTCAGAGGAGAGTCAAGACACGTTTCACTGGTGACAGGGATAAAGGAGTTCAAGACTTAGGCGATATCTGAATCAGACCCTGAAGTGTAGTTGAATGTCAGTTGGCTGAAATGAGGGGGGAAAGAAGCAGTGTGAGCAGAAGACAGGATGAGAAGCACAGCATAGATTCCAACCCATAATACAAGTAAGTTATATGTGGGGAATTAGACTAGAAGAGAAAAGTTGAAGTAGTTTAAGCTCTGGGGAATTTGGGGCAAAGGCTGCCTTATGAAAGTCATCAGTGGGTATAGATAACCAGGGGCCTGAGAGTTAATACCAATAGCGGATCTAGATTGATGTGAGACAGTAGGGATTGGCAGGGTCTGTAAAGAAACTGGAACTACTAAGATTCAAGTGTTAAAAAAAACCATAGTGTACAGATCCTGAATACAAACAATGTACTGAGTTATATGGCATGCTTATCAACTTCTGCTTGACATAGCAAAGCACAGTGTCTCCATTAATACGTGAGAGAGTCATGGCCACAGGATAATGCTTGGAGAAGCCGGGGCTAGATATCTGGTTTTCTGATCCACTGGTCAGTGCTAGATGCAAGTTCTGGAAAATGCATTGTGCTTTAGCAACAAGAAAGCCAGGGCTCATTTTGGCTGCATTATAGAGTTGGCTTCCCAGCATGGAACAGTTAGAGGAGAGTAGGTATTGAGTCTAAATCTCAGTGCTGGTTACTTAATTTGTTTGACCTTGAGCAAGTTAGCACACTTCTGTGAGGATCAGCTCCTCCATCTATATCAGGAAGACAATTACAACCGAAGCATGATGAAGCTTTAACTTAGGATCATGCATAAACATGTATAGTGCTAGGCTCAATAGTAGGTACTCAGAATTGGTGCGTACTACACACTATTATGATCACTAGATGCACCATGTTTAGTAGCAGTTGATTGGTGACAGGGTGCAACAATGAATGGTGGGAATGTGGTTTTTTCTCATTGGTAAGTTGCACATGGGGCACTTTTACTTTCTATGCTTTGGCACAAATTAAAAATGTACTTGGAGAAAAGGGATATGAAAGTGTAGACCATGTTTTCCCTCCCTTCTAGATTGTGTTGAGTCAAAGAGAAGGAAGAGAAAGAGTCAAGCAGGACTCGGAATGATGGGGACGCTCATGATAATGACACTAAATCAAAAGGTGCAGCTTGGTGTTTTGTGACCACCTAGAGGGGTGGGGTAGGGAGGGTGGGAGGGAGGGAGACGCAAGAGGGAAGAGATATGGGAACATATGTATATGTATAACTGATTCACTTGGTTATAAAGCAGAAACTAACACGCCATTGTAAAGCAATTATACTCCAATAAAGATGTTAAAAAAAAAAAGGTGCAACCTTGATGAAACAATGGCCTGAGAGGGACTGTGATTGCATTATTCAAATATTTACCAAACGAAAACATAGGGAAGTGTGAGACATCCTGCCATAATCAGGGACCTTCCATACCACAGTGGGGACGCTGAGATTAAGACTTAAGGGGCTTCCCTGGTGGCGTAGTGGTTGAGAGTCCACCTGCCGATGCAGGGGACACGGGTTCATGCCCCAGTCCGGGAAGATCCCACGTGCCGCGGAGCGGCTGGGCCCGTGAGTCATGGCCGCTGAGCCTGCGCGTCCGGAGCCTGTGCTCCACAACGGGAGAGGCCACAACAGTGAGAGGCCCGTGTACCGCACAAAAAAAAAAAAAAAAAAAAAAAAGTCTTAAGACTCTCGTGGCATTGAGACTGGCTGAACTTGTGAATTCAGAAGTGTCAGCTGAGGTGTCAAGCGTGGACTGGCAAAGACTATGTCACTCTGCCGGAGGTACCTTGGGAAGGAGATGTCACTTTAAAAAATGTTTTGAATTTCAGTTTAGTTCCCATGTGTTAAGGCCCCCAAAATAGACTCTCCAATAAGCAGAAGGGTCTTTACTGGATAAGAGAAAAGCATGGGGATAGTACTTCTCAAGACCCTATTTTCATTTCTCATCACAAACTCGCTGTCTTTAGATTCATTGTCTCTCCATACTAAACTGTAAAGAAAGGTAGAGCTGAGTGCAACTGAAACTGGAAAATATATTAAAAAAAAAGAATTTAATAATAAAATGGGATATTTTCCATGGGACAGGAGCTTGATTCTGATTTCCCAGTTTGAGACACTAAGGAGCCATGGGTTGATATGCTTGGAGAATCATTGAACACTAAGCTGCAAAGACCCCACTGATGATCAGGTCTAAACACTTATTGTATAAATGAAAGAACCAAGGTTCACAGAGGTTCAGTGACCTGCCCAAGGTTATCTAGTGAGTTTCCTGTGTAACATCAGAACAGGTGCACTTAGGATGAGAATACCTGGATTTAGACTTAGCTCCTACACAGGCTTACCCTGTACTCATAAGCAAAACTTCTGTAATAGGCAAATTCCTCACTTTCCCTGTATGAAAATGGAATACAGGGAGATTTTGTTTAGACTTGACTTCAAAAACATGCACTGAACCTCGACAAAATGTACTGTGTTCTTGGTTCTAAACTCATTGTATAAAGGCAAGGGGATGTCCTTTTCCTTTCTGGGAGACCTCAGATGGGCAAGTTTGTCAGGGTCTGACAGTCATTGAACTGGGAAGGATGTGCCTCTTTTACAGATGTGATAAGTGTCCTGAAAAAATAAGTAAATACAGCACAGTTACATAGGAAATAAATGGCACTGAAGGACCGGGGTCCTTAGCTTCTTGCTGTAGGGCTTTTCTCATTTTCTCATGTGACATCATCTATGTATAAACAAACCAGAGTTGACACAATTGGCTCTTCTCCTTTTGCATGAGGAGCTGCACTTCTAAAGCAATTCCATCTTGCAACAAGGTTCTTCTAAGCTGGTGGCTTATCTGCAACTGCCGAGACTTATAGGCGGTACATTCAGGGCCTCAGCCAGACACGTGGCCCTGTAAGTACTGGCACAGCTATCTTCTCACCTCTAGCCTCTTTTCAGCCTCTTTTCCTGTTGAGCCTTAAGGAAGTTAAAGACAAAAACCTTGCCTTTCTTTAAAATTTTGACACTATGATCATTATGAATTTTTTGCATTAATTTTGATTTTTAAAAATACTGCATTAACATATTATTTACCTTGATTACTGAGGTTTTCTTACACCTCCTTAAGTTTTGCACCTGGGATTTTAGATTGGATAGAATTCCATGCTTCCCTTGACTTTCTGTAGCCTTTGGGTTCACTGTGTCAAAATTAAGATAAAAATGGATAGATTCCACCCATTTTCCAGAGGACTCTAACCTACACATTCAGATTCAGATTGCATTAAGAAATAGACATATGCAGTCATAGAATGTAGTTCCATGCAGGAGACGTTTTGTGTGTTTTGTTCTCTGATATATCCACAAAGCTTAGCATAGCACTTAGCAAAATGTAGGAGCTCAGTTAATATTTGTTGATCAGATAAGTAAATGCAGTAACACTCTATTGTTCTTGGTGTTTATAATCTGCTAACATTTTGTCTAAATTCCCTCCAACAGAGTCTTACAGGACCATAACTAAGCTCTAGTAGTTCTTTGAGACTTGGCCTCTCTGTATTGGCTGGCCACTTAAACGATTCTAAGCAGATGAAAAGGATGATGGTGATTGTAAAACAGTTCACTAGTAATGCTAGATTTTAACTACAGAGTAGCTCAGAAGCTACCATTTGCTCTTTTGGTAGCCTTAGCCAGGTCTCCCCATGTTTCTGGACATAAAATTCGTCATTTGGCAATAATAAAAAGGTATCACAAACGGTTTGGTAAGGATTAAGAAAGAATACATGGAAGTGAGTTTTATAAGTGGTAAAGATAATGTAAATTTAAGAATGTATGATTACTAATTCCTTGCAGAAGCAAGAATCTTTGGATTTGTACTTGTATATAAACAAAATTGTACTTATATACCAACAAGCAGAGAAAAGGCATGATTATATATGCCCCAAATTGTTGAATTATGCTTCTGGCCTTTCTGGACTGATACTAGGCTCAGCTGGGTTTTTCTTTTCTACAACTAACTGACCTAGAAAGAAGATTCATGTGCCCAAGAAATCATTTCATGGGTGGGGATATTGGGGCACTGTCTGATTCTCTCACTCTGATATTCACATTCAGCTTTCTCAGATCCTAAGGCTGGAGATTTCCCCTCCATTACTGAAAGCATCGAATGCCGCCAGGGATCCCCAAATCATGCTGTGATCTTTCTGCCTCTTACATTATCACCAGCAATAAATATTCTGCAACGAGATTTGAGCTGACAGTTCAGGTGATTGATTTACCAAGCAGCAAAGTCTCCAGCTTGGTTCTTCTGGGTTTCTATCAGATCCTGCAGGGCTAACAGGAAGGAAATCATGTTGGTTTTCTTTCCACCTTCTGCCATGCTGGCAGATGAAACTTGAAAGCAAGCAAGAAGCAAAGAGATAGAGGAGGAAGTAATCAATGTCACATACCGCCCCCCCCAAACTGATTTTGGGGTTGCAGGGTAAATCACTGGCCTGAGGCAACCTAGAGGAGCTGGAGGTTTTCTGGATGCTTTTGAAATAAAGGTTGCTTGTGGGTAAGGCAGCAGGTTTAGAAGTCTGGAACCTGGAAATCTTGGGGAGCAGGAGGCTTAGAAATGTGTTCAGGGCACTGGCTTAGTCATTGGAACTGAATATGGAAAAATCCCAGCCTATGACCATCTTATTTCCAGGTCATTCTTCCCTCCCACATTTACAGAAGTGGCATTTCTCCAGGGCATTGGTTGGCAGCCACTCTGCTTGCCTGGTTATCATATGAAGATTGAGAGGAAGGTTTTGCATAATAGTCTTATGAGGTGGGTCTTATAATAATCCCCATTTTACAGATGCAACTACTGAGGCACAGCAAGGTTAATTGGCTTGTTCAAGACTATGCAGCCAGTAAATGGTAGAGTCAAGTTTTGGTTGCAGGCAATGGGGCTCCAGAGTCTATGCATTTAATCTAATTTCTTGAAATATATGTTTGTGTGTGTGTGTGTGTGTGTGTGTGTGTGTGTGTGAGAGAGAGAGAGAGAGAGAGAAAGAGGGAGAGAGAGAGTTTATCCAGGTTTATAGTTGTTCTCAGTAAGAGGTTGGTCTGATACAATCTACTCCATCAGAGCTGGAGATAGAAATTTCATATGATGTGATTTTCAAGCATCTTTTACTGTGTAGGTGCTATTGTCAGTACCTTTTTTTTTTTTTTTTTTTTTTTGCGGTACGCGGGCCTCTCACTGTTGTGGCCTCTCCCGTTGCGGAGCACAGGCTCAGCGGCCATGGCTCACGGGCCTAGCCACTCCGCAGCATTTGGGATCTTCCCAGACCGGGGCACGAACCCGTGTCCCCTGCATCGGCAGGCAGACTCTCAACCACCGTGCCGCCAGGGAAGCCCAGTACCTCTTTTTTGATCCTTGTTCTCCAGTATTCCTGTTCATACTGTGAATTCCTCAATATTTCTTCTATGTATCCCTAAATCAGACGGATTTGGTTTCAGTTCCTTGCACTTAAAAATCATGATTGATGTAAATTATTATAGAGATTATGAAAAGTAGTACTTTTTTGAAAACTACATTCTCAAATACAGGGTACGTGGCCAGGAGTTCATTTTTCTGCATTTTTGAGACAGTCGAGTGGAGTCCTTAGTAGAACAGACAGACTCTGAGGCTAGACTGCTTAGAATGGAGAACTGGGTTCCAGGATTTGCCGTGTATTAACTGTGTGCCTTAGGCAAGCCAGGGGATGTATCTGTGTCAGTTTCCTCACCTTAACATAGAAAAATGACCTTTGAACAGTGTGGGAGTTAGGGGCACAGACTTTCCATGCAGCTTAAAATCCACATACAACTTACAGCTGCCTCTCCAAATACAGGGCTCCTCCATGTACGGAGTTCCTTTCTGTACACAGTTCCTTCTTATCCACAGATTCAACCAACCTCGGATCGTGTAGTACTGTAGTATTTACTATTGAAGAAAAACTGCAAATAAATGGACCTGCACAGTTCCAACCATGTTGTTCAAAGGTCAACTGTATATCTCATATTTTTTTGTGAGCATTAGGTGAGAAATTCAGTCACTGTTTAGAATACTGCCTGATACATAGTAACTACAGTAAAAAAAAAAATTAACTACTATTATTAAAAGCCTAGGAATTTTTTTGGGGAAATATAACTAACACATATTGCCTGCTTGCTATGTAGAAGGCATGGTACTAATCATTCTCTATGAGCTCACAACAGTCTTGAAGAGGGCTGTGTTAGCAAAATTTTATAGGTGAAGAAACTGATGCTCAGGAAGGTCAAAGATCTCTTCTAGAATCTCACAACCAGAAATCGGCAAGTTTAGTACTTGGGTTTATCTGTATCTAATTGCAAGGCTCTTTATCCTCCATGTCTGTGAGATCTCATTTGGGAAGAAGAGAGGTCATTTGCATGGGGCACATGTATCTAGAGAATTCCCCATTCATACACTTACTGGTAATAAGAATAGGTACTCTTCACCATCTGTAACTAAACTCCTTCCACTTACCCTAGGTCTGTGACATCTCCAGTGACCCCTTACATGGGTTGAGTTTGACCCCCTCTGATGTCATGGTAAGAAGGGAGGTGACCTTCACTGAAGTCAAGCTTTATGCAAGACACTGGTCTAAGCAGTTTGCATATTATTATTATTTTTTCATTTTTCAAATGCTTAGACTCTAAGCAACCCTGGGACCTACATACAGTATATTCATTTTTGACCCAAGAAACTTAGCTTCTCAGAGGTTAGGAAACTTGCTCAAGGTCACACAGTTATCTAGAAGTATAGTTAGGATTGAAAACCAGGACTGTTTGACTCAAAATATGTATTGCTGATGTAACATGACCATGACCAAGTTTCCCCATGAAGAAAGATGACTGGAGTGGTAATAAAATCATAATTCAAGTTGTAGTGAGAAGTATGGCATAATGGGTTTCATGCAGTTTATGGCAGGGAGTGACAAGGAGATCTGTAGTTGGAAAAGATGCAGAGGGCTTCCCTGGTGACTCAGTGGTTGAGCGAGTCCACCTGCCGATGCAGGGAACACGGGTTCATGCCCCGGTTTGGGAAGATCCCACATGCCACGGAGCGGCTGGGACCGTGAGCCATGGCCGCTGAGCCTGCATGTCCGGAGCCTGTGCTCTGCAACGGGAGAGGCCACAACAGTGAGAGGCCCGTGTACCGCAAAAAAAAAAAAAAAAAAAAAAAAGATGCAGAGACTCAGAACCATTGTAGGAAAAGAAGTGATGAGTAGATGATTTAGGCAAAGAGAGATGTGGACCATGCCTCAGGTCCACAAGGGGTGGGGGCTGAGGGATGGAAGGGAAGCTGTGTAAAAATAGACGCCTTTGGTTCGCAGAAGTCTCACGTTGATGCTGGCTCTCCCTCCTGCTCACAGGCACAGCCAGCCCCTTCCCTGGCGAGGAGTCAATGTCACTATTGATCTCTTTGCTTCCCCATCGCAACGAAGCAATGAAGTCACTTCAGGAAAAAAGGAGCAGAGACAGCACTGGCTCTCTCCATGATGGGGCTGACACTCCTTCCCACTGGCTGCTTCCTCTTACATGATCCTCTGTAGACAAACAAAAATGAGGACCAAAGAGCAAGACTTTCCTCCCCCTCCTGCCATTGTCCCGTGGTGAGTGAGCTAATGAGGGCTGCACTCCTGGTGGGTGAGGCAAACACTCAGGGAAGGTAAAGAGACCCCATAGCACCCCCGTCACAGGCTCAGGATGTCTCCATCCAGGTTTCCTTTTTCTTTGGTGCTCCTGCTTTCCTGTATCTATAGTCATCACATTCAATGTGAAGTCACGACATTGTTCCTTGGCTTAGAAAGCTGTTTCACACACATGGCTTAAAAAATACATATATATATTAATGCTGAGTGGGCAAACTTAAAAGAAAAAAGTATGTATATAATAAAATATATATTGAAAATACTTAGGACAATATATATTTTTATATAATACATATCTCTCTACCCCTTTTTATATTTCTCCATAAGGGAAAGTATAATTTTTTTTTTTATTTTTTATGCGGTATGCGGGCCTCTCACTGTTGTGGCCTCTCCCGTTGCGGAGCACAGGCTCCAGACGCACAGGCTCAGCGGCCATGGCTCACAGGCCCAGCCGCTCTGCGGCATGTGGGATCTTCCCAGACGGGGGCACGGACCCATGTTCCCTGCATCGGCAGACAGACTCTCAACCACTGTGCCACCAGGGAAGCCCGGGAAAGTATAATTTTATTTCTAACTTCATGGGGTCTTCTGACTCCCCTCACCAAGGCAGTATTTGGCATGCATCACTATCCAAGATGTGTCCCTGGCAATAGAATGCTGTGAAATGGGGTTCTGAAGTCAAATGAATTTCGGACTATGAGTTATGTAAGAAAAGCAAACATCACTACTGCAGACTTTCTCAGTGCCTTTAATGTACTAGAGTGCATTGTGAAGCTCCAAAAGGCAGAAGTTATAGGCAGATAATTTGACCATGAAGTCCCCCTTCCCTACCTTTTATAATAATTTCCTACAGGATCAATCAAGATTAGTGTTCCTTGGGGAGGAGATATTAGGAGTCATAGTAACAGGTTAAAATCATGGTGCAGGTATCAAAAGATCTAGGTTCAAATCCCACTAACTTGCTTTGTCATTTCTCATGAGTAACGTATCCACCCTTAGGATAATAGACTCACCTTTGCACTTGAAAAGTGGTAGGAAATGGTGATTACCGTTACTATTTTTATCATTATCGCTTTCAAAACCCTAATGCACTTACGATAAGGAAGGACAGAGACATAATGTTCGTCCTTAAACTGTTCATCTGTACAGCAGGATGCCCAGAGGGCTGGACACCTCAAGGGTTCTAGACACTAAGTTTATAAAGACCCTCCCCCTGCAGCAGGGTGGTCTTATGAATAATTGAGCCCTGCTAGGAAGGGACAGGTTTATGGTTTTCTGATACTGTGTGTGTTTGCAGCTGGCTAGTTCTGATAACACTCTTAAATAACCCCCTTCACCTTTAAGCCTGATATATTCGCCTCCTGTTTACAGTTCCAGGAGTTCTATTGCTATAAAAATAACCCAGCTTTAAAAAGGCAATGCTATTTTTTAAAGAGAATAAAAGTGCCCTGGCTAGAGCCTTAGTAATTTAGAGATGAGAAGCCCTGTCAGTGTGTTTCACTGTGGCCTAGATGGTCTTCTATCAGTGGAAAGCTGGGTAGTTTTGTCCCTTTTGTTATAAAGTATAAAGAATAAAACTTCTGTCTGGATCATCCATATTTGGATCACCCCAGACCTTCCAGATGAGAGAGTTCATGCTGAATCTTATTAGCTGACTGACCATTAACTGGTCTGAGCTTCTACATATGCAAATTAAAGAGATTATTGTATTATCAATGCAGCCTGCCACCCAGGAAGTTCTATGATTCTGTGCAAAAGTGTTGCTAGGTATAATCCACACTATTGTTTTCTTTTACTTTGAGGATATGATGGAAGGAATAGGATTGGGGGTTCTGCTAACGTTCAAGCTGCGCCAAAATTATCCCTAATGTTTTAGGGGGTTGCTGTCTATCTAGGGATATAAGACTAAAATAGAAAACAGATAGTGTGAAGTTGAGTGGTTATTATGGAACACATATTACAAGTGATGGAAGGAATACGATTGGGGGTTCTGCTAACATTCAAGCTGAGCCAAAATTGTCCCTAATTTTTTAGGGGGTTGCTGTCTAACTGGGGACATAAGACTAAAATGGAAAATAATTAGTCAGTGTAAAGTTGAGTGGTAATTATAGAACACATATTACAAGTGCTTGTAGATTAGTAGAGAGATTGCATTAGTTCAGGAATGACTTTAAGGGGAGGTGGGTAGACGGATGGGTGAGTGTTGGATGTGTCAAGAAAAGGAAAGTATTCTGACAGGGTTCTTTAATTTGCAAGGAAAAAGGATTTGACTTAAGGTATCGCATGTGAAAAATACAGTTTTAATACAAGGATAAGGTAATTTTGCAAATTCCAGTTAGGAGAGGAAATTCAACCAAATTTTAGGTGAATAGAAATTGAGAAATAAAATGCTTTAGGATCCAGAGTTGACACTCTCTCCAGACCTTAAAGGACTCTCAGAGGCCTGTTAAGAATGCCTGCTCAGTCTCTTTCCTCTTGCAGGACAGAATGCTTGTTCCTTATCTTGCCTACAGCTCCACCCAAATGCAGCTTCTGCTTTCCATTGGCAAAGCTCCTTTCTGTGTGGGTAGAACCCTACATGTCCTTTGCCACTAGCCAGCCTATTGATTGTTTTCTCCAGAGTTAGGGGCCTATAATCGTCCAAGTCAGCCATGCGCAGGGATAGGGTCACATAATATATAGGACATTCTGTCCCAGGGGCTGGAGTCAGGACTGTTTATATTAGCAGGGAAGCATTCCCTAACAAGGAAGATAAGGGACACTGCTAATGCAAAATGCCATGCCAGGTTAAAGAAAGGGAGGGGCAGAAACACTGAGAGTGGGAAGAGAATTGCCTGGTTAGAGTGGACAGTGGTCTAAGGCAAAACTAAAAAGGAAGAATTCAGCCAGAGGACGCATGGCTTTGAAATTCAAGAAAACGATTCGAAAAAAAAAAAGCACTGAAGATATAAAAGAATGGGATGATGAATTGTTGACCGTGATGATGGGGACAATGTTTAAGTCTTAAAGTGTGATAAAACATCACAGTTCTGGGGCTTCCCTGGTAGCGCAGTGGTTGAGAGTCCGCCTGCCAATGCAGGGGACACGGGTTTGTGCCTCGGTCCGGGAGGATCCCACATGCCGCGGAGCGGCTGGGCCCGTGAGCCATGGCCGCTGAGCCTGCGTGTCCGGAACCTGTGCTCCATCGCAACGGGAGAGGCCACAACAGTGAGAGGCCCGCGTACCGTGCAAAAAAAAAAAAAAAAAAATCACAGTTCTGCATGTTGATGGAACTTCTTAAGTTTTAGATCAGCAGGCAATCAAGCAGAAAAGGGAAAGAAACTTCATATATTCTGCTAATTGACCTTCAAGAAAAGAATTTGGTCCTTTATTGACTTTTGAAATACCACAGCTGGACAGAAAAGAGGCCAGGCTCAAGTTTCAAGTTTGGCTTTAATGTTTGCTAGAACGCATTTATCTAACTTCTTGCTTTAGTTATTCAGTCTGTAGAGCAGAAGAGCAATGCTTACATCTAAGGTTTGTTTTGAGGGTTAATGCAATGGGTGTAATACAGTATTCAGCATATAGTAGATGTTTTATAAATGTAAATTCCCTGTTTTCCCTCTAATCTTTGTTAGATCTAGGTCCCTATTAATTCTCCTTATCTACTGGGAATTTTTTTAAACTATGGGTGGTTCAAAACTCATGTCAGGCTAAACATGATGAAAAGGAAGGTTAAGGCTCTTTGAATGGAGAGGAAGGCAGAGAGGCTGGTGATGACTTAGATAAGCAGCAGTAAAGCATTGAGCCGTCTGTGCTTGCTGATGACAAGGGCATTCTTTTCATTGCATAGAAATAAAGGGAAGTGACCCAGACCACACAGCACCAATTGTCAGAGTTCCTTTCCTCGAGGATTTCCATTTTGCACTTGTTATGAGCCCCTACAAATGGAATCAGACTGTATGGCTTTTCTAGACACCTCGAAAGGGAAGATTGATTTAAATTAGTTACAAATGAAGCAATGCCCTCTGCTTTGGTGGAGTCCCTTTGTAAAGAAATAAATGGCAAGAGTGACTAGACCCTTCTTTACTTAAATTTTTGCAAAAGCCGGAAGTTGTTACTCTGGTAATCTAAATTTGTACTTATTTGCCAAAGATGTTTTCTTTGGCTTGTTGTTTCCATGGGCTTGGGAGGATCATGAGATCTAATTATGGGATGCAGGGAAGGAAGGGGAAACACCTGCCCCCCTTCATCTTCTGCTGTCCCTAGGTGGTGCCAATGGCCCCCGCCTGTCCAAATCCTCTCCCTGTAGGTCACTCTTGGAGCTGTGTCGTTCCCAGGGATTTGCCCCGATTGTCACAGAGAGGGAGCTGGAGGCTGACATTCATGCCATTGGCAGTGTCATAAAAAGAAGCCCTTCCTGCAGGGCCCCCTTTGTTCCTCTGGTAGAAAGAATCACGGTAAATACAAGTCTCCTTATGCGGATTAAATGGTTCCCACCGCTCTCTCTGCTTTGGTCTGTTAGTCACCAAATTAAATTCTGCATTGGAAAGAGCCAGAAGCCTACAGGTAGCTTGGTTCAGCAAATAACGAGGAAATCAACATACTTCAGTGCTTGTTATAGGGACACATTCCCTGGAAACTGAGGGGGGGGGCAATAGTTAGCATATACAGTTTATTTAAAGATTTTAAAATTTTATTTCGCAGCACCTAGTCTTAAATTGTGCCTAGAGCAGGACTCAGCAACTATCAGCTGGATGAACATATGAATTCTGAAGCATTTTGCTGTGGAGATATTACAGGCTTGTACACTTCAGCTCCCAAAGGCACTCACACTCAAGTTACATTCATTTTTGTTTTCAATTGTTTTTAAATCTTTATTTATTTTAACAGCTTTATGGAGGTATAGTTTACATATTGTAATATCCACCCATTTAAGTACATTATCATTGACGTTGCATTTATTCTTGACCCAACTTTTGCTTTAATGAGAGGAAGGAAGAGTGCTTCTCTGATTGACCTGTAGGGCAACCTAAGGAGGTTAAAGGTTATCACCAAAACTGTAATCCACTAGGACCCCAGGGCACAGTGCTTTCTTGCAAACCCATTTGGTCTCAGAACCGCGGGGCCTGTTTTTCCTCTTAGAAGCCTGGGCTTCTGGCAGGAGAGCTCCCCCTACTGGCAGGTTGTGGGATGAAGGATTGGCTGTGGCCTTAGTGTATGTAGGCCCTGCACCTACATACCCACTTGAGAGTTCTTATCTGAATAGCCTAGTGGATCTCAATCAGGAGTGTTTAAAGTGCAGATTCCTGGGTTCCACCCCTAAAATTCCTGGCTCAGGAGGGCTGATGTGGGCCCAAGGAAACTGTATTTTAGACAAGCTCCCAAGAGGATTCTGGTGTAGGTGGTCCCAGAGACCATTTCATTCTGAGACTATTTTGAGAGACACTGAGTGAATTTACAGCAACGTCAGAATGGTTATGGGTTGGAAATGTTGACTTCATTGGTCTAAACAGATCTAGTTTTATCTACCTAACGTGGCCCTTCTGGTGCATCTAATTAAAGACACACATACACACATGCACAAAAGAAAAGGCAAGCTAATATGGATACATAAGTAAAAGTCATTTAGAAGTTAAATATATATAGTTTTCTTGTGAAAATAATTTTTTAGAACGATGCCATATCTTGTTTAAATATATCTTGAAACTGTTAGCTGAGCCTAAGTCCCTGCTGGGAAATGAATGGAATGGGAAATTCAAGCCTAGTCTAAAAAAAAAAAAAAAAAATTTCCAAAGACTAATGGTTTCCAGCCACCTTAGTTAAGGCAGGACTTCTTTTTTTTTTTTTTTTTTTTTTTTTTTTTAAGGCAGGACTTCTTATTGACAGGGATACTTAGCTTTGGAAATAACAGTTGAAATAGAAATTGAGGACACTAGCTGATGAGCCTGCTTTGCGTATTTATATATCCTGCCAGATCTTTGCATTGAGCTTTCTGCCTAGGAATAAATGTGCTTTTATTGTTTGTCCCAGCCTCCCCTTTTCTCACAGAGCTCCTGCCGTGCCAAGAGAGATATGAAAAAAGGCCAAGTGATCTGCTATTGAAGCTGGAAGAAATATCTCCCTTCCAGTGACCTTCTGAGATAATGAGCAGATATGGTTTTCTAATATAAAGGGAATAAATCAAGGGACCTTTCAGGGAACCCGGGCAATAACAGTGGAGTCCAAGACCATCAATTCCAACAGCAAAGGACAGAGGCACCTTTCCCTACAGATCAATGTTAGACTACAACAAAGTGGGAGACATGTCCCCACCAGAGTGGGGAGGGTTTAAAATAGATCCTCTTCCTCCCTCCCTCCCCCATTCCCAACTTGCTCTGAGTCCTGGAACTAATCTGGGAGAAAATCACACCTTCACAGGATGTTTCTCTAGCCATTATTTTCTGTCGATTGGGCTGATACATAGTTTTGAGAGATGGATTGTTTGTCTTTGTCTTTAGCTTATTTTAATTTTTTGCTGTGAATTCATTGCTAGACACAGTTGCATATCAGAGTTATTTCAAAGGCTTCTGTTGATCTGCAGAGCAGCTCTGGTCTTCATCTGCAGCCGTTAGTCCCGCTGCAGAGGCACATTTAGGGACAGGGCTAGAAGTGGAGCCACCAAGTGTAAAGGTCCTACTAGACCTTTGGATGAAGATAGTTCATGGGGCATCTCTGCCCTAGACCTATTGCTGTACACATGACAGCAAATGATTGTTATTTATGTAGTATCATAATACACCAATGAGAACAAAGAGGAGATGTATGTTCAATTTAGGAAGAATGTCTAGTATGTTAAGAATCATCACATAGATAATTTTGATAATTGATGTTTACTGACATCTAGGTGTTAGGCATTGTGCCACATCTTTCTAAATACTGTATATGAACCCTTAAAGAGGGTCTGTTATTAGGCCCATTTTACAAATGATGTTATAGAGGCTCAGTACATTTAAGTGACTTGCTCTGGGTCACACAAATGGAAGATACTAAGTGAAGCATATTTAAGTGAAGCATATTTTACTTAGGGCTGTGTGACCCAAAGTCCATTCTTTGAAGCATGCTTTTCTGCCTCAGGAAAAGACCATAAATGGTCTATAAAAGGAGCTTGGGAGAATTGGGAACTATCCCTCTGAGGAAGCCCAGTTTTTCCTGGACCTTGTGTAGGCAAACATCTGGACAAATATCTTGTTCCAAGTGAGATGGCATAGAAAGCTTAGAATTGTAATGTACTATGTGGTCCATGTAACATTTCAGAAATCACATTAGGTTTTCCCTCCCTTCCCCTCATTTTATCTATGAGAAAACTGAGATCTAAAGAGACAAGCGACATGTTCAAGGCTGAGCCAAAGCTGTAACCCAGGTCTGGGATCTTTCTAAGCCTTTTCCTTTAATTGGTGGCCAGCCATATTTTATTTGGGATGGATAAAATATCTTGTTGAAGACATGGCAGTCCACTTAGGTCATCTTTCCTGTAAGACCTGCAGAACTCCAGGCTCCTTGGTCTCATCCTGCCAGCAGTCAGCAATAGATTTGGGACAGGAGCCCATGACCCATGCTGGGCACCAGAAGACAGCTCCTTACTTCTTCTTTCCCAGATATTCTGCTGTTTGCTGTTTCTTTTTTTTTTTTTTTTTTGCGGTACGCAGGCCTCTCCCTGTTGTGGCCTCTCCCGTTGCGGAGCACAGGCTCCCGACGCACAGGCTCAGCCGCCATGGTTCACGGGCCCAGCCGCTCCGCGGCATGTGGGATCCTCCTGGACTGGGGCACGAACCCGTGTCCCCTGCATCGGCAGGCGGACTCTCAACCGCTGCGCCACCAGGGAAGCCCTGTATTTACTTTTAATGCAAAAAAGGAGTCACACCATCCACATATGTTTGTATGTACTTTTTCGTTGAGCAATGTATCTCCTGATAATTTTTCTATAACAACACACACAGAATAATCTTGTTCATTTTTTCAGCTGTGTAGTATTTCCCTTTATGGCTATAATGTCATTTACGTAACTCCCACTGATGGACCTTTGGATGGTTTCCCAGTTGTGTTTGTTGTTGTTGCCATTGTTTTTGTTTTCAAAGTCAGTGTTGTCAGGGACATTCATTGGCATTCTCCTCCTAGTGCAACTCCAAAATAAATATTAGATAGTGAGATTGCTGGTAAGGCTTACAAGCATTTTACATTTGGAAAGATTTTGCTAAATTATCCTCCAAGTCACATTGATCAGTGTAGGAACAGAGTCATTTCCTGCAGCCACACTAGCAGTGCAGTATCCTAGCAGTTTCTTACTCTGATAGGTGAAAAAGTACATATCAGTTTTGTATTTAAATATCATTTTTATAAGTGAGATTGCACATCTTTTCTTGTTAATGTGGTAGGTATGTATCTTGGGATGCTGCCTTAAAATCAGTTAGAAACAATAGCTTTTTTTTAAAAAGCAAATCATAAACACAGACAGGATTACACAGACCTTTTCAAAGAAAAGCGTGTTTTAATCACAGGTCCTAAAATTTTGGACATGCTTATTTGACGTGAAAGGACTGATATTCTATTTACAAACCACCCTCATGTATTTATCTATAATGATCTAACACTTTTATTACCTTGGTTCAATGTGTGATATGTATGGAATAAATTAACTTTCACCTTATGCTATTCTGTGAATCACACTCCCATCCCAGTGACCCATCTTAGTGAGGAGTTAATGTACCATAGGCAGACATTCTGGAAACTTCACTAATCTCTGTGTATAGCGTTGCCATGATGGAGACCAAAAAGCTAAATGAAGCCTTCAGGTTTTGTAGCAGTTATTCCATTAGCTCACAGCTCAGCCCCAATGCCTTCTCTATTCCAGTTTTCCTGGGTTTCTGCTTATCTATCTTTCCAGTCTCATTGGAACCAGCATGGTTTAGCCTGTGGGTTTGTGGTATGCTGGGTACTGAAGCAAAACAGATGTGTTTCTGAAATGAGTCTTAATCCGTCTAGGTTTTTAGGACAAGATCATTCACCTTGTGTCTGATATAAGAGGGATCTCCAAGTACTTCCCCAGGTAATGCGTTTGATTCAAATGATGTTATGATGGGAGAGGTAGACAGATTCTTCCCTTGTCACCACCTTGCAGGATCCCATGCTCTAGGGAGAATATAAGAACTCAGCACCTCAGCCCTGTTCCTCCTCCCATTTCCAGGCTCAGAGATCAGGCAGAAAGGGTCCCTATGCCCTCTTTACTGTTACATATATATATGTATGTATGTATATTTTAAGACTGACATTAAAGGTGACAGCCTTTCCCCACCCTCCCAGGAATAGATACACTGGGAACTATATTTGGAAAGAAAGGAAATGAGATGAAAGCAAACTCTGTAGCCCAACCCTTATATGTTTTATGAGGAGTGATTATATTTGGGCTATTTTTTTCAGTGAGTGCATTTCTCAACCAAACATCAAGGACAAATGATTTAGATAAGGGACAGTGAATCGGAAGAATTAATGGACCAGAATATTGCAATATTCTCACACAAAATTTTGCAGTATTCACATATAAAATCACCTAAGTACAGAACAACCCGTCTCTCTTTCCTTCTTCCCCCGTTGTCTCCCCCTCTTCTTCCTTCCCTTCTTTCCTTCAGTCCTTCCAAAATCAAGGCACTGTTTATAAGAGACTATCCTATCTGCTTCTCCCCGACAACTCCTTCCTTTTATTTTTTAATTTTATTTTTTAAAAATTTTTATTGGAGTATGGCTGCTTTACAATGTTGTGTTAGCCTCCACTGCACGACTAAATGAATCAGCCGTACACATACAGATATCCCCTCCCTTTTGGATCCTTCCTTTTAAAATCACATTGTTCCATGAACTTTTTGCCTTTCTGTATATATATATGTGAAGAGCAGAGACTAAATACATTTAGAGAATGCATAGCTATGTTATATAGATGATATGTATATTATTATATTATATAGTCTCCATGTGGCCCTGGGTCGCCCCAGAACAGGACTCCTTCTCAATCTCCATTCTAGCTGTGCTTGCCAAGGAGTCTGACCAACGATGAGGCACCAGATGAATGTTTAGGTCAGTTCCAGGGAGTTTCATTTTCCACAAACCTGTTTAGGGACACAAGAGAATAATCCAAGGCAAGAATAAAGGCTGTCATTTTTTCAAAATTTTATGGAAGTACAGTTGATTTATAATGTGTTAATTTCTACTGTACAGCAAAGTGATTCAGTTATACATAAATATTCTTTTTCATATTCTTTTCCATTATGCTTTATGCTGGGATATTGAATATAGTTCCCTGTGCTGTACAGTAGGACCTTGTTTATCCATCCTATATATAATAGTTTGCATCTGCTAATCCCAAACTCCCAATCCTTCCCTCCCCCACCCCCTTCCCCCTTGGCAACCAGAAGTCTGTTCTCTATGTCTGTGAGTTTGTTTCTATCTCATAGATATGTTCATTTGTGTTGTATTTTAGAGTCCACATATAAGTGATATTATACAGTATTTGTCTTTCTCTTTCTGACTTAACTTCACTTAGTATGATAATCTCTAGGTCCACCCATGTTGCTTCAAATGGCATTATTTCATTCTTTTTTACGGCTGAGTAGTATTCCATTGTATATCTAGCACATCTTCTTTATCCATTCATCTGTCAATGGACATTTAGGTTGTTTCCATGTCTTGGCTATTGTAAATAGTGCTGCTATGAACATAAGAGTGCATGTGTCTTTTCCAATTATAGTTTTGTCTGGGTATATGCTCAGGAGTGGGATAGCTGGGTCATATGGCAACTCTAGTTTTAGTTTTTTGAGGAACCTCCATACTGTTCTCTATAGTGGCTGCACCAATTTATATTCCCACCAACAGTGTAAGAGGGTTTCTAAAGCCTTTATTTCTAATTGTAGATCATGTCTGGTGAGACTATAAGCATAAACAACTTGAGAGCAAGGACTTCTGTCTTTCCACCTCTCCTGGGCTCTAAACTACAAGTTCTTACTAAAATCTTGTTGAGAATCTTACTAAACATGCTGTTGTTCACTTCAGTGCAAGGGAAACCTCATCACAAAAATTGCATCACAAATTTACTTTTAGTAAAACAACATCTATCACACAAAATTATAAAGATGCATTCAAATTTTATTAGTTTTATAGTGTAAGAGCTCTAAATATAATATCATGTTTGGTGTTTGTGCAGATTTAAACACTATTAGTTTTTAAATGAAGTCAACAGCTTGAAGAGGACATTTGTCTTTAAAGGGCATTTGTGCTTACTTCAAGTTTGAGAAACAGCCTTAATTAATATCGTCATCCATTTTTTTTCATGTGTGTATGGCTTGCTTGCCTAGCTAGATTACAAGATTCTTGAGGGCATGTCCCATGAATCACATGGTTTTTGAAATCCCAGCGTACCAAGGAACTTATGTGATGCTCAAACAATATTGATTGGTTAATGGTACTGTCTCCACGTGTGTGCTGAGGTCTGGGTTTTCCCTTTACTCTGTAGTGGTTCAAGGATTGAGGGATCTGTGCGGGGAGTGGTAGGAAGAGAGCACACATTTCAACTCTGTTGTGTCTGTTCTTGGGTCCAAAGGGCTCCTCCTCAAGCTTCCTGCAGGGCTTTGATGTCTACACCCCTCTCAACTGGATGAGTGCCCCGCACATCCTGAAAGCATTAGCTGGGCCTCTCCCCAGTGTCATCTTACATTCTGATGTTCGATTGTGGCTATGCAGTTTTATTGCTGCTGATAGCACTAATATCTCTGCATAAAGTGGTTTCTTTGTTCCCATCCTTTTAGCCTTGTAGCAGCACTGACCTTTCAGGTTGCCCGCTTTGCCAGGCTCCAGAGAAAAACCCAAACTCTTCCTCTTTTTACTTGGCAATGGTGGCTCTCCCCCATTCCTCTCCTCCTCTCCCTTGTCTCTTAGATCTTTTTTTTTCTCTCACTTAACCTTTTGATTGTATTTTCTTCTCTGTGGGTCATTTGGAGCCTTCCTGGCCAAAGAGAAGAAGAAGACATATGACACTAAGTTTGAGATTGATCAGAAAACCTTTACTGCCAAATGATGGCATGAGAAATTTCATAGCCCATATATTTGTCTCAGGAAGAGACAACAGATGGAGAAAATATTTATGTATTGATGGACTTTTATACTGGTGTCTGCTGTAAGGAAAAGACAAAAGTGAAAAAGGAAAGGAAGGAAAAAGATAAAGGAAGGCAAGTAAAAGTGAGGGTGGGGCCTCCCTGGTGGCGCAGTGGTTGAGAGTCCGCCTGCCGATGCAGGGGATACGGGTTCGTGCCCCGGTCTGGGAGGATCCCATATGCCACGGAGAGGCTGGGCCCATGAGCCATGGCTGCTGAGCCTGCGCATCCGGAGCCTGTGCTCCGCAACAGGAGAGGCCACAACAGTGAGAGGCCCGCGTACCACAAAAAAAAAAAAAAAGTGAGGGTGGATGGCCTCGGGCTTTAGGTTTGGCTGAAGGCAGCTTTGGCTGTCTCTCTAGGAAATATAGAAGAAGCCGGTTCTTCCTGCCCCTTCAAAACAGAATGAAAACATTCATTACACCGTAAAGTAAGCAGTACAGAAAATTCTATCCTATGTTTCATGTCAAGTCTGGGTTTTCATGATAGCTGAGGAGCAGGGAAACTGGTAGCACTGAGAGTCCCTGAGAAAACAGGCCTCTACTTTTGGGTTTAGAGTGAGCAAGAAAATACAGGAAAATGACCCAGAAAAGATCACAATCCTGGAACAAATACGGTTGACCGCCTTCTTCAAGGGGCCATGGGCACCAATGCCATTTCTTAAAGATCTTTTATTCTTTTCAGTGGTAGAGTATCATTCATTTCAGACTGGCCCCCAATTCCCTTCTTCTGGGTGCTCTTCCCTGATTGACTGCCCTCCCCTCTGTACACAGATATGCTTACTTGCCCCTTACTTTTGTGTTCATGTCAACTTCTCTTATGCCTCTATTTCTTTACACGCCTTCCCACCTGGCTGTTGAAGGTGGATACTGTGTGCTTGATTTTAGCTTTTTATCTCTCACCTGCTCACAGCTACTGCTTGACTCCATGTTGTCCATGCTGGCTTTTCACTGTTAATTGACTTCTCTCCAGCATGGAACTTCTTGCTTTGCCCCGACTAAGGAGGAGAGAGGCAGCAAGGGGGAAAAGGACCTACCAGGACAATCAGCCAGTCCTGACACACACGGTCTTGTTTCCTGAGAGATGGCCCCTACACAAAGATATCCATTGAAATGACAGTGAAAGATGGTGGCCTGAGGCTGGGATTTCCCCATACCAGTTAGCCTTGAGTCCAGATGCCTTGGATGCTTGCTCTTCTTCCTCATTGGGAGCAGCACATCCCCCAAGAGCATCTGGACACATCGTGATGGTGGTAGGGTCAGTTGTAAGTTTTCATGAACACTAGAGGGTGGAATGGATAATATTAGCTTTTAATGCCAGGGTCTAGGAATGACAAATGCCCTGAAATATGCAGAAAAAAGGCCCCCACAAAGAGATGTGTCCCTCACAAAATTCCATTAGTTCCCCATTAAAAAAATGCACACACACACCAGAAACAAGACTACATAGCCATTTTCTCACAAAATTCCCAGGCTTCAGGTGAGGTTTGCTCTGAAATCTTCCAATCCCTTTTCTAGAGTCCATTTATGCACCCACGGATTTTCTAGGGGAACCCCTGTGTGTGAGCCCAGGGGATGTGGTAAGATGGATAAAAGTAGATAAAGCCCCCTGCCCTTCTAGGCTCTTGTCCAGTGACAGATGTAAACTAAGCAGAGACCCTGCAGTTCCATGTTATGAGTGTTTTAAGTACTTCCCAAATGAAGACGTGAGGATGAGCAGGAGTTCAGAAGTGAGAGAGGGAGGGCGCAGGGTGGTACCTCATGTGGAAGAGCCCTGTAAGAGGCAGAGGGAGCGGCACATGTGAACACCTGGAGGTGACTGATCCAAGGGCCTTCAGGAAGAGCTGCTCCATATGGCTGGGTCTTGGAGAGCAGACAGAATAAGGTAAGGGAGTTGTTGACGCTGGGCAAAGAGGCTGAGCCAGTCTTCTAAATAATGAGTTTAGGCTTTATCAGGAGCATACTTGGAAGTCACTTAAGGGTTTTAAAAGCAAGAACATCGGCAGTTCAGATACTCCCTCTGTCTGTAGTTTGGTCCAAGGTGAGCTGACCAAAGTTGAATCCAGTTAGCATGTCTTTTTGCTTCCTGTCCTCCGCTCGTTCCACTTGGAAGTAATTAAGCAACAGCAGCTTCCAGAGTGCTGTGCCTTAGCTTGGGTTTGGAAATTTGTTCATTAGGCAGAGAATTTATTGATAACTATTAACAGCATGAGATATGCCCTGCATTTATAAATTCATATCCTCTCTGGATGTCTAGGCAAATTTATTCACAGTTAACCTTAGATGCTGCCTCCTGAAGCTGCATAGAGAAAGCAAGGTCCTCTTTGCAGATTTCTTGTAAAGCTTGATGCTGCTGTTCTTGCTGAATCTAAGCAACCAGAGCTCCTCCACATTCTCTCATTTTAATCTCATAGCAGGAGTACAGGTGAGATGAGTGGGTAGTATTTGTATTCTCCTTCTCACAGATAAGGGAATGGATTACCTCCTTAGCTATCAGCTTGAATGCCCTGCTGTGAACTAGAAGAGTGACCTAACTTTTACTGAGCAACTGCTAAAGTGAAAAGTGCTTTTCATGGCCATTTCTTTTGATCCCCTCAATGACACTGTTGGGAAAGATTTATCCACTCTGATTTTACGAAGGAGAAACCAAGGCTCAGTGGGGTTAAGTGTTCACATAGCTCTGGAATACCCTTGGAAAACAAAAGAAAGTGGATGTGTTTGGTTTCAGTGACAAATGGTCTTGTCTCTCCACACCTTTTTGGGTCATTATCTCCATTCTCAAAAGTTGTCTTGGCTATGTCCTTCTAGTCCCTCAGGCTTCCCATTTTTCTTTTCTCCCTGCAGTCTTCTTATCTGGCCCATTATGCCTCTCTAAGCTCATTTGTAGTTTCTAGTCTTGAACCGTGAGTGCGTCTGCCGCCGATGGCTCTTTGCTCTTTTACTGTAGTGTAGCAGGTAATAAATGCAGATCTGAATTTCGGAAACCCAGATTCTCTTCCTGACTCTGATCTTGAAATGTAAGATGAGTGATTCTGGGTATTTCATTCTACTTTGTGGAGGCTTTCACAGCCCCATCTCTGATGCAGGGATTAGCATTCTTCCTCTTTACTTAAAACAAAGGGACATCTTAAGACAAGCAATCAACAGGGCTTCTGAAGTGCTATCCCTGTATTTATTTGGACTCTGAGTTAGTATCCACATGGCTTCCAGGTGTTCTTATGATTAAAACCAAAATCTATGGGCTTCCCTGGTGGCACAGTGGTTAAGAATCCGCCTGCCAATGCAGGGGACATGGGTTCGATCCCTGGTCCGGGAAGATCCCACGTGCCGCAAAGCAACTAAGCCTGTGTGCCGCAACTACTGAGCCTGTGCTGTAGAACCTGCGAGCCACAAGTATGGAAGCCCACACGCCTAGAGCCTGTGCTCCGCAACAAGAGAAGCCCCCGCTCGCTGCAACTAGAGAAAGCCTGCGTGCAGCAATGAAGGAAGACCCAACACAGCCATAAATAAAAAATAATAATAAACAAAAAAACCTCCAATAACTATGCTATGGCCTCCAAGGCTCATCATGGTCCACGCCCCTGCACCCCACCCCCACCACGCTCACCTCATTTGGTATCTTAAGACCCTTTGTTTCTTGTGCTCCATTCCTACTGGTTTCCTTGGTTTCCTTTTGTTTCTCAAACACTCCAAACTCCCTCCTGTTAAAAGGTTTTTATATAGTCTCTCTTTGCCCAGACACCTCTTACCACCCTCTAATTAACATTTACTCATTCTTTTTATCTCAATCAGTGACCACTTCCTCAAGGAAGCACTTCCTAGCCCCTAGAATAGCTCCGGCTACTATGTGCTCCCAGAGTACCATGAATCTTTCCTTTGTAACAGTGGTCATAGTTATTTGCATTTAGCATTGTGATTAATTCTTATCTGTCTCATTCAATGGATTATAAACCTCATGATGGAGATCAAATCTGCTTTTGCACACCATTGTAATCTCAGTAGCTGGCACTTGGGTGCTCCATGGTACCTGCTGAAAGTTTGAATGAGTGCTCTGGATTATATGATGGGTGATTTAATTACCTTTTAAATTATTCTGATTCTGGTGTCAAGGATCCACTTTTGTTAGAATTTAAACTAATACTGCATGAGGCTAGAGAGTATGATCAGGTTTGATATAGATTTATGTGAATTGAAGGAGTTTTAAGTTGTATCTTCATATGGAACTCTGTTCTTATTCAGATTAGTCCAGAACCCTGTACATAATCCAAAATATTGCGGGATTTATGTTTAGTTCAGAATTCCCGAATACTATGGGATTAATTTATATTTATTAAAGTTAGTTGGCCAGTGGAAAGTGAATGTTACAGGAGAAAGCATGTGAAGAATTAGTTTGCTATAGTGGCTATAAGCCCAGGTTCTAACATCAGACCTCTTCAGATCAAATACTGCATAGTCATATGTGACTTTGTGTAACTTATTTAGTTTCCCTCTGTTTCCTTACTTGAGAAATAGAAAAAAATAATAGCAACTTCCACCTAAGATTGATAAGAATAAAACAAAATAATCTTTGCAAACTGCATAGCACAGTACTGGGCATCAAGTAAGGGTCCAGTGAATGTTAGCTCATATAAATAAGGGGTTAATACATATTATTAAATTATTAAGGAATTAATAAATATTAATTGACATGCTTTGGCTTTCTTCCGAAAATCACAGACCCCATCTCCTTTTGCAACACTCCCATTAGAAAGTCTTGATTTTTAGATGATATCTAGACACTCATTGAAAATATCAATATAGAATCTTGAAAGATGTTAAAATCTTTGACAGAAAACAAGCAAGTATATTCTTTTAGGGAAGGAAAGATCTTGATGACTCCACATTCTTTTTGGTGATCTTCACATGATTCTAATTTCTCTTTGCCCACCGTGGTAACATTTTTTTCATCACTTTTTAAAATCACAAACATTCCCACGTTATGTCTGGGTTCTTAGGGTAACCTTATAACTTTTCCTAAAGGAGTAAAGGCAGAGACTCTGACATTTGGAAAAATGAGGTGTGCAGTTATTTTTAGACTGCCTCAAATAGCAGCAGCAGGTTTCCATTTATAGGAACTGTGGGAACCTTCTCCTGTGTCTGGGGCAAGGTAATGACTTCTGTGGAGTAATGAGTTTGCCATCGTAAACTTTATCCCGCTGATGATTACTTACCTCTTTAGTGGTCTTTGAATTATGCTATTTTGTCTTTTTAGTATTAAGAGAATGAGGCCCTGGTTGTTCTTTGCATTTTATCATTTCTCTCTTCTTGGGCTGGAAGAAAATGAGAAGCAGGGGCAGACTGCCTCTCATGGCTAAATCGTTCCTGCTAATAAAACTGCAGGAACTGTACGTTAGGGTGTCTTTCATAAATCAGCCTTGGGGAGAATTAGGTGCTGAGAGACGGAGGAACGATGTTTAATCATCACTTGTAGGAATCATTAGCTGCACACCCTCATTCTGCTACTTGCCCATTCGTCATTCCCCAATCGCCAGTTTTCCCCCAGACCATTAACATTTCTCAGTGACTTTCTAAATGCAGAGAAAAACCACAGAAGGGGTGAAGGATGGGGGGCCCTTATGGAAACACGCAACTGAGAGATGTTTCTGCTGCTTGCCTCCTGCTCCTGTGAATGTAAATGGGCCGACATAAGAGCAAGATGATTGATACCTCGGCCAGCCAGATGCTGCCGCGAGAGCTAAAGAAGATTTTGCCTCCTGTTCTCCTCTTCCCTCTGTACAAATAAATAGCCTAGGTGCCTTTCCTTTGGCGATGTGTAAGACAGCTCTGTCTTTTCTCCATTACCATAACCTCATGATGGACAAAGAAAATGAAGAGTTTGAATGGGTAGTGGAGGAGTGACAGCTTGGGAAATTAATTGGATCTCCCCAAATTTGCTTCCCCTGTCCTAGAGAGAGGAAGCCACAGACTTCCTGCAGAAGATGCTGTAGAGTCTTCAAATGAGTGATGTGGGAAGTATAATCAAACTGAACTGCCTCATTGACTGAAGGACTGGTGAATGCCCTCAAAGGAATGACCCAGTAGTGATGCGTAGACAGTGCCATTCAGGAATTTTCAAGAGGAAACAGTATTCTAGCCTTGAATACTGCATGTTCCTGGAATGCACTTTTTGATGCTACGACACGTATACAAAGTGATTTTAGGAGCTTTTTTCTGAGGCAAGTACCCCAGGTCTGTACTTCTGATTGTTTGCCTAATTAATTTTGATCATGGATCTCAGAAGCTCTTAGCTACAATTTACTGTCTTCCAGGTGAGACTAAAAGTTCAGTAATAATCAGAACATGTTCACTGAGGACTTACTACATGTCAAACCCTAGAATAAGTAACCCAACATACACTAAAAGAGTTGAATTGCACAACTGCACTACAAAGTAAAGATTATCGTCCTAATTTTGTTTGTGAAAAATCTGATGTTAGTAATAATGATTTTCCTAAGTTCATGAAGCTTAGGGAAGATCCAAGTTCTTTGGGGCCTGAAAATTATACTGTTTGCAGAACCCTTTTGGAAAAAAATTACTACAAATTTAGGTATAGGGTTGCAGAAAGGGCTTGTGGAAGAGAAGAGTGCTATGGCTGCAGGTTCATCAACTCTGGGGGAGCTCTGCTTCCATTCAGTTGGTGGTGGAAGAGGCTGATCTGATGCAGGTCCACCTGAGATCACAAATGCCGTGATTGTCTGCATATGGAAAGTTGAGTGCCCTAAGAAAATAAATCCAGGTGTGAGACAGCGAAGAGATTTTAGAAAGCTTAGGGGAGGGTAAAAAGTTAATCCTGGAGATACCCATCTGGTTCAGGAATCATTACTGGTTATCATAAAACTCTGAGAGAGGAAACCATGACTGGAGGGCCCTGAACAACTCTATGAGACAACAAAGTCCATTGAGAAGGCATAGAAATGGGAGTCAGGAGGCCTGTGTTCTAGTCTCAGTACTATCTTTCCTGAGCCCTGTGACATTAGAGAAGCTAAGTTTGGTTCTTCAGCTGTGAAACCAGAGTTTTACTGTAGCTTTGGAATTCTGTGATTCTGACTCAAAAAAATGTATTAACTTCCCCATTTCTTTGGTGTTCCTTCTTGTTGAATATTTATGGCAGAGTTGAGCATGTTTTAAAGAGACTGCATCCAGGTCAGATGCAGACGTGGAGAGGGTAAAGATTATTTTGGTGCTGATGCCTGAGGGCAGGAAAAGATGATGTCCCAGCTCAAGCAAAAAGAGCAAATTCTCCCTTCCTCCATATTTTTTTTTGTTCTTCCAACCCTCAAAGGATTGGGTGATGCCACTTGCACTGGTGAGGTTGATATTTACTTGGTCTACCCATTCAAATGCTAAGCTCGTATGGAAAGACCTTCATAGACATACCCAGAAATAATGTTTTACCAGCTACCTGGGCATCACTTAGCTGAGTCAAGTTAACATACAAAATTAATCCACATGGAGCATATTCCACGTAGTAGCAGCAGTACTTTCAAATCCCTGGAGCTGTAAGGGGCTGAGGTATGGTAGAAAACATTCTAAGTACAGACTGTAGTCATGACATGATGTTGAAGTGTTTTGAGGTGGTAATGATTAGACTTCTGTTTTAAAAATAAAATCCCTCTCATAGCAGTGTAGATGCTGCCCTATGGGAAGATGAGTCTGAAGACAAAAATATATCTGTGGCTGGGAGATACTTTATAGCTAAGGGAGCGATAAAAAGTAAATGAAATTAACCAGAATTATAGGGATCTCATGTGGCCCTCTGGCTTCTTGGTGTTTTCGGTAGACTGAACTAGATAGAGTCTTTAGGCTGTTTATAAGAAAGGAAGAGTAGAACCTAGTTTAGTGAGAAATTGCTTGCTTTAAAGTACTTTAGCTCTTTAACACCCAGGTTTGTTGAAATGTCTCATAATGGTAATAATGATAATAACAAAAACAACCAACACTTACTGAATTCTTTCTATGTGCCAGTCATTGTTCTAAAGTTCATGTGTATTTGCTCACTGAACTCTCACTACAACCCAATGAAATAGGTTGCAGTTCTTCTCTCATTTAACAGACAAAGCCCAGATCTTGCACTGGGCAAGATTTTCCCCAGATCACGTGGCTAGCCAGTGAGTGTAGCCGGGTGTCAAACCCAGATGGTCTGGCTCCAGAAACCATGCCCTTACTCCCATGCTATACCACCTCCTATAGTAAAACTATTTTATGTTTTCATGTACAAAGCCCTTTCACTGTTCTTGCTTGTTTAATTGTTTACATGTTATTTAGAATATGTTTTCTTTAGACCAGACACTGGTCTTTTGACAAAGGTGATATAACCTAACCTGGTGATTTTGTACTTCTGACTCTGTGTCCTAGACAAGTTAATAATTGGTGTCATCATTAAACTCATTGGTAATGAAATTATTTCATTTAACCTTTTTATTTTAATCTAGACCCATCAATTATAAGAGATACACAATTTATATGAAAAGATAGATGGTCATATAAAAATGTTTCTAGTATAGAAGAACAAGTCATAGTGATTTATATTTCAGTGTGGAGATTCCCTTATTCATCCTTCCATCCATTTGTCAAATATCTATTGAGTGCTAACTATACACTGGATGCTGCTCGTGTACTAGGGATATAAAGTCAAGTAGACACGGTCCTTACCCTCCAAGATCTCTCAGTCAACTGGGCCTAATCAAATTCTTACTTCTGCTGCTGTCTATAATGGGAGAGACAGGGCAATGAGAATCAGGAAGGCTTCTATTTAGTGAAGCCAAGAAATCAAATGATCAGAGATGATAAGAATTTTTTTTTAAATAATCTTTTTTTAAGAAAAATCTTGGCAAAAGAATCTCAACACACACACACACACACACATATACACACAACTCTGCTCTGAGAAGCTACTGACAAACTACAGAGCCCTCTTTTAAAATCTGGATGGAGAAGAGGAAGAAACGATAGCCCTGACATAATGATTTGGGGTAAATTAGTAAATAGTGCTATATTACAATTTAAGTAGGAAATTTATGTTGTATTAAATAGTAATTTTGTTTAAGAATTAATGGCGAAGTATCCGGTTTCATCTAGTGTTTACTTCCCTTGAACTATTTTTTAAAGAAGTATCAATCTTTTTAAAACATAATTAGCAATAGGTGAAGTTCCGATTGTTAAATATATTTTAAAGAGTGATTGACTGTGAAGAGGTGAGTCTTGAAAATCTAGGGCAATAGATACCCCCAGATTAACCTTTGGTCATCAAGTGTAGCAGCAAGGCAGACATTCTGGTGATGCATCTGTGAAAGCAGAAAGCAGAGACATAGACTACTCAGCCTGTGTCTTGTGAGCTTATAAACTATTCTAAAATAGGTAAAGCTAAGCTACGGAAAGATAGTTTCCACCTCCTCACCCCTTACTTGTTTGTATTCCTCTTACTATAAGTACTTCAACATGCCTCTTGTTATTATTAGATTCCCTAATAATAAATGCAGAGGAGACTTGTTTCCAAAAGCATGGTCTGAGATTCAGAGGGTAGCAAATATTCCAGAGGCAAACAGACACAGAATCCCTATCTTGAACGGAAGAAAACAATATAGCATTCGTTGAGCTCCAAACAGTTTTTCGTTAACTCATTTGACTTAACAGCTCTCAACTTGTCTTGAATTTCGTAACATTTCCATTTTAGAGTTGAGAAAACTGAGCCTTGCTTCTGAGGTTTTTCCTGAGATCACACAGTCCATCAGAGTAAGAACAGTGGTTTTAAAGTCAGATTTTCTGATGTCACGACCAGTGCTATTTCCTCTTCTTGATGTCCTTACTAGTAGTATTCTGGAAAACATGCCACTGTCTCTCTGATGGCATAAGATGCTAAAGTTGAGAAGTCAGGCAAACTTGTATTCTATTCAAATGTGAGATTTTGCAGAACTCAAACCAAGGGGTGTAAAGGTACAGACCTCTCCTTCCCCTCACCAGAGAATATTTGCTTATATTCTAGAGTGAAAATAGAATTTATTTCCCCTGCCCTCAACTCCAACCTCCATCTCTCTCTCTCTGGAGGGGAGGGCGGACAACCCACCAGCAGCTCTGCATTCAGGGCCCTCGCCTGTAATATACCCACTGCATGTGCAGGAGCCATCAAGCCCTCACTGAATCTGGGGATTGGACACTGGGAATTGATGTAACAAATTGCTCTGGCAGCTGCTTTTGCTGTGAGTAATAAGCTGTCTTTATCTCTGACCTGGAGGTCTCATGTTATCCGGCAAGTAGGTTACAGTCCCATACTCTTCACAATGTCTGACCTAGCACCATGTTTTCAATGTTTAATCTCTCCAGCTATGCACTCATCCAACAGCTTTTTAAAAGAGCACTTACTATACATAAGAGATTCCTTTAAGCCCTTGGGATATAGAATAGAAGAGGCCCCTGACCTATGGGGCTTACATTCCAGGGCCTGAGTAAACACTAAACAAATTAAACAGCTAATTTTTATCTGGTGATAACTTCTGTGAAGGAAATCTAATAGTACAATGTGGTAGAGAGACTTGATTTGGGACACAGGCCAGCCTGGACAGGTGGTCAGACATGGTATGTCTAGATTGGTGAGATAATTATAATAAGACAGTGGTTCTTACACAGGGTTGACTTTGTCTCCTCAGGAGACATTTGGCAATGTCTGGACACACCTGTGATTGTCAAGACTGAGGGAAGGTGGAATTACTACCAGCATCTACTGGACAGAGACCAGGGATGCTGCTAACCATTCTGCAGTTCATAAGCCTATCTTCCACAGCAAAGCATTACCCCATCCAAAATGTCAATAGGGCTGAGATTTAGAAACCTTATAATAGGGTAACAGCGCTACATCAGAAGTAAGAAAGACACTATGACTGCACATTTAGGGGGTTAATAACTCCCTGAAGGATGGCCAGAGAAGCCTTGACTGAAGAACTGTGTTTTGAGATGAATTGTAAAGATAACTAGGGGTTTTTCAAGTAGATGTGATGGGCATTATAGGAGTAGGTTCTCTCAAAGGCTGGGGTATATGGCACAGTTTTCCCACCACAGAACTTCCCGATCCCCAAGGATACTGGGGACCCCCTTGTGGTAGGACATTAGAAGTAGTCAGGGTAAGGGGAGAGATCTGTTCTCTCTTGAAACTTTTGAAAGGACTTGGTCTGAGATTCACTGTCAGTGTATGTTTGCACAGAGCCATAACATACCTGCCATGTTCAGACATCCTGTCTGTGTTAGGGACAAGGGGGCAGACTGGCCAGCTCTTCTCATATCTGTTTCCGTTCATCTTGGGCACACAACTAGATTACGTATCTCACCTCCACTCTCAGGAAGATGTAGCCATCTGACTGGGTGCCGGCGTGAGGAGGGAGGTGTCCACCTCCAGGCCCTACTCATAAAGCCTCCCAGGTGTGTTCCTCACTCTCTTTCCCATCCACTGGTTGAAAGCAAAGGACTTTAAGGCTCTGAGGATGGAGGCCTCACAAGATAGAAGGGGGCTGGACCCTGAATCACTGCATGAAACACATTGTGCTGGAATTTACTTTGGCAAAAACTAAGTGTTTATGGTATTAAGCTACTGGGATTTCAGCGTTGATCTATTATAGCAGGAAGTGCTACCATGATTAGTATAGATAGAGCTAAGGACTTTAAGTCCATTACCCCTAATCCTTTCAATGACCTTGCAATACAGGTGATATTACTTGTATTTTAAACATAGGAGAAAGGGCTCCAAGTGGTTAAGTAACATAAAGTAGTAAGTGGAGAGAATTAGGAATCAAATGCATGATCTTTCCAATATGCTAAATAACTATGCACTGTCCTTCTGCAAGGAGTAGCTTTGAATGACTGGATAACTTTTTCAAGGGAGAGCTTCTCTACAGAGATTTGCATCTTTCCTTATCTTTCCCTATTTCTTCTGGTGCAGAGGGGGAACAAATAGCTTTCTTCCAAGTTCCCGTGCCTGGCATAGTATACCGATGCAGCATTCTCATCATCTAAAATATTTGACCCAGTACAAGAGGTAACATGATTGGTGAATAGAAACCGCTCTTGCGTACGTGGTACTGTGCTTGTCAGACCGTCACGGATGAAAAAAAAAAAACCTTCACAAACAGTGTTGCTTGTAATTTTCCATATTTTTCTTCTTCAACGAATTGAGAATGTACACGAAGCAAAGGATCTTCTCCCTCTCTCAGCTGCTGGAAGTTGCATTTCATTTCCTAGTAAGAGAGTTTATGGCTCTCCAAGGCTGCTGGAAGGAGGAGTTACCAGTAATCAGACAGAGTCATAAAGGAAACGGGTGTTTACATGAACGAGCTCTGGGAAATCCTAAGGACCTTTCTATGGACAGGGATGAGGTCAGGGCCTGAGACGGGTAGCCTTTATATCTTTGATGTGACACATCTGAAAAAAAAAAAAGACCAGCATCGCTGGGTCTCAGAGTGTAAGAAATGAGGCTGGGGAAACACATGAGGCCTTGGTTTTTCAGTCTGTCCAGCATCTTTGGGAAACTATCACTCCTCTATTCTTAGTCCTTGAAATTTAGTTGGGGCTGAGCACTACCTTCTACTTCCAGGATTGGGCAACTGACCCAACCTTGACCTGTTACTTATTTCTCTTTCTATCTCCCGCCTCTGTCTGCAGCCACAATGATTGTTATGGGAACAGCTATATCACCTAAGCAGCACCAGTAAAAACCATCCTTAGGATGGTTCAGGTGCTGTCATGGGAAAGTTCTTTCTGATTATAGATATATCTAATTAGCTGGGCCTGGTAACCCTTGGGGTATCAGGGATATTCCTTAAGGAGAGCCTAAGAATGCAACCTCACGGAAGAAAGCATTATTAGAAGATTTGGAAAAAAAAAAAAAAAAAGTAAAACACACCCAGGTGATATTATTAGGGATTGTGTCTAGGGATATAGTCATAAATGAAATCAACCAAATGCTTAAGTTTTCCATTTTAGGAGCCTTGCATTTTCTTGTTTTGTGTAAGTTAGTCTGAGTTGGACTGTTCTCATTTGCAACCTAAAGGAGTACATATAGGGCATGTTCCTCTAGGCCAGGGTAAGAATATGAACCTTTTTCCCAACAGCAATGAGAAATTATTGAAGGGTTTAAGCAAGAGACATGCTCAGGTTTGTGTTTCAAAGAGATCATGCTGGCTGCACAGTTGGAGAGCATATGTCAGAGGGCCAGCAATGGTGAGAGTAACAGGTGATTAGGTAATCTAGATGATAGAGGTGAGTAGCATGGATTTGAGTAGTGGAGCTCACATTGGAGAAAATAACACACATTAGAGAGATCTTTAGGGTATATGATTGGTATATTAATGAACTAAGGATGGAAATTAAGAAGGAGAGAGTTGTTAAGAATCACTCCCAAGTTTCTGGCTTGGGAAAGTGGTTGAATTAGAGAATTGCTCAAGGAAAAATAGAGCAACCTTTAAGAAAAACAAGTGTGGAAGTGATAGATCATGAGTTCACTTTTTAATACACTCTATTTGTGGCGCCTTTATCACATTCACATGGAAATTTCAGTTAGGTAGCTGGAAAGTTGGACCCAAATTTCAGTGAAGAGCTCTGGACGGGAGATGTACATTTGCAAGTCATCTGTGAATTGATGGGAATTTAATTCATGGGCACTTATAAGATCAGAGAGTAAAAGGTTAAGAGTGAGTAGAGAAGAGGCCTGGGGCTAGGCCTTGGGGGTATATTGGGCCCAATATTTAATGGTTAAGTAGAAAAGAATGAGTCTGCAAATGAAGATAGCGAAAGGGCAACCAGAGAGGTAGGAGGAAATCAAGGAGGCCTTTATAACAACTAAGGCAGGAGAAAAGTGTTTCAGGATCCTGTGGTCAGCATTGCTGATGGCTGCTGACAGGTCTAGGAAGCTGAGAACTGAGAAATACTAATCAGATTTAGCAACATGCATGCCACTGGTGACCTTAGGACTCATTTCAGTAATGTGATCGGAGCAAGAGTCAGATGGGGTGGGTTGAGGAGTGAATGAGGAGTAAGGAAATGGAGACAGCTTATCATAAATAATGCTTTCAATCCAGTAAGCCCTTCACATGCAGTAGTGAACTACCAGAAGCTAAATACATGCTTGGCAAATGAGATTTGGGGTTAGATCTGCCTAAATCTCTCAGAATCGAGAGCACAGGTATGCCTGGCTCTCTGTCCATGGTACACTTATGTTCAGTCAACATTTATTAAGCATATACCCCATGTTAGGCTCTGGGTTATAAAGGTGCATAAGATTTGGGTCTTGGCTTTGAAGAACTGTCATATAGATGGGGAGATAGTCTTGCAAAGACAGTGGTCTAATTCAACGTGGTAATGCAGTGAAGGTATACAGAGGAGATAGTCCTGAGGGGGAGCAGCAAAGGCCTCCTGAAGGAGGTGACAGCTGAACCAAGTCTTGAAGTATATGTGGGATTTAAGTTTATCCTTGTGGAAATACAACTCTTCCATACATGGAGCCAATCCATAAAATATGGACATCAATACAATTAGCCTTCGTGCACCCAAGGAATAAGTGTATAGAAAACCAGAAGTCAGTTTGCTTACACTCATCACATGGCCTAACCACCACTAGTTGGCTCTATATGCACTGAAAAAAGGAAAAAGCAGAGCTGTTAGGTGTATATTGAAAAGAATCTCTCCTAGATTTCTTATCTCCATGGGGTTTCAGAATGAAATATATCAGCTCCACAGGGAAGCCCCTGACAGATGGGAACCTATTTAACAAGCCATGGAAAATGAATAGTTTGGCTCTGAAAAGGACCACATAGTCAGAGAAAAATCTATTCTCAGCGATGTGGGTGTTGGCAGGACCCAATGACCCACATTCAGAAAAATTTGTCTATTAATTAGGGCAGGTGGTTCCATCCCAGAAGGCTCTGCCTAGCAACTGTAACCAAGAGCATCTGCAACTTCAGTCCTATGAAAGAACTTCAGTGTGAGGAATCATAGTGGAGTGGATAGTAGCAAGAGAAGTCTCTGAACGTGAGCCTGATTGCTCTATCTGTGCCCCTATTTTTTTTTTTTTTTTTTGCAGTACACGGGCCTCTCACTGTTGTGGCCTCTCCCGTTGCGGAGCACAGGCTCCGGACGCGCAGGCTCAGCGGCCATGGCTCACGGGCCCAGCCGCTCCGCGGCATGTGGGACCTTCCCGGATCGGGACACGAACTGTGTCCCCAGCATCGGCAGGCGGACTCTCAACCACTGCGCCACCAGGGAAGCCCTGTGCCCCTATTTTTGCTTCACCCAGATGAGTAGTTTCTGATAGCTCAACAGATCCCCAAGACGGAATCTCTCTCCCCCAATAAACTTAAACTCTGTGTGGCCTTTTCATCTGGCCCTTGAATACCAGCGATGGATGGTTTCAAATAAGGATATTAAAACAATGTTTGAGGGTCATTACAGGATGGTTGAGACATGGAACAGGTACAATGGAGATTTTCATACACTCTTGGTTTACCATTTGTTTCATTCAATTCATTCATTCATTACACAAATATTTATTTCACATATTTCATAGACGAGGGGCACAATATTGAACAAAACAGAGTACCTGTGCTCAAAAACTTAAAATCTATGTGAGGAAATCAATAAAGTCATTTCAGTGCATTGAGATAATTGCTACCATACGGAGCCTTAAATGTAGGGGTTGTAAGTACAGGGAGCCCTGGGAAGAGGTAGGCAACCCAATCTTTGAAGAATCCTGGAAGGCTGATGGGGGAGTTAACTGTAAGAAAAATTAAGATTCATGCTGCGGAAAAAGGAGACGGTGGTGTTCTGTGAAGTGCTAACAACATGTATCAAGGCAACAGACATGAGCAGGGCATCTTTGTTGAATGACTAATGGCTTGAGATTGAGAGAGCTAAAATAGGAGTATAAGAATTGAGATGGAGAGGTTAGCAGGGGCTAGATCATGTAGGGTCTAAAATGCCATGCTAAGGAGCTACGGTGTTACCCTCTAGGTAGTCAAAGAACAGTTGTTTTTGTTTTTGTTTTTTCTTTCATTTTTTTAATTGAAGTATAGTTGATTTACAATGTCATGTTAGTTTCAGGTTTATAGCACACTGATTCAGCTATACATACATACATATATTCATATCTATGCATATATGAATATATATATGTATATTTTTTCAGATTATTTTCCCTTATAGGTCATTACAAAATATTGAGTACAGTTCCCTGTGCTATATGGTAGGTCCTTGTTGGTTATCTTATCTGTTTCATTTATAGTAGTGTGTATGTTAATCCCAAACTTCTAATTTATACCACCCCCTCCCACTTTAGCAACCATAAGTTTGTTTTCTATATCTGTGGGTCTATTTCTGTTTTGTAAATAAGTTCATTTGTATCCTTTTTTTTTTTTTCAGATTCCACATGTAAGCGATATCATGTAATGTTTGTATTTCTCTGTCTGGCTTACTTCACTTAGTGTGATAATCTCTATGTCCATAGAACGGTTTTAACTGGAAAGGAAACATGCTCATGTTTGTACTTTGGAAAATATTCCCTAATCACTAATTCATTCATATTAAGAAAAGACATATGAAGCCTCTGTTTAGGCCAGGCACTGGGCTGAGCTCTGGGACTTACAGTGGTGTGCAAAGCAGGCATAATCCCTGCCCTTGTAGAATTTATAAGTAAGATAGACATTACACAAATGATTTAAAGTGTTGATAACATATCAGTGTGAGACATGAAGAGATGGAGGATTGAGGCAGGGAGGCAACTTAGAGTCCACTTGTAGTAAATCAGACGGAAGATGGTGGTGGCTTACACCAAGGCAGAAAGTGGAGTTGGGAGGGATGGATTGATTCCAGAGATTGTTGCAGAGGTAGATGTCATAAGACAGCTGAGATCTCCTGGTGACCATAACTTCCCCTGATGGAACGACATGACAGGGCTCAGTCTGTTCCATGGAGAAAAAGGAACCTATTCAAATTTGGCAAATCAATTTGGAGAGATCTGTCAATATATCACACCCCCGGGCAGAAGATCACTCGTCATAGCCAGTTTCTGGGCAGCTAATATGAAGAAGGATTAGTACAGGTTGAGATGCAAAAGTCTGTTTACAATTTCATATTTGTGTTCTTTCATGGGCCAGAGCTCCTGCAGTTGTAGATTTTTCTTCTATTTTTAACTCATGGCAGGAGATTTTTTTCCCCCAAGATAGTGCTATATTTTAAATTAAATATTTAATTATGAATATCTCAAACACATAAAAACAGGCAGAAAATAATGTAACAGACCTATGGAGCCATCACTAATATTTCAAAAAGTTAACTTTGTGTCATATTTGCTTTAGGTATCTTTCTTAAACAGTTAAGATGTAATTAAATCATGATTGCTCTCTTCAACATCCTGAATATCTCAGAGGAAACAATCACTGCAAGTTGGTGAATGTCATTCCATATACTTCACCATTTACTTGACATGGATGTATCCACAAACAACACATAGTCTGTTTTAAAATCTTACAGAAATTGTATCATACTTGATCATTTTTCTGCCTTGTCTTCTTCAATCAAAATGTTGCTCTTGAGATTTCTCTTTATTGATAAAAGTGGATTCTGTTCATTTATTCTAATAACAGTATATATCCCACTGCTCTGATAATCAGAGTTTATAGATCTGTTTCCTTTACTGAGACACAGTAAATTTCTCCCTGTTCTTTCACTTGCATGAAAGTTTCTCTGTGATAGCTTTCGAGAATCGGAATTGCTGGTCTGCATCCTCATCAATACTTGGTGATCTGTGTAGTTACTTTTTTTTTTTAACATCTTTATTGGAGTATAATTGCTTTACAATGGTGTGTTGGTTGCTGCTGTATAACAAAGGGAATCAGCTGTATGTGTATATACATCACCATATCTCCTCCCTCTAGCGTCTCCCTCCAACCCTCCCTATCCCACCCCTCTAGGTGGTCACAAAGCACTGAGGTGCTCTCCCTGTGCTATGTGGCTGCTTCCCACTAGCTATCTATTTTACATTTGGTAGTGTATATATGTCCATGCCACTCTCTCACTTCGTCCCAGCTTACCCTTCCCCCTCCCTGTGTCCTCAAGTCCATTTTCTACATCTGAGTCTTTATTCCTGTCCTGCCCCTAGGTTCTTCATAACAATTTTTTTTTTTTAGATTCCATATATATGTGTTAGCATGCTGTATTTGTTTTTCTCCTTCTGACTTACTTCACTCTGTATGACAGACTCTAAGTCCATCCACCTCACTACAAATAACTCAATTTCATTTCCTTTTATGGCTGAGAAATATTCCATTGTATATATGTGCCACATCTTCTTTATGCATTCATCTGTCAGTGGATACTTAGGTTGCTTCCATGACCTCGCTATTGTAAATAGAGCTACAATGAACATTGTGGTACATGGCTCTTTTTGAATTATGGTTCTCTCAGGCTATATGTCCAGTAGTGGGATTGCTGGGTCATATGGTAGCTCTATTTTTAGGTGGTTTTTTTTGTTGTTTTTTTTTTGCGGTACGCGGGCCTCTCACTGCTGTGGCCTCCCCCGTTGTGGAGCACAGGCTCTGGACGTGCAGGCTCAGTGGCCATGGCCCACGGGCCCAGCCGCTCCGCGGCATGTGGGATCTTCCCAGACTGGGGCATGAACCCATGTCCCCTGCATCGGCAGGCGGACTCCCAACCACTGCGCCACCAGGGAAGCCCCCTATTTTTAGTTTTTTAACAAACCTCCATACTGTTCTCCATAGTGGCTGTATCAATTTACATTCCCACCAACAGTGCAAGAGGGTTCCCTTTTCTCTACACCCTCTCTGGCATTTATCGTTTGTAGGTTTTTTGATGATGACCATTCTGACTGGTGTGAGGTGATACCTCATTGTAGTTTTGATTAGCATTTCTATAATGATTAGTGATGTTGAGCATTCTTTCATGTGTTTGTTGGCTATCTGTATATCTTCTGTGGACAGATGACTATTTAGGTCTTCTGCCCATTTTTGGATTGGGTTGTTGTTTTCTTTGATATTGAGCTGAATGAGCTCCTTGTATATTTTGGGGATTAATCCTGTGTCCGTTGCTTCATTTGCAAATATTTTCTCCCATACTAAGGGTTGTCTTTTTGTCTTGTTTATGGTTTCCTTTGCTGTGCAAAAGCTTTTAAGTTTCATTAGGTCCCATTTGTTTATTTTTGTTTTTATTTCCATTTCTCTAGGAGGTGGGTCAAAAAGGATCTTGCTGTGATTAATGTCATAGATTGTTCTGCCTATGTTTTCCTCTAAGAGTTTTACAGTGTCTGGCCTTACATTTAGGTCTTTAATCCATTTTGAGTTTATTTTTGTGTATGGTGTTAGGGAGTGTTCTAATTTCATTCTTTTACATGTAGCTGTCCAGTTTTCCCAGAACCACTTATTGAAGAGGCTGTCTTTTCTCCATTGTATATTCTTGCCTCCTTTATCAAAATTAAGGTGACCATATGTGTGTGGGTTTATCTCTGGGCTTTCATCCTGTTCCATTGATCTATATTTCTGTTTTTGTGCCAGTACCATAATGTCTTGATTACTGTAGCTTTGTAGTATAGTCTGAAGTCCAGGAGCCGTATTCCTCCAGCTCTATTTTTCTTTCTCAAGATTGCTTTGGCTATTCAGGGTCTTTTGTGTTTCCATACAAATTCTTAAATTTGTTGTTCTAGTTCTGTGAAAAATGCCGTTGGTAGTTTGATAGGGATTGCATTCAATCTGTAGATTGCTTTGGGTAGTATAGTCATTTTCACAATGTTGATTCTTCCAGTCCAGGAACATGGTATATCTCTCCATCTGTTTGTATCATTTTTACTTTCTTTCATCAGTATCTTATATATTTCTGTATACAGGTCTTTTGTCTCCTTAGGTAGGTTTATTCCTAGGTATTTTATTCTTTTTGTTGCAGTGGTAAATGGGAGTGTTTCCTTAAATTCTTTCTGATTTTTCATCATTAGTGTTTAGGAATGCAACAGATTTCTGTGCATTAATTTTGTATCCTGCTACTTTACCAAATTCATTGATTAGCTCTAGTAGTTTTCTGATAGCATCTTTAAGATTCTCTATGTATGTATCATGTCATCTGCAAACAGTGACAGCTTTACTTCTGTTCCAATTTGGATTCCTTTTATTTCTTTTCTTCTCTGATTGCTGTGGCTAAAACTTCCAAACCTATGTTGAATAACAGTGGTGAGAGTGGGCAACCTTGTCTAGTTCCTGATCTTAGTGGAAATGGTTTCAGTTTTTCACCATTGAGAATGATGTTGGCTGTGGATTTGTCGTATATGGCCTTTATTATTGTTGAGGTTAGTTCCCTCTATGCCTACTTTCTGGAAAGTTTTTATCATAAATTGGTGTTGAATTTTGTTGAAAGCTTTTTCTGCCCCTATTGATGTGATCATATGGTTTTTATTATTCAGTTTGTTAATACGGTGTATCACATTGATTGATTTGTATATATTGAAGAATCCTTGCATTCCTGGAATAAACCACACTTGATCATGGGGTATGATCCTTTTACTGTGCTATTGGATTCTGTTTGCTAGTAGTTTGTTGAGGATTTTTGCATCTATGTTCATCAGTGAGGTTGACCTGTAGTTTTCTTTCTTTGTGACATCTTTGTCTGGTTTTGGTATAAGGGTGATGGTGGACTCATAGAATGAATTTTGGAGTGTTCCTCCCTCTGCTATATTTTGGAAGAGTTTGAGAAGGATAGGTGTTAGCTATTCTCTAAATGTTTGATAGAATTCGCCTGTGAAGCCATCTGGTCCTGGGCTTTTGTTTGTTGGAAGATTTTTAATCACAGTCTCAATTTCAGTGCTTGTGATTGGTCCGTTTATATTTTCTGTTTCTTCCTGGTTCAGTATCAGAAGGTTGTGCTTTTCTAAGAATTCGTCCATTTCTTCCAGGTTGTTCATTTTATTGGCATAGAGTTTCTTGTAGTAATCTCTCATGATCCTTTGTATTTCTGCAGTGTCAGTTGTTACTGCTCCTTTTTCATTTCTAATTCTGTTGATTTGAGTCTTCTCCCTTTCTTTCTTGAGGAGTCTGTCTAATAGTTTATCAATTTTGTTTATCTTCTCAAAGAACCAGCTTTTAGTTTTATTGATCTTTGCTATTGTTTCCTGTGTTTCTTTTTCATTTATTTCTGGTCTGATCTTTATGATTTCTTTCCTTCTGCTAACTTTGGGGTTTTTTTCTTCTTTCTCTAATTGCTTTAGGTGTAAGGTTAGGTTGTTTATTTGAGATGTTTCTTGTTCTTAAGGTAGGATTGTATTGCTATAAACTTCCCTCTTAGAACTGCTTTTGCTGCATCCCATGAGTTTTGGGTCGTTGTGTTTTCATTGTCATTTGTTTTTAGGTATTTTTTGATTTCCTCTTTGATTCCTTCAGTGATCTCTTGGTTATTGAGTAGTGTACTGTTTAGCCTCCATGTATTTGTATTTTTTACAGATTTTTTTCCTGTAATTGTTATCTAGTTTCATAGCATTGTGGTCAGAAAAGATACTTGATACAATTTCAGTTTTCTTAAATTTACCAAGGCTTGATTTGTGACCCAAGATATGATCTATCCTGGAGAATGTTCCATGAGCACTTGAGAAGAAGGTGTATTCTGTCATTTTTCAATGGAATGTCTGATAAATATCAATTAAGTCCATCTTGTTTAATGAATCATTTAAAGTTTGTGTTTCCTTATTTATTTTCATTTTGGATGATCTGTCCATTGGTGAAAGTGTGGTGTTAAAATCCTCTACTATGATTGTGTAACTGTCGATTTCCCTATTATGGCTGTTAGCATTTGCCTTATGTATTGAGGTGCTCCTATGTTCGGTGCATACATATTTACAATTGTTATATCTTCTTCTTGGATTGATCCATTGATCATTAGGTAGTGTTCTTCTTTGTCTCTTGTAATAGTCTTTATTTTAAAGTCTATTTTGTCTGATATGAGAATTGCTACTCCAGCTTTCTTTTGATTTCCATATGCATGGAATATCATTTTCCATCCCCTAACTTTCAGTCTGTATGTGTCCCTAGGTCTGAAGTGGGTCTCTTGTAGACAGCATATGTATGGTTCTTGTTTTTTTTTTTAATCAATTCAGCCAGTCTATGTCTTTTTTTTGGAGCAATTAGTCCATTTACTTTTAAGGTAATTATCGATATGTATGTTCCTCTTCCCATTTTCTTAATTGTTTTGGGTTTGTTATTGTAGGTCTTTTCCTTCTCTTGTGTTTCTTGCCTAGAGAAGTTCCTTTAGCATTTGTTGTAGAGCTAGTTTGGTGGTGCTGAATTCTCTTAGCTTTTGCTTGTCTGTAAAGGTTTTAATTTCTCCATGAAATCTGAATGAGATCCTTGCTGGGTAGAGTAATCTTGGTTGTAGGTTTTTCTCCTTCATCACTTTAAATATGTCCTGCCAGTCCCTTCTGGCTTGCAGTTTCTGCTGAAAGATCAGCTGTTAACCTTATGGAGATTCCCTTGTGTGTTATTTGTTGTTTTTCCCTTGCTGCTTTTAATATGTTTTCTTTGTATTTAATTTTTGATAGTTTGATTAATATGTGTCTTGGCATGTTTCTCCTTGAATTTATCCTGTATGGGACTCTCTGTGCTTCCTGGACTTGATTAATTATTTCCTTTCCCATATTAGGGAAGTTTTCAACTATAATCTCTTCAAATATTTTCTCAGTCCCTTTCTTTTTCTCTTCTTCTGGGACCCCTATAATTTGAATGTTGGTGCATTTAATGTTGTCCCAGAGCTCTCTGAGACTGTCCTCAATTATTTTCATTCTTTTTTCTATATTCTGCTCTGCAGTAGTTATTTTCACTACTTTATCTTCCAGGTCACTTATCCGTTCTTCTGCCTCAGTTATTCTGCTATTGATTCCTTCCAGAGAATTTTAATTTCACTTATTGTGTTGTTCATCATTGTTTGTTTGCTCTTTAGTTCTTCTAGGTCCTTGTTAAACATTTCTTTTATTTTCTCCATTCTATTTCCCAGATTTTGCATCATCTTTACTCACATTATCTGAATTCTTTTTCAGATAGACTGCCTATTTCCTCTTCATTTGTTAGGTCTGGTGGGTTTTCGCCTTGCTCCTTCATCTTCTATATGTTTCTCTGTCTTCTCATTTTCCTGAACTTACTGTGTTTGGGGTCTCCTTTTCACAGGCTGCAGGTTCATAGTTCCCATTGTTTTCGGTGTCTGCCCCCAGTCGGTAAGATTGGTTCAGTGGGTTGTGTAGGCTTACTGGTGGAGGGGACTAATGCCTGTGTTCTGGAGGATAGGGCTGAATCTTTTCTTTATGGTGGCAGGACCGTGTCTGGTGGTGTGTTTTGGGGTGTCTGTTACCTTATTATGATTTTAGGCAGCCTCTCTGCTAATGTGTGGGATTGTGTTCCTGTCTTGCTAGTTGTTTGGCATAGGGTGTCCAGCACTGTAGCTTGCTGGTCATTGAGTAGAGCTGGGTCTTAGTGTTGAGATGGAGATCTCTGGGAGAGCTTTTGCCATTTGATATTACGTGGAGCTGGGAAGTCTCTGGTTGACCAATGTCCTAAACTCGGGTCTCCCACCTCAGAGGCACAGGCCCAACACTTGGCTGGAGCAACAAGACCCTGTCAGCCACATGGCTCAGAAGAAAAGGGAGGAAAAAAAAGAAACAAACAAAAAATAAAATAAAGTTATTAAAATAAAAAATAATTATTAAAAATAAAAAAGTTAAAAAGTGATTAAAAAAAAGAAAAAAAATAGAAAGAAGGAAAGAAAGACGAGAGCAACCAAACCAAAAAACAAATCCACCAATGATAACAAGCGCTGAAAATTATACTAAAAAAATAAAATTAAATTAAAAAACCAAAAAAAAAAAAAGGACAGAGAGAACCCTAGGACGAATGGTAAAAGCAAAGCTCTACAGACAAAATCATGCAAAGAAGCATATACATACACACTTACAAAAAGAGAAAATGGAAAATATATATATCTTTGCTCCCAAGTCCACCGCCTAAATTTGGGATGATTCATTGTCTATTCAGGTCTTCCACAGATGCAGGGTACATCAAGTTGATTGTGGAGATTTAATCCGCTGCTCCTGAGGCTGCTGGGAGAGTTTTCCCTTTCTCTTCTTTGTTTGCACAGCTCTTGGGGTTCAGCTTTGGATTTGGCCCCGCCTCTGCATGTAGGTCACCTGAGGGCGTCTGTTCTTCTCTCAGACAAGACGGGTGTAAAGGAGCAGCTGATTCGGGGGCTCTGGCTCACTCAGGCCGGGGGGAGGGAGGGGCACGGAGTGCGGGGCAAGCCTGCGGCAGCCGAGGCCAGCATGACGTTGCAACAGCCTGAGGCACCCCGTGTGTTCTCCTGGGGAAATTGTCCCTGGATCACGGGACCCTGGCAGTGGCAGGCTGCACAGGCTCCCGGGAGGGGAGGTGGGGATAGTGACCTGTGCTCGCACACAGGCTTCTTGTTGGCTGCAGCAGCAGCCTTAGCGTGTCATGCCCGTCTCTGGGGTCCGCGCTGTTAGCTGTGGCTCGCGCCCATCCCTGGAGCTCGTTTAGGTGGCCACGCTCTGAATCCCCTCTCCTCGCACACCCCGAAACAATGGTCTCTTGCCTCTTGGGCAGCTCCAGACTTTTTCCCGGACTCCCTCCCGGCTAGCTGTGGTACACTAGCCCTTTCAGGCTGTGTTCATGCAGCGAACCCCAGTCTTCTCCCTGGGATCTGACCTCTGAAGCCGGAGCCTCAGCTTCCAGCCCCCACCCGCCCCAGCAGGGGAGCAGATAAGCCTCTTGGGCTGGTGAGTGCTGGTCGGCACCGATCCTCTGTGCGGGAATCTCTCCGCTTTGCCCTCTGCACCCCTGTTGCTGTGCTCTCCTCTGTGGCTCCGAAGCTTCCCCACCACCACCCCCTGTCTCTGCCAGTAAAGTGGCTTCCTAGTGTGTGGAAACTTTTCCTCCTTCACAGCTCCCTCCCAGAGGTTCAGGTCTGTCCCTATTCTTTTGTCTCTGTTTTTTCTTTTTTCTTTTGCCCTACCCAGGTATGTGGGGAGTTTCTTGCCTTTTGGGAAGTCTGAGTTCTTCTGCCGGCGTTCAGTAGGTGTTCTGTAGGAGTTGTTCCACATGTAGCTGTATTTCTGATGTATTTGTGGAGAGGAAGGCAATCTCCACATCTCACTCCTCCACCATCTTGAAGGTCTCCTCTGTGTAGTTATTTATGAACAGTCTCAAAGTGAAACGATATATCATTATTGTTTTAACATACATTTTTCTAGTTAGTGAGGTTGAGCTTTTTCCCTCACAATTTATTAGCCATTTGATTTTCTTCTGTTGTGAGTCACCAATTAATATGCTTTATCCATTTTTCTATTTGCTGTTTCTCTTTCTGTTATATTCTTATTGATTTGGAGAAATTCATTCTGTATCCTGAATACTTGGTCCTTTGTTTGGTCCAAGGGTTAAAATTATTTTCACCCAGTCTGCGACTTTGTTTTTTCAATTTTCTGCTACTTTAATTTCCTTTATGGAAAATTTTCTCTTTTGTTTTTTGTTTGTGTGTGTTATTTAATATGTTTTGAAATAATTGTATGATTCTTTCCTTTATGACTGCTATGTCTTTTGTACTGTTTGGGAAATTGTTGCCTAATCTCACAATAAAATTATTCATTTTCCTGTATTTTCTTCTAAAAGTTTTATATGATTGCTTCTCACATGTCTTTTATCCACCTGAAAATTTTTTTCACACATAAATAGAGGTAGAGTTCTAATTTTGTCTTTTTCCATAGGGGCAGCCAGTTAACGGTCTCAGCACCACCACCAAAGTCTTTATAATGTCACCTCTGTCACGTGCCAAGCTCTCATATATGCAAGGGTCTGTTTCTTTGCTCTATAACCTGTTCCCTTGGACTGTTTTCTATTCCTGTATCCTATATCACCCAGATTAAAATACAAACTACTATATAAAATATATATAAAATACTTAAGCTGCAAGGATATGTTTTACAGTGCAAGGAATATAGACAATATTTTATGATAACTTTAAATGGAATATTATCTATAAAATGTTGAATTGCTATGTTGTACACCTGAAACTAATATAATTTGGTAAATTAACTATACCTCAATAAAATATATTATTTTAATTAATATTACTACTGTGAATATTTATAATTATTTATATATGATATATTTATATTAAATAAAATATCCCTATATCAATCCATACTCCTTCTTCTGTGCCCTCCTTTTTTCTTCCTCCTCCTCTTCAGTTGCCTCCTTCAGCTATTTTTTCTTTTTCAACATCACCTTAGCTATTATTCAATTTTCAGTTTTCATAAGAATTTTAGAATCTGCTTATCAAGGTTCATGAAAAATTCTGTTGAAATTTTGACTGGAATTACACTGACTTTGTAGATTAATTTTGGGAGAATCAGGGTCTTTATGATATTGATAATTACCATCCCTGTAGATGTATCTATGTTCATTTATAGGATTTCTTTTTAGTATTTCCGTAAAATTTTACATTCTGGCCATTAAGGTTTTATACATCAAATATATATATATATTTATATATATGTTTGTAATATGTTTTGTCATTAAAACAAGTGCCCATTTGCACTTGTCAACACTTCTGTTACCTCTTCTCTGCTTTTTTCCTTTCAATTTTTTTGACTTGTCACATAGATACAGAAAAGTGAACAAATTATAACTGGAAGGCTTGATTACAAAGTGATCATGATCAAGAAACTGTCACCCAGATCAACAAAGAGAATATCATGTGCATCCCAGGAGGCCTTTTGTGTCTTCTTTGAGTCATTACCCTTCCTAGAGATCTTTCACTATCTTTATTATCAAGTACCATTAAATAGTTTCCCTATTAAAAAAAAGTTATATAAACAGAAACATACACTATGCATTCTTTTAGGTTTGACTTGCTTTTACTCAACATAGAGTTTGTAAAATTCATCCATATTGCTGCATAAAATTGTAGACTATTCTTTTTCATTGCTGTATAATATTGCATTGTGTGAATACTATTTAACCATTGCATTTATTTTTCCACTAAAACCTTGATGGGCATTTAGGTAGTTTCTAGTGGGGAGCCATTGTAAATACTGTTGCAATGAACATTATTGTATCTGTCTTTCAATGAATGTATGCCTGCAGTTATTTGGGTATAAATTAAAGTGTGGACTTATCAAGTCATAGGTACACATATATTCAGCTTGTAGTAAATACTGACAGAGTTTTTCAGCATTTATGAAGAATTCTGATGCTCCATATTACCATTTATGGGAGTTGTCTTTCCTTATCATTGATTCATTCTAATGGAGAATAGTGATATCTAGTTGCGGTTTAATTTGCTTTTTTTCAGATGACTAATGAAATGTAGCCTTTAATTTTTATACTTCATGAACCATTTGAATATGCTCATTTGTGAGGAGGCTGTTCCAATTTTTGCTCATTGTCCTATTGAGTTGGTTATGTTTTCCTGATTGATTTGGACACAAACACACACAATAAACTTTTCACTCTCTTACCACAGTATTTTGGAAAATACATATTCTTAATTTAGTGTGATACGATTTACTTTTCCCTTTATAGCTATTGTTGTTTGTGTCCTGTTCAAGAAATCTTTGCCTCCTTCAAGGTCATAAAGCGATACTTTTCTGTGTTCTTCTTAAAGCTTTATTATCTACCTTTCACATGTAGGTCTATGATCCACATTTAGTAAATTTTTGTATATAACATGATGTAGTGATCAAGATACATTTACTTCCTATGTGGATATCCAATTGACACAGTACTATTTATTGAAAAGACCATCCTTGCCCTCACTACACTGCAGTGTCACCATGTCATAAATCAGGTGACTGTGTATGTAATAAACTATTTCTGGACTCTAGTCTGTTCCACTGATCTATTTGTCTGTCATTAGACCAAGATCACAGTGCCTTAATTATTATAGCTTGATAATAGGCCTTTCTTTCTTGTTGGGTATGTCCTTCAATTTTGTTTTTCTTCTTCAAGATTACCTTGCCTATTCTTGGGCATTTGAATTTTCATGTAAAGATTTAGAATCAACTTATAAACCTCCACAAAAAGTATGTTTGCAGCCTGACAACATGAAATTTTCCATTCTATGACCAGAGAATATCCTTCCAATTAATTACTTCTTTTTAAGCACCTCTCAATACTTTAAAAAATGTCTTATTTTGGAAGTCTTGCACAACTTTCATTAATTTATTTTATTCCTAGGTATTTGACATTTTATGACAAATAGTATCTTTTAAAATATATTTGTTTGTTAATGCTGTGTTATGTTTCATATATCTTTTAAATAACATAAAGCTGATTTTCTTCAAGCTGACCATTTCTGTATTTACTGACAAGTTTAGTCCACTCACATAATGATATGTGGTCATTTATTTCCTCTTATCTATTTTGAATTTTCTAATCAGTTTTGTCTTTGCTTTTATCTCCATATTTTCTGCTTTCTATAGGAGTGATCAATTTTATTTATTCCCAGCCTCTTTACTGTTTTGGAAGATGCACATTATGCTTTTATTCTTTTATTGGTTTCCCTTAATATTTCAATATAATACCTCTTCTGTGGGAGTTGATTTGAGAATTTAGTAGCAAGAATGAGGCAGCATATTCAGCGTGCATGGCCATGATATACATGTGCTCAAAAAATGGTAATTATCATTATGAGCATTCCTCTGACTCAGAAATATTATCAAGGTACAAAAATCATCATCTTCCCTCATTCCCTCTCCTTTTATATCTCTTTGCATCACTCTCTCTATATCTTTCTAGGACTGGACATTAAACCTATGCTAACTAAAGGACTTTGATGTCTGAGTTTTTAATCATAAGAACAAAATCAAGTCACTAAAAACACCAGGGATGTCTCTACATAGAAAGGCTTCCAAAGACAGTACACGTCTGGGTAGTGGAGTCTTAACTTAAGGCTTATGAGACAACAAGCTGACATGTGCTTTTTCCATCCAGCCTAAATGTGGCTTGTTAAACGTAGATACAGTGACACTCTGATCATCCACTGGGAAGAACAAGCACAAAGGGTTTCTGCCCTAAAAAAAAAAAAAAAAAGTTTTTAATTGGGGTGCTTGAGTTAATTAACAGAATTGTGCCTTTTCATTTCCACTAACGAGTTTCTCCTGGCTCTTCTGGATCTGTCTCAATCACAACTCATGGGTCTTCTGGCTCTGAGACCCAGTTCTGGGCCTTGGGCTTCAGGATCTTCCTAATCTGCAAAAATTCGGTCTATAAAGTCACCACCTCACAACCTCATTCATTCAAATACCAGTCCTGACGTAATCCGGTACTACATCTATCAAAGAGCCTTGACCCATTTCAAAATCTTCATTATCATTTATTTTTAATTTGAGGATTATCTGACAGTAACACTTATATACGTTTTGGATGTAATGTCTGACTCATTATTAGACCCAGTGCTAAGTGGTAGATGTGATCTCTTACTCCAAAATATATATTTTTTTCCTGCAAAGGCAGACAGGACAATTCAGTTGTAAACTCTGTAAGAGAGACAGTAGGATTTTATTGCTTCCCATTAAAAAAAATATGTTTGAAATACTACCCAGTCCATTCTGCTCTTGTTTGAGGAGTTGGACGCAAGATCCAGAAACAAGCATTTCCTACCTTGGTGTGGGGTTTTGAAAGATGGGATGAGACTAGTGGTTAGAAAGTAATTTGTGAGCAAAGCTGATCTTGGATCATGCTTTTAACACTTGCATGAATCTCTGCTTCAAGTTGACCTTGTAGTTTGAGTATATCAAGCAAATTCAGGGTTGACCAAGAGAGGGAGATGGCCATTGGGGAAGGAATAAGAGCCAAGCTTGAGCCCTAGAAAGCATTTTTATAAATGTTGAAATCACCCAAAATTCTGTCTCACAGCAGTAAAGCAGGTATTTAATTCTCACGGAGGTCAGCAGTGAACTGTTTTAAGAATTATAGACAGTGGATATCTTGGCTAAATTTGCTAAAAGCCCCAAAGCTAACTACTTTCCATGCCTGCTTTTGATTGAAGTGAAATTAGTTTCAACTTGCAGTAACCAGACTCTTTCGCCACTTTTTCTTGTTTGTTTCTTTTAAGTGATGCTGTCTCTCTCCAGTGGCATACATAATTAGTTAAAAGGCTGAGAAGAACAGCTGGATCTCGGGGGACTCCACGTCCGTGAAATTGCTTCATTCCTTCGAAACTGCTTATGCTTTCCAGTTGTTTTGAGGAAGTTCTTCCACTAATGAAATTATTTCGTTATACCCCCTGCCCCCTCACCATGTTCTCACTGTTCCTTTCCCTTTTTGTTAATCCATTTGGATGCATGTACATTATCCTGTCATGCTTCAGTCCATAGACTAAGTTCTTGTCCGCTCCTCTGTTTTCTTTCTCATCTCTTCAAAGGCATCCACCTCCTTTGTATTCATGTTGATCAGCTACTATGGAATTTTATAAAGCCTGGAGCTCTCTGGAAATATATTCTATCATTCGAAGCAAAGGTTTCTATTTATTTTTACCTTCCCTTTTGGAGTAGGAATAGTCTTGCTTTCCTTTGCAACATGTGCGCTGGCAGAGCCTGTCATCCTTGTGGGTGAGAGAGTCTTTTTCCATGGCAGCCTGGTCCTGTCTCTGAGCTACAAGGCTCCCTGCCAACAGCTTTCTTAGCATCTGATTTTAAATTACATACAGAGACTGTGGGGAGATGCTGGTCAAATGCTACACAGTTTCAGTTATGCAGGATGAATAAGTTCTGAAGATCTTATGTATAGCATGGTGACTATAGTTAATAATATTGTGTTGTATACTTGAAATGTGCTAAGAGAGAGGTCTTAAGAATTCTTACTACACACCAAAAATCCCAACCCTGTGAGTTGGATATGTTAATTAGCTTCATTGTGGTAATCACTTCATAATGCCTATGTATGGCAGAACATCATGTTGTATATACAATTTTTATTTGTTAATTTTACCTCATTAAAGCTTTTTTTTTTTAAGCTGAAAAAATTATATTAGAAGAACCACTGTGAGGTTCTGTGGGGCTCTGACCCATTCACTAAGAAAATTAGACTTCTGGTTTGGGGCAAGGACAGTGTTGGACCAGAGATGAGAATACAGATTTTGAAGTCTGAGTGACATGAGTTTAAGCACCTGACCCAATCTTTACTTGCTGTGCACCTTTGCACGACCTCTTAACCTCAGTTCTCCATCCTGTAACTTGTGAGTAGTAATACTACTGTCCATAAATGGGTGTTGTTAAGTTTAAATGAGGTAACCTATATAAAGTGTTTGGGACAGAGTTGGCACATTATAAGCTCCTATATGCCATGTTAAATATTAATAGTGATATTAACAGTGTTGGAGCATAGAGAGCACCATTCCCCACAGAGGCGACCTACTGATGGAACTCAGGAAAAATAGAGCCAGAAAGTTAATTAATTTGCTTTGTGAACGGGTTGACTGCAAACTGGAGATGCGGTTATGCAAATTCCGGAAATAATAGCTAACGTTTATTTCAGCCTTCCAGAGTGTATTTACTGCCCCAGTGGTTTTCAAATCTTACTGTGAATAAAAATCCCTGGGAAGCTTGTTGCAAATGCAGAAGCCCAGGTTCCATCCTTAGAGGTTTTTGTTAAGTTGCCCTGAAGTTCAGGATTCTACTTTAAAGAAGTAACCTAGATGTTTCTGTTGACTGTACATTAAAGACAGCCATACTGGACTTGGAGTTAGGCTAATTATAATGCTTAATAAAGTTTACTTTCTTAAATGTTTTCCCACTATTACCTGAGCCAAGTTTCAAAGGTAACTGTGACTTCTGATACTTGATAGAATTATCCTTGGAGTCACATTAGTCAGCCTGCCTTAGCCTACAGAATATTCTGGAATATATAGTCTTAAGTAGATATAGGTTGAGTTCCTTCAAGGCATTAGAATCCTTCTAGTTTAAAGTTCATTGTCCAAATGAAGTCTGCCATTATTGGAATAGGACCTATTTTCAATTTTTCTGGAATCTAAAGTTATGCCAAAAGAAAAAGTTTATTTAAAAAATTAGCTTATGAATTTCTTAGTTTCCCAAGTACCCTTTTAACTCCCAGTCTTACAAGTAAGAGTCATTTTCTTACATTAAGAGGTTTGGTGTGCTTTTTTCAGGAAAGGTCCCACAATACAGAGGAACTGGTGTTATTCTGGAAGGAACCTCCTTTCCTAAAGGGTACTAGCAGCTCTTTTGCATTCCTGAGACCCACAGAAGAGAAAGAGGGCCAGGGACTGGCTGTAGAGAAGTGCGCGCAGGCTGCTCTTAGTAAGGGGATTAGGTGATTGGGTGGGAGATGGAAAGATTAGGAGGAAGTATCATTCGGGTCAGTGTTTTGCAGGCTGACCAGCAGAATCCCTTAGGATGCTTGCTGATTCAAAAGCTCTAGGACAAGGTACAGGAATCTGCAGATTTTAAAGGGTCATTAGTGATTATGATGACTGGCCAAGTTTGGAAACCATAGATAGCAGTAAAAAATCAGAAGCTAGAAAAAAATCACCAGTTGTGTATTGAGATAATTGGACTCCAGGGGACCTAAGTTATGTGCAACTGAGTGTTCTGAGAGCTCTCCCCAGGGGAGCTGGTATCTCATTGCCGACACTCAGACAGGAGAGCCAGGACTACAACAGACGCAAGGTCATCGCTATGATTGGAGGTAGGGAATGATTTGAGTGTTCTAGGCTAGGGCTGGCACCACGCTAAGATACAGGAGAGTAGAGGTGATTGGTGCACAAACACCACTGGATAAATAGTTGTGGATGGGTTTGGTTTCTCTTCATATACTTTGCACTTTTCTGGATTTTCTCTGAGGGTTAATCACTGGTTCTTCTGGGACTTACTTCTGTGTCAGAGCCTTGGTTCTGGAAGTTCGTGACTGCCAGGCATCTGAGTTGTAGGAAACAAGTATGGCATGATATGGCTTGTGCCAAGCAATCCCACATACTTGTCCTCTTCTGGGTATATTGTCACGAGGGAGGCAGTATCTCCACATTGGTGCTGGGAAAAGCCTAGAGCCAGGCAGATGTCAGAGTCCCTTAGTCTCCTGGACAGAACCACTGTGCCAGTGGCCAAAAGGTGCAAAAGACAGCAGGTACAATGATTTTCAGTGAAATATTTAGGTCACATAAACATATATAGAAAAATATAACACACACGAACTCAGTTTCAAGCTTAAAAATAAGACATCACAAATAAAAGGGATTCCCTATTTACACCTGTGCTATAATGTATCTTTCTCTTTACAATCTAAGGTAACTACTCTTCTGAGTTTAGCTTTTACCGTTCCAAGACCTGTCTTATACCATTACTACTTCAGTATGTATTTGTAAACTATACTTATATTATTTTTAATCACATTTTAACTTCTATATAATTGTTGTCATGCTTTATTTATCTCCCTCCTACTTTCTTTTTTTAAATTCGCCATATATTTTTGAGACTTATGCATGTTAAGTATGTAGATCTAGCCCTTCAATTTAATTTTCTTGTGGTGTAAATGCATCACAATTTATCCATTTACTATTAAACACTGTGTTTGCATATATCTCCTGTACCTCATACAATTATTTCTCCAAGAATGGAGATTGTTGGGCCATAATGTATGCACATCGTCTAGATGCTCCAAGGGTTGCACCCATTTACACGCCCACCAACAGTATTTGAGGGCTCCCAATGAGCCACCCCTTTGTCAATACTTGCTATTATCTGTCTTTTTCATTTCTACCAATTGAATATTTGGTGTTATCTGATGATGGTTTTAATTTGCATTTTCTTAATTATTACTGAGAGTGGACCACTCAGGCTTTCTCCTCCAAGAATTTCCTATCCATATTTTATACTTATTTTCCTGTGAGTTTTTTTTTCTTTTTTAAATGTTGATTTCAAGGAGTCATTTACATATTCTGGACACTAATTCTTGATATATAATTGCACTGAAAATTCCCTTAAACTGTGGGATATTTTTTAGGTGGGGTCACCTTTTTGAAAGTAAAATGTCAAGTAGAGGGACAAGGAAGCATACGTCACATTTTTGGAAAATAGGAGGTGTGGCAATGAGTTACCAAGGCCAGAAGGAAGGGATCAGGATCCAGAAGTTATGGAGTCTAAGCCAGTGGTTCTGCCTGACCTTCACATGAGGCTGAGGTTTTGAAAGAACCTGGAATTTTCTTTTCTTTTTTTTTTTTTTGGTCTCTTGCTATGGACTCAAGCAGCTCTGTTGTCACAGAACCACATGTGAATCAAGGGAAGAATAAATAATTCAGTTGTTATTTTATCTAGCAAACACTTAATGAACTCATACCATGTGCCAGGCTGTGCACCAGTTTCCTATGTATAATGTGTGAGGATGACACAGTCCTTGAGGAACTCTCAGTATTGTCAGAGGGACCCACCTCTAAGGAAGCCCTTGGATAGCAATGTGACAAGAGCCGTAACACAGCTTAGGACAGGAGCCATTGATTTCTTCATTCATTGGTGAAATAGTTATGGAGCATCTACTATGGGGACTAGGGATACAGCTGTGAACAAGGGAGACAAGATCTCCTGGAGCATATATTTTTAAAGGTGTGAGATAATCAACAAGGAATCTGCACGTAAATTGACAAATCACTGCCATAAATGTCATCCTTAACTAAGTAAGTTCATAAGCAAGAAAATTCAGGCAGTGCTACATGTCACGCCAAACATATTTTTAAACGGATAACATGATAAAAATTGTTGAAGAGTGGGTCTACCGCAGCTGGTGTGGCCAGAGAAGGCCTTTCTGAGGAGCAAATGTTTGAGCTGAGAGGTATGTGATGAGCAGGAGTTAGCCCTATGAAATCTACGAAGAGCAAGAATAGAGCAAGTGCAAGTCTGCAAGGCAAGAATGAAGTTGGGATTCACAAATAAACAGAAATCACAGAAAAGGGAGTAGTGGAATCTGCTGTCAGGCAGGGGACTTTGGGGAGGAAGGCAAGTTTTGCAGAGGAGGTCACATTAGGCAAAGTCAGGAAGGATGGAGAATAAAGAATATTCAGGCCACAGGAAGTCATATGACCAGGTATTAGGAGAGTAAATACTCTGTGCAAGGCCAAAGCTTCAGCATCTAAATCCATTAACCTATGCAATCACAGAGTCAAACACAAGGCCACTCACTGCATGCAGCTCTTCCTAGAGTCTGGGCTCAACCCAGTTGCTGGCACACTTGCGTCTCCTAATCCTGGAACTTCCATGGGCTCCATCTTTAGGCAAAAACCATCAGATGATCCAGCAAAGGGAGATTTTTCTCTCAGAGATGTGAATGTAACAGAACTCAGGTTGTGATTTTTAACTAGGGGTGAGAGGGTTAGGTAGAGATCATCAAAGGCAAGTTTCAAATTCCCATCTCTGAAGCTTCTACTTTGAACTAGGTCATTGCTGCTGGGTTGTTTAAATTTTCTTTGCCAAATATTTCATGTGGGTATATAGATGATCCCATTGTTTGGGATGAACAGGTGAATACAAATGGACTTAACTCCATCCTCTCAGAAAGCTAGCATGGAGCAAGCAATGAGCCTTTAAATTATACCTCCTGGACAATGATCCAGGTCTATACAAAACTAATCCAGCCCCTATCACCTGAATTTCCACAGTGCCCATCTCAGTAGCTCTCAGCATCACTCACTGCAGGGGATAGTTTTAAAACACACACAAGTTTTAGCAGTCTTCATAAGACTTAGAGAACCCCCCTTTGTTTTTGAAAGAATAGAAATATTCACTTGACCAAGTAAATGCTGTTTGATGACAGGGCACATAGGATAGGTCATCCTTCTCTGGAGATAGCTCTGGGCAGTCTTCTCAGATCTATCTCTATGTCTCTTAGCTCTGCTTAAGTGATTGCAATCACTTAAATAGTCTCTGGTGATAAAAGTAGTCACTGGAAGCCTCGGAGACACTACTCATTTTCATTGGAACCATTCCAGATTTTCACTAGCTTCACTTCCTCTTTTATCTGCTTTCTTAAATTTAGACATTAGTTAAAAATAACGGTGTTTTTCTTGTTGTTATTTTCAGTACACACTGGTGCATTCTTATGACTTAAGAATAAGCGTTCCCAGGGAATGCAGAGCATTCTGGAGAAGGCACAGAGAGCTGCATTTTGTACTTGGCAATTATTTTTTAATCGCAAAGCTCAAAGAAACTTCATTGGGGGGCAGGGGACACTATTTCTCTAGAAGAAAGATGCTATAGATGTTATCCCATCAAGGCATTTGGGTAACACTGTCAACCTAGGAAAGGAACTCACACAGTGTATTAATTTCACCAGTTGAATAGAAAAGGAGCCCCTCCCAGAGAGAGAGAGAGAGAGAGAGAGAAAGAGATTGAGAGAATGCTGTATCTTGTACAAGTGTTTGCTGATCTCTACATTTCTTCAGCTTCTGCTCTCTAAATTTTTCTCAAGGCTTGGTAGACAGCTGAAGGGTCTGCAGGCTAGTGCCCTGGGGCAAACATGCCTTTTTTCTAGACTATTAAGTCATAAAAGATCACTATTTGGACTCATTTTTTTGGATCTTGTTATTTTTATTGTGTGGCTTTGGGAAATGGTTTCCATTGGAATGCCAGTGAAGAGAGGGCAGCAAGAAATACATGACAGAACCTAGGAATTTATCAATTCACTTTCATGATTTCTCTTTCTTAATCTTAAACAGCTAAAGCTCTCTCCTGTTATAAAGATCAACATGCTTTTAATTTAATTCAACAAGTATTTAGGAAATGTATATCTATTCCATGTGGTCACAGCTCCTGCAACATACTGTGACATCTGTAACCCACAGGAAGCAATTTCATGAAAGGAGTTGTAATAAGTCCCAAATGCCAAAACAATACAGAAAAATGGGTAAAATGCAAAATCCATAGACAAAATAATTAAAGAAACCATGTTACAAGGTAACAAGAAGGAGAAAGATCAGTCTCCATCAGAATTTTCAGATGATCAGTAATCGTGTAGAGAGAGGTAGTCCTGGAATATAAGGAAAATTTGGAAGTATGTAAAGACCCAGCCCTTAAACTCATATCATCATCCTAGTCTGGAAAACACATGAACCCAACATGAACTTCTGCTGAGGACGAACCCCTCCGATCAACTGCCATTTGACTGGATGGCCTGTTCACTCTAGTGAACTACTGAGGTCAGAAGATTGAGTCCTGATAAGGCTGACCCTAAAATGTCTCAGTAGGTTAGTGCCAGATGTGGATCATCTATGAATCTCAATCCTTCCATTGATTATTTGTATGATTTTGGTAAGTAAACTCCCTAACTTTCCACATTTGCTAGTTAGGGATGCTTTTAATTAATAAGATTATCTCAAGGGACTTCCCTGGTGACACAGTGGTTAAGAATCAGCCTGCCAATGCAAGGGACATGGGTTCGAGCCCTGGTCCGTGAAGATCTGACATGCCGCGGAGCAGCAAAGCCCATGCGCACCACAACTACTGAGCCTGCGCTCTAGCCTGCAAGCTGCAACTACTGAGCCTGCGTGCCACAACAACTGAAGCCTGCGCACCTAGAGCCTGCGCTCTGCAACAAGAGAAGCCACCACAATGAGAAGCCCACGTACCACAACATAGCCCCTTCACCACAATGTAGCCCCCTCTCACCGCAGCTAGAGAGCCTACATGCAGCAACGAAGACCCAACACAGCCAAAAAATAAATAAAATTAATTAATTTTAAAAAAAGGATTGGGCTTCCCTGGTGGTGCAGTGGTTGCCTGCTAGTGCAGGGGACACGGGTTCGTGCCCTGGTCCGGGAAGATCCCACGTGGCGCGGAGCGGCTGGGCCCGTGAGCCATGGCCGCTGAGCCTGCGCGTCCAGAGCCTGTGCTCCGCAACGGGAGAGGCCACAACAGTGAGAGGCCCGCGTACCGCAAAAAAAAAAAAAAAGTGAACTCTCTAAAACCTGAAGTAGTTGGTCTCAGTCTATCCTTTGGCATCAAATAAGTGTAAGGGTCAAAGGTAAAAATCATATTGCTTGCCTCTTGTGTAGCAGCGTCCAGAATGCCACTGCCCACATGTAACTCATACCCAGGACATGATAAGCATCTTTAAGAATGGCCAGGGATTTAGCTATGGCTTCAGGGGTATAAAGTCACCTGCTTCATACCACTTAGCAACTCCTGCAACACTGAAAGGCTTTGGTTTTAGAGCAAAGGTCAGCAAACTATGGCTCAAGGGCAAAATTCAGTCATCTGACTGCTATTTTGTAAATAAACTTTTATTGGAACACAACCACGCCCATTCATTTACCAGTTATCTATGGCTGCTTGTGCTATAAGACTGAGCTGAGTAGTTACATCAGAGATTGTGTGGTCCCGAAAGCCTAAAATATTTACTATTTGGCCCTTTACAGAGAAAGAAAGGTTTTCAAATCCTGTTAATGGTTCAGGAGGGAAGGGCTTTCTAGTACTTTCTCACTACAAAGTATTCCTGGTGTTAATAAAAGTGAATTGTGCAAGGCTGAGTTGCCTGTGATGCCTCTGAAAGGCAGTGCAGTGGTCCAAAACATGGACTCCGGAAATCAGAAAACATTGACTTCAAACTGAAACAACTTTTTGGCTGTGCACTCTTTCGGGTAGTCGCTCAACTACTGAATTTCCTCATCTGTGAAATACACGTAATCATTCTGACCTTGTGGGTTGTTTGAAGATTGAATTAGATTGGGATATTTGTAGAACCTAGCCTAGTGCCAGGCACAAGTGCCTCATTAAATGATATTTCCTATGTGGCTCTCAAAAGATTGTACCTCCACGTCATGAAGGCCTCAGTTAAACTGGCATTTTGGAGGTACATGCATTAGCTCATACTATCTCTGGGCTGCTCCATGATGGCAGGTTGCTTTGTACATCCCAATGATGCATGGCGTATAGGAGGCTGAGTGCCTTGAAGCTCTTGAAGAATGGAATGCAAAAGCAGAGTCATTTCAAAAAAGTAGCAGAACTATCTCTTCTCTCCTTTCCTTCCTTTGTCTTTCTCATGCCAGAGACCTGCTATCCTGCAGGCATCTCAACTTGCCTACTCTGATGAATAAGAAAATGCACCAGGCAATTGCTAATTGCTGATAGCTACCTCCCTATTGATCTCTTTCTTTGGCTCGACCATCTCAGGTTCTGAGTGACCCTTCTAGCTAATTATTATTGAGATGGGTCAGGACAAAGAAGCCCCGTTTAAATATTTCTATGTCAGAATGGCAGTGTCTGTCTGCAGGAGACACACACACACACACACACATACACATACGTACACACACACACACAGAACCAGTGCAGATGCATTTTTAGAGGCATGGAACTTAAAGTTTCACATATTTAAGCAGAGGAAGGGGAAAAAATCCATCGGCAAAATGGATTGAGACCAAACCTGAACTAACCTGTTATGGGAAGAAGGCAGCCAGTGGAGGTGGAGGGCTCAGGATAAGATCAGAAGTTGGATGTGAGACAAAGGTTCTTTTTTTTTTTTTTTTTTTTTAATTAATTAATTAATTAATTTATAGCTGTGTTGGGTCTTCGTTTCTGTGCGAGGGCTTTCTCTAGTTGCGGCAAGCGGGGACCACTCTTCACTGCGGTGCGCGGGCCTCTCACTATCGCGGCCTCTCTTGTTGCGGAGCACAGGCTCCAGACGCGCAGGCTCAGTAGTTGTGGCTCACGGGCCCAGTTGCTCCGCGGCATGTGGGATCCTCCCAGACCAGGGCTCGAACCCGTGACCCCTGCATTGGCAGGCAGATTCCCAACGAATGCACCACCAGGGAAGCCCCAAAGCTTCTTTTTTTGATATGACCTTTTTGTCAAAAGATATTCTGTTACTGTATCAGTCAGGGTTTTAGTTTAAGCAGAAAGAGATTTATTAGGGACAGTTATTATACAGAATTTCTTGTAGGTTCATGTAGCTAAGCTTGGGTGCTACCCAGCTATACGCAATGCAGTCAGGAGAAATGCCTAACCAACCAGTGAGACTGTCCCAGTTGAAATCCCATGGTTGTCACTGAAGTCCTTTGGAAGCCGTTAGACTGCCAATCACAAAATCAAACTGTCACTATTTCTACAGTAAACCAAACCAAACCAAACCAAACAAAACCAAAACAATTGCCTCAACCACATGCTTCAGAAGAGCCAGGCAGCCACTGCCTCACCGTGCTCCCTTCTTTCTTCAAAGTCTTGAGTGAGACTGTTTGCTTTCAGAAGCCAGATTACTCCTGAAATCCTAACTGTGAGGGAGTCAGGGAAATTTAGACTTTAGCTTCCCAGCATTAGGTAAACTTATGGTGCATGCTACAAAGCAGTTGGAATAGAGTCCAGTGAGTCAATCTATAATGTCTGTAAAAGCTGAATTATACTTTAAAGATTGCATAAAAAATACATGGGATGCTCAAACAGTCTTTTTCTTCATCCCAGGAGAATTATTAATCCATGGACATTCTTAGAAGTTTGAATCAAGAGGACCCTGCTTTCCTTTGTTACTAAGATTAGTTTCTACCCACTGAATGGACAACTACTCTGTAATAGCAGTAAGCTAGACACTTTACATGCCATGCTTTAGTGCTATAACAACCATAGGTGATAAATATTATTTTTCACATTTAGCCCTTGGAAAATTGAAGGATAGCCAATTTAAGTAACTTGTCCTATTTATACCACATATATGCTAGGTAATATGACTAGATATCTAAGGAATGCACTTAGATTCCTAGGTTGTGAAGCCCAGAGTCTCATATTTATTGAAGAGTTGAAAGAAAAAAACAGGAGACCAGATATTGCATTGTTGTTGGTGGTGCTTTTTTGTTTGTTGTTTTGTTCTTTTTAAATTGTTGTTGTTTTAAGCAGACCTCCTGAATGGGAGACTTTGACGAGTTTATGAGGAGTTTGGCAAGAAGCTTGTTTGCTTGGCAATCTTCATTTGGGCATCTGGGGAAATGTAAAAAAATAAACGTATTTATCTGAGGTGAGTCTTCCTTTTGGGAAATCTTTCTTCTACACTAGGGTTCTTTCCTAACACTCAGTGTCTGGATAGTAGCCAGACTGTGGATTCAGAGTCCTGTCTAGCTTGAATATCACCTTTACTTCCTTTTGTTTGCATCTGAATGTAATTATAACTTTCTGGGGCCTCTTGTTATGGGCAGAAGTCCTTAGACCATTTTCTTCTTCTGTATTAAATAAATGTAACTCTGCTTTCCTCAAAAATGCATAAGCACATGGAAATTGGCCAGTCCAAAGGGCGAGTGTTAAGAGAGTAATCCAGACTAAGCAATTGCACAAAAGGTAACATTCTCTTCTATTTACATCAGTATAGTTCATGTACTCAGTCAATCCACAAACACCAATTTCTTAACACTTTCACTTGTTTTCAGAGTAGCTCATCCAATTAAAAAAAAAATCTTCAGATGTTGTGATTGAATTAACTAGGTTCTAGAATTCTTGCTCTAGGGGAACTCTGTAGGCTCAAGGCAGTTGGGGAAATGGAATAAGCACTTTGACATTCACTTCTATTTTTTGTTGACTTTGGACAAAAAAATGAAGCCCCAATATCTTCATCTTGAATCTGTAAGACGTTTTGATTCTTAGCTGAAAAATGCAAGGGAATTGCATATAAAACTAATCATTACCTTATAATGAAATGGTTCTGCAAATTACTGCTTAATAATACTTGAAGTCATCAAAAAGCTCAAAGATTAATTACCATATAACTGGCAGTGTTTAGATTGGAAAATTAAGATTCCAGTGAGGAACAGAAAAATATCCACATAATTACCCAGGTATAAAATGCAGCTTAATACATTCAGGTATATTGGGCTTCTCAAAATAGCAGATTCCTTTTGAGAACACAAGTAATTTTTCATTATTCTTATTTCTTGCTATATAGTAACCAATATCATGCTTGTTTACTAATCTGTATCTGATAGACAACAGTTTCTCTTTAGCAAATACCTGCACCACCATGAAATAATCTGAGTGATATCATTTGATAGAATATTATTCTTTTTGTCATGGATCCTGACAATTAATAAGCACATGTTATTTACACATACTATTTGGGGACATTTTTTATGGGCCTTAGGTAGCAAAAAAATATGCCACAGAACTATAAAATGTTTGAAACCATGTAGAGATACTTTTGAGTTTATTGGTGTACCATTTGAATCAAGGATTTTTAAACTTATTTTTATTTTATCTTTCTATCTTTTCCGTATCTTTGCAAATAGTACACCCTTGAAGAGGAATGGTTTGATAGGGCCAGTATTTCCTTTAAGAGCTTCTAGGAGAGAGAAATACCTGAAATCTGGAACCCAGGAACAAGCCTTCCATATGTATGTTTGGTATTCAGAGCTTTCCCTCATGAATCAGACTATGCTATTCCTACTCCACTTAACCTGATTTAAACATTTGGCTTAGAAAACTGGCCACTTATGTTTTTAGGGGATTTTTAAGAAGTGAGACATAATTTAAAGATGGAATTTCGCAAGCTCTGCCAGGTTCAAGCAGGAGCCATATGCTAGCAACTGCCTCCTGGCAAACTAGTTTCTGAACACGTTTGGCATGCTGTCTACCCCATTTGAAAATATTTCCTCTACACTTACCTGGCTGATGGTAATAAAGAAGGTCACTTACAAAGAGGGAAGTGGAATATAAGGGAATGGAAGCAGGAAGACTGGCCAGAGAGTGAGAAGTGAAGGATCTGGTAGGAGACAATAACTTTTATCAGAAGCAGCAGTTGCTGAATTAAGTTAAAGCAGGTGACATTTTATAGGGCAAGATAAGTGAAATATCAGCTAAAGATGTGTTGGGGAGCTTTTTTTTTTAAAGCAACTTTCTCCAGCAAAGGGCCATTGAGTGTGAAATAGATGTCTCTTCTTGGTACCTGCTTGTCTTCAGACAAAAAAAAAAAAAAAAATTTGAACTTTTATGTGTGATGCTTCTTTCGGGCCTATCTTCAAAGTGACCCTCACATTCACCATCTCACAGCTTCAAAGACTGCTTCTTCCTGTAGTAACAACCATCACAGATCTCTTAGTTCTTCTCAGTTCCTTTACTAAATTCTATCTGGGAGCAAAACTCTTTCTTGGAAAAATGTTGGGGAGAAGCAGAAAAGAAATGTGCGTTTTTTTCTTACCTTAAAACCATTCATTATTTCCCCTTAGTTACATAAACATATACAAAAACCTGTTATAACCCTCACAAATGAACTCATATCCTGCTATTCCGAATCTGCTACCATGTTGTTTCATGATAAGCCATTTCTAGTTTGTTTGATCTGCCTACAGATGCCAGGACCCGTGCACTTTATGCCGTGCCTTATTTTCCATTGAAAGATATGTTCCTTTTCTAACAACTTTCATAATGGAAGGTCTACATTCCCAAGAACATTTCCTGCATATATCTATATCTCTTTTTACCTCTATCTATTATCTATCTATCTATCTATCTATAGAGAGAAAGGGAGTTTTTTTTAGTCTTTAATCATTGTGTAGGTCTCTCATCACAGCAGAGATTTAAAGTCTCTACCAATACGTGCCAGATGAAGATCTGATGGATTTATGATTAAAGTGGCTGAGGTGCTCTGGGAAAAAAATACAAGAACCAAGAAATAGGTCATTGCTGTTGTTATTCCACATGCCCTCCGGAGAGAGCCACAGAGGAACTTAGAGATCCTACAGACTTAAAGGGAACGAGACTTGTAATTTGGTCCGTTTATGCTAAAGATGAGAAATACTTAAGCCCTGTCAACAACGCATGGATGCTATTAAGCTCTGGAAGAATTAAGCTTTATTTCCTTTGGAGATTCAACAGCTCCTTAGATGATAGGAATAAATCCTGAAAATATTTTTGATGATAGAGAGGGATTTAAATTTGTCAAGTTCTTTTTTGTTGTTGTTGAGGGATGCTAAGTTTATAAGTCTCCTTGAATGGTTCCATATACAGACCCAGTGGGCAGAACTTTTTCTTTTCTCAAGTTCCAACTCACCAGCTCTCAATCTCAAATCATATATATATATATATATATATATATATATATATATATATATATATATATATATATTTTTTTTTTTGCTTGGGACAACTATTCCTATTCTCAAATTAATCAGATGCTTTTTGAATGAGTTTTTTCAAATCTTTCAGTGTTCAACAGACAGAAATTCATGATGGCAAAGGCTACTTCTACTAATTCACCATTGGATCCCAGTTTCTAGCACAGAGCCGGGCACTGGGCAGGGCCTCAGTAATATCTCTTGCCTGATGTACCTTCAGTGAGTAAATGCCCAGGCTTAGCCACACATCTGTAGCATCTATTCCTTAAATCACAAAATAAAGCCACATTTCAGTGTTAGAGAATGCAAGATAGTGATATCATTCTACCTGATTTCCCTTAAGCCTAACATATACTTAGCGCTTAATATGTCAACTTAGCACATGAAAACTAATCAAGAGATTGTTTCTCTGTCTTAGGTAGGAACTGGGACTATACATATGATTGTTCCTGGCCTCAAGTTGCTCACAGTCTAATGGGAGGGACAGATAAATAAGCAGATTATCTCAGTGTTGTGCTATAAATGTAATTCATGGAGAGATCTGACATACAGGCTGGGTGAGGATTAAGGATTAAGCATTTGTAGCAAGACAGGCCTGTGTTTCAATTGCAGCTCAATTAGTTGCTATTGTCCTTAACCTTTCTGAGCTTTGATTTCTTCATCTGTAAAAAGGATATAGTAAAGCACTTAGCACAGAGCTATTGTAAGGTTTTGATGATATAAGATATAAAGTAATTATTACTGTATTTGTCAAATTATTTGCATTATTAACAGTTACTCCAAAATCAGGGAAAGTGTCCCTAGAGAAGTGAATTTTCTTTTGTAATTTCTTTGTAGGAACTCCAGCTATGTGAAGGGGCAAAATACAATGATAAGGAATTTAGATTTGTTGAACATAATAAGCATCATATGTAGCACTGACCTGTACATGAATGAATGTTTATCCTGTGTCATTTCAGAAAAGTTTAGAGGAAACTCTGGCACCTCATGGGTGATCCATTTGAACCGTGTAAGGCCACTGGCATCTCTCTTTTCCCTCAGCTTTTAGCTGTTTGGAATTTTCTAAACAATGTGGCAATATCGCTTCTGCTTCTTGGTTAGGAGCGCATTTATTTTGGAATTCTTGGAGGACAGAGAATGGGAAGGGCATGGTGCAGTGGGTCTCAATCCAGGGTGATTATGCCCTTGAAGAAACATTTGGCAGTGCATAGGAACATTTGGGGTTGTCACAGCTGGGGAGGGGAGGGAGGGTGATGCTACTGGCATCTAGTGGGTAGAGTCAGGGATGCTGCTAAACATCTTACAATGCACAGGACAGCCCCACAACAAAGAATTATCTGACCTCACATGTCAATAGTGCTACAGTTGAGGACCACAGGCATAGGGAAACAGTTTGGTCTAGTAGTGGTCAGTCACCCAGTGGTTTGTTGAGGATATCTCAGGGAAAGAGACAGGAAAGAAGCTACTCCTAAGAAAATAAAGTCAACTGTGGGCCAGAAGACCAAGAGGTTTAGACAACGGGAAGGGGCAGAAAATTCAGCACTATAAATTTGTAATTAACTTTGTGTATTTAAAATTAATAAAAAGTGTTAAGTGAGTCAAAAGAATCACAATAATTTCCAAAATGAGTTATTTACATGTTAGATAATCTGAGGAAGGGGCAAGGAGACTGCCATCTGTTAAGTGTACGCTCTGTAACAAGCTTTAGGTATATCTCATGTTAGTCATCATAAAAAACAACTCCCAGTAAGTAACATTATTTGCCATTTTGAAATTGGGTTCACAAACACACAACTGGTTAATGACAGAATCGGGATTTAATAGAGAACATTCTGACCCATTTCTAAGTCACCACGTTTCCCCTTTTGCTAGTTTCCTGCATCAAGCCAATGGTGGAGGCAAGAACACAACAAAAAACCCAAATGAAAAATAATAACAGTCGCCACCACCACCACAAATCTGGCAGCGGGAAAGATGCAAAACGAAAGGAAGCAAAGCCAAATGTGAAGGCTGTGCATGTGTCCTGATTGCAATTTAATGTGATCTTAAACTGGAACACAAGCAATACCTGTTCTCTAGGCTCTGGCCCAAGACACACCTCAAACAACCTGGGTCGCACTGTTCTCTCTTGCACAGAAATAGCTCCTAACTGTTCCTGGGAAAGGCATCACAGGGGGCATGCAGGGAACATGGAGGAGTGAGGTGGAGGGCACAATCCTGAGTTTTTATGTCCACATGGAAGGAAAGTCCTAGAGGATTTTAGTATCTAAGGACCAAAGCCACATTGGAAGGATTATTTTCCAAGCTCACTATCCACAGAGAAAAGAAGCATTGGCAGCCAGAAACCATGGAATACGAAAAGGGCTCGAAGCTACAGCAGCAAAAGTTTGGATTAGCCAACGAGGGAAATGTTGTTGAGACAGAGCCATCGGGGAGGGAGGAGGGTCCCACGGCAAGGGGCTGAGGGACTGACTCCCAGTGCCAGGCTTCTAGAGCACATTAGATAAAATGATTGCAAAGACTCGAGTGGTCTTTTCTGGCCTCGGAGATAATTGGTGAATTGAGCAGAGCCGTCTCACTCATGGGCCAATGTCAAATTAGAACAATCCATTATTTTAACAAGAAAAAAGGAAAACGAATGTTCCACCACCACCACCACCACCTTTTTCTCAAAATGAATTTTATGTCTATAAGGAGCACCAGAAAAATAGACCCCAGAGGCTGAAGTTTTCTATTAACTCACAGGATAGTGACTTAACAGAGCAAAAGCAGTACATGATCCTCCCCTGTGAATTCTCCCAGCATTTCCCAGACCTACTTCAGGACCCCAGTTCCTCTGCTCACCTTATCCACTACATAGCACCTCTTGGCATGAGTCTGAGGCCCTTAGTCTGAGGGCCATCTGACCTCCTCTGCTGAACCTGCCAATAAGTTAGTTAAAATGGGTAGGGCTCGGGGCTTCCCTGGTGGCGCAGTGGTTGAGAGTCCGCCTGCTGATGCAGGGGACACGGGTTCGTGCCCCGGTCCAGGAAGATCCCGCATGCCGCGGAGCGGCTGGGCCCGTGAGCCATGGCCGCTGGGCCTGTGCATCTAGAGCCTGTGCTCTGCAACGGGAGAGGCCACAACAGTGAGAGGCCCGCGTACCGCAAAAAAAAAAAAAAAAAAAAAAAAGTGAGTAAGGACTCGGATGTGGACATGTGCTCATTAGAAGCAGGCTGGACATGTATCTCATAGAAGACAAAATCAGGAATTGCTTGGAATGACTTTTAGCTGTTTTGAAGATATCAAGAACCTAATATGGCCCCTTGGGTTTGGTGTGACAAGCTCACTGGTTTTCTCACTGTTCTCTGAAATGCCTACCCCATTCTACCCTCCCCCCCCAAAACACACAATATTTCAAAGGAAAGAAGTATGTTCTTCTAAATGAAATGCTAATTTTGCTCTAAATGCAGGGGAAAGGAATTGAAAGACTTTCCATAACCAACTATAGCACTGAGCCCTTTATAACCCATTTATAATTCCCCAAAGTCCATTCACACTATACTCATCCTAATTAATTCTTGACAGGCACATCAGCTGGGAAAATCAAAACAGCCTATAATGCTGGAGTTAGGGCTCGGCAGCATCTCAAACTCTGGAAAACACCACTAGAGTCTACACTGAGCTCAGGGCCTCCTTCTCCAGAGAATTCTTCCTGGCAGAACTCATCAGAGCTCAAGGCCCAGTATATTTATACCTTAGCTCTACTGATTGGGGGCCTGTTGGGGATTAGGGATTGGAAGGAATGGTGGGTGGCCTCTGGAAACACGAAGCTATATTCCAGAGACTTAGAACTAGCTCTTCCTCCAGAGACAATATATTGTAATACCATTTGGCTTCCGTGACTCAGGCAATGACAACGTAATTACGTTCTAAGTGGGGGTCAAGCTGTAACCTGGAGCCATCTTCACCACCGCAGATGGACCCTACCAGATCAATCTTAAGGAGGCCAGAGGGGGTGGGGCACGACACTCTAAACAAGAAGGGGAAATGTGACCTGGGAGAGAAAAATTAGGGAGAGGTTTCACTTAAGAAGTGACTGAACAAGACTGAAGCTCCCCAAAGAAGAATCAGGTTGTTAGTACTGTATAAAATATGTGTCCTGGGCCTGGAAATTCCAAGAAATACACCTCAGGTTACTTTCACAGGCCACAATGGTGTAACAGTTAAAAATAAGGACTCTGGAGCTGGCTGTGTCCAATTTCTAGCTCTAATACTTGCTAGCTATGTGGACTTAAGCAAGGCACATAACCTCTCTGTGCCTCCCCTTCCCTACTTGTAAAATGGGAATAACAACATCTATTTTGTAGGATTGCTGTGAGGGTGAATTGAGTTAAATTACATTTGAAAGGACTTACAACAGTGCTGATACATAGAAAATAATATATAAGTGTTTGTTATTGTTGTATTGTTAGTATTCTATATTTATTATATTATACATAGTTTATATAACATTTAATTATATGAATTGTAATTTATAATTTATAACGTATGGTTAATGATTATTATATATAGCTATAGATTACATTATGTTATATTACATACTATATGTTATATAGCATATATCATGTATTGTATATTATTCTTTATTAGTGTCTATATCTGCACTGAATCTCTGAACATACATTGATGTCCATTTTTTCCTCAAAATTTGTAATTGCTTTCTATGTTTTCTGAGACAAATCCCATGTAATCTGCCTCAAAGCCAGCTCCAACACGTATTAGTTGTGGAACCTTGATAATCCTTCCTAAGTCCCAGTTTCTTGAACTTGAAAATAGGTCTTGGTGAGAATTTAAATAAGTTAGAACAGAGTGGTCCAGCCAGAGTCCTCTGCACAGTTAACTGGGTTAAATAGTGAGCACTTTAGCCTTGTAGATGGGCAGCAAATTCTGGGAAAATTGTAGCACTTGACTGGTTGTTTCTGACAACTTGTCCTTTTATTTCAGTGTGCCCTATAACTATCACCATTTTCTCTGAATTCATAATAGAAAACCTATTGGGGAGCACTGAGAAAGATGTTGGATTTGAAGTGTTGAGTATGAGGCCTGGTACATAGTAGGTGCACCAACAATATTAACTCTTGTGCTTGTGCTGATGGCAGTGGTGACAGTAAAGGAGAAAAGGAAGAGCAACTTTGCTGTAGTTTTGCGTTTTTTTGAAGAGTGGATTTGGAGCCTCCCATAATTTTACTACTTCAAGCCAAGAGGCCACAGTCTACCAGTGTTGTCTCTGTACCTTGGAAGTCCTGAGTATTGTGAAATATATGTTGACCTTGAAGCCATGGATGATAGGGTGACCAACTATCCCAGTTTGGGTGGAATGAGAGGGTTTCCAAGCTGTGGAACTTCCAGTGCTTTTAAGTGAATCCTCACTTTGAATATGTGAGTTGGACTTTTTCTTATTGTCACATGACGAAAATAAAACCTGACTGATAGGGCCTTTGTTATCAAATAAGAAACTATATATGAAGTATGTGCCATAGAGTAGACGTAAGACAAATGTTACTCCTGTTATGCTCCACAGACATCAGAGTGTGGGTATAAGCTCCACAACTTGGTAGCTGTGTAAAGCTGGACAAACTGTGGAAATTTTCAGAGCTTCAATTTTATCATCTATATAATAATAATAATAATAATAATAATAATAATATTGACCTTTATAGGTTAGAGGGGGATTAAATGAAGAAAAGACAGTTACTCCAAGGGAACAATATTAAGTGATATTTCCCTTCTTATTCCCTTCTTTTCTTTCAGTGGATTTTCAATCCATAAATCTTAAACAGAATGACCATCTTGAGAAATAAGGCTTCCAAACACTGGTTGACCCATGGTATTATCTGCATTTCTAAGCTGAGAGAATTCCAGAAGCAGTTCTGCTCTGTGCCACCCATGCCCTTCCCATGGAGAAGATGGTGTTCTCTGTGAAGTGTCTGCATGAGGTGTTTCAGAGCACAAAACAGCTTTCAGAAACACTGAGGAGCTGGCCAGGATTTTAACAGCAAGGCACCGACTTGGTGTAACAGACGAGTTTTCGTTTCTAAATCCCATTGGTTTTCTTTCATCCTTAATAATGCCCCATAGGAACCAAAAGAGGAATAAAAAATGGTATAAACCTATTCAGCACCTGCTAACATGAAAAACTGATTGTTTATACTCAATTTCATGATTTCCCCTTCCTTTCTTTCTTCTTTCCTCCCTTTCTTCTTTTCTCCTTCCTTCCATCTTTCCAACTTTTCCATTGTTTCTTTAGTTGTTCCATTCTCATGTGAATCATAGTTTCTTTACCTCCCTTAATTCTTCTTGACTTCCATTTTAGTTGTCACTGTCATTTCTTTATCACCACTAATCATGGATGAATCTTCTCTTTTTTCTTTAGGCAATTCATTTAATAATATACTCAGTGAATATTTATTGATCGCCTCCAGTTGGGCCAGACACCGTGTGAGACACTGATGAGGTGAACAGAGGTGTAATCTTATGGTTTCTTTAATGAATCACTCTTTTCTATTCAAAAAATTACACATGAGTACATAGAGAAGGAGAAGCTTATTACATACATTGTCTCATTTTATTCTCGTCCATGTAAGGATTAAGGAAAATAATTAACTTGCCTAAGTTCACTAGCTAGAAAATAATAGATTCATGATTCAATCCAAGATCTGTTTCACTAAAGAACAGTGGTTCATTCTAATTTGGCTGTGTGTGAAATAATTCACATTGGTCTTCTCATTTTTCTCCTTTTAGAACTGGTGACTTGAAAGTTTTTACTACTAAGTTCTTCCCTAGACAAAATATGAGATTAAGGGAGTTTTAGTTTGGTGATTCCTTCTACCCCAAGCAGTCCCTGTCCTCATCATGTCAAAGGATAACACCTTTAAAATCCACTCCCACCATAACCAGGATTTTTTTTTCCCTATCGAACTGTGTTTGGTGTTTATCCCATTCGTTCGTATTCTTACTTGGGAACTAGCTAATTTGATGCACTAACTCTGTGTGCAACTTGTAAGTAGCAATTACAGTCAGTGCTACTTCATCTGGCTGGACCATTCTGGGGACATTGCTCTAACCCACAAGATTAGTGGCTGAGAGAGTCAGGCAGTGCCTGGGAATTAAGAAAGGAACATGTGGACTTGGGGAACTTCCAGTCACTTCTAGCCGGATCATTTTCTAAAGACATTTAGGTCTACTTGACTTAAATTAACAGTACTTAACAGGCCCAGTAATCTACAGCAGTTTGGTAGACCACACATTCTCAAAGTAATATTGAAATTCAGGCTACCCAGAGTGGAAAATTTCTAACAGGACAAATAATGACAAATCTAGCTTTGTGTTTCCTTGGTATGAGTTTTGCATATTGTTTGATTTGTCAAGTTTCTGTTGGATCAGTAGATTTTTAACAAGATAAATAAATGATTACCTCAAACAAAAAATACTTGGCATGGAAACATTGGGTTCCAGTTTTTTTTTGTTTTGTTTTTTGTTTTTAAAGCCCATGAAAACACCACATTGATTCAGCTCTGGGTTTGCTCCATCTTGAAGCGAGAGATTTGGCAGTCCGGTTGGTTGTGTCTCAAATGAGTTCAAATGCGGGAAGGTTTTGTAAAAATACACCAGTTCTCCTTTCCTTAAGACTAAGTAGATTTTCACTTCTGCTGCAATGAAAGAGAAAGAGAGAGAAAAACACACACTACATGTAATACAATCTTCTTGGGCATTTGACTAATAGCTAGTCCTTTTGAGTGAGTAGGGGTTTTCTCATCTGTCATTTAGCTGCAATACAACCAAAGGTTTTCTTGCCTGTCTCCAGCACACACAGCCTATAGGGAATGACCGTTTCACCTTCTAGACTCAAAGACATCACATTGCCCATCTCTCTCTCCGTGTCGAGCAGCTTTCCTCTTGCAGTCTTTCTTTAAACCCTATTAATCAGCACCTCTGAAAGGCCCCATTACTGAGAATATTTAAAGTGTGACAGGATAATACACTAGGAAATATACTGTGGGGGATATTATAGTCCTGGCAGGACTAAATGACCTAAAGTCATCTCACTCTCTAGTGTTGCTTTGATTAATTAGCCCCATTTCTCAGAATCCTTGAGTCCAAATTTCTCTGTATTGAAGCTTGTCAGGAGCCAGCTCAGAGGAGGGGTTTTTTTCCTCTCTTTTTTTTTCTCTCACTGGTGTTCTTTCTTTGCTGGAGGTGTGTATTTACTCCTAAACTCCAGCTTGTCTCTAAAATGTTCATTTGATCAGCAAATATGATTATACTTCCAATATGTGCTAGACATGGCACGTGGGGCTGGTGAGGACCAAGTTGAGTGATACCTGGACCTCACTGCAAGAAACTCTTAGTCTCAAAAGGGAAATTGATCAGAATGAGGCCTTTTGGACACACAGAAGAGAAAGTGCTTAACTTTTGTCTACAGTACCAGAGAAGGCAACACATGCACCAGATCTTACGGGGTTGGTTATTGTTGGCCAAGCAGATGGACCAAGGAAGTTTATTATAAGCAAAGGAAAAGATAATGTGCAAATATATGGGTAATTCTTGAAGGATTAATTGAAGTTGAACTTATCCAGTCTGTCTAGATTATGAGGGTCAGGTGAGGTGATAGAAAAAGGTAAGCATCAAAAGTAGCTAGAAAAAGAAATGTCATGTGCGCTCTGCCCAGGAGCTTGGTCCTTGTCCTACAGGTAGTGGGGACAATTGAAGATATTTTTAGTGGAGGTGAGTTTTTAAAAATCGCTCCAGTAGAATAAAAGCATGGAAGCCAGACGGGGCTAAAAGATGGGCAGAACAGGCAGGAAGCTACTGGGAAGTTTAGATATGAGATAACTGGAGTAGTGGGATCTGGGGCTATAAATGTGACTCTGATTCTTTCTCCAGATACATTTCTCTTGCATGGCCCTGTAACATTTTCTTTCATTTGAAGTTAAAATCAGCTCTCTATGATGGACAAATATATTCTCTGTGTTCTAATAGGCTTTCTGTGCCCTTTTAGGCCCTTTATAAAAAACTCTCCAGATTCTTTTTTTGTTTTATATAAATACAGTTGAATATTTAAATGTGTGGCATTTCTGTCAGTCAATGATCATGGGATAATCTTAGACTCCTATGGCCTTAATGGGGTTAGTTCCAAATTCCATGATGTTGGAAATATCTATTGGAAGCACAATAGCAAAAAGAAAGTATAGGCCAATATAAGCTGTGAGAGCTATTTTCTTTTTATAAATTTATTTATTTTATTTTCGGCTGCGTTGGTCTTCGTTGCTGTGCACGGGCTTTCTCTAGTTGAGGTGAGCGGGGGCTACTCTTCGTTGCGGTGCGTGGGCTTCTCATTGCAGTGGCTTCTCTTGTTGTGGAGCACGGGCTCTAGGGGTACAGGCTTCAGTAGCAGCGCCACCAGGGAAGCCCCGTGACAAGTATTTTAAGTGAGTCTTTTTAAACTAACACGGTAATACTTGTCATTGTGTTTGGTAGGAATTATAGAAAACATATAGTTTAAGTTTCTGACTTAGAGTCAATTCCATCTCTGTCATGTATACTAATTCATATTAATTAGCCATACCCATGTTCAGGCTACTTATCCACTCCAAGGCTTATTATTTTTCAACTCTGAAAGCATGGGAAAATAGCTGTCTTGCTTGCTTCTCAGATCAATCAACATATGGAAAAACACTTTGTAAACTTTAATGTACTCTCAGAATAAATGGCTTTGATTATAATTCTAAGGGCAAATAGCTAATTAGTGACAGAGCCAGGATGAAAACTCGGGTCTCCTGACTTTTAGCCTAAGCATATGACAATTTGTTCACTTTTATGTTGAATTTTTTTCTGTATACACTTCACTCAGTTTCAAAAAGAATGTAGTCCAGATGCTTTCTTTTCCCATAGCAAATTAACTTTGTCATATATAATATATATATATACACACATGTGCATGCACACACACGCACACACACACACCATCTCTCTTCCTAATTCTAACCACTCTATTTGGTACTTAGAAAAATCCACTGAAGCAGTGGGCTGAAATTTATCTTAAAATAATCTACAAAGAGAAAAAAGGGTTTGTCTTTGAAATGATTAATAGAATTCTCAACTTTGCCTTAGCATTAGAATCACCCATGGAGTTCTTAAAAAAGTTTTGGTGTCCAAGCCTCATCAAATCAGGATATCCTGAATTTCCCTAAGTGATTGAACCCAAACCCATGGATTTAGCTAAACAGCCAGAGGTGATTCTGATATGTGCATGAGTCAGTTGGTTCCCCCAGTCTCAGATTTATAAATTCATTCATCACAATTGATCTTTGCATATAAATGTATCCCCTTGACTTACCTTCTCCCTCACAGCTACTCCTCGCTATATGGTTGGAAATGCACACCATGCAAACCCTTTTGGATCCACAGTTACTGCATGTGTCCAGCCACTATGCTGGATACAGAGATGAAAGAACACAATTGCTGCCCATGATACCCCAGGGGTATGCATGCCCGGCCATAAAGAAATGAACCTAATAAGAGTGTGATATTTGCAGTGATATACATATGTAAAAGTCCAGAAATATTAAGGAGCAGGGAATGCTTGGTTGGAGAGGGGAAGCAGAAAGAAAAGTCTTCACAGGTGAGGCAAACTTTGGGCAGGATTTAAAGGATAAGTGAGAACTTTCCAATGAGTCAAACCAGTGAAAACAGAGAACAGGGAGCCTGTAGGAGAGGAGAGAAGGAAGGAAGATACTCTTGAAAGGGGTGGGGGCATGTTTAGGGAGTCACAAATAGCCTTGAGGCATGTGGGATCTTCATAAAGATAGGACTGAGAATGGGGGGGCCTTAGTGGATGAGAATGGAGAGGTCTGTAGGGAGCAGTCAAAAGGGCCTTAGATGTTTTGCTATGAAGTTCTACTCTGATGTTCTCAAAACACAGAATGGGGGCTTACCTGGTGGCGCAGTGGTTGAGAGTCCACCTGCCGATGCAGGGGACACGGGTTTGTGCCCCGGTCTGGGAAGATCCCACATGCTGCGGAGCGGCTGGGCCCGTGAGCCATGGCCACTGAGCCTGCGCGTCCAGAGCCTGTGCTCTGCAATGGGAGAGGCCACAACAGTGAGAGGCCCACGTACCACAAAAAAACAAAAACAAAAACAAAAAGAAAAAACACAGAATGGCTCTCCATTGTTCTTTTTCTAATGCTGTAAACTCAACTAACTAGATATCCCTAATAATATTTCTGAACTGGAAGAGATGTTTTGATGAAAGTGGCTCTATCTTCCATCTCCTTTCTGTAAAGGAGTCACAGATTTTTTTTGGAACCTCTGTCCATTTCTCTGTTGTCTTCCAAGGCAGGTTAACACTGAAGAGCCTTATCCTAAAGGCCCCTCTTCCCTCCATCCCTTCCATGCCAACACACAAGGTCTCTGGAATCCTCGCCCAGCTCTCATTTCTTGTGGGTGACAGCATCTTTGTTCTGAGGAGATCTGTTGAGATTGAAACAGGCTCTCCACCAGTTATTGGACAAGGAACAACATTCCAGAGAAAGAGAGGGGGCTTGGAATAAATAGGAAGAGGTTTTAAGGTTAGTCAAACCCCAGAAGACTCAGGACTGAGCTCCAGTTCCAGAGAAAACTAATGATCTGAGTTGAGATCATCAACCCAACTCAACCCTATGAGCAATGCACCTGCTGTAAGAGATGGGCAGAAACAGCCTCTCTTTCCATGTGTGATTGGCCCTGGGACCTGACTGCAAGTGAGTGGATATCAGACGTAGGATTGTGGAATTGAGTCTAGATCCCTGTTTGACCTGCCAACTATTACAGCCTGCCTTGGCTGTAGACTTGGCAGAAGACAGGTGTAGACTGATGGGAAGGGGTGGGGTGGCCAGACAGAGGCTGAACCCACATAGGAAGATCAAAATGAACCTGGACTGTTAATGTGCTACAGATACACACAGGTGCTCACCCAAGAAGTGTCCAGGTCACAGAAATAAGTTCTCTGGAGCTTGCAGGAGACACTTCTTCATATTCCAGGAAGTGAAAGAAGAATGGAAAAGGAGACATTGTTACTTAGAGTAGGGGTTAGGACTCTGGTGTCTGGCTGATTTGATTCAAATCTGAATTATTTTATCACTGTTAATATCTATATCCCTCCAGGGCAAAGGCTGTGTCTATCTTAATCATCCTGATATCCCAACAACCACCACAGAAAACAATCAATTTCTGTTGACTTACTTTATTTTGTTTTATTTTATTTTTTAGTGAAATATAGTTGATTTACAGTGTTGTGTTAGTTTCAGGTGTACAGCAAAGTGATTCAGTCATACATACCTACATACACATATATTTATATACACACATATATCTCTTCCTTTTTAGGTTCTTTTCCATTATAGGTTATTACAAGTTATTGAGTATAGTTCCCTGTGCTATACCATAGGTTTTTTTTGTTGGTTATCTATTTAACATATAGTTGTGTGTATATTTTAATCCCAAGCTTCTGTTTTATCGCTCCCCTCTCTTTCCCCTTTGATAACAATAAGTTTCTTTTCTATGTCTGTGAGTCTATTTCTGTTAGGTAAATAAGTTCATTTATATCATTTTTTTTAGATCCCACATATAAGCAATATTATATGATATTTGTCTTTCTCTGTCTGACTTACTTCACTTGGTAAGTAAGTGAAGTTCCATCCATGTTGCCGCATTGTTGACTTGTTTTAGAAGTTAATTCTTGGAGATTTTTATTGTCTTCAGACATTCCTTTCCTTCTCTGTAAAATGGAAGTGGAAAATGCTTACCACACTCATGTGAAGATTACCTGATTAAATGCATTAAAGTCCCTAACAGAGTGCCTACCTCTTAGTAGTGGTAATGTGCAAACAAATGTTGTTTGACTTCTCTCTTTCACCTTCTTGCATTCCTGCGTAATTTATGTAGAATAGTCAGGGAATCAGGTTGTTTGTTATATGACAATTGACCACCATGTGTATCTCCTGGGAAAGATTATGGGACAGTATAATAATCTGTGTTCTGGTAAATAACTGACATTCATTTGTGAGGTAGTTGACTGAGAAACTGCCTTATACTTTAATCTCCGCTCAGTAATGATCTAAGTACCTTGCATTTAGCAGAGACTCAAATTTTTATGGATTGAATGGTTTAGGAGATCTTTGAAATTTTTACTCTTTTGTTTTTAGAATTGAGCATATTTGAGTAAATGAGTTTGCAAGTATTAGGTGAGCTGGGTTAGGTGAGTGGACAGGAATTAATAAGGCTCATTCCCAATTTCTAGTATGGTGTTGGTATTCTTTTTTTCCAAAACATTCTATGATATTCCTTCTGACTGCAAGGATTTGGGGAAAAAATTCTGTTTTAAGCGAGATTAAAAAGACTAACAACTTCTGGCAAGGTGTTCATGTTTACAAAGTCATGAAAAAAACTTAAGAAATTAGTCAAGATCACACATTGATGAAAACTGCTAGTTATCAGGAGTGACTGAAGCAGAGAGGCAACTAATTGCACTTTTAGCAAGAATAGTCAGAGCAAAGAGGGAAAACAGTCCCCCAGGAGATGTGTTATAATTCAGATTTTGGTGGGTACAGTTTGTGGACCGAGGAGGGGATAACAGATCTCAAGGATCCGGGAAGGATTTGGAGAGAGAAGCAAATAGTATGGAGTCAAAGATGATTCCAGAGATGTGACATTAAAAGAACATCTATAGTAATGAGGAGTTTAGTGAAGATTGCTTTGGTGAAGGGAAGGGTGAGGAAGCGAAAAGGAAGTTTGTCGTTTATGTTTTAGACCCATGGACTCTGAGTAAGTTGCAGAGGCAGCATGCAAGTATGTCAAGTGCTGGTGAGGAGTTTCCATTTTCAGCCAGAAATATGGGATGGGTCCACAGCCAGAAGGAAGTGCGGGAAGATGAATAGTAGGTGTTAGTCGAAGCCATCAAAAGTCTTCCAGAGAAATTAAATAAAGGACACGTTATGGAAGTCTGAGAACTGGGAACACCCATCTACAGGACAGAGAGGAAAAGCTCTCTGTGTAGAAGCAATAGGATTGAGAGGTCTTATTCACAGAGGCAAGAGGACCAAGTCTTCTATCATATCACAGAAGTCAAAATAAAGAGAACATCCAGAAGGAGGGGTGGCCAGTTGGGATACCAACGGAATTGTCAAGAGGCCTAGAGACCAAGAGACCAAGAAAAGATGCATTGGCACCCAGCCAGTTGCTTTCAATACCAAGATTCTTAAATGCCATTGTGACTTTCATAAAGGCGGCTCAGTTGACAGGTGACATGGATGCCAAAGAAATATCAGGAGAATCAGTTAAAAGGAAATGGGAACACAGTCAAAAACATCTCTCTAGCAGTTTGGCTGTGAAGGGAAGGAGACAAGCAAAAGTAGTGAGTAGGGCCACTTAAAAATCATTTCAGGATTAGAAAAAGCAACATATTTGAAGACAGTTCAAATTGAGGGGAAAACGTGGAGATACTAAAATTAAGAAGTACCATAAAGAAGAAAAATCCTTCAAGAGCCAGACAACAGACTCAGGGAAGAGGAAAACTGGCCCCTTCCTGAGATCAGTGACCAGAAGAGGTAAAAGTTATATTATTTAACCTTTGAAAATACCGTACATCCTTCAGGGTCTGTATAAACAGTTTTTCATTTCAATATTTTTCCTTAGGTTATTAGACCTTCATAGGGACTCTGTAAAAAAAAAAAAAAGAAAATTTATTATTTCCATCCTACATTGTATAAACAAAGTCTTAGATCAGGTAGGTAAATTAATCAAAATCCTATACCTGGAAAGTGGTAGGGTTAGGCCAGAATCTCAGATCTCCTCATCTAAGACAGTAGACAAGAGCCAAGTCTTCTCCCTGTGCCTCACATATGTCTGCACTTACGCTGAAATGTACATCAAAGATGAGAGTGATATGGTTGGATGGCCTCGAGCTGTTAAATAAGATGGGGTGTGTGTGTGTGTGTGTGTGTGTGTGTGTGCGCTCATTGGAGGATGATATAGATGGAATTGTGTCCCCACCCACCCAAAGACATGTTGAAGCCCTAACCCCTTGCTACCTGGAATGTGGACTTATTGGAAATAGGATCTTTGCACATGTAACGAAGATGTAAATTAAATGATGGCATAGTGGAGTAGAGTGGGCCCTTAATCTAATCTAAGTGGAGTCCTTAGAAGAGAAGAGACACACAGGAAGAAGACAGCCATATGTGATGATGGAGGTAGAGGTCAGAGTGATACGTCTACAAGCAAGGAATGCCAAGGACTTAACAGCAAATACCAGAAGCTAAAAGAAGCAAGGAATCATAATTCCCTGTAGGCTTCTGAGGGACCATAGCCCTGCTGGCACCTTGATTTCAGACTTCTGGTCTCCAGAAGAATGAGACAAGAAATTTCTGTTGTTTTCAGCTACCCAGTTTATGAGACTTTGTTATTATATCCCTAGGAAACTAATATGGAGGGATTTAACTTAGATGGGTTTGGTGAAAACCTGAGCAGAAAAGAGAAAGTGTGAGTGACTGAAGTGGAGGTTAAGTGTGGGATTTCGCAGAGGAGTGTAGGTAGTCCTGGGGTGAGTATTTACCATGGGCCAAGCCTGGCAGTCTAGCACTGTGGCTGAGCAGAGTGATTTTGTAACCAGACACAGATGGGTTCTGCCTCTCTTTAGCTGGGAGACACTGAAATGTTATTTAACGTTGCTAAGGCTCTGTTTACTTATTTGCAAAATAGACATAATAATCCCTACAGCATGGAATTATTATGAAAAATAAATGGCATGAGACATGGAAGGTGTTCACCACAGTGCCTTTTAGTGCTCAATAACTTTAGGTGAGTTGGTTGTAATAGTGTGAGTTATTGTTTATGTTGTTACCAGCATAACAACATATGTTGTTTATATGCCTTTTTCTAGCACCGTTTTTATGTGGAACTACAGAGAGTAGAGGCAGAAAACATTGAGAACAAATTCAAGCATTGAAGTATATTTGTCCATCAAAGGTATCATGATGCTAAGGGCAGTTGTGGTGTTAGTAATAGCAGCAATAGCAGAAGCAGCAGCGCTAATAGTAGTAGCAGTAGTAATACAAGGAAGAAGATGAGGAGGAAGAGGAACGGTGCTTTTAGATTACTATGTTCCAGACATTCTTCCATGTGCTTTGCATATATTAGCAAGAACGTGAAATGTTGTAGAGTGGAGAACGTTGACATTTGGAATCCAAGACTGAGAACAAACTCAGTTGTAACAAAGGGCAGTGTTTTGGTCTCAAGTAGAAAAACTGAAAGTAATTCCAGGTAACAGGGATGAGATGGAGGACAAGATCAAACATAAAAAATGGTAATGAATAAAAAGGTAATCGTTGAAGATAAGACACACAAAGTGCATCATTTGTGTAACACAGCAATGTATTATGTTGACGATTTTTTCCTATTATGTGATGGCTATGGATGCCTGTGGATGGTGTAAAAAATGTCAAGTATATCATTATTACTAATGATAAGAGTGATAGGTGCTATTTTTTGAGCACTGACTATTTTCTTGTTGTAGCATTAAGGATATTGTGAGTATTCTTGTGAGTATTTTCTTGTTGTAGTATTAAGGATATTGTGAGTACAGTTCTTAAACCAACCCTCTGAGCTAGTGTTTTGTGCCCCAAAGATGCTGCCTCAGATCTGCTCAGCCTCACGCATCTCCAGAGCCCTTGGTTACTGATTCTACCCTGGTTGCCTCTGCAGTGACCATTCATTGGCTCCAACCAACATCACAGTGGCACAACCCAACAGCACCTGAGCTGCTTCCTGTGCTGCTCACTCTTCACCTCCTACCCTAGCACTTCCTAATAATCCCTGAGATGTGTAGTGTCATAGAACCGGATCGGTGTCCATGTGTGACAGTCCTGAAGTCTAGAGGATTTAATGCCATGTAGAATGAACCTATAACCGTTTGGGAACGGGAGTCAGCGAATGTATTTGTCTCCCTTCCTATCTGTTGAGTGATTTTCCTGTGAACCAATTGCTTCATAAAGACTTTTCAGTAGTCTTCTTGGGAAATAAGAATCTCCCAATTTAGAGCAGTTGGTTGCTCTTGATCACAAGTAGTGGCTAGTGACACACCCTCATATTGTTTCTCTATCCTTCTCTGTCCCACAACCTTTTCTCTCACTTCTCTTCTGCTCCCCTGTTATTTATCTTCCCAATAAATTAGTAGTGCATAGGCATTTACCTTTCTAGAGAACCCAGACTAAGATAATGGTACCAGGATGGGATGGTTATAATGTCTGTTGTGTAGGAGTATCCCTGTCTTATGGCCTTCACCTGTGCATAATTGGGATGAGCTGCAGGTGGAAGGTGACACATGGATTATGCAGTGGTTGTGGTGATGGGCCAGAATGGACACAATGACACTTATAAGGATTGTAGAGTATTATGGCTTCTGTTAACAACACTGGTAGCCTTGACAACAGAAAATGATAGGCTAAGGGCAATCTACTGCTTGCGTAAGTCGTGCTATAAAACCTGGAATGCCTTTATAGCATCTTTTAATGAGACTCTCATCTTCTGTAACTACAAGGCATATGTTACTGAAAATCAGGCAGAGTCTACTATAAGGATAACAAAACTGTACATAAACCTGAATATTCCCCTTCAATAAATCACCTTTGAGAATTAGGCCTTGATAGAAGAAGAATCGACAGTGAAACCTAGGATATGGGCATTTGGATAGACATGCCTGGGAGTCTTTAATCTTCAAAGTTCCCTGGATTCTTCACGCTAGCAGAAGTAACCCTCCTTCCACCTGCTGCAGGAGAACAGACTCTTCTTGCCTAGAAACTTCCAATCTCTTCATCTGAAGAAGAAGCCTTGCAAGATAATGCTTATCCTCCTCAAGATCTCGCCCTTTCCCTCTGTTGCCTCCAGATCAATAATTAGAGTTTGGTTTTAGCACAGCTGGATTAGGGAAGTACAGTCTTGCTCCAGGACAGTATGGTCTACATGTGAAAGGATTTGCAGGACCTTCCTATTGTGTTTGAATGTAAGAACTGAGGGAATCTGTGTGGGAGTCCGTTTTGAGTAGGTGAGTTTGGGGTAGGGACAGACATTTAAAACTGGATAGGGGAGAATGTATTGACTTGGAAGCACTCACATGAGACTCTGAGTTTAATATTCTGTTAAAAACACATAGAGTAGGGCTTCCCTGGTGGCACAGTGGTTGAGAGTCTGCCTGCTAATGCAGGGGACACGGGTTCGAGCCCTGGTCTGGGAAGATCCCACATGCCGCGGAGCAACTGGGCCCGTGAGCCACAACTACTGAGCCTGCGCGTCTGGAGCCTGTGCTCCGCAACAAGAGAGGCCGTGATAGTGAGAGGCCCGCACACTGTGATGAAGAGTGGCCCCCGCTTGCCACAACTAGAGAAAGCCCTTGCACAGAAATGAAGACCCAACACAGCAGAAACATAAATTAATTAATTAATTAAAAACTCCTATCCCCAACATCTTCTTTAAAAAAACAAACAGACAAAAACACACATAGAGCAGATTCTAAAAGTTTGCTGTATGCACCCTGTCAACAGGCCAAAGATGAAAAGTCATATGAACAGACACAATTGATGCAGAAAAAGCACTTGGCACCATCCAACAGCCACCCATGATAAAAACTCTCAGAAAGTTAGCAATGGAGAATTAGTTCAACTTGATCGAGGGCATCTACCTAAAATGTATAGCTAATATAATATCATAAATAATGACAAAAGACTGAAAGCTTTCCCCTAAAACTGGGAATAAGGCTAGGATGTCTGCTTTCACTGTTATTATTTAGCATAAAACTGGAAGCTCTAGCAAGCACAGTAAGGCAAGAATGGCAAGAACAGACATATAGATTGGAAAGAAAGGAAATTTTTCCTATTTGCAGATGCCTGATTATCTACATAGAAAAATTCCATATAATCTGCTCCCCCCCTCCAGTAAATCCTCCAAGAACTAACAAATGAGGTCAACAAGATTGCAGGATACAAGGTTAACACATGAAAAGAAATCACATTTCTATATACTAAAAACGAGCCTGCTGAAACTGAACTTAAAAATATAGTGCCAATTATAATTACTCCAAAGAAAATAAAACACTTAGGTAGACACTTAACAAAACATATACAAAACCTGAATGAACATGCTGATGGTAGAAATCAAAGAAGATCTAAAATGGAGAGACATACTGTGTTCATGGATTGGAAAACAATTCCAATTGTAAAGATGACAATATTCCCCAAATTGATCTACAGGTTTAATGAAACACCCATCAAAATCTTAGCAAAGGTTTTTTGTAGTTATTGAAAAAGGCCATTGTAAAATTTGTATGGAAAGGCATAGGTCCTAGAGTAGCTAAAACAATCTTTTTTTTAAAATTTATTTTTTATTTTTGGCTATGTTGGGTCTTCATTGCTGCGTGTGGGCTTTCTCTAGTTCCAGCAAGTGGGGAACACTCTTTGTTGCAGTGTGCAGGCTTCTCATTGCAGTGGCTTCTCTTGTTGTGGAGCACAGGCTTTAGGCACGCGGGCTTCAGTAGTAGTGGCAGGTGGGCTCAGTAGTTGGGGCTCGTGGGTTCTAGAGCACAGGCTCTGTAGTTGTGGAGCACGGGCTTAGGTGATCCGCAGCACGTGGGATCTTCCCAGACCAGGGCTTGAACCCGTGTCCCCTGCATTGGCAGGCGGATTCTTAACCACTGCACCACGAGTGAAGTCCAGCTAAAACAATCTTGATGAAAAGAATAAAATGGGAGGAATCACTCTAGCCACTTTAAGACTTATAGTTACAGTAATCAAGACAGTGCGATTTTGGCGGAGGGATAGATGCATAGATCAGTGGAACAGAATAGAGAACCCAGAAACAGACCCACATAAATATGCTTAACTGATTTTGACAAGGTACAAAAGCAATTCAATGTAGGAAACCTTTTTAACAAGTGGTGCCAGAGCGATTGGACATCCATAGGCAAGAAAATGAACTTTAACCTATACCCCACACCTTATTCAAAAATTAACTGAGTTTTTAGCCTTGGCATCAAAAGCATGAGCCATAAAAGGAAAAAATGATGAACTAGACTGCATTAAAACTAAAAACTTTTGCTCTGTAAAAGATTATATGAAGGGGATGACAAGACAAGGTGTAAACCGGGAGAAAATATTTGCAAACTACATATCTGACAAAGGACTTTAATCTAGAAGAACACTCACAACTCAATAGTAAAAACAAACAAACAAAATCAAACTATCCAGTTAGAAAATGGTCAAAAGACATAAAAGACACTTAACTGAAAGGGATATACATATGGTAAATAAGGACATGAAAATATTGTCAGCATCATTAGCCATCAGAGAAATGCAAAACAAACAAAAACCCACAATGGGATATCTCAACATACTGAATGGCTAAAATAAAAAATAGTGACAACACCAAACGCTGATGAAGATGAGGAGAAATTGGATCACTTAGTCAATGCTGATAGTAATGCAAAATATAGATGATAGATAGATAGATAGATAGATAGATAAAAGGTAAGTAATTGTAGTAGACACCTGCAGTTTTAAGAAATAATACAGAGAAATCCCATGTATGCTTTACCCAGTTCTTCCTTGTGGTAACTTCTTGCAAAACAATAGTCCAATATCACAATCAGAATATTCACACTTATGTAATCCACTGATCTCAGATTTCTTCAGTTTTACTTGTACTCATTTGTGTGTGTGCAAACAAAAAGTAAAAATCTGCAGAGTAGATCCTTACAGCTTCTGCACATCAAAGGCCTACACTAATGAGATAGAAATGCCTTTGCTGAATATTGAGGATGGACTCAGAAGACTCAGGACAGTACAAATATTAGGATGAGTGGTGTCCCAGAGGACACTCCTTTCATTGTCAGTGGTTTTCAAACTTAACCCTGCACAGAATCTTTAGGTAGGTTTGTTAAACATCAATTTCTGGGCCCCATCTCCAAAGTGTGATTAAGTATGCCATCAAATCAGGGGTCCTAAAATTTATATTTCTAAAAAGCTCCCACATGATGTCAACGCGACGGTTCTGAGGTTCACACTTTGAGAGAACGCTACACTAAGGTGATAAGAAATGCATTGGGGACGGGGCGGCTCCAGGATCTTTGAGAAGTTCAGTGGTGGTTGTCCTCTGTAGGGTGGGTTGGACAGTGGGAGACATGAACATAGAAGTAAGCACCCTAGTATCAATGCTGCTGATGAGATTCCAGAATGACTGAGGCTAGGTGGCAGCACTTAACCATCAGAGGCAAGGAAGACGTACCTGATATAATTACTATAATGTGTAGGAAGGCTGGAGTGGCGATCATGGTGCCTTGACCTGCAGTGGTTTGTAGCAATGGCTAAGAGATCATGGGGCTTTTTGATTAAAGGAGAAGGTCTGCCCCATGAGTAGGACCCGTCAATGTCAGTACAAGTAGATGGGGTAAAGACCCGTCTGATCTTTCCCAAAGAGACTTAAAATAGGGCTGCTACGCATACAAAGACAAGGAAATGCCAGAACATTTAAGGATTATTAGACAGGGTTCCAAACACTAATATCAGGAGACCTGAAATACCTTCACACTCCTCCAGTTAGAGGTGGGTTGTAAGAAAACCAGGTATTAAATAGAATTTGACCCAAGTCCATCTCATAGTGGGTTCAGTGGGTATATGAAATTGGCCTGTGATTATTTCTTTGAATCCTGAATGTATAATTGGCATAGACTTATTAAGTAGCTTCCCAAATTGGTTACCTTTTCTGGAGAGCAAGGGCTCTTATGGTAAGAAGAGCTAAGTGGAAGACGCTGAAACTCCTCCTCCCAGCCAAGATAGTATCTCGGAAGCAACATTGCCATCTGTGAAGAACCTCAGAGATCTCTACTGTCCTTAAAATTTTTAATTATGCAGAGGTGGTATAATCCCTTTCCCTTATGAATACTTCTAGACCCTGCAAAAGCCAAATGAATTCTAGTAGATTATGGTGGCTACCAGAAATGTAACAGGTGGTAGCCATACCTGCATCTGTCTTACTGGATGTGTTATTTTTACTGACCATCAGTAGAGCCTCTGGTACTTGATGTGTGGCTTTTTTATACGGCATTTTATTCGATACTCTGGTACGTTGAATAATGGCCCCCAAATATGTCCATGTCTTAATCCCAGAAATCTATGAATGTTAATACATATGGAAAAAGGGACTTTGCAGATGTAATTAAGTGAAGGACCTTGAGATGGGAAGATTATCCTGGATTATCCAGGCCCAATCATGACAGCCCTTACAAAAGGAATGCAGGAGGAGTTGTAGTCAGAAAAGAAGGCCATGTGATGACTGAAGCAGAGATTGGAGTAAGTCACTTTGAAGATGGAGGAAGGGGCCACATACTAAGAAACACAGGAGTCCTCTGGAGACTAGAAGCTAAAAAGTCTAGAAAAGGCAGAGAAACAGATTCTCTTCTAAATCCCCCAGAAGGAATTAGCCCTTCTGACAACTTACCTTTAGCTCAGTGAAACTAATTACAGACTTACTTCTGGTCTCCAGAACTTTGAGAGAATAAATTTGCATTGTTTTAAGCCACCAAATTTGTGGTAATTTGTTACAGCAACCACAAGAAACTAATACAACCCCATTAGCAGGAAGGATTAAAGCAGCATAAATTATCCATTGTCTTGTCCCAGGGTTATGATAAATCTCCTGCCCTTGGTAATAATATAAAGTCCAAAATTAGATATATTGATAGATGGGAGATAGAGAGCTAGATAGCTAGGGACTGAGATATAAATAATTCAATATACTATTACATTGAATTGTCCTTAAGTTGAAGACATAATTTTGGTTAGACATAGTGAGTAGGAAATGGCAAATATTCTTGATGTTCTAGAGAGTTAAATATGTGACAGAATAGGAGGTGGTCTCAATAAAGATTTGGAGGGTGATGTATCAGTGAAGTTTTGGGGGATCTAGTGCTCTGCCACATGCTGGGACATCCTTCTAATTAGGATCAAGGGTAAGATGTCAGACCACTCACCTTCTACCACTAAAAGGCACGACACTTAGTCGGCTTTATAGGATTTTGGAAGCAGCGTAGTTCCATGTGTGAGAACACTGCTCTGTTTGGGAAACTGCAGGGTTCAAGTGGAGCCCTGATAGATAAAAAGTTCTGCAAGAGGTTTACTGTGCAGTGCAAGTCTCCCTTCCACTCGTGACATTTAACCCCAGAAATCTGATGGTGTCAGTTGTTTCTGTGCTAAAGAATGATGCTGCATTGTTTCTGTGGCAAGCCCTATTAAGAGAGTCACTGTTCACACCTCAGGATTTTGAATGGCAGAGAAATACTTGCCATTTGGAAAACAATTCCTTCCATGTAACTGAGATCTAGTGGAGACTGAGCATCTGATTACAGGACACCAGTGAGGTGTGACTGGAGCTGCCCATTATGAGCTAGGAATTATCAGATACATCAATTCACATAGTTGGTAGGAATCATTTACATGGTGCAAATGGCACACTTGGGATTGGGGATTGGCTGGTCCAGAAGCCATGAGTAAATTACATAAATGTTTGGATCAGAGCCTCACATCACCTGCTTCTGTTGTATTAGCACCTCTCCCTGACTCATACCCATGCCCTCCTGGCCAGCTTCCTACCCTTAGCCAACAGAAGAGAATAGGACTTGGGCTTTGTTCACAGATGGGTTAGCACAGCATGTTGTTGCTGGCTGAAAACAAACTGTTGCCCCACAATAGCTTCACTATAAATGATCAGGGGATAAAATTAGTTACTAATTTTTTTTAGAATGCGTACAGATAATTAGAAGGGGGGAAAAAACGATCAGGGGAATAAGATGATGGTTAGTCAATGGAATTAAAAAGCCAATGCCTTCTCATGTCGAGTAGACCAGCATAGGAAACATATTCTCACTATGAGAGTAATGTAGAAAAAGCATTCTGTAAGAGAAATGCAAGGTGACTTTGGTAGACAGGTTGAAGAAAGTGAGAAGAAAGAAGATAAGGAAGAAGAAGAGGAAGGAAAAATTAAGAAATGATTACTTAGAACCATTAGGAATTTCCCTAACATACTGGTGGCTGAAATATACAGTGCGGGTAGAAGTTATGAATAGGTAGGGTATGAACTGAAAGTTTGTGAGAATTGGGATGTAAATGACTACGATGAGAGACCTGGGCAGGGAGTAAACATGTGGAGCATTAGCTTGCAAAGAGGTAGGTGTAGAGCTGTTATCAGAAGCTGGACCCGAGTTCATTCACAGACATATATCTTATCCACTTGGTATCTGGATCATATCAAGAAAAGTCCACCATCTTGCACAGAGGCATATGAGCCAGATCCCACCCACCAAGTGAAGGAAAAACAATTTCTTACCTTTGAGTCTGCTATTGAGCAGAAACATGCTGCTTCTAGCTTATTTCTTGGCTAAACTATTTTCATTTTATTCTGCCGTCTTCCAGAGGACACCATTCATACCCTCAAATACATGAGAAACAGGAGTTCAGTTTTATGCTGCTAAACGAGATTGCCTGTTTAAAATCTATAACATCGTACCAGATTAAAAGTATATTCACTGACTAAAATATTGAAGATCGTGTTCTGAAATCCCATAGCTAATTTGTACAATAAGTCACATAGATGACCCTTAAAATAGAAACTGATGAAATCAAGGGTGTTTATATAGAATATAACAGAAGACCAGTACTCAATAGACGCAGACCTTGGTTCTGTTGGTAGAAGTAAATTCTTTAAAGGTAATAGAGCTTAAAATATCAATTTCCACCAAGGTCTCAATTACAAATAAATTAACAAAATGGAAATGAAAGGAAAAAAGAAAACTCTCCAAACCAAGCCACCATCATGCAAGAGTTTCCTAATTTATTTCCTGGTTACCACTGTCCCTTAACCCCTCAAAGAGTCCACTCTCACACCCCAGTAAGAGCTACCCTTTAAAGAATCTGGTTAGAATATGTATCTCCTCCTTCAAACCATGCAATTCTTTCCCTTCACATTAGAAATAACATTCAAACTCTTAAACCTGGTCCCAAGTCATGACCTGGCTCCAGCCTACCTCTCTCACCTCATAGTTGGTACCCTTCCCCTCACTCCAACCATACGTTCCAACTATACCGATGTTTCTTTTCTTATTTCTTTCTTTAAATCCTTTTTTAGGAAACTTATCACCCTTAGGTCTCAGCTTAAAGGATCATCTCAGAAAAGCCTTGTCCAACTTCCCAAACTATAGTAGTAACTATTCCACTGATAGCTGGTCCATATAATATCATGTTTTTATTTCCTTATTGGAATTTTCATTATCTGAAATTATCTTCCCTGTGTATTTATCTGTTTATTGTCTGCCTCCTAGTACTAGAATATGATCTCCAAAAGCGCAAAAGCCATTTTGTTCTTGTTCTCCATTATATTCCTAGAACCTAGAAAAGCTTTCAGAACAGATAGCCACACAAATATTGTTGAGTGAGTAAAAGAATGAACAAATGAATGAAACTAAGTATGTTTTATGCATTTCCCAGACTCTCTACTCCCAGGATTCCTACATTCATTACTGCTTTTTATTATTGGCTGGTCCAAAAGTCTTCTTAGCTATCAGAGGAAAGTGCCATTTAGTACAGAATGACCACCATATCTTTCAAGAAATGAAGGAAGTTATTGTATGCTGGTCATTTATTTTAATTATTACCTTGCTTTACGTGTTTTTTTGTTTGTTTGTTTGTTTGTTTTTGCTGTACGTGGGCCTCTCACTGCTGTGGCCTCTCCCGTTGCAGAGCACAGGCTCTGGACGCGCAGGCTCAGTGGCCATGGCTCACGGGCCCAGCCGCTCTGTGGCATGTGGGATCTTCCCAGACCGGGGCACGAACCCGTGTCCCCTGCATCGGCAGGCGAGCTCTCAACCACTGCGCCACCAGGGAAGCCCTACATGTTATTTTAATTATTATTATATATATGGAACTAGGGTCAGCAAACTGTAGCCCCTGGGCCAAATTTGACCCACCACCTATTTTTTGTAAATGAAGTTTTATTGGAACACAGCCAAACTCATTTGTTTATACATTTTCCGTGGCTGCTTTTGGGACACAGCGGCAGACTTGAAGAGCTGCAAAAGACAGTGTGACCCCCAAAGCTCAAAATATTGGCAACTTGGCCCTTGATACAAAGCAATATGGGCTCAAAGATAGAAATGGCATGAGAAAAAGACCTGTAAAACATCAGGGGAAAACTGAGAGCACTGACTAATGTTTGCTTTGGATAAAATCCAGGAAATTTGATAGTGATCACATTAGAAGTGTATCCTCGACATGGTCTTGGATTAGAGCGTGAGAGAGAAGCCTGCATTTCAGTTGTTGAGTCAGAAACCAGAACTATACTGGATAAAGACCAAGCTCCCCATTCAGGCTAGTCCTGCGTTCTCTTATTAGGAGATGTACACTCTCCTCAGGTTTGCATCAGGCCCCTGATTCCTACCTTTGTTAGCGTCTTCTCTGCACAGTCTTTAATGTAGGGAACATTGCCATCTTTGTGATGAATGGTCTCCCCCGTTGAATTGCAATTACAGGTTTTAATAGGTTCATTATTCCACCTAGTTTTTGGGTCCTGACAGCTATGCTGCGGAAACTCGTTGAATTGGCTTTACCTCAAGGCAGTCCCATAAGATCTTACCTTGCCATTCGGGAATCTTTTTGGCTGACTGACCAACTTAGCCCTAATTTCCATATTCTAACCTAAAAAAACAATAGTTTCATATATCCCTTTTGAAACATTTCACATTTTTTTCTACTTTGAATAAGATACTCTTCATATGAAAAGACAAAGACATGAGCCTATAAGTAAGTGTAGTGTACACTGAGCTTCTTATAAAAGAGGCTATAGAGTCATTGCAAAGTTAACCTTTACTATTTCCCTTAGCCTCTCTTTAGATCAATGAGGGAAGAAAGTGTGGAAGATCTTGGATATTACATTAATTCCTTTCAACCCTTTGTTCTTCTTGGTGCTGCAATTTTTAGGCTATGAAAGCAATAGTGCCCAGGGATAACATTTGGCTGCCTGCCTGTGATGGCATTATCTTAGTAAGGTCACCATGGTCTATGGCTAGGGACTTAGGTCTCTGGATGTCTCCCACAGGACTGACTCACACCAAATTCCCAAAGTTTTATCTGATAAAGAGATCAAAATGCCAATTCATCAAATTAGTATGAGAGATATAACAGCCAAGGAGACCAGAATAATCTTATCTCTTTGGTCAGCTTATTATCTTCCTGTAGGAGGAACTAAATGAGAAGACAAACAATAATCAGAAGATTGTTTGGTGAGTGTAGGATGAAAGCAGAGGGAGGAGAGATGCTGTTTAGAAGATTACATATTTGGCATTGGATACCCAGCTTCATCTATCTGTCACTGGGAGCTGCACCATCAGAGGACAAGAAAACCACATTGTGGGTCAAAGCAGCTTATCCTCTGAAAAGTCCTAGATGGATACCTCCAGTAATGGCCTCTAGAAAGCTGATTTTCTACACACATTTATTGAAATATTCTTGCTTTGGATATCGTCACTTAATTACTACATTAAATCCTACTCTTTCTGACATAGGGATGCTCATCCTCTGAAGGTGATATCTCTGTATTTTTTATTTGATTCATTGCATATTAAATTTATGAGCTTGACCCACAAAGTTCATGGATATCTCATTGCAGTCTTTTTATACTAACAATATATAGCATATAGCAGGGTCCTCCAACTTTAGCACTACTGACATTTTAGGCTGGGTAATATTTTGTTGTGAGGGGCTGTTCTGCACATTATAGGATGTTTAGCAGCATCCCTGTCCTCTGCTCACTAGTTGTTGATAGCAAGCCCCCTCCCTCAGTTGTGACAACCAAAAATGTTCCCCATGATTTCAAAATGTCTCTTGGGGCTCAAATCATTCCTAGTTGAGAACCGCTGGTATATAGGATAGATGGATGAAAGGAAAAGAAGTTAGCTTCTAACTCTTTTCCATAATCTGGAGCAAAAAGCCTTCAACCCAGCCAAGACAGATTCCAACTTCATACAATTGACCATTCAACTTTATTCCTCTGAGGTTGCCCTTACCATAATCAAGGTGTTTATAAAAAGCAAATCTTAACTCAGACCTTTTTTCCATAAAATTACTGTGTTTAACTATCTTTCCAAGCAAGTCACAATTTTCTCATATCTTCTTGGGAAGAAAATTTATAGCACCTTAGTAGACTTTTGCTCAGTTACACAGATCATCCTTTTTTTTTTTTTTTTTTTTTTTTTCAGTACGCGGGCCTCTCACTGCTGTGGCCTCTACCGTTGTGGAGCATAGGCCCTGGATGCACAGGCTCAGTGGCCATGGCCCACGGGCCCAGCCGCTCCGTGGTATGTGGGATCTTCCCAGACCGGGGCATGAACCCATGTCCCCTGCATCGGCAGGCGGACCCTCAACCACTGCGCCACCAGGGAAGCCCCAGATCATCCTATTTTTACTGGGAGAGAACAATATTTCAAAACATGAGATCTGTACAGTATCTATCAAAAAGCCCACAACTGCTTCAACTCTGAAACCTAACTAATGTGCATTTTAATTTCCTTTTATTGGAAAGCTGGGTCATAGAGCCTGGGATAGAAGAGATCTTCTAGTCCAACAACTTAATTTTCAAATAAGGAAAATAAATCTCAGAAGTAAATTGATGTGCCTCAAAACAATAATAAAAGGATGATTTGAGCTCAGGTTTTCTGACAACAGAATATGGTTTTATACTATATAATTCCACACTTCCACATATGTGCATAGGAGGTATTTGGGGGTTTCTACTTCAAGCAAAATAGAAATGATGGTTCATAGATTACGTATGTCTCCTACTCCTCTGCCCCGTAACCATACCTTGTTGTGCTTTTATAACATATTTCAATACATTTCTCCTGCCCATGATCAGTCCCCTGGCTGTATCTACTATGAGCATGAAGTGCATTGGGTTTGGATCAGGACCTTAAAGTTTTCTGGCCCAGACAAGTACTGTCATCTTAGGACATGAAGACTACCTCATCCATCAACTTATTGGAATTCTATGCCCAACATTAAAGAACTATTTCTTTGGCTTATGTCCTTGCAACTTGTTAAAATGGGAACAGTTTCTTATGAATGGCCCTGGTCTACAAAGCTTTAGTTCCTAAAAGATACACCCCTAGATCTCCTACCCAAATGCATGACCTAGTCTTAGACAGAAGTATTATCTCATTCTCATCCTCTATTTTAAAATATATCTCCCCATCCTTCGTTTCATCATATTTTTTTTTTTTTTTTTTTTTTTTGTGGTATGCGGGCCTCTCACTGTTGTGGCCTCTCCCGTTGCGGAGCACAGGCTCCGGATGCGCAGGCTCAGCAGCCATGGCTCACGGGCCCAGCCGCTCCGCGGCACATGGGATCCTCCCAGACCGGGACACGAACCCGTATCCCCTGCATCGGCAGGCGGACTCTCAACCACTGCGCCACCAGGGAGGCCCCGTTTCATCATATTTAAATCATCTATATCCCTGCCCTTTTTTTCTCTAAGCTATGCCCCAACCCTGTTAGTTCTCCAGAATTACAAAAAGAGTAGTCTTTCCAACAGAAGGTGTACATTATTTTCACTGCAAATTACCAACAGCAGCCAAAAGCCCTTTGCCAAAAGAGCTATCTTCTGAAAGTAGGACTACAAGATCGTTTTTTTTTTTTCCAGAAATGATTAGATTTTCCCTACCAATCAAAAAGTCCTAAAGCAAGCCCAGTGATGCTTATATTTGGGGAGAATTGAGCAACCTGGATGGGGCATTGTATTTACCTGCATTCAAGCCCTAGGAGCAGTTCTGCATTTCTATGTCAGTTTCCCTTTTACAGGAAGGAAGAGGGCAATTAGCCAGATAAAATATAATTATTGCTGAGGTATATATCATTCATCTTGAGCTAACGAGATCATTTCCAGAAAGATTTTGTTAGCAAAAGTGAGAAAAGGGAAGGACTGTAAGGAGAAAGGTCAGAAAAGGAAAATAACGCAGTGCATGGAAAATTCTATGTGTGAAAATACAAGCTGTGTAAGCACATACTGAATTCAGGTGAGAATTTCAGAGAATGTTTTGCTGTGATGTTAGCAGTTTGAAGGGCCAATGAATGCTCTTTTTAAATGTATTTGTTAATTTATTATTTTAAAATTTATTTTTAATCAATCTGACTTTGAAACTTGGCATTTCCACCATCCATATTAGGATTTGGTCTCTAGAGTCAGGAAAATCAGGTTTTAAAATACCAGCTCCACTCCTTATTAGATATGGGACTGGTACAATTTCTTTAATTATTCTAAAATTGCATTTCCTCATCTATAAAATGGAACCAATCCATTAACAGAGTCTGGCTTAGATACTCAATAAAGGCAAAAAAGATGAATAAATGGATATGTGGGTGGGTGGGTGGAAGAATCTGAAACTCTGGGCCCATCAGAAGAAAAAAAATATCATCTGAATTCTTACATAAAGAAAGCAGCTTTGTTTTGTTCGCTCTCATCGACAGTGAGAAAGAACTAAGAGTTCATTCTTCAGGAAGGGCATGAGACCTTAGCTATCAGTATTGAAGAAAGTACAAGTTCACCTGTCTTGAGTGTTTTTGCTCTAAGGAAGTGGAAGGCTTTTATTGAAGTTGTGGCACACGAATTGCCTAAGAACTTTGTTCTGGATTCTGAGCACCTCAAATAGATTGATTTTCTCTCTAAAGAAGCAAGCCCTTGAAACTTGCTATGTGATACTACAGACACCTCTTCCTGAGCTCAGTGGCCAGGCAGAGCCCAGTCTAGCCATGGAGCTGGCCTTCCATATCCATTTCAACAAAATTAGAAGGCTTTCTTTTTCTGAATCAGTAACTGGCTGGCAGAAGACATGGCACAGGGACATCTCGCAGGGTACTTTGGAGGAGCAGGCAATCTAACTGTTGATGAAGGGGCCACAGCAGCTCATTATGTAGAGGAATTTTCCTCTCTGCAGCAGGAAGGTAAGGAGTTGTGCTTCATGCTGGTGAGCTGATTGTTCAGCTCATTCCAGTTAGTACTGTATCCAAATGGAATAATGTATTTTTCCTTAATTCTTCCAATTATCCAAATACTCAGTGGGAGAATGCATTCTTTCCTTCCAAATGGAAGCACAGAATTCCTCTTTGCTGTGAGGCCTGGTGATTAGTGCTACCAGATTAACGCTGCCTGCAATTCTGCTGGAGGTGTAGCATTGGTTGCCAGCGTGCAATTGCCCATCAGTATCACTAATTAAAGAGGGGCTGCACTCCCTCTCCCTTGCTTCCTTAACGACCTCACTACACAGTGAATCCCATCTGGAAGATGCTTACAAGTCCCCTAGCACATATAGTTGTACCCAAGATAGGGTTTAGGGCTCCTGCCAATAGGTCAGATGTCACACCTTGGGGTGGAGAGGGCACCCTGATTGGAAGGGAGGTAGGGAGAGTGGATTTGGAGGCAGTTTTCCAAGCAAAGAACAACAAGTATTGACTGTGTGCCTCTGATTCAGTGCTACAGATGAGTAAACAATAAGTGTCCTTAAGGGGCAACAACAAAAAAAGCAGGTCAGCCAAAGAGCATACATCTCTATCCACCACAGCCCGATGGTTCTGACAGGGGTCTCTGAAGGAGGTAGTACATTGAATCAGCAAAACTTCACTTAACCCTGACAGTTTGATGGCCCTGCTGTGGAGAGAGTGACAGATGTTGCAACAGTAAGAGCAGTATACTTTAAATGCAGGCAACATGGGGCTGTTTTTTGTTTGTTTTGAGTTGCAAATCCCAAGGCAAAAGAGGCAGGGGTGTGAGAAAAAGAGGTAGGGATTAGATTTGAAGAGTCTCCACGGTAAAAATATTTGATGAGAATTTAACACTGGAAAATTAACCAAACCAAAAAAACTAACCAACCAACTAGGGTTTTTGTTTGTTCCCTTTTATGAAGTGATCTACAGAGAAGCTTAGCTGGGAAGGAGGGACCTCAAACAATGTCCCCAAGGCAGGGGAATAGGGAATAAGGCAACCCAGAATGATTGAATGTTTAGCTTTTGCATTTAACCCTAATTGCATGAATGAATTAAAGTCTTCTAACTGAACTTTGTGGATGGACCCCTGACCTCAAGAATCTTACACTAAAGAATTTTTTTAACAGCTTTATTGAGATATAATTTACATCCCATGAATTTCATTCATGGTGAGTATAAGATTCAAGGATTTTTAGTACATGTGTACAGTCCACCATCACCACCACAATCCAGTTTTGGAATATTACCATCATCCCAATTTCCTCATGTCCACCTAGAATCAACCTTCCCACACCTCCTCCCAGCCCCAGTCCAGGCAACCACTAATCTTCTTTCTTTTTTTATAGATTTTGGACAATTCATATAAGTAGTACCATGTAATATGTAGTCTTCTACATCCGACTTATTTTACTTAGCGTAGTGTTTTTGAGATTCATTCATCTTACAGCATGTCAATTCTTTTTTCTTATCTTATGGTGGAATAGTGTTCTGTTGCATGGATATACCACACTTTGTTTATCCATTCATTAGTCGATAAACATTAAGATTGTTTCCAGTTTGGTGATATTATTCATAAAGCTGCCACCCTCAGATCTGCAGTTCTAGGGACCATCCATATCTTCTTGTACATGGGCCATTATTATATTTTTCAACTCCAGAATTTACATTTGGCTCTTTTCATAATTCCCAATGCTTTGTTGAGATTTTCTATTTGTTGATTCTCTGTCATCATGTTTAATCTTTTAAACATAGTTTTCTTTAGTCCTTTGAACATATTTTTAATAGCTACTCTGAAGTCTTTGTCTACTAATTCCAACATATGGGTCCACTCAAAAAGATTTTCTAGTGACTTCTTAAAATTTTTCTGTGTTACATTTTCCCTTTTTTTTTGCATGTCTCATAATTTTTATTGAAAGTGGGAATATTTTAGACAATGGATGACAGTAATCGAATTGAATTCTGATATGTCCTACCTATGCAGAAATTTTTGTTTCTTTAGTCTTTTTGTTTTTTTTTTAATTTCATTTTGTTTTTAGTAACTTGCTATGAATAAATCTACCAAATCTATTTCCCTTGTGTGACTTCTGTTTCTACTCAATTTTTTTTTTTTTTTTTTTTTTTTTTGCGGTACGCGGGCCTCTCACTGTTGTGGCCTCTCCCTTAGCAGAGCGCAGGCTCAGCGGCCATGGCTCACGGGCCTAGCCGCTCCGCGGCATGTGTGATCTTCCCGGACCGGGGCATGAACCCGCGTCCCCTGCATCGGCAGGCAGACTCTCAACCACTGCGCCACCAGGGATGCCCTCTACTCAATTTTTTTAAATTTAAATTTTATTTTATTCATGGCTTCCTAGGGGTCACACTATTCTGCATAATTTACTGATCAAACAATGACATTTGAAAAGCTGTGCTAAACACCTCAATTCAGTAAGTCTCTACCCTCTGACAATGGATTTGTGTATATGTGGGGGAGGACATTCACATTCATACAGTTTTTAAGCCAGCTCCAGCTTTTACTTTCTGCAGGTCCTGTTGCACATGTGTGAGGACAGAGTCAGACACCAGCATGTAGACAATTTAGATTCTCTTTGGTCTGTTTTGCATGTGGGCACAGCTTTCTTTTCAACTAGGGACCAGTGGGAAAGTTATCAAGACCCCTTTTTGCTGTGTCATTTCTCAGATTTCTAAGTTTCTGTCTACTCTGCCACTTTCTTACTTGCCCAACTAGGTCTACACCTCTGATTAACTGAACAACTAGTCTTTCATTCTTTTGTGACAGAAATAGCTAACATTACTGACAAAGCTGTTAGTATAGGGTATTTTTTTTTTTCCTGCTTGCTGCAAATAAAGTCAACCCTCTCCATCAGTGAAGCTTCTGGTTTTTATGAACTGGCCCATTCTGGTGGAAAAAATGGCACAGGCTTTCAATTTTTACCCAAAATTCAGTATTTTTTCCATGAATAATTTCTTCCCAACTTGGTGTATGCATTTGGTTAATTTCCAAAGCCCTGAAATTGTGTGTGTGTGTGTGTGTGTGTGTGTGTGTGTGTGTGTGTGTGTGTTTTACAATTTTGTCCAGCGTCATAGCTGATTTTGGGGGAGAAGATTTGCTGAGAGGATTTGCCATATTAGAAGTTTTGTCTCAAAAAGTTATTTTTGAGAGAAGGAATGAATGAATCATCAGTAAAAATGTAGCTATCATAGATCCCCCATTTAAAGAAATTGACTTGCTCATCCTTTTTATTATGTGATATCAAGTCCCCTCATGACTTTAATTCACATCTTGGAGTACTAACACCCCTTTTAATATTTAGTCCCCCAAACTGGATGCAGTATTGCGGGCATGGTCTCACTCATTCAGGTAGTTGTAACTTACCCATATAGAATGGATTTACTGAGAATCTGTCATTCAATAGTAGTAAATAAGAAACAATAAAAGTTAATCTTTTCAATAGATTTCAATAGATTCATTTGGGCTCAGGCAGAGGATCCATGATGGGAAAGTAGTTAAACACTAGATTAAGTTTCCATAGGAGAAATTTGGGATTGATATTTTAACTATCTTTATCCTTAATCTTTAATGGTGGCAATAGAAACCTCCACAGGGGAAAAAGGAGAGTGTAATAATGTTGATAAAAGCCAGCATTTCCTGAGAACTTTTCATGTTTCAGGCATGATTTTAGGTGTTTTACAGGTAATAGCTTTTTGATCTCTGCAACCCTGCTGATGAAAAAACTGAAATCAGCTGGAGTAATCAACCTGGCTGAAATCACAGAGCTAGTAAAGTTTGACTGTGGATATTCTGGGATCCAGATCTGGGCACTTATTGAGTATGTGGTGAGGCTCACTACCTAGTAAAGGGAGCTTTCTCATTGGAAGCTAATCTGGGAATGCCTTGCTTTATATCCTTGCCAGTTCTGAAAGAGATTGAAAGATTACTGGTGTAAAATTTTAGAATCCAGCTTACAACACATTTTAGTGGCGCAAGTTTCCAGTTTATGTAAATTTCTCTGCTTTGCCTCCAAAAATTGCCAGTCCCTAGGAAAGGTGGCTAAGAAGCCGGCCCCCTGGCTGCTGAAGCATCCAGACTGCTATGCACATCAGGAGTACATTCTGCATAATAAGTAGCCGTCCCTCCCACTAGAACAATTGCACACAAATCAGGACGGAACAGGGGAATTCAAATCAGCATTGCTGGCAGCCACTGAATCTGAGGCCATTAGACAAATGGAACAAGGCGTTCTGAAAATAAGGTGGTACTTTCTAATGATTTTTTTTTTTTGGCCAATCTTATGCAAAAGAATCAGAATAACAAGTCACATGAAAATAATTTTTTTTTTTTTTTTTTTTTTTTTTTTTTTGTGGTATGCGGGCCTCTCACTGTTGTGGCCTCTCCCGTTGCGGAGCACAGGCTCCGGATGCGCAGGCTCAGCAGCCATGGCTCACAGGCCCAGCCGCTCCGCGGCATATGGGATCCTCCCAGACCGGGGCACGAACCCGTATCCCCTGCATCGGCAGGCGGACTCTCAACCACTGCGCCACCAGGGAGGCCCACATGAAAATAATATTGCTGAAATCCTGATAGACCTTATAACGGATGAAAATGGAATCATGTCTGGAATGGAGAAAGTGGCAGCTCTGGCCAATTTTATCCCCAAGTCCCGGAAGTGACAGACACAGCTCAGGCTATGTCAGGCTTAGCCTCTAGGACCCGTTGGGACCATTTCCAATAACTCTGAGGCCAAATCCTCATCCTAGGAAAGCAAAACTTCTCCTGCCTTAGCAGCACCATGCTTGCCTTACGAGTAGAGTAGGGCCTCTGTCAACGATATGCTTGAATTTTAACGGGAGGTTATAGAAGGAGCTGCCCTTTTTGATCTTTTTACACTTCTGAAAATAAAGAAGGATTTGTAACTCTTCCCACTGCTTCTCCAGCCAATCATTTTGGCCTAGGAGACTTCAGTGCTATTGCCTTGTGGTTTCCATAGCATAAACTGATCCACCTATGTGGTGGTGTGACGCTCTATCTCTTTCAACCCAGTTGAACACAATGGGAAGGATAAGAAGACTTTGTTAGTCTATATCCCGACACTGTTTAGCACAGGCTGAAATGCACTGATACCTGGATTCAAAAGGAGAGTCGTTTTCAAGGCTTGGGAAGTAGCAAGATGTCACCTGCCTTAGGCTATGGACATTACTTATTCATTCCTTCATCCATAATTTTATTAAATAGTGTCTGTACATGGCATGGATTAAATATCGGAGGAATTACCACTATGCAGAGGACATGTTCATTGCCGATCTGTCTCTGTCAGTTCCACTCCCTCCCCCATCCTATTTTTCACTCAGGTCCTATAACACCTATGACATGTCATTTTTGTTAATAGGACTAAGCTGAACTTCACCAAAGAACCAAGTACCCAACTGCCCTCATAACACAGGTGCCCCACCTGCCATGTTGCCTCTCTCTGTTTTGTTTACTCTGTTTTAGATTATTCTTTCTCCATCAAGATCCATCTTTTTTTTCTCTCTCTCTCATTTTCTCTGGAATCTTCCAAACATTTTTATTAACACAGAGAAGATTTATTGGTATTGGCACTTAAATTCTCGGTGGTAATTTCCCTCAACTATAAAGTGGGAAGGATAAGATTACCTATTTGATATATTGCCGTAAGACTTAAATGAGATAAGTAGCATGCTTACAATAATACATACCACATGGCAAATGCTCATTAATTACTCTTCATATCATGTGATCATTCCAAAAACGTTTAAAAATTACACAAAAATTTCCTTCTGGTCACCAACAATATAAATAATAGGTAACATTTGTAAATTAGATACTATGTGAAGCACTTTCTCACATTAATTATTGCCATGTCCATTTTATTGATAAGGGTACCAGACTGTAGAAAATCAGTAGTAGTTCTCTGACATCACCTCTAAAATGTGTTTGGAGGGGCTTTTTGATCAACTGTTGAATGGACTAGATATATAAGGTACTTTAGACCATCTGATTAAGGATGAGTGATACCACAAATCACAGCAGTGGAAGGATCACCCATGCTTATCCCTTCTAAGTGCTTTCCTGATAGCATCACCATCATTTACTATTTTGGGAAAGAGGGCAAGAAGTGGAAGAAAGAAGTGCAGATATAAAGCCTGGAGAGAAAACTGGGAGCTGGACCTGTGGGCCCTCTTGTTCCTGAGAATAGAAGTCAGGATTTGGGGCAGGTGCTGATCCTATCTTGCAGCTAAGTCTGCCAGGACTGGCTCACCCTGCCCACCTGACCCTGTAGGATGGGGCCACAAATGACTCTGATGGGGGCAAACAGTGAAGACAGGTCCATCATATGGTCAAGGACAAGACATCACTTCTCAGCCGTAATCCTTGAGAACTGGAAATGTGGATGAAGTGACAAAATATGTATTGAACCTGTACAGTGAGTGAACCTTTCTGTCTTCCCAGGATTTTCTGAAAACTCTTTTATAAGAGCAAGCATTTCTGACCAAATCTGCCAGTCTTAGTTCTACCTGACTCACAGAACCCCCCAATTCTCCCATCCTCAAGGTCTCTAGGGTGGTAACTGGCTTGATAAAGAATCTGGGTCTGGACAGGGGTAGTAGCCAGAAAGAAAGGCAAGGCATCAATCTGAGCCTGAATCAGGGAGGAATGAGAATAATAATCAGTGGGGTAGGCAACAAGGGATGCAGGAGCCGTTCTGGACGAGTGACAGGGTGACCAACAGAGATTTGGGTTTAATACAAGATGACGGAGATGGTGGTAAGTTCAGACTCATTTTAGTGAATGGATTGACTTCAGCAGAGGGAGGTTTGTATTTTTATTAAGTTCTGAATAGGCTGCTATGCCTACCTTGCTCACCATTGTCACAGCACCTACCATAGTGGAGCAACTCCATTCACATTTGTGGAATGGATGAATGGATGGCTGATCATTTCCTGAGAGTCTCCTAAACACCTCATGACCTCCTCCACTTCCTGGAAAGTCTGTTCTCACCAACCTCTAATCTCCTTGCACTACGTGGACCATGAGACTTGAAGAACACTCAGCTACTCTGCCAATGCCCCTTTTGAGTTAGCATTGGTTATCCTCCTTATTAAAAATATTCTTCCTACATTCCTGGGATTACTAAAAACCCCAGGGCTTGCTTCATTGCAGCAGGCCTAAGATCTGAGGTCATAGTCTAACAGGTAATAATAGGAAGTGCCCACCATACCATCCCGTGAACCCTTTTCTTGGAAGCAAGGGAGAGGAATGAGGGGAGGGGCTGCAGAGTAGATCCCCTACCCATAAGGCATCCTGCTTATCAAGGTTTGAAGAAGTGATTCTCAGTACGAGCTGCACATTAGAATCACCTGGGAAACTTTTAACATGCCCATACCCCATCCTGGATTCTATCAGAATCTTGGGGTGTGAGGCTCAGGCTTGGGGTTTTTTTTAAGCTCCCCAGGAGGATTGTATCGTAGTCAGAATCAAAACCCAATGAGTTATAGTTCTCTAACTTTGCTGCAGTTAGAATCACATGGAGAGATTTCAAAAATCCCAATGCCCAGGCCATGCTCCGTACCAGATTTAAATCAGATTCTCACATATATTTGGAATCTAAAAAAAAACAAAAAACAAAAATGGTTCTGAAGAACCTAGGGGCAGGACAGGAATAAAGACGCAGACGTAGAGAATGGACTTGAGGACATGGGGTAGGGGAAGGGTAAGCTGGGACAAAGTGAGAGAGCGGCATGGACATATATACACTACCAAACGTAAGATAGATAGCTAGTGGGAAGCAGCCACATAGCACAGGGAGATCAGCTCGGTGCTTTGTGACCACCTAGAGGGGTGGGATAGGGAGGGTGGGAGGGAGATGCAAGAGGGAGGGGATATGGAGATATATGTATAGCTGATTCACTTTGTTATAAAGCAGAAACTAACACACCATTGTAAAGCAATTGTACTCCAATAAAGTTGTTAAAAAAAAACATCACATTCTCTGGGGCAGGGTCTGGGCATCCACATTCTTAAAACTCTCCAGTTTATCCCAGTGAGCAGCCAAGTTTGAGAGTGAACAGTTTAGGAGAAGGTGGGGTGTATATGCCCTTGGTATGCTGAGCCATTGTTACTTGCTAGTTGAGTGACAGTGAAAAGTACTGATTTGGGGCTTTGATCAAAACAATATCATATGCCTGATACTCATACAAGATTCAGCCTTGATATGAAAAAGGATTATTGGTTAAGCAAGCAGTGAAGAGCTAATTATTTTTTATATCATGATTCCTAGGCATCAGAAATAACAGAAATAAAATTAGATATTATTGCTTTAGTGCCAGATCCTCACAGCAATCTTGAGAAGTGGATAATATTACTCTAATTGTAGCGATGAAGAAATGGATGTGTAAAGAAATTAAGGAACTTGTGCAAGGTTGCCCAGGGCTTAAGAGTTGGAATTAGGATCTGAACCATGGTATAATGACACCAAAGCTCAGGCCCTGCTTACTACACTTGTTTGCTTTTATTTTTTAAGAGCTGATTATAATGTAATTTACATACCATAAAGTTCATCTATTTTAAGTGCACAATGATTTCTAGAAAATTTACAGAGTTGTGCAACCATCACCACTTCTAGTTTTAAAACATTTCCAACGTCCTTAAAAGATCCCTTATGCCCATTTACTTGACTGACTTTTAAAGAACATTGGACTAGAAGGCTGAATACCTGGGCTTTACTCCCAACCCTATCATTTACATAGTCCTCTGACCTTGAAGAGTTCCTTAACTTCTGAGTCTCCTTTTTTAAATTAGTCACTTAGAGGTAATAATCCCTGCTATAGGATAAAGGTCAATTAAATATCACATAGAGAAGTGCTTGGTAACTAAGAAGAGCTAAGGAAGTGGAAGGTACTGCACTTTTTTTTTTTAACATGCTGAAAACCATTTTGCACCTTCCAAATGCCTTAGATCTGAAACTGACCTCAGAGAATTGCAATTAACTGCAAGACCAGCTGTTTTCCCCTCTTGCCCATTGTTCTCCTGTACCAACACCCTCACTCCACTGAGGTTTGCATAACTACACTCCTTTGGGAGTTAAAACCTGCACCAGCCATCATAGCTGGTGAGAGTGTACACCCCTCCTGAGCACTAGTATGGCTCAGAGCTCTGGGGTCTTCAGGGGGCTTTGCTGTCCCTGGCAGAAGCCTGGGGTGCCCATACACTCCTGTAATGACTAGCTGTCAGGGAGATGCATGGTGTCCTTTTAGCAGGAGAACAAGAACAGATGAGGTGGATGGTGGTATTTCTCCAGCCTTTTAATTAGCACTCTGATGGGTGAAGAGAAGCCCAACTGAGATGCATTCCATCATGGCTACTGGGGAGTGAGGCTAAAGGTTTATGATATTCCTCTGTCCCAAATAAGCAGTCAGCGTGGAGCTCAGCATTAATGCCCCCAACCTTCTTTTATTTACATTGCTTTAATTCTTTGCCTGAGCTGTTTTCCTACTTTCATATAGCTTAGACTATGAACATCCTGAGGGCATATCTTCTTTAGCCGTATGATTTATTCTAGCTACCAGCATTGATAAGTGTTCACTGTAATATAAATAGAGCTTGAATCTTCATGCAATTTCTTATCTGTCTTTATTTCCTCCAGCTTGCAGTATTTGGAAGTCTTATCTTCCATATAGCTAAAACACCTAGAAATTCACAGACTTTTCACCTAGCATCTCAAAGATATTCATCACTGCCTTCTGATGACTCCTGTGATATTTTACCTAGTTGTGATTTTTCACCCATCTCCCAAACTGTGTCTGTGTTTAATGGCCCATCCAGCACATAGAGAAGATGAGAACCTTCTAGGGCCAGACGGAGTGATAGTTGGGACACTTAGCCCCCTAACTCTTTTGAAAAGGCCAATTGAGAAGACCTGCATATATTGTTCAGGTCCTGGAATGCTGTCACATTTCTAAGAGTGCCCCAGAGCTCCTGTTCTACCTCCCGGACGAGGCACCCATGTGAGAGCAGTGGGGCTTCCTCCTGAGCATCAGGCAGATTTCAGTGTCCCCAGCCACAGTGTGAAGCAGGAACAGACAGCTGCACAGGGAAAGGCAATGGTGATATAAATACATGTTTAATTGCACATCAATTACAATTACTAGGCTGCATTTATTTAACTGCAGTATAATTAGAGCAAAAGCCTTGATTCAATCATAACCTTATCAAACACAGATCCTGTCATCTTCCTGTGCTTGCACGGTCTGTGTTTCCCTTTGTGCCAACTGCCAAGGGGAAGGGTGATGGCAGTACCCAATTAGGGCAGGAGGCCTCCGCCAAGGATTCTGTCCGCATTGGGGACCCCTGATCAGAAGCTGTAGAGCGGTTCATCTTGTCTCTTCTTTAGCAGCTCACCGTGAGAGGGCCTGATTAGCTAGAATGACTTATTGAAAATATAACTCATCCTTGATGGCAGGCTTCATAACCCGGGAGCCCAAGATTAGTAAGGACATTACATAGGTTCAGCCTCCAGAGATGAATCACTCCTTGGAATGTACCCTCTCATAGTCCCTATATCTGATTTCTCATCAACGTGGATGGGCCCTGACTTGACATTGCCGCAGAGGGGTGGCAGCAGGCAGGCAAACTATCTTTCACTGTTAGCTCCAGGCTGAGTCTTTGTCCACCTCCCTCTCTCTTTCATTATCTCTTGGCTTTTCTGTCCCTGGCTCCCTGGCGGCTGAAATGCTGTTTTTTAAGTTTTCTGAAGGAGAATGCCCTCTTGCTGAGAGTGTGCTTAAAATCAGTCATCTGTTGTACCCTGCCCAGCACAAGCATCCCAGGTGGACAGAGCGGTCCTTTCTTCAATGACCTTCTGCATGGTGACCGGGAGGTGAAGTGGAAACAAACTTCATCTCCATTTTACGGATTGGAATGTGAAGGTCTAGTTCCAAAAGCGAACCCTAGCAGAGACAGACACGAACGAAAACAGGCAACTGTCTTAATGTTTGCTCTTGGCTAATTTTCTCCTTCATGCACTTATTTCCTACTCTTCCAGCCAAACAGAAGGCAGGTACATTTCTGGAACTTTAATATTAATAAGTAATGTGTATTGAGTACCCACTCTGTGACAGGCAGTGTTGATGCATTATCCTTCACAGCAAAATGCTGTGTAGTAATAATAGTGTAGCCACTATTATTATTTCCGTTCCACAGATGAGAAAAGAGGTTAATTGTCTGGCTTGAGATCACAAAGTTAGTAATGCAGTGACCACTGTTGTGGAATGCAAGATTAGGGCCAACACTGCATTGCACACTTTTTGTATTTTGTCTCATCTTATTCTTATAATGTTATGGACGAGGCATTATTCTCACATTGCAAATAAGGAACATGAGCTCTGAGAGGTGAAGCAAATGCAGGAATTTTCATGACTAGAGATTGATGAAGCCGTGTTTTGGACCCAAACAACTACGTGCTCTTCTCCATGCCCACTTGGTTCTCACCCAGTGGCCCTGTGTTCCAGCAGGTGGCACCCCCAGCCATCTAGCTGTACAATCCAGAAACCCAGAAACCAAACTAGAAACTTCCCTCCCCTACCACATTGGACCCATTATCAATTCCTGTCAATTTTATATTCTCAGTACATCTCGAATATACATGCCCCCATTCCTCCTCAACCCATGGTTGGCATGCTGGTCCAAGCCATCATCTCTTATTTGGATTCTGACAGTTACTGTCCAACTGGGCATCCTGTTTCTGTTTCTTCCATCCAGGCCATTTCCTTCGTATTAACCAGAGTCAACTTGAAAAGTGCAAATGTGTCCTAGCACTCTTTGGCTTAAATCCCTCTAATGGCTTCCTATCCTTCTAATGGTGAAGGTCATAATCCCTTCTGTGGCCTTCGTTCCTCTTCAGTGTGGGATTTCTGCCCTTCTCTCTGATCTCTTCTCAGGAGGACCTCCTTGCCTCTGTGCCCTGGCCACTTGGTCTCTTTTCATTTCCTCTTACACATTCTCTCCCAAAACAGAAACCCTGCACATATTATCCCCTCTCCTTCGAATCCCCTTCAACTCCTCTCATCTTCCTTTGTCTAGTTAACTGTTCCCAGCTTTGAATCTCAACTCAAGAATGACCTCTTTGGGGAAAGCTTTCCTGACCGTTCCAGATAGAAGAGAACCTCCTGTCACACACTCACAGGACTCATCAGCTATTCATTATACACTTATGTGACTATCTCATCCATACATAACTCCCCACTAGGGTCTAAGATGTAACAGGGCAGGGACTGTGTCCCTGGCACCCAGTATGGCAGCAGATACCTAGAAAGTAATCAATAAGTATAGATTGAAATAAAGACTGAATATACTCAATTCAGTCTAGACTCTCTTTCTTTCTTTATTTCTGTCTGGCTTCCTCTTATTCCACAACCTCTTTACCACATCCCACAGCTGAGTTTCTTCTTTCACAATTTTTTTTTTTTTTTTGCGTTATAGTCTTGGGCTCTTGCCTTCACTATGAGCCCTAGCCAGAATTTTTCTTTCATTCCAGAATAATCTTTCCAGGTCCCCTTCTTCATTTTGCCCAAGTAACAGCTTCGAGTCACTATACAAAGGTTGGGCTCCCTTGATACCACTTTGGCAAGTATTATAGAAGCCCATGCTGGTGACACACTATCTGTAGCACAGAGGTCAACATAAATCCCCAGGAGGGAGACATGTTGTTTAGTGGTATATGAGGATATAACAAGGAAAAAGGCAAAAACTCAGAATGAAAATGGAGAAATAATTGCTCAGAAGGAAGTACTAGCGTGAAGAAAAGCATTGAAAAATCAGATTTAATAGAGCCTCTTAAAACTCAGTGAGGTGGGGCCCTGGAGAACATCCTTGGGAGACGGTTTACCAGCCCAAACCAGTGTTCCTTTAAGGCTGTGCCAGTCACTGTCCTAAATCCTGGAGCCAGCGAGAAACACAAAACGGATTCTGACCTCAAGGCAGTCTCAGGTCAAAGCCTGCTGGTGTGCAAGTTCATGGATATGCATGTGTGTTTTGTGGGCGTGTGTGTGTGTGTACATGCAGGTATGTGTGTGTAAAGGAGGTGGAGACTGACTAAATTACAATGTGGTAAGATTCATTCATTCATTTACTCATTCATCAAATATTCATTGAGAACCTACTATGTGCAGGACACTGTTCTAGGCCTTGGGGTACAACAGTAAACAAAGGGTCAAAGGCCTCCTGTGCTCTGAGAGCTTATAGAGCTGATACATGGGTTTAACTTTGAAAAATCCATGAATAGATGTTTCTAGCATTGCCAGTCACCCTGGATACCTGGAGCAGCTTTGGTCACACCCAGGCAGGGTCTTCCTTTACAGGCAGTGGTGGCTCAGACATTCCCAACCCACACAAAGAACTTTCGTGGGCACTAATTGAGCATTATTGTGCCAGATACTAGGGTAGAAAAATGAACAGGACAGGGATTCTGCAATAATGGCACATCTTTCTTTTTATAAAACAGAGTTGTCCTCACCCAGAGGTGGTATATGGATGAGAGGGACTTTTAGCCCCTTCCTCCCACCCCAAATCATCTCCTATGAACAGCTACTGTGTCATAAGTTCATACTGCTTGAGAAGCAGTCCTATGAATTCAAACTTTGCTGCTAACAAAGCTGTTTGGTTTTGGTAAAATATTCTGAAATCTAGACAAGCTCTATCCTGTGAGGGTGCTAAGGGCATATGTCCTGAGAGGGTCAACTAACCATACCAGGTCTGGAGAAAGTCAGCTTAGAAGCAGAAAGGACACTTGGCAGAAAATGTACAAGAAGGGGTACATAGGTGATGGTGAGCATTTGAAGGCAGGGATGCAAGTGTGGAAGAAAACTCACACCTCCATCCTCTTGATGTTCTAGGGCTGATAAGCCTTTGGAGTCAGACACACTTGATTCGAAATTCCACTTCAGCACTTACCAGATGTGACCTTGGATGTGTTACAGACATACTCTGAGCTCAGTGTTGCTATCTGTAAAATGTGATGATGAGACCTCCCATCCAGGATTGTCAGAGAGAGAATTGAATCTGGAGTGGAAACTTGTAATACATGGTGTGTGTGTCTGCCTCTGAATTTTACCTAGGTCGGGTCTTTTTGCTGTACCTTAATGATTGATTTGGGGGCTGGATACCCCAAAGCCCTACAGATCAACTGTGAACTCTGGGCAAATTACTAAGCCTCTCTGAACCTCTGTTTGGCATCCTTAAAAGGAAATATGGCACAGCCCACCCCTATGCCATATTTTAGAACTATAGAGGATGCATATGCAGCTCTGAGCTCACTACTCAGAACATGGTGAGTTCTCAGTGCAGTAGAGGCATTATTACTATTAATTATCACAACTATGGCAAGACAGCTGCTTTCCCTTCATTTCCTTTTTGCAAGTGAAATTGTTAGGAATAGGGTTTTCCTCTTTCTTCTTAGTATATTTTTATGTATTCCTGTTTCCTACCAGCGGAGAAGTGAGAAAGAGTTAAACGCAGTTATAAAGCACAGAGGCTGTCCATTAGGGTCTGATTTATAAATGTTTTACACTGTCATCCAGGCATATTGGCGCTACATGACTACAAATTATGCTTTGGTACCTGGTTCTGCAGCAGGAGTTGCTGTTCAACAATCAGTCCCAGGGATCTTGGATTTTGCTAGCCTCCACCATCACTGATTGTTCTTTTCCTCTATAAATGTGTGTCCATTTATGCATGTAGATATACACGTGTTCTGATGAACACATTCTCCTGTGCTTCTGAACATGTAATAGGCCTGCCATCTGCCATAGGTAAATCTAGGCTCTGCTGGTGTCTCTTCTGGGCAGAAGGCAATATTGAGGTTAAAGCAGTTGATTGAGAGGCTCTTTGATTACCTGTTCCTTGGCATTGGCTGCTCTTGCCCCTGCAGCTAGCCCATTCAGGGGGGCAGTTGAGGATAGGAAGCTGTGTCCGTCTTGCTCCTGCTCTTAGGGAAGACAGTAGAATTCTAAGAGATGGGGCTTCTTGAGAAGGTTGTGGAGTTCACTTATTTTATTGCATGGATGGAGAGGGACTTACAAAGTAACCCTACCTTTCCCCAAGCCCCCAGAAACTCCTGAAGGCCACTGCTCTTGGATTCCTCCTGGGAGATTCTGATTCCCATTGACTGAGCCCCATTCTCTGTTCAGTTTCATTCAAAGGCATTTATTATGCACCAACCATAGACAACAATACAGTGTCTGGGTGCTGTGGGGGAAATGAAAATGAACTAGACATGATATTTGTACACAGGGAGCTTGAAATCTAGTAGCTACTAACGATAATGCTTGATATATATTGAGCTCACACTTCAGAGTGCCAAGGACTGTCTCAAGAGCACAGTATCTCACTTAATTCTCATAACCCTGTGAGTTAGCTGATATTATTACCCCTATTGGTACTTGAAATGAAGCTTCAAGAGGTGTAGTGACTAGCTCAATTATAAGGAGGCTTTGGAGACAGAATGCCAGGGTTCAAACCCTAGCTTAAACAGTTACTATAATTGTAATTTTGGGCAAATTACTTAAATTTCTCTGTTACTTATTTTCTTCATTTATACAGTTGGGGTAATGCTGTTATCTACCTCATAGGCTTGTTGTAAAAAACAAATAATATATATTATTTAGTATTTTCTGTTGGTATATAGCAAGCACACCAAAAATGTTAGCTATTTTTTTTTATTATAGCTTCACCAGTGTTGTCGATATGCCATCAGTATTTCTGAGAAGAGATGGATGTGTTTGAAACTTAAAGCATTCATTTGCATTTATGAGTTACTGTCAGGTTTATCCACAGGGTCAAACCAACTATATGATCATTAAATATCACAAGAATGGGAATATAACTTAACTCCAAAGATAGCAGTAACTCGTAGATGCCAAGTCAAAACTACAGAGCCAGGCACTGTCCTAGGTGCTGAGAATACAGTAATTAAAAGTGTATCTGTTCTTCTTTCTCTAATTGCTTTAGGTGCAAGGTTAGGTTGTTTATTTGAGATGTTTCCTGTTTCTTAAGGTAGGATTGTATTGCTATAAACTTCCCTCTTAGAACTGCTTTTGCTGCATCCATAGGTTTTGGGTCGTCGTGTGTCCATTGTCATTTGTTCCTAGGTATTTTTTGATTTCCTCTTTGATATATTCAGTCATCACTTCGTTATTAAGTAGTGTACTGTTTAGCCTCCATGTGTTTGTATTTTTTACAATTTTTTTCCTGTAATTGATATCTAGTCTCATAGCATTGTGATCGGAAAAGATACTTGATACGATTTCAGTTTTCTTAAATTTACCAAGGCTTGATTTGTAACACAAGATATGATCTGCCCTGGAGAATGTTCCATGAGCACTTGAGAAAAATGTGTATTCTGTTGTTTTTGGATGGAATGTCCTATAAATATCAATTAAGTCCATCTTGTTTAATGTATCATTTAAAGCTTGTGTTGCCTTATTTATTTTCATTTTGGAAAGAAGAACAAAAAACCCCAAAACTTAGCAGAAGGAAAGAAATCATAAAGATCGGATCAGAAATAAATGAAAAAGAAATGAAGGAAATGATAGCAAAGATCAATAAAACTAAATGCTGGTTCTTTGAGAAGATAAACAAAATTGATAAACCATTAGCCAGACTCATCAAGAAAAAAACAAGAGAAGACTCAAATCAACAGAATTAGAAATGAAAAAGGAGAAGTAACAACTGACACTGCAGAAATACAAAGGATCATGAGAGATTACTACAGGCAACTCTATGCCAATAAAATGGACAACCTGGAAGAAATGGACAAGTTCTTAGAAATGCACAACCTGCCGAGACTGAACCAGGAAGAAATAGAAAATATGAACAGACCAATCACAAGCAATGAAATTGAAACTGTGATTAAAAATCTTCCAACAAACAAAAGCCCAGGACCAGATGGCTTCACAGGCGAATTCTATCAAACATTTAGAGAAGAGCTAACACCTATCCTTGTCAAACTCTTCCAAACTATAGCAGAGGGAGGAACACTCCCAAACGCATTCTATGGAGCCACCATCACCCTGATACCAAAAGCAGACAAAGATGTCACAAAGAAAGAAAACTACAGGCCAATATCACTGATGAACATAGATTCAAAAATCCTCAACAGAATACTAGCAAACAGAATCCAACAGCACATTAAAAGGATCATACACCATGATCAAGTGTGGTTTATTCCAGGAATGCAAGGATTCTTCAATATATGCAAATCAATCAACGTGATACACCATATTAACAAATTGAAGGAGAAAAACCATATGATCATCTCAATAGATGCAGAGAAAGCTTTTGACAAAATTCAACACCCATTTATGATAAAAACCCTGCAGAAAATAGGCATAGAGGGAACTTTCCTCAACATAGTAAAGGCCATATATGACAAACCAACAGCCAACATCATCCTCAATGGTGAAAAACTGAAATCATTTCCACTAAGATCAGGAACAAGACAAGGTTTCCCACTCGCACCACTCTTATTCAACATAGTTTTGGAAGTTTTAGCCACAGCAATCAGAGAAGAAAAGGAAATAAAAGGAATCCAAATCAGAAAAGAAGAATTAAAGCTGTCACTGTTTGCAGATGATATGATACTATACATACATAGAGACTCCTAAAGATGCTACCAGAAAACTACTAGAGCTAATCAATGAATTTGGTAAAGTAGCAGGATACAAAATTAATGCACAGAAATCTCTGACATTCTTATACACTAATGATGAAAACTCTGAAAGTGAAATTAAGAAAACACTCCCATTTACCATCGCAACAAAAAGAATAAAATATCTAGGAATAAACCTACCTAAGGAGACAAAAGACCTATATGCAGAAAATTATAAGACACTCATGAAAGAAATTAAAGATGATACAAATAGATGGAGAGATGTACCACGTTCTTGGATTGGAAGAATCAACATTGTGAAAATAACTCTACTCCCCAAAGCAATCTACAGATTTAATGCAATCCCTATCAAACTACCACTGGCATTTTTCACAGAACTAGAACAAAAAATTTCAAAATTTGTATGGAAACACAAAAGACCCCGAACAGCCAAAGCAATCTTGAGAACGAAAAATGGAGCTGGAGGAATCAGGCTCCCTGACTTCAGACTGTACTACAAAGCTACAGTAATCAAGACAGTATGGTACTGGCACAAAAACAGAAAGATAGATCAATGGAACAGAATAGAAAGCCCAGAGATAAACCCATGCACATATGGTCACCTTATCTTTGATAAAGGAGGCAAGAATATACAGTGGGGAAAAGACAGCCTCTTCAATAAGTGGTGCAGGGAAAACTGGACAGGTACATGTAAAAGTATGAAATTAGAACACTCCCTAACACCTACACAAAAATAAACTAAAAATGGATTAAAGACCTAAATGTAAGGCCAGACACTATAAAACTCTTAGAGGAAAACATAGGCAGAACACTCTATGACATAAATCATAGCAAGACGGGCTTCCCTGGTGGCACAGTGGTTGAGAGTCCGCCTGCCGATGCAGGGGACACGCGTTCGTGCCCCAGTCCAGGAGGATCCCACGTGCCGCGGAGCGGCTGAGCCCGTGAGCCATGGCTGCTGGGCCTGCGTGTCCGGAGCCTGTGCTCCGCAGCAGGAGAGGCCACAACAGTGAGAGGTCCGCATATCGCAAAAAAAAAAAAAAAAAAAAAAAAAATCATAGCAAGATCCTTTTTGACCCACCTCCTAGAGAAATCGAAATAAAAACAAAAATAAACAAATGGGACCTAATGAAACTTCAAAGCTTTTGCACAGCAAAGGAAACCATAAACAAGACCAAAAGACAACCCTCAGAATGGGAGAAAATATTTGCAAATGAAGCAACTGACAAAGGATTAATCTCCAAAATTTACAAGCAGCTCATGCAGCTCAATATCAAAAAACCAAACAACGCAATCCAAAAATGGGCAGAAGACCTAAATAGACATTTCTCCAAAGAAGATATACAGATTGCCAACAAACACATGAAAGGATGCTCAACATCATTAATCATTAGAGAAATGCAAATCAAAATTACAATGAGATATCATCTCACACTGGTTAGAATGGCCATCATCAAAAAATCTAGAAACAGTAAATGCTGGAGAGGGTGTGGAGAAAAGGTAACCCTCTTGTACTGTTGGTGGGAATGTAAATTGATACAGCCACTATGGAAAACAGTATGGAGGTTCCTTAAAAAACTACAAATAGAACTACCATACGACCCAGCAATCCCACTACTGGGCATATACCCTGAGAAAACCATCATTCAAAAAGAGTCATGTACCAGAATGTTCATTCCAGCTCTATTTACAGTAGCCAGGACATGGAAGCAACCTAAGTGTCCATCAACAGATGAATGGATAAAGAAGATGTGGCACATATATACAATGGAATATTACTCAGCCATACAAAGAAATGAAATTGAGTTATTTGTAGTGAGGTGGATGGACCTAGAGTCTGTCATACAGAGTGAGGTAAGTCAGAAAGAGAAAAACAAATACCATATGCTAACACATATATATGGAATCTAAGAAAAAAAAAGTCATGAAGTACCTAGGGGTAAGACGGGAATAAAGATACAGACCTACTAGAGAATGGACTTGAGAATACGGGGAGGGGGAAGGGTAAGCTGGGACAAAGTGAGAGAGTGGCATGGACATATATACACTTCCAAACGTAAGATAGATAGCTAGTGGGAAGCAGCCGCATAGCACAGGGAAATCAGCTCTGTGTTTTGTGACCACCTAGAGGAGTGGGATAGGGAGGGAGAGTGGGAGGGAAGGAGACGCAAGAGGGAAGAGATATGGGAACATATGTATACGTATAAGTGATTCACTTTGTTAGAAAGCAGAAACTAACACACCATTGTAAAGCAATTATGCTCCAATAAAGATGTTAAAAAAAAAAAGTAAAGTGTATGTGGCAGTTTGGGTTCAGAAAAACAAGGACTAGAACCTTGCTCCTCCTTCTCTTAGTTGTGTGTTGTTGTGCACGTTACCAACCTCGATGGCAATCAGTTTCCTCCTGTTATGAAATTGGAATAACAACAGTATCTACCTCTTAGACTTATTCGAAGATAGTGAGTTGAAAGATACAAACCATAGTCGCTGCACAGAGTAAGTGCTAAACAAATGTTATTTATGCAAATCCGTTCTTAGGAAGGTCTGTTGCACATTTACAGGCAAATGTTGTAACTTATAACTTAGCCTCCAAGAAAAAAAAATACTGTAAGATTAGTATTACTAATCAGGTCCTACAGATGAAGAGACTTAAATAGTTTACAGAATTAGCCTGAAGTGGAACAGTCATAAAATTGAGTACTTGCTTTGAGTTCACATCACCATAATCCAAAGCAGATGTTCTTTTCACCATTTTGGCCACAAGCATTGGGTAACAGTAATCGGTTTTGCTGAGGATGTACATACGTGCAGACACTCATGAAAGGGTCAGAAGAAGAAGCCAGTGAAAAGCTGGATGGGGAAAATGCATTGCATAAGGAAAAGAACACCACATTGATTAGGCCAGACATTGTAGATAGAAACAAATGTAGTTGCTGGTTGATGTGGTGAGAAACTATGAATGAACAGACAAATGATTTGCCGATAGGTTTACTGTGGGTAGAATTTGAAGTCATGGAGAAGCACGTACTGCCATCTGGCAGGAGGTGAATTACTGTACCCACTATTTAGAGACCTGAGAACAATTAGAGAGATAGATTCCATGCATATAAATAGAAAGAGCATGTGGAATATGAGTGCTATGTGGTGATAGATAATGCCACAGATAAATATTGGAGCTGGAAAGGCACATAGAGACTCTGGATAAATGATTCCTATATATAAGTATTGCTCATAGATATTTCAGATGCCTTTCTATTTATGAACATTTCACATCCACCCCTAAGGAATTGTATATTTCCTCATCAAAAGGAAAAGCAACTGTGTAGCCAGTGACTGGATGTCTGATTAGAGCTTTAAACATTTACACCGTGCTAGCTGCTGCAACCACTGCTCAGACTCTAGCTCTGAGCTCTTGGGGTATAATAGATATCTCATTTATGACAAGACCAGGAAGCCATAGTAATTACTACTGATGGAAGCTCACCACCAATGCCTGTTACTGAAAAAATGTCCTTATTTTCCCTAACTGTGATAAGTAAGGGATGTCACCATCCCTTACTCAAGGCAAAGGGTTTGGTCTGTGTAGGTGTTGGGAGGTCTTCATGTTGTTTATGAGACATTATACCCCTTATGAGTGACAAGACTCTGGTATTTTAAATTTTAGAAAGCTCTGTATGGATCATGGGAATGGCACAATAATAACCTTAGAAAGGTGATGATGTCTATGCAATGTCTTCTAGAGAAAAACACATGGGCTTTAAGATCAGATGGACCCAAAACTCACTGTGTGATACTAAACAAGTTCCATAACTGCTTCTCCTCAAACTTAAAGTGTGATGATAAGTATTTCATATATTTGTTGTGAGAATTAAATGTTATATATAAACTACTTAGCCTAGGGACTGGTATATGGTAGGGCTTCAACAAAAGGTAATTGTTACAATTATTCCCAATAATCAGAACAGCAAAGTACTACCTGTTTGTCCCCAGTGCGGGCATCTTGGTGTATAGAGCATTTCTCACTAGTTAGATTACATAGCTTTTCATGAAGACAGAAATCAAAGTATCCATGAAATAGACAGCTGCCGGAGGTTCAGAGGTTCTTTTTTTTTTTTTTTTAGCATCTTTATTGGAGTATAATTGCTTTACATTTTTGTGTTAGTTTCTGCTGTATAACAAAGTGAATCAGCTATACGTATACATATATCCCTATATCCCCTCCCTCTTGCATCTCCCTCCCACCCTCCCTATGTTCAGAGGTTCTTTCATCTTGAGTTGTGTAGGAGAGAAGATCTACTTTGCTCTAGCCTGATCCATTTGAAAAAAATAATCCAAGCCCAGAGGGGCATCTGAGCCTATGGCTGTGAGTTGTAGTAGAAGGAAATACCAAGCAGCACATTGATTTCTAGTTGTTTTTCCACTAACTTGCTTTGATTTATGGAAAAGTAACTTGAAGACTTTAGTTTTCCCATTGACAAAAGAAAGAAAGGAAGGAAGGGAGGGAGGAAGAGAGGAAAGACGGAAGGAAGGAAGAAAAACTATAGTAGCCAACATGCATCGAAGGCTCAGTATACTCAGGAACCATTCTAAGTACTTTTTGCATTAGTTTATATCACACTATCAACAACCCTATAACTTAAGGTACTTCTACTACCCCCATTTTATAGTTGAGAAAAGGGGTATGCAAAGAGTTTCCGTAGCTTGGCCATGGTAATTGGTATGAGCTGAGAGTCAGTCCTGGGCCATCTTACTCAGGAATTTGCCCTCATGCTACTGCACTAACCTATCTACAGTAACATCAAGGTATTGCAATCACTGAAGCTGTAAGTTACCTTTTAAATCCAAATGCCATAACTCCTTTGTAAATATTTCATGACAAGAGGGCATCAGGAAATTATTAGTCACTGTCACCCCCTTAGTGGGGCATTCAACAAGCATGTGTTCAATGTGCCTCCCACATGCCAGGTGTCAGGGGTTACAATGGGCTCTCAACAGTGCAGCAAATCACCCTGGATTCCATACCATTGTGGTAGGGATGTTTAGAAGAGACAGTTTATTAGACTAATTATTCTGTAATCAATCAATGCTAGTGGTTGGAATATGGTATAGCAAGACAACTGAAAATATCTCTATATTTTGATTTTTATAGCACTTACCAGACTCTCAAATGATTAAATTTGTTTACTTATTTATTGCCATTCTTCCCTTTACCACTCCCTATGAATATTTATTCTCCCTGGAGCAGAGAACTTGCCAACTTGTTCACCATACAATCTCCAGCACACGTAACAGATTTGGTGCACTGTAGGAGTTACGTAAACAGCTGTTGAGTGAATGGTGAATGAACACAACAATGATAGATCCTGGTATAACACTTTACATCATCTCCCTGAAGTTCAGGAAACGCTCACCAGTATAATATTCCATTTGATATTCGTCAACAGCCCCAGGAGAGAGCTAAAATTGCACTCCTCATTTTACAGAAGAGAAATCAGAGAATCAAAAGGGTTCTTTGAATTACCCAAAGTCCTACAAAATGTAAGACTCCAACTCCTTTGATTCAGAGCTCCAGACTTTTTATTATGCCACGTTGCAAAGGAACCTATGATAACATTTTGGACGTACCACTTAACTGAGCATTTCACCAGTAGGCACATGATATAATTGGACCAGAGATGTGAATATAGGCAAATGCAATCAATTTCTACCTTCTCAGTTCCATGATGGTCCTAAGGAAAAATGTAGAGTGCAAAGGGTTGAGGTGGACGACTAAGGTTAGATAAACTGTATTTAGGTTTCTTTACTCAATAGAACTAAGAGAAAAATCCCATGTGCCCAGAGCTAATTATTGCATTTCTTTCCCAAAGCAAAACTTCAGCTTCATCCATTAAAACCTTATGTCACAGCATGTCCTACTCATCAGAGTCCTATGCTCTATGTACATCTGTACCTCCCTTTTCCCTAGTCCCTCATGTGTAGTATTTGCAGTCTATAGTTACCTTGTCCAGGCTCAAACTCTAGCTCTGCCTCTTTCTTTCTGTGCAGCTTTGGGGCTAGTTTGCTGGGTTACTTTGGGTTACCTGGGTTGCTGGGGTTACTTTGGGGTGAGTAGCTGCTCTGTGCTTCACATCTTCCCATGGTTACAAGAAGATTAAATTAGTTAATATATATGAAGTACTTAGTTCTAGGCCTAGCATGTAACGCAAGTGTTTGGGAACTCAGCCATAATCATTGTAATCATTTTTATTTTCATGGTTGTTGTTTGACATCCAGATGACCTTGCCTCAGCCATCTTCCCCTCCCCCAGGTTTGCACTGTAAGAAACATCTCTTCCTACTCCGCCATTCTCTTTACCTCCCTTCTAAACTTTCAAACCACAGTTTCCTTTCATTATAGCTCTAAATATACGAACAAGACCGTTTACCTTCTCATAGCTGGAATATGGCTCAAAATAAACATTCCATTAAATGAATTAGAAGAGTCATCTTGTCAAATGAAGGACAATAGATTTTTCTTATAGTGCCAGTGATCAATGCCTGTCTATCACTTCCTCATGTACTATTTCTGAATTGTTTGTTGAACCTCAGTCCCAAATGCCATTCCCTTGATAGCCGGAGAAATGCTAATTCCACATCAATATGGCATTGATCACACACTTAAAGGAGCTGTGTAAATTGGGCTCTTTCTTCTGCAAGCAAAACCAGGTAGGGGGAATGGTGGTTAATCCAACCACCGTTCACTTCTTTCATGAGTCTTTCAGCAAACAATTATGGAGCACTTACTGTTTGCCAAAGAAGGCATTGTGCTAAACACTGGTGAATCAGCAATAAATTGGATGCTATACCTGACATCAAGGAACTCACTGAGAAAGGATTTATTGCAGAGAAAAGACATACAGAGCATTACACAAGGCAAAAATTCTATAATAGAGTTATGCTTGATCCAGTGTGTTCCCATGAAGCTTGGGCTGCAGAATCAGGAAAGCTTCTCAGAGAAGGGCTATAAGAAGAGAATTTGGAAGGATGAATAAAAGTAAGGCAAGGTGGAGAACAGAGCTATCATTTGATGAAATAACATCTAACCGTATGAATATATATTCATAATATATAAATACGTGAATGCCTAAATATGCAAAGGCATGAGGTAAGAGGGCAAAGCACACTCGGGAAATATCTACTGTATCAGTGTGGCTGTGATGTGGGGTTTGGGAGTGCATGGAGTGATACAGAGAGAGAAGGGTCATCTTATAAAACACTTCCGCATCATGCTGTAAGGATTTCGGTTTTGTCCATTTCTTAGGAGTGGGCAAATTCTATTTCATAATCACAAATGGTCATTACAATTATAGAATTAATTGAAGTTTTTCTCAGCCCTCGATTTTTCTTTGGCCATGTTGGTTCTAGTCTGAATAATCCTAGCCTAGCACTTCTTTCAAGGCTGTGCAGAAAGTGCTGGCACTTCAATTTTCCTCTCACCCAGAGTTGGCAGCCTGCTAGCTCTACATTTTACAGATCAACTCTTCTACCGGGTAGGTGAGAATAACTTTCTGAATTCTATGGTATGCATTTCAGTTTATGGGCCACCCCAGGAATGAAGCATTCTGTATTGTGTCAGTAATAAAAACAATAGTTAAAAAAATGTAAGCGCTCAATTACATTTGACATTTTAAATTTTATTTTCAGTGATGGTCTTTGATATTTTAGTGAAGGGATATAGTGCTTTGCTTGAGAGAGGACCATTTCAAATGAGGAAACTTATGAGGCGGAGGCCAGACTCTATAAAAAACAGAACAATAAAATGGCAAAATGTATGTGGACTAAGTGGGGCTTTTGTGCCAGGTGTTTTTGGTTCAATTTTATTATTTATGGCATTGAACAAATAAATAGGCATTCAAAAAATAGGATATACATTGAATAAAAGCAGGGGTAAACAAATTAGCAGATATAATTTAAGGCAGAGGATATGGATAGGATTGAGTTTAAAGATTTAAGGCACTGATCTCTCCCTTACATGAAAATTTCTAAGCTTTGTTGCAAGTGCCAAATATATAGATCTCAATGAATCTAGAGCTATTTATAATGGGGAAAAGGGGAAATCACAGCCATCACAGAAAGGTAAGCACATATCTTAGTGTCTCACAGTGTCTGGATCTAGATCATGCTCTTAGGGCACTATCCATGGGATGTAAGATAGTGTATGTTTTACAGTTTGTCAGAATGATGAATTGTCAATGTGGCTAATCCAGTATATGATCAAAAAGGGAAGCCAAGATGTAACACAGGCATCAGGTGAGGTTGAAAAAATAAACATACACACACACAGAGTTAAAAACAAAGGAACAGGTATAGAAGTGGACTGTAGATGATTTTGTTCAGTAGGTCATAAGAGGAGCTTAAAGCACTCTGAGGTCACCAGAGGGCATTCATATGTGGCACCAGCTTCATGGTGCAAGACTCTCATACAGCCACCTAAGGCACACGAGACTGCAACTTCTTGGGTCTTTCCAGATGTGAAGTCTTGTTAGTAAAGCAATTAGCAGACCTTTTATGACATTCTTCATAGCACCAAGCCAAGGGAATTCTTTCAGATTTAGTAGCTAGAAGCCATGGAAGAAGAGGCCAGTTTCCTAAAAGTGTGTTACACATGGAACACATTCAGCTATGACAGAATTCTAAATACTTTAAGATCTAGTTAGCATTAAGTGAAATAAGTCAGACAGAAAAAGGCAAATACTGTATGATATCTGTATGTGGAATCTAAAAAATATAACAAGCTAGTGACTATAACATATGATATCTGTATGTGGAATCTAAAAAATATAACAAGCTAGTGACTATAACAAAAAAGAAGCAAAATCACAGATACAGAGAGCAAACTAGTGGTTACCAGTGGGGGGGAAGGGGGAGTAGGAGGCACAAACTATTGGGTGTAAGATAGACTCAAGGATGTGTTGTATAGCACGGGGAAAATAGCCAATATTTTATAATAACTCTAAATGGAAAATAAGCTTTAAAAATTGTATAAAAAATTTTAAAAATGTTTAAATAAATACAAATTTTAAAAAGAAAAAATAAAGTACAATAACTTTAAACATAACTTAAAAAGATCTAGTTAGCATTAATGCTTAAGAAATACAGATGTGTAAGGAATCGTGAATGGGATGTTGTAACGAAATATAACTGTCTAGAACCATATTAAATTGATTTCTACTCACCCTGGGAGTTCATTAAAAAGAGAAGAGTTTCGTTCTGTGACATCACACTGTCTGGTTTGTATCTGAGCTTATATACAACAAAACTACTAAAAAGTAGGGCCTGTGAATCATTAGTAGATATGAGTGGGTGACACAAATTAATGGAATGGTGACAGGAAACAGATGTTGAGAAATAAGCAATCTGGAAAAGGAAGAAGAAGAATAGAATAAATACTTCCTAATGAAATGGCCTGTGCTTTTAATAGAGGAGAATGAAAGAAAGTGGCACGCCTACCTTGGCCCACAGTTTAGCATGTTCCACATGCAAGGCCTTTAAAATCACACAGTCTCAAGGACCAAGCAAAGGCACCATTTGGAAAGAATTTTTAGGTATTTGTATCCTAGCTGTCAACTGCCTTGGTGGCAGGGTGATAAATGCTTCTGAATTTGAGTTAAACAGACTAAACTCTACAAAACTGTACTTGAACGACTGATGGACTTTCTAATAGTCAGTTCCCCAAACTCCCTACTGGGGGAGTCAGAGTAGTGCACCATGGGAAAAACAGAGCAGAAGTGGGGGAACAGGGCACAGCTATCAAAAGGGCACCTGCGGCAACTTCCCAGTGGTCATTGTGATGGTCGCCCCTGAAGCCCCTGTGGTGTTGCTGCATCTGCTCATCACGAAGATTCTAGCAACAGGCCTCTTCTCCTCTTGCTTCAGAGCCTCTGAACACCATTAGTAATCATGGCCACTTTCTCTGCTTTAGCTTCCTTCTTTAGAAATGAATTGGTAGACCTTTCCATCTAAGATATGACAGAGTTGAATGGGATAGTCTGTAGTGTAGTGTTCAACTATTTTGGAGAAGAAATTGGGGTATAGACCAAAAATCACAAGAGACACACTTCATAGGATATCTGTTTAAGTTTTATAGATCTTATATATAGGTAGAGCCTGGAGACAGAAAAAAAGTGCTACCAAACCTTGCCTCGATTTGATTTCAGACAAATATTTTTCTAACGATAACAATAACAACCTCCTCTTCTACCTCAACTATTAAAGATGCTGACCAGAAATGCCATGTACCAAGCAGTTTGCACGTTTTATCTCAGTTGGTCAAAGTCTAAGCTCAGTCATCTCTTGAGATCCTTCCCAGCTATAGACCCATATTAAATTGATTTCCCACTTTCTCAGGAAATTCATAAAGAAGAGACCAGCATCATTTCTTGATTTGGCAGTCTTCTCTGGGCTTACATCCAGAAGAGCTGGAAAACAGGCCATTTCACTGCCCACAAGTTCCTGCTTTGAAACAAAGGCAGCAAAGTAACATTTCCCCCTTTTCTTCTACTGTGCTCACCCACTCCTGTTCAGACTGCAGTGCTTTGGAGAACCCCTATTCTAACACACAGATATCTTTCATTATTAAGAGATTCAAGTTTATAATTGAACAACATGAGCTTAAATTGTCTTAAAAGAGTATAATCAGAAAAGGAAGGGAAAGGAAATCAATTTATAACCACTATATCCAGTGCTTTTTATGGACTAAATGCAATACTCTTGCTCTATCTTCTTTTTCATCTTCAGTTTACAAGGAAGAAATCGGAGGCTTATAGAATTTAAGTCACAGGTTGAAGGTCAAATAGGCAGAGCCAGGATTTAAGCTTTTCCATTACCTTCTTTTGCTTCAGAAAGGACATTGAAAAGAGGATCCATAGCCTGCATCTAACTGGTAAGAAAGAGGTAAAGCATATCTGCCAAAAACAGAGAAGAAAACAAAACACAATGAAAGTCCTCTTTCCCTTTGGAATTTAAACACTGCTTGTGTGAAAGCATGAGGGTGGAAGTTATACACATGCTTACCTGAGCAGAAATATTCTTAGGAGTCTTTGGATTTATTTCAGACATATTTTGAATGGATATATTAAAAGAAAGAAAAGAGAGGGGGTGACAAAAAAGCATCTGATGAATAAGTGAGTGGGAGAAATCATGAGGGATAAAGATGCAGTGTAATCCTAGCCCAATTTCTTCTGGGGTAAACTAGCATGCTGGTGCTGTCTGTATCATAGGGAATATATCAGATGTACTGAGATTACTGTTTCATCAAAAACAATATTGGTTCTGATCTTTCAGTTTGGCCAGTTGGCTGCAGAAACAACACTGAAGTTTCCAAACTTTTTAGCTCAAGTGAATATTAAATATGGATTCCCTTAGATGCCTTGACAGAGAGACTGGATAAGTTGCCTTTGGAACCCAGCAGCTAATTGTCTAGGTGTAGTGTTTTATATCTTACACCTAGCAACCCACGTGATGGTTTGCTATTGGAATCATTTCGTTAAATCAGACAGACTTCTTTGACTGACTTAACAAGGAAGTCAGCTCAAGAATTGAAACCAAGGAAAGCCATTGTCTTTTTTTTTTTTTTTTTTGCATGACCTGTGAATAGGAATTGGGAACAGACAATAAAGTGTTCGCAGTGTCCATTGTCCCTAAGGACACCCATCTATCAGATATGTGGTCAGTATCTCCAAAGAGTGTCTGTGTGCTGAGACACTCAAAAGCATCCAGCTTAACCTCAACCTGTCAACCAGACAAGTCCAGCTATTGGAACATTGAACATTCGTAAAACAAGTCTTCATGAACTCCTTGGCTGGCCATAACTAGTGGAATTATTAAATTTCTGTAGACAGAACAAACTGACTCCCCACACTGCTTTCTTCCTTCCCATAGGCTCCTTGGAAAGAGGCTGCCATGCTTGTGATCTGGGTCCTCAGGGACTCCTATCCTTCTATCCACTCTCTACTTCCTCTCTTGTTTGCTAAACTGTGGGGTCTCTTACTGCCTCAGTGATCACACTTAGGGCATCTTGGCCTCTTCCAGGGGTTGGTCCTTTAGTCCACCTTCAGGTTTTCACTCTATTACACAGGGCTGTTGGATACTCTTTATCTTCATGCTCTTCAAAATAATCACCAGCCCTGACTTTCTTCCATGCCTAAGATCCTAGCTCCCAGAACTCATTCCCTAAACTGAGCTCCAGAACTTTCCCCACCCCCTTGTGTCAAAAGAGATTTTGATCACCTGTAGTTTGTCTTTCTATGGAAAGACTTTCTGTTTTCTATGGAAAAATGATTGGTCAGATTGTTTATCTGAATGATTGCCACATGACACATGTACCTTTAAAATGCAACTACAGTTATTAAGCACTTCGGTACATATTTTTCACATCTGATACAACAAACAACCTTGTGATACTCGTACCCCGATGTCCTCATTCAGATGAGAGAATGGTTTAAGTGATATTGAAATGGATTTCTCAAATTAATATTGATCAACAGAGGCATATCTAGAAGTCAAAGAGCAGATTCCAAAGCTGTCATGAAATCCAAAACTCAGACACTCTTATCAGGACAACTGCAATAATTAGATTCCTGGGACAGAAGAGCTGCTTATTTGAATCACAAACAGTACCTATGAATTCCTACAAAGTCCCCTTGCATGCCTCTTTTTAATATATTTTCTGAAGTCAAAAGAGGAAAGTATTTCCATTTCCCACCTTTTCAGATGGAGAAAACTGAGACACGAACTGATGGACTAAAAGGACTCAATTGGAGAACTGAATATCAAAGCCTCAAGTCCGGGCTTCCCTGGTGGTGCAGTGGTTGAGAGTCTGCCTGCCGATGCAGGGGACACGGGTTCGTGCCCCAGTCCAGGAAGATCCCACATGCCGCGGAGCAGCTGGGCCCGTGAGCCATGGCCACTGAGCCTGCGCATCTGGAGCCTGTGCTCCGCAATGGGAGAGGCCACAACATGAGAGGCCCGCGTACCACACACAAAAAAAAGCCTCAAGTCCTGGACCCTGGTCAGCAGAAACCACTAGGCCAAATTTACCTCATTCATGAATTAATGTATTGGATTTTGCTACTAGTTGTATTGTGAGCTCATCTACTATTATTGCAGACAAAATAGAAAGATACATAGAAGTGCTTCCTATGCCAGAAGTATTGTTTATTTAATTTTCAATACTCACTTAGCAGTTCAATGGGCAGACCTAGTTATATAAATGCAGACCATGTGAAGATAATCATTCTCAAACATGCAAATATTATACACCTCATCTCATTTCCCCTCTATCTACAGTCATCCTTTAACCACAGTGTCTAACAGACTATCCACTTCCTAATTAGGAAGGGATCTGGTATTTGTCTTTGTGACTATTCTGTGTAAGTTCCAATTTTCTGCCAAACCCTCGGTCTCCGCAGGTGGGAACAGAAGAATAAAGCATTTTGCACTGGTTTCTTTTCCAGTGTAAAGTTTTCATCTCTGCAGGAGCAATTAATTTTCCCTTTTTAAAAGTACAGAGAAAAGCTTTATCTTTTGCTTTTCATTCTAAGAGCTTGGCAGATGCAGTACGGGGGCAAAGGCATGTTGGTCTTTCCTGTTTCCCTGCTGAGTCAGATGAGTTGATTTCTGAACAAAATTCTCAGTATTCTATGAAGGAGTTGGTAATCTGGTTAGTTTTCGCTGAGTGCTGGGAGAGAATAAAATGTAATGAGAATAACAATGTTAAAAATCTACTTGTGTTCAGTGCATTTAAAGATGTTTTAAAACTCTCCAGTCCCTAGTTTTAGTAATGTGGGTTTTCTTCCTCTTTTTGTAATGTTATTTTTTTTTTGCCTCAGCATAATAAAAACTATAGAATGCAACTCAAGACACAAGGGTCTTTATGAAGTCATAATAATAGTGGTTATGGTTCAAAGAACAGTGGACTTGAAAGCAAGATTTGACTCCATCTCCTCCTATTAAGTTTGTGAATCATTTGCCATCTCTGTTTTCATTTCCCAATCTCTACAATGGGAAGAATACTCCCCTACCCATCTGATGGATATGTGGTGAGGGACATAGACTCTGTCAAACAAGAAGACTGTGATGTGCTTTGTTCATTGTAAAGCCTGATGTACCTACATACATTATTTCCTATAAAATAACATAAAGTGCCTTTATGGAGAGCCACAATTTTGCCAATATTTCCCAATCTTTTTCACAGGGCATGGTAACAGTCCCAGGGATTATTTAAATAAAAGGAAAAATAATATATCTTTTTATTTTGTATACAATTTTTAAAGGTTACTTTTCATTTACAGTTATTACAAAATATTGGCTATATTCCCCGTGTTGTACAATACATCCTCATAGCCTATCTTACACCCAATAGTTTGTATCTCCCTCTCTTCCACTCCTGTTTCCCCTTCCCCGACACTGGTAACCACTCATTTGTTCTCTATATCTGTGAGTGTGCTTCTTTTCTGTTATATTGACTACTTCGTTGTATTTTTTAGATTCCACACATAAGTGATATCACACAGTATTTGTCTTTCTCTCTCTCTCTCTGACTTAGTTCACTTAACACAATGCCCTCAATTAAAAAATGATTTAGATAGTAAAGTCTTTTGGAAAAATCATGGTGCTGTGTCTCTCAACTTCTATTTCCTTATGTGCAAAAGTAAGTAAAATACCTGCCCTAGGATTGTTGTGAAGTTTATATTTTTTAATGTTTTGGTGCCAGTAACCAACACATAATAAGTACTAAATTACGGTTAGTTCTTTCTCCCTACACTGGTCATTCAATCCATCTTGCTCCTGATTTCAGAAAAGCTCCTGGTCCTTACTGAAGGGGAATCAGAGTGGATGAATGGGCCCTGATTAGAGGGGCTGGGAAATACCAGCTGCCACTTAAGAGCCAATGACCCAGGATCAGGAAGATCCCTCTCTGTGGGATGAACCACAGGGAGAAGGAATGGTGTATTTTCTCCCCTTCACTGACCTAAGGTCACCCTTTAGAACAGAGTTTTTCAATTTTTTTTTAATGCAACCCACATAGTATAGTACATTTTGTGCAGTGAACTGAGTATGCACAAACGTACATACATACAGACATAGACAAAATTTAATGAAACAATCCCTACTTTTACTTTTATTGGCAGTATATGCTGCTTTCTAGTCTATTCATTCTGTGATCTTTAAAAATAAGATTTTATGACACCCTAATTGGTAGCAATCCAACAGTTTAAAAATGTTTTTCAGCGTATCTCCAAGTATGACCTCCAACATCACAACTTCATTTGGCACTCCCTACTATGTCCCTGTCTGATAAGTAACAGAGCCAACTGTTATTGTTTTGCAAATCAGAAAACTAAGAGATTATAACCAGGACTTTAAATCTAGAAGAGATCAAAAATACGAAACAGAAAAAATATATATATATATATATATACCTTTTTCTTTCTTGGAGTTTTTGTTCATAATTCCCAGAGAAAATGTCCTACAGTTCCCCTCAACCTAAATGCTAAGGATCTTTTAATAACAATAAAATCATGAAATCAGTCCTGGGCCTCCCCAGTCTCTGCTCAGGGCACCCACTCCATCAAGCTCTGCCACTGCCATCATCAATAAGATATAGGTCTTGCAAGCGTACCTGCTTCATGGGACAAGCCCAGAGCCAGGTCACATTTCTGTATCCAGACTGTGGTTGAGAAATGTGCCATTTCCCTTAGACACACAGCATGACCTTTGGCATCATTTAATTGGAGTTTATTATGTTACTTATTTTTTTATAGAAGATTCCATAGAAGAGTAGGTGATGAATTAGTGGTTGGGATTAGCAGTGAGCCTCATAGCTTTCTCTATAGTGTCTGACTTGCATCTGTGCAAGTCAGTTTGTTTTATTAATGCCTAGTGGCCTAAAGCTACTGCCATGACGTTAAAGATGCAATGTTAGCAGAGAACTGACATAAAGATTTGTTTTCTATGGGAAAGAAATTAACAATCACATAGCATATTGAACCCCTGGCTTTCCTCCAACTTTCTGGCCTCTATGGTCAAAGGCTGGACTAAAGGTAGAGATTAGAAAGGGGATCCTGAGGGGGTTACCATTAAGAACTGGGTAGAGATCAGGGAAATCTAGGCTGGAGGATCAAGGTTGAGATATCACCTTACTTCAGCATGAGACCTGACTTCCTCCTCATCACTCATCCTCCACCAACAGGCAATTCACATGGACCATCAGGCAATTGGTAAAGAAGGAAGCAGAGTGGTCCCTTGGCTACTGAATCATCATAGAAGCTTTGTCAGGCAGAATACAGAGTTTTATTTGTCGTAAATATTGGAACCTCTTCTGTCACCAAATATAAGAGAGTGCAGTGAACTCCCGTCTGATCCAGGCCAGCATTTATACTCAAAACATTGAAGAGTGGAACATGAAGTTTCAGTTTCTAGGGAGCTGCCATCTTGGACTCAAGTCATAACCTGGGAGGCCCATCCAAGCAGATGAGAGCAATGAGAGAGGCAGGGCTCAACCATAGGGGAAGGCACCATGGGGGACAGGTGGAAAGATTGAATCTAGTAACCTGGTCCATGATTCAGGGCAGGACTTCAGGCGTAACAGGGAATCAGAGTGGAGATGCTGCTGCCTTGGGGGTCCCAGAACAATGTTCAGATCAGGTGCTCCCAATGTAAGGAAATTGACTCCTGGATCCTCCTTTCTTGTAGGAGAAAGTCCCTCTTGGGAATGGTTGCTGTTGGTTCTGGGCCAAAGAGAGAGTCCGTGGCTGACCAGGTTTCATCTGCTACGTCCTATAAGCATGCTTTGGGCTCCCTGAGCTTCAGTTTCCTCCCTTCTAGAATGTAATAATAACCCCTGCCTCTAAGGCTAGGGTTTTTGAGAGGTTTGAATGAGTAGATGGATGCTAATTACGTGGTGTAGGGTCAGGCACAGTGATAACAATAGCAGTAGTGATGTATCTCATTATTAATATCACTTTTCAGTTTCTGGGATAGGAAGAGGCATTTAAGGTGTAATTCTATCCACTTATCTCACTCACTGGGCTTAAGAAAATCTTCCCAGTCCATACGAGTAGTGTACGTGGGTCAATTATCAAATGTCAAATTTTATGTGTTCAAATATATGAAAGCCCATAACCAGTCTTCACCCCCATGTCCCCATGCTCACTGAGGGCTCACCTAGCTTACCACCCTTCAGTCATCCTGAGTGCCACCCAACAGTGGACTAGCTGAGAAAACCTGCGTCACAACTCCTGGAGGAAAGTAGGTGGCAGGTGCCCAGCTCTGTGCCATTTTCTAAGTGGATAGTACAAAAGGTGCTTATAATCAATGGAAGAGATTGCTAAAATGTATGTCACCAGACCTGGCTGGCATGCTCTTCCATGAAGAAGAGACTAGGCAGATAACCATCTCTTCTGTAGGAAATTAGGTAATGTTCTTGGAGGTGGGAAATAAAACCAGTGACCTCTGATGATGGACCTTCTTGTTAAAAGATACTTGGAAACTCTCCTTCTTGTCAGTATTGGGAAAGGGACAAGTAGAAAGTGCTAAGGCATGAGCCCCGCCCATGGGAGAACAACATGAGTCTGCATCTCCAAGTCCAGTTAGACATGTGCCATCCTTACTGGGAGGCCATATGCTCTGAACCCGGAAGACTGTGAACATTTATCTAACTTCTGTAACTTTCAGCTATTAGAAACATACCCAAGCAAAGGGACCTGAGGGCCACTTTGTGCTCCATGGTTTAGCAACTTCTCTCTGGTCACTTCTTTGGATTACTTATTGAGCATTATTTATTCCATGATACCTACGCCCCCTCCCCTCCCCCCGCCCCATTGCAGGCAGTGTGGTTACCAACCCATGTCTCTTTTCTCACATTCATTCTCCCCAAGGTCAAAGCTGAAAATGGTGTTTCTAATGACATGTGTCTGTATTTTAAATGGAGCCATCCCCATCATGGTGAGCCCTTCTTCACCTCTCCTCCATGTTGATGGGGAAAAACAAAGAACACTGGAAAGGGTAAACTGTCTCTCTCCTGGAGCAGAAAATAGCCCCAAGATTTCAACATGGAGCTCAGTAGCTTAGCCCACAGATCATCATTTTCATGAAGCCCTGGAGAAAGAATGAACACACGCTCTTGTGCATAGAGTGTGCTTTTGTGATTAGGGTTTTGTTCTAGAGCAGGGCTTGGCAAACTTGTTCTGTCAGTAAATATCTCAGGCTTTGCATACAGTCTCTTGGAACTATTCAGCTCTGCTCTTGTAACACAAAAGCATCCACAGACAATGCCTGCTACAGAGAATGTGCTCCATAAATGTTAACTAATAAGCCCATTAAATTGGGACATCTTGCTCATTCTTTTCCTGACTCCCCATACCTGGTCTTCCATCCACAACCTCCACAGCACTCTTTATCAGGGGCACCTTATTACCTCTATGGTTGGACCTCTCAGCTTGGGGGACAGCCCCTGAGTGGGGACGTCTGAGTCCCAGGACCTTCAGCAGCCATCTCCCCCAACCCAACACCCGAAGAGCCATTGTGCTGCTCCAGCTCAAGGCAGAGGCATGAGTAAGACAGAGAGGGGGCAAGAGTCTTTTGTCCAGGATCATGAAGAACAGAAGGCCATCCGCCAGGCTCTAGAGGGGGGTGTTCAGCCAGAGAGTATGTCTGGCAGGAGGCAGCTTCCTTCCTGCATCCTTGCCCCATTCATCCTGTCTCTGCCCCTCATCTCTTCCTGGAGAAGGGCCCCTTCCTCCTGTTTTACAAAATGAGTGATTTTTAATTATGCCAGTCTTCTTGGCCTGATCAGTATCAAGGTGGGGTTGAGGTAGGTGTCTGACTTCACAAGACCCCAGGGGCTCACTCCTCTAATTGCTAACGAGCCTCTCAGGTGCCCCCATATGGCCTTTTGGGGGGAAAGAACTCACCAGCTGAGTGTACAGTCTTAGATGCCTGCTGCAATTTTGACTCCAGGGAAGGTGTTGCCTGGGGCTTGGTGTGAGGCCAACCTACTCCTCAACTCTTAGGTGAGACACTTCCTCCTCCCACTTCTGCTTGGCCACTTATTAATTCCACTGATGCACCAAAGCTTCTCATTTTTAATCTGGCCAAATCAATTACAAATGTTACAGGTTGTAATTACCCAAGGAGTTCCTGAAAACTAATTAATACGCAATCCCCACAATGAATTACCCCTTTCCTTTGGCCTTATGAAAAGAAAACTCTTTTCTGAGGATGAAGAGAAGGAGTTTTTCTCTGCTCTGCCAGGGACAATCTGAAGATGATCTTTATTTGGCTCTGACATGTGTTTTGGGGTGTTTGTCAGAGGTGGCCCAGAGTGGCTCTGCTTGGCAGCCACATCACCTTTTACACTTTGGGGGAAGTTACCAGGTTATCCATGGGCCCTGGACTGTCCTTCCACCACAGGGAGGAACTTCAGTTTACTTGGGAAAAATACGGGGACGGGCAACAGAAAGCAGACAGCAGATGCCGGGGGAAATCTAGAAGGGAAAGCAGAGCAGCATGATAAACTTGGCCCTGGCAGTGGTCAGAGCCTCCTCCAGCAAGGGAGCCTGTCAGAAGAAACTCAAAGCACAAAGCTTTTGGGTTTTTTCCCGGTAACAGCAGGCAAGGGAATCTCAGAGTTTGCCGAATCTCAGCTTTAGGTACCAATAAAGGCTTTCCTTACTGAAGTAACATTGGAAAGCAGACTCTAGAAGTATATCAATAATAAAAACAGTAAATCAGCCCATGTACAGGACTCACATCCTCCCAGTTGAAGCTCCTTCACCTGGAACTGCTGTTTATGGGAACTGTTATTTAGAACTGTTAATATAATTATCAGGACAAAAGGAGAAACAGGGAAGCAAAGTTGTAACCATTCCAAGCATGGAGTCAGAGGATGGAGAAATTTAGGAATGATTTATATGTGTCAGGAGGACCAAGGGTGGCTGACAGGAGGAAAAAAGTTCTTTGAATCTGAACAGTAGTGAGAAGCTTCCTCTTCAGAGTACCCTGGGAGTGGTAGTTGGTCATGTGTGTTTCTCTGTCCACAAGCGTGGCATCTGTGTATGTGTGTAGGTTGGAGTTGTGTGCATGTGTGTATCCATGTGTGTATATATGGGTGTGCATGTAGGTATAAGCGTATGTGAACATGAGTGTGTGGTAACGTGCATTTGTGTGTGCACTTGTGTGTGTATGGGTGTGCATGTGTAGGTATGAGTGTGTGTACATGTGTGCATTTGTATATGTGTAGTGCGTATGGGTGTGTGCACGCACGTGAGTGTACGTGTGCCTGTGTGTGTGTGTGATACCAACGCACACTAGATCAGATAAGACCCCTTTTACTGTTCTTCTCTAGCCTGTACTCCTCCATTGCCCATCACAGTCTGCATCCTTCACACTGCATTTGCACAGTGAACTGACAGCCTCCCAGACAAGGCAGGACAGGGGAGGAGAGAGACGGAGTGTGCTTCACCCCACACCTGGCACCTGGCCCTGAGCCTGGCTCCGGGTAGGAGCTGATTAACATCTGCTGAGCTGAGCTGTTGAATGCACACCGGCGCTGATGAGCCTGGGGGATGGTGCGTGTGTGTGGCAGGCAGGCTTCTCAGGTCCTTTCCTCACCAGCAATGCTGCATTCAATTTTGCAACTTTGGGAATCTGTCACTTTTTCTTTGCATGTTTACTTCTAAAACAGAAAGGTATGTATATCTTGAATTAGCACGGACGCAAACATGAAATATAGAATAAACTCTATAGAAAGAGGAGGAAAATCTCTTGTAAAATAATTCTTTGTGGTGGGAGGAGCCTTAGCTCATATGATGGTCCCAGCTTCTTTTACTGAAAATCTCAGCATCCTGATGATTTGAACTCTCTCACTCCTCATCTCCACTTGGTTATCTGTTAGTTTAGTTTGCAGAGGATTCTAACCTCTCCCTTAGACACGGCTTTTATGAAAACAGTCATTCTTTCTCACCTGGATCACTGCAAGGACATTCAAACTTGTCTTCCTGTTCCATTTCCCCCACTCCATGCTATACACCTTGCCGAGGAGACCTTTCAATGGGAAGATCTAATAGCATTAAGTTCAAACATATGAAGTTGCTGATATTGGACCTCTCTTGACCTGCAAAAAATAGCAGTTTAATATAATTCAACCGATACCATCATCTAGCTCACAAACCTTTGTTGGCATCCCATAAACAGTAGTTTTCTGAGAGGAATGTGCTGTACTCCATTTCCTAATCACTCTACCAGAATTAAATAAGCCAGAGTGGTACCCCGGAGCCCCATTTCCCATAGATGCTACTTGCTAGATAACAGACAGCAAAGAACAGCCATATATCATTCAAATGCAATGTTCAAATCAAATAATAATAATATATGCTCATGTTCACAGTTAATGACTTCCTGTATTTGCAACTGAACTGTAGCCTTTCTGATGACAATACACAATGTCTCCCAGTATAGAATTGTCAGCAAAACCTCAGGGCGCATCCTGCCACTACTAATTATTAGCTGAATGACCTTGGGCAAATCACCTAACTTTTTACTCTTCTCATATAAAAATTAAGCATATTAATAGTACTTAACCCATTGGGCTTTCCTGAAAATTAAAGGAATAGTGAATATGATGTGCTAAACATGGTGACTGGCCCCTATTAAGTAGTCCATGATGTTGGTCCTTCTTTACTCCTCTCGATCAATGCAAGGCCAGCTCTTTTAGGATCAGGCTTCTCTTGGGCCCTTGTGGTAATCTACAGCTAGATGGCAACTTTCTGGGGGCATTTTCTCTAAGTCCTCCTAAGTCTGAAAGGAGGAAGAGGCTTTTTTAAATTTACATGTACCCAGTGGGAATCTCCCCTGCCCCTGTTTTTTTATTTACCTGTTGCTTATGAAAATGTGCCTCCTTTTTTTTTAATATTTACTTGAGTTTGTATGGAGAAATTTAAAATAGTTTTTCTAAATATGAGTGATTATTGCCAGGAATGTGAATTCCAAAATGAATTTAATCAAGGAGCTAAGGTGCTTTGTAGTTAATTTTTGCTTCATTTGATGAGAAAATATCAGTTGCGCACTGTTTTTAAATAGCACATATAATTATACCCTCATTAATGATGTCAAATATTATTATTTAATACATTGCTCCAATTAATTATGTTTTTAAAACTAAACAACTAATCGCTAACAAGTTATGTTTAAATAATTATATCTAATGCTAATGGAGTAGGGAGTTCATTCCAGCATCTTCTTTATAAATACAAAATGAAATGACCTATACAGTTAAGTCTGGTTTCTTCTCCTTGGCTAAGCAGCCCTGCAGCTTCTTGCCCCACCACTAACCACACACAGTTTATGCTTCCAACTCCGTAAAAGGCTCACAGTTGCTGTGTGTGGTATGTTTTCCCAGGATTTTGTACCTACTACTTTTCATCCTGGGGTGTCCTTTCCTCTAGTCTTTGCCCAGATCAAAGCTCATATGTTCCCTGTTTGAGGACACCTTCCTGACCCCTCTGACCAAATTACTTGTTTCATCCACTGAGCTCCCAGCCTGCACTGCTAGCCCCTCTGCTAGAATGTTCAGTGAAAAACACTGCAAATGATCTCTCAGTATGTCTGTCCCCCACTCCACACCCCAGCTCTTCTGTATTCTCTTCTGTAGCAATAGCCCTCAACACATGGAAGGTAGATAAAAGCTGGCTTTTCTTTCCTTCTTTTCCCAAATTAATGAATAGATAAATTAAGAAAAGAAAATTCATAGACAATCAGTAAATGGTTATTGAATGAATACATGGATTAAATGAGTTAGTAACTCCAAGAATTTTAGTGAGTTTGGGATTTGTATGGCTAAGGCACAAGAAAAAAAAATCAGAAACAGAATACTTATATTTTGAGATCAGAAGTGACAAAGTATAAAGCAATACCGTGGAGTTAAATGAGGTAATTTATTTAAAGTATCTAGCAAAATGCTTCTCAGTAAGCTTTCAGATACAGTAGATGCATTTTGTTGTGCTTCTTATGGTTGTTATTGCTATGTTACTCAGTAATTAGTAAATGGAAAAAGCTACCTAATATAGCAGATGCTACCAGATGATGCTAAAGCATATATTTAACAATGCTATTTTCATTTTTATTAGACACTTCTGAAATAAATTATAGTAATCATAGTTTAACATATATAATAGTTTATATTATTATATATAAACTATATATATAGTTTTATATAATATGTAAAATAACTTTACTATATATATATATATATATACATACATACTACCCTTTGTTATAATTCTTATAATACAGTATCACGACTTTGCTAAGTGATACTATTTACTTCTGCCTATGCTGAATTGCTGTGGCATGTTTTACATCATATCAAAAGTTACTATAATATATTGCATAATATGTTTTATCATGATGCTTATAACAAATTATCCCAGCCCCTCCTAGAAGGATATTTATTTTTTGACTCCATATAACAAACTGTCTCTGATCTGCTTCTGACAGGATATTTGCAGTCTTTTATGTCCTGTCACAGTTATGATCCTCAGAGTCTGTCTATTGAGTTCAGATTTGGATATTTTTTTTAAAAGGCCATAATTGTCACTTACAATTATAACTATTTTTTCATTAACCCAACTCAAGCTGTGCCTAGTTAACTGCTCAAATCAAAATACTTCCTTGAAGGTCAACAGTCATGTTTATAGTAAAATTGATTCTACTGTTAATACCCTGTTAATTACGTTCCCTTAGAACTGAGTGTGGGATAAATTAAAATTGGCTTGTTGGAGTTAGGGTAACCTCCATCTGAAGGTACTGACAGTTTGCTCTCCCACACTTTGTGAAAAGACTTGATTTCTCCATAGTCTGTACAACATAGGAGTCTATTCTCCACACTTCACATCTCTTCAAATGTCATGTGTTGATTATTTATCTACTTCATGGCAAAAAGGATCACCTCTCTACAACATATAGTTTCTGACAAACATACCTACTTCATTCTTATTCCACTTATCCAGTGGTTTTTCCCAAAGATGCTTATGGTACTCAAATCATGGCCAGTGTGCCTGGCTATCATGTAACTTCAATGTCAGGAAAAACGTGTGTGATAAAAGTGATAATCCATAGATTAAATGTGTTACTCGTAACCAGAAATAGAATAAGACATCCACAAAATGTCGGGTTTTGCCCCAAACTCAGTGGGAGGTGGTGTGGACATAGATCTATGTTCTGGAACCAAGAGCCATCTGGTTTTTTTCCTACAACTGAGATCAGAATTCATTGCTCTGTAAACTCCTTGCAATCCCTGGGTGTTTCAGAAGGCAAGGAGATTTGATTTTGTTCTTACAACAAAAAGGCCTGTGTAAAGAATTCTTTTAGTCTGTGTAACAGTAGCAACACAAAATCCTTTTATCTGAAACCTGAGAGCCTGATAGAAACATAGAATTTGGGAGACAGTTTCCAAGATAACAAGATACATCCCGATCTTGTTTTTTCATATAGGCTCTCCAAATTCTTACCCCCCATCCTGCAAATTTTGGATGTCTATCCATTTATGCCTTTTTCATCTTAGCTGTAAACCTCTTATTCTAGTACTTCTTAATTTCCTAGGACAGAGAACACAAATATCAGCCTATGGCAAGCAAACTAGAATCTCACAGAAGAACACTGATTAACTTGAAGTTTTAGCAAACGTTCTTGTAAAGAAATGGCCCATTCTAGCACTGTCTCTTCTATAGTTTCAAATTTTAAAGTATGAATCCTCTTGAACACCTCACCTCTTCAATTTCTGTGTGTGGCCAGTAGAAATCAGGAGAGACATAGGAATATCCTTAATCTGGAGGCAGAGTCCATTTTTCTTGTGTTAAAAAAGTGAGGTTTTATGCTATTTCTGAATTTAGTGTATGCTTTGAGCATTTTCTATGTATACAGCAAGTGCTAAAAACTATTAGAATTGATACAGCCACTATGGAGAACAGTAGGGAGGTTCCTTAAAAAACTAAAAATAGAATTATCATATGGCCCAGCAGTCCCACTACTGGGCATATACCCTGAGAAAACCGTAATTCAAAAAGACACATGCACCCCGATGTTTGTTTCAGCACTATTTACAATAGCCAGGTCGTGGAAGCAACCTAAATGCCCATCAACAGACTAATGGATAAGGAAGATGTGGTCCATATATACAATGGAATATTACTCAGCCATAAAAAGGAACAAAATTGGGTCATTTGTAGAGATGTGTATGGATCTAGAGACTGTCATACAGAGTGAAGTAAGTCAGAAAGAAAAACAAATATCATATATTAGCTCATATATGTGGAACCTAGAACAATTGTACAGATGATCCGGTTTGCAGGGCAGAAATAGAGACAAAGATACAGAGAACAAACGTATGGACACCAAGCAGGGGAAAGTAGCAGGGGGTGGTGGTGGTGGGATGAATTGGGAAACTGGGATTGACATGTATGCACTGCTGTGTATAAAATGGATAACTAATAGGAGCCTGCTGCATAAAAAGATAAATAAAATTCCAAAAAAATTAAAAATATTTTTTTAAATGAAGAAAAAAGTTAAAAAAAATAAAAAATAAATAAATTAAATTTTAAAAAGATACTGGTACTAAGTCAATTTAAATTAAACTGTTTATGTGAAGATCCTGCTCCATAAAATAATTTATTGAAATAAATAGAAATAGAAAGTTACATCTGTGGAAAGTATATATGTGTAGCTATATGTCTATCTATCTATCTATCTTGGTTTAAATATTTCCATCATTTGAACCATAAATCTCAGCCTTTTTTTGAACTATCTTTGACATATGATGTTGTGCACATTTAAGGCATACATGTTAATTTGACACATTTATATATTGTAATGTGATTGAAAAACCTCCTTTAGCACTTTCCTACCTAACCACTTAAAGTCACCTACCTGACCTCAAACTTCACCTTCACTGTACCTTTGGTTCAGTTATGATCTGCTCCTCCAATAGTCCTTTAAGCATCTCCCTCGAGCTGTATTCTGCTGTGTTCTACTATTAGGTTGTTAATTCCTAGTATGTCCAGGCATTCTGTGTCTGGAGAGGGGGAAGTGTTTGTGGAAATGAGACTACAACGTGAATCACAGCTGTACAAGTCATTCGAACACAGTCCCTATGGAAATGAGTTCCTGACATTGTACTTTACAACTGCTATTTCCTTTCCTTTTAATTCCCTGTCATTGTTCCAGGCAACCACCACAGATTCTTCTAGCTACAGATCACATAATTTAGAGTAGGTACCTCACAAGATACAGTGAGTTTTACGAAGCTCTTTATAATGTCAAAGGACTTTCATAAATCTCCAGTTGAGTTAGCATGAATGGGGGGAAAAAAAAGAAAGAAAACATTCCTCCCTTCAGGATAAAGGGATCTCAACAGAGAGACATAGATTCACAAGGATGTGTATAAACCCCAGCAAGCTTCCATTTTCCTTCCATTTACTCTAAACCCCCTGGGGAAGAATGGGAAGGAAATGTAATAAAGAAGAAGACTTTAGGGCTGCAAACTTTCACCACTCCCACTGCCTCTACATGCCAAAGATAGGGCACATCTTTGTGAGAACCTCCAGATTTGGGAAAGCTGAATGATTTTTCTTTGGGCCCAAGAAGGTACAGAATTTCAGTCCCTGGGACCAGCAGGGGGAAGGCAGCATCATGGACCATGACCCATTCTACTGCCAGTGGCCACTTTGGGGCTACCTCATCAAAAGGGACTGGGCTGTCCAGCGGAAACTAAACATTCAGGAGAGTGAAACTCTCTGTCCAAACAAAAACAAACAAACAAAACCAAAATACGCACTCACCCATCCATCTAAAATATAGAGCTAAAATTAAACATATATTTACATTTTAAAGATAATATTAATGCTGAAATTCAAACTGTTGGTTCTTTGTAAGTTCCATCAGCTTATAGATGTCAACAATTTGGGGAGACAGGTTGATAACCAAAGAAGTTCTAGATACAAAATGAATTTCCTGGGGGTGGGAGAGAGTGCGGTGGTTCTAAATCCTAGTAAAAGGAGATTTGCTCAGTGACGTCCATGGGGACACCAATTGGCTTTGGTCATTTACCAGCTGTTTCCTTACCCTTTAATTCCTTAAATGTGCTCATGGCCTCAAACTAGCATTCACTGTCTGCACCTCCAGCACTATTATTTGCATGTCTTTTGTGAGCCATTATGGGTCAAAACCGTTCACCAGAACATAAAATCATGTCAGAAAGAGAAAACTGTAGAGGAGTTAAAAAATGAATACTTTTTGAAATAAGGAAAGCACAGGTTGTCATGTTACATTCATTGGCTGAGCAATAGATGGTTTTCATTCCTGGAGTGAGACTAATATATAAACATTTAAAACACTAAGAGTTGTATAACAAATAAGTGCAGAGCAGTACTTAAGGAGCTATGTCTATAAATTGTGAGTCAGAAAATAAATGCATAGATTGATTATCTTTTAACTTTTTGAAGGATCAAAACTTTATGTCCATATTTATTTATTTTTTTAACATCTTTACTGGAGTATAATTGCTTTACAATGGTGTGTTAGTTTCTGCTTTATAACAAAGTGAATCAATTATACATATGTTCCCATATCTCTTCCCTCTTGGGTCTCTCTCCCTCCCACCCTCCCTATCCCACTCCTCTAGGTGGTCACAAACCACCTAGCTTATCTCCCTATGCTATGCGGCTGCTTCCCACTAGCTATCTATTTTACATTTGGTAGTGCATATATGTCCATGCCACTCTCTCACTTTGTCCCAGCTTACCCTTCCCCCTCCCCATATCCTCAAGTCCATGCTCTAGTAGGTCTGTGTCTTTATTCTCATCTTGCCCCTAGGTTCTTCATGACCTTTATTTTTTATTTTTCTTAAATTCCATATATATGTGTTAGCATACGGTATTTGTTTTTCTCTTTCTGACTTACTTCACTCTGTATGACAGACTCTAGGTCCATCCACTTCACTAAAAATAACTCAATTTCATTTCTTTTTATGGCTGAGTAATATTCCATTGTATATATGTGCCACATCATCTTTATCCATTCATCTGCTGATGGACATTTAGGTTGCTTCCATGTCCTGGCTATTGTAAATAGTGCTTCAATGAACATTTTGGTACATGACTCTTTTTTAAGTATGGTTTTCTCAGAGTATATGCCCAGTAGTGGGATTGCTGGGTCATATGGTAGTTCTATTTTTAGTTTCTTAAGGAACATCCATATTGTTCTCCATAGTGGCTGTATCAATTTACATTCCCAAGCAACTGACAAAGGATTAATCTCCAAAATTTACAAGCAGCTCATGCAGCTCAATATCAAAAAAACAAACAACACAATCCACAAATGGGCAGAAGATCTAAATAGACATTTCTCCAAAGAAGATATACAGATTGCCAACAAACACATGAAAGAATGCCCAACATCATTAATCATTAGAGAAATGCAAATTAAAACTACAGTGAGATATCTTCTCACACCGGTCAGAATGACCATCATCAAAAAATCTATGTCCAGATTTTAAATTGTCTTAATTTGTTTTGCTGTTGCTGAGAAATCACTCCTGACCTTTCTCATAACACAGTTCTCTTTTTGTTGCTTACTTTATATGTAGTAATCAAGTTTATTGGTTTTGAAGAATATAAGAAAGGAAAGTCCTTTTAATATACAACTGGAGTGGTGATACCACTTAGCATGGAAAGGTGGAACAAAAGTTAACAAAAAATCTAAGTGTTTTCAAGAAACATGTGTTGATACTTCTCTCAGATGCTCTGATTTCTTTGCAGACAATGCGGAATTGTTCTTTTACATGTTTTTGAAAGATGATGAGTTTTACAGCAGTGAAGTTGAGTGAGACACAACCACAGTTTTTTTGGTGTCACTGTAAAGTGTTTTTGTTTTCATTGAAGTATAGTTGATTTACAATATAATGTTAGGTTCAGATATATAACACATATATATTCAGTCATATATATAGCTTTATGTATATATATATATATATATATATATATATATATATATATATATATATATACACTTCAGATTCTCTTCCCTTATAGGTTATTACAAAATATTGTGTATAGTTCCCTGTGCTATGCAGTTAGTACATGTTGGTTATCTATTTTATATATGGTAGTGTGTATCTCTTAATTCTAAAGTGCTTTTGTTTTTGTTTTTGATCCACTGAAACTTACCTTGTACTATGTGTTCCACTGTTGGAGGGACCGTATCAAATGGTAAAGTATTTTACCTGTACCCAATTATGCCGTAGCCAAAGAGTAATGACCCATAGATATTTAATAGAATGGAATTTCAGTGAGAAAACATGGTGAGAATGGTGGGAAGCAGACATTGTATCTTTCTGGCTTTGGAAAGGGTATCTTTTGGACACTGTAATAGTGGTAGCCTGGGCAAGACCATCATCATTCATTTCTAAAGTGACAAACTGACTTGCCCTAAAACACCCTGTCTGGTCATTTGGCATCGAGTAGGTCATCATGATCCTTATTTGGATCCTTATTTGGATTAGTTATGAAGTAGTTATTAGTTAACTTCTTTAGGTCCCTTAGCCACAGAGTATAGCCAGCCTTGTAACCCAGACCCCAATTCTATAACCACCCAGTGCATTTCTAGAGGGAAGGACTCAGCAAGTGACTATGATTTGGCTCAGTGGTATTTCATCAGCTATACTAGATAAATAATTCACAGCACATGTCTGAAACATTAATGGAACACTCAAAGATCTTCTCTCATACAATTGCCATTTTTTTAGTCATTGACTATTCTCCACAATGAACCAGCATCTTACACTTACATACCTTTTCCTTCAAGCCACTTATGTCAACTCATTTATCATACACGTTATCAGAACTTAAGGGTAAAGCTCTTGATGACAAGTTGGTTGGACAAGTTTCACTAAACTCTCCTCTCTCTCTCCTTCTTTCATTCTCTTTCCCCTCCCCATCTCTTTTGTTCTCATTCTTTTCTCATTAACTCCCCCCTCCCACTCTCACCCTCTTTTATTCTATATTTCTATTTTCATGAAGAATATGGACCACATCCTTACACCGTCATGGATTAACTTGTTCAATCACAAGTGGGATGATGGCCAAGAGGTCACATGAAAAGATGCTCAACATCACTAATTAGAGAAATGCAAATCAAAACTACAATGAGGTATCACCTCACACCAGTTAGAAGGACCATCATCAAAAAAATCTACAGACAATAAATGCTGGAGAGGGTGTGGAGAAAAGGGAACCCTCCTACACTGTTGGTGGGAATGTAAATTGGTACAGCCACTATGGAGAACAGTATGGAGACTCCTTGAAAGACTAAAAATAGAGCTACCATATGATATAGCAATGCCACTCCTGGGCATATATCCAGAGAAAACCATAATTCAAAAGGATACATGCACCCCAATGTTCATTGAAGCACTATTTACAATAGCCAGGACATGGAAGCAACCTAAATGTCCATCAACAGAGGAATGGATAAAGAAGATGTGGTACATATATACCATGGAATATTACTCAGCCACGAAAAAGAATGAAATAATGCCATTTGCAGCAACATGGATGGACCTAGAGATTGTCATACTGAGTGAAGTAAGTCAGATGGAGAAAGACAAATATCATGATATAGCTTATATGTAGAGTCTAAAAAATGGTACAAATGAACCTATTTACAAAACAGAAATTGAGTCACAGATGTAGAAAACAAACTTCTGGTTACCAAGGGGGAAAAGGGAGGATACATTGGGAGATTGGGATTGACATATACACAGTACTATATATAAAAGATAACTAATAAGAACCTACTGTATAGCACAGGGAACTCTATTTGATGCTCTATAATGACCTATATGGGAATGGAGTCTAGAAGAGAGTAGATATATGTATATGTATGGCTGATTCACTTTGCTGTACAGTGGAAACTAACACAACATTGTCAATCAACTATACTTCAATTAAAAATTAATTTAAAAACCATTAAATAAAAAGAAGTGGGACATTTGTTTCCATAGTTTTTTGAGTGAAAATGGCATTGGACTTTTTCTAGACCTCTAAACCACATGATAGAGTTTATGACTTTGATTTTGGCTGAATTACAATTTCACTCCAGTTCTTCCTCAGATAAAGTAGGTTTTATATATCAATATTTGTTGAATGAATTGAGTCATTCAACTCATTTGGGATACAGAAGCCCTTGGTCTTGTCTAATTATCATACATCTTCTATGCCATGCATAACTTTAAAATACTGAGAAAATTAACTACCCAAGGTCTCTCTTTTCCCAACTGTAAAACAGGAATGATAATATCACACTATAGATTTATTTGTTTTTTTATGTTTTAAATGAAATGAGAGCAAATGCAAAACACCTGACACACAGTAGGTGATTAACAATGTTATTGATTTTTTTTTTCCTTTACCAATAGTGCCTAGTGCTGTTTTCTGTACACTTGAAATGCTCCATTACTGGAGTTAACTCAAAACAAGACAAAAAAAACAAACAAACAGGGAAATAATAAATCATGCCCTTCCTCTTACAAGTGTTGAATCAGTGACAGACTTTGTGATGATGTGAAGAACTTGGCAAATAGGAAGCACTAGGGAACCACGCTAATTGTTTTGGGTGATGATGGTGAGATATTCATAGCGGAAATAATTTGTATGTCTTTAGATATTTATGAGTTGTCTAATAGGCTGCTGGTACCTCCTCAGTGGGACACAGCATTCACACAGCTTTGCTCCCAAAGGTCAAAGAGGAACAGCATGGTGTGAACAACGCGTCCAAATACTCCTCTGGGAATTCAGACTTACTCCTTCTCTTCTATAAAAGCCAAGATGCAGCAGGGCTGCATTGTATTGCGAAGAGGCATTTGGTGGGGCTCAGCTTTTTCAGGAGGGAGATAGGTGATAAGTAGGCTGCAGAGAACATGTTGGATGAGTCTGAGTGTCTAGAATTTAAAGAGCGTTCTATTGCTTCTCAGTGGGTGGCTGCCTCTTGAGGTCTGGCATTCACCCAAGTCCTGAGCATTACCTCAGCACTTAAAGAGAAAACAAGTGAAAAGAAAATCCACGAAGTTGCGTTCTAAGCAGCATCAACATCAAGGAATGCCACGGGCTAAGTTATGTTCACCCTGTTAGCATGCAGAATTATTTTGCACTACAGAAAGCTGCCTTTCCCAACCAAGAAAACAAACAAACACACACAAAAAAGAACTAATTAAGATCGTCATATCTCAATAAATATGCAAATGAAAAATCAAAACAAAGAAATTCTATTTATCACATCGTAAAGTTGCAAATTGCTGTACAGGCTGGCTTGGAAGAATTGCAAAGGATAGAATCTTCTTAATGGCTTTGCCCAGAAACTGTGTTCAAAAGCTGCATTTATGGGTTTGTATTTGAGGATGAAAGATGATGAACTTGCCAAAATAAAAATATTTTCGTGCCTTATCTCCAACACTATGGAAAGGAAAGAGGAATACAAATTCAGTTGAGTAACTATGTGTCAGGTCTTGTGCTAGGAAATTTGCTTCCTTTATATCATTTCAAGAAGAAAGCTAGTAAGATACTCATTTTATAGATGAAGACAATGAAGCTCAGAGAAGGTAAATTCCTGTTTGTCACTTGGTCTTTGAAACCAGTATTCTTACCTCCACTCACATGTATGACTCTATGTTTTCTTTTGACTTTTTAATGTGTTTTTATAGGATATCAAAGCATTCAGAGGGAAATGAAATCAATTTTCAGATATTTTCTCCATATATTTTCCACAACTGGGTATTAAGGACCACCCCATCAATGGAAGCAGAATTTGATTTCTGCATAATGTTATTTCCTTTTATTTATATTTGATTTAATTTGCATATGGTGATGTCTTCTTCTTGAATTTATCATCTTTGAAAAACAGAGAGAGAAAGACCAAAAGGGAGAATTATGGATACCATAATATTGCTGACAATACTGTTTCTCTGCCTTACCATATATATTTATTTTGTCCTGTGAGAGCTGAATCTATAAGCTGCAGAGAGAGCATCTCCTTATGACATTGGCAGCTTTGTTTTAGAAACTTGAACCTGCCCTCTGCCACGTAGAATGCTGCCCTTAGAAGAAGGCTCTCCCTGGACACCAGGGCTATATTTGCTATTCTGGTCTGCTGGGCTAACATTAGGGTGAGGTTTTTTATGAGTATGTGGAGTTGCCTGGAATGAGCAAGCAGCTAATGAGATGGGGCCAGCCGGGTACCTATTAGGTATTCCTCACTGCCCTGGTCATGAGGGCAGTGCAACCAGCAGTCTTGCAACTAGCAGAAGGTCAACACACATGGAATTGCTTATTAACACTGACAGTAATATTAGACAACAATATAAATAAAATGTCAAAGAGAATGGTCAAGCTAAGTGCTTGAACAAGTAAAAGAAGGAGGGCAGTTTGCTACTGTTCTCAGCAGAAGATTTCAAAGAAGAAGTGAGATGCAGGCTTTGCCTTCAAGATGGGATAGATTGGCAAGAGTGTCAAGGACAATTTTATTGTATTTTTTTAGACTTGAGCAATTTTGTTCAAAGGACATAAGATGATGGTCTGAATGGTAGCAGGATATATATAGCAACCCTGTCCCCTGACCAGGGACACCTGCCACCAGCAGTTTATCTTCTGTATCCATTCCCTTTTCTTCCTTCCTTCCTTCCTCCCTCTTCTTTCTTTTCTTTTTCTTTTTTTTTTTTTTTGAACTTTTACCCTTTATTAGTAACTTTATATTATAAAATTGTAGGGTATAGTTTTTTATTTTTTAATATTTTAATTGGCGTACAGTTGCTTTACAATGTTGTGTTGGTTTCTGCTGTACAGCAAAGTGAATCAGCTATATGTATACATATATCCCCTCCTTTTTGGATTTCCTTCCTATTTAGGTCATCACAGAGCACTGAGTAGAGTTCCCTGTGCTATATAGTAGGTTCTCATTAGTTATCTATGTTATACCTAGTAGTGTATGTTTGTCGATCCCAGTCTCTTCCTCTTTCTTTTTTTCTTTGTTTTCTTTCTTTCTGTACCTCTTTTCCTTCCTTTGTCCTCCCAGCCTTTCTTTTATCATCTTAGATTTAAAACATTTTAGTATTGGGCTTCCCTGGTGGCACAGTGGTTGAGAGTCCGCCTGCTGATGCAGGGGACATGGGTTCGTGCCCCGGTCCGGGAAGATCCCACATGCCGCAGAGTGGCTGGGCCCGTGAGCCATGGCCACTGAGCCTGTGCTCCACAACGGGAGAGGCCACAACAGTGAGAGGCCCGTGTACCGCAAAAAAAAAAAAAAAAAAAAAAATTTAGTATTATTTTCCCACTAAAATCATTATTTTATGGCATATACATTTATTTATATATTATATATGATATATGATATATATGATACGTGTGTGTGTGTGTGTGTGTGTGTGTGTGTGTGTGTGTGTGTTTTGGCCGCGCCTCACCACATGTGGCATCTTAGTTCCCCAACCAGGGAATGAACCCGTGCCCCTGCAGTGGAAGCTTGGAGTGCTAACCACTGAACTGCCAGGGAATTCCCATATGTGTATATATTTTTAAAGAACCTATGGAGGATTGCTTAGGGCACTGCTGGAGGAAGGTGGCAAAATCAATTCTGCCTACATTCTCTTGGTCAGAGAATATTTTAAATCACTCTATTCTCACTGTCTATATATGAGTCCTCTCAGTCTATAGGAATATATTTTCCAAATTGTTCAACATACTTAGTATTTTTTAACAAAACCATTTCTTGTGATCTTGTTACTTTTTATGAGTTCAGTTTCTTTCTTACTGAAGTATATATTTTAGTAGTCCTTTCAGTGATGGTCCATGTGTGGGAAAACATATTTATTTCACTCTCATTCAAGAAAAATAAAGTTTTTTGTTTTTATTTTAGTATGTAATTCTAGTTCGGGATTTATTTTCCCTTAGCATCTTTAAGACATTCATTTTTTTTTTCTGACTAGCTTTAACATTATTATTACTTTTTAAGCATTCTAAAATTAAACTTTCAATTTGGAATAACTTTATATTCACAGAAATGTTGCAGAGATAGCACAGAAAGTTCCCTTCACCTAGTTTCCCCTATTTTTTTGTTTAATGGGAAATCTGTTGATCTAAATGTCATTCATTTAAGGGTAGTTTGTCTTTTCTCTCTCAATTTCTCTAAGATTTCTCTTTTTTTATTGGTGTCCACTCTGATGTATCTAATTATGGACTTGTTTTTTTTTAAATTTTCCTACTTGCCAGAGTATTTCTTCAGTTTGAGGACTATCACCTTTCAGCTATTATCTTCTTGAATATTGCCTCTCTACTTCTAGACATATTTCTTATTGTTTATTAATTCTCTATTTAACTGTGTCTTTTGTGCCATTTAACTGTTCCATTGAGCTGTTTATTGTATTTTTTTTTTTACTTTTAGAGAGAAACTGTTTAATTTTCAAATTCATCTTTTCTTTATCAAAAGTACCTTATCTTTTATTATGCATCCAGAACTTATTCTAATTTCTTAATCATTGTAAACATACTTATTCTACAGTCTTTTCCAGATTGTCATAGGGTTTCAAGTTTGTGGGTGTCTGTTTCTGCTGCTTTATTTCATATGTATAAGAGGAAGTTTCCTTCTGTTACTATCTTACCTGAGAGGTTTTATCTTTAATGGGTGTTAATTTTGTCAAATATGTTTTTTGCATAAATGTCTGTGGTCATATGATTTTTCTTCATTAGCTTGTAAATATAGTGGATTACACTGATTATTTTTTAAATATTGAACCAATCTTACTTTCCTGGTGTTAACTCCACTTGGTCAGGGTGTATAGTTCTTTTTATAGAATAGTGAATTCAATTTGCTAATAGTTTGTTATGAATGTTACATTTATATTCATGAGAGATATTGGTCTGTAGTTATTCTCCTTTCTTTTTACTGTCTTTGTCTGGCCTTAATATTAGAATAATACTTGACTCATAATGTGAATGGAAAGTCTTCCCTCCTCTTTTATTTTCTGAAGGAGAGTGAATAGAATTGGTGTTAATTCTTCTTGAATTGAATTCTCCAGTGAAAATATCTGGGTCTGGAAAACTCTTTTTCAAGATGTGTTAAACTATGAATTCAATTTCTTTACTAGCTATAGGGCTATTCAAATTATCTATAGTTGTGGTAGTTTTTGCTTTTGGAGGAATTGAACCATATCGTATAAATTGTCAAATTTATGTGTGTAGAGTTTTTTTGTGTGTGTGGCATCACCTTATCATTTTGATACTTGCAGAGTCTATAATCTATAGTTCCTCTTTTATTCCTGATATTAGTAATCAGTGCCTTTCTTCTTTTTTTCTTTTTCAGTATAGTTAGGGGTTGGTCTTGGTATAGATCTTTTCAAACAGTCAGTTCTAGGTTTCATTGATTTTCTCTGTTGTTTTTCTGTTTCAATTACATTGGTTTCTGCCCTTTATTGTTTCCTTTCTTTTACTTGCTCTGGGATTATTTTGCTCTTATTTTTCTACTTTCTGGAGGTGTAGTTTAGGTTTATGATTTCAGATTTTTCTAAGGTAAGCATTTTATTGCTATAACTTTTCCTCTCACCATGGATTTATCTGTGTGCCACAAATTTTGATATGTTATATTTCATTTTCATTAAGTTCAATGTATGTTTTTCTTTCCCTTAAAACATCTTCTTTGACCTCCTAAATTATTTAGAAGTGTTTTTATCTATTTTCCAAATGTTTGGAAATGTTCTTTTCATCTTTATGTTTTGGATCTCCAGCTTGACTCCTTTGGTCAGAGAACACAGTCTGCACTGTTTCAATTATTTTAAATTTGTTGAAGCTTGTTTATGGCTCAGGATATGGTCTGTCTTGATATATATTTTACCAGCATTGGAAAATAGTATGTATTCTGCTGTTAATAGATGGGGAGTATTTTATAAATGTCAATTCTGTGTTGTTGGTTGATGGTGTTGTTGAACTCTTCAGTGTCTTGGCTGCTTTTCTGTCTAGTTGTTTAATCAGCTGTTCAGAAAGGAGTGTTGAAACCTTGAATTATAATTATAGTTTTGTCTAATTCTCCTTTCAGATCTATCAGTTTTTCTTCACATAGTTTGCAGTTCTGTTGTTTGATACATACGTGTACACGAGTGCTATGATTTTTTGATGTATTAACATTTTTATCATTGTATCCCTCTATGTCCCTGGTTATTAACCTTCCTTCAATTACTACTTTATCTGATATTGTTAATATAGACACTCCTGCTTTCTTTCAATTAATATATGCATGGTATATCTTTTCCATCTTTTGAGTTTATATCTACCATATTCATTATATTTTAAGTGAGTTATTATGAACAGCCTACAGTTGGGTTACATTTTTTTAATCCACTCTGACCATCTTTCTTTTAATTAGTATATACGACAATTATATAACATTTAATGTTATTGATAAGTTAGGGCTAACTCTTCCATTTTATTGTTTGTTCTTGCTCCCTTTTTTAATCTCTGTTTTGTTTTTCATGTCTCCTTGTTAGTGGATTTGTTTTAGAATTCTATTTTTATTTCTTTATAAGATCTTGAGTGTATCTCTATGTATATATTTTTTCATGTTGTAGGTATTACATTTTATATACATAACTTATTATAATCTACTGGTGTCACATTTTTACCAGTTCAAACGAAGTATAGAAAACTTACCTCCCTGTACATCCGTTTACCTTCTCATTTATTATAAAATTAGCTTAAATATTTACATGAAGCATAACACACAATTGTATAATTTTTGATTCAACTCTCAAACATAATTTTAATAATTCAAGAGGAAAAGAAAAATCTATTGTCTATATCTATATTTTTACTCTTTTGTTGTTCTTTCTCCCTTTCTTATATTTCAGCATTCCTTATTTCATTAGCTCATTTGTTTTTAGAGGATTTCCTTTAGCCATCCTTTTAAGGTAGGTCTGGTGGCAACAAATTCTGAAAATTTTGCTTCCTATAAGAATGTCTTTATTTTCCCTTCATTCTTGAAGGCTATTTTTTCTGGATTTAGAGTATTAGGTTGGTAGTTCTTTTTTTTTCAAACTTGAAGAATGGTGTTCTGTTTTATTATGTCCCCTATTGTTTTTGATGAGATCTCTGCTGCCAGTAGAATTATTTTTCCACTATAGTGCTGTTACCCTAAAGTTTCTCTCACACCAGTTTCAAGATTTTTAATTTGTCTTTAGTTTTCAGAAAGCTTGTTATTATCTGTCTGGTTAGGTTTCCTTGGGTTTAGCTATTTGAGATTTGCTCAGCTTATTGTATTTGTAGATTAATGTCTTTTGCAACGTTTAAGGCATTTTCAGCCATTACTTCTTTGAATACTTTTTCAGGTTCTCTTCTTTTCGGACTCTGCTGAAATGAATATTAGATCTTTTGTTATAATCCCACAGGGTCTTGATGTTCTGTTCATTGTTTTAATCTATTTTCACTCTGTTATTCAGACTGAATAATTTCTGTTGTTCTGTTTTCAAGTTCACTGATTCTTTCCCATGTTCCTTCCATTCTGCTGTTGAGCCCATCTGTTGAATTTTTTATTTAGATTTTTTTGTGTACTTATTAGTTCTAAACTTTCCATTTGGCTCTTCTTTATATGTTGTTTCCTTGTTGAGACTTTTCTGTTTCTTCATCAAGTTTTATAAGTTTTTAAGTTTTATTCCATTATTGTATTTCTCACTTCTACAGTTTCCTTTGATTCTTCTTTATACTCCTTATTTTTTTGCTGAGATTTTCCATTTCTTTATTGAGACATTCAATTATTTTTGTCATGTGTGTCCATAATTACTTAGTGGAACACTTACATGGTATCTGCTTTCAAATCCTTGTCAGATAATTCTAACATCTGTGTCATTTTGCTGTTGGCATCTATCAATTTTCTTGGTTCTTGGTAAAATGAGTGATTATCTATTGAAATCTGAACATTTGGGATAATATACTATGAGATATGGGTCTTATTAAAATCTTCTGTTTGAACTGGGCTCCTATGACACCACTCAGAGAGGAGAAGAAGGAATCTTGTTACTGCCACATGTGGGTGAAAGTCTAGCATCCCTCTTGGGCTCCATTGACACCCATGGCGCTGAGGGCTCCTTGTTACTTCTGGGCATTGGTAAGTGTTTTAGCTTCCTGCTAGGCCTTCACTAGTACTGCTCTGGGTGGAAGCAGCATGGGTACCTCGTTATTGGTCTTCACAAAAACTGGTAAGGAGTCGTCTTGTTACCAAGAGTTGTGTTTGGAAGTCCAGACTCCCTACATGGTCCCCACTGGTATCAATGGGTAGGAGACCTCATTATTGTACATTGGAGATGAAAGTTCAGGCTTTATTCTGCCTTCCCTGATGCTTCCTTAGCATGAGAGAAAGAAGGGGATTTCGGACATCACAATTAGGTCTTATGAGAGTAAAAATCTGTTGGCAAAATGAGGGTAGGACTACTGTTTTTTCTGTGGGGTTTGGTTGGAATAGAGCTATTATAATTTAAAACTTGTCTTTTTTTGTGAGATTGCTCCTTGTCTCATCATTTGGATAAAGAGAACAAACTCTTGTTAGGGACTTTTTGTCTGCACTTATTAGCATTTCCAGGCTGTCAGCTTCTCCAGCTCCAAGACTAGAGAATATGAGGCCAAAAGAAAACCCAGGGAACATACCACCATATTGGCCATTAGGTCCCGATCTGGTCTGGCTTCTTCTCTCCATATTTTATCCACATTTTCTTATGTTTCTTTAATATATAATATCCAGGGAGAACTATGAAGAGGAAAAGGGAGAAATAGTTCCATATCTCTCCAGAAGTGGGAGTCCCTGAATATGCATTTTGATTCTCTAACTCAACAGAACTCCTACACATTTGGGCAAATAAGTGAGAGATATAATTAAACTATTGTAAGCCTTCTTAATTGATAAAAAAATATATGTAAGTGTACATAACATAAATATGTAACATATTAATATGTATAATATATAATTTTATAATATATTATGCATTGTATATTATGTATTAATTTTATATTATATTTATATTATACTTTACATTTATTTATAAATATGAATAACAAAGGAAATGTTATTTGTTTAAAATTATTAAAATGTACTGACATGATAATTATGATTTAATTCATATATAAAACTTTTGAATGGGAGACCAACATGGCGGGATAGGAAGATTCTAAACCCACCTCCTCTCATGGACACACCAAATCTATAGCTATATGTGGATCATTTCTCTCTGAAAAAGATTTGAAAACTAGATGACTGGCTTCACCACAACAAAAGATTAAAGGACCACATCGAGAAGGGCAGGGAAGTTTGAGACAGAGTCTTGGCAAGAACTCTCCCTGACCACCAGCATGGCAACACACGATAAGGAGGGAATCTCATCAGTCCAGTGTTTCTACAGGAGTGAGGGGTTGGTGCTCCACATCATGTACCCATCACCTGGGATCTACACCAGAGACACAAGCCCTTAAAATGTCTGGCTTAGAAAACCAACAGGGCTTATGTCTAAGGGACCCATAGTGCTATAGGAATCTGAACCTTCCCTTTTAAAGGGCTCACATACGGTCTTACCCACCCTGAGACCCAGAGAAAAAATAGCAGCTTGAAATGTGCCTAGAATACATGCGAAAGAGACCCATTTGCTAATCTAAAAGCATGTGCTGGAGGAGCAGGGGTCAGTTGAAACTCACCCCAGAGATGGAGGTGCTGGCAGATGCCATTACTGCCCTCTCCACATACCCTGCTAGCACAGGCAGTTAAGCTTAGAAGCATCACCCTCCTGCTGCCTTGCTAAGATGGACAGGGGCAAGTGGTCATGGCACTATCCCCACCCTGCTGAAGCCAGAGAGCACAGGCAGTTGCAACACTCTCCTGCACCCTGGCTGGGGCTGGCACGTGAGAGTGGTCCAGGCGTTCTCCCACTCCCAGCCTAACTTCAGCACATGCACACGAGCAACACACTCTACTGCTGCATTGCTGAAACGCACGGGCGTGCACAGTCAAGACATTTTTCTGCCGCCTTTTGGAAGCCAGAGAGGGTGCCCTGCTTCCTACACCCTACAGCTGCCTTGCTAAAGCCAGTGGGTGTATGTGATTTACGCAGGGAACAGTTTATTGATTGATTGATTGATTGATTTCTGCTATATTCTCTGCACATTCTAGATGTTCTATACAATAATATAAATATGAATCAGACAGATGCATGGGCCTCATTCACAATATAAGACTAACACTATTAAGGATCAAAGCAAATTAAATGAATATGCGAAGATTTATATTTAGGGAAGAAATTTCAGTAAGAGATAGAGTTATCAAAATAGTCATTTGCTGGAAGTTAAGACGAGCTTTTAAAATTGATCTATCTTATTTGGTTGGATGTTGAGGAGTTGGAAGATGATTTTAGATATAGGAAATTTCTTGTATGAATAAAGACTTGGAGACACATTTAGCCTGGTACGTTTGAATGGTCACAACAAGAACAGCCTGACAACTTGACTGTAGTAGGAAAGTTCCAAGTCTGTGAGTGACTGGAGCAGACTCTACAGTGAAGGGAAGGCAGGGCCTTATTAGGGGAAGACTGACCCTGTTGTTTACTCCTGGACTCCTGCCAACTGGACCCTTTAAGAATGTCCCATCCACCAATACTCACATTGCATTAATAAGCAAGGGCGAGTTCTTGCAAGCTACTGAATTTGAAATGGAATAGTAAAAATTATGTTTTAGAGAAACTGTTAGCATTGCCAATTTGGATGGTTTTGCAATAGAGATTGCAGCAACCCAGGTGTGAAGCAACCTATCTCAGTTCGTGCTCACTTTTACCACGTTTCACCGTCTTTTTCAGTATCCACAATAAAGTGGAATTAAAATTTGTTGATTGCTTTTATTTTGCAGTCCATTCTGCTAGATTGCATCCATGTGTTTTCTCATTTGATATTCACAACCTCACAACAACTCTTGAGATATTATTATTGTCATTATGTGAGGTGAAGGGGATATTCCAAGGTCCCCTGGTCAGGATTAAAACTCAGGCTCTTGACATTGTACAGCATGGTCACCTCAGTACCTACCATGGTGACAGCAGAGTCAAAGGCACTTGGTGTTCTTGCTGACTTGAGCTTGTGTTATGACTGGGCAGCTCTTACCTTCCTTTATTCAACTGCTTTATCACCCACCATTCAGCCTGTAAAATATAACAATTTAATGCTGTGCTGCTGTGGAATCAAGATTCATATTTCTTCTCTTTCCTTTCCATTCATGCTACGTCCCACCAGACCTGCAGCTTAGGGTACTGAGAGCCTGAAGAGCGTGGAGCAGCTCGTAACAGTTAGTGGACAATTAAGAAACTGGCCTCTGATTCATGTCCCAAGCTAAAACGTAACCACGCTGCTGATTACCCATTTTCATTGTTTATGGCGAGGCAGGTGGATGAACAGCTCTGCCTGATTTATGAAGTGCTTGCCTTCTATAAATCACAGAGTAGAAACCCAGCACGCTGCTAATCCTAATTGGTTAAGTCCTAAGTAGGGAGTGATTAGGAAGTCTTCAGGAAAGAAGGCACCTCATGCAAATGAGAAAGATACACAGTTCCTTGAGAGGAAATTTCTCCTGCTCACAATATATGGTCCAGGTTTGAGGTTCATTTCTATTGCCCCCTTTTGTCTCTCATTGGTCAACCCCCTGTGATCTTCCACTTGTGAATAAACTGGAGGGAGGTAGGGGAGATGATGAGGGAGTACAAACATGGTAGAAAGAGTACTATTTTCCCGCTTACTGTCTCCGTTCATGTGCACCTGGATTAATTTTTTAATTTTTTTAATTAATAAAGCATTCACCGTGGTGAAGGGGAGCTATGTAATATGACTTATTGTGCTGTTAGAGTGGGAAACATTAGGGATTTTGAATCTTACCTACCTGAATTCCGTCCCCACTCTTCCCTGGGCATAACTGACCTGACATTCTCAGATAGTCAATGACAGCCATCTCTGATTTTTCACTTTGAGCTTAAAGGACCTTGACGGTGTTAAATATATGAGGCTGTCCCTATCCTGTGATTGGAAATCTTCCAGTGGACTTAGAAATGCAGACTCTGCTGGCCAAGGAAGAAGGGAGCCCACAGATTTTACAGATTTTCTTCCCCATCTCAAGGTAGTGGTTGAGAACACAGGGTGCTATGTCTGCAACACGTTGAAAGGAACAGGGGCTCTTGAGATTAAAACTCAGTGAAGATAACCTCCACCCTCCTTTTCCAACCAATTGTAAATGTTCCTTTCTTTGGGTAACTTCTTTTCTTTTCTTTGGGTAACTTCTTTTCTTATCTCCCTCTCCTTTCTCTTCACCTCCTTGTTTCTACTTCCCTTCTCCCCCTTTTCCCCCCTTTTTCCTTCCCTCCTTCCCTCTCTTTCCTTTCTTCTCCATGTTTTCTGGGAACTCGTGGCAGATGCAGCAGCAGCAGCAGCATCACTTCAGAACTGGATGATGAGCCTCCCTGCCTGGAGGAGATTGACTATGGTACCGACAGCAGCTCAGACCAGGAAGGGAGCTTCTCCGAGCTGGACCGGCAGATCCAGGAATGTGCTTTCCACAAGGATGAAGGAGAGGAAGAAGAGGAGGGACCAGGGCAGGGAAGAAAAGCCATCCCAGAACCCTGAGGTTCATAGCAAGTTCTGTGCCTCTAACCATCAGATTAGCTGCCATGTTGTTGCTTTACCATCACACACACACAATGTTGGCACAGAAAGCCAGTCCATGTGAGGTCAGCATCCCTACATCCAGATTTTCTTCTAGCTTCACTATGCATAGAGAGTGGCTACGTCTTTTTTTTTTTATTAATTAATTAGTTTTATTTTTGGCTGTGTTGGGTCTTCACTGCTGCGTGCGGGCTCTCTTAAGTTGCAGTGAGCGGGGGCTACTCTCTGTTGCAGTGTGTGGGCTTCTCACTGTGGTGGCTTCTCTTGTTGCGGAGCACAGGCTTTAGGCACGCGGGCTCAGTAGTTGTGGCTCGCAGGCTCAAGAGCGCAGGCTCAGTCAGTAGTTGTGTCCCATGGGCTTAGTTACTCTGGCATGTGGGATCTTCCCGGACCAGGGCTTGAACCCGTGTCTCCTGCATTGGCAGGAGGATTCTTAACCACTGTGCCACCAGGGAAGTCCCCAGAGTGGCTACTTCTTCATTACAGCATTTTATATATATAGATAGGTGGCTGCATGCATGCTGTCATTATGATAGAATGGGAGATACTCAAGATGACTATGGATCCTCTGAAGACTGTTCCGAGCTCTTCTCCATTCCTGTGCTTGAACCTGGAGTGGACTGGAAGTAGTAGGAGTTGGACTTTCTTCGTGTCTTCTCAGCCAGAATTCTAAGTGGTTGTTTAAGTCGTTCTCTATATGAGGGTTATCACTTCCTGTTGTCTCCCACTTATAGCATCTGAGCCTCTCAGCCCAAACCATGAGCCCCACTGAGACTCTGAGGGTCCTGGCAGGGTCTTCCCTTGCTGGGTGATTGAACATAAAAGGCTGTACAACCAAGCAATCATCCTCGGTCTGTTGGAACAGTATACATTTTGCAGATAGAGAATCTGCAGAAGATCCCCTTCTAAGGGAAGGGGGACAGTGGTGAATAAGACATGGCCACTGGCCTTTACAAATTTGAAAATCTATGAAATTCATAATCTTGGGAGGCAGCAATTCATTCATTTCAGACTCAGATAGATGTGGCTCATATCCCGGATCTGGCTGTTACTTATTATGAGAACGGAGGAAAGTAATTAAATCTCCCTAAACCACAGTTCAGTGGAGATGAGCATATCTATATCATAGAGTTATTATGAAGATGAAACAAGATAACATGTAAAAGTATACCGTTTGGCACACTGAAGACAATAATATTGGCTTATTTTTTTCCATAACGCAGGCAGAACATTCTATGGAGTTATTCTCACAGTTAACATTCTGTGGAGTCACATGGTTGAGAAATACTCTCTCTTCCTAGAGGGGATCAGGGCAGGAGGCTCTAGGGGGCTGGCATAGCTTAGACCAAGTGAAAATGGAGCAAGGCCCTTCAACAGACAGATGGAAACAGTTTGAAAGTGTGAAGGATGATATACATGTACAGGGCCCAGGCAGAAAGGATGAGAAGAAGCATGGAAGGCAGATTAGAATGGAAGATAAAATGGAGATAATATGTTAAAGCAGATGTATGTTGGTCCAGATGCCCTGTGTATTTAGTTAGAATTAGGTTTGGCTATGAGAGATGGAAAATCCAAAACAGCAGTAGCCTTTGTAAGATAGAAGTCTGTTCATCTTTCATGTGGAATTCCAGATATAGGCAGAGCAGAGCAGGTATCACGAGTGCCTGATGTCAGGTACTCAGCTTCAGCAGCTTTCTAGCCACCCCCCACCCCCGTGTGTTACTTCTACTCTTGCTCTAAGAGAGTTGCTGAAGCATCAGGTTTTGCATCTACATCCCAGTCAGCAGTAAGCAGGACAGAAATAGAAGATCATGTTCTCCATATTTCCAAAAAATGCATACTGCTTCTGCTTAATCCCGCCATCCAGAAAGTGGTCCTGTGAGCACAGGTAGCTGCAAGGGAGGATGGAAAATGTGGTCTTTATTTCAGGTAGGCAAGGCTAAAGATTTGACATTTTAATCCTAAGGGAAAAGAAAATAATGCATATTGAGGTTCAAAAACATGCCAAAGAGACTTTTCCTGATGTACCTACCACCACCAAGAGATCTTGGAAACAGAATAATTTCAGAGAAAACTCAGCAGAAAGAATTTAGCCTCAGAAAAAAATGTTTTGCCATAATTTAGCCCCAAGGCATACAAGAAAGTTATATGTGCTGTGATTTGGAAGTTGACATTATTATTATTGTTGTTGTTGTTATTGTTATTGTTATTGATAGTCCCTTATTTTTCAACTCCTTTTCAAATTTCTTTGCTATCATTCAGAAATCACAATTCATTCTTTGTATTAAGGCATTCAGATTTCTGTAACATAATAAGAGTTTTGAGGGAAATAACAAAGACACTGAATTCAAATCCAGGCTGAAAGCATCTCTTAACTTCTCCCATATTCAACATTTCCATTCTTAAATAGAGGATGGCATAATGCTTCTGTGTTTTTTTTTTTCATTGTCTTGAGGCTCAAGAAGATAATATTGTTGAAAATGTAGATGGTGAGAAGAATGGAAATAATACTAACTCATCATCAATTTGCATTTCAGCTCAAAATTGCTTATTTACCATGTTTCTGAGAATGTGACCAGGGCAGGTAAATTTCTATGTGCTGTGCTCAGGAAAAGCCAGAAACATGGACTATTTATTGATTTATCTGTGTAACAAATATATATTAAGTACCTGCTATGTGTCATGCTCTTTACTAAGCCCTAAAGCTGCAGAGAAATAAGACTCACTGTGTCCTGAAGTTGCTCAAAGTTCAGCGGGAGAGATGAACAATAAACATTTTATTTTAACACAGTGGCACACAGCTTTATGGAGCTGTGCAGAGGATGATACAGAATCACCTCATCTAATGGAGGCAGCGGTGGTGGGAAAAGTCTACCAAAAGAAAATGGTAACTTACGTGATTTTGGAAGGATATGTAATTTTCCTGGTTAACAAGAAGAGGACAGACTTGCTAAGAAGTGGGAAGAGTTTATGCAAAGACCCTGGGGTAGGGTGATAGCTTGAAATAAAATGTTCAGCGTGAACTGATTTAAAACATGTGCTTGTATGTGGGGAAAGGAGGAGAGTGACAGAGTGACAGAAGATGAAATTGACATGATAGACATCCATCAGATCAACAACACTTGTCATGTGTTGATGAAAGGTTGAACTTTATTCTGAATGTGCTGGGAGGAGACAAAGATTTTCAGCAGAGGCATAGCCAGGACTGAGGTCGGCATGTATGCATCAATCCTGCTGCACCACATGTGTATGACTGATTGATTGGCACCCTTGCTATGCTGGTTGTTCAGTGGTCTGAGAAGTACACTGGGTATAAAATTACCATATTTGAAGAGCAGCAGGTTTGGGGTGAGGTGAGAGATAAGGAGTGTAGTTGAATACTGGGGTCTATGAGATGTCCAGTTGGAAAGGACTCCTAGAATCCAGAAGTATATCAGGAAAGGAAGTAGAAGAAGATGAGCTCCACCCAGCAAGCTTGGGGACCTGGGTGCAAGTCCTGAGCCACTGAGCCCAGGCACCAGCCAACTATGCTTGGAGGGAACAGAAGAGTGGGGGGGGAGCAGACTTTCCTCTCTTCTTGCTACAGAAGGCCCTTCTGCGTCACACCTCACCGATCTCCAGTCTGGGGGTGGGGGAGGCTCATCACAGGTCACCTACAGATAGTCACAGGAGCAGTTCTTCCAGCCCAGCCGGACATGTCTCTCGCTGGCCAAAGCACTATGGTCAATTTTCCTGCAAAACGTTCTACCCAGCTCCGAGCCAAATGTTATTACTCAAGAATTCCAGGGAGTTGTAAGCTCTAATGGGAAGCAGTTGTGCTTCAAAATGTGCAAAGGAAGTGCGTCTAGAGAGGTGATGTGGGGTCCAGGCCACGTGCACGGCTGTCCTATGCCGGCTGTTGTCCGATGCTCTGCATAGCAGGGCTAGAACAGGGGGCCATTTTCACACCCAGGATAATCTTTCATGGGTAGAGAAGCACAAGGCTTCTCATGATCCCCTAAGGACCGTGCTTCCATGATCCTTTAAGGATGGAATCTGCTGTCTCTCCATGACACTTCCCTGTGCTAGAGACTCTTTGGTTCCTTGATAGATTCAAATCCTGCCCATCTGCAGTCTCTACAGTTTGCCATGGGACATAACCTCATTTTATCTCATCATACTGGTGAGTGTGGATGAACACGCACAAAAATCCATGCACACACACACCACTTCTTGAGCCACACATCTACCTAAGTGCCCTTTTTGATTTTTCGAACCCGTTGACACTTTCCCTCTGTCTCTGATAAGCTTCTCCCATTATCTCATTTGGGGGTGTCAAGACCCAATTCAGATATCACTTTTCTTATGTAAAACCTTTCCTAGTCACCCCAAGTCAAGTTATATAATTTCTTTTCTGTGCCCCAATACACCGTTAATACATTCCTTTTATAGCATGCTTATGCTTGCCATTTACAACTTTATTTATGTATTTTTTACAGCTCCAACCCCACTAGCCAATGAATAGAGAATTCTAAGATGCATGGAGCTGCCTGTTATCTTTCTATGTCTCCCCTCACCTGACATATTAAAGTTTCTCAAAAATGTATCTTCCACCTAGCCTCAAAACTGGACATCCAACGTCTCAATGAAATTCCATATATTTCCCTTAAATTCCTCCATTTTCCATCTCATATCAGAGCTTGTGTTGTAGGAAGGGAAATTGGTTTCATTAAAATGGCACCTAGCACAAGTATAGCCTAGCCTCGGAAGACTGTTTCCCGTGTGAGGCAAGCTTCTTAAGGAGCAGGGTGGCCTTGTCCTTGTCTAGACTGTGCAAGTATTTAGATAGAGAAGTGAGAATAGAGGAACAGAATCTCTGAGAGTCTATGCCTTCAGTATTCATCAAGGTGCTGTGGACACACAGGCTCACTTTGTTGAGAACTGGCACATGACTCCATGGGCATTGTACCAACTTGGCTGCCTGGGTGCTTCTTTCAGCACCATCCATTGGCTCCACTTTCCTCTGGGTTTCCAGTAAAAGGATTCAGAGCCACAAAGAACAATTGAACATACCTGATCCTTGAGTTACAAGCTCGCATTGAGCCTTGCCAACATAAGTAAGGTCACATTACATCCCGAGGGGAGGAGTTCTCACCCACGGCTTCCATCGTCCAGCCTGAGCAACTGACCTGTAGAGTCAATTTCATATTCCAAGGGGAGCCTCTGCCAAGAAAAGGAGCTTCCATGAACTGTCTGACACGAGTCATCCTTGTTAGGGACTCAGGACAGAGACCTGCGTGGTGGACCCAGACATTTGCATCCTCATCAGAGTTGATGGACTCATTTGGCCCTGTTGGTACAACCCGCCCCTGCCCCCTAAAGGCTCTAGTCTTGGAAAGACACACGACAGTGTAACCTGGGTACTAACCATGCGAGCTTTTTTAGACAAAGATAATTCATGAGGTCTGGAGTCTGCTGCTGTCTCCCTAACAGATGTCCTCTTCTGTTTGTGTTGTAATTTGGTTCCATGTGTGCTGCATACCCAACTGATTCTTGATAAAAAGTGCTGTTTAGAAAAAAGGAACTGCTAAAAGGAAATTTTTAGGTAAAAATGGATTATATTATAGCCTTTCTGTGCCTAATAATAAAAAAGATTCAACTGTATACAACTTAAAATTATCTATTACATGCATTTCAACACAATAGAGCTGAAATTGAGCTTGATTCACACACACACACACACACACACACACACACACACACACAATATAGGTCCAGGGCTTTCAGAAAGAAAACAGAGTGAGGAAAGGTTTGTCATCAGGCACTTGTTTCTAAAGGCAAGGGGTAGCTAGGTGATGATTTTACGCCGTGCTGTCACACAGAAATGGAAGTGAAGGCCTTTGGGGTAGAATGTGAGAACCTCTCTCATCGACATATGGCATAGACTGGCCTTCTCGCATGTGTGTATTTTGAGCCTGTTCAGGTCATGAAGAAAAATGGATCCAGTTCTCTTTGGAAGAGAATGCATATTTGGGAGAAAATTACCGATTTAATCACACTCACCTCTTACGACAAGTAGCTAAACAGAGAAGAGCAATGAACTGTTAAAATGCATGGAGTATACTGGTTATTCTGACTAGGAGCTTTTATTGATCTTTTAGAGTCTTTTGTAGGGCCTTATAGGGTTAAAATGATTTCTTAAGAGCAGGCATGTATCATGACCATTCCCTTGACAAAATAATAATATTTAAGCACAGTTCTTTGGAGCAGTTCAGTTGAGGTGTCTGAGTGTGGCCTTGGTCTTTGGAGGTCAGGGCAAGGAGTAACACTGAGATCCATTCTGGAATGGCTGTGGGGCAGGGTGAGGAAGCAAAGAGGCCCACAGCCCTGTCCTCGAGGGTGTGGGCGTTAAATGAATGGATGATCTTGGATAGAATAATATCGACCAGGCCCCACCCACATTTCATTCTGAAGAGGAAGTTATTTTAGGAGGCATCAGGGGAGGAACTGCCTGCCTGTGCTCCTACTCTGTTCATAGTCACTCATTGAACTTCTCACGACCACTCTGGGTGATAAATGGGCATTACTAATGCCATTTTCGAGAAGAAGTTGGCCCTATATAAAGGGACACTTTTAGTGAGTGATGGAACGGGGATCTACTTCCCAAGAAGTCTGACTTCCCAACCCATGCTCCTTTTTACTTCCTTAGAAGGGATGGACGGTAACAGTACACAACAACCAACAGCTGCCACTAACGTGGGCTGAATATGAATTCTTGCCACATACAGTACTCTGAGTCCGTTGCATTTGTTATCATGTCTAAGCCTCACAACCCAAACCTACAAGGTAGGCTCTCTTCTTATGTTCATTCCATAGGTGAGGATGCTGAGGCCAAAAGAAGATCAGGATTTGCCTAAGATTACACAGTTAGTAAGTAGCAAGATGGTGAATTTAACCCAGGCAGTCTGACACCTGAGCTGCACTGCAAGGAAAAGTGCCACTTCAAAGACTCTTCAGGGCCTTTCAGAGGCCAAGGAGCAATTCTCTCTCTCTAGGAAGATGTATTATTGTTATTTTTGTTGGTTTCAATATTTGAGTCAAATATAAACAACTCATGCTGGACAGCCCTGCATAATATCCCCTTTAACCTCAAACTGCACAAGTTCCATGTCAGAGCCTCCTTATCTCCTCCCAGAAAAGTCTCTACCTCCCAGTTTCCTAAACTGGATCATCTCGATGAGAATCTGTTTCAGTGTGTGCCTGATGCACGGCTCAGTGTCTGACTGAGGCAGGCACTCAATGGGTGAATTCACCAGTCTTGTCAAGCCTACTCTTAGCTTTGCTTAGAATCTGCTGCTCTTACTTCTTGGTCCATTTCTCACCTGGATTTCATCAATGGTCTCCTCACTACTGTCCTCATCTTTGGAGGCTCTGCCTTCCTCTCCAGCCCTTTATTCTCATGTAGACATAACATTTGGAATGAAAATCTGTTTCTATTTCTGCTGTGTACAACCTTTCACTGGCCTCCTATTGTCCTAAGGATAAAATGCTAATGGAACTTGGCACTTGAGCCCTTCCCGATCCAGCCACTGGCTTACTGTCCGGTCTCCTCTCTTAAGCCCATGCTCAGATCCTAAAAAATCACTTCCGGTTTCCAGAAAGCACTTTATTCTCTCTGCTTGCACCTACGTGTGTTCATTCACTGTGTGCTTAAATGTATTCTCCTCCAAGTAGTCTTCCATGATCTGATTCTGAGTTCCCATAGTGCCTTGGAGGAACCCTATCATAGCTTTTGTTGCAAGGTTTTGCCTGTGGAGTTTTCTGTTCCCCCCACCAGACTAGAGATTCCTGGAGGACAGGGATGATTTTGTTCACTGCTGTATCCTGAGGGCCTAGCACCCTGCCCAAGATACTGTGGACCTTCATTAAATACGCGTTGAATGATCAAGTTCTTCATTTCCATTCCAAACGTCTCCCAGGAATGACCTCCTACCCGTTGCCTCAGTAACCTATTAAACATGGATAGCAGAGCTGCAGGAAAGTAGGGCACACATGTGTCCAGCAAACTCAGAGCAGCATCGAGGAAGCATCCAGGAAAAATCTCCCTCAGCCCCTGGTCCGCGGGGCCTCTTGCTCTGTAATTTTCCAGAAGCAGCTTCCTTTTTTCCTCCAATGGCCTGTAGAGGTCAGAAAAGGGCCTTGGTTTCCAATCGCGGACTGTCCTCTGCCTCAATTAGCATTCACCCCGGGTATCTATAATTAAGCAAACCTAGGCGCTGCACATAGGAGCGGAAATGCATTGAGTTTAATAAAACAGAGTGTAAGGCAACTTTAGATTGACTCCAGCCTTGTTTGTTCTTGCACACTTGTAATTCTGCTTCGGTATATTCCCAGTCAAAGAGACCATTGTCCTGGGAACTGAAGCGTGTCCCTTCTTAGCTACCGCAGCCCATCCGAGGAGGCGAGCAGTACCAGCTTACTGCTCACGGCTCATGGCAAAAAAATATATCTATATATTTGTATTTCTTAAAGCAAAACAATAACAAACTGGAGAGTGTGTGAGTACCATGAGAGGATCTCCCACTGATGTTCTAGCTTTTTGGTATTTTTCATGGATGTAAGTGCATTCAGAGTCCAGAAAAAAATATATATAAATATAAAATAAAAATGGAGAAGGCACTCTGATCACTACTAGCATTTAGGAACCACTGATTTTGTTCCATAAATTTGTTCCCTAGTGCATAAGGAAGAGCATGAGACTGAAAAGAGTCCATGGTTTGGGGTCCAACTCTGTCACTTTCATGGGGGACTTTGGGGCTGATCCTTTAGTTCTCTGGGTCTCTGTTTCTCCACTGAAGAGTGAGGGGCTGGACCAGGTGAAATCTAAGGTCATGTCTATCTCTAATATTCATTGCCACTGTGCCAGCTGACCCGTGGGGAATGCAGCAGCCCCTGCGCTGGCCAGGAGGGTGAAGAGGCAGTGTGACGTGGCTCACACTAGGGCTGTGTCCCCAGAGGGCCCGAGGCCAGGCTTGCACAATGATCTTTTCAGAGCCCAGAATGATGCAGTTGATACCCTGCCAATGCCCGGCAGAGTAAAAGCTTCCGAAATCGGGGCTAAAAATAAATAATGAAACAAAGTGACAACATAAAGAGGAAGACCTAGAAGTGGTGGGGGATGAATTGAGTCAGCAAACTTGGGGGCGGCATGGGGAGGAATCTAATTTGTTCTCCTCTGCAAGGATGGGCCTGCTAGAGGCTCCAGAGGTGAAAGTGCTCTTGAGAATGGGGGTGTGATGCCACCTGGGAGAGGATGCAGACCATGGAGCAGAGGTGTGACTCCTTCCTCAGGCTCATTTCCTCTTGGCTGCACAATTGATCCGCCCACTCGTCCCTGACTCTTTGTTGGCTGTTGAAAGAGCGAGCTCTTTAACAGTGCCCCTCCTGTCCCTGGACCTCTGCTTGGGCCAGGGCCAGCTGCCCTCATTGACCTTGTCTCTCAGCCTTTGGGGCCCTGCTTCCTCTTTGCACACACTCGGTATTTCAATCAAAGTGGCTTTCCTATCTGGTGATTCAGGGCGAGATGTGTGCAGGAGGGTTAGGTAGGGAAAGGGTACTACTAGTTTTTTTTAAGTACATTTCACGTTCCAGCCACGGGGATAGGTGCATTCATGCAACATACAAGGAGACAGGGAGGGGTCTCAGAATAACTACAGGGCAAGTCAGCATGTGAAAATCACCTCTGCACACTTTATTTGGCCACTTCTAGTTCTCACAGATGCTAAGGGTAAAGATCCAGATCAGAGGGAAATTTTATCAGAAAAAGGTGCCTTAATGAATTGAGGGGATATGCAAATGTGAACATTGTCAGGGTGAAGGACGAAGAGCTGTCCTTCTGTGCATAGATACTAATGGAAATTTGGGGCTTGTGCACTGGCAGAAAAGAAGAGGGAGGGAGAGAACTCCCCAACATGGCCAGAGGCCCAAATCCATGGAGAAAAGAAGGCTCGTGAGAAATCTTGACTCATAAAAAAAGTGATGTCTAGTGTTTGATTTTAATCCATTTCCTGTTCTGTGAGGTCTAATTTTACTCCATCCCTATGCTCTCAAATCTTTAGTAAAAGATGACTATCCCACACAGCAATATTTTGAGTAAATGGAAGATGAGATTGTTCATTTTGGATAAAAAGACTATGGGTAGAGGTTGTCCAGGAGAATTCAGTGGAAGCAGGAAATCTGCAAAATTTGCTTCTAGGGCAAATTACAGTTCCCACACTCCAGCTTGGAAGCTTCAGCCATTTTATTTGTCTATGAAAATGGTGATGATAATAGTGATCATTAGAAAAAACAAATTATCATGGTCCCTTACCATGCACCATTTCTTAGGCTGAGTGTAACACGACATCCCTGTTAGGTAAGTAACTATCATTATCCCTATTTTGTAGATGAAGACACAAAGTCCTAGCGAGTGTGTACAAAGTAAGTACCTAGGACAGAGATCAAGTTAGGGTGTGAGCTGAGTGTTCCCTTCCCTCCCATGTTCTCCGTGGTATAAAATCACCATAAAGGAAGTGATGCTCCTTGGCAGTGTGGCGTCCTTCTTCTTTTATCATCTTGAGGCAAGCTTGTCTTTGTGCTTTCTTCCTCAAATTCAATTAGGAGTGTATCTGTCATTTTCAGCATCTTATTTTTCAAACTTCATAAAGACATTCTTTCCCCATGTACCTATTAACCTTAATTTTGCTCCGCCTCCCTTCCATATTTCTAGATGAAAATGCGGTGTGACCTTCTGAAGGAATCTCCCAATGGGTTGATGGTGGTGGGTGATGATGTGTATGTGGAATACATGAGGCACATTCTAATGTTCAGAGCAGTGTTTTTAAAGGCAAAGAACATGAATTTCAAACAGAGGTTAAGTGAACATCAAAGATGAATATGGTCCCATCCAAACAAAATTAGGTTGGGTTTGGGTTTAGCAGGGTTTTCCTTAAGGTGTCTGCTGTGGTTAGGAAATGATTATTCAGGTCTCTATCACACTTATGAGGGTTCTGAACAATGTAAGTTGTTCCCAGTGGCTATATTTTTGTAAGAGCTCTATTTTGCAAGCCACCCTGGAATAAGGGTGTTGGGGTTCATTGTGAACTTAACATTCCAAGATCTCTGAGCACCATATAACCATTACCTCATTTCAAGTGATACTCAATTTACTTGATTAGGCCAGAATCTCTGATCTCCAAACCTTAAACTATCTCTGCACCAACCCAGCCCTTCACTTAACTTCTACTTACCAATGCCCTGAGGGAGTCAGCCACCTCAGCAGAGCGACTCAGCAAAGAGCAACAGCAGAAACTGTCCTTGCCCTCTTACCTTGCCCACCTCTGTTGGAAATGGATTTCCATGTCTTTTGGTGTAAGCCAATGATATTCCACAAAGAAAGTTTACTTGAGACTTCCTGCTCTCTTCTGAATGTTTTTGTTTTTGTTGGTTGGCTGGTTGGTTTTTTTCTCATCTGAAGTGACTATATGATGATAGGACCAGAGACACTTAGGCAAGGAAAATCATGACCCTGAAAGTTAAAAGAAAGTCAACACTCAAATCCCAGGATGGTCAGTTACTGGCTGCCCAACCCCTGTTGCCACACACACACACACACACACACACACACACACACACACAAGCACACTACACTTCCTAAGGAAAAACTATTATATGGATCAAGAACAAGATGGAGACTTCAAGGACACTAATTTGGTGACCGTTGCAGAGAGTAGAGTTTCTGTGGTAAGAGAAAGAAGTTTATAAATAGAAGTAATTGAGGTGACTTCTCTCACAGTGTTTTATAAATGATGTCACAGTATCTTTTGCCAGAATGGTGTAACAGGGATGTCTCCAGCTTAGGAAGCGCCCTCACTGCCAGAAGTCCCAGTGGGATCAGAGTGGGACAAAGGTAAAGCAGATAGGGGCTGCCTCACCCACTCTGCTGTGGGCTTCAGGAGTAAAGGGAAACCTCATGGGTGATGTCAATAACTGCACCTTAGTTTTATGTTGCTGCAAAATAAATGACGACAAATTTAGAAGTGTAAATCAACATCCGTTTATTACCTCACAATTCTCTACCGGTTATTACCTCACAATTCTCTAGGTCAGAAGTACAGGAGAACTGTACTGGGTTCTCTACTCAAGGTGCCTCAAAGCTGAAAACCCAAGGGTCAGCCAGCCTGGGGTCTTATCTGGAGGCTCAGGAAAAGAATCTGCTTCCAAACGTGGTCGAGTGGTTGGTCGAACTCATTTCCTGTGGTTGTACGACTGAGATCCCCAGTTGCTTGCTGACTGTCACCTGGGGTTATTCTCAGCTCAGCTGCCTTTGTGCCTTGGCGTGTGGCACCTCAAAACCAGTAACAGTGTGTTGAACCCCATTCATGCATTGACTCTCTGATGTCTTCTTCTGCAACCAGCTGGAGGAAGCTCTATGCTTTCAAAAAACTTCTGTGATTAAAATAGACCCACCCTGATCATCTCCCTTTTGTCTTATGACATAGAATAATCACAGAAGTGAAATCTCATCATATTCACAGGTTGCACCCATGATTAAAGTGGGAGAGAATTATATAAGGGCAGATTCATTGGCCTTCATTTTTATAAGGCTGTTTACTACAAAAAGTACTAATAACAAATATTATATGACACTTTCCCTGTGCCAGGAACAGTCTAAGCATCTACCTACATTAACTCACTGGATTTTCACAATAACCTTATGAGGTAGGTACTTTCATTGTCCTCATTTTACATTTGAGGAAACTAAGGCATGGAGTGTTGATGTAGTATACATGGCTAGTACACTATATACAGCATCAATGGTTGAGCTGAGATTTGAACCTAAGCAGTATGGCTCCAGGTTTGTGACAGATTTCTTAACCACAACGCCATAGACCTATCTAAAAATGTGTTCTCTTAGACATAGTTTTTTCCTTCTTCCATCCAAGTTGTACAAACATGGGACCTGGAGTTGTTTAGTGGGATGGGATAGGATACAGGTGGAAGGTAGCACAGCATGGTTTAGACTGCCCATGACCTGGTCTTCAGTGAAGGTTTACATGTAACATTCTCTTCTGTGCTCTCCGTCTGGTAGTCAACATCTTAGCCAGTTACAAAGAGCAACTATCTTCTGAGAGTGCTCCCTCCCCATGCATCCTTCAAGAGCAATGGATCTAGCAATGTCTGCTAAGGGGTTTGAGGTACAGTGAAATCTTTATGAAATAGACTTACACTCTCATGTCCCTGGGGCTCTTTTTTCCACCTGAATTGAAGGTTGTGCTGTGCAAGTGCTCAGGTCTATATGGAAAAGTAACTTAACAAACCCATGCTTACTCAATATGGGCTTCTTTGAAAGCATCTATGCTCAGTCGCAAGGGGGAACTGAGGTAATTTTATACGTTTTCAATCTTCCACTGATTGGGTTACATTATTTTGGCTTAGATAGGAGGGAAGATAAAGCCTTAAAGACACAATAATTAGTTTATAATTAGAAATTAGTAAAGACAAAGGTTAATAATTATGAAATAAAGTTGATTTTAAGAATAGTATTTTATTTTTGAATGCCTTAATATCGTACGTAGTAGTATTAACATTGGAAATCCACCAATAAAATCACAGTGAAAGAGTATAGTTCATATAACAAAAGACATTACAAGAAAACAAAACCAAGAAATTAAAAAAAAAAAACAGAAAGCAGAAGACTGACAACATTTAATAATTGTAGTTATAAATGTCAATGATATAAATTATAGCACGAAGTGACACAGAATATCAGCTATGATCAAAAAGGGAATCTAAAACTATTTTTTATTCATTATACAAAACTAAATAAAAAGATTCATAGTGAAACAATCTAGAGTGGAAAAGAGGTAATGAGTAAAGATTTCTAGGGAGCCATTACCAACGAGAAGAATTATAAATGCAAAAGCTGAAGTTTGGAATAAACAGTTGAGATGGGGGACTGGTTTAGGGAATTACGAGAAATATTAATGAGTTTATTATCAGAGCCATGAGAGAAGGCCTGGATGAAAAGGAGGAGACTTTCCAATCTCTGACTGGGGAAATTTAACCAAAGTATGTGAAAAGTAAAAAGACAGAAAACACAAAAGGATTCCTACCCAGAGCACTGGAGCGGGAAGGAGACACAGGCTTCAGGCCTGAGGGGTGATGAACAAAGTAATATGCCCATAGCTTATCTCTTGCCCCTTGTTTCCCTCTTATACAAGGTAACTTTGAAAACATGATAAATAGGTAGAAGGGCTAACTTAGGTCTGTTGAATTATGTGGGTTTAGGACAGATTAAAATGAATTGGAACACCAGTCTCCTTCAGTTGTCCATATGATGCATTAGCTTGACATTCAAAGCCCTCTTAGCCCACTCCAGCCTGCCTTTCTAGGCTTATCTTCAAATACACATGGCCCCAGAGCCAGCTTTTTAGCCAAAGTGGGCTAGCCACCATCTCCTAAACTTATCCTGCATGTTATCACCTGCTCACCTTGTCTTGCTCTTCCTCCCTCCCTTCAAGGCCTAGTTCAAATTGCCCCTGATCTGAAAATCTTCTCCTATAACTCCTGCTCTCTCTGTTCCTCCATCTATGACCCTTAAAGCATTTATTATGCAATTAGCCATATCCTTTCACGCTCTACTGATTGGCCATTTATCTCTTTTATCACGGTGTGATGCTTCACATGTGTCTGTCATTTCTCCGCAAGTACACTATTTGATTCTTGAGAGCCAGGCCACATCTTTTTATCATATCATTCATCATTTAGCACCCTCTAATTTCAATTTATTTATCGATATTATCTCATGAAATGCTCACTATAAAACTTAAGGTTAAATATCACTTCCCTCATTGTACAGACTAGATCACTGAGGCTTAGAGAAGTTCAAAAACCTACCCTGTGTCGTGCAGCTAATAAGTGACAGAACCAAAATTTGAAATCATGTGAGTTGAGGAAAAACCCTCTGCTTTCCCCAATAAGACCATGATATCATTATACCTACCTGGAGCTATCACTCCAGATGATGCCTCACAATAAAATACTCATAACATTTACACATACAAAAGAGATTTTCCATAAGTATATTTCAGTCATTGTAGGTGATTTGCATGCAATTTGTATGTTTGTAGCAGGGGTATAGAATTCCCAGATTAAATCTAATGCCTAGACAGAATGTCTATTCACAGGTACATGCACACACACCTGTGCACACACATACATGGATGCACACACATACAAAGATGTTTGCACCATGATAGATTAGCTGATAAGTGCTGCACACAGGTCTGCCTGGAAGGACATTGCTTTCCCAATGGCACAATGAATGGCCTTCATTGGCAAGGACATGGAAAAGTTTTAATCCCATTTAAGTTAGAAAGGCATATAATCTTAGCAGGATGCTTCAAGCCTCAATTTTATTGCAAGGGTGCCCAGAGCTTATTGATTAGGTTTATGGCTAGCATATTACTTTAAAGTAGAGACCTGTTCATTGTGATATTAGCTTTGAAGAGCTCCTCTGTTAAAAAGCCCTGTGTCAACTCATCTGTTTTCATGTTCCCAGAAAATCTAATGAATGGAAAGGGTGCTCAGCAGGCTGGTTCTATTTTCAGGTTCCTGGTTTGTTCCCTATTTAGGAGAGAGAGGCATAATATCTCTGAAACCTATTAGTGTTCAGAAGTGGGAAGAAGCATGGCAAGTAGAGAGAACTGTGGAAGGGAAGAAACCAGAGCCTAATTGTTCAGAGGTTCCCTGGATACTTGACTTCACCTCTTGACATCAGATATTCGCCATGTGCATAATGAGAAAAATCATAACATTTCCCTCTTTGTAGATCTCACACTCCAGCCACATAAAAGTCACCTGGATGGCTGGTTGAAACACAGAGTGCTGAGCTCTAATTCTGGAGATTCTGATTCAGTTGGTATACCATGGGGTAAAATAATTTGCATTTCTAACAAGTTCCCAGGTGATACTGATACTGCTGGTCCCGGGAACGCATTTTGAGAACCACTGTCCTAACAGACATGGTGTGTGATCATAGAACACACCAGGTAATCATAGGAACATCAGGTCCCTTCAAGAAAATGTATTATAATGCTAATAGTTATGAAACTTTTCCTAACACCAAACCTAAATATTTTCTCTACAGCAGTGCCAATATTCTCTCACTTATCCCAGAGCATGTAGAGAACTTTGCTATGTTATACGTACATTGATGCTATCGCATGCCTTGTTCTTACGAAGGCTAAGTTGCTGTCCACCAAATAGGTGCTGATGGCTTGCTGTCATTTATGGGATCTTTTCTTCTCTTCTTGAGAGAAGAGTCGGTTGTTACTGGACAAGGAAGAATAGAAGAACTCTAACCATACAAGGGAAGGAAAACACTAATATCTGCTTCTTCTCTCCTCTTTTCCTTCTATTTCTCTTTTCCTCTACTTTCCCTCTACCGTCACTTTCCCCTCATGCTTCTCTTCTGTTAGTTTGTCCCCTTTCACTTTCTCTAGGTATGTGAGTCTTCCTCTATCCTCCTCTTTCTCCTACAGAAGTTATTGTGAATGAGTTCATCATGGTCTGGCCTGCCAACTTCCATCTCCATGACTTTATTTCCTCTTACTTTATCCTCAGTATATAAATCATTTTCTGAACAAAATGAAGACCACTAGTTCTGAACCTAGAAACTTGTCCAGACTTTGAAACTTTCAGGCCAGGCAAGATGTTTGATGGTTATAATGACCTTTTCTGAATAGCTTAGTACACCTGCCATGTACACAACCTCTTTCCAGGAGTCTCCATATGTGTAGATTGCTATATTTGTGCCCAGTGACACCATGACCCTGAATACAATGGATTTGACTCCTGACCCAAAAGGAGCCTGTTCATAGGCCTTCCTTAGACTCATGAAGTGTGACCTGGTGTGAAAGCTCTATCCAACACCAACAAGAGTACCTTCTGCTGGATGGTCATTTTCCAAGTCAATCAGATTTTTCTTTGTTGAAGAGTTTGAGACACATGCAGGATCATCATACAAAAGCAGTGCTAATACTAGAAGTTGAGGTAAAGAATTGCCAAGACACCAAAGCAATAGTCTGAAGGATAGTATGCCACGGGGCAACTGCTAAAATTTCTTTGCATCATCACTTTTTGAACTATTGCCAAGACCTGAACAAAACTTCTATCTCTAGGAAGCCTGGTTGTGTATCTTTATAGCAAACTGTTTGAGATAAGCTAAGAATCTGTGTTCCTTGTGCCTCAAAGAAGCTTAATTTACAAACAACAGGAAAAGTTATTTTAGACTAAGATCTAGGCAGAAGGCTATAATAAATAGATGAGCAGTCAATAATAGAATCCAGGATTGATAATCATGATCGGTAGCAGTCATTGAAAAAAATATTTCAAAGTCTCAGTGTACTAGAAAATTAAATCATTGTTATCTGTCTGCCTATGATAGGACTCTAGGGCAATTGCTCCTCTTAAAGCCACTGATGGAAAGCCAAACCTAATTGTGTATTACTTGACCTTGACATCATTAGACCAAAGGTGAGCAACTACTTCAAAAGATGCAGATTCCTGTACATATATATATAATTTTATGTACCTTATTCTATGTAATTATAGCTCATGAAATAAAAAAAATAAAAATAATCTTTAAAAAAATGACCTAGGCCAATCAGATCCCTGTGCGGGCCATTTAAACTAAGAGTATTGAGGTAATGACTTAATTACCTCAAGGAACTGCTGTTTTGAAGAGTCACAAGGCAAAATTGAGGTCAGGAAGGATGGTATGCAAACTGAAGATGTAAGGATGTTGAACCCCATGTTGGCAGAATCTGCGATGCAGAAGAAAGAGAGATATAGAGCAGAGACATAGAACCAAAGGCAGAGAAAGCACACAGCACATGCAGGAGGGTAAGAGAGGACCTGGTCCAAGAGCTGTCTCTCTTGTAGAAAGATTTTCCTGGCCCAGTTGTAGTCCATGTCAATCCTGACAGTAAATCTGGTTGTCCTTGAGACTCAGAGATATGAAGTCGCTTGCCTGAGGTTATTCAGTGAACACAGAGGGGAGCAGGTATTTGAATCCAGGCTGGCTTGATCCATTGCTTTTGCTTTTTCCAGGACATGTTAGTGTGTTCTGGAGTCTTTACAAATGTGGAAGAAGGTATGAGTCTTAACGACCAGTGTGCTCCATCTCTCAATCTTTTTCTTTTGTTTTCATGTACCATGATGTTGTGTGCTTGTGTGTGTGAATTACAGGCTTCTTTTGACAATTTATCTCTTTATCTCTTCTATCCCAACCTCTTCTAATCACAAAGTTTCTGACAATAAAATATTTCATTGGAATAAATGAACTTAGTAAAGTTTTCACTTATATTTTACACGTTTATTTTTATATTAGAAGTTGCTTGATGTTAATTTAAGCTCGGTTAATTTATGAGTTATTTACAATTTTTTTCCAATGTCTACCATTTCCTTCTCCCCATTTCACCATTCACTTATATTCTTTATTATTTCATTTTCATTTACCACTACTCAGTCTTCGTACATCAGGTCTTGAACCATTTTTTTAATAAGAAAATATCTAATATAAATAGTAACAGTAGGGAAACATGGTCTAGCATTTTTTGAGTAGGAAAGACAAAATGTTGAGACACTCTTTCAAGATCTGCCCTTGGTGGCTCTGGACAAAAAGAATATCAACATCATGGTCAAGGAAGGAGTTCTATACTACCTTTTCATAGGCTTCTGGACAATACAGAGAATGGGATGGTTGAGTGTCATAATCCTGGCAACTGATCACATCCTCAAATACCAACTCAGACGTCTGACTCCATCCATGAATTTCCACCACCTTTGCATGCGTGTCCCCCGTCTCAGGGAGAAGCATCTGTGAAACATCAATGCTCAGGAGTGAAGAGATTCCCAGTCTAAAAAGTCACAAAATTATATGAGAGCAGAGTCCAGAGGTTCCTTTCAGATAACTAGCTCAATACTCGAGAGCTTCTAAACTCCAAGAACTACTTGGTATTACCAATCAGCCTGGTGATCTTTGAAGGAATCCAGGTTTCCAGAGAGCCAGTATTCCAGCTTTAAATAAAACTGGCAAACTCCCAATAATAGCCATCTTTATGCTCATCAACATTCATCTCTGGTGTTCAACTGAAGCCCTATATATCATATCCATAGATACACAGAGCATTATCTCTGGACTCTGTAAACCAGGAGATGCCTCTGCCTTGAGATCACCTACATGCCTTTCCCCAATTTTATAAACAACCTTTAGCTAGGTAATACTTTGGCAAACAGATAGGCAAAGGTATGTATGATTTGGCTGTCTTGAATCTGAATAATCTATTATGCTGTACCCTTTCCACTTCTCTATCATGCTTGCAAGGAACTATACCATCAACCTTGTATTTGTCTTGCCTCAAAATCTAATAAAAAATCACAAATAAATGACAATAATATAATCAATGTTTCACTCCTTTCCATCCCACAGAATACACGGCAAACACTCTGGGATATGAATTAGGAGATGTCGTTTCTTGTTCCAGTTTAATTGCTGAGAGTGTGACTTTAGACAAGTAATTTAGTCTCTGGAAAACCCTCTAGAGTGAAAATAAAAACCCTGTCTTGCCTTTCACTTAGGACGACGCTGAACAGATGAAATGATGCATAGGGCAACATACTTAACACTATTATATAAGTAGAAGAGGTCAGCCTAGGAATGTAGGAGGAGAGTCAGGTTAGCTATTTAGCAGTGAAGAGGAGGAGACCCACTGTATTGGGGCACTGTTGTAAGAGATTTGTTTATTTTATAATTGCCAAAAAGCAAGGGAGGGTTTCAAAATGTTTACTTAGAGGTAATCAGTTCAGTCTGACCCCTTTGTTTAATACATAGTTTCTCTTGTAGATAAATCTCTTCAAAAAATAAGCAATTATTACAGTATCATTTTTGGCATCTTTTTTTTTTTTGCGGTACGCGGGCCTCTCACTGTTGTGGCCTCATCCGGTTGTGGAGCACATGCTCCGGACGCGCAGGCTCAGCGGCCATGGCTCACGGGCCCAGCCACTCCGCGGCATGTGGGATCTTCCCGGACCGGGGCACGAACCCGTGTCCCCTGCATCGGCAGGCGGACGCTCAACCACTGCGCCACCAGGGAAGCCCAATTTTTGGCATCTTAGTGAAAAGAAGCACATTCACCTGCTATGACATCAAACTGGTGTTAGCTTTGCATTTCAGGTTTTTGGAATCTAGGAAATAAAATGCTAACAAAGGAACTACCCATGATAACTCAACAATTATTTTCACAGGCATCTGCATATAAAAGTGTAAAATTCTTTAATGGAAAAAAATACACCAGCAAAATGACTAGCAGTGTTTTTTGATGTTGTTGTTTTGTTGTATTCTCTCCATGCTAACATGACTTTTTTTTTTAACGTTTTACACATTTTAAAACTTTACGTTATGTGTGTGTGTGGTTGAGGGGGAGGACTTTGGGGGGAAACACTTTGAATTCTATTGGGACACATTTTCCTGGAGTTATTTGCTTCTTAAGACAAGTCAGTACCATCATTTATAACCATAACCCTGAAGGCATCATAGTTGTCTGAATATATAAATGAAATGAAATGTGCAATTTGCAGAATCTTTAGCTGAGTACTTTAAAATATGGTTTGGGGAAAGACATACAAGTAAAAAAATCGTATCTGATACTATCTAGGAATGTTTATTAAATGCCTATTTGTGGTTGTGTTTGGCATTCTAAAGGACAAGATAAATGTAATTGTGGAATCATAGAATTATAAAGCTGGAAGGAATTTAAAATGAGTCTTATCTAGCTTGTATACTTTACTGATGGAGAAAGTGAGGTCAAAGAATATGAGTCCTGAGGCCACTGAGCTAGCAAGAAATAGGACTCACACCCAGGTTTCCCAAGACCTAGTTCAAAGCTCCTTCCAACACACTCCCCTTAAGAGCCCTTTTATATCCACTACTGCTAATGTATCATGGGAATTTCCCTAACATGCCTATAAACAACCAAGCAATTTTCTAAACATGGTGTTACAGCAAGAACAGAACCAACAGTCAACTTTAGGCTCTGTTGACACATTTAAAAGTGGGTAGGAGATACTTGTCCATTACCAAATCATTTGATTAATGTCAACAACAGTCCAGATCTTCCAGGTTCTGAGATGGATGGCTGTGTGAACAGTGAGCTGATTGGACAGTGTACAGGGCCCATGTGAAAAGGGTTTATGGAAAAGCGTCCCTTTCCTTCTTGCTGTGTAGATTTGCTTGAGAGTAGAGGCCAGAGAATTTTTAGGAAAGAGAATTCCTGAGAATAAATCAAATCACAAGTCTTTAGAGAAAAACAATCAATTAGGTCACATATAGTCCACCCCATGTGGCAAGGGTAGGACTGCTTTTCAGGGGCTGGACCTGAGTGTTGTGTTTTCTCCCCAAATTGCTTCGCAATGACATCAACCCTGCACACTCCCCATTCTTCTGTTCCACTGTTCACCATATAATGGCCCATCATGAAGTTTTTGCTGAAGGCAGAAATTAACCTTTTGGAGAAATTTCCTTCCATTAAGTCTAGTTACATGAATCCAGACTGATCTTCTTTCTGACAGGAAGATTTTTTTTAGCCAGTATTTAGGTGCTCTGGGCTTGACTAAGAGAGAATTCCTGGTGGAAACGAAATTGTTAGTCAGCTATGGTTTCCATGGTGATTTTTTTTTAAGACCAAGTTTGAATCAATCTTCTAAATATTGAGGCATAATTTGTGAATGCAATTGAATGAATAATAGAATTATCAACAATACAGCATTACCTTTAATTCTGGTATTTGAGACTTTCCACAGACTAGCTCATAACTAGTCTTCAAATTGGTCTCTGAGCATGACCTTAAGGGTTGCCTTTTCTCAGTCATGATGTTCTTGCCAGGCATCTGTGTTTTTTTTTTTCACTGCATCTGTATATCTGGTTCCTTTACAGAGCAGCTCTATTCCTCCCATTCCTGAGTTCTTTCCTTAATACTGTTTCATTGTAATCCTGCTTACTTTATGCAATTCATATAGCACAGGCTCCCTTACCCTAGGAACTGATACATTGGAAAGAACTCTGGTTTGAATATCAGGAGACCTCAGTTTTAACTGTCAAAGCAAATTCTATGGCCTGACTTAAATTTCTTGATCTAAAAACCCAGCAAGTTGGGCAAGATCATTTCCAATGTCCTTCATCTGTAGATTCTATGATGAATCTCAGTCATAGAAACAAAATAATACAGTCATCAGACAGCACTGTTTTCCTGCTCTGTCTTTTTAATAGAGTGTTTTTCATCCATTATCTTTTCAAATTTGTACTTAAGGTTCAGAAATATGAAATGCAACCAAAAGCTGCGCTGCTGTGAGCTAATGAGAGGGAGAAGTGAATTCACCTCTCCGAGGAGACTCATGCTCTGATAAACCTGCAAAATGTGTCTGCAGGCTGGGAGTGCTATTAACAAAATGCTTCCAGTGGCAAAGTGGAGACATCACATGATTTATTGTTGATTACCTTTCTCTAAGTGTCCAGAAAGCTGTTAAAACAGGAAAAAACTAAAATTCGAATACCTCTTCGTTGGCCAAGAATAAGCAATTTTGGGTGTCATCCGTTTAGGACAATAGACCAGAGTGTGTGACTCCTCTAATTGACCAAAGTGGTGGGGGCGGGGGCGAAGAATGAAGCAGCTAGTGTGTTCTGTGCTTTTAATGGGTTTTCTCTCCATTACATGTTCCTCCAGGTTAAGCTATACATAGGTAAAAAGAAGGTAAACAGAAGCAAACTACCCCCAAAAGCTCTTGGAATTTGCTCCCTTAAGTCATGCATAGCTAAAATAAATATTTGTTGAATGCCTACTATGTTATATCTATAAGGTACAGGGTCAATATAGTGTAGTGGGTAAGATTACAGACCCTGGAACCAGTTAGTACAGTACTTAAAGCACTGCATGTCTCATAGGTAACCCACAATAAATGTTTGATAGTGTTAGTGGTTGTTATTGCTGTTTGCTGGGTACTAGATACAAAATGAAGGAAATAATAACGTTTCTGCTTTCACAGACAACCAAAGTAAACCCTACCAAATCAATAAAGACTTTTAAAACACTGTGTTTGAGAAAATGTGGCTGGAAGAATAAAATGTACTCCAATATTCTGGACGGTTCTTCCCTTGCATACAGCCAACCACATTTCCCAAGCTTGTGTTTTAATAAACTGGACAACCATAGGGTTTAAGTTAAAATATAAAAGGCATAGAATACATTTGCACTGCAATCTGGGTCCCATTGGTCTTGCCCTATTTTGTAATCCTCCAGGCTGAAAAAGATTTCTTTATTATGGGTGTGAAAATGAACTCAGCTGGCTTTCTCCCAGACTCGTCTCCCTTCCCACGTTCCAGTCCCCTCCATCCTATCCTTTTGTCCATTGAGCCCCTCCTCACGTCTTGTGTGACACCAGAGAGGAATTAGAGGGTCTTGCCGTGTTTAAGTTACTTGGCTTAGACAACAACGCGGGTGCTGTGAGTTACCTCGGGGGAGAATGCGGTTGGACATGCGACATTAAATTTACGTGTACGCTTGAATCCATCGGTTGTGCTGTAAGACAGCGGATCTGCTCAGAGAAAGGCATGGCTCAGGAGAAGGCAGAGAAAGCAAGGCACATTCTCGGCCTGGAGGCAAGCTAGCTGATGGCAGAAACTTCTCGGCTGCTACCATAAGGCTGGTAGCAGAGACAGTGAACTCTTCCAGTGGCCACCCCAGCTGGCCACCCCATCGCGGCAGCACAGTGCTCTCTAACCGGACCACGTTTCTGAGTTGCCAGTGCTCCATGGACAGCTCGGTAAAGAGAGAGTTTATGAAAACATGAAGAGCGTTTGTGTTTAGCCTGGCGTCAGGTCTGACTGCAAATGAAATCTTGTTTCTGTTGTGCTGTGGGATTGCAGAGGAGCCACACGGAGACCGGAAAGCAGAGGAACTTACGGCGATGATTTTATGTGGGTTTTAAAAGGGAGGTATGATCAGAAATGTGACTGTTAAAAGGCATTTCAGTGTTCCAGATTTATTCCCCCTTGGTGACTCCCATGTCACATCCACTTAGGTTACAAATATAAACAAAAGAGTCCCAACTGCAGCAGCGGGAAGCTCAGAAAGACACTTGACTAAAGCATCATCATGTCCTGTCCTTTTAGGCGTTTGAAGAGCCCTGCCCACCGGCTGGTGGAAGGTGGTGGGAAGCCTGCTGAGCAGGCGGAAGCGGTGATGGATGGTGATGGGTGCGTCTGAATCTCCACCGCTCCGCTGAGCAGGTGCTCCCACCTCGGGCTCCTGCCACGCTGATTAATCCAGAGCATCTCAGCCACCCTCGCTGTAGCCCCGCTTTGTCAACAAGTGCTTCTGAAAGGACAACACAGGACTTCCAAACAGTAAACAGAACAACTCGTTTTAAAAAATGACAAAAAAGAAAAAAAGAAAAAAGAAGCAGCAAATTCCTCACTGTGTGCCAAGCCTTGTATTAGGGGGCGGAAATTCTAGACATCTTTATTCTTGTGGCAAACTGGTCATTATCTGGTGCATTCTGACAAGTTCTCTGATCTGGACGTCCAAGGAATCCAGATTCAGCACCATACCGAATGCTAGGCTTTGTGCCAGCACTTTCATATAAGTATAGGAGGAATGTTAGCAGACTATTAACATTTTTCTTTCAACCTGTGAAGTATCGCATGCCATCTACTACCTGTCACACAGCTCCATGGGGGATGAGGGGGTCATTCCTTCTACAGCCTGGTCCCTGGACACAAAACCAAAGCATCCAGGGACCTCAAGGACACATTGCAAGATGGGAGGCTGCAGAGCAAAAAGAGGCAGAGTAGGTGAATTTAATTAATCAGGAGGTGTGGCCAATTCAGTCCATTGCCCAGGAAGTATTTAGTCTCCCAGCATTCCTTGCTCTGAGAAACTCAACTTTTGGGGGGTGCCAACTAAGGGCAAGTTTATTCAAAGACAATCCCGACAGACCTGATTCCCAATTTCCCAGCACCTATGGGAAGACTTGCAACCCAGATCTGGTCAATAAAATTGAAGTGGAAGCCTGCTGGGAAGGGGGTGGGAAGAGGTGGTCTATAAAATGCTTGCTTTCCTGATTAACAAAAATGGATGTGGCTGCCAATACCTCTTCCTCCTTCCATAGACTTCCTGTCTTGTACTCAGATATGATGGCTGGAGCTGCAGCAGCCTTCCTGTGATCAGAAGAGGAAGGCTATAAGAATGGCAGAGACACTAGACCTACAATGGCTGAGTCACTGAAATGATTGTAATTGCCTACTTCTGCTATTGTTGTGGAAGAAAAGCAAAGCCTTGTTTCTGAAAGCCTGAGTAATCACATTTTATATTACAGACAGCCAAACCTTTCCTAACTAGTAATATGGTGGAAAGGGATGGGACCATTGCATATCTCTGGAGAGAGACTCAGCAATTGCAAATACCTAGTCTAAGGTGCATAACAAAATTGAGATTGACCCAAGTGATTATCACCATGTGGGAATTTGGGCAAGGAGATGTGAAGTCTTGAAGCAGCTGCTGGAGTTCTCCGGATGGGTGGAGATCAAAGTTGAAGCACCACAAAGCCTTTTAGGGATACTGTGACCGCTTAGGTCAGGCCATATAAAAGCAGACTCTGTCCCTGGTAGAGATTAACAGACCCAAGGAGGAAGACTGAGCTTCTACACTGATTTGGTTTCATTTTTCTAGGGAACTGCACTAAAACAAAACAAAACAAAACAGAAAATCTGTCTTCCCTCAGGACCTTATGGCATGAGTCATTTTCATGCAAAAGAGGAACTCCAGCATTGTTCTGCTATAAAGAGCCAGGTTGTAAACCCCACTCCTTGTGCCATCCCTTATCCCTCTCTCTCTCCATCTTGCTCTAGCTTCTTGCCACTTCTGACACACAATTCTCCTGTTTGCATTTCTACATAGCCTTTCTATGAACTTATTTCTCCCCTCAAGCCTTATTTAGTGTCTCCCTGCAGATGTGTGGCCTCAATGCTTTTAGTAAGCACCTATCTCTACCTAGGTGGGAAACAAACCAAAGCCCAGAACAAGGAATAAAGCCAACCAAATGCACTGGTCATTCAGGCTGAATCCTGATGGCCATAGGGAGAGAGTAGGTGCAGCATTTTATTTTATTTTATTTTATTTTATTTATTTTTTTGACAATTTGTTGTTTCTTGCTTATTATATTCTGACACTTAACTAAGGGAAACCTTTTCCAGGTACTGATTTCTTAAGTAGATTTTTTTTTCAACTTTATTGGAGTATAATTGCTTCACAATGGTGTGTTAGTTTCTGCTTTATAACAAAGTGAATCAGTTATACATATGTTCCCATATCCCTTCCCTCCTGCATCTCCCTCCCTCCCACCCTCCCTATCCCACCCCTCCAGGTGGTCACAAAGCACCGATCTGATCTCCCTGTGCTATGCGGCTAGGTGCAGCATTTTAATGGAGGACTTTGGATTTGGTCTTTCTTGTTTTGAAATGCATTTTTCTTTAGAGAAACTTACTTAACCTTTCAGAGTTCCTTAACTTGTTGATATGTGAAGTGGGGATAATAGTAATATAGACCTCATAGGGTTGTTGTTTTAGCTGAGATGATTTATCAAAGCATTTAGAATAGTGCCTGATACACAGTAAGTATCCGAGAAACCTAACCTGTCTGAGCGAGGAGTAGATCATTTTATCAACAGATATTTATTAAGTGTAGTTTCTATGCTGGGCACCTGGAGTACAATAATGACCAGTAAGCTTTAGTCCCTACCTTCAGGGATTGTCCATATAAGAGAAAGTCAGTTGATAATCCCCATTCTTTGGTGTCACAAGTGCTGTGATATGGAGTGAAAAACAAGGTACTAAATAACCTACCTGCAAAGAAGATTGGGAAACATATAGGGTTCCAAGATATATTTGAGGAGCACAAACTCTTCACCACAGTAAGTCCGTCTGGTCACTAAGTAACTGGATGTTCCCTTCTCCCAGGTGTGGAATATATTTACCCCTCCCAAGGGAGACAACAACCCAGAGTTCAACCCAGTCATTGCATTGTATTGTCTGGTCCAATCAAGGGCAAGAAACCACATGGTAGTCATAACAGGGAAACTTTAATATAAAGAACTATTCACTGTAAGAGGGGATTAGGTTAACAAGAGATTCGCTAGTTAGAAGTCAAGAGAACTCTAAAGAATATGGGAACAGAAGATATAAGGAGCAGTTAGGACTTGGGGCTGAGATATCACACCCAAGGAGGAGGCTTATATGGTGTCCACTCCCCACCCCCAGTGGCCAGGGCTGAGATCCAACACGGTTGGAGATTCATTGCATGGCTCTCTGATGGCAGAGAAGTCACTGTGGTGCCATGCTGGGAGACCTTACTGGAAATCTACCCTCTGGAATTTGCTGGAAAACTGTCCTCTAGAAAAGCTATTCTCGAAGAGATGTCTCACTCGAGGCACTCCACCGCAGTATGCTCACAGAGGGGATGCCAAGCAACCTGCTGGCCTCGAGGAGCTGCGGGCCACCATGCACTGCAGGAACCTCACGATGGTGAGGCCGCAGGCACTGTGGGAGCGTGCCTCAAGAGCACACCAGAAGCAGGGAGCAGACCCCTTCTTCTCCTGGAATCTCTCTCCATTGCCCTGCGCTGCATCCGTGCAAGCTGGTGAAGGGAAAATAGTTAAGAGTGCAGCTCCATTTTCACAGGACGGTCAAAAAGAGTGAATTGGAGCTGTGAGGCAATAGACTGATAAACAGCACAAATGTCGAACTCAAACTAGGCAATGTACCATGTTCTTTTTATTAAGACAACAGTGTCATCTCTGGGTCCAGAGAATTGGGAAATAAATTCTACATTCCTCCTTAAGCCCCTCCCCACTAAACACACACACACAGACACACACACACACACTCACTCACTCAGAACACAATGGTGTAGCCAGAATAGGATGACTGTAGTGAACACTCCCACTTGGAAAAGGGAAGGTGAGGGTGGCAGCAGATACTGATCATAGTGATTCTGCTTGTAAAACTGTGAAGCTTTTTAACCGCAGATGGAGTAGAGTTCTAGATCAGACCGTGCACGTGCTCTCTGGAAGGGCTCATTTATCCACTTCCTCTCTAGTCCCTGGCTCTGCTCTCTGAGGGTGTCATCAGACATCCTAGAATTGATTAAAATTTCAAACAAGGACGTTTTACAGTCTTGTGACTTCTTAGGTTCATTCCCTTGAAGACTTAGCTGGATTCTGATTCATTGACTTTCACTCAGCTCCACGTGCTAGTGATTGTGCCCTGATAGCTTCAGAGATATTATATATTAGAGCAATTATATTACTCCTTGTTTTTGCCCTCACACTTCTCTCTCAGCTTAATTAAAACTCCCTTAAAGCTCTCAGACTCAATCTGATCTTTGCGCTGAATCACTTTATCCTTCTGCGAGGTTATTCTGGACATTTGTCATTCAAAGCCTTGTCCGATTTCTTCTCTTACAGTTTGGGCTTCAGAAACAGTTTTCCAGCCCTGCAAGGCCCCAAATTTCCAGACTCTTTTTTTTTTTTTTTTTTTTTTTGCGGTACGCGGGCCTCTCACTGTCGTGGCCTCTCCCGTTGCGGAGCACAGGCTCCGGATGCGCAGGCTCAGTGGCCATGGCTCATGGGCCCAGCCGCTCTGCAGCATGTGGGATCTTCCCGGACCGGGGCACGAACCCGTGTCCCCTGCATCGGCAGGCGGACTCTCAACCACTGCGCCACCAGGGAAGCCTGAGAGAAAGTTTTAATATTACATATTTCTAAAGTTAAAATCAATTTTATTAAATATTCATTGTGGTTAAGATATTTTAAAATTCTAAGAAAAATTAGCAAGTCCTTAAAATTGAATCACGGAATCAAATGAAAACCCTACAGGTTAAAACAAATGGGTTACTAACAAAACAGCATTTAAAGTGAATTCTACAACTCTAACTACACTTCCAGCAAACAAATTACTAGTCAGAAACAAAGGAACTAAGAATTCAACTCAAGGAGTAAGAAATAGAAATGAGTAAACCCAAATAAAGAAGCAGTAATTAGTGCTAAAAATAATGAGAAAAAAATGAAAACATATTGAATAAAAGATTTAAACACAAAACTAAAGGCTAGTTTCTAAAAGGACACTATAGACAAAACTCTAAGAAGTATGATTAAGAAAAAGAAAGATGAAAATAAATACTGAATATAAAATAGATATAATGACAAAATTAACAGAGGCTTTAAAAGTGTTGAAAGGGTACGATGAAATATACATGATTAAATGCATCAAATTATATCAAATGAATTAATTTCTCAAAATATGTTAACCACTAGATTTTGAAGGGGAAAATTTAAAAATCTATTAGATTATATTTTTAATATATTGAAATGGAATTCCAAGCCTTCCCCCCATCACCCTAACAAATAAAGTAAAAAAACAATTAACTTTAATAATATAGATATTACTGTGGCTGTGGAGAAACAGGTACCTTCATGTTGGAAATGAGACCCAGAAATGAGACCTGGAAGCCATGGTTTTAGAAAACAATCTATTATAATGGAATAAAATTAAGTACATAGTTAACAGTTAAAAGGCAGTGGAGTGAGGGATACTTAAGATTTCAAATGTGTGATGCTCAGTCTCTCAACTTATCAGGTTACATCAGGGTTTTTCAGCATTGGTACTTCTGACGTTTTTGGACCAGATAATTCTTTGTCGTGGGCAACTGTCCTATGCACTATAGGATGTTTATCAGCATCCTTGGCTTCTACTTCTGCAGTTATGACAACCAAAGATGTCTCCAGACATTGCCAAATGTCCCCTGTGGGGAAAATCACCCCTGGTTGAGGACCACTGAGTTAGAATAATTAAAACCATTTTTGATACTAGCATAGGTGTAGACAAGTAGACTAATTACAAAGAGGAAAGAAATAAGAATCAGACCAGCATGAATGGGAATTTGGCATATATAAAAGTTCTATTACAAACTAATGGGGAAAATTTAGTAGAGAATCCTGCAACAATTAGCTGTTTATAGAAAATGATAAATCACATAGATTTCTACCTTATACACAAAATAAATCCCCAATTGATTAAAAAACTAAATGCAAAGATCGGAATGCAAAATTAAAGCAGTACACAAATTTAACCAGTATTTTCATTTCTATAAAGCGATCTTAGAAAAACTTCAGACATATATTCAAGAAGATATTTTAAAAGATAGTTATTTTGGCACAGTCTGTAATTGCAAAATTATGCAAACAATTTTACTCTGCATCATTAAGATAAATAAACTTTATGTTTAATTCAATACCATGTATCTGTTAAAATGAGCTAACTGGATCTAAAATTATCACCATGAATAAACCTCAAAAATATATAACACCAAGAACAGAAAGCAAGTTGCAAAGTGATACTTACAGTAAGACATTATATATTTAAAATGTTAAAACACTCAAAACAATAATATATATTGTTTATCATTGCCGGCAAATGTATTAAATATATAGAACCTCTTAAGAGAAATTTCTTACCTTTCTAAAAAGGGAGGGAGGGCAATGAGATGTTATGGGATTTTAATTACAGGTTTATGTAAATTTGTAATTTAAAAAAAAAAGAGTTCTGAGGAAAATGTGGCAACATTTTAATATTTGTTAGTACTTGAGATCAAACATAAAAATATATGTGTTTCTATATATGAAAATGTGCTATTAATAAAAATAAAAGTGATTCTTGGTTATGTCTGGCCCATTGATTAAAGATACTTTTAATGTGTAGGGATAAAATTAAACCTACCTATAAATACAACAATTTCATCAAAATGAGTGGTTCAGGGCTTCCCTGGTGGCACCGTGGTTGAGAGTCCGCCTGCCGATGCAGGGGACACGGGTTCGTGCCCCGGTCCGGGAAGATCCCACATGCCGTGGAGTGGCTGGGGCCATGAGCCACGGCCACTGAGCCTGCGCGTCCGGAGCCTGTGCTCCGCAACGGGAAAGGCCACAACAGTGAGAGGCCCGCGTACCGCAAAAAAAAAAACAAAAAGAGTGGTTCAAAGGCCATTCGTGACCTCCAATGCAGGCTTTCCATCTGCATTCTTCCCCTATAAAAATGTCCTTGCATGGAGGAAGGATGTTCTCTGGTTTTACCTGTAGACTTTCCACGTTCCTCAGTGTGGACTGACTTGACGTATGGATTTTCTCCTTCTTGCTTCGAAGAGATTTGCTTATGAGATCATTATTACAACATCTGCACTTGAAGCCTTTTTCTGTTTTGCTTTGTGACTCTTCGGCAGGGATGAGTTAAAATTTAAGTTCCACATTACAGAAAACTGATAAGTCAATGCTATTTTTCTTCCCTGTTTATTAATGAGCTTCCCCTCTCTTCTCTTTCTCCTCACTGTTTCCTTCTTTTTCTCACCTCAGTACATTCATCTCTGTTCTCATGTGCTTTAATGTCCTTTCACCAGCCTTATCGTTTTCTTCCAAAGCCAAAGATGCACATTATTCTTATCTGGGTCTCTCCCCACTTCTCTATTTCAAGAACAGATTTAGCTTAACCAGTGGATCATTGATTAGATGGTAACATAGCCACACTGGATCTTTATTTCTCTGTTCATTTGTCTTATTCAGGAGAAATGGGATTAATTCTACTGTAATTGTGTCATCTGTAAAGATACACAAGAACTCTTTTAAAGTTTTGGGGAAACACATAGTGGATAATATTTCAAAATATATTTTTTTAAATATTTCAGCAGGAGACCTCCTATTTCTTTAACTTTTCTATGTTGAACTGAAAACAAAATAAAACAAAATAAGAAAATACAGAGTACTATTTATCTTGCTTTCTACAGAGTCTGAGTCAACACCTCCTTATTCATTAAGTAGATGCAGACACAGGACTCTAGTTGATGTCTCCTGTTTGTGTTGTTGTTGTTGTTGTTGTTTTCCTATTCAGGCACCTCTTCTAAATCTCATATCTACTCAAATTGTTGTCACTCTGTTTCTGAGTTTCTCTTTCCTTATATTATTTACCCACTCAGATCTATAAACAATAGGCAATGCCGTATCACTTACAAGTATGAACAATCTGATTGAAATGAACCAAATTCACCACTCACTTAGGAAATCAGAGGTGCTTTGTTTCCATATGGTACAGATCAGGTTCTAGTTGGGTTTGACAATGAGACAGTCATTGCCATGGCCTCTGTGAGAGTACTTGTAAAACCACCCAGAGGTTGAATTGCCTTTTTCTCTCTCAGAAGCAAAAAGGAGCCAATGAGTGTCTGCACTGCAGCTCTCTCTAGGATTCCTGACAAATAGAGCTCTATCATTATGGAGACCAAGGTTTCAACTCAGTGTTCCTAAAGACAGCAGCAGAGACAGTCAAAGAGCCATGGCCATTGAGAAAGATATGATGCCAGCCTTACAGTGGAATGTCCAGAAAGCCTGGATGTGAGGATAAGTCAATTGTGTGCTTCATTTCTCCCCATAAAACATCGAAGAAACTTCTTGTGATGTGTTGTTGAGTCCTTATTTGCAGTCAGAGGATGTTACCATTTTCTATCACAAATTGCAAATTCAGTTTTTAAATTCAATTATCCCAGAGATAGCCAACCAATAAGCTTAGAAGTGTTTGAAAAGAAAGACAAGTAGCACCCAGGTTTATAAACACATATATAGATACAAAACCTTTTACCATAAGCCTTGGCAATATTGACAGTTTCCAGCTCTGGGCTGGGGTAGGAGTTGGGGGAGAGGATTTTGGGTAATCAGACATATGACAGACTCCTAGATTTGTGTGAGCTCTGGAACAGTATCCAAAATGATCCTCCATGACGGACACTTTTTAAAAATGGCCAGTTAGGCTTGGGAAACAATGCATAATGCATCTCATTCCTACAGATTCATCAGGCATATTGACAGATGCAAGATTCCTAAAATAATTACATCTTTTACTTTGTTTGCTTAGCACTCCCCATATTTGACCACAAAACACTTTTCTTGAGAATCCTCATTAGCAGTTCTCAAAACTTTTGTTTCATGCAGCTCACAAAGATGCAGAATAAACATACTTCAAATTGTGGAGAACATACCACTGAAGATAAGACTCATCTCAAGCTAAGCTCTTCCCATGAAAATCCACAGACATTTACAAAACATATTTTGAGGCAGGCCTATTTAGGACCTTCCTATTCCAAGTGTGTTTCTTAGAACAGTAACATGGAACCACCATTAAGCTTGTTAGAAATGCAGAGCTCTGGCTGTACCCCAGAGCTATTGAATCAGAATCTCACGTCGTCTGCAGGAGCCCCAGGAGATTCCTGTTCACAAAACAAGTTTGAGGAAGACTATTTTAGGAGATATTCTTTCTAAAATACCTGAATTTTAGGCCTTTCTGCATAAAGATTGGAAAACACAAGCTAGAATTTTGTAATTAAGGTTCATGACACTTATATTTTAAAAGTTGAGCATTGAGCAATTTTAGAGAGAAAAATATGTTAAAATATTATGTCAGGGCTTCCCTGGTGGCGCAGTGGTTGAGAGTCCGCCTGCCAATGCAGGGGAAACGGGTTCGTGCCCCGGTCTGGGAAGATCCCACATGCCGTGGAGCAGCTGGGCCCGTGAGCCATGGCCGCTGGGCCTGTGTGTCCGGAGCCTGTGCTCCGCAACGGGAGAGGCCACAACAGTGAGAGGCCCACATACCAAAAAAAAAAAAAAAAAAAAAAAAATATTATGTCAAATTTAAGTAGGGGACCAGTTCAAATTAACACATACCAGCTTTGGATCTGGATCAAAATAACTGGGTCAGTGTGTATTATGAAAGCAGGAGGTTGGCAGAAGACATGGCAAAAGCAGAGCAAAGCCTCAACTCTCACCTGTTTAGGACTTAAAACAATTTACTTGTCAGAAAGGAAAAGTATTTAACAGCATACATGCACTATGGTCATATTGACATATTATTTGCAGAATCCACATTTCTTTTTTTAAAATTTTCATTGAAATATAGTTAATTTACAATGTTGTATTAGCTTCAGGTATACAGCAAAGTGATTCATATATATATCTTCATACATATATTCATATATATATATATATATTCTTTTTTAGATTCTTTTCCATTATAGGTTATTACAAGATATTGAGTAGAGTTCCCTGTGCTACACAATCGATCTTGGTTATCTGTTTTATACATAATAGTGTGTATATTTTAATACCAAACTCCTAATTTATCCTTCCCCCCTTTTTCCTTTGGAAACCAAAAGTTTGTTTTCTATTTCTGTGAGGCTATTTGTGTTTTGTAATGAAGTTATTTGTATGATTTTTTTAGATTCACATATAAGTGATATCATATGATATTTGTCTTTCTTTATCTGACTTACTTCACTTAGTATGATAATCTCCAGGTTGCAGAATCCTCATTTCATTCACATTTTTGTAAGAGGACAAGAATTCCTGGTTTAGAAATATTTTAATTATTTGAAAATAACTGTCTTAACATTTATTCAGTTACTCATTCGCTGGTTCATTAATTCATTTTACAAGTACATTCTTTGGATCTATCACTATCCTCAGACCAAGAAGACATTAACTTTCCTTAAAGACAAAAATAAACAAATGGGACCTAATGAAAATTAAAAGCTTTTTCACAGCAAAGGAAACCATAAACAAGACGAAAAGACAGCCCTCAGAATGGGAGAAAATATTTGCAAATGAAGCAACTGACAAAGGATTAATCTCCAGAATTTACAAGCAGCTCATGCAGCTCAATATCAAAAAAACAAACAACGCAATCCAAAAATGGGCAGAAGACCTAAACAGACATTTCTCCAAAGAAGATATACAGATTGCCAACAAACACATGAAAGAATGCTCAACATCATTAATCATTAGAGAAATGCAAATCAAAACTACAATGAGATATCATCTCACACCAGTTAGAATGGCCATCATCAAAAAATCTACAAACAATAAATGCTGGAGAGGGTGTGGAGAAAAGGGAACCCTCTTGCACTGTTGGTGGGAATATAAATTGATACAGCCACTATGAAGAACAGTATGGAGGTTCCTTAAAAAACTAAAAATAGAACTACCATACAACCCAGCAATCTCACTACTGGGCATATACCCAGAGAAAACCATAAATCAAAAAGAGTCATGTACCACAACGTTCATTGCAGCACTATTTACAGTAGCCAGGACATGGAAGCAACCTAAGTGTCCATCGACAGATGAATGGATAAAGAAGATGTGGCACATATATACAATGGAATATTACTCAGCCATAAAAAGAAATGAAATTGAGTTATTTTTAGTGAGGTGGATGGACTTAGACTCTGTCATACAGAGTGAAGTAAGTCAAAAAGAAAAAAACAAATACCGTATGCTAACACATATATATGGAATCTAAAAAAAAAAAAAAAAGAGTCATGAAGAACCTAGGGGCAAGACAGGAATAAAGAAGCAGACCTACTAGAGAATGGACTTGAGGACATGGGGAGTGGGAAGGGTAAGCTGGGACAAAGTGAGAGAGTGGCATATATACACTTCCAAAGTAAAATAGATAGCTAGTGGGAAGCAGCCGCATAGCGCAGGGAGATCAGCTCGGTGCTTTGTGACCATCTAGAGGGGTAGGATAGGGAGGGTGGGAGGGAGGGAGACACAAGAGGGAAGAGATATGGGGATATATATATATGTATAACTGATTCACTTTGTTATAAAGCAGAAACTACCACACCATTGTAAAGCAACTATACTCCAATAAAGATGCTAAAAAAAAAAAAGAAGACATTAACTTTCCTGTAGCAGGACACACAATCCAGCATATTAGATGGATTATAAACAATCTACCATTTTGAAAACACGTATACTGCAAGGTTATAGCAACAAGTTCCATAAATCAGAAATATACATGATAAATGTTAGGTACCAGAGTAGGATTAAGGATCTGAAAAAATCCCCGTGTCGTTTTTTTTGTTTTGTTTTGTTTTGTTTTGCAGTACATGGGCCTCTCCCTGCTGTGGCCTCTCTCGTTGCGGAGCACAGGCTCCAGATGCGCAGGCCCAGCGGCCATGGCTCACGGGCCCAGGCGCTCTGCGGCCTGTGGGATCTTCCTAGACCGGGGCACGAACCCGTGTCCCCTGCATCGGCAGGCGGACTCTCAACCACTGCGCCACCAGGGAAGCACCCCCATGTCGTTTTTTGTCTGTGCATCTTCATATTACTTGGAGTTAGTAGAGAATTAGTGTAGTATGTAGGTTACAGGGCAAGTAAGATTCTCTTTCTCCCAAGTATCTGTTACTGGTCATTTTTGACTTAACTCTTTCTTCGTTAAACTACTGTTCAATGATTTTCTGAACAATGGTTCTCTGAAGATGGTAGCTTCCCAGTGGAAGCTGGGAAGCACAACCTAGTATAGGGCTGGACTCAAAGTTCTTACCTGTAAAGTCAGGGATAAGAGATCTTGGAGAAATAGTTATGAGTGATTCAAGGGTAAAGCATTGTCATAATTTAAGAAAAGAAAGTCATCTTTGCAAGCAATCACGTTAATGCAATGTCTGAGCCAGGAAACTTACTGCATGTGCGTGCGTGTGTGTGTATATGTGTTACTTCAAACAATTTAGAAGACTCAATGTTATTATGCTGATTTTACAGTTGAGAGAAGATATACCCAGAGAGGTTAAGTTCAAAGCTAGTCAGCAGCAGCATAAGGAATCAAACATGTAAAACTAGACTCTTAATCTTCACTCTATTCCAGGGTTTCTTAACCTCAGCACTTCCGACATTTGGGGCAGGCTAATTCCTCACTGTGGGAGATTATTCTATGCACTGTAAGATGTTTAGAAACATTTTTGACCTCTACCCACTGAATACCAGTACATATCTGCCCCCTCCCATCTATCTCCAGATAACCAAAAATATCTCCAGACATTGCCAAGTACCCTCTGGGGGAAAATCATCCCTGGTTGAAAACTACTGTTCTAGTCATGGTAGGTCCCTAGGATCCTGAATGTGAGCATTTTATAGTAAATCATCTGCGGAACATGGACCACTGATACAACGTCATTAATGTAGATGGCTTAGCAGGTTTGCCTATGGTATGCTTCCATTTTTTTTTTTTAGGAAACTGGTTTGCCCTCATTTTTACCCATGTAATTCTGGTGAAGATAAATAAATATATATTTTTTTGTCCCCTGACATCTCCAGGTCTGAAATATGACCAAAGATAGGAGAATCAGGGTCTTTTCTGATTCCTTTCCCTCTCAGGTGAAGACGGTTGGGGTGTGAGCTAAGGATCAACCTGGGAAATAGTTGACTAAACAATGATGTCAGTGGGCAGAAACAAGAGCTTATGGCTTCCATATCTCAGGTCTCCAGAACCATCCCTCTTCCTAACACCCTGCAGCTTTGTGGTTTATCTCCATCTTGACTCTGTAGGTTACTCAGATGTTTTTCCAATAAAACTTAATTTATACTTAAAGTAGTTCCAGTTTGCTTTCTGTCACATGTAACCAAAGAATCCTAGCCAACAGAATTTGAGACAAGGAATCTAAAAGCTTAAGGAAGAAATACTTTCCCCTTCTCAAATTCCACCCCAATCCCTCCCCCACCCAATATAAACACTTAGACCTGAGAATCAACTAAGAGTCAGATGTTTCCTGCTTTAAAAATAATCCCATGTCACCCAAGGAAGTCTTACAAAAATCCCTCAGTTTTGGTTTAAGAGCTGCTCCCTAGATTAGAGATAAGCCAAATATAAGGAAAGGGTCATTTTAAATAAATTTGACTGATGATATGTGTTAATTAAAGAAAACATCTTTTTATTTTTAAAAAGAAGACTAGTATAATCATATTTGTTAGGATTTAGGAAAAGATAACAGGTAATTCTATCAAGAATGACCCAAAATATGCAGAATATGATGTCTTACACATAGAGAATAGACAGTGTCAATAACCCAGTGGGAGATGATTAGGGTATAAATCAAGGCACTTTGCATGGAGATAAAGTAGCAGGGTGATGGGAAGGACAGTATTTAAGTACACGGGGAATAAATGGCATCATGGGGTGGAGTGAATAACCCCTGCTGGAGCAGTAGTGCAGGGAAGTGGTTATATATACAAGGTGGCAATAATGGTGCATAGGAGAAGTTTCTTAAGTTTTGGGGGGATAGAAAAACTATTTTGTCACATTCATTTTAAGGGCTTGACATGACTTCTGTGTTGGAAAAACCCTTAATTCTGGAAAATCGAGAGAGTACTCCAACATAATTCCCCCAAAAAGGAGCCAGGAGACCAATTGTTTTGTCTTCTTGAACTAGGCTGGAGTTCATGATACGGAAGTGCAAGGGTTCTCAATTTTCCTTCCACATGTTGCAGCTTTGTTTTCAGGAACAGGCAGGAAATCACGTCAGGATAGGCAGGAATAAAGATTAAATATTTAGTATGAGAAATGTCAGTACTATATCCCTTTAGAACCAACACATGATTGGTAGGGTAAACAAGTAGAAAGGAGGGGGGAAAAGAAGGAAGATAAAGAGGAATAGGAAGAATAAGGAGGAAGACAAAGAAGAGGAAAAGGAGGAGACAGAAGAGTAAGAAATGGGAAGCTCCCATCATGTGTGATGTACTTATGGTACTTATGTGTGCCGGCCCAAGGAACCATAATGGAGCTTTTTGTTCTTGAAACGTGAACATACTTTTCCTTACCTCTCAGCTCCATCTTTTTGCTGTCTATGCTCTAGGACACCCTCCCATTCTTCACCTCTTTGCATAATAACCCTTCCCCCCTTCCTGCTCCCTTCCTAAAAGACACCAGAGATCAAATTAAAATTGCCATTTCCTTGGAGCCCAGCAACTGAGCCCTAAGTTGGAAATATAGGGCCTTCTGAGTTTGGCTGGAGATGTTTTGAAAGAAAAGACGATATGCTCTTCATCTAAGCAAACCCATCCTGATTGCCTTGCTATTTTGGACCTCATCTGGTATGGATCTGATCCTTCTAATGAGAGCCACCATTGGGATCCTATGAATACCAACACGAGAACTGCTTTTCCATACAAAGCGGTGATAATAACAATGAAAAGATTTTCTTAGGCAGATTGTTTCCAAGGTCACCTGCAATCAAGTGAAAGCCTTGTAATGGGAGGAAGCATGTTCATAAAGTCACCAGTTGACATAAATGCTGAATCCTGCCTCACTTAATGCTATTCCTACTAACCCAGGTGTGTGGAAGTGGGGGAGAGGGCTGTGCTTTTTAACTGAATAGGTTCAAGCCAAAAAAACCTGACTAACTCCTGGGTTAGGAAACAAAAAAAAAAGGAGAGAAATTACTGGCTTCTCAGCATTTAGTGTCACTGAGAAAGTCAAATATATGGCCTAACTTAAATTACTTAGGTTATTAAACTTCCAGCTTAATTCAGAGATAACAAATATCTAGACACTTGCCAGCCCCCTCCCTTTGCACTCTTTGGCCAATTGCACTAACTGATCATAATAGTTTTCTCTTCACCTTGGATAAGACCTCAGAATCCTTCTTAACACAGTATGTCATAAAGCTGCTATTGATAGATGATTATCACTGTATGAACCCTACTTGTCAACTCTGTCATGCTGAGGAGAGAAGAAAGTAGTTTCACAGGTACAATAGTTAGCATCCTTGAAATTGGCTGACTTGGCTTACCACATGGTGAAGAGGTGAAATTCTGGCAGCTCCCACAAAGTAGTGACATCTTTTGGTGTAGTTCTAGAACAAGACTTAGCTTGTTCCACCAGACTTAGCTGATTAATGGTCTATCAGAAATAAAGATACTTATTTCAATTAAAGCATTTTACTTACGTTATTAAATGCATAATCTCTGACTTGAAATAGGGATTTTTGTCCACTGTACTTTTACCATATCATGTTATTGTCCAGGCTATCCTCATTTTATACATGGATACCCAGAGCTTTTGGCCACATGCCATTAAGTATTTGAATTATGACTCATTTGCATTTCTCTGATTCATGATCGCCAAACATTTGCATATTTCTTTGCTTCCCCTTTCCCTATTGGGAAAAAAATGCCCTGGTCTTGCTAATGTAAGTATTCTGATTTACAAAAGCTAGGCTTCTCACTTGTATTCTACACTGACATATTGAAATTCTAATTCTTTTCATTCCGTTACAACTGAATTTTGCACAGCCTTATAAGTAATTTCCCTGATGCCCTTTCTTTTTCCTGATAATTGTAGATCCAGTGTCTCAATAACCAGAATCAGCTTTCCAGAGCAGTCATCTGTTCCTTTCATTATAATAGGCATAAACAGAATAGCCGAGTGATTAAGCAAAGAATTTGGATCAGACAAATTAGAATTTGCAACTTCTTTTTTTTTTAACATTTTTATTGAAGTATAATTGCTTTACAATGGTGTGTAAGTTTCTGACTGTGTGACCTTTGATGAACTTCAAAACCTTTCTAAGACAGTTCATGCTTGTGAAATAGTAATAATAGTGTTTATTAGTGCTGTAAGCTTCTTGTAAAGATTAACTAAAACGATGAAGAGATGTACTTAGGAGTCTCATTAGTTAGTACTCAATGTATAATAGCTATTGTCATAATTCCTTCTTTCTAATTCCAGTGGCATTAAATTACCACATGGAGAATATGGTGACGTGTGCATAGCATCAGGGTCCCTAATAATGTTATACCCATGAGACCTAAACTTACTTTTTTGACTTAATCAACTATTGTTCATTGCTATCCCATCAACAGTTGAAGCTTCTTGATGGTGAGAAATCTATTTTCCATATAATTACTTAAAAGGACATTTTAACTATGGTAGCAATTTCAACTGACTTCATGTCATTTCTTAGTCACTCAGTGTCAGAAAGCCTAGCTGATCTTCTGGGAACTAGTGCCTCCCAAGCTTTCTCATGTCAGGTTGGCCTACCACAATCACAGGGAAAAAAAAATCACAGGTTGGCTATCAATCATTCAAAGACCTTTCTTAGGCACCTAAAAGAGCATAATTCTCTGCTAACTATTGTGCAAAGTGAATTACACAGACATAGCCCCAGCAATCTAGGACCTCATATTGAACAAACACGTCTCCAAAGAGAATGAGAGAGGGTTTTGGCACATTATAAGAAGGGGTGTGTTACACTGGAAGGGGTGTTCACTCAAGTATCAAGAGACCTACCTTTCCCAGGTTTGTCCTTCAGCAATTCACTTTACATCTCTGAATCTGCTTCCTCACTGAAAGGTAGAATTATAAAATCCACCTATCTCCCAGGGTTCTTAATACTTTGAAAACATCTGCAGTGTGCCATGAATTTTTATATAACACTTTCTGCAAAAATAAAATAATAATAACAAACTGATCAGAACAGAGAGGAGATGAGCATAGTAGATAATTATAGGTATCATTTTTTGAATTTCCTCTCTGGGCCAGATCGAAAACAGAATCTCAGGCAAGTTAGTTGGGGATTGGGGTGGAAATTACTCCACGTTGGTTAGCAGTAACAATCTAATGAGTTGAAAACTGGGAAATCATACTTCTAGATAGTTGTTTTGTATTAACTGAGCAGGGATCTGAAATAAAAGAATTTTTATGGGAAAATGGGCCTTTTCAAGGTGTTAGGGAGATTTGGCAAGGGAATAAGAGGTCTCTAGAAGAAGTGATTCTTGGAAGACTCCAGATATTCATTTGTCATCAGCTCTGAGGCTCTAGAGGCAGGACCAAGAATATGCTGCCCTCCCCTCCCAAGGAGCCTTTGACAGGGGCATTAAGATAAAAATCGCCAGTGGTTTCTGACTGCTCTTAAGGTACAGCTGCAGTCTGTCTTGTTTTATAACTTGAGACTATCTACAAATATCCCCGTTGCTCTCCTCGCTCCAGCTTCAACAGCAACATTTTTGTAATTTTTCTAATGGACCAGGCTCCCTCCTGCTATAAGGCTGTTGCAAATGATGGCCCCTCTGTCTAAGACCCTCTTTCTCTACCTCTTTGCTTAGTTAAGCCGCTCTCACTCAGCCTTTAGCCTTCAGGCCTCAGGAGGACATCCTCTGAGTCTCTAGACTAACTCAGATCCCTGTTACAAGTTCTCAAGGGCACCCAGTCAGTTCTTTCCCTGTATAGTCAAAGTGTTTGAAGTCTTGGAAATTTCTGTATGGTTAGTTGGCTTGCCTCCCCTTTACTTGCATTACTTTCATTACTGTGCAAGCCCCACAGAAGAGGGAATTTTACTCGATGCCTTTGGTACCTAATAAAAGGTGTGCAGCTGTTCAATAATAATTGCTAAATGTGTTCATTAATAAATGAAACTGCATACTTTAAAATTATAAAATATATTTTATTATTATATTGTTTACACATATTTGATACAGAAAATTTCAAAAATACAAAATTATAAATGGGACAACATATTTTATTTCTATTACATAGGACTGACAATTTATTAAAATTTTATTCATTTATTATTTTACCTATCTTTTATTAATGTATCAATAAATTATATTGTTTACGTTATTATAATTCCTTCCAGTTAAATATGAATGCATACATATAATATATGCGTGTGGATAGAGATATAATTTTGGATTATTGGGCATACATTGCTTATAATTTAGCAATACCATGAAAATTTTTCAAAATCATTAAACATTCTCCACCAAAATCATTCTTAATAGCTACGTAGCACCACTGCTTTTTGTCAAGTAATTTATTTAACTAATAGCTTATTATTGGTATTTAGAATATTTTAAATATTTTATTATAAACAGTGGTGGAATAAACAGTTGTTTTACTAATTTTCTCATGCCTTTTTCTAGGATAATTTTCTAAATATGGAATTATTCAGTCTAATATTTTGATGCATACTGCCAAGTTGTTTTAAAAGGAAAATGATTACAAAGCTCTCTCACACCAGTGGGATGTAAGAATATCTAGTCATACTCATCTCAACAATATTATTTCTATTCTTTTAAACTCTTCCAAGTTGATAGACATTTGTATTTTATTTTAATTTGTACCTCTTTGATTACAGATAGGGTTGAATTTATTCATAAACACATGCATACATATATATGCATATTTACCATTTATAAACCTCATATATTATTCATTTTATAAGCATCTGTTGAGTTTTTACATATACATTTATACATATATTTGCTATTTTCTAAATATTTTATTTTGTTCCTATTTTGTACATATCTGTTGATTTTTCACACTCAAGATGTTTATTATTTTTCTCAGAGGTGTATAAATATATATTTTTTCAGGATCCTTATACTACATTTGCAGCATATTACATTTTCTCAATTGGTTGATTCTTTTTAATTTTGCATTATGGGTTTGCTATCATGTGACACATTTTGATATATTGAAAATTACATCTTCCTTTATTGTTTTCTTCAGATATGTATACTGTGCATGTGTATGCACATGTGTATCTTTTTTTTATTTTTATTTTTTGTGGTACACGGGCCTCTCACTGTTGTGGCCTCTCCCATTGCGGAGCACAGGCTCCAGATGCACAGGCTCAGCGGCCATGGCTCACGGGCCCAGCCGCTCCGCGGCATGTGGGATCTTCCCGGACCGGGGCACTAACCCGTGTCCCCTGCATCGGCAGGTGGATTCTCAACCACTGCGCCACCAGGGAAGCCCCACATGTGTATCTTTTACATCTTAAAATAGATTTCATATTTCTGTTTCTCTAAGTTGTAAGGTAAGTTTTTTTCCATATTTTTTCCAAATAAATTTCCAGTTGTTCCATCTAATACCACTTACACAAAAATTCATTCCTTTCTTGATAGGCCACTCTTAACACATAACAATTTCGATATGTATTTGATTTTGGCACTGGATTTTCTATTCAGTTTCAGTGATCTGTTATTCTAATGCCAGAAAACTACTTTTATCCATGTAATTGTATGGTGTATTGTAATATGTGGTTAAGTCCTCTTTATTTTTCTTTATTAAAGCTTTCAAAAATTTGTTATTGTGATGCATTTCTTTTTATAGACAAAAAGGAGAATTTGTCTCCTTTTCGTTGGGATTGTCATTGCATGTTAAAATTAGAGTTGATTATTGTTCCTTTATTCATACTTATTTTTTATCTTTCAAAAAACTTTTCATTTTCCTTCTTAGTCCCTACACATTGTTTGTCAGTTTTATTCCTAAGCATCAATCTTTGTTTTGCAATTAAGAATAAGATTTTTTGGTGTCATTACATTTCTCTAACTGTTTATACAGAGATAGGACAATTATTGGCTTTTATGAATTTAGTGTATAATCAATTAATTAATTCTACTAAATTTTATTTTACTGCAAATAGATGATGAATTTCTATACTATTTTTCTATGATTATTTCTTATGTTATTTTCTGTTTAAGAGCTCTCAGATCAATATTGATTAATAAGTGATCATATATATCTTAATCTTCAAATTTAAAGGTAATGCCTCTTATGCTTCTCTATTAAGTTTTGCTTGGACCCCAGATATATACTTTTTGTCATAATTTAGAAGCACCATTGTATTTCTGATTTACTAAAAGAATTCAGATTAGAAATAGATGTTAAAACTTATCAAGATTATTTTCTATGTTTCTAAGACTATCATGTAGTCACCTTTTCTAAAATTATTTTTCTAAAAAAGTTGTATTTAAAAAAAATGTTAACTTTTCTGATTTAGTGACGTATATCTTTGAGTCATTCCGTTAACCAATTTCATAGGCTATTACCAAACCACTTTTGGCTACTTGCCTTACATGCTAGGCTAACACTTAGAAGGAAGTATTCGTATTGGAAATGTCGTAGGCTAGTAAAACAGGCTAAAGTTCTGAGAATAGATCCTCTCCTCTACCTCTTTTCTCAGGTGGGACAGGTAGTAGTGTTAAAAGAATTGACCAGACAGAGAGAACAAAGGGATGGTAAATTTCATTTGTGGCGTACATGTCAATGGTGGTTATAAATATCAGCAAGTGCTAAAATTAGGAAAAAGGCCAAATTGAGTGATAAGGAATTCAGACAAACAACTTCTGGGAGGTGGCTGTGAGCGGCAGAGCCTGATTTTCTAGTTTGAGGGTTTAAGGAGCAGGTCCAGCCCTAGAGCAAAGGAATACGAGAAGAAATAATCCTTAAAGGGATAGGGATAACTCAGAAGTGACTGATCTAGAACCAGACTATAGACAGAGCAGAAAACAAGCACCAAGAATGGATCCCAGGTGAGGGAGTAGACAAAAGCAACTTTAGGGTCAGACTGTCACTCAGGCATCAGGGAAGGACTCAGCAATTAGCTCTGGGTCACTGCTGGTCACCTAAGGTAATAAATACTCATAAGGCCTCTCGGGCTAGCAGGGATATCATGCCTCTTAACATTTCCAGTCTTCAATCTGTTTTCTCCTTGCAAACAAATCTGAACTTGCATAGACCAAAAGGTTCAGTGAGGGGGACCCCATGAGAGGTGAAAAATTGAGGCAGAAGAATGAGAGAAATTAGTGAGTTCTTGCTTTCAAGTTCACACTCACACTGAGGGAAAGTATTGCTGCCTCTGTGTTGAGCATTCTGGAATCAGTGCAGGCATTACTGATTGCAGAACATCTTTATCCTATACATTGGCCTGAAACATTGTGAGCAGAAAAATCCTACTTGTAATGGTTGGTGTTATTTTCATCTAACTTGTCATTAAAACCAGACAATTTCTATCAATTTTGGCCACTTGCCCTTGAACTATTAAAATACTAAAATATATCTACCCGAATAATTAAAACATAAACCATGAAGAACAGACCTCTCTTTAAGAAAAATCCATTTTGGCAACATGCAAAATGCTGGAAGATGTTCAAAATGCAAACATAGCTACAGATGTACCTTATTTCAAATATAATATGAGTATCCACAATCATAAAGCACATGCATTTCCCCCAAATATCTTCAAATTACAAAGTCTCCTTACTATATTTAATATATGAGGCAATACTAGAGTGATTGTATACACATGGTTATTTGCAAACGCACAGGTGAGTGAGCCAATAATTAAAAGGAACATAATGCAGTAAGTCCCCTACATATGACGAGTTCCATTCCGAGAGCATGTTCGTAAGTCCAATTTGTTCATAAGTCCAACAAAGTTAGCCTAGGTACCCAACTAACACAATCGGCTATAAAGTACTATAGTGTAATAGGTTTATAGTAATACTTTTCACACAAATATAAAAACAAACACAAAAAAATAAAGAAAACATTTTTAATGTTACAGTACAGTACCTTGAGAAGTACAGTAGTACAGTACAACAGCTGGCATCCAGGGGGGTGGCATCGAGTGAACAGGCAAGAAGAGTTTCTGACTGGAGGAGGGAGAGGAGGTGGGAGATGGTAGAGCTGATGGACCGTCAGCAATAGGAGACGGAGGGCAAGCTGCAATGTCACTCATGCCTGACGTCGATGGCACAGGTTCTGGTTCCTTGCTGGAGCCAGATGCATTGCTCTTATTTTTTAAAGTTTGCAACCTGAAGGTTCCTATGTAGGGGACTTACTGTAGTATTTCGCTGAGGAACTTGAATCTTAGAGAGAAGGACCCCCCCACTCCTCCTGCCTCCATCCAATGCACACCCTTCTTTTCCCCTCTCCCATCCCATGCAACAGAGATCACCACTAAGGGATTTTTGCTGGGATCCATTTGTTGGGATTGAAGTCCAAGAAGAGGTTTCTTAAAAGAAAGAAACCTTTAATATGTTAACTGTATTTACCCTACGTCTTGAATTTCTTACCCTCTTAGAGCAGCTCAACTCAATAATAAGATCCTAGTCTTAAACCACAAGTGGGATTTTAGCCAATATCCTTTGATAAATTGGTTGCTACAAGAATTTAACCACCTGTTTATAGGGGGTGTCCAGGAGTTAGAGCTGCATGCCAATTGCTTTTATTGTGTTATTGTGATTTTAAACTATATTTAATGGGCTATTTGAACGGGAGGTTTTGCCACCCAGGAGAACATTCCAGAAAACTGCATAGGTCACTCGGTATATGAAGTCAAAGTCAGTTTCACACTTCCATGGAGCTGCAAAAATTGTGAAGGGGAAATGACCCAGAAAATCCAGCTAAGGCAACTTCCCCTTAAGTCTAATCCTCTGACACTGATATTTAAAAAGCAACTTCCATGTCTTCTCTGAGGTCACAAACTTCTCTCCTACATTAGCTATGAAATAGCTGTTAGACTGATTTGTTGAGAAGACATGCCTCCTGTATTTGTTTCATATATGGACAGATGTGCATATTCTGCCACTCACATAATATTGATAGAATACTAGTGCATAATAATAGTGTATTATGATTTTTCATTAAATATTTTGTATCCTTACTTATTCCCCTTGCCATTAATATTATTTTAAAAATGCAAAATTATGTGTAATATACTATTTAAAAAACATGACTGTATGGGCTTCCCTGGTGGCGCAGTGGTTGAAGGTCTGCCTGCCGATGCAGGGGACGCGGGTTTGTGCCCCGGTCCGGGAAGATCCCACATGCCGTGGAGCGGCTGGGCCCGTGAGCCATGGCTGCTGAGCCTGCGTGTCTGGAGCCTGTGCTCCGCAACGGGAGAGGCCACAACAGTGAGAGGCCCGCGTACCACAAAAAAAAAAAAAAAAAAAAACATGACTGTGTAAACATAATTTATTTTTCTTATGAACATTTAAGCTTTCTCTAATGATTAAATATAAATCATGCTTCAAATATGTCTTTGTAAATATTGTTCTCCATTTCTTTTTGAATATTTACCTGCAAAGTGGGAGCCCTTTTTGAATATCTTTGTTTATCCCCAACTAGCCCTCTTCTGCATTTTCCTAAACATTTCCTTCAAATATATCCATGATTTTTTAAAGCATAGAACGCGTAAGTTAGGCTCAAAAGCAAATAAACCTTTATTCACACCTCTTACTGTCTCCTTAGGAAACATTCCACAAAATTAATGGTTGACCAGAACACAGGAAAAAATTTTAATTATTAATATATTTTAACAAAGTGCTTTCCAGAAAATTTTTATAATTTTTTATTCTCCTTAGCTGCATCAGAGAGTGTCATTCTAACTGCACTCTGTTTGCCTTTTTTTTTTTTTTTTTTTTGCGGTACGCGGGCCTCTCACTGCTGTGGCCTCTCCCGCTGCGGAGCACAGGCTCCGGACGCACAGGCTCAGCGACCATGGCTCACGGGCCCAGCCGCTCTGCGGCATGTGGGATCCTCCCGGACCGGGGCACGAACCTGTGTCCCCTGCATCGGCAGGCGGACTCCCAACCACTGCGCCACCAGGGAAGCCCTGTTTGCCTTTTTGATTGGACAGAAAAGCTGCCTTTTTTAAAATTTGCAATGCATTAACTACTTATAATAAATGATTTAAATGTTTCTCAGCTCTTTGAGTCTATTTTATGAGTATTTTGTTCATGATTTTTTTTGTCTATGTATCTTCTTGGCATTAGTTTTGTCTCTATGACTTGTAAGGTTCTTTACATAATTATAGTATAAACCTTTGTCATGGTTTATACATCAAAATTCTGTGTTACTAGGCACATAAATGTAGGATACTTTCAAAAGTACAGTAGAGCTGTACTTTTGTGAATCTGATATGATTGTCCTTACGTGATTTAACAGCTTTTAGTTTGAATCCCCACATAATACACCTGCTTCCTATGAAGACCAGCTTCTGTGCCCAGGAGAACTGAAGTTGTCATGGGACAAAACAGGATCCATCACCATTCTAAACCACTTGTCCTATAGAGCTAGGTGAGCTGAGTTATGTTAAGGGGAGGCAGAGTTTAAACATCTTGTCCATGAGAATTCTGCTCCCTGGGACAATTCCCCACATCTTCCATTACCTTCATAATAAACACTCATGTAATGAATACATATAGAAGGCTTAAAATATAATAAAACAAAAACCCTTGTATTGAACACACATCCCATCATCTGGTAATAAAAATATTACCAGTGCCTTTGAAGTCCCCTGGATGCCCTATGTTAACCCCACTTTTGAATTTTTTAAACTCACCTTTATTGAGATATATTTACATACAGTAAAATGTACACATTTTAAGTGTACAGTTTGATCCTTCAAGAATATATGTCTATAATCCAGATATACATCATGTTCATTACCTCCAAGGTTCCCCTTTGCTCTTTTGCAATCATTAGCCATTCTCCTAACCCCATGCCCCCAATATAACCAATATAAACTGTCACTAAAGATTAGTTTTGAATGTTCTAGAATTTTATATAATGTACATTATATACGTACTTGATGTTTCTGGCTTTTTTTGCATGGCAATATATTTGAGATTTATCTATGTTGTGGCGTGTGTGGATATAGGAAGTTACTTTTTAGTTCTGGGTAGTATCCCATTGTATACCACAGTTTGCATCCCCACTCTCCTGTTGAGGGACAGTTGAGTTGCTTCTATTATATTTAGTTATTAATATAGCTACTACAATATTTACGTACAAGTATGGGCATATACTTTGGGTGGACATTTGCTGTTATTTGTCTTGGATACATGTAGAGGAGAAATTGTTGGGTTGTATGTAAAAATTATATGTAAGTCTGAGTTTTTCTTAACATTTCCAAAGTGTTTGCACTATGATACATTCATATCAGAAATGCGTGTTTCAGTTAATCCATAACCACTAGGTAAGTTTAGTTTAGTTTAGTGGTTTTGTTTTTGTTTGTTTGTTTAGTTTTAATTTTAGCTACTGTGATTTTAATATGTATTCCTTGAGGACTAATGCTGTTGAGCATCTTCTCTTCCTCTTACTGGTCATCCCTATATCTTCTTTGTAATGTGTCTGTTGACATTTTTTGTCATTTTAATTTTCAAATTAGGTTGTCTTTTAATTGTTGAGTTAAAAGTGTCCATATATTTTGGATACACGAATTTTGTGTATATATGTGATACGTCATTCCTATTATATATATATTTCTAATATATATGTATATATTAAATATTTATATTAAAATATATCTATCAATATAGTATAATTATATTTATATATTAGAAATATCTTTTACCAGTCAAGTGTCATGCCTTCACATTTTCTTAATGATGTCATTTTTTGTCAAATTTATTACAGTATAATTTGTATACAATAAACAGCATCCATTTAAAGTGCACATGTGATGAGTTTTAAAGATGCATACAATAAATATACAGAAAGAACACTTCCGTCACGCCAAAAATTTTTCTCTTCCCCTTTGCAGTCCATCACTACCTCCACCCCTGGCTGATCACAGACAACTGCCGATCTGCCTTCTGCCAAAACAGGTTAGTTTACATTTTCTAGATTTTATATAAATGGAAACATACAGCATTTATATCTGACTGCTTTCACTCAGCATCATATTCATCCATGACATGTTTTAGTAGCTTATTACTTTTTATTGTGAAATAGTACTCCACTGCATAGATATGCTGCATTGTGTTTATCCATCCTCTTGTTGATGGGCATTTGGATTGCACCTGGTTTTGTTTATTGTGAATATAGCTGTTATGAATATATGTGTATGAGTTTTTGTGTGGGCATCTATTTTCATTTTACTTAGGTAAATATCTAGGAATGGAATGGCTGGTCCATACGGTTGTTTATGTTTAACTCAGAAACTGCCTAATGATTTTCTAACAGCTGTGTCATTTTACACTCCTTCCAGCAATAAATGTGAGAACTTAAGTTGTCCCTTATCTCACCAGCATTTGGCACTATCAGCCCTTTTAATTCTAGCATGCTAATGTGTATACTGTGACATCTTATTATGGTTTTAATTTGCTTTTCCCCAATGACTGAAGCTGCGAAGCATCTTTCCATATGCTTATATGACATCTCTAAAACTTTTTGGTGATGTGTCTTTTCAAGAGTTTGCCCAATTTATAGAGTCAATTGTGTTCTCATTTTGGGTTTGTAAGTTTTTTCTCTTTATTTTGGATACAATTCTTTATCAGATATATCTTTTTTTCCATGCACACTGATATCCCTTTGTGGTTTTATTTGTTGGTAAACAAACACTAACATTTCCTGGGTACATTTTTTGCTTACTCTTGATTCTTGTTTCTCTTTGAAATACCTGCTCATGTTTGTTTAATGTAGACTCCAGTGGCATTAAGTTTTAAGGATTAATTCGGAGAAAATTATATTTTTAAAATATTGAGTATACCTATTAAAAATCCTTTACTTTTGCCTTCCTTAATGCCATGAAATAAAAATTTATCATTTTCTCCATATATCTCTTTGTTAGATTTATCCCAAGCTTGTTAAGTTTTTAATATTTTGACAATGCAGCTAGTATGTTAAAATTATACTTTATAACTCTGTATTGCTTGTGTATAAGAATTCACTTTATTTTTTATTTTGGCTTTATATCCAGAAGCCTAGCTATACTTTTAAAATTATTAATTTTAATAAATTGTGGATCCCCATACTTCTTTTATGTAGATACTAATATTCTCCTTTATGACCAGTATTTAGTTGTTTGTTTTTTCTTACTTTATGGGTTAAGACTTCCAATTAAATTTTGAATGGAAATGGTGATTGTCAACATCATTTTTGTCTCTGATTTTTAAAAAAGTGCTTCTAAGCATTTACTGTAGAGTTTGATGGGCTTTTGGTAGATACTTTAGTTAGTATAAGAGAGTTTCCTTCTACTGTAAGTCTGAAGAGAGTTTTACTATTATTGTTTTAAATAGAAGCTAAATTTTATCAATCTTTCCCCTTCTATTGAAGAGATTATAAAGATTTTCCCCTTTAATCTGAACATATGAGAAACCATTAAAATATTTTCTATGTTGAATTTGCTTCTCTGCTCAACCAATATTCATTAAATCCTACTTTGTGCCAGGTATTTTGTTTGGATTTGGAGATAAGTATATAACAATGAAGAAACAAAGAATAATAATTAAAGCCTTTATTATATTTTTAAAAAGCAAATAAATATATAATGTATAAATATATAAATATATAATATGGCATGTGGCAATAAGTGCTTTAAATGCAAATAAAACAAGATAGAGATTGGTAGGTGCTTATCTTAGTTTTTTCAGGCTGGTATAACAAAATACCAGCCTGGTAGCTTATAAACAACGGAATTTTATTTCTCACAGTTCTGGAGGCTGAGAAGTTCAAGCTCAAAGTGCCAGAATGGTGAGAGCCTTCTTCCTGGTTCACAGCTGGGGCCTTCTTGCTATGTCCTCAAAGGGTAGAAGGGGCTAACGAGCTCTATTTCTTTTCTAAGGCACTAATCCACTCATGAGGGCTCCACCCTCATAACTTAAGCACCTCCCAAAGGTCCCACCTCCTAATATCATCATCTTTGCAAGTTGGGATGTCAACATATGAGTTTTGAGGGGACAAAAATATTCAGACTGTAGCATTTCACCCTGATTCCCTATCTTAAAGAAGATGTTTAAGAAAGTCCTATCTGATTTTTAAAAAAATGGCATTTAAGCAGAGACTAGAAGGGAGTAAGAAAAGGAACTATGTGGATACATGCAGGAAGAGCTTTCCTGGAAAAGGAAATGGCAAGTGCAGAGGTCCTGCAGCACAACCACAGAGAACTAATTGGTTGGTATGACTGGGAAGCAGCAAGTAGCTGTGTGAGAGGTAGTAAATAGCCAAAAAGGCAGAAGCATGTCAGATTATGTAGGTTCCAAATAATCAGATGCTTCATTATGGGGTCTTGATGAACATGGTCAGAACACAGTTTTTCTTCTGAAGCAAATAATACCCTGGAGACTTTGAGCATGACTTCCTTGTAAATAGAATACTCTAGCTCCTTTGTAGAAGATAGAGAGAAAGCAAGAGGGCAAAGGTAAAAGCAAGCAGGCAGTTAGAAGGCTGATGCGAAACTCCAGATGAGAGAGAATGGTGGCTTGAGTGAATAAGAAAGGTTATGATTCTGTACATATACTGAATATCCATGATGATAGCAAATACAATTATTCACAACACTTAGGATTTGCCAAGCACTCTAAGGGATGTATAAATATGTACTTGTTTCATTCACTCATAAGAGCTTCAGAAGATAACTACTATTATTACTTCCATTTCACATGAAGAAACTGAGGTACAGAAAGGTGAAATACCTGGGTATGTTTAAAAAGGGTCAAGGGATAGATTGGTAGCCTTGACACAATGAAATCTACCTCTAAAGATGGCACCAGGAAGGTATCCAAGGCACCCAAGAACAAGGGCAGGGGGTTTCCTTGACATATAGTAACTCAATAGAGGGAGGTTTACTGGCTGCCTGAGACCCCACTGGAGAGTTTCAGAGACACTTTAGTTGTCTATGATTCTAGGATGTGTTGCTTAGGATAGAAATCTTCGTTCTTGAGAAGGATACAAGAGGATTCCCTTATTGAAGCTAGTGCAGGAGGAGAAGACTTATATAACTTATTTTTTTTGTTACTGTTACTACTACATTTAAAAGGGATATGTATTTTCCCTGAGTCTGAGAGCCACAGTGAACTTTTGTGTTAACAGACAAAAGGACAAAAAGTAGAGGGTCTTAGATTCTTGCTGTAGTCACCTAACCTGCTTACACTGAATGGCCATTCCTTAATATTCAGGAGGTGAATCAGAATTTTCTTGGCTTAAAGGTAGAAAAGTCCTTTTCTTCTTGTTCTTTCTTTTTTTTCTTTTTTAAAATAAAGCCCTATGCATTGTTAGTGTGATGGCACAGAAGACCAAGTTATTATTCCTTGCAGAAAACTGTCAATCATATGCGTCTGAGAGTCCCTCAGCATCCTAGCTGGTTACACATGCTTGGTCATTTCCATCATTTCCCAGGGGTGAAATCCCCCAAGCCCCTTAGGTACTTTTTGTTCACCTTAGATTTATCTTTTGTTAGTTTTTAAACAATTGGTTTTCAAAATGCTTAGGAAACCAAAGTTTAGGAGAGAATAAGAGAGAACAGGAAGTAAAGAAGAAAATTGCATGTATATGAAATTACATGTGTATAAAATTAATGTACATGTGAATGAAAATATTGTATGTGTACAAACCATATATTTTTGCATATATGTATACATATAAATATGTACATGTGACATATATAAGTATACTATGTAACTATAAGTATACTATGTATGCATACATTTATATAATGTAATATATTTGTATTATATGATGATGTATATCTATAATACATATAATTACATACAATATTATGCATTTTAAGTGATTATATATAATCTAGCATATGATGCAATATATAATATATATGAAGGTTGAGCATTTTTCAAAGACCTGAAGAACATATATTAGATAGCCACATCTCTGAATCTTGGTGTGTAATTATGATTTGTGGGACTTAGATCTGGTTGGGAGCCTGGAAAATCACATCTAAATGGTCTGAAAGGACTAGGTCAGAATGTGGAGCAGACAAACCCAGGCATTAGGGCATCAGATTTACAAATTTATAAATATTTATAGAATACCCTTTATGGGTAGAGAACTATGTTATATGTTGTGAGGGGTAAATAGTGTTATAATAAATGGTCCCTGATTTGTAGGAGTTTACAGTAAGATTAGCAAGACATGGTACCCATATACAGTGGCAGACCAAGGCAACCTAGCACACATTCCATAAGAATGATCTAGGTAATAAGATATTATTTTAGAGGAAGGAAAAATGACTTTTGACCAAAAGACCAGGGAGGACTTTAAAGAACAGCTAAGATTTGAACTTGAATATGAATACTGTATTTTTTTTGCATGAAAAATCCTTTATTTTTAAAAAATTTTTATTGAAGTATAGTTAATTTACCATGTTGTGTTAGTTTCTGGTGTACCGCAAAATGATTCAGTTATACTAAAATACTCAGAATATTTCATATTCTTTTCCATTGTAGTTTATTACATGATATTGAATATAGTTCCCTGTGCTATACAGTAGGACCTTGTTGTTTATCTATGTTATATATAGTAGTGTGCATCTGTTAGTCCCAAACTCCTAATTTATCCCTCCCCCTACCTTTCCCCTTGAAAACTATAAGTTTGTTTTCTATGTCTGTGAGTCTGTTTCTGTTTTGTAGGTAAGTTCATTTGTATCATATTTCAGATTCCACATATAAGTGATATCATACAATATTTATCTTTCTCTGTCTGACTTACATGGTATATGTTTTATACAATATTTATAAACAGGGATGAGGATGCATGCCTGTTTAGACCTGCATCAGTTCTCTACACTTAGCTCACAAATTTGTCTACTTATGGTTCCCCCATACATTCTGGTCCATAGCAATTCCTCCATAATTATCAGGGAGATCCAGAATCCCATTTTCAGTTTTACTTGCTCCAGGCACTTGGAATCAACTTTTAACTGAAAAACTCTTATGATCTGAGTATATACAGGCCAAGACTATCAACTCTGTTTGTCTCTGCATCTTTGCTCTACCAGTAAGATATCTATCTTACTGGTAGAAATATCTATCTACATATTAGATACTCAGCAAATGTTTGGTTAATGCAAGAATAGTTTTCTTTTTAACTTTAAATCTTTTGAACTCTACTCCCCGTCTCCCAGCAAACCACAGTTATGTCCTATTATGCTAAACATAGAACTGGATATATTAGATTTATTTCCCATTGACCAAAAACCTGCTAGAAATACAGTCCTTTACTGAATTCCTGCCTATTGGACAGGTATGGGTACTGCACTTAGCTTAAGTGTCACCTCTCTCATCCAGGGTCGCCATGAATGGCCAGATTACCATGAGGACAGGGCTACAGTCTGTCTCAGTTTGAATATTCCTTGCCAAGCAGGCTTGCCTTCTTTTGTGCTCTGTGTAGTGATTTTTCACTGACATCCCTAATTCTAAGCCTGTCTGATATCAGCGACAACTTGAGCGATGCCTAAACTGCTAAATATTGTACAATGGCTGTATGACACACATTTTAGTACAGCTTCTGTCCCACCTTGGTTTTTCAAATATGTTTTTACACAGTCATAGTTTTTCCTCCCTGACTGTTCCAAAAGGAAGTAATGGCTTGAGCAATGCGAAGAGGCATGAACATTCCAAAAGTGTTCCAAGCAAGGTGAGTGGGAGGAGCAATTTAAATAGAGCAACAGTGCTTAACCCAGTGAGAGTGAACATCCATTTTTTAATGATAAATATCTGTAATATCTTATTATCCCGAAATGAAAAGCAAAGGTGATATAACATCCTACATGGTTTCAAAATATCAACATTATGCCCTAACTGTAATATCAAGCAGAAGCATATTAAACTGGTATGAATTAACAGTGTTAATGCTCAGACACATTTCACTGAATACAAACTGTCTTAAGTACCTGGTCTCTATTTTCTCGCCTCCAAATCACTGTTTATTCCCAAGACGTTTTGTCTATTAACTCTTTTTTTTTTTTGCATGTTCACAATGGCATTATTTTTATTTTATTTATTTATTTATTCTCGGTTTCAATATTCAATGATTTTTTTAACATCTTTATTGGAGTATAATTGCTTTACAATGGTGTGTTAGTTTCTGCTTTATAACAAAGTGAATCAGTTATACATATACACATGTTCCCATATCTCTTCCCTCCTGCATCTCCCTCCCTCGCACCCTCCCTATCCCACCCCTCTAGGCGGTCACAAACCACCTAGCTGATCTCCCTGTGCTATGCAGCTGCTTCCCACTAGCTATCCACTTTACGCTTAGTAGTGTATATATGTCCATGCCACTCTCTCACCTCGTCACAGCCTCCCCCTCCCCCTCCCCATATCCTCAAGTCCATGCTCTAGTAGGTCTGTGTCTTTATTCCCGTGTTACCCCTAGGTTCTTCATGACCTTTTTTTTCTTAGATTCCATATATATGTGTTAGCATATGGTATTTGTTTTTCTCTTTCTGACTTACTTCGCTCTGTATGACAGACTCTACGTCCATCCACCTCACCACAAATAACTCAATGGCTGAGTAATATTCCATTGTATATATGTGCCACATCTTCTTTATCCATTCACCTGTTGATGGACACTTAACTCTTGTTTTCCTTTTAAATCTTTATTCCAATTCGTTGTTGAGCACCAACTAGGTACCCGGCAGTATGCTCGGCAATAACAGAGGTATTAATCCCCCTGCCCCCCACCCATGGCAGATGAGGAAATCAACAAGTTAATCAAATATCCCTGAACCTAATTGTTGGGACACAATGGAACAAAGTTGCAAAAGTAAATCTGCCTGTTACTTCTGCTACAGCAAGCAGGAGAGCTGTTGTATGTTGGGTTGATGTAGTCATTTGAAGGGAGTCTGGTGGGGGAGGTCAAGGGACAGAGTTAGTGTTCTGTTTTTGCTCTGGGTGCTGATTACATGGTTATGCTCAGTTTGTGAACTTTTGTGAATCTTTACAATTATGATCTGTGCTATGCACACTTTTCTCTATGTACATTATTATTCAGTGAAACCTTGGGCGGGGGAGGGGGGAAGAAAAGTAGAGCTATCTGAATCCAAACAGAAAAAAAGCAGAACTATCTGAATCTAAAACAGTTTCCTTTGTCTGAAGTCAGACTCTCAATGAATCCCACTCCAAATGTCAGATCTTCTTCTCAGTGTGCTTTTTATTATTTTATTAGCACTGGTCTGCCTTTCAAAGGTACCTCTACCTTCTTTATTGAGAAACCATAATTCCTTTGGAGAGGTGATTTTGGAGATATTGATCCAAACATGAGCTGTACATGAGTTCCGTTCAAACCTACCAAAACTCAATCTCCCTTTTCCATCAAACTTTCTATAATATGGGTTCTGAAAAAGAACTAAAGTTTGGGCCAGTGTAAACCACCAAATGAGGAAGCTCACTGTATCCAGCAAGTAGCCAGAAGTGAGTTTTGTGTGGGAAACTGAAACTTGTCCTCCACGTACAAAATAGTGCATTAGATTGTTTATTGGTGACCCAGTTTTAGGACTAAGCTGACCCTCAGGAATTAGGGCACTGAATTTCACTTGAGTGATGCTGAAAGATCTAAACAATAAAGAAGTTACAATCAATTTGCATGTAATTAAATTCAATTATAAATTGTCAGAAAAGAGAGAAAAAAAAAAGATAAAGAACTAAAACACTGTCTGGCATACTGTTCTACCTCAAGCATGGAAACAGCCAAATCTGAAGTGCTCAGTGGTCACTCAGAACAGGCTAATGACCGTAAAGTTTTTCTAGCTACTGGAAAAGTGAAACATTTATTACTAGGCAACTATTTGTTTGCTTCTTCATCATAGAAGAGCTTAAAAAAATTAAATGAGAATCAAAAAGAAAATGACTAAAGAAAAGTTGCTTACAAAGTAGTATTCAAATATCAGGTATCCCTTCTATATTTTATAAGCCATTAAAAGGTTTTCTAAGGGCTTCCCTGGTGGCGCAGTGGTTGAGGGTCCGCCTGCCGATGCAGGGGACATGGGTTCGTGCCCCGGTCTGGGAGGATCCCATGTGCCGCGGAGCGGCTGGGCCCGTGAGCCACGGCCGCTGAGCCTGTGCGTCCAGGGCCTGTGCTCCGCAACGGGGGAGGCCACAGCGGTGGGAGGCCTGCGTACTGCAAACAAAACAAAACAAAACAAAAAAGGTTTTCTAAGTATAAATTTAAATATTCTAATTGGTCACCTTGCAAGCTGACTTTACAACACAGTGTCCATGTATGATTTAACTTTATTTCTTAACCTTATAATCAAAAGCAACTGATATTTCCAGATGAAATAAAAATCTGTGACCTATACAAAAAGGAGAGAAGACTATAATGAACTATTTTTTTTTTAAACCTGGTGTTTACCAAGCACAAAACTAAATATTTTGGTGGCAAGGTGGTTTTATATTTTTTGTTTTTTGTTTTTTTGGCCAGGCACTATGATGAAGACTTTATTGTATTATTTCCTTTAATCCATACTACAATCCTGTGAGGTAGATATTATACTTTGCTTTAAAAATAAAGATATTGAGACATATAGAAGGCAACTAAAGTTACCTTTAGTTAGGTCTGCTAAAGTTGATGATTCTACAGCTCACACTCAAAGGGATCCAATTTTGTTCCAGTGAGACTCCTGAGATGAGCGCATTGTAGGAGACAGAGATGTGTGTAAAACTTCAAAAAGTTCTAAATATCATTTTCACAAAGAGAGAACAGAGGAGAGAGGAGAAAATATTTGAAGATATAATAGAAGAAAATTCCCCTGACCTGAAAGATGGCATGTTGCCAATAATGTCTCGAGTATATTAATAGTACTTTGCTGTGGTAATTTTTCTTCTTTAAATTTTAATTACTTTTCCTCCTGAGTTTGAATGTTGTGTGTTTGTTTCAATGCTTCTTCTCACAGGAGTAGATTGCTTTACATGTTTGGGGATTCTTAATCATCTTTATATATTTATAAATAAGAATCTGTATGATCAATCTTGGTAGCAGGAGTACATTTTCTGCAGCCCCAGGTTCTGACCTTATGACATCACTGTTTATTACCTTGAAATTATCCTGAACTCTAATGAAAAAAACAAATTTAGAAATCCTCTTCTTCACCTGCACGTGTTTGCAATTTTCTCAGCTTCATTGCATTTTGTTGCCTTTTAAGCTCTTTCCATCCGCTTTACACCTTTTACAAACTCTACAATGATCTTGTGGGCTGAGGGCACCCCTACCAGCTTTCCAGCCGTGCTATTGATTATTTATTTATTCATTTGTTCACATACCCAATTATTTTATTAAAGCATATACATACAGAAAAATTCACATATTATAAAGATATAACTTGATTATATTTTTAGGAAGAGTGCACTTGTATAATCAACACCCAGGTCAAGAAGTAGATGCCTATTAAATATCTCAGAAACCCACCCTCTGTGCCTTTCCTGTCACTAAGCTCCCTCCCAGAAGCAATCTACTATTCTGACCTATAAATCATACTAGTTTTGCCTGTTTCTGTGTGTGCTTTATATAAGCAGGTTTCTAGTTTTGTGTCTGACTTCTTTTACTCAATCTGGTGTTTGGAAATTCACCCACGTTTTTGCAAGCATTTGTACTTTATTTGTTCTCATTTGTGTATATAATATCAAGATGCAACTATTACCCAATTTATTTATACTTTGTATTGCTGCTGGACATTCGGATAGCTTCCAGGTTTGAAATATTATAAATAGGGCTGGTATGAATTTACTGTGAATATATGTATGCATTTTTGTTAGGTGTATACGTCGCAGTAGAATTGTTGGTTTTGATTTATTTTGCTATTCAATATATGTTGTCATTTCAATAGATTTTAGAACAGATGAAAATAAATGCATTGAATCAGTCTGCCATCTTTTACTTGAAACACAAATGCATGATTTTGACTGACAGAATTATTTTCAATCCAAAATTAATGATATTGTTCACACATTTTTGAATTTATATAACCCAGAATGAGGAAATTTCAGAGTTCAACACTATTTTAAAAAAACACACAAAAACTTGCAAACACTGAATATTCCTGTTTATTCCCTCTTAATACTTCAATGTACATTTAGCTTTTAACATTATTTAAGAAAGTCATGTATAGAAAATAACCATTATTAAACCTGCTTTTTCTAAAATCCTGATCTTATTATCTCTATAAGGCTGCAATTGAGAGCAAAAATAAAAAGAAGGAAAAAAGAATTCCATAGACAATTTTTTTTTTGCTTGCTGTTTTGATTCGTATTTGTTCAGTTATGCATCTCTGAATGAAACTAGTCCCTCAACCACTAACCTTCTTCTGAACTTAAATGATTTGTATGTGGTCTAATCATATTTCCTGGTCCCATGGTACTCCAGAGTCTAACTGTGCATACCTCCCTCTCATTTCCATACATTGTATCTCAGAGATAACCAAATGCATGGCCAACTTTCCCTAATTAGGTTTGCCGGGTCCTGGAGACCTCCCAGCAGTGCCCTCTTTTCCCTTCATTCTTTAAGTTATTTTTTTTTCTCTCCCTCTCTCTCTCCCTGAAGTATCCTCTCCTTCAATTTCCCCATCCCTAAGGAGCCTGCTTCAACATTTGTTTATATATCAAAATAATTGAAAGCTAAATTAGTTCTCAGCTTCAATTTATCAAGCCTCTTTTCAACTGTTGTAGCTTTTCCCTCCTTCAGAATCTGGACTTTGGTGACTAGAAAAGGCTTTGAAAACAGAAAGCACACAATAGATATTGATTGGTCAGCTAATAGACTGTCTCCTTCAATCCTGGAGTCTATGATTTTATGACTAATTGATTTACTGTATTTTTTTTCTCATGGGTTCTCAAAACTTGTTAAATTACACAGAGAGAGCCACCAACCATGTTTGTAAATCCCACATCCTTAACATCTGTTAAAAGAGGCTTAATAAAATAAAAAATAAAAAAAAAGCTAATTTAAACCCTGGACTGTGAGTTCTTTAATGACAGGGAAATATATTTCCTATCTCTTTATGTACTAAATTCTCAGTATATTGGGCAAGGCATAGTAGAATCTCAATATAGATCTCTCTTGCTATCATTTAAGGAAAAATATGATTGGGAAGTGTGTCAGGCCGCTTCTATGTTGATCCCCAGTGATCTCTACCTCCTGATATTCATACTTGGTGTAATCCCCTCCCCATGAGGCTGGGCTAGTCTAGTGACTTGCTTTTAAGTAATATAATATAGCAAAGGTGATGGGATGTTGCCTTACTGATTGGTTATAAGAGATTGCAACCTCCATATTTCTAGCAGATTCTCTTGATTGACTGTGTCCCATGCTGGCTTTGATAAAAAAAATTGTCACCTTGAGGAGGCAAGGAATTGAGGGCAGCCTCTAACAGCCATCTAGGAACTGAGGCCAGCAAGCCAACAGTCCTTGAAGAACTGAATTCTGTCAATAACTACATCAGCTTGGAAATGGATCCTTCTCCAGTTATGCCTTCACATGAGATTCCAGCCCTGACTGACACCTTAATCATGGCCTCCTAGAGACCCTGCAAAAGGACCCAATTAAGCCACACCCTGACCCCAATTCACAGAAACTATAAGATAATAAATCTGTATTAATTTAAGCCCCTGTTTGTTATAGTTTGTCATGTAGCCATAGATAATTTATACATTTGTGGAGTTGGAGTGCCAACTCTGTACTGGACATTGGAAGAGAGGGACCTGATGCAAAGAACCTTATTTGGTCTTAGCATCCATTTTGCAAGGCATGTTTTTGGTTGGTACATAGGGATGACTCTAAATTGCAAAGTTATAGGGAAAAAAAATGTCAGAGAATTTAACCCAACCTGCCCAAGATCACACACAGCCAAGATTCCAAGACCCAGACTAGATCTTGTGAAGAATGGGAATGGGAAGAAAAAAAGAAAGGGCCAGATATGAATCTTGGTTTCATGGGTCAGGAATGAGATAGGGGACTGAGCTTTAGGTAGACTGGATGTTGGTGGCCCCCAAATACAAGAGGAAATGACTCAAAGTGAGGAAGAACTAAGTCATGATCTATAGAAATAAAACTCTAGGGAAGGTAGAAAATTAAATTCTCTTGAATTGTGTAAGAATCAGTTGACGAATGAGAGCCACGGAGATTATGCCCATTTTTAATTAAAAAAAAGCTAATGTGGGAAATGTTTTTAGTAGTCATCTAAAACGTGTAGCAAATTTTTCCAGGAAGGCCATGCTTTGCTTTTCTACCAGGTTCTAAGCTAGCTAGAAATATATATATATATATAACAATAATGCAGCTGAAACACTCACGTTTGTAATGAAAATACAGAATACCAGACTCTAGAAATGACAACATATTTGACAACAACAGCCAAATGAACCCCAATAAGGTAGAAAAATAAACTGCTTAACTAAATTATTTCTTCAAGAAAATCAGTTTTAATGGAAAATTTGTGGGGATTCTGGGCTTTTGTAAGAGCTTTAAAAATTGATACCACTAGCTTTATATTATTTATGATATCTTTACAAAACAACATACTTTTTCTTGATATAAATATATTGCTATCACTAGTTTTGTTCATAATAGTCATGAATAGGGGCACAGAGAGGGTGAGGTGATTTTGCTCAGAAATAACTAGATAAGAAGTTGGAAAGGTGAGTACAAACAACAAAAGAATTAAGAAAATTACTGGATACAAAAAAAAAACGTAAAATGCTTGCTGGTGAAAGAATCAGCTCAGTTAGATATACAAGTAAATGCATCCCATGATCAAATAGAAATGCTGAGTTGACAAATCACTTCTTATGTATGCTTAGTCAATTCCTGGGCCTCAGTTTTCTCATCTTAAAACAAATTATAATGCTTCTTTCTATTTCAAATGGCCTAACACAGACAGTAATGCCTTGCATCAAGCCTGCCATGTAGTAGACTCTGAATGATGTTTGTTGAATCTGAAACTGAATGTGTTACCTTCATAAAGAGAAAGAATAGAAGTCATAAAGAAGAAAATTTAGATTATCATCTCCCCATGATAGATTAATTTGGCAAAAGAAGGAAAGCCAGGAAGGGAGGAAGAAAAGGTCAAACAGAAGCAAAGCCTAGAAAAAATTGCAAAGGCTGGCTAGATACCTACTAAACCCGTTTCCTCTTCCTGTAAGTGCAGAGAAACTGTTTTCTGACCCCCTTACACATAAGGGAGACCATGTGAGCAGTTCTCACCAATGGATAGTGAGTGGAAGTTGTCATTTACAGTTAAGTAACAGAAGTTATACATAAATGCACTTTCCCCATGCCTTCCCTCCCTCCTGTCTGCCAGTTGGATTATGTCAGTGGGACTTCCCTGGTGGTCCAGTGGTTAAGACCCTGTACAGGGGGCAAGGGTTTGATCCCTGGTTGGGGAACTAATATCCTACATGCCGAGTGGTGCGACCAAAAAAACCCTGAACTGTGTACTGAAAAAAAAACATCACATAGTAGGAGCCTGAGTCCCTGAACGATTGCCTGACACAGAGGCCCACCTCCACACTGCCTCTATTGGTCTGGAAATGAATGAAAAGAAACCTTTACTGTGTTAATCCATTGAGAATACTAAACTGTGACTGTAGTTGGCATTATTTACAAATAGAGCCTAAATGGAAGCAAAAGGGGGCATTATGTAGCTGACTTTATGTGTGTTTAGGAAGCGAAAGTCTAGATTTAGAGAACAGACAAATGACTTGGTAATTCTCTGCATCACAGAAATATTCCCCTTAGATTCCTATCAGTGGCCAAATTCTCCTGTCCATTTATAATGATTGTGTTTACAGCGTAATTTTGTGTGTATAGCCATTATATATGAAAGGGGTAACAGCATGCTGTCTGAATTGTAATGGACACCCAGAGGAGGTGAGACATCTCTCCACTGGAGAGGCCTCTATTTTGGAGCCATTGCAGTGCAAGAGTGCAAATATCTGAAATATTTGCTTAGGAGCTCAGAATTTAAACTTGCAACATTGGCTCGTTTAAGGTAATAAAAGTTGCTTTCATTGGAGATATAATATTCAGAATACCCATTGTGTATATTTTTCCAATTAATTGGACTTTAATTACTTTGCAGAAAATCTATAAAAGAGTTATCAAACTTTTCAAGATGAGAATAAACTGGTGCATATTCCAGTTACTTCCCATAGAACTATTTCACCATGAAACTTAAAAAAAAAAATAGCCAATTTTATTTTCTTCTGTTGAGGTTTATAAAAGACCCGATAGAGGCTACTATCTCTAATTTTTACAGAGATAGCTCTATTTAGAGATATAAATGCTGAGAAAGAGAACAGGCTCAGGAATGCTGTTTTAAATCAAAGTAACCCTTTATATTAGTTTCTTACAGTGCCTGTGTGTGTGTGTGTGTGTGTGTGTATACACATTTATATATCTAAATACTTTTATGACTGCAGCAGTATTCAGCACAAGCAAGGTAAAAAAAAAAAAAAAAATCCAGCAAGAATGTGGTAACATAAAGCTAATTTCTTGATTTTTCTCATTTCCATATCAACTATTTTTCCGGGGTATTTTCTTCCCATTGGAGGGGGAAGAAAAATGATTATACATGTGAAAAATATTTAATAAAATATGTTTAACCTCAATTACTGAATATATGTTTAGTGGGGTAGAGGGTAGAGATACACATTTGAATAAGAAATAATGGCTTAACTTGAAGAAAATTGTTTTACTGTCAACCGGTAAGAAGGATTTAGGTACTAATGATGCACAAGGGAAGGATGAAGCCTTGAGAAGCAAGGAAAGCCATGCTGAATGTGAGCTGGGGCTGTATCCTGCAATTTCCTCTGTTACAATATCAGTGTTAAAGTGGGGAGGAGACACTTTTAAATCCTATCCCAAGCATGTCCAGTGTGGTCAATTAAAAAAAATATATTTTTGGCATTTGGATCAGGAGAGCAGACTAGATGGGAAGCTAGAATCTAAATAAAAAGTGAAACCTGAAATTAAAAACACATCAAAATCCATCAGTTCAGTAAGACGGAAAAATATTCTTACCTAGAGGGAGCTGATTACCCCTTGAGGGTGTCTCAGATCTCTTCCCATCCCTGCACTTTGATGCTGTAAGATGCTGAGCTGGGAGTTAATTGGCTGAATATTTTGCCTTTGATTTTGGAATTTCTAATCTTCAACCCCAGTCCTGTATGCTGCTGCTACACTGTTTATTTGCCGACCAGGGCCACTTAGACTTTCTTCATGTTACTGTCAGGTACTTTCCTATAGCCTGAATTAGTTTAGTGTTTCTGACAATGAATTTCCAGGTAATTTCAATGGCTTCACTCCATGATCTGTCTCTTAGGGCACTCTTGAAAATTAAATGTTAGTTCTCACCAGTTATTTGCTAACTTCATCCTCATTTTATTAAATAATCATTTTAAAAAATCCTTTCAGATTTAAATATGCATGCTTTATTATCTGAAAGGCTTGGCAAGATGGAGAGTCTGGGTGAAACTAAGCCAACCTCATGCTCTCTTCATTCTTCCTCAATGGATTTTCCATTGGTGTTCAGTGTATCTTAAGTTGTGGGCTTTATGGAGCAACCTGTTCTGTGCCTACTGGGGTCCTGCTTTAATTGCAACAACTATAGCAGAAATTTCTGCTGTTTAGAGGTGGCTTGAACCTTTCAACAACATTGAAAATACTGCAATCCAGTTATAGCAAAGGAGTAAGGTGATTTTACATTTGTGTTGGAGGAATTTTCTACTAGATTTCTGAGGATTTATTTTGATTGAAGAAATAGATAAGCAGGGTCCCAAGACACATGCATTGTCGTGTGATGATGATTGCACACTTTATCTGGGTCCAGTGGATAACAGTGATTTTCCATTTGTGTTGGAGGAATTTTCTACTAGATTTCTGAGGATTTATTTTGATTGAAGAAATAGATAAGCAGGGTCCCAAGACACATGCATTGTCGTGTGATGATGATTGCACACTTTATCTGGGTCCAGTGGATAACAAGGGCTTGTCCCTCATTCTAGGAGTGTTTCCCTTCTAGAGGAGTTGCATGAAGTTATCCTCCTGTAGAATTTGGAGGGGAGGATGTTATATTTAGTTAAAGAATTTCACTCAATGAGATAAGAAGTGACTTGTTCAAATTCAACAAAATAGGGTTCTGCTTAATTCCCAGTTCAAGTAATCCAGAACAGCATAGAGTAGCAAAGAGGTCTTGAGCTTTGGACATAGAGACACATGAGTTGAATTTTAGAAGCCACTCTTTACTAGCTGTATGACCTTCCATATAAAAATAGCATCTGAGCTTCCGGTCCCTAAAGAGAAAATTAAAGTCTACTTTACAGGGGTTATTTTCAGTCTTAAAAAATGCCTTTAATCTACCCCAAATATAAGACATAATAGTAGATAGTCTTATCATTATTTCTCTCATTACTGTTTCCAACAGGCTGCTTGGTCTAAGGCTGACACTTGTGATATGAGTCATGATATAGTCATAGTCCAGAAATTATGTTTTGAAAAGCTTAAGTTTTATTCCCCTTACTGGAAATTTACTCGGCCACATGACATGGTAGATTCTTGTTCAACAAAAGCACAATATACAGATCTGATATTTTCATAAAGTAAGGCTACATGTATTAGCTAATGAAAAAGAGAGTATTTGCATTCTTATTCCAATATTCCCTGTCTAATTCTACTGTGTGATCTTAAACAAGCAAGTACATTTTTCCATCTCTTTGGGGAGGAAGAGCAGAGGGCTTTATCTGTAGTATCAAGGCTATATCTGTGTAAATTATTTCCAAGAGACAAGTGAGAGAGACTGCAATATTGTCCCTCAAGTACTTGGCATTCCTTGGAAGAAAATATGATGTAATTGGAACTTAATAACTTAGATGAAAATGTATCCTAGGGCCATAAAATGTTTCTCTATGACATTAGATCTGGGCGAGTTATTATGATTACCTCTTAAGAAGAGTTCAGATTAACAGATATGTGATTATAAAGTCTATTACAAAGGCAGAATCAGGAAAAAGAAGAGCTACAGAAAAGCACCCTGATATTTCAATGCTTCTCACTTCTGAACATTTCAGGAGAGAAGTTTTTTTATCACTTGCATTGCCAGGCTCAGTGGGGAAATAGCTGAACGAGGAGGCCTGCCCTTAATATCGTTTCCACCTTCCTACTTCCCTTGTATCACATGTTAGAAACCTGCTTAAAGGAGCTTCCCTCTTTGCAGTGTATAGGTGAGCACTATGATATGGGAATCAAAACACTTGGGTCTACCAGCTCAGCCCCCACCTAGCTATGTGATTCATACAACATCCATTATGCAGACACCAAGCACCTCTTGTACAAGGAGTTATAAATACAAAAATAAATACAACATGATCCTTGACCTCAGTTAAAAATGGTCTAGTGGAGGAAACCAGCTGTTGTATACAAATGCATCCATTAATAGATTTCTAAAGCATTTTACAGCTGATTTCCTCACAGTAGATTATTCTTAACCAGTTATGGTAATCTCATCCCTGCCACCACTTTGTTATTGATGGGTTCAGGGATGGAGTTGTGGATCCAAGCCAGTTTGGGGTATTGAAACACTAGGAGTGACTTTACAGAGCTTTCTAGGAAAATAAAAGGAAACAAGAATCCAAATAACCTCTTGGTTTTAAGAGACCATTTAATACCCATAAGGGAGACCAGCCTAAAGATGAAGTTAAGGTTGTTTACATCAGGGCAGAGAGAGGGAAGAAAACTGTCCTGGATGGCACAGTAACAACTGGTTGAATCAAACCGAGGTCTTCTCGCTCTTCGTTTCATGATACGTGAGCTAATAAATGACTTTTTTGCTGAAGCCAGCCTAAATTAAATTAAATATTCACTTACTTGAAACCAAAAGCATTCCAACTGCCATTGGTTTAATGCAACACTTTCCATATTTCATATCGTGACAGTCCCCTCGGATTTTTGTTTAAAACACAGACTGGGTATCACCTCACACCAGTTAGAATGGGCATCATCAGAAAATCTACAAACAACAAATGCTGGAGAGGGTGTGGAGAAAAGGGAACCCTCTTGCACTGTTGGTGGGAATGTAAATGGATACAGCCACTATGGAGAACAGTATGGAGGTTCCTTAAAAAACTATAAATAGACCTACCATATGATCCAGCCATCCCACTACTGGGCATATACCCAGAGGAAACCATAATTCAAAAAGACACATGCACCCCAATGTTCATTGCAGCACTGTTTACAGCAGCCAGGTCATGGAAGCAACCTAAATGCCCATCGACAGACAAATGGATAAAGAAGATGTGGTACATATATACAATGGAATATTACTCAGCCGTAAAAAGGAACAAAACTGGGTCATTTTTTGAGACGTGGGTGGGTCTAGAGACTGTCATACAGAGTGAAGTAAGTCAGAAAGAGAAAAACAAATATTGAATATTAACGCATATGTGTGGAACCTAGAAAAATGGTACAGATGAACCGGTTTACAGAGCAGAAATTGAGACATAGATGTAGAGGACAAACGTATGGATACCAAGGGGGGAAAGCAGTGGTGGTGTGATGAACTGGGAGATTGGGATTGACCTGTATACACTGCTGTGTATAAAATTGATGACTAATAAGAACCTGCTTTATAAAAAGATAAATAAAATTCAAAAATTCAAAAAAATAAATAAATAACACAGTCTTGTAAATAAGCTCACTTGTATTATTTTTTTAGATTCCACATATAAGTGATATCATATGATATTTGTCTTTCTCTGACTTATTTCACTTAGTATGATAATCTCTAGGTCCATCCATGTTGCTGCAAATGGCATTATTTCATTCTTTTTTTATGGCTGACTGGGAACTCTACTGAATATTGTGCAATAACCTAAATGGGAAAAGAATCTGAAAAAGAATAGATATATGTATATGTATAACCGAATCACTTTGCTGTACACCTGAAACTAACACAACATTGTAAATCAACTATACTCCAATATAAAATAAAAATTAAAAAAGAAAACCAGACTGTCAGGTAATACATATGAAGAATCAGAATCTCTGATGTACTTGTAGGGAGATGGGTCCCATGGGTCTGGGGTTTTAGTAGGTGCACCAGGTGATTCTTATGTTCAGGCAAATTTCAGATGACTGTTCTAATTGCTATAATAGAGCAAAGAATGAAGTGCAGGCTTGGCAACCAACTCAGCCTGAAGGAGTTAGGAATGGTTTCTTGCAGAAACATTTGATCTGTGCCTTAAAGAATGAATGGGGCTTGCCAGGCTGAGAAGAGGTAGAAAAATGGTCCCCACAAAGGGAATCTTAACAAAATTCGTATCTTTAAGGTCTTGCCTCATCTATAAAATGAGGACATTAAAAAGCATGCCTTCTCATCTGACACCTTCTGTTTCACTGATAACTTTGGAAACTGGGCAATTTCTTTTGCTTCTCAATCCACCTCAAAATGTTCAATGTAGTAACTTGTGAGATTTTCTTTATGAGAACTTCTCTCTACTGGAAAAATGGAAATATTTGGTAAGCTCTATTATAATATAACTGCCTTGCAGGTAGAGATTCTCTTTCTTATTCACTTTTGTATCCATATTGCCTTTCAGAGTATCTGGCCCATTTGCACTCAAATGTGGTTATTGTATAACTGAATTGAATTAATTGTATTCAAGTGTTCAAATTCAGGTAGGACTGTTAAAGGTGAATTTCATATGTAAACTAATATTTTAATTATAGTGATGATAATATCAAAAATGTAAATATTTGGAATTTGCCTAACCACTTTATATTTTTAAATCACCCACTCATTCAACAAGTACTTATTGAACATTTTTTAGGTGTCAAGTATTTAAGTTCTTGCAACGTGTCCAGTTTCCCCTGGATCTATGAGAATATATTTAAAACCTGTAAGATATGGTGTATGTCTTAAGAAAACTGTTGCTTCCTCATTCCTGCCCTCCTAATCTAGAATAGCTCCGTGAAGAAGAAAACATAAGCACCAACAAGCTTCATAAAAATAGACTCCACTTATCTGGTCCCTAGCACCCAGAAGACAGAACCATGGGAGGGCACACTAACATTCAATAAGTATGTGTTCACTAAATAAATGAAAGAATAGTAAAGGCACTTCACATAACCTATTTTCTACTGATGGATTTTAAAAATATCTCTTTCTAAGCCTTCATCATGTTTGAGATAGTACCTCTCTTCTTGCTTCAAAGAGCCATGAGTGGTTTTCCTAACATCAGGACTGAATGTCCTTTACACAGTACAGAAACAACTCAAGTATCTGGAGATCACTTTCTAGAAGCATCCACTAATTGAAACGTAGACCAAAATGAAGAACTCAGAATAAGGTCAATCTGAGTAGCCAAAAGAGAAGCCCTGAGTTCTTGCAGGCTCTGATGTGCTAATACTTTACTCTTTTCATTGTTCTTAGCTTCTCCTTCAAAGGAGCTGTACAATAGCAACAACAACAATAATAATAATTGCAGCAATAAGAATAGTGGGGACAGCCACCCCTTTGGGAGCATATACTCACTCACATATGACTCCTCATTTCATCTTTCCACAAACTCTTAACAAGGTATGATTATTATGTCTACTTTATAATAAAGAAACTCAGGTTTACAGAGTTTAATTTATTTTTCAATGTCAAAAATGTAATCTGTTGTTAAACAAGAATTTTAATGTCTGTATATGTATATCTGTCTGTAAAATACAATCTTACCCTCAATTATCTGATTTTCTAACCCACAATAGCTAATAAATGGAGAGAGGCAGAGATAAAACAAGGAGAGAGAGAGAGAGAGGGAGAGAGAAGGGCAATTCATAAAACAAAAATGTACAGCAGTTCTGGATGTTTTAGTCTAGTGGCAAAGAACTCTGCATCCTCAAGGCTTCTAGGACAGTCGTACATTAATTAAGGCATATACAGATAATTCTGAAAAATAAACGAAAAGTGAAATTCCATTGAATCCTTTTGCCTTAGGGTAAATGGTAGAGGTAGCTGCATTTTCAAGATATGTCTAAACAAATTATTGAAATTAAAATTTGGGTACTTAAAATGAACTAAACTTCAAGATTCTGGAAAATTTGTTTACCTTGAGGAGCTCATTTATAGCTGTAGTTGTTGTTACTGTTACCAGCGTTGCCTTTCTGCATCTACTGCATAGCCATACCATTTTTAATGCCGTATACAAGGATTCAGAAATCTTACAGTGGATAAATTAATACAAGGTTAACCAGCTGAATAGATAAAAATGATAAAAACAGGGCTTCCCTGGTGGCGCAGTGGTTGAGAGTCCGCCTGCCGATGCAGGGGACACGGGTTCGTGCCCTGGTCTGGGAAGATCCCACATGCCACGGAGCGGCTGGGCCCGTGAGCCATGGCCGCTGAGCCTGCGCGTCCGGAGCCTGTGCTCCGCAACGGGAGAGGCCACAACAGTGAGAGGCCTGCGTACAGCAAAAAAAAAAAAAAAAAAAAAAAGAATGATAAAAACAGCTGATTCTATCATTAAGACTATGCCAAATTCAACTATGAATATCAATGTCCAAATACTTACTGGTTTTAAGAACCAAACGCCTGGATACTATTTTTATTTCCATTGAAGAATCTTGAACAGAGAAGTATTTCTTATCGAAAGTTAGTAATAAAGGTAGGTGTTCTTCTTTGTCCTTCACCCTATTTAAAAGTCTGTGCATGGATATATAGTATATCACTAACAAAGTCACTGATGTTTAGCATATTAGAATAATCAAAACCAGTTTTGCCATCAAGGCAAACACCTGTGAAAAGAGCAAAAAAAGCAATGCTGTTGCAAGTAAGCCCAGCAAAAATTTCTCCTGGTGGTTTCCAGATATGAACCAAGCTACTTTGAACATCTTCATTTTTCCTGATTCGAAATAAATTTATCCTGATTCGAAATAAATTCTAAATAAATTTAAACGATGTAATGGCATCATTAACTATACTGGGTAAATTCACCAATTTACTCTCTTCTCATGAGTAAAATTTACTTTTTTTTTCCCCTTGGGAAAAATCTCCCAATCCCTTCACTGGTATACATTTCTCAATTATCAGTGTACTTGACCTCTTTCATTCTACTTGGCCCCAGTCACAACCTCTCACCCATTTACAAACATCTCCAATAGTTAGAAGTATTGCTACCATATGATGCATTACTATAGAGAGGAGAAATGGCATAGGGTGGCATCATAGGGTCTCATTTTTCGGTACAACCAGCACTGCTTCCCAGAAGAGCGACACTGATTTGCTCTCAACTGAAGGCAAATATTTGCTGTTGTTGAAAAAAAGGATTTTTCATTTTCAGGCAAACATATTTGCCTACTTCTTTGGTTCCCACTACAACACCTTGGGTTTTCTGTAAGCCAGAACAAATTCAACCTTCCCTTATCTTTTTATGTGTCAGCTTTGTGTATTAAAGGAAGTGACTTTCCAAACAATCTTGATATTGCTGATATTTTGCCTCATTTACTTCTCAGTATATTTTTTAACCAACATCTGTGGTGCCCTGATATAACCATAGTTGCGAAGTGAGGGATTAGTCAGTGAGAAAATTGGAGAAAGGAGATGTATTAATAGGATAGAGAGACATTTCTTATAGAAAATATACATTTGCACCGAACAGGAATACATTGCTCACCTCTTATACTAAGACAACAGAACAGCCTTAAGAGGAAGTAAAAATTAGATCTTTATTTCAAATCACATCTTTTTTTAATGTGGGAAAATAAATGGATTTTTCTTTCTTCCCAGTATTTTTACTAAAGTTCTACTCTTTTTCAATACCTTCCATTTTACTGTACCTACTTTAGCATGGTTTATTACATTGTTTTGACTTTATTTGTTACTGTTGCTGTTGGTTTTTTGTTGCTTTCTTTGTTTTTTTTGCCGGAGTTGAACTTGTGAATGGATCTATATTTAATCTGACAAACAGTCCTGGCAAGCCCTGGGGCACTTACCTAATTAGTCAGAGATGTCCTATTGCGTGCCATGCGTGCCCTGCACACATCTACACATGACATTTGAAGAAGAATAGTCCAAATATACTTTTCTCTAACACAGAGGATTATTTTTCAGGTCAATCTGGGCTTGTTTAGAATAAAATTACCTTTCTCAGTAGCCAAAGAAAAGGTGTTTCACAATTAGACATCATCCTTCAGTGTTGTGTGCACTTACTACTTGTCTGTTATTTGAGAACAGAGATATGGATTAAGACCCTGCAGTTGTAGATCTCTATAGACTTCATGTGTCTAAGCAAAAGACTCTCCAAAGCATAGGCGACAATGTGGTTCATCAGGAATCATACCCTTATTACTAAATTCTGTCCAAATGCCAATTAAAGAAAATCACCATGTTTCTTTAGTTAGACTCCCCAGCTGCAGAGCCTGAGATGAGGATTCACTTGCAAGTGATTTATGAAGATAGTGTTCCCAAGATAACCTGATAAAAGATTGAGGGAAACAAGACAGGGAAGGGAAAGAAGTTGGTCAAGGGTGATTTCAGGCAAAGTCTAATCTCAGTCTGGTCCTGTGGGGAATTCGGAGTGTATATAGTTTGCATCTCAGTTTGTCAAAACTCAAAGCAGTGAAGCTAGGCTTTCTTAATTCTCTAACAGTCAGCCATTGGTTATAAGCTGCCCTGGAGGGATGGAAGCTCCCAGGCATACAGGGGGAGGTGGCTGGAGTAGCCAAAAGACCTTTATCTGAAGATACAGGCCACTTATAGCAAAGTGCACAGAGCTGGAGATAAATTCAGAGATCCAAGGGGACCTTGGAGGAGCACTGACAGTGTTTGCTAAGGCCATGTGTTCTCCTCCCAATGTTTGCACATATGTGGTATGCTATTCATTCCGTGTCAAAATGTACAATGAATCTAGTCCAGTGCTGTCCAATAAAAATATATGAGCTAAATATGTAATTTAAGGTTTTCTAATATTCACATTGAAGTAAAAAGAAATAGATAAAATTAAATTCAATCATATATTTTATTTTATGCAGTATTTCCAGACATGTAATTAATAAAAAAAAATCAGTGAGGTATTTTACACTCTTTTTTGTACTTTGTCTTCAAAATCCAATGTGTATTTTGTACTTATTATACATCTTATTTTGGACTAGTCTCGTTTCAAATGTTTAGTAGCCACATGTGGCTAAGGGCTACTATTTTAGACAACACAGATCTAGCTGGTTTCTTGAGCTGATCTTTTGGGCTTTTACTGAGTGGTACAGTAAAAATAATATGTTAAATTTGAAATAAGTTGTCTCTGTACTATACTATCCATAATACACTCTCTACTATAAGAAGAATAGTACAATTCTTCAGTCATCTTCCCTTTCATGAAAATACCCCACCTCCTTCCACAAGGGGGCCTCCTGTGGCACCTTTGTACAATGTGACTGTCCATTTGGACATAATTGTTTAGATCCTGATAATTTGACCCGATGGCCTAATCCCATTCACTTTTTTGAGGATTCCCTGAGTACCCATTGGCTTTCCAGATCCTGATTCCAGTATCTCTGAGACTTGGCTTCCTTTTAGCCCTTGGGTTTGTTGAAATAGGACTATAAATGTAAAGAAATCCTTTATAAAGTTGCTTACAACCTAAGGAATCTCAACTAGGCATGAGAAGTGGTATCATAAATGCAGAGACACTGTGAATCCGACTGAGTCAAGGCAAAAGCCAGTGAATCTTGCCCATGCTTGGCTGGGGAGCCAACAGACCACAAAATTATATTGACATTCACTGTCTTGAGACCAAGACCAATAAACCTCATTGATCAGGCAGTCTTTAACTTGGTTATCAAATGTAAGGATGTGATATCATTGTGTATAATTATTCCTTAGGAACCCCAGAAAAGTGCAGCAGGACAAAGAAGCAGGTTATCTAGCTAGAAGAAGATAAAGAAAATCTGCATTAATACCCTTGTTGTCCAAGAGAATTTTTTTCCCAACAAAGAAGCCAGAATGATTCTTTTAAAATCTAAGTCAGATAATGTCACTCCCCTCCTAAAAGTATTCATATGGCTTCCTACATCACCCAGAGTAAAAGCCAGTCCTTAAAATGGCCCACAAAGCCCTATGGAATCTGGCCTCTCAGTGAAAGGATGCTCAACATCACTAATCATTCGAGAAATGCAAATCAAAACTACAATGAGGTATCACCTCACACCAGTCAGAATGGCCATCACCAAAAAATCTACAAACGATAAATGCTGGAGAGGGTGTGGAGAAAAGGGAACCCTCTTGCACTGTTGGTAGGAATGTAAATTGATACAGCCACTATGGAGAACAGTATGGAGTTTCCTTTAAAAAACTAAAAATAGAACTACCATACGACCCAGCAATCCCACTACTGGGCATATACCCTGAAAAAACCATCATTCAAAAAGAGTCATGTACCACAATGTTCATTGCAACTCTATTTACAATAGCCAGGACATGGAAGCAACCTAAGTGTCCATCAACAGATGAATGGATAAAGAAGATGTGGCACATATATACAATGGAATAGTACTCAGCCATAAAAAGAAACGAAAATTTGTAGTGAGGTGGATGGACCTAGAGTCTGTCATACAGAATGAAGTAAGTCAGAAAGAGAAAAATAAATACCGTATGCTAACACATATATATGGAATCTAAAAAAACCACAAAAATGGTTCTGAAGAACCTAGGGGCAGGACAGGAATAAAGATGCAGATGTACAGAATGGGCTTGAGGACACGGGGAGAGGGAAGGGTAAGCTGGGACGAAGTGAGAGAGTGGCATGGACATATATACACTACCAAATGTAAAATAGCTAGCTAGTGGGAAGCAGCCACATAGCACAGGGAGATCAGCTCGGTGCTTTGTGACCACCTAGAGGGGTGGGATAGGGAGGGTGGGAGGGAGGGAGACACAAGAGGGAGGAGATATGGGGATACAAAGCAGAAACTAACACACAATTGTAAAGCAATTATACTCCAATAAAGATGTTTAAAAAATAAATAAAATAAAAAGGTAAAGTCTCACTAAAAAAATGGTAGGAAAGCTATGTCTCATTTTTTTGCCCCTGCTCTTTACCCTCCTCACGGTGGCAGAAGTTTTGAAGACAGTGGTTTATTTTCTCAGTGTGGGACCCTAGTCACTGATTCTGGAGGGAGCAGAATAGACCTTATTTGCAAAGAATTGTATTTGTCTGTTCTAATCTGCCTGTGGGCTGCCTGAAGGCCTGACACAAGTCCCTTGCCTTTGTTTCACCTAACCCAGAAGTAAAGTAGGGTGAAAAGCAGCAGGCATTCCTCAAAACCATTGTAAAGCAATTAAACAAACCACAGTCACCTGGGGCAAAAGATTACGGTTGAAGCATACAATAGAGCACCCAAAGCATGGGGACAGGATCTCAGAAGAGAGATTCTTTGGGAAATTAGGTCACTCAAAAGCACCTGTGTATACTGGGAAATTTAGAGTCATAGAAAGGTCCAGGGCAAGATGAATCTTCAAAAAGACCTGAGAACATCCTAAGCTTTCACTCTGGCTAATCTCAAGGTTCAGAGCTTATCATCATCATCATCATCATCATCATCATCTGTTTCTTCATTTTTTTATTATTTTCTCTGCTTTGTCGGGGCAAGACTTTGGCATTCAAGGAAATACCTGTCAAAACACTAGCTGAACACAAGCAAAAGGAACAGAGGCTTCAGGGACCACACGTGAAAAGGAAAATATACTTTACAAAATTAGTTCAGCCAAGTCACTAAGCAAACAGCTACAGACTACAGCAAGCAACCACAACAACTCAGAGGAGGGGGAAGAATCTGATTTCCAGAGTTACCACATTATAATATTCAGTATGTCCCATTTCAACAAAATATTATAAAACATGCAAAGAAACAAGAAAATGTGTCTCTTCATGGAAGAAATTTACAAAAACTATCCCTTAGAAGTCACAGACATTTGGTTTACTAGAGGAAACTTTAACTGTGTGGTATTGGTAAAAAGCAGAACAGTAGAACATAAGAGAAAGTTCAGACACATGTACGTATAAATATCCACTTGATTTATGACAGAGGTGCCAAGGCAATTTAATGGAGAATAGAAAATCTTTTCAAAGAATTGTTCTGGAAAAGTCGTCTATCCAAACAGGAAAAAGAAAGAGTCCTTCAAACCATACAGACACAAGCATATTTGAGTACACACACAAATGGAATCATAGACCTACAAGTAAAAAGCTAAACTATAAAATTTACAGAAAGAGCCATAAAAGAAAATCTTTGTAAACTTGGGACAGGCAAAAATTTCTTAACTGTAAATCAATGAAGGCAAACTTTAAACACACAATATTGATAAATTGGATCTCCTCAGAACTAAAACCTTTTCTTTAAAAGATACCAATTAGAAACAAATAAGCCATAGAATGGGAAAGAAATATTTGTACCTGTGTCTGATAAATGACTTGTATCCAAAATACAGAAGAAATCTCTTAAAACTCAGTAATATAAAGACAAAAAAAAAGTGGGCAAATAATTTGAACAGATACTCCACTAAATAAGATATAGAAATGGCTCATATGTACATGATTAAAGATGCTTAGCACCATCAAGATTTATTTTCTAATCAAGGTAATAGCTAGAACATGTTGGAATGTGCTCGATGGTACAGTGGACCCAGCAGACTGATCAGATAAAAAATAGGCCAGCTTCCCCTATTATTGAGAAAAAGAAAATATCTGGAGGGAAATTACGATAATCTGTATGAAATTTATTACATTGGTTGCTGTTGGATCACCCTCTCTGTTGAAACTGGGCTGGACCTGGGACTTTCTTTAGTCAAGTACTTAACTTCCAAGATTGAGCCTAAAGAGTTATGCAGCTTCTACCCTCCCTTCAGGAATGTTCTCTCTTGGAAAACAGCTATTATGAAAAATGTATTACTATTCTGAAACCACCATGCTGTGAGGAAGCCCAACCTATCCACAAAGAGAGAGAGGGGTCATAAGAAGGAGCATGAGGGCTAAGCATGTGAATGAAGCCTTCTTGTATCTTTAAGGCAGCCCACACATTAGCTGAATGCAGCCATGTGAATGGCCCAAGCTGAAGCCGTATGGAACAGTGGAACCGCCAAATTGAACCCTATGCAAATTATAGGCCCACAGAATTATGAGAAAATAAAATGGTATTGTTTGGATTCACTATGTTTTGGGGTTCTTTGTTATGTAATAATAAATACCTAAAACTGACATTGGTACCTTGAAATGGGGTGCTGCCATAACAAATACAGTAAGTCCCCTACATTAGAACCTTCAATTTGTGAACTTTCAAACGTGTGTTTGGTCAATGTCAGGCGTGAGTGACATTGCAGCTTCCCCTCCGTCTCCTGTTGCTGACGATCCTTCAGCTCTACCATCTCCCACCTCCTCCCCCTCCTCCAGTCAGTAACTCTTCTTGCCTGTTCACTCGAGGCCACCCACTGTATGCCAGTTGTTGCACTGTACTACTGTACTTCTCAAGGTACTGTACTGTAAGATTACAAGTGTTTTATTTTTTGTATTTTTTTGTTTTTTATGTATTATTTGTATGAAAAGTATTATAAACCTATTACAGTACTATATAGCCGATTGTGTTAGTTGGGTACCTAGGCTAACTTTGTTATACTTAACGAACAAAATGGACTTACGAACATGCTCTCAGAATGGAACTCGTTGATATGTAGGGGACTTACTGTATGTAATATATGTGCCAGAGGCTAGAAAGGCAATGAAAAAATTTGTAAATAGAAGTTGGAAGGAAAGAGAGTCATGCTATGCAGTGGCAAAACACTTGGCAACACTATCACCTTTGCAACTTGGAATACAGAAAATGTATTCAATGAATTTGTGCTTCTAGCTGAGGAAATATCTAAGGTGAATGCTCAAAGTGCCAGCCGACTTTCTTCTAGCTGTATCAGAGGCTGATGAACTAAGGAATAAACTGTTCAATTTTTGAGCAGAATCTAGATTAAAAAAATAAATTCAAATCTGAAATTGCTAATTTGGAAAACAAAACTGTTTCTCACTCCCAGATCCCCTGTCAGAAAAAGATTCTCAAAGTAATAAATGTCCTCAGGAGAAGGATCAAATCCAGGGATTCTTCAGTAAAACGTGTCCTTAGGGTCAAGATCAAATCAAGAATGCAGGTGTTAAGTCCTTTGTTAAGCCTTCAGAAAGTTGTAATGTGGTGCCTTATAGACTCAACTAGATGAAAAAAAGTGTTAAGAATCTTAAAGGCATTTTTTCACAGCAACTCAAAGTAGAGTATGGCTTGTCTTGAAGATATCTGTGGGTGAAGTAAACACTGACATGATTCATAGAAAACCTACAAAGTTTTTAAACATAATTACATTAAAGGAAGCGTTACCAGCTTGGACTAAAAGGGATAGGGATAGTTCAAAATGTCAAGAAGCTTTTGGGCATCTGAACTTCTATAGACAGGGAGTAGTAGGATGAGAAATCTTTAGCTACAAACAGGTTATTTCATTTTTGAAAGGAAGGATGATGGATGGTGCAGAGGCCGGGACTAACAGCTCAGAGAACAGAGCCAAGACATGCATGCGCGCATGCGTGCACACACACACACACATGCACACACACACACACACACTCTTTCCAAGGAATAAAATTGAATCCATCCGGCCCTTATACAAGAATATTTCCTGCTCCTGGGGTAGGAGAATTGGTGATGCATGCCAAGGTAGATTTCAGGATTTCCATGAACCAGTGGCTGATAAGCAACTTCTTTTACTTCTTGTTTGTGTGGGAGTGTTCACTACAGTTATTCAGCTGCTGTATCTAATTCTGTGTCACACCTTTGGGTGTATGGGGTGAGTTTACAGATCTTCAGACTAAGAGGACTTGTACTTACTGGGCTGACCCTGAGGAAAACACAAACGGAGCCCCCTCTACACCTGGGTCTGATTTAGAAGACAATACTCTGGACCTTCAGTCCAAGCATGATGTTAAAATGGGTCCTAATCTGGGCTCCTGTGGAGTAGAAGGTGAATATATTGCGTGTGGAAAGAATGTAAATCATTATCAATGTCTGGAAGCTACTCCTTTTGTGCTCTTGGGAGACTTAAGCCTCTGTGCAAGAAGCCCAGTCACACCACTGTCAAGGGCACATGGAGAGACAAAGTGGAGGGTTCCCATGGAACGGGAGAGGCTCCAAGACCACACAGGCAAAGATGTCCATGTGCCAGCATCCCAGCTGAACGGAATCGCAGGAGTGAGCACTGGCGAGACCAGCTGAGCCCAGCCCAAAAAACAGAATCATGGGCAAATAAAATGGTGGTTGTTTTAACCCACTAAGTTTTAGTGTGTTTGTGAGGCAGCCATAGATAACCAGAACAGAAATGCTCTGGTTGGATGCTCTGATGACTGAAGCAGCTGATATAAATCATCACAGGAAATGGCAGGGGAAAGCAAAAAACAGGGGATAGCCACTGATAGGCAAGAAGCATCTCTGAAATTTCCTTGTGGATTCCCAGAGTATGATGGGCTGAAGGCCTGGATACTCAGAGTAGATGGGGTCAGAGAAAGACTAGGAATATTATCCTGTTACTAAGTTACTTTTTATCACCAATCTGGTTTAGTCTTGAACAAAGAGACTCTTCACCTGGTAGTGCTATATAAATATAAGTTAGTGTTATTCACCTATCACAAAAGAAACAAACAAAACAAAACAAAAATCTGACAGGTCAGGGGCCTGATAGATTTATCCAGCGGAGAGTACTATGATGCTTGGCCTCTGAAGACAGGACCCATCAGAGATTTAACACAACAAGCAAGAACCCAAATTGCGTCATATCAAATGTCTCAGCACATATATATGGATATGGTGCTGAAGGCACTAGAACCCCTGAGCTAACATAAGCACAACCTAGGCATCTTGCAAAATCTAGGCTTTGGGAACTCACTTTGCCCTAGCTATGATTGTAAACCCGGGTCTAGAAGCATTGTGCAAATTACAAACCAGCGGAGTCTAAACAGTGAGTGAATGTAAATGAAGGTGGCCTCCCAGGAAATAAAAACATGGCCTCATTATTTTGTTTTTCAAACCAGAAATGAACACACTTTGAAATGGCAGTTTCTGGTGAGAATAAAAGAATAGTAGTAATAATGATAGCTCTGCCTGAGTCATTTTTCTCCAAGTGGCAAAATCTTTTAGGAGCTCACACAGTAAAAGGACCTCATCTTATCCAAAGCACAGCGACCACCAGCGAACTTGTCATGAATCTATCATCTCGGGGCATTTTACCAACAGTATTTATTCAGCACTTTCATCCCATGAGGTGTGTGTGTGGGGGGGCATAACTGTACCCCTTGTGCAGGCTTCACAAAATGTATTGTGAAGGGATGGGTAATATCGGAGGTGATGTAAAAATGTTCCGTTTTAAACATTTTCAAATTGGCCAATTTCCTTGATCTTTAAAAACATTTGCAAAGCAGTGATGTGGAAACATTTTTCTATCTTTAAAATGCATAGACCAGATTCATCTTGGAGATGGCTATGCTATTAGAATATTTTATGGATGCCATTTATGCAGGCTACCGGTACTTGGATAATGTAGCAAATGGTACCAGGAATGTTTACTGGGTTTGCTCCTCTGGGCTCCTTGCTACAGGAGGTTCTAATCCATAGAAGACACTGCTGAGCTGAAATTTCTTATGAGGTCTCTATTCCTTTATATCTCCATTCAAAGGTCACCTTTCTTTTTTTTTTTTTTTTTTTTGCGGTACGTGGGCCTCTCACTGTTGTGGCCTCACAGGCCACAGGCTGTGGACAGGCACAGGCTCCGGACGCGCAGGCTCAGCGGCCACGGCACACGGGCCCAGCTGCTCTGCGGCATGTGGGATCTTCCCGGACCGGGGCACGAACCTGTGTCCCCTGCATTGGCAGGCAGACTCTCAACCACTGCGCCACCAGGGAAGCCCCAAAAGTCACCTTTCTTGATTAGGCCCACTGCTCTATTAATACTGAAGTCTGCTCCCTAACCCCTTGCATTTATTGATCCCTCTTATCCTGCTCTATTTAAAAAGAAGTCAATGAATTATTTCTGTTAACTACAGATGAAGTGTAAGTTCAATAAGACAGAAGTCTTGGTCTTTTTTTTTCTTCCACTGATATATTCAAGTGTCTAGCACAGTGCCTGTAGCTCAATAAGCATGCATGGAATAAATAAATAAATGAATTCATCTCTGGTAAGGCACTCTATTTATCTGATCTATTTATCTCATCTCCTGAATGAGAGTGATTATTCTAGTTTCCAGGACCTATAACCTATATAATCAAACATGGTTCCATGCAAGTCTAGTTCATGTTGGGTGAGACCCAAGGTGGTTTGCTTTTTTATATAATCCCATGAGTAGTGATATCAGGGCATTTCAGTTTTGATTCTCAACATAGAAATTTTCTCCACAGATGTCCAAACTGTTAGCTTCCACAGCATGGACCAGCACAATAGGATTGAACTAGCATGACTCATTCACACGTTTGTTAGACAGACATTTATTAAGAGCCTACTGTGTATCAGATGGGTTCAGCCTGTGGATGCAGAAATGAATCAGTTGTCAGCACGTGTCCTCAAGGAGCTCACCATCTGCTACAAGACGAAGATGTGCACATTTTTATAGCAATGGTAGGATGCAACTTGTACTACAAAGGAGGCAGAAGCAGAATGTTGAAGGAGCACAGAGAAGAGAGCCACTTACTCTGCCTGCCATGGGAGAGGTGATCAATGAACTGGATCTGGGAGGAAGAATGGGAATTTTCCAGGTAGATGGGATGATGAAGGAGGGAAGGTCAGAGGAAAAGCATTCTGGGGAGAGCAAACCAATGGGAAAAGGAAAGGGGTGGTCCCAGAACATGGAGAGTTTGGAGTAGGACACAGTGTTTTGTGGAGTTCTGGGTATCTTGATCAAACTCAGCTCTTGAAAAAGACCTCCCTGACTCTTCAGACAAAGAAATGACACAGCTTCTCAGACTCCAAAAACAACCTCACCCTACTATGGAGGCAGCATCTTTGTTTTTTATTTATTTTTTAAATTGAAGTATAATTTATTTACAATGTTGTGTTAGTTTTTGGTGTACAGCAAAGTGATTCAGTTATATATATATAATATGTATTATTTTTCATATTTTTTTCCATTGTGGTTTATCACAGGATATTGAATATAGTTCCCTGTGCTATACAGTAGGACCCTGTTGTTTACCCATTCTATATATAATAGTTTGCATCTGCTAACCCCAAACTCCCAATCCATCCCTCCCCTGCACCCCCTGCTTTGGCAACGATAAGTCTGTTCTCTATGTCTGTGAGTCTGTTTCTGTTTCATAGATAGGTTCATTTGTGTCATATTTTAGATTCCACATATAAGTGATATCATATGATATTTGTCTTTCTCTGTCAGATGTACTTCTCTTAGTATCATAATCTCTAGATCCATGCATGTTGCTGCAAATGGCATGATTTCATTCTCTTTTATGGCTGAGTGATATTCCATTGTATATATGTACCACATCTTCTTTATCCATTCATCTGTCAGTGGACATTTAGTTTGTTTCCATGTCTTGGCTATTGTAAATAGTGCTGCTATGAACATAGGGGTGCATGTATCTTTTCAAGTTATAGTTTTGTCTGGATATATGTGGAGGCAGCATCTTTAGAGGCAACGTGTCTAGATGTGATTATATCTCATATGCATGTAGTGATTTTGTCCAAGTTGCTCTGTTCTCAGTTTGATGGGTGCCCAAGCATGTAACTAAGTGTCTAAAAACAATAACAATAAGTGATATCATCTAGAACAAACCCATTGGCAAGCTTCTTGTTAATAGATTTATACAGAAACACACACATTTAAGGAAATTAAGGTTGGATAAGTCTTTGTACTATGAGAGGGTTTGGGCATGCTTGGTATATCAGTAAAGATGATACAAAAGGTGATTTAGCTACAACATCTGTTGCCACAGTGTCATCAGGACTCTCTTATCTGACCTGGATGGCTAGAAGATTAAACCTTCCTCTCTCATATTTCCAAATGCACCTTCTTACTGTGTTTCAGACAAGCTCAGGGATTGGCAATGGTTGTTCCCTCTACCAGGAATGTTCTTCCACCAGATGGCCACGTGGATCGCTCCCTCACTTGCTTTCAATCATTGCTCAAGTGTCACCTTCTCAATGAGGTTTGCCTTGAGCACCTTATTTAAAATTGCAATTTCTTCCCCGCATCCCTATCCCATCCCCTACCTCCTCAGCCTCTGGCACTCCTGATTGTCCTTTCTGTTGTTTAATTTCTTCTACAGCAGTGGTTTTCAAATTATATATTTGCCGGCTTGCTTCAGGGTCTGTAGAAGGAGAAGAAATGGGGAGGTTGAACAGACAGGGTCTAGTTTTCCAGCATTTATTTTAATTTAGCTCTCTTTAATGAGTTTTCTATTCTTTGACTCAACAGAATACATCATTTAAAGTGTTCTGGGGCTTTGCAAAGTTGGAAAATGACTGATAGAGAAGAAAGCACACAGGACTAAATTCAGGAAAGTTAGATTCAAGCCCTACATCTCCTATAGACCAGCTCTGTGTAAACTCAAGAATGTCATGCTCCTACTTTGTAGCTGTAAGATGGTGAACAAAGCAATGGTGTCTTGGTCCTTTTCAAATGGAGTGTTTCTGTGATTCTGAATAGCTAAACATGCTCCCTGCTGTTGCAAAACAATGAAGGGGCTGCTCATGAAAACTGTTATTATTATGAGACAGAGACAAGAGCAAGAACTGATATTAACTAGGTGTGAGGAGTTGCATTTTATAAATCAAAAATGAAATGTGATGTTCACATAGGGACCAGGTGCTGAAATACAAGTAGTGGGAAAGAGGAAACAGGCTAGATGTCAAAAGGTGAGAAGGGTCAGCTTTGGCTGTTTGGGAACAAATATAAGACAATATAGGGATTCTTGGGACCCATAGGGAAGGATTTCAGGTCTGGCTTTTCAGTGATTCATCTGGTGAAGGCTAAAGTATTGTTCCGTCTTTAAAGTCATGTTTTGAAACTCATCCCACAAATGTGCCTTCCACAGTAGTGATGCTTCAGGAAATATGGACCTTCTTGCACTTGTGTTTTTTAATATCAAAAGCAACAGCAGCTTCTCTTTAGAATGCACTGTTTCAAAAGAAATTGGATATCTTCCAACTCACCCACAGGGTTCCTGATAGCAGCTGTCATGGACATCATGGTGAACATGAGACCGATCTTACTGAAAGGTCAAAGGAGAAATCAATAGACAGAGTAGCTTAAAACAGTATAGACTTTCCCTTTATGTGTGATGTGTTGAAACAATTCCTGTCCATCAGCTGCTAAGCTTCATTTCCCCCCTTTGATTATTTAGTCATTTCGAAGGACTAAAAGGACACAACTCTTGTCAGAACTAATTTATTGTTATACCACATTATTAATTCTGGCCCCAATGCTCTGATCTTTAAAAGTTGCTTGAGTTATGGTTTACTTTTGCACTGAGGGACGTAAAAGTTTGTTTTAAAAAAAATGATACCATATGAGATATTACTTAGACTTAGCTCCCAAATTTAGAAGCTGATGAAAACCCTAAATCTCCTCCTAAGTTTCTTGATTTAGATACTAATACAGTAAGCTGAAATCTGACTTGCCAGATTATATTACATTAGAAACAATTTTTACTAAACTTCATAATAGTAACTGCGTAAGGGCTGTTATTATTTTAAAATGAGACTCAAGTACTTCAATACTAAAAAATATGAGCATTGTAGATGTTTAGAAAATACGTACCTACTTGAAAAAGAAAAATAAAGAGGATGAAAACAGTCCACCAAATAGCTCTAGGATCAAAGACAATGTATTGTGTCCAGTTATGGTCTTAGACACTAATGCCAATTAGAATAATAAACATCCATGAAAACTTAAAGTAGGCAGAAAAATATGCCTTCAGAGGCACACATTAACTACTGAACTAGGAAAATGAGAATTAACTCTTCAGGTGATAACTCACTTCCCCTCCCCCAACCCCCTCAAATAAAAAAATGAAAAAAGAAATAAAAAACACCTTGGTGATAATATGATAAATTGCTAGGACAAAATCTGAATTAATATATTAGAAAATTTTAAAAATTAAAAAGACAGAGGTAAGAACTAATGTTTTGAGTAAATTTAATAGTCAAACATCTTGTAAATCAAGAAAATTTCAGGAAATTAAGAATAAGAAATTTATATAACAGCAAGGGGCCACAAATATGGGAGAGATTAAACACTTAAAAGAATAATATTATACAATTATATGAATAACATTGGAAAATCTGTATGAAATAAGCTATTGTCTATGATTTGTTTCAAAACAGAAGATGTGACATAATAGACTTATTAAAAGGGAAGATATTGAACATGTTATTAAAGACCTTCAAAATGATGGGTCCAGAGAGTTTTAAGTTCTTAAAAACAAAGAACAGATAATGCTTATGCTGTCTAAATTTCTCTGTGTGTGGAAAGCAATATATTTCTTCTCAATTAAACTTATAAATCAAGTATAATTATCATAATAAACCATGAAGATAACTCAAGAAAACCTACAGATTAATTTTTAAGAATAGAAATGTATTAATAAAATATTAATAATATAAATCAGCATGTTAAAATTATAAAATACATTTAAATAAAGTTTATACAGGAATGTGAGGCTAGTCCAAGTTAAGATATATATTAATATATTAAGATACACTTTAATAAGCAAAGAAGAGAAGATATTAGTAGATGTTAAAAATAATTTGAAGAAATTTTATATTATTTCTTTACATTCAAGAAAATTTAAAAAAGCTTTGAGCAAACTATCAATAGAAAAATACTAACTTTACATGATGAAGACTTCAAAACTAATAAATAATATCAATATTATTAAACAATATAAAATTTTATTGTGTGCACACTATAATATATATAATATATAATATGTAATATTTTATTGTATATATTCTCTGTATAGTATGTATCCTTTTTTAAAAAAATCAGAGTATAGTTGATTTACAATGTGTTAGTTTCTGCTGTACAGCACAGTGTATCAGTTATACATATACATATATGCACTCTTTTTTAGATTCTTTTCCCATATAGGTCATTACAGAGTATTGAGTAGAGTTCCTTGTGCTGTACAATAGGTCCTTATTAGTTATCTATTACATATATAGTAGTGTGTATTTGTCAATCCCAGTCTCCCAGTTTATCCCTCCACTCCCCCACCCACCTGCTTTCCCCCCTGGTAACCATAAATTTGTTTTCTACATCTGTGACTCTATTTCTGTTTTGTAAATAAGTTCATTTGTACCAATTTTTTAGATTCCACATATAAGCGATATCATATGATATTTGTCTTTCTCTGTCTAACTTATTTCACTCAGTGTGACAATCTCTAGTTCCACCCATGTTGTTGCAGATGGCATTATTTCATTCTTTTTTATGGCTGAGTAATATTCCGTTGTATATATGTACCATATCTTCTTTACCCAGTCCTCTGTCAATGGACATTTAGGTTGCTTCCATGTCCTGGCTATTATAAATAATGCTGCAGGGGCTTCCCTGGTGGCGCACTGGTTGAGAGTCTGCCTGCCGATGCAGGGGACACGGGTTCGTGCCCCAGTCCGGGAGGATCCCACATGCCGCGGAGCGGCTGGGCCCGTGAGCCATGGCCGCTGAGCCTGCACGTCCGGAGCCTGTGCTCCGCAACGGGAGAGACCACAGCAGTGAGAGGCCCGCGTACCGCAAAAAAAAAAAAAAAAATTGCTGCAATGAACATTGGGGTGCATGTATCATTTTGAATTATGGTTTTCTCTGGATATATGCCCAGGAGTGGGATTGCAGGGTCATATGGTAGGTCTATTTTTAGTTTTTTAAGGAACCTCCATACTGGTCTCCCTAGTGGCTGTACCAACGTACAGTGTATTCCCACCAACAGTGTAGGAGAGTTCCTTTTTCTCCACACCCTCTCCAGCATGTATTGTTTGTGGACATTTTTTTGTATAAATGTATTTATTTATTGATTGATTGATTTTTGGCTGCATTGGGTCTTCATTGCTGCATGCAGGCTTTCTCCAGTTGCGGCAAGTGGGGCTACTCGTTGCTGTGGTGCATGAGCTTCTCATTGAGGTGGCTCCTCTTGTTGCAGAGCACGGGCTCTAGGCACGCAGGCTTCAGTAGTTGTGGCACATGGGCTCAGTAGTTGTAGCCCATGGGCTCTAGAGTGCAGGCTCAGTAGTTGTGGCGCACGGGCTTAGCTGCTCCGCGGCATGTGGGATCTTCCCGGACCAGGGCTTGAACCTGTGTCCCCTGCACTGGAAGGTGGATTCTTAACCACTGCGCCATCAGCGAAGTCCTGTTTGTAGACCTTTTGATGATAGCCATTCTGACTGCTGTGAGGTGATACCTCATTGTAGTTTTGATTTGCATTTCTCTAATAATTAGTGATGTTGAGCATCTTTTTATGTGCTTTTTGGCCATCCGTATATAGTATGTATCCTTAAACTTGCTATCATACTGTATTTAAAGTTTTCCTGGAAGTTCCAACCAATACAATAAAAAAAAATAAGAAGAAATAAGATTATTTAGAAAAGGGGAGATTAAAAGTAATTATGACAATTTAGTAATTGAGTTACTTAAGTTGTTTTCCTATATAACAGCAGTAACAAGTCAGATCAGCAGACACAAAGAAAACTAAGAGCACGCACACACACACACACACACAAATACACACTCATTAGAAACAGACTTTGAACCTGAAAGTAAAATAAATTGTACAGTTAACAGAAAATATCTTTAAAGGATTTTTTTATTGGATTAAAGAAGAAATTATGTTAAAACATAAAAATGTGTTTTAACATTGTCACAAAATGTAGTAATCAAGAGAAAAACTAAATCATTTAGGCTAAAAGTTATTTGGGAAAATGAGTAAATTTTTTTTTTTTTAAGTCCAGATAGTTTGGCAAGAGAAAAAAGATGGAATATTTGAGAAAAAAGCTAAGAGTGAGAATTAACCAGGAATACAACAGAAGGAAATGAAACATGAATGGAGAATATATTAAATAAACTAAAGGAATAAATATTACCAGGGTTTAAGAAAGGCATTTTCAGTTTGCAAAAATCCAACAAGTGCCAAGTCATGTGAATGAAAGAAGCCACATCTATACCAACAATGAAGAAAAGGGTACTTCCAAAGTGTCAGAGAGTGATAAAACAAACAGAAAACAAAAGAATACAAATATTTTTCCCCACAAAGGGAAAAAAAAAAAAGTCTAAGACTTTAGCCTTCTCTTCAGCAACACTCTACACAAGAAAACAATGAATTAATGTTTTCAAAGCTTTGAGGGAAAATAATTTTATACTTAGAATTCTAAGTGTATCAAAGGAACAAGTCAAATGTGAATACAAATTTAACATATGTTCAAATGTGAAGAACTCGGAAAGATTATTTCCCATATACTTTTTCTCAGGGAAAAATAGCTTTAGCAAATGAAAACAGAAACTGGAAAGAATGAGAAAGAACCAAACGTGGAATCAAATCACCATGCAGTTACTTCACAAGTGCATCACGTAACTTCAATATAAAGCAGGCCTAGGGGCTTCCCTGGTGGCGCAGTGGTTGAGAGTTCGCCTGCCGATGCAGGGGACGCGGGTTCGTGCCGCGGTCTGGGAAGATCCCACATGCCACAGAGCTGCTGGGCCTGCGCGTCCGGAGCCTGTGCTCCACAACGGGAGGGGCCACAACAGTGAGAGGCCCGCGTATCACAAAAAAAAAAAGAAAAAAAAAAAAAAAGCAGGCCTAAAATGTTTAAAAAAAAGTTATCCCAATCTAAAGGAAGAAATGAAATGGACCCCAAAATAATGGCCCCACTAAGAAAAGATAGATTTTATATTAATAAAGGTGGATTTTATATTAATCTTTATTTTCTCTGTCTACAGTCTCTTATTTTTCTGTATTTAAGATATACGGTCTTTATAATTAGGAGAAAGGAGCCAATGTGTCAAAACAAACAGTTTTTTTTGTTTGTTTGTTTTTGTTTTTTGCGGTACGCGGGCCTCTCACTGTTGTGGCCTCTTCTGTTGCGGAGCACAAGCTCCGGACACACAGGCTCAGTGGCCATGGCTCACGGGCCCAGCCGCTCCGCAGCATGTGGGATCTTCCCAGACCGGGGCACGAACCTGTGTCCCCAGCATCGGCAGGCGGACTCTCAACCACTGCGCCACCAGGGAAGCCCTATATTTCTTTTTCACATTATTTTCCCTTATAGCTTATTACATAATATTGAGTATAGTTCCTTGTGCTATACAGTAGGTCCTTGTTGGTTATCCATTTTATACATAGTTGTATGTATATGTTAATGCCAGCCTCCTAATTTATCCATCCTCCCATCCCCCCTTCCTCTTTGGTAACCATAAGTTTGTTTTCTGTGTCTGTGAGTCTCTTTCTGTTTTGGAAATAAGTTCATTTGTGTCCTTTTTTTTTTTTTTGATGCTGCATAGAAGTGATATCATATGGAATTTGTCTTTTCTGTCTGGCTTACTTCACTTAATATGATAATCTCTAGGTCCATCCATGTTGCTGCAAAGGGCATTATTTCATTTTTTATGGCTGAGTAATATTCCATTATCTATCTGTCCATCTATATATACCCCACATATCCTTTATCCAGTCATCTGTCAATGGACATTTATGTTGCCTCCATGTCTTGGCTATTGTAAATAGTAGCAAGTCATGCTTATGTTTACATTTTGTTATTTCAAAGTGAATCTCCGTGATATGTGGAGGGAGTTAGTAGTTGTCTTGTTTAGAAACTCAGTCCTGAATTCTGCTTATGGCTATGATGGACTAGCACATAGCAGACCAGCCCTCCCCATGAGAACAACTAGAAAAGCTGGATAACATGTATTCTTTTTTTTAATTATTTGGGGACCTTAAATATCTAGCAGGGCAGCCAGGACATGAGATGCCAGAGTCCCAAAGGAAGAGTGTTGAGGTGAGTCTGATATTCTTCTCTACCTTTTCGCCTCAGCAACTTATTGATTCCTTCACAAGATATGTGGAGAGTCTGAGAACCAAGTTAAAAACAGCTGCTCTGAGACAGAGAGGATGAGCAGAGCTTTTAGCTGTCTCATGGGGATAAGAGGAAGAGTTCATGGATCATATTTCTTGAGTGTCCAAGATCCCAAATAGAAGGGAAGAGGAGATAAGTGAAAATGACTTTTTTCCTAGATATATTCTCTTTTGTGTAACTTGTGCTGCCTGAAAGGTGGAGAAGCCAAGTAGAAAGTATATGCCAGGGGACTGAGGGTCTGAGCAGAGCTACGAGCAGCTTTATGGAACAAGAGAGATGAATATTATAGTTCAGAGCACTCCATGGTCAAGGAGCCCTGGTAAATACCCCATGACTTCAAATAGACATCCCTTAAAGGCCAAGAGAGTCAACTGGACTCATGTCTTACAACACCTACAAATCAGCCTCAGAGTTGCTCAATCCCAGATTGGTGGTCTGCTACTAATCTCACTACAAACCATAACCTAAAGAAAATAATCTCTGAAATCACAGAACATCACCCAGATACTCTATATACAAAGTATATAGCAACTTTAACATCCACCATTCTTCATTCTTTTAAAAATTATTAGGAATTCCAAGAAAAAGGACCAAGAGAAGGCATAGACTGTATAAACAGATCCATAGTTGATGCAGATATTGAAGTTGTCAGACGTGGACTTTAAAATAACTTTTAATATGTTTAAAAATAAAGCAGAAACTAACACACCATTGTAAAGCAATTATACTCCAATAAAGATGTTAAAAAAATAAATAAATAAAAATAATTTGGACAAAAAAAAGTAGATGACAAGAAGGAAATTTTCACTGGTAATTTTATATATATATATATAAAATAAGATACCAGAACTGGAAATCTCAGTACCTCAAATAAAAACACTACAGATGAGCTCTTCTCATCTTCCCTTCTCATCCATCTTCTCTTTCTCCCTTCTTTTTCTTTTGTCTTAAAAACAATGATTCTATACCCATCCCTTTCCTTGTCTTCTATTTCTTTTGTTTTTCTTCTCTTCCCTGAGCTGACCAGGAGCAGTGGGTCCTGCCTGGGGAGCCCCTTAAGGCTGAGGAGTTGGCCTGGACTGCAGGCCTTGGCAGACAGGGCTGAGGAGGCAGCTGGAGTGAGAAGGTCTGAGGGGCTGGGGCTGAGGAGGTGACCAAGACCGCAGGGTCTGTGAAGTCAGACACGAAAGAACACATACAATATCCTTCCATACATATAAATGGTATAAACTTGCAAAACTGCATATAAATGGTATAAACTTGCCCAAAAAACGCAAAACAAAACAACTAGTGGTGACAAGTCAGGAGAGTGTTTACCTTTAGGGAGAGAGATAGAGATTAAGAGTGCAGAAAGGCATGCAGATAAATTTCTGTCTCGTCTAGATAGTGAATTACTTGATTATGTGGGTTTTTTTTTTTTTTTTGCGGTACGCGGGCCTCTCACTGTTGTGGCCTCTCCTGTCGCGGAGCACAGGCTCCGGACATGCAGGCTCAGCGGCCATGGCTCACGGGCCCAGCCGCTCCGCGGCATATGGGATCCTCCCGGACCGGGGCACGAACCCGTATCCCCTGCATCGGCAGGCTGACTCTCAACCACTGCGCCACCAGGGAGGCCCTATGTGGGGTTTTTTAAATCTATGAGTGAAAATTACTAAGCTGTACACTCAGTAGTTTTCTACATGTAAGTTATACTTTAACAAAAATGTGCTTGGAATATAAATTGATCTGAGTTTTTATGAATAAATAAGGTTTAGCAGAAAATAAAGCAAGGAGAGTTAAGTATTTGACAATGTGAGTACAGGTGCAGGAGCATAAAATAGTATGATAAGTGTATAAACTATAGCAACTCCACAAGTGAAACGGAAACTTTGAGGCAGAAAGTGGTAGAGATGAAGCTGAAAAAGCAGGGAGGGACAAAGACATGGAAAGACTGAATATAATACTAAGAATTGTGGCTTATAGGATGTAGAAATGGGAAACACTGAGGGTTATGAGGAGAAGAGAGTGTGTATGGGAGGGGGGAAAGGGATTGTCTTTTACTGGTGACATTCCAGCAAGTGAATGGTTAAAGAAAATGAAAAGGTTGGGGTTGGAAAAGCTGGGAGATAAAAAACTGGGTGGAAGTGTGAATTCCATTTATATTAAGAACTGTGCCTAAACAACTGTGGTAAGTTTAACCACAAAATGTAAAGCTTTTTAAGCTTGACAACTCAAAAATCATAGTGTAACTTACAAAGATTTGGTGTTATATATGGAGAGAAGTTGTGAGAAAATGTCAAGAGTATTTTCTCATTTTTTATTTGATGCTACTTGAAATTGATAGATTGATAAGGTTATTTATCTATCTCTACACATATATATTATGGTATTTAAAGTTATGAAGACAATGATATGAAAAATAGAGTCTAAAAACATTAAACTAGGAAAACCAAAACCAAAATCATACACATCAAGTAAAAGAGAACATAGATCATTGAGCAAATAACAGATACCATAGGAAATATTAATACAAATGGAATAACATAAATGACAGAATTCAGAACAAAAATATCTGTTATAGCAACAGATGTCAGTGGGATAAACTAACCCATTAAAAGAAAAAGACTCAGATTATATTAAAAAAGTAAAACCCAACTACATGCTATATATATGAGACATATCTGAAATGGACTCATAAGGGTTGAAAATGAAAAGACAGACTAAAATCACACCAGAAAAACACAAAAACATACATCACAATATTATCCCCCGTACTGTACACTGGAAGGCAATGTCTTTTCAAGTATCTGTGTTTACAAACACCACATATTAGGCAATCCCTTTCTTTAGTACTACCATATTTCTCATATTTTTACCTCCATTATTTTGTTCTAAATCACAATCTCACACCAAGACTCCTCCAGTATTCTCCTAAAAGTACTCTCCCTGTCCTGTTCTCCAGACTTAATCTCTAGTCAGTAGACAAAAAGATTTCCCCATAAATAAAGATAAAGAAACAATCTCTGGGAATATTGAACCAAAAAATCATAAATAAATTACTGAATGGAATACTATAACACTTTAAGATATTAATGCATGCTAACAGAAGGAATGATGTTTCATTATTAGGAACTGTGTCTAACTTATTAATGATCATCTCCATATAGACCAAAAATACTATGGATAAAATGAAGCACTTATTCCTGATCTGAGTTATATTTCTATTATGTTATCAATACCTTGTGAAAAGGTAGCCTATCTTAATATATTTAATATATAAGTACATATATATATCATATTTTAATTATATATCTTTTATTTATGATACATATATATATACATACACACACAGAGAGACACACATAAATATATTTTATATCACTGCAGAGATGTAATCCTAAGCTTACATTTTTTCTTTTTTTTAAATTAATTTTTATTGGAGTATAGTTGATTTACGTTGTGTTAGTTTCTGTTGTACAGCAAAGTGAATCAGTTTTACACATACATATATCCACTCTTCTTTAGATTTTTTTCCCATATAGGTCATTACAGAGTACTGAGTAGAGTTCCCTGTGCTATACAGCAGGTTCTTATTAGTTATCTGTTTTATATATAGTAGTGTGTATATCTCAATCCCAATCTCCCAGTTTATCCCTCCCCTCCTTTCCCCTTGGTAACCATGTTTGTTTTCTACATCTGTGACTCTATTTCTGTTTTGTAAAAGCAGACAAAGACAAATATCATATGATATTTCTTATATGTGGAATATAAAAAAATGGTACAAATGAACTAAGCTTATTTTTTAATGTATATTTTTTGCTTGCTTCTCTCTTCTTCCCTCCCCTTCCACCTTTATCCTTCCTACAAAGTAACCCAGGTCATCAACTTAGCATATCTTCTTTCTAATTTTTGCTCATGCTTACATAATTACATATAAACATATGTGTATGCACATATACACATATAGACTCAGGGCATATACATAAATCCATATACACAAAGGTGTTGTTTATGAGTTTTGACATTATTTAATATAAATATTTTTATAATATACACAATTGTCTATATATTGCTTTTTTCCCTCAACAAAATATCTAGTGCAAATCCCTCCACTTCAACTTCTGCCACTCTGAGGCATTTTATTTCTGGTATAATATTCTATGATATGGATATAAGATAAAATATTCAACCTATAATTGGAATTCACATTGTTTCCTCATTTTGTCACTACAGATGATGCATCATAAAATATCTGCATTTCATTGTAGTGGGTTGGGTTTCCTGGGAAACAAATTCTGAGTTCCTGAGTGTTGCAGCAGGAGACTCAGAATTTCTATTGGATTCTATGTATTTTTCTGTTAAATTTGTAAATGTTCTTTGGGCATTAAAGACATGGGTCCTTTATCTGCTATCCCTGGTATCTGCATTGAAAAAAATTTTAGTAAAAATCTATTTTTATCATATATTGAATTTATTAATGGCATATTTTACCATCAGTAAGGTATTATTTTTACATTGGAATGTTGATTTCACTTGGAATTTCTTTGGGGAATGGTACAAAATAGAGGTCCAAATATATTTTCTGGTGATGGATAATATTCCAGTAGCATCACTTATTAATTAATCCATCATTTTCTATTGATTTGATGAATACATGTATCTATATTAATTCACATATATACAAGGATCTATTTCTGGAATATTTATTTATTTTACCAGTAAAAATTCAATAAATTAAAAATATATTTATAAATCTTTAATCTGATATATATATATATGAAATCAAAGGTAAACATCACAACTGATAAGTAAAATACAAGAAGTCTTACCATTAAAATAAGAAAACAAACCACCTTTTATTTAAATTATTTTGAAAGTATGAATCAAAACAATAAGAAAAGAAGCAAAGTTAAAGTATTGAGTACTAAAAAATGGAGGCAAACTTATTAATATTTCACATGATATGATTGTATATTTGGGAAGTGAATCAACTGATAAACCATTTTAACAGTAAGAGAGTTTTTATAAATTGTCTGGTTAAAAATTAATATACAAAAATCAATTGCTTCCTAGACACAAAGAGTAAAGTTAAAAAATCAAATTCAGGAAAGATCCCATTTACAAGAGCAACAAAAAAGATAAATAATTTGGAAAGAAACTGGAGAAATGTTCAGTGTCTGTTGGAAGAAAATAATAAAGCTCCACTGAGAGGCATAAAAGAAGAATTGAGACAAAGGAAAGGCACATTTCTTGTAGCTATAAAGATTCAATATTGTGAAGAGTTCAGTTATTTCTAAATTTATCTATAAATTTGTTTTAAAGTTTGGATATCTCAAGGACAGTGAAGAGGTCCTGGGCTCCCAGGACATGGGTAAAGGGGATGACCCCACCTGGAGTTAAGATAAAGATTTGCTACCACTATTGTCCTACTTATATGTAGTAAGAAATAACAAATTACTTTCTTATATATTCTTTTTAACTTATGCTTTCTGATTGGTTAAGTAGGCCCATTCCTCAGGAAGTCTTGAAACGTTTGGTTTCTGAGTCAGCCCTGTAGAAGGACAGGGGTTCCAGAAGCCCATGACCTTAACTTAAAGCATGCTGGTGGGCAAGGCCAGCAAAGAATAAATGTGAAAATATTTCCTTAGCTTATAAATTGTACCCTCAAGCAATGTACAAGTACTCAGACCACTTTGAAAATACTCTCTTAATGTCTCCGCTATATTGCATTGTCATTTTCTTATTAGCTGTCTGTCTAGATCAGGGGTCAACAAACTGTGGCCCACGGGTCAAAGCTGGCTTGTTGTCTGCTTTTATAAATAAACTTTTATTGGAACACAGCGACACCCACTCATTTACATATTGTCTATGGCCCCTTTCACTCTGCAATAGCAGAGTTGAGTAGTTGGAACAGAGATAGTACGGCTCGCAAAGTCATTTACTATCTGACCCTTTAGAGGCAAAGGTTGCTGAACTTGTTTTTGACCATAAAAATATTGAGGACAAGCTCATTTCTTTCTTATCTCCGCATACTCCACACTTTGGTCATACATGGTGCTTAAAAACTATTTTTGCATTAATGAATTAAAAGAAGAAATATTCTTTCAATTCTTTGTTAAATTTAGACTATTAATGTTTTATTTATTTATATGTGTTTCCTTGACTATTTTCAATGGAATATGGGGTGGGGAGTAAATCTGAGAAGGGCAGCAAAAAACTGTGCCCGAAATGGATAAAAGGTGAGGTTGAGATATGGTGAAAGGATTGAAGGCAAATTAAGAGAGAGGATTATAGTAGAGATGGAAAGTGTGGCATGGCGGTAAGACACATGATGGTGGCTGGGAGAGGCAACACTAGTAAAGTCTCCCCAGATCAAAAGATCTGGTGTTTGTTTCTGTTTCTGATTCTTATAATAGTCGACCATTTTTCCCACTCAAAATTAAGCCCCATAACTTCTTATTGCTAAATATGTAGAAACTCTTCACTTGTCTTTATTCCCAATTCCACTACCCACTTGCTGTAAGCCACCAATGTACATTCCGTGGGTTCTACAACAGCCTCTTAATTGGACTCTGTTATCACTATTAGGGTGCTTTGGGGTCAAATAAGAGAAAATCCAACTCTAACTGGCTAAGGGATAAAGAGAATTTACTGTATTATTTAATTAGAAATTCTAGCAGCAGTTCAGATTTCAGGCATGATTGTATCAGTAATCTAGGTCCATTTCTGAACTATTATTTTATTGTGTACTCCTCTGTGGTGGCTCTTTTCCCACTGGCTTCCTTCCTGGTGTAAGATGGTTATCAGCAGCAATCTAGACCTCAGCTTTCGTCATTCACATTCAAGGGGAGAGAAAACATATCTTGTTCACCAAATATGAATCAACAGTCCCAAGCTTGAAAACAGTTGACCCAACCTGAGCCAATCACATAGGCAAGAAGAATGAGATCATACTACATGGCCTCTCAGTTTTGTATCGGTAGAGATGCTTACAAATAGGGTGAATAAAAAGTTGAGTGGTTCTCAAAATTGAGTGTACATCAGATTCTCCTGGAGGGCTTGTTAAACCACAGATCATTGGGTGCCTCTCACAGAATTTCTGACCTAGTAGGTTTGGGGTGAGACCTGAGATTCTACATTTCTAACCAATTCCCACGTGATGCTGATGTTGCTGGTTTATACTGTGGGAATAGCTGGTGTAGAGAAAGCTGTATTTAAAAATCCTTTCCCAAGTTATGGAGAGGCTGGGAAATATGTAGAGTCCCATTTATTTTCAGGGACAGCTAACTATACTGTTAGGTACGAGAGTGTTTAATGTTTTCATTTTACAGACCCAGAGCCTTGAGTTCTGGGAAGACTGAGTGAGGGCTGAGTTACATGTCTGCCCTAAGTTTGGACGTGGATCTTTAATTCTTTTTGCTGAGGAAATTTTAGCTCTTGGAGTTTTGTCCAACTCCCAAGTCTAAGGAAAGAAGAAAATGCTCTAATCATTTTTGGAAAATAAAAGCACCAAAGTATAGAGCTTCCTTGGTGGCGCAGTGGTTGAGAGTTCCCCTGCCGTTGCAGGGGACCCGGGTTCATGCCCCGGTCCGGGAGGATCCCACATGCCGCGGAGCAGCTGGGCCCGTGATCCATGGCCGCTGGGCCTGCACGTCCGGAGCCTGTGCTCCGCAACGGGAGAGGCCACAACAGTGAGAGGCCCGCGTACTGCAAAACAAAGCAAACAAACAAAAAGCACCAAAGTATAGACTGAGGGGCTTATAGCTCCAGTTGGACCCATACATTTGGAGAGCTGAGTCAAAGGATGGACCCAAGAATTAACTGCAAGGACCTAAGGAAGTAGTCAGTTCATTTGCCCTCATGCCTCAGGCTCAGACTCCAGGGTGATCTGAATGACTCGGAGACCCATATTAATAATAATAAAAGTTACCACCCACAGGAGGTTAAAAATGGCAAAAATCAATGCTAGACTGTGCTGGCCCCTTCTGGAGTCTACTGTCATTAAGAAGGCTTTGAATCAAGAGGAGCTTGGCACCAAGGCAGAGTCCCACTGAGAGAAGTGCGAACTAAAAAAAAAAGGAAAAAACAAAAAACCCCTGCCCCTCTGGCCCTACCCTAGCCCTCCGTAGCTGATAAATAAAAGGACATTTTACCAGATTCACCAAGTAGCCACAGTTTCCTCTGAAGTCACAAAAGTGACATCATTTTATATCTCTTTCATTGGATAGAGAAAGAGATACTCTATACTGTCTTAGGCAGCTTGAGCCGCCATAACAAAATACCATAGACTGGGTGGCTTTAATAGCAGAAACTTATTTCTCACAGTTCTAGAGGCTGGAAATCCAAGATCAAGGTGTCAGCAAGGTAGGTTTCATTCTGAGGCTCTTCTCTTAGCTTATAAGCAGCCACCATCTCACTGTGTCTTCACCTGGCTTTTCTTCTGTGTGTGCCTTTTGAAGAGAAAGAGCTCTCTCTCTCTCTCTCATCCTGCTGTCTTTCCTTAAAAGGGTAGTAATGTCATCATGAGACCCCCATCTTCATGACCACATCTAACTCTAATTAATTCCCAAAGGCTCCAACTCCAAATATTATTACCTTGGAAGTTAAGGCTGCAACATATGAATTTGGGGGGGGGTCCCAAACATGCAGTCCATAGCACTGACTCTTGATTTAATTAGGCAAGGGTGCATTTTTTTCCCCTTTAAAAGTAAGAGAGAGTAAGCCAGACCTGGGAGAGACAATCTTACTTGGGCAAAGAAATTAGAATTGGGCCTCTGGCTCTGCTCAGTTAAGAAGATTCCATGACCGATAAATGTAATTGTGGGCAGCTATCAGCACTGGGTGGAAAAGCTTTCCAAAACCCCTCTGCATCTCAGAACAGATATTCTCCCTTCTTTTACAGGGAGAGAGCAGAAGTAAATGGAGACACATGAAGCCCAGGGAACAAGCCTGAAGAAGGCTCCCTCCCCAGGCTGTCAGTCAGGCGGCTGCTTTTGTCACAGGAACTAGGAATTGTGAATCACAGACACCCTGCCTCCTAGCCAAAGCTGCCCCCCATGGACTTCTCTCTTGTTGCTTTCTGATTATTTCAGATTCCTGTAAAACAACCCTGAGTTCAGAAGCTCTTGTTGTGAAGGGAGAGAAAACACGCAGGTGACGAAGCCACTGCCCACAGGTTTCGTGCCGAAGCGATGCCTTTTACCAAACAGCCTGCATCCTAAGGCATGTGTAAGGCATATTCAGGGTTGACTCTCTTGCTAGAACAGTACAAACACATAGATAGTGTTTTTTAATATGTAAAAGCAAATCCATGTGTACCATCTGACTAGATGTACGGAACAACACAGTGAGCTAGAATTACAATAGCCTTCCCCCACCCATTGTGTCCTGTTTTCCTACCTTCTTTTTGTGGGTTGTGTGATTGTTTGATGTCAGATTCCAATAACATGAGAAAGTATTGTTAAGGGTGTGGTTTGAGATAGGGAAGAGGGCTATACCCAACACACACACACACACACACACACACACACACACACACTGCAGTCAGAGTAATCTTGTCAAAATGGAAATCTGAGTATGTCACTTAGATAAGCAATGAGGAAAAGAAGGTTCTGATATGGGAAAAATGCAATGCAGTGTCTGCCATAAGCTGTGTGATGCTGGGAAAATCACAGTCTCCTCTAGATTTTCCTTCTAAGATGAAGCACTCACACTAGATGATGCCAGGACACTGTGCATTTACTGTCCTTCAGGCACTCTGCTTGAAGCAGTTTAACTATATTATCTCTTATAATCCTTATAGAAAACTGCATTTTTAGGAATTTTATTATCCTTATTTTTTCTGTCTTTCATTTCTTTCTTTTCTTTTTACAGATAAATTCTAGGCTGGGAGAGTAAATTACCTACTTAAAATTGCATTGCTGGTAAGTCATACAGACCTTTGTATGACTCCAGCTATGCATGCAGTATTCATCCATTTAACAAATTATTATTGCATCTTTATTTTGTCCCAGGCGCTGCTCTAGGCATGAGATATAAAAACCTGCTTGCACTCTGCCCTTATGGAATTTACCATTTAAGAGGGGGAGAGTTCTTAATCAGATGAGTAAAACTATACTTGAAAAAGAGCAACACTTCTAAGTGTTGTGAAAGATAAGCTCCTGGTGATATGAGAAAATAGAACATCATATGGAAGAATGTGCTAAACCCCTCCTGGGAACGTTAGCCTAGGGAGAAGATTGTTCTGAAGTCTTCTAGACTTTCTTACTCAAGGCTGACCCACCTGATGCAGACCAAACATTGGGAACATAGGAAAAAAACACTGAGGGTTAAAGTAAAGAATGGCTGTCAGTTGTCATGGCTTATGGAGTGGTCAAACATAATCAACCTGAAGTGCTATTGAGAAGCACACAATTGTACAGAATATAACTGATCCGACAGAAAGAAATGGAAGGAACCAGGCTATACCTCTCCAGTTGAGGAACTAAAGAAAAGATTCTTTAGCTGGTGCTAAAGAGTCACATTGGACCTGATTCTGAGGTAGCAGTCAGTTAGGATGGAGTTAATTGAGGGGGGGTGGGATGGTGTAGTCTAACCTTAAGAGGCTACCTATATTATAGATAATAATAATGTTTAATAATGTTTTTAAAATAGATTTCTCCATTTATTTATTCCCTAATTTCTCTCAGCAATGTTTTATCAGTTTTCTGTGTACAGATCTTGCACATTTTTGGCCATGCCATGTGGTATGTGGGATCTTACTTCCCCAACCAGGGAGTAAACCCATCTACCCTGCAATGGAAGCGTGGAGTCCTAACTACTGGACCGCCAGGGAATTCCCAATAATAATAATGTTAAGTAAAGCTGTCTCCATTTGGGGAGTACCAAAGTACAGTGAAACCACATAGACATAGGGGCAAAAAGAGGCTCTAGTCTATTAGGACACAGCAGCTGAGATTAATGGTTCAGGTTTTTGCCTATCAGACTACATCCAAATGAAAGGATTAAAAATCCTGATTACACCCACTTCAAAATGGATTGCTCTTCTGACTACTTCTCCTCAAGAATTTGATGAGAAACATCCTGTATTTCTATCTTGAAAAGCAACTTCTGTTTGCCACATTCTCAACTGGGCCTCTTATCTTTAGAGCCAAGAGGGCTTCTTTGTTTGTTTTTAATTATTTCATTTGGCTTCTCTCTCCACATCCCCTTTTATTATTGTACTTGCTATTTATTGTTTTTCTCTGGTTAATAGAGTTATGAAGAAAAAAAATAACATCTTTTTAAAAAGCTTGGCTCTTCTTTTGACACTGATCTCCTTAGTAATCTTGGGATAGAACTTGCTGTTACAAGGGCAATTTTAAAATCATCTTAATTAGGGGCCTCTGAAGGTCAACGCAATCATCCCATTATTTGTCATTTTTAGGAAATCACAGGATAAAACAAAATTAGAAGATCCTTAGCACTAAACTCACGCTGTTAAGGACATTTACATTTTGATCTTTCTGTTTTTATTTGTATAATAAATTTACTGTATCAGGGTTTCTAAGAATGCCATGTATACAACAGATAACCAAACTGAATTCTCCGGGGTTCCATTTGAATCCCCTGAGAAGCTAAGTCACCCACAGCTTCAAGGGATGAAGGCTAGAAATACAGGCTAGTGCATTTCTGAAGTGAAAGATGCACCAGGGCTAAAAATAAAATGGCTAGGAGAATTTTAAAATCCCCTATTAGTAAGAAGAAAAACAGACATTTGAATAATTAAAACTTACTAAGATCTTGGCAAAGAGCTGTTGTTTAAAAAGTAGGTAAAGGAGAATTAAGTAGAAATTGTTAACTAGAAAAAGAGTGTCTGAATAATATTTATGGAATTTTCTAATTTATCAAACCATTTCCACTTAATTTAAGCAGAATGAAAGGTGAGAAGGATCTATGGATGTGAACAAGAAACAATGTTACGTTTCCTAGTAATTATCTCAAATACTTACACCATTTCTCTTTAGGAATTAAACTTAAATGTAGAGCAGAACCAGAAACATATAGACAGTGTGGAATTTTTGAGGTATGTTCCCAAGAATGTACTACTTTAAGGAATATGAGAGATTAAAATCCTGTCAAAAAATCACTGCTGGACAGGAAGTATTTAATGGATCTCATTTTTGGGGTCAGAGTTGTTAATTCCTTGTCTTCACTGCTTCTCTCACAATGCTGACATAGGAGCTGAAGAGAGCTCCAAAATATATACTAAACACCATGACAATACACACAGCCTGGACCACGAAGCATTTAAGTCATCATTCTTGAACTGCAGAAGAAAGAGAAGGAAGGCTGGCAAGGCCAGGTGTAGGGCTAGCACTTTGTGGGGCTCTGTAGACCAGTGGTTAAGGAGTAAACTGTCATCTGCCGGCCCAGGTTTGAATCCAGGTTCTCCTTACTCCCTGTGTATCGTTGGGAAATTCTCTCAAGCCTCTGTCCTCTACTTCTTCTGTATGCAACAGGCATAAGAGTAGAATGTAGCTTGTGAGATTAAGTTGCACGTAGAACATGTTGAGTTATTCTCTGAATCTTAGAAATCATTATTGGGATTATTGGGGCCCTGAGGGAGACGACCTTTGGCTCATTCTGAATTGCACTAATATACAAGATATGGTTTTGTTCGTTTTTCCCTTTTAGTCTATAGGGAGTGGTAATACTCAATGTTAATGATGTTTTGGTTCTAGCCACTGTTTCTTATGTGAATTAAGGCCCCAGATAGCAGCTGGTTGGACAAAGTCCAGGCTCCAGAGAGAAGGAACTGGGCTTAGCAAGGGTTTGAAATACTTTCAAGGCCCCAGTCGAATGGTTTGAGGTTCAAAGAAGAGCTCTCATCCCATCAGGAGAAGCAGGCAGCAAATCAGGAAATTAAGTTCTACAGGCTGGATTAATATGTGGACAGGAACAGTAATGCCAGTGGGAACAGCAACTTCCTAGACATTAGGTGCACTAACCCTCAGGTGGTCTAGTTATTAGTGTGTACTTCCCAAGACATTCAGGTGACTGTATTGCTGTTTCTGTAGAATTCCTCCCCAGTAGGTCATTATGATTTATGTTATGCCATCCAAACCTGCCCCAGCTGACAAGACCAGGGATGGCCATCTGACCTAAAGGCAGACCTCTACAGTCTGGCCAGTGGCCCAGGTAGTTCCAGAAAAGTTTTCCAGAAATAATTATACTGTCACTTCTAAGATGTGACAGCTGCCCTATTACCACAAAGATATAGGTGGGGACTTGAATTCACTCAACAAGAAAAAAATATACATATAGCAAGCAGGGACCTGTAGTGTACTGGCAAATGGGGGTATAATAACTATATGACAATGAAATACAATAACTAGTTTTTATAACAACTGAGTGATCAGTAAACATTTACTTTATGTTCAGTATATTGTGCCTCAGAAGCAGGAAAAAAAATATAATAGATTGTAAAAAGAACTTCTAAATTAGAAGGATTTTTTTTTTAATTGAAGATTACAAAAATGCATACTGAGCTTTTTGCAAACATAATTATCTAGATTATCCATTCTTTGGTGTTTCTAGATGGGTAAGATTCAGCTGTTATTGAAAATAGTGAGTGATGAAATAAATAGATATTTTTGAGTGCCTCCTTTTCCTAGGGATTTTTAGACAGGTAAACTTGGGAGGAAATCAAATACAGACCTACAACAAATTAATCACAAATTTATAACCTGTTAGAACTGGAAGGGAAGGGGAGGTGACAATTATTAAGAATCTCCTCTTGCCAGGTAATGTGCTAAGGGATTTACCAGTTTATACTTAAATCTTCTCAATATTCACAGGAGTTAGGCATAAGTATTTCTGTTTTATAGATAAGGAAACAGAGCTCTTTTCTCATATATTCTAGCTACCTCTTGGCACCAAACAAACCATCTGAAACTTAGTGGCTTATAAAAATACTATGATTTCTCATGGCTTTGTGGGACGACTGTGCTCAGCTGGATGGCTCTCACTTGGGCTTTCTAATGCTTAGCTGGGCCTAAAGTCATCTGAAAACTCCGCTGAGCTGAACATCCAAGATGGTGCACCTTTAGTCACATGTCTGTTGTGTGAGCTGAGATGGCTTGGTCGTCAGGGACCTGGCTGAGTATCTCTCTCTTTCCCTCCATGTGACCTTCCACATGGTGAGCATTAGCTTCCTCAATGCATGGTAGTGTGAGGATTGTCAGACTCTTTATATGGTGGCTGGCTTCCTCCAGACAGGACAGGGAGCAGGCCAAGAGGCCTGGGCCGAAATATGTCTTATGTCTTGCCCTCAGAAGTCTCAAAATGTCATTCTTTTGGTAAAGTGGGTCACTAAGCCCAGCTCAAATGAAAGGATGGGGAATTAGACCCCCACCTGTCATTGGAACGAGTGTCAAAGGATCTTTGGCCATCTTTAAAAAGTTATACCATGGTAACTCAGTTAGGATGAGAATCGAATCTTGATCTACCATACAGCAGTATCCGTTTTATCACATTTCTGGTAATTGAACCTAAGAGAATGTTTTATTTTGCTGATGAAGTAGCCGAGCTACAGGTAGGCAAAGTCCTGTGATCAAATTCACAACATTATCTAGGAACTTTCCCACATAATAAGGCTGGCCAGTATTGATTTGCTTAAAAATAAGAAACTGCCTCTAGAAAGGAGGTGCAAATTCAACTCACTGAAAACAACTCAACACAAAGCACTATGAAAACCCTATAGGTAGCTCTCCAGAGCAGGTTGGATATACAGGAATCTATAAAGCCCTAAAACCTGGTGGCCATGCCAGGAAAAGAGCTGCATGCTGCTCCTTCTGTATAACCACCAGGTGGCTGAGACTTAGAACAGATGGGCCAATTCCCAGAGAGTGACTCACGTCATACATCTGGGATGTTAACATGTTGGGGTTGAAGGTCCTAGTGCTTACAGTAGCAGAAAGCTCTGAGTAAATCACTTGTGTTTCTCTCCACATTTAGAGCCATGAAAAAAAAAATCTGCACTAATCTGAATATTCAGGAGGAAATCCAACAGTGATGGTAGTGCGGTGATCCAAAAGAGAAGACCGAAGAGGGAGGCATCCCCGGGATTTAGTGCTTGGCATATAACAGATCATACATGTGTAGATTTGGAAGGTGTCAAGAGTGGTGAGTGGGAGAGATATCCCAGAGAATGGGGAGAAAAAATCTTTTTTTTTCCAATGGTGATAATAAGAAATTAGACCAGAAATCATTGTAAAAAGCCATCCTCACAAAGCTGTTTTATATAAAAAATGAGAACAGAACTAATTTAGTTAGCTAATTATCACATGCATTTCACATCAGCCCACAAGCAGCCAAAAACCATTAGCAGTACACCCTGCCGTTCTCATCAAGCAGGGGATTAATGGGAACAGACCTGGAATTGGCTTTTGCAGAAATGAATCCACCATCTTCAAAAGGTAATAATCGCCCTGGGCCTCCCTTTGTGATCAGCACTGTGCAGTGAGGTTCCCCCTGAAAACTTGAGTGGCAGAAATATCTGTCTTTACCTCTCTCTGGTTGCTCCCCTCATCCCCACACGCTGCTCTGAGCGCTAGAAGTACAAAGTGCATCATTTTACTAGTGCTTAATTCATCTCATTAGTGACAAAACCCAATTTCATGATGACCTCTGACCTCTTCAAGTGGGCACTGTTATCTTCCTTAGACCACACACTGTATTAGGTGGTGAGAAAGGAGACAAATGATATCTGTAAAGAGCTCATAATATGATGTAAAAGAAAACAAACAAGCAAACAAATGAAAATTAAGGTGCACTGTGATGCATCACAACGAGGTAGTTGTATCAAAACTCACTGACAGGAGACAGAGAACTCAAAGTATCAGGGGGATGGACCTGAGGATTGAAAACTGCAAAGATCTAAACAAACAGTGAATCTGGGTAGTTCATCCAGAGAGAGGACAAACAGTATGGACAAGACATAAAGATAAAAATTACAGGGCTTCCCTGGTGGTGCAGTGGTTGAGAGTCCGCCTGCCGATGCAGGGGACACGGGTTCGTGCCCCAGTCTGGGAGGATCCCACGTGCCGCGGAGCTGCTGGGCCCGTGGGCCATGGCCGCTGAGCCTGCGCGTCCGGAGCCCGTGCTCCGCAACGGGGGAGGCCACAACAGTGAGAGGCCCACATACTGCAAAAAAAAAAAAAAAAAAAGATAAAAATTACAGGTGTTTTGCATCCTGGGACTGTAAGGTGCATATGGAGAAGTTGCTGATGAAATAAAGCTACCACCTTGTGCTCAAAGTATGGGCAACAGCAGCACCCAGAGCTCTCTAGAAATACTGAATCTCAGGCTTTACCACAAATCTGCTGAACCAGAATCTGCATTTTGAAAAGCTCTCCAGGTGACTTGCATGCATGTTCGAGTTTGAGAAGCACTGGGCTAAGGTGTGCAATAGCTCACAGGTTAATTTGAAAAATAATAAAAATAAAAATAGAGCTTCCAGCCTTTGACAGACACAAACCTGCCAGGAAGTGAGAGGGTGAGCAATTGAATTGCATCTGCAGATCCTCAAGGTTCTTTTTATTTCTCTGCTCTCCACAGTAAACAGCATGCCTAAGAACTCATAGTTAGCAGGGTTGTTGGGTTTTAGATGAGTTTGACCACATATTTTTCTCACTGGTTAAGACAGCTAATAGGCATTATTTTGATGGTATGTTTTCCTTCCTATCTTTTTTTTTTTTTTTTTTTTTTTTTTTAATGTCATGGCTCTTCTCTATTGAAAATAGACTCGGAAGGATCCACTGCCTTGGGTTGGAGTTGTTACAGCAGAGCCCAGAAAATAAGTCAATTTTAGGCTTTTGAGATTCAAAATGGATTCTGAAGGGGAATGTTTTGGGAACTGAAAAACATAAGATTTTATCTTCAAAATCCTAAACCACAAAGAATTGGGGGCACAAACCTCAGGCTATTGTGAAAAGATAAAGAGCCAAGCAAACTTGCTCTCAGATTAGGTAGAAAGTTTATGGACTGTGTGGAGACGGGAAACCTCAGCTGCTCGTGAGCCCTAGATGTGGTGCCATGTATCCTGGAGTTTAGACTGGGTCTTGAGACTCCATAGGTTTGAGAGAGAAGACCTGGGTTCTGCCCCCTGGGCTGCCTCAGATTTCCCAGAGCCCTTGATGGGAAGGGAGAGTTCTTGGTGTCTATGAGCACACAGGGTCTGTAGGATGTTCTCTGGGATTCCACGAAGAGATGATGACAACACAGATGAGAAAGGCAGTGAACATGAAAAGACCTTGCTGCTAGTTTCAAGAATGAGAAGCAACAATCTGTGGAGACTGCTGACAAGATCTCTTTCACCTCTATCCCCAGCAAAGCTTGGCATTTGCTGACTGCTCTCCCAGGTAAAAGAGACACGACCCAGCTGACAAAGATGCCCCTTAAACTACTGAGAGTAAATATTTGTGTCTGTCAAAATGGGAACTTAAAACACATATTAAATTCTACTTTAGGAAAAAAAAACCCAATACTCTCTCTACCACTCTGTGTACGTGATATGAACGTTCATACCTGCTGCAGACACTTGTAACTCAAGAACAGAGTCAGGGCCAGCCCTGCCACACAGATCTCCTGTGATCTGCCCACTGGCTGAACAGACCCACACGATGATGAACATTCTCCTGGGTAGTTCATTCCCTTGGTTTATTCCGCAATTTGGAGTAAGCTAATTGTAACTCCATTTATTTTTTTTTCTCATTTAAGAACATAGAAAAACAAAGATATCTGAGTGAGCTACTATGAAGATAATGTTGGATCTTCTCAACTGTAAAATTCCTTCAGTTATATAAAGCAGTACCCTAACTCTTATTAATAACAAACACTAGAGAACACACCCCCAAATTAATCAACATATGTATGTATTGCAATATTGAAATGGGGATTCACTCACTGGGCTAGAGGAGACATTGATTTGATATTCAGATGGCAGTAAAGTTGGGGCCAGGCAATGTCTCATCCAGCACCTTTAGAAAGCTAGTTTTTCCCAACACAAAAAGCTGCCTCTCCTCTAGGTAGATAAGGAAGACAGAGTGTTAGGTCCTGGTATGTCACCAAATGAAGGGCTGTAACAATGTAGTGAAAGCATTTGAATGTGGGATCCAGTTTGATCTGGATTTGACAACTAATTCGATTCCTTACTTGCTATGTGACCTTGAGCCAGCAACCTAATTTTTTTCTGAACTTGAGTTTTTAGATCTGTAAAATAGAGTTGCTGTGTGATGTAAAATATGGAATTGACTGGGGCCAAACAGATTTTTGGTGAATGTAAGATCCTTCCTCCATTATTATATAATTAGAGTTGAAATTTTTGTGCTTTTACAAACCAGTACACAGAGACCTAGCCAACATCCTTCTCTCTCTCTCTCTCTCTCTGATTCTTGCTTCTTGGGAAACTAAATTTGCCTGGAGCAAACTAAACTTGCCTCCAATTTTGGCCTCGTAGATATCCATTCATTCATTCATTCAACAGATATTTCTTGAGTGCCTACTTTGTTCTTGGAATGTGGTATGCATAAAAGCATATTGTTTCATGTTTATTTTAGAGGAGGGTGACAGACGATACCCCAAAACCTAATAAATAGATAGATTTTTTTTTTTTTTTTTTTTTGCGGTACGCGGGCCTCTCACTGTTGTGGCCTCTCCCGTTGCGGAGCACAGGCTCCGGACGCGCAGGCTCAGCGGCCATGGCTCATGGGCCCAGCCGCTCCACGGCATGTGGGATCTTCCCAGACAGGGGTATGAACCCGTGTCCCCTGAATTGGCAGGCGGACTCTCAACCACTGCACCACCAGCGAAGCCCAAGTAGACAGATTTTATAATATATTTGAATGCAATAATTGCTGTAGAAAAAACAGAAAAAAGCATGGGTGATCAGAGGTGTAGGATTGGGGGAGTATAATGGCTTACAACTTAAAATAGAGTGATGAGAATAGGCCTCAGTGAGAGATTGAAGGAGTTTGAGGAGTTTGCCACTTGGATATCTGAAGAAAGAATGTCATGGACAGAAGGAGTGGCCACTGTGCCTTTGTCTGCTGGGGCTGCTATAACAGAAGACCAGACTGGGTAAATTATAAAAAACAGAAATTTATTTTTCATGATTCTGTCTGCTTGAAGTCTGAGATCAGCATTCCATCATGGTCAGATGAGGGCCCTCTTCCAGGTCACACACTTCTCACACATGGCAGATGGGGCTAGAGATCCTTCTGGAGCCTCTTTCATAAGGACACTAATCCCATTCATGAAGGTGGAGCCCTCATGACTTAGTTACTTCCCAAATGCCCCACCTCCTAATACTTCTGGGGGTTAGGATTACAACATTTGAATTTTGAGGGGACACAAATATTCAGACCATAGCACACTGCAAAAGTCCTCAGACAGAATCAGGATGCCTGACATGTTCAAGGGATAACAAGGAGGATAGTGTGGCTGGAGCTGAGTGAGCTGGGGGAGAGCGAAGGAGATGAGATACAGAGAGACCACTTCCCAGGATCAGGGGGCATCTGGGCCCAGGTTTTTTCTTGCTTCCTGAAGTAGAGTTCTGTGCTGAGAACCACACTTCCCACTATACTGCACCAGGATCCTGTAGACAAAAGACCTCAGTTGGGGCACAGTGGAGCCTTTACCTTGTCCTGCAGTGGAATCTGACAGATTCACCCCTCAGGATGGGGGCAGTGGGACTCAGGTGGCCTCTGACTCTTCCTCAGAATCCTTCTGTACTGAGGCTTATACCTTTGTGGACTCTTGTCTGGAATACAATTAACTGGGACAGCTTCAAGGGAAGGAGGGCAAGTCTAGGGGTGAGAAGGAGGGAAGAAAGAAGTGATGACTTACATGGTGTCTCAGACTATGAGACTCAAAATGCTGGCTGTGAGTTTGCCTTCTGTAGTCCTGGGAAGTCCACCTAACCCACCTAAGCCTCACCTTGTTCTATAAAATGAGGAATCTCCAAGGTGCTAACAAACCCACAGTGTCTCTCTGCCCAAGTATATATTGTGTTATACCCCTTGCCACCTGACTTGATTTATGCTTTGAGCTAAAGCATGACAACTGTTATGGGCTGACTTGTGTCCCTGCAAAATTCATATGTTGAAGTCCCAATCCTAGTACCCCAGAATATGAATGTGGAGATAAGGTCTGTGAAGAAGTGATCAAGTTAAAAGCCCTAATTCAGTATGATCGGTGCCCTTCTAAGAAGAGGACCTTTGGACACAGGCACAGAGGAAAGACCATGTGAAGATGCAATGTGAAGACAGCCATCTACAAGCCAAGAAGAGAGACCTTAGAAGAAACCAACTCTGCCAACTCTTGGCTGTGGACTTCTCGCCTCCATAACTGGGAGAAATGTTTCTGTTGTTTAAGCCACCCAGTCTGAGATACTTTGTTATGGTGGCCCTAGCAAATTCATACAGCAACTACTTAATGGAGCCAAAATGATGCCTATGGAATCAGGCATAGCTTTGGAGCATATTAGGAATAGGAAGGAGAGAATGAGCAGGAAAAGAGAATCAATCCCTTCTCTGGAGCAACCCAGCTAATGCCTGGGTCAGACTCTTTTTAAAATATATATGAAAATGTACTTCTGTGATTCCACTCTGGACCCTTGAGCCAAATTCATCTCTTCATTCCACATGAACTAACAAACCTGTAAGAGCGTTCATAACTCTGAGCCCCTCCAGCTACAGCTGTCTTATAAACCAACACCCTCTTCCCAGCCTGCATTTTGACATTCATTCTGGACTTAGCTCATTTTCTTGCATCCAATTTGGAATGTCCCTTGTCACATTGCCTTTTGTGGCTTCCTTTCACTGGATCCTGATCTCCTGCCTGGGGTCTGGTGACTAACCAGGGTGACCCTGTAATATAAATTAGATTTTTCTTTAATGGTCAGAGATCATCAAAGTGGTTTTATATCAGGACCCTCTGTGGATGAAACAATGCCTATGAGCTGTCTTTTTCTTTTAAATAACAGAAAGGACAGGCAATATATTAAAGTAGTCATGGAACATACAGCAGTACTGTAATGGTAATAGCAGTATTAAATAAAAAGAAAAAAATCTCAAGTTCTTCATCCCATAGCAACTTAATTATTAATTTTCCATGTTCTCTCTATATAAATATTTTACACTTGTAATCATAGAAGAAATACAATTTTACTTTGCCTTTCTCACTTACATCACAGTGCAGATGGTTTTCTTTATTGCTCAGTGATCTCAATGATTACTTTTAGTGCCTTCATAGTATTACATATAAATGGATATACCTTGTCTTTAATATTGTTGGGCATTCAGGCTGTTTAAAAATCTCTGCTATTTTGAAAAATGCTGAACATATTTATGAAAATAATGTTTTCTGTCCTTAGGGTTACTTTCCGTATGAAATGAACAAGTCAAAAATTCTGATATTTTTTATAATTTTAAAAGCATAACAAATCTTCAAGAGAACTTGCCAAGTTACATTTCTTGTAGCAATGTATGAATGTACAACTTTCATTTAAACCTCATGTGAAATTGGTGTTATTATTTTTCATTTTTCATTTTTTAGTAAAAAATGAAATATGACCTCACTTTTGTTTTGATCATAATTCTTTGATCAAAATGTTCTATTTTATACCTCCTCTAAGTTGTGAATTTACATTCATATTAAGAGGTAGATAAAGTCATGGTAGGGTGAAATGAATATTCAATACTCACTATCTGCCAGTTTACTAGGGATTTTATACTTGCTACTACTTATTTTTTGAAATTTATTTTATTTATTTTTTTATGCAACTTCTTATTAGTTATCTATTTTATGCATATTAGTGTATATATGTCAATCCCAATCTCCCAATTCATCACACCACCCACCCCCCAGCCACTTCCCACCCTTGGTGTCATTACGTTTGTTCTCTACATCTGTGTCTCTATTTGTGCCATGCAAACTGGTTCATCTATACCATTTTTCTAGGTTCCACATATATGCAATAATATATTTGTTTTTCTCTTTCTGAGTTACTTCACTCTGTATGACAGTTTCTAGATCCATACACATCTCAAACAGTGACACAATTTTGTTCCTTTTTATGGCTGAGTAATATTCCACTGTATATATATACCACACCTTCTTTATCCATTCATCTGTTGATGGGCATTTAGGTTGCTTCCATGACCTGGCTATTGTAAATAGTGCTGTAATGAACATTGGGATTCATGTGTCTTTTTGAATTATGGTTTTCTCTGGGTATATGCCCAGTAGTGGGATTGCTGGGTCATATGGTAATTCTATTTTGAGTTTTTAAAGGAACCTCCATACTGTTCTCCATAGTGGCTGTATCCATTTACTTTCCCACCAACAGTGCAAGAGGGTTCCCTTTTCTCCACACCCTCTCCAGCATTTGTTGCTTGTAGATTTTCTGATGATGCCCATTCTAACTGGTGTGAGGTGATATGTCATTGTAGTTTTGACTTGCATTTCTCTAATAATTAGTGATGTTGAGCAGCTTTTCATGTGCTTCTTGGCCATCTCTATGTCTTCTTTGGAGAAATGTCTATTTAGGTCTTCTGCCCGTTTTTGGATTGGGTTGTTTGTTCTTTTAGTATTGAGCTGCAGGAGCTGTTTATATATTTTCAAGATTAATCCTTTGTCTGTTGATTCGTTGCAAATATTTTCTCCCATTCTGAGGGTTGTCTTTTCATCTTGTTTATGGTTTCCTTCACTGTGCAAAAGCTTTTAAGTTTCATTAGGTCCCATCTGTTTATTTTTGTTTTTATTTCCATTACTCTAGGAGGTGGATCAAAAAAGATCTTGCTTTGATTTATGTCAAAGAGTGTTCTTCTTATGTTTTCCTCTAAGAATTTTAGTGTCCAGTCTTACATTTAGGTGTCTAACACATTTTGAGTTTATTTTTGTGTATGATGTTAGAGAGTGTGCTAATTTCATTCTTTTACATGTAGCTTTCCATTTTTCCCAACACCACATATGGAAGAGACTGTCTTCTCTCCATTGTATATCTTTTCATCCTTTGTCACATATTAGTTGACCATATGTGTGTCGGTTTTTCTCTGGGCTTTCTATCCTGATCTATATTTCTGTTTTTGTGCCAGTACCATATTGTCTTGATTACTGTAGCTTTGTAGTATAGTCTGAAGTCAGGGAGTCTGATTCCTCCAGCTCCATTTTTTTCCCTCAAGACTGCTTTGGCTATTCGAGGTCTTTTGTGTCTTCCTACAAATTTTAAGATTTTTTGTTCTAGTTCTGTAAAAAATGCCATTGGTAATTTGATAGGGATTGCACTGACTCTGTAGATTGCTTTGGGTAGTATAGTCATTTTCACAATGTTGATTCTTCCAATCCAAGAACATGGTATATCTCTCCATCTGTTTGTATCGTCTTTAATTTCTTTCATCAGTGTCTTATACTTTTCTGCATACAGTTCTTTTGTCTCCCTAGGTAGGTTTATTCCTAGGTATTTTATTCTTTTTGTTGCAGTGGTAAATGGGAATGTTTCCTTAATTTCTCTTTCAGATTTTTCATCATTAGTGTATAGGAATGCAATAGATTTTTGTGCACTAATTTTGTATCCTGCAAATTTACCAAATTCATTGATTAGCTCTAGGAGTTTTCTGGTGGCATCTTGAGGATTTTCTATGTATAGTATCATGTCATCTGCAAACAGTAACAGTTTTACTTCTTCTTTTCCAATTTGTGATTCCTTTTATTTCTTTTCCTTCTCTGATTGCCATGGCTAGGACTTCCAAAACTACGTTGAATAATAGTGGTGAGAGTGGACATCCTTGTCTTGTTCCTGATCTTAAAGGAAATGTTTTCAGCTTTTCACCATTGAGAATGATGTTTGCTGTGGGTTTGTCTTATACGGCCTTTATTATGTTGACGTAGGTTCCCTCTATGCACACTTTCTGGAGTGTTTTTACCATAAATGGTGTTGAATTTTGTCAAAAGCTTTTTCTGCATCTATTGAGATGATCATAGGGTTTTTGTTCTTCAATTTGTTAATACGGTGTATCACATTGATTGATTTGCATATATTGAAGAATCCTTGCATCCCTGGGATAAATCCCACATCATCATGGTTTGATCCTTTTTATGTGTTGTTGGATTCTGTTTGCTAGTATTTTGTTGAGGATTTTTGCATCTATATTCATCAGTTATATTGGTCTGTAATTTTCTTTTTTTGTAGTATCTTTCTCTGGTTTTGGTATCAGGGTGATGGTGGCCTTATAGAATGAGTTTGGGAGCGTTCCTTCCTCTGCAATTTTTTCGAAGAGTTTGAGAAGGATGGGTGTTAGCTCTTCTCTAAATATTTGATAGAATTCACCTGTGAAGCCATCTGGTCCTGGACTTTTGTTTGTTGGAAGAATTTTAATCACAGTTTCAATTTCATTACTTGTGATTTGTCTGTTCATATTTTCTTTTTCTTTCTGGTTCAGTCTTGGAAGGTTGTACCTTTCTAATAATTTGTCCAGTTCTTCAAGGTTGTCCATTGTATTGGCATAGAGTTGCTTGAGTCTCATAGAGTCTCTTAGGATGCTTTGTATTTCTGAGGTGTCTGTTGTAACTTCTCCTGTTTCATTTCTAAGTTTATTGATTTGAGTCTTCTCCCTCTTTTTCTTGATGATCCTGGCTAATGTTTTATCAATTTTGTTTATCTTCTCATAGAACCAGCTTTTAGTTTTATTGACCTTTGCTATTGTTTTATTTCTTTATTTCTATTTCATTTATTTCTGCTCTGAATTTATGATTTCTTTCCTTCTGCTAACTTTGGGTTTTGTTTGTTCTTTTTTCTCTAGTTCCTTTAGGTTTAAGGCTACATTGTTTATTTGAGATTTTTCTTGTTTCTTGAGGTAGGCTTATATTGCTATAAACTTCCCTCTTAGAACTGCTTTTGCTGCATCCCATAGGTTTTGGATCATCGTGTTTTCATTGTCATGTGTCTCTAGTTATTTTTTGATTTCCTCTGATTTCTTCAGTGATCTCTTGGTTATTTAGTAATGTATTGTTTAGCCTCCATGTGTTTGTGTTTTTTACGTATTTTCCCTGTAACTGATTTCTAATCTCATAGCATTGTGGTCAGAAAAGATGATTCATATGATTTCAATTTTCTTAAATTTACTGAGGTTTGATTTGTGACCCAACATGTGATCTTTTCTTGAGAATTTTCCATGTTCACTTGAGAAGAATGTGTAATCTGCTCTTTTTGGATGGAATGTCCTATAAATATCAATTAAATCTGTCTGGTCTATTGTGTCATTTAAAGCTTGTGTTTCATTATTAACTTCCTGTTTGGATGATCTGTCCATTGGTGTAAGTGAGGTGTTAAAGTCCCCCACTATTATTGTGTTACTGTCGATTTCCTCTTTTATAGCTGTTAGCAGTGCCTTATGTATTGAGGTGCTCCTATGTGGGTACATATATATTTATAATTGTTATATCTTCTTCTTGGATTGATCGCTTTATCATTATGTAGTGTCCTTCCTTGTCTCTCATAATATTCTTTATATTAAAGTCTATTTTATCTGATATGAGTATTGCTATTCCAGCTTTCTTTTGATTTCGATTTGCATGGAATATCTTTTTACATCCCCTCACTTTCAGTCCGTATGTTTCCCTAGGTCTGAAGGGGGTCTCTTTTAGACAGCATTTCTATTGGTCCTGTCTTTGTATCCATTCAGCAAGCCTGTGTCTTTTGGTTGGAGCATTTAATACTTTTACGTTTAAGGTAATTATCGATATGTATGTTCCTATTACCATTTTCTTAATTGTTACAGGTTTGTTTTGGTAGGTCCTTTTCTTCCCTTGTGTTTCCCACTTAGAGAAGTTCCTTTAGCATTTTCTGTAGAGCTGATTTGGTGGTGCTGAATTCTCTTAGCTTTTGCTTGTCTGTAAAGCTTTTGATTTCTCCATTGAATCTGAATGAGATCCTTGCCAGGTAGAGTAATCATTGTAGGTTCTTCCCTTTCATCACTTTAAATATATCATGCCACTCCCTTCTGACCTGTAGACTTTCTGCTGAGAAATCAGCTGTTAACCTTATGGGAGCTCCCTTGTATATTATTTGTCATTTTTCCTTGTTGTTTTCAATCATTTTTCTTTGTCTTTAATTTTTGTCAATAGATTACTATGTGTCTCGGCATGTTTCTCCTTGGCTTTATCCTGCCTGGGACTCACTGTGCTTCCTGGACTTGGGTGGCTATTTCCTTTCCAATGTTAGGGAAGTTTTTGATTAAAATCTCTTCAAATATTTTCTCGGGTCCTTTCTCTCTCTCTTCTCCTTCTGGGACCCCTATAATGCGAATGTTGTTGCATTTAATGTTGTCCCAGAGGTCTCTTAGGCTGACTTCATTTCTTTTCATTCTTTTTCTTTATTCTGTTCCATGGCAATGAATTCCACTATTCTGTCTTCCAGGTCACTTATCAGTTCTTCTGCCTCGGGTTTTCTGCTATTGATTCCTTCTACTGTATTTGTCATTTCAGTTATTTTATTGTTCATCTCTGTTTGTTTGTTCTTTAATTCTTCTAGGTCTTTGTTAAACATTTCTTGCATCTTCTCAATCTTTGCCTCCATTCTTTCTCCAAAGTCCTGGATCATCTTCACTATCATTATTCTGAATTCTTTTTCTGGAAGGTTACCTATCTCCACTTCATTCAGTTGTTTTTCTGGGGTTTTATCTCGTTCCTTCCTCTGGTACATAGCCCTCTGCCTTTTCATCTTGTCTATCTTTCTGTGAATGTGGTTTTTATTCCAAAGGTGCAGGATTGTAGTTCTTCTTGCTTCTGCTGTCTGCCCTCTGGGGGATGAGGCTATCTAAGAGGCTTGTGCAAGTTTCCTGGTGCTCATCGCTCAGTAAAACTTTAATCCACTTGTCTGCTGATGGGTGTGGCTGGGTTCCCTCGGTCTTGTTTGTTTCGACTGAGGGACCCAACACTGTAGCCTACCTAGGCTCTTTGGTGGGGCTAATGGTCGACTCTGGGAGGGCTTACACCAAGGAGTTCTTCCCAGAACTTCTGCTGGCAGTGTCCTTGTCCCCACGGTGAGCCACAGCCACCCCCAACCTCTGCAGGAGACCCTTCAACGCTAGCAGATAGGTCTTGTTCAGTCTCCTATGAGGTCGCTGCTCCTTCCCCTGGGTCCTGACGCACACACATGCCCTCCATGAGTGGAGTCTCTGTTTCCCCCAGTCCTGTTGAATTCCTGCAATCAAATCCCAGTAGCCTTCAAAGTCTGATTCTTGAGGAATTCCTCCTCCCATTGCCGGGCCCCCACGTTGGGATGCCTGACGTGGGGCTCAGGACCTTCACTCCAGTGGGTGGACTTCTGTGGTATAAGTGTTCTCCAGTTTGTGAGTCACCCACCCAGCAATTATGGGATTTGATTTTATTGTGATTGCGCCCCTCCTACCATCTCACTGTGGCTTCTCCTTTGTCTTTGGATGTGGGGTATCTTTTTTAGTGAAATCCAGTGTCTTCCTGTCAATGATTGTTCAGCATTTAGTTGTGATTCTGGTGCTCTTGCAAGAGGGAGTGAGCTCACCTCCTTCTACTCTGCCATCTTGAGCCAATCTCCCTATACTTGCTACTCTTTAATCTTCGCAATGACCTCTTATTATTTCACAATTGAGTCACCAGAGACTTTGTATGGTTAAGGAACTGTCCAAAACAGTTCTGAGTTTTAATTCCGCTCCTTGACTGTCCAGGTCAAGGAACGGAATTAAAACTCAGAACTGTCTCCATTTAGGAACTGACTGATAATGTTAGAAAATTGATTTATAGACATCAAAGCATTGACACATAGGTTCACACCAGGCCAGAAGCTGAGACTGACCTGTGGGTAGTTAAAATACAGTATCTGTGCCCAGAACTCAGATATTCCAATACAGTGAGTCTGGAGTGTGGCCTAGAAATCTGCATTTTTAACTAACACTCCAGGTGATTTTCATCATCAGGCAAGATTTGCATGTGGCATTTGTCAGTAGTGTCTACTCTTAGCTCTCAGAATCGTGTATAGAGTTTTGTAAAACCTACAGATCTTGGAATCCCACTCCAAACCTACTGAATAAAGTCTCTTAAAGTGGGGCTCAAGAGTCTGCCTTATTAGCCACACCTCCCAGGGTATTCATACCAAGCAGACACACAGAGCTCCTCAGTGGCATTTGGGAAGTCCCACACACAAGGATGTCACTTTTATTGCCCTTTGGGTCTATGTCATGTGATCCTGTATTAAGTGAAGTTTTGTATAAATCTTTAGTTAATTAAATAGAAGCCTCTGGAATGAGGTGCCAGAGGGCCTGGTACACCTGGTAACTGAGTCTGCTTGCCTTTTTAGAATCTCCCTAAAGATCTCTGAAGGGAGGGAGGCTCAAGAGGGAGGGGATATGGGGATATATGTATGCATGTGGCTGACTCACTTCGTTGTACAACAGAAACTAACACAGTACTGTGAAGCAATTATACTCCAATAAAGATGTATTAAAAAACTATATTATATTTCTTAAATACACTCATGCATCTTAGTTCTTACATACGTTAAAATTGTATTTCCTCTTGCTGCCAAAAAACAAGTGCCTGCTCTCATGACAAGGCGTGTTTCTAAAATCACCCTCCTTCTCTCCCCTCAGTAGTTGTTATATTCACACTTTGGATGAAGAACCTAAGATAAAGGTCTAATTTGGATTAATAGGATAATTACCATGTGACAAAGCAATGCCAAATAACATGAGGAACTGCTTTGTGAGAGAGTTCTTAGTCTGACAACGGTTTGTTTTCAGGTATGCAACCTGAATTTCCAACTTCAGAATTGTTTCCCAGGCTTCTGATGAAATTTATATTTAAACATATGATGCAGCCTTGCCATTTTAAGAGTCAAGTTTGAACTCTGTAGTGGAATCTTTCTATCATTCCACAGGCTTTGCTGAGGCAGCTGAATTACCACCTCAACCTTGTTGATACCCCCAAGTGCAGCTTCCCGAAAATGAGGAGGGAGAATCTCGAACCTGCGAGTGGGAGAAATGCATCCCGCCTCTAGGGCTCACGCCTGTGTTCACCAGGACATCCTGCACGCTCTCTGGTGATTGTCAGTTTATGTGTTTCTCATCCCTATTAAGCTGTGAGCTCCATCAGCGTCAAGGGCTGTGCAGTCATACTTTGAAAATAATGACAGAACATCTTCAACAACTAACAGCTTTGGAGCCATTAGGGTACCACAGGTGCTGTGCTGGCATCTATTAGTCACGTTTCAGGGAAAAGAGAATGTGACCAAAGAAGGTAAAGAAATTTGCCGGAGTCAATGCATAGTAAGTGGCAGACCCTGGGATTCTAATTCTAAACTGACTGCAAAGCCTGAGGGATCACCTTTTCTTTTGTATCACCACTACCTGACCCAGAGTAGGTACATAGTAGGTATGAAACACACTGAATTATCGAGGAGCTGCCCTCTGCTGGATACTGTGCTCAGCTAGTCATAGACACTATCAACATCCAGAATCTAACCACCCCACTTCCATGTGGGGCTTGCCTGTGAAGACGGTGGCCACTCTGAGATAGCTGTAGGGTAAACTGGCTCTGACCCATTTGGGACTGGCTCACATTTCAGTAAAACTCAAGGCCTCTGTTACCTGAATGAATCCTTTCTTTTTCTCTTCTCTCGCAATTTCCCTACTCTCCACCTTATTATGGGCTCTTTTCCATCTACTTAAACATATTTCCCTCCCTACTGGAATCTCCTCAGGATGCATGAAACATACAATGGGCACCTACCACCTGCTTTGTACCTAGCACTGTTCTCACTTCAGCCCCATGTGGTCCCATGTCCACCACCCACCTCTCTGGGTTCTTTCCCAGCCACTATGAAGAGGGGTGCTTGTGCTGCCCAGGGTCACAGCCTCCTTTTACCTCTTACTATTTTATGACCTGGGGCAAGATGCTTAACCCAACTGTGCATCAGTTTTCTCATCGTTACTAGTGGGATGATAATAACACTGCTTACTTCATCAGCTTGGGGGAAAGTTAAATGAATTAATATCTGTAATGACTTATAAAAGTCCTTGGTTTGTAATAAGAGCACCAACAACGTTGGCGCATTGACCTACTCTAATGCCCTTCTCTTAACGGACCTCAATTTGGGATGCCTGCTATTCTGTGTCCTCTGTAGGCTGTCATTCCTTTCTGCTCCCCTTTCTGACTCATTCCTCAGGGCTGTATTCCATTTACTTTTTAATTTTCTTCTCTGCCTCTCATTCACATTTCCTCTGAGTTCTACCTGAGACCACACAAGGATGTATTTATATGTATTTGTGCTTCTTTATACATAGTCATCAGACCAGTGGAAAAGTAAAAGGTTCAGACAATTTCATGGCTTGCTCTTTTTAACAAAACAGATTTATTTTGAGACTGAATTAATAGAATCAATGATATGTAGGCACAATCTCATAAAAAAATTATAGTTTCACCCAAGTGAATTTGTTTAGGGGTGTGTGTGTGTGTGTGTGTGTGTGTGTGTGTGTGTTGCAAGGCTGATGTATGCCCACATTGCAAACAAAGACCAAGTCTGCTGGTCCTTAATAAATCTTGGTAGGAAAGATATTCAACATCTCGAAGCCTCAGTTGTCATACCTGAACAGCAGGGATAGGTGGGTCTCCTACATAATGGTGTTTGGGGGATGCCTTGTTACTGTTAAAGGTTTAATGCAATTGCAGGGAAGTGCTAAGAAGAGGTTTTACAATCTATTCCTTTTTAAGTGGGTTTTAACCAGGAATCTATAGAAACTACCAACTTTACCCTAGAGACCATGTCTTTGTAGCCAGGTGGTAATGTCTGTGTGTGTGTATGTGTGTATGTCCTTCTATATTCCTTGTCTACACAATTTTATGTCTCTCTCCTGGGAAACAATCTATGTAATTTGAAATGCTGAATGAATACCATGAATCATGGGGAGAACATTTGAACACATAAAACCCATGACATTGTCACCAAGTATTCTGCAGGAGTTGGGACTCAGGCTCAAACTGATGATGATATACATGATGAAATGTTAAAGAAGATGAGACACAGAAAAGAAAAGAAGTAAATTTCTTTTCTTGTATCCTTTATCGGTTATGAAATGATTGAATCTTTTAGACAATAAGTAAGAGTCAAGTTGGGAAAAGACTGGAGAAGACATTGTAATATTACATACTATTTCTTGTATAAATCTTTGTGAAATTTTTCCTTTTTTTAAAAGAAGAAAGCTCACAGATTGGTATCCTGAGGCTACAAATGCTCCTAAAAATCTTGCCATCCAGACCATTCCATGCCTTCTCTATGTTACCTAAAAAGCTGTGGCTGCAGGAATGGGAAGGTTTGGAGGCTGGTAATAGAATGAAGTTATGTGTAAGTTAAATGTGTTCATTTAAGCATCTCAGCATCTATTCAATCAACTTGTAACAATAGTTCTCAAAGTTCTACCTCTCCTATTGTGGTTCAGATGGATTCCTGTCACCATACAGGCGAGTTTCCCTAACCAAATATCTGCTCTGAGTCCATAATTCCTAGTACATGAGGTGGAAGAAATAAGGAGAGAATAGGGAGTCCAGAGTAGAGGCAGAAAAAGATAAGATTAAAAGAGGAATAAAAAGCATGGAGTATGCTAATATTAATTTAGTGTTTATTATGTCACAGACATCTATGCCAGGCACTTTGTGTGACTCACCTTGCTCATTTTCACAGTGGCTAGTTATTGTTATTCCATTTTTAGAGAAGACTACATCAATTACCTGACTTGCCAGGAGTGATGAGTGAATTCCCTCACTTAAGGAGTACAACTAGGTGCTTCCAGCTTCATCTCATTCAGCATTTCTGCACACAGGTAACCTCAGGAAGTTTAGCTAGCTTTCCCACATCACACAGCAAGGAAGAGTTGATATGGTTTGGAAATGAAATCTATACAGAAAATTTTAAATGCTCTATTGGCTACAGATCCCTGCTGCCATGAAGTCGTTTCTTTTGTCAGCATTAGGTAACGTGTTCATTACTAGAGGGAGCTCATAAGATTGTGATTGTTTTGAAGTCCTGAGTCCAACTGATCTTGCAGCTCAAACTCAGGTCACTCCTCGTATGAATGTGGGCAAATCTGTGGGAGATAGGAAGATTTTCTTCTTAGTTCTCAGGTTATTTGGTTTATTTCAGATGACATATAATATTGATCCAATTCCAAATATTTTCCCAAACCTTTTCATGCTCAGGCATCCATTTAAAGAAGGCACTGTTCTGAAGGCACTTGTTGTTTGGTGGCACAAAGATTTAGAGGATCTTGCCAATGTATTATTCAAGCCATTTACCCACATTAATGTATTATTGACACACAAGCTTAACAAGTTTCTAAAAAACTGTTGCTTATGAATGGGAACAATACCATGGTGACACTCACATGATACATTATATAGAGCTATTCCTTATCCTCTGGAACATGGATCCAATTCCACTTTATCTGAGCCAGCCTCCCACCTGGTTCCCTGGTTCCCTTGCAGACAAGTGGGATTGGACAAAAGCCATTGTTTTGCTTGATAATCTCTGACCCATCTGACATTCATTCCATCAGTGACTCAGCCTTTCAACCACATACTCACACAATCACCAAATAGACACAAAGTGTCTATTTGTCTAACAATTCTGTTTTACGGAAAGTTCCACCCTGAATCAAGAAAGAAGAGTTGTGTATATATGTCCATGCTACTCTACACTACCAAATGTAAAATAGATAGCTAGTGGGAAGCAGCCACATAGCACAGGGAGATCAGCTAGGTGGTTTGTGACCACCTAGAGGGGTGGGATAGGGAGGGTGGGAGGGAGTGAGATGCAAGAGGGAAGAGATATGGGAACATATGTATATGTATAACTGATTCACTTTGTTATAAAGCAGAAACTAACACACCATTGTAAAGCAATTATACTCCAATAAAGATGTAAAAAAAAATAAAAGAAGAGTTGATAACCAATTGCAAATGGCACACTATGCTGATGAAAACACTTATTGACACCAATAAACTATTCATTCATGTTCAAAGGTTTATCCTTTCAGATTTTACAAATACTGAGATGTGCAGACACTCTCTCAGATGTTTCCAATCAGTATTAGCATGCAGAGGGACCAACTCAATATCTGAAATACTGAAGAGAAATCTACAGCTGTCTGCATGGAATATTTAGTCTTTTAGAAAATCTCCCTCTTTCCCTTATTTATAATTCTAAAATTTGGAACACATAACAACCTTTTTAAGGTAGGAAAAAAATCTATTACTTCAGCATTCTGAAACAATCCCTTTCAATATTTTGGTCTTTAACTTTTCAATCTTTCCTGTGAAAAAATTTTAAATTATATATAAATGTATAGATGCATACAGGTAGAAATCTACACACATATTTTCTACCAAAAAAAATAGTAAGCACAGTATGTAATAGTCACATATTCACTTAGCAAGTCTATTATGAGCATTTTGTATGCCAATGAATATTTTTCTATAATATTTTTAGCAGCAGCACATCCATTGCATGAATATACAATAGTTTACTTAGACAATCCTATTCTTGAACATTTAATTTGATTCTAAATTTTTGTAAATTGTAAATTATACTATTATTTCAGTCAGCTATTGTTAAAATAATGCTGGATAACAAACCACTGCAGAGCTCAGGGGCTTAAAATAATCTTTATATTCATAGATCTACTGGTTGGCCATGGCGGCAGCTCTGGTTCCCTTTGCAAATCTGCAGTTCAGTATCTTCTCCATGAGTCTCATCTTCCTTGAATCATCAGGCTAACTGGGGCATGTGATTTCCACAGCAATAGTAGAGATAAGCCCCACTTGGCAAACATATTCCAAACCCTTGTTGACATTACATCTGCCTATAAACAATTGTTCAAAGCAAATCACATAGTCAAGTTCAAAGCTTAAAGTATATTTCACCTTTGTTAATAGAAACCTTAAGAGAACATGGAAAAAGGCGTGGAAGCTGAAAGGGGTGAAGAATTTGAGAAATAGTGCACATTACCATGATTATAATTAACATTCTAATATATGCAAATTGATAGGTAGATAGATAATCTTGAAATGTTTAAGATTATTTTATGAAAGCGAGGTTGGACAATATAATTCATTTTCTCTGTGCCCACATCACACGCTTCAGGTATAAAAACCTGCTGTACACTTAAGATCCTCTCTAAGGATTTGATTCAGGCTGTCTCAGAATTGATGATATTGGTTTCTCTATTCTTGATCTGCTGGTTGGTGCTCCATCTCAGGTACCATTTTGCTTCTGTCTCTCCTGATTAATGACCTCGGATGATCTTGGTTTTTTTCTTTGAGTAACATCATCACTATTATCTGGGACACATGTTTGATATTTGCCTTTCTGAAACAAGCCAGGTGGCCTTGAGGGAAAGGCCATTGCCAGCATACCTGCTCCAGCCTTGCCAGCTCCCATTCTAACCTTAGCTGGGAGAAGGAGATCAATCCTAGACCAGCGGTTTCATTCTTGAGAAGTTTATCTCCCTTCCTTATCAAGATTTGGCTTCCCTGACTATTTTGCCAGCTAAGGTGACTACCGTGGGTGTCTCCATTTCTATAGAGTATGGGGTGGGCATTCCCCGAAAGCCTTTAAATAGGTAAACTTGTTAAATCTTTACAATCTCTGTGGAGGAGGTAACGGATGTGTCACTTATAATTTTTTCTTCCTATGTCTTTAAAATAATAGATCCGTGGTTCTCAAATTTGAACATACATGATAATATCCTGGAGGGTTCTTAAAACATGGGTTCTTAAATTTGGCTTTTTATCCCTACTCCCCAAATCATGGTTTAGTAATCTAAAATGATATCCAGAGTTGTCAGCTTAAAGAGTTCTTTTGAAGCAGTAAAATTCAGATAGCATCTTAAGCAACATGTCCAAGACAGAGTTATTGTTGTTATTGCTTTTAATCTGATTGCATTTTTTTTTTTTTTTTTTTTTTTTTTTTTTTTTTTGTGGTATGCGGGCCTCTCACTGTTGTGGCCTCTCCCGTTGCGGAGCACAGGCTCCGGATGCGCAGGCTCAACAGCCATGGCTCACGGGCCCAGCCGCTCCGCGGCATATGGGATCCTCCCAGACCGGGGCACGAACCCGTATCCCCTGCATCGGCAGGCGGACTCTCAACCACTGCGCCACCAGGGAGGCCCTGATTGCATTTTTTAATGTGAAAAGATTTTTTTAATTCCTCAGTCAAAAAAAAATTTTAATTCCTGAATTCCACCCCCCAATTTTTTATTTACTTCATTTTAGATGGGGCTGGAACAATAGTATCCTCCAGAATGTCCCCCATAGGATTTTGATATGTAGACAGTAAGAGTTATTGATCCAGACCCTGAAAAGTTTACTGAGAATTGATGGGTATTGCTGTTTGGCCATCCATAGGCACATTCACATGTACACACATGTATCCTCTGGACATTCTTTTTTGTTTGTCTTCTTTTTTCTCCAAGAAGAGAAAGTCCTGTCGTTAACTACAACACTAGCTTTGTGTAAGAACTTTTGTGAGGGAGAATTTGTGATATTAAAATTGCTCCTTAGAAATTCTGGCTTCAGCTCTGACATGTAAAGAGCTTAAAAGTTATCTTTCCCATTCTTCCAATAAGGAAAAGGTGGAAAAACTGCAAAGCAATGACTTTTCTTAGACCTCTCAGAGAACATAGGTTGCAGGATAAACTACTACCCTGAAATCTGGAGAGACAGGCGCATCCAGAGAGATAGAGCCACTGAGATCTACTTGCTGGAAGCAGCAGCCACTGTGATCATACACTAGTAGGAACACTGGGCAAAACAGTTATGTAGCAAGCCTAGAAAGGCCTGCTTGCAAGGTTGGCCCTTGGCTGGTGCCTGGCAACTTCGACTTTAGGAGGGTTCCCACGATTCACAGAACAGTGCTCACTCACTGTGCCTAGGCTGCTTATATAAACCATGTGGTTTAGCTGACACCTATTTTCCATCTGGGAGGTTGGAATTTTGGTATGTGCCAGGCAGAGGGTGACCTCAGTAAAAACCTTGGGCAGTAAGTCTCTAAGGAGCTTCCCTGATAGGCAACATTTAATATGCATTGTCACAACTCATAGCTGTAAGAATGAAGAGCATCCTCTGTGTCCCTCCTCTGGGACAGGACTGGGGGAAGCTTGTGCCTGGTTTCCTCCAAATTTCACACAGGCACACTTTTCCTTTCATGATTCTGCTTTCTGTCACTTTACTGTAATAAATCCTAGCTGTATGATGGTATTCTGAATCCTATGAGGCTTTCTACTAAATTATTGAACCTGGAGTAGTCATGGGGACCCTGGACAGAAACATTTAGGTAGCGAATTTGATAAATTGCAGGAAGCTGCGTATGGATAAGCTTGAGAGTGAGAAAATCCTGAAGACCACTGTTTTGGGCTGGCGGGGGAAGGTAGCTCGTATTCATGGGCTTTATCTCCAAGAACCACAGGAACTCCACCCAGTTCTCCTGGTGAAGTTTTTTGTTTGTTTGTTTTGTTTTGTTTAACATCTTTATTGGACTATAATTGCTGTACAATGTTGTGTTAGTTTCTGCTGTATAACAAAGTGAATCAGCTATATGTACTCATATATCCGCATAACCCCTCGCTCTTGTGTCTCCCTCCCCCCCTCCCTATCCCACCCCTCTAGGTGGTCACAAAGCACCTAGCTGATCTCCCTGTGCTATGTGGCTGCTTCCCACTAGCTATCTGTTTAACATTTGGTAGTGTATATATGTCCATGCCACTCTCTCACTTCGTCCCAGCTTACCCTTCCCACTCTCCATGTCCTCAAGTCCATTCTCTACATCTGTGTCTTTATTCCTGTCCTGCCCCTAGGTTCTTCAGAACCTTTTTTTTTTTTTTTTTTAAGATTCCGTATACATGCGTTGGCATACGGTATTTGTTTTTCTCTTTCTGACTTACCTCACTCTGTATGACAGAATCTAGGTCCATTCACATCACTAGAAATAACTCAATTTCGTTCCTTTTAATGGCTGAGTAATACTCCATTGTATACATGTGTCAAATCTTCGTTATCCATTCATCTGTTGATGGACATTTAGGTTGCTTCTATGTCCTGGCCATTGTAAAAATAGAGCTACAATGAACATTGGGGTACGTGACTCTTTTTGACTTATGTTTTTCTCAGGGTATATGCCCAGTAGTGAGATTGCTGGGTCGTATGGTAGTTCTATTTTCAGTTTTTTAAGGACCTCCATACTGTTCTCCATAGTGGCTGTATCAATTTACATTCCTACCCATAGTGCAAGAGGGTCCCCTTTTCTCCACACCATCTCCAGCATTAATTGTTTGTAGATTTTTTGATGATGGCCATTCTGACCTGTGTGAGATGCTATCTCATTGTAGTTTTGATTTGCATTTCTCTAATGATTAATGATGTTGAGCATTCTTTCATGTGTTTGTTAGCAATCTGTATATCTTCTTTGGAGAAATGTCTATTGAGGTCTTCTGCCCATTTTTGGATTGGGTTCTTTGTTTTTTTGATACTGAGCTGCATGAGCTGCTTGTAAATTTTGGAGATTAATCCTTTGTCAGTTGCTTCATTTGCAAATATTTTCTCCCATTCTGAGGGTTGTCTTTTTGTCTTGTTTATGGTTTCCTTTGCTGTGCAAAAGCTTTTGAGTTTCATTAGGTCCCATTTGTTTATTTTGTTTTTATTTCCATTTCTCTAGGAGGTGGGTCAAAAAGGATCTTGCTGTGATTTATGTCATAGAGTGTTCTGCCTATGTTTTCCTCTAATAATTTTATAGAGTCTGGCCTTACATTTAGGTCTTTAATCCATTTTGAGTTTATTTTTGTGTATGGTGTTAGGGAGTGTTCTAATTTCATTCTTTTATATGTAGCTGTCCAGTTTCCCAGCACCACTTATTGAAGAGGCTGTCTTTTCTCCATTGTATATTCTTGCCTCCTTTATCAAAGATAAGGTGACCATATGTGCATGGGTTTATCTCTGAGTTTTCGATCCTGTTCCATTGATCTATATTTCTGTTTTTGTGCCAGTACCATACTGTCTTGATTACTGTAGCTCTGTAATACTGTCGGAAGTCAGGGAACCTGATTCCCCCAGCTTAATTTTTCTTTCTCAAGGTTGTTTTGGCTATTCGAGGTTTTTTGTGTTTCCATACAAATTGAGAAAATTTTTGTCCTAGTTCTGTGAAAAATGATATTGGTAATTTGATAGGGATTGCACTGAATCTGTAGATTGCTTTGGGTAGTGTAGTCATTTTCACAATGTTGATTCTTCCAATCCAGGAACATGGTATATCTCTCCATCTGTTTGTATCATCTTTAATTTCTTTCATCAATGTCTTATAGTTTTCTGCATACAGGTCTTTTGTCTCCTTAGGTAGGTTTATACCTAGGTATTTTATTCTTTCTGTTGCAATGTCAAATGGGAGTGTTTCCTTAATTTCACTTTCAGATTTTTCATCATTAGTGTTTAGGAATACAAGAAATTTCTGTGCATTAATTTTGTATCCTCCTACTTTACCATATTCATTGATTAGCTCATACTTTTCTGGTAGCATCTTTAGGATTCTCGATGTATAGTATCATATCATTTGCACAAAGTGACAGTTTTACTTCGTTTCCCACTTGAAATCCTTTTATTTCTTTTTCTTCTCTGATTGCTGTGGCTAAAACTTCCAAAACTATGTTGAATAATAGCAGTGAGAGAGGGCAACCTTGTCTTGTTCCTGATCTTAGTGGAAACGCTTTCAGTATTTTCACCACTGAGCATGACATTGGCTGTTGGTTTGTCATATATGACCTTTATTATGTTGGGTCTTAGTGTTGAGACATAGACCTCTGTGAGAGCTCTTGCCAACTGATATTATGTGGGGCTGGGAGGTCTCCGGTGGTCCAATGTCCTCAACTCGGCTCTCCCACCTCAGAGGCTCAAGCCTGACACCAGGGCAGAGCACCAAGACCCTGTCGGCCACACGGCTGGATCTACATCTGAAGAACAAGGAATAGAAAGGACTTATTCAGAACTAAAAGCCTCACTATTGGCCTCCTGGCTGGGTCTCTGCAACACGTAATCCCTTACGTCATAAGCTGATGGCAGGTCCAAAGCATTGCTCTCCTCTGACTGGCTTCCTGGAGTGGCTTCCTGAGTTGCCATAGTCCGCCCCACCACAGCAGCCACCTCGAACCAGAAGCCATGGTGAAGTTTTGAGAAAGATTATTTCCTTGTTCTGGCAGGGAAAGGGGAAGAGTAAACACTGTGAAATAAACTCAGAGATTTCTATTTAACAAAATCCCACTCCCCAGGGGAAAGGTCTTTGCTAAAGGCTTATACCAGGAAGAAAATTCCTTCTATTCCAGTCCCCTTCAAGTTTCCAATCTTACCTAAGAGGGGAAAAATCCAATAGGGGGTCAGAGTTTCAAGGAAATAGGTTGAGAACAATGCACCCATGGAAGGATTTGGGGATATACAAATATCAAATCATTATGTTCTACACCTGAAACTAATATGTTATATGACAATTATACCTCAATAAAAAATTAATTACAAATGGATCATATACTTAAATGTAAAATGCAAAAATATAAAATTTATTTAAGAAAACATAGAAAATCTACATAATTTTCAGTTTGGTGATAGGTTTTCAAATATAAGACAATATCATGACTCATGAAAGAAAAAACTAATACATTGGATTTTATGAGAATTATAAACTCCCGCTCTGGGAAAGACACTCTTAACAGAATGAAAACACAAGGCACTACATTGGGAGGAAATATTTGCAAAATACTTATATGATAAAGGACTTGTATCCAAAATATACAAAAAACTCTAAAGACTCAATAAGAAGAAAACAAATATTCCAGTTTAAAAATGTGCAAGATATTTGAATAGATACCTCACCATAGAAAATATACAGATGGCAGAGAAACATATAAAGCTGCTTAATATCATTCGTCATTAGGAACATGCAAAAACAACAAGATGTCACTGCATGCTTAGTAGAATGGCTAAATTGTTTTTTAAAATGCTATACTGACTACTGGTGAGGATGCAGAGCCACAGGAACTCTCATTCATTGTTGGTTCAAATACAAAACAGTGCAGCCTCTCTGGCAGACAGTTTGGCAGTTTCTTACAAAGTTAAAACATAGTTTTACCTTATGATCCAACATTTGCACACCTAGGTATTTGCTCAATTGATTTGAAATTTTACATTCACATAACTTCTGCATGCATATGTTTTTAGAAGCTTTGTTTATAATGACCAAAAACTGAAAGCAGCCAAGATGCTCTTTAATAAGTGAGTGAATAATTAAATTGTGTTATAATCACAGAATGAAATATTATTTAATATTATAAAGGTGTATAGACAAAAAATCCACAAAATAAGCAAAAAAACAAGCAAACAAAAAACCCCAGAAACACAAGGTTAAACTTTAAATGCATATTACTAAGTAAAAGAAGCCAGTCTGAAAAGGTTAAATATTATATGATTCCAGTTGTGTGACATTGTTTAAAAAGTAATATTGCAAAGACAGTAAATAGATAACTAGTTGCAAGGGATACCACACAAAGAGTGAATATCAATATATGAAAAGTGAAAAAATATCTAAAAAAAGCACTTAGGAGTTTGGGAGATCCAAGGATGGAAAGCAGGCAGTGAATATTACAAATGTGTGAAACAACCTTACTGAATGAGTTTCAAGAAAATGTCTTAAGCTAAGTAATTTGGGAAATGAGTGGAGTCTGTAAGACTAAAAGCAAAAGGATCTCTCCCTAGTAATGCAGCTATTTCCTATGGAAATGTGGGTTAATAATTCTGAAACTGCTATAGATATAAATCTGCATTTAACAATTAAATAAATGGATGACAGAACAAGGGGATGAGGATAGAATGATCTATGTGGTAATATTAGCCTTGGAGATATCAGTATGCGCTCATATTTAGCTTACAGGCATGGTTACATATTGAAATATTTATAGATATGTGTGCATACATAGGTTAGTATACACTCCTATATTTCTTTCCTCTGTCAGTTGAGAAGGCCTAGAAGTCATAACACTACAGTAGCAACAAACACCCAGCACTATGATCTTGGTTTCTAATTCCATTCTCCAATTAAAGGATGTGGAACATCTTGGAGAAGTGGTCAATTCTAGGAGTAGGACTGGAACTATGGAAGATGAACATGGAGAACCTGTAGTGCTGGTAAGTAAGCAGTTGCTAAAAGCAATTAAAGAGATTGGTTCAAGATGGCAGAGTAGAAGGACGTGCACTCACTCCCTCTTGCGAGAGCACTGGAATCACAACTAACTGCTGAACAATCATCAACAGGAAGACACTGGATTTCACTAAAAAAGATACCCCACATCCAAAGACAAAGGAGAAGGCACAGTGAGACAGTGGGAGGGGTGCAATCACAATAAAATCAATTCCCATAACTGCTGGGTGAGTGACTCACAAACTGGAGAACACTTATACCACAGAAGTCCACCCACTGGAGTGAAGGTCCTGAGCCCCACGTCAGGCATCCTAACGTGGGGGTCCAGCAATGGTAGGAGGAATTCCGAAAGAATCAGACTTTGAAGGCTACTGGGATTTGATTGCAGGAATTCAACAGGACTGGGGGAAACAGAGACTCCACTATTGGAGGGCACACACAAAGGAGTGCATGCATCGGGACCCAGGGAAAGGAGCAGTGACACCATAGGAGACTGGACCAGACCTATCTGCTAGTGTTGGAGGGTCTCCTGCAGAGGTGGGGGTGGCTATGGCTCACCATGGGGACAAGGACACTGCCAGCAGAAGTTCTGGGAAGTACTCCTTGGTGTGAGCTCTCCCAGAGTCCGCTACTAGCCCCACCAAAGAGCCAAGGTAGGCTCGAGTGTTGGGTTGCCTCAGGCCAAGCATCCAACAGGGAGGAAACCCAGCCCCACCCATCAGCAGACAAGCAAATTAAAGTTTTTACTGAGCTCTGCTCACAAGAGCAATACCCAGCTCTACCCATCACCAGTCCCTCCCATCAAGAAACTTGCACAAGCCTCTCAGATGGCCTCATCCACCAGAGGGCAGACAGCAGAAGCAAGAAGAACTACAATCCTGCGGCCTGTGGAACAAAAACTACATTAACAGAAAGACAGACAAGATGAAAAGGCAGAGGGCTATGTACCAGATGAAGGAACAAGATAAAACCCCAGAAAAACAATTAAACAAAGTGGATATAGGAAACCTTCCAGGAAAAGAAATCAGAATAATGATAGTGAAGATGATCAAGGACCTCAGTAAAGGAATGCAGGCAAAGATCTAGAAGATGCAAGAAATGTTTAACAAAGACCTAGAAGAATTAAAGAACAAACAAACAGAGATGACAATACAATAACTGAAATGAAAAATATAGTAGAAGGAATCAATAGCAGAAAAACTGAGACAGAAGAATGGATAAGTGACCTGGAAGACAGAATGGTGGAATTCACTGTCACGGAAGAGAGTAAAGTAAAAAGAATGAAAAGAAATGGAGACAGCCTAAGAGACCTCTGGGACAACATTAAACACAACAACATTCGCATTATAGGGGTCCCAGAAGGAGAAGAGAAAGAGAAAAGGACCCGAGAAAATATTTGAAGAGATTATAGTCGAAAAATTCCCTAACATGGGAAAGGCAATAGCCACCCAAGTCCAAGAAGCACAGAGAGTCCCAGGCAGGATAAACTGAAAGAGAAGCACGATGAGACACACAGTAATCAAATTGACAAAAACTAAAGACAAAGGAATTTATTGAAAGAAACAAGGGGAAAATAACATACAAGGGAACTCCCATAAGGTTAACAACTGGTTTCTCAGTAGAAACTATACAGGCCAGAAGGGAGTGGCGTGATATATTTAAAATGATGAAAGGGAACAAACTACAACCAAGTTTAGTCTGCCTGGCAAGGATCCTATTCAGATTCGACAGAGAAATCAAAAGCTTTACAGACAAGCAAAAGCTAAGAGAATTCAGTACCACCAAACCAGCTCTACAACAAATGCTAAAGGAACTTCTCTAAGTGGAAAACATAAGAGAAGAAAAGGACCTACAAAAACAAACCCATAAAAATGAAGAAAATGGTCAAAGAAACATACATATCGATAATTACCCTAAACGTGAATGGATTAAATGCTCCAACCAAAAGATACAGGCTCACTGAATGGATACAAAAACAAGACCTGTATATATGCTGTCTACAAGAGACCCCCTTCAGACCTAGGGACACATACAGACTGAAAGTGAGGGGATGGAAAAAGATATTCCATGCAAATGGATTCAAAAGAAAGCTGGAGTAGCAAAACTCATATCAGACAAAATAGACTTTAATATAAAGACTATTGAAAGAGACAAAGAAGGACACTACATAATGATCAACTAATCAATCCAAAAAGAAGATATAACAATTGTAAATATTTATACACCCAACATAGGAGCACCTCAATACATGAGGCAACTGCTAACAGCCATAAAAGGGAAAATAGACAGTAACACAATCATACTAGGGGACTTTAACACCCCACTTTCACCAATGGACAGATCATCCAAAATGAAAGTAAATAAAGAAACACAATGTTTAAATGACACATTAAACAAGATGGACTTAATTGATATTCATAGGACATTCCATCCAAAAAACAGCAAATTACACTTTCTTCTCAAGTGCACATGGAACATTCTCCAGGATAGATCACATCCTGGATCACAAATCAAGCCTCAGTAAATTTATGAAAATTGAAATCATATCAAGCACCTTTTCTGACCACAACGTTATGAGAGTAGAAATCAATTACAGGGGAAAAACCTACAAAACAAAAACACATGCACGCTAAACAATATGTTCCTAAATAACCAAGAGATCACTGAAGAAATCAAATAGAAAATCAAAAAATACCTAGAGACAAATTACAATGAAAACATGATGATCCAAAACCCAAAATTTATAGCAATAGAAGCCTACCTCAAGAAACAGGAAAAATCTCGAACAATCTAACCTTACACATAAAGGAACTAGAGAAAGAAAAACAAACAAAACCCAAAGTTAGTAGAAGGAAAGACGTCATAAATTTCAGAGCAGAAATAAATTAAATTGAAACAAAGAAAACAGTAGCAAAGATCAATAAGACTAAAAGCTGGTTCTTTGAGAAGATAAGGAAAGTTGATAAACCATTAGCCAGACTCATCAAGAAAAAGAGGGAGAGGACTCAAATCAATAAAATTAGAAACGAAAAATGAGAAGTTACAACAGACACTGCAGAAATACAAAGCATCCTAAGACAGTACTCTATGCCAATAAAATGGACAACCAGGAAGAAATAGACAAATTCTTAGAAAGGTATAACCTTCCAAGACTGAACCAGGAAGAAATAGAAAATATGAACAGACCAAACACAAGTAATGAAATTGAAACTGTGATTAAAATTCTTCCAACAAACAAAAGTCCAGGACTAGATGGCTTCACAGGTGAATTCTATCAATCATTTAGAGAAGAGCTAACACCCATCCTTCTCAAACTCTTCCAAAAAATTGCAGAGGGAGGAACGCTCCCAAACTCATTCTATGAGGCCACCATCACCCTGATACCAAAACCAGACAAAGATACTACAAGAAAAGAAAATTACAGAACAGTATCACTGATGAATATAGATGCAAAATTCCTCAACAAAACACTAGCAAACGGAATCCAACAACACATTAAAAGGATCATACACCAAGATCAGGTGGGATTTATCCCAGGGATGCAAGGATTCTTCAATATATGCAAATCAATCAATGTGATACACCATATTAACACATTGAAGAAGAAAAACCATATGATCATCTCAATAGATGCAGTAAAAGCTTTTGACAAAATTCAACAGTGATTTATGATAAAAACTCTCCAGAAACTGGGCATAGAGGGAACGTGCCTCAACATAATAAAGGCCATATACGACAAACCCACAGCAAACATCATTCTCAATGGTGAAAAACTGAAAGCATTTCCTCTAAGATCAGGAACAAGACAAGGATGTCCACTCTCACCACTATTTTTCAACATAGATTTGGAAATCCTAGCCACAGCAATCAGAGAAGAAGAAGAAATAAAAGGAATACAAATTGAAAAGAAAAAGTAAAACTGTCACTGTTTGCAGATGACATGATACTATACATAGAGAATCTTAAAAATGCCACCAGAAAACTACTAGAGCTAATCAATGAATTTGGTAAAGTTGCAGGATACAAAATTAACGCACAGAATTCTCTTGCATTCCTATACACTAATGATGAAAAATCTGAAAGAAATTAAGGTAACACTCCCATTTACCGTTGCAACAAAAAGAATAAAATACCTAGGAAAAACCTACCTAGGGAGACAAAAGACCTATATGCAAAAAACTATAAGACACTGATGAAAGAAATTAAAGATGATACAAACAGATGGAAAGATATACCATGTTCTTGGATTGGAAGAATCAATATTTTGAAAATGACTGTACTACCCAAAGCAATCTACAGATTCAATGCAATCCCTTTCAAATTCCCAATGGCATTTTTTACAGAACTAGAAAAAAATTCTTAAAATTTGTATGGAGACACAAAAGACCCCGAATATCCAAAGCAATCTTGAGGGGAAAAAACGGATCTGGAGGAATCAGACTCCCTGACTTCAGACTATACTACAAAGCTACAGTAATCAAGACAATATGGTACTGGCACAAAAACAGAAATATAGATCAATGGAACAGGATAGAAAGCCCAGAGGTAAATCCACACACCTATGGTCAACTAATTTATGACAAAGGAGGCAAGAATATACAGTAGAGAAAAGAAAGTCTCTTCAATAAGTAGTGCTGGGAAAACTGGACAGCTACATGTAAAACAGTGAAATTAGAACACTCCCTAACACCATATCCCAAAATAAACTGCAAATGGATTAAAGACCTAAATATAAGACCGGACACATTCAAACTCTTAGAGGAAAGCATAGGAAGAACACTCTTTGACATAAATCACAGCAAGATCATTTTTGATCCACCTCCTAAAGTAATGGAAATAAAAACAAAAGTAAACACATGGGACCTAATGAAACTTAAAAGCTTTTGCACAGCAAAGGAAACTACAAACAAGATGAAAAGACAACCCTCAGAATGGGAGAAAATATTTGCAAATGAATCAATGAACAAAGGATTAATCTCCAAAATATATAAACAGCTCATGCAGCTCAATATTAAAAAAAAAAAAAACAATAAAAACATGGGCAGAAGAGCTAAATAGACATTTCTCCAAAGAAGACATACAGATGACCAAGAAGCACATGGAAAGCTGCTCAACATCACTAATTATTAGAGAAATGCAAATCTGAACTACAATGAGATATCACCTCACACCAGTTAGAATGGGCATCATCAGAAAATCTACAAATAACAAATGCTGGAGAGGGTGTGGAGAAAAGGGAACCCTCTTGCACTGTTGGTGGGAATGTAAATGTTACCTTAATTTCTCTTTCAGATTTTTCATCATTAGCCACTATGGAGAACAGTATGGAGGTTCCTTAAAAAACTCAAAATAGAATTACCATATGACCCAGCAATCCCACTACTGGGCATATACCCAGAGAAAACTATAATTCAAAAAGACACATGCACCCCAATGTTCATTGCAGCACTATTTACAATAGCCAGGTCATGGAAGCAACCTAAATGCCCATTGACAGATGAATGGATATGTACAATGGAATATTACTCAGCCATAAAAAGGAATGAAATTGGGTCATTTCTTGAGACATGCATGGATCTAGAGACTGTCATATGGAGTGAAGTAAGTCAGAAAGAGAAAAACAAATATCGTATATTAATGCATAAATGTGGAAACTAGAGAAATGGTACAGATGAACCAGTTTGCAGGGCAGAAGTAGAGACACAGATGTGGAGAACAAATATGGACACCAAGGGGGGAAAGTGACGGGTGCAGGTGCTGGTGTGATGAATTTGGAGATTGGGATTCACATATATACACTAATATGTATAGATTGATAGCTAATAAGAACCTGCTTATAAAAAATAAATTTAAAAAATTCAAAAATTCAAAAAAATAAAATAAGACACTTAGGTTGGGCTTGAAAATAAATAAATAAATAAAAGCAATTAACACACATGCATACATGCGTGCGCACATACACACACACACAGTGACAGGAAGATGTCAGAGGTATAAAGGATGCAACTGAAAGAGCTCCTGCTGTTCAAAGTGGGTACAATTTTAGCAAGAAAATAAATGAAGTAGTATCAGATTACAATGCAAAATATAAAATAAACATATGAGTCTGTATTGTTATAAACAAATAGTTGAATGGATACATGAATAAATAAATAAATAAATAAATACTTAAATAGATAAATAAATAAATAGAAGAGAATAGCCAAATGCTGCATGTAGAAGAATTCCAAATAATTTATGTAGACACTCCACTTCAAGGAGATGGAACATAACTGTTCTGTCACTTTTTAAGTGTGCTATGCACATGGTAATTTCTATCTAAAATGTACAGTATGGAAAGGGGTAAAATAGCATAATGGAGAAACCTGACAAATACTCCCTTAGTCAGTTCATCAAGGTTAACATCAACAGAGATAAGTCATGAGACAGTATGTGGACTCAATATGACAGGACAAACATGGTGTTTTACCTCTGTGTCTTTCCCCGAAACACATAACCCGACCCTTAAAAATGTCAGACAAATTGCAAAAGAGGTTTATTCTACAAAATATCTGACCATTAATCCTCAAAATTTTCAAGGTTGTCAAAAACAAGAAATGTCTGAGAAACCGTCACAGTCAAGAGTGGCCTAAGGACAAATGATGACATTTCTTTTGGTATCCTGGATGGACACAAATAGGGCATTAGGTAAAAACTAGTGTGAGTAAATATGAACGTTAGTTAATTTCTAAAAAAAAAAAAAAAAATCAATTTCAACCAACAGTTATGCATTATGTCTTTTATTCATGTTTATTTGTATCATCAGCTGTGAATTAACCTCAGCCACACCGCTTCTGCTGTTTTGGAGTACTAGAAAGGAGATAGTCTGTTCTTACTTTCAAGTGCCTTTCCCTAACACTAGTTGCCATACAGGAAAACCAAGCCCTCTCAACGTGCCAGTTGGAGTGTATCAGTATAACTAGATTTGATGCCCCCATGGAAACCGGAGCTTGCTCCAACCTGTTGACTGGCTTCTATAGCTGTCATGGTGAAAACAAGCTTGTTCCTGACAGATAGCTAGGAATTTGAACTGGGCTTGAACTTGGCTGTAAGCTGGTATATCTCTTACGGAAAGTAGTAGTTGTTTTTCAGAATTTTTAATTTATGAATTTAAACTAGTCCTCCATCCTGTGTCTGAAGCCTCACCTCTACATTATGCAGGGTAATTTCCACAGTGCAATTAATCTCTTTTCCAGGCAGCATTTGTAAGCAAACAATTCATTCTGTGACAGCATGTTGTTTGGAATATTAATAAACATCTTAAAGGTTTAAGTTATATTATCCTACTTAGGAAATTAAAATCAAATCATTCACTCAACACATATTTATTGAGCATATACTATATTCAAAGCACTCCACTAAGCATTAGAATCTTTCAAAGCTAAATCTCCCTGCCTTTCTAGTGTTTCCCATCTAGTTGCAGAGATAAAAGAACTGACATGATGTTTCTAATTCAGGACAGTATATGGTGGGTACTCAGAGAGCATTATAAACTTCCTAAGTAGACCACAACTTTGTGGGCTGTGATTATCAGGAAAGACTTCTTTTAAGACCTCTAGGATGCTGTTAACTAGAACTGGTAGAAGAGGGCACTCCAGGAAGAATGAGTGGAAAAGGCAGGTGGCAAAACAGGGCAAGCATATTAGAGGGTGAAAACTGGAGCTATCTGCTCTGAGTAACGTTATGGAGGGTGTGAGGAGGGAAAGACCTATGACATAGATTGGGTCCTTTGTGTGCAAAGCAAAAAGAGTTTAAACTTTATTTGGTAGGCAATGTGGAGCCATTGGACGGAGCCACTTCAGATCATAAAAGTGCCATCATCAGAGTGGTAGTTAAGAAAAATTAGTCTGGCAGCATGCAGAGGACATGATGGAAAGAGAATTTAGTGGTAGCACACCTAGAGTGTAAAGTGAGAGCCTGAATGAAAGCAGACCCTGGGCTGTGGAATTAGAAAAGAGGGAACTAGTATGGGAGACAGGAGGTAATTAAAAATGATGTTTCAAGCCTGGGTGAAGAAAATTTGGATTGCAGAGGAAAAGAGAACAGGAGTAGAGTTTTTGCAGGAAGGTCCTGAGACTGACACCATGATGATCATCCTTCCCAGCTAATTCTTTCCAATTAACTTCCAGTGGAGGAGCATTAGTTGAATTGCACAATATTCAATATTCTCTACATATTTTTTTCTGTTTCCATGTTGGCAATCAGTGATCATGACCAACTGTGACTTATCTTATTGGACATATCCATTGCCACTAATGTAACTCATTTGCCGGAACCCAGGAGCTAGCACTGGTTCCTCCAACTACTTGTTAGTACATGGGATGTCCAAGAGATACTCCTCTGATTCCACTGTGGATCCGAACTCCACAATACCAAGTCACAATTTCTTGAAGACAGGGAGCGTCCCTTGATTTTTGCCCTACAGATGCTTAGAGGGAAAGCAATGAGATGAAAAGTGAGAAGTGATTTGCTTTTCTGATTCCAACGAACTAGCCAGTGTTTTCGTAGGAAGATGCTCCTCATACAGTCCTCCACCACAACTCCCCATGGGGAACTAATAGCGGTGGGCAATGAGAAGATATCCCCAGGGACCAGGAGGTGTAAACAAAGAGGCCTACAGGAAGCCCAGACACTTCTATAAAGTTTTTATGTTTTAACCTATATTTGTTGAATGTCTAGAATTATGATGGACTTCTGTCCAGTTTCACATCTGTGTTTACTTCGATATAAAAGTGATGTATTCTTTCTCATTATTGGAGTAAAATTTGTGCACTGGAAGATGTGCCATGCTAATCCAATGGCGTTGAGTACTCTCTGCAGATCCCTATGCCACCCAGGGGTACTCATAGCCCTCTATAATAAGTGTAAGGAGGATAATTATTTTTTTCAGAAGCATGCAGCATGGGAAGAAGGTAGTTCTCACATCTACCAAGCTTGTCCTAAAGACAAGTGGGAATTCAAAAGCCAGCTGGACCTATAATTGCTGAACCTCTAAAAGGAAGTGAGGCATGCAGACCCTCCAACATGGTCAGCTTTTCTACCCGTTCTGGCAGAGAGAAATACCATCCAAAGGCCTTTGGAGATTGAAGAGTCAATCTTGAAATAATCAAGCCTAGCTGTTTGAAACAAGGGAGCCAAACTTTCCCTAACTCCATTAACATTTCCCTCCATCCAAGTATGAAAAATGGGCCCATTTATTACTTATCATCTTCTTATTGGATATTTCACCTCCTGCCAACACAGCTAAGCCCAGCCAAGTTGCCTCCATGGTGGGCCCAGAGGCAGATGATCCCAGCAAAGCAGCATCATGACACCCAGGGAACCAGATGGGTGACCTTTCCCTTTCCTGCTCTCCAGACTAGAGAACACAGTCAAACTCTCTGGGTGGCCCAGGATCTTTGCTTCCATAAATTCAAATGTACATTTTCAGACCGATAGTCTGTTTCTCAAAAACATAGATCACACATTCGCCAAACACCATCTTTCACACATTATGCCAGAGTAGCCAGTTTTGCTGTTATCTGAAATCCCTTACATCACGCCCTTACTTTCTTGCTGAACTCCCCTCAAAATAACATGGTGTGAACTTTTTCTGTTGCCTTTCCTCTCCTCCTATGTATTTGAAATATGTTTAATATATTGTCACATCTCATATTTTAAATATCATGAGGATAGGCCAATTCTAGGGTATTTTAAGTGCCCTCATTATGAAACATATGGCCAGAGGGGTGGGGATAGGGAGGTAGAGAAAGAAATATGGCACATGTAATATTTTCCCAAGGGAAGGGGGCAGGGAATATGACCTGCAAGATGTAAGAATCTATGTGCATCACTACTGAAATACCATCTGTTTCCATTCAGATTATCATCTTGAAATTATAACTTTTTTTTCATATGCCATAATGTATAGGATTCAAGGGCCAAAACACATCATAGTGTTTGCAACCAACCGATCCAGTTGCTGCCAAAGCTGTGGCAATTTAAGAAACAGAAGAGAAAAACAAGAGAATGTTATAGTTGTTGTGTTTTCATTTTTACTTCTCTTTAAAATGGAGGCATTGTTATTACAGACACAGTGATAGGGATAGTCATTCAAACATCATTCATTGATTGATTCATTCAGTGTCATTAACAACATCATTCATTGATCATGAATTGATTCATTATTCGTTGATTCATCATTCACTTATTCTTTCATTCATTCAATAGCTAGTTAATGTATCTTGTAATTCACACATGATGTGTGGAAGTGGGACTATGGAGATGAAAGTACCATTGTCTTCAGTTAATAAGAGACTAAAGGAAATGGGAAGACAGTGTGCAGACTTAATATATGAATGCCAAGGCCAACTGTAGAAGTTCACAGAGATGTGACAGGAATACCCACATTTCGGGGAAGAGGTGGTGACATTGCTCAGCGATAGAGAATTCTTCTTAAAGAAGGCTACTTTTAAGCTGATTTAAAAATTAGGTAGGATTTATCCGTGCAAAGGGGATATTGATGTTCTCCAGGCTTCGGGATCAGAATATGCAAATATATAGAAGTGTCCACAAGCCCTGGCTATGAAGAATTCATTCTGGCTGGAGCATAGAGGAGCAGAGACAGAAGGGAGGCAGATAGGGATGGTGTAACTCCTCAAGAGCCCAACTCTATTGAAAACCAACAGATATTTCAGCAACTAACACCTGAATTCCTACTAGGAAGACAGCTGTCTTTCGTGGAAACTGTGTCTTTTTTTTTTTTTTTTTACCTTTTTATTTATTTGTTTATTTATTTAATTTTTTAAACATCTTTACTGTGGAATGCCTTCTTTTTTGTAAACGTCTTTATTGGAGTATAAATTGCTTTACAATGGTGTGTTAGTATCTGCCTTATAACAAAGTGAATAAGTTATACATTTACATATGTCCCCATCTCTCTTCCCTCTTGGGTCTCCCTCCCTCCCGCCCTCCCACACTCCCTACCCCACCCCTCAAGGTGGTCACAAAGCACCAAGCTGATCTCCCTGTGCTATGCGGCTGCTTCCCACTAGCTAGCTATTTTAAGTTTGGTAATATATATATATGTCCATGCCACTCTCTCACTTTGTTCCAGCTTACCCTTCCCCCTCCCCATATCCTCAAGTCCATTCTCTAGTAGGTCTGCTTCTTATACCTGTCTTGCCCCTAGATTCTTCATGACTTTTTTTTTTTTTAGATTCCATATATATGTGTTAGAATACGGTATTTGTTTTTCTATTTCTGACTTACTTCACTCTGTATGACAGACTCTAGGTCCATCCACCTCACTACAAATAACTCAATTTTGTTTCTTTTTATGGCTGAGTACTATTCCATTGTATAAACGTGCCACATCTTCTTTATCCATTCATCTGTTGATGGACACATATGTTGCTTCCATGTCCTGGCTATTGTAAACAGAGCTGCAGTGAACATTGTGGTACATGACTCCTTTTGAATTATGGTTTTCTCAGGGTATATGCCCAGTAGTGGGATTGCTTGGTCGTATGGTAGTTCTGTTTTTATTTTTTAAGGACCTCCATACTGTTCTCCACAGTGGCTGTATCAATTTACATTCCCACCCACAGTGTAAGAGGGTTCCCTTTTCTCCACACTGTCTCCAGCATTAATTGTTTGTAGATTTTTTGATGATGGCCATTCTGACCTGTGTGAGATGCTATCTCATTGTAGTTTTGATTTGCATTTCTCTAATGATTAATGATGTTGAGCATTCTTTCATGTGTTTGTTAGCAATCTGTATATCTTCTTTGGAGAAATGTCTATTTAGGTCTTCTCCCCACTTTTGGATTGGATTCTTTGTTTTTTTGATATTGAGCTGCATGAGCTGCTTGTAAATTTTGGAGATCAGTCCTTTGTCAGTTGCTTCATTTGCAAATATTTTCTCCCATTCTGAGGGTTATTTTTTCCTCTTCGTTATGGTTTCCTTTGCTGTTCAAAAGCTTTTAACTTTCATTAGGTCCCATTTGTTTATTTTTGTTTTTATTTCCATTACTTGAGGAGCTGGGTCAGAAAAGGATCTTGTTGTGATTTACATCATAGAGTGTTCTGCCTATGTGTTCCTCTAACAGTTTGATAGTGTCTGGCCTTACATTTAGGTCTTTAATCCATTTTGAGTTTATTTTTGTGTATGGTGTTAGGGAGTGTTCTAATTTCATTCTTTTACATGTAGCTGTCCAGTTTTCCTAGCACCACATATTGAAGAGGCTGTCTTTTCTCCACTGTATATTCTTGCCTCCTTTATCAAAGATAAGGTGACCATATGTGTGTGAGTTTATCTCTGGGCTTTCCTTCCTGTTCCATCGATCTATATTTCTTTTTTTTTTTGCCAGTACCATACCACCTTGATTACTGTAGCTTTGTAGTATAGTCTGAAGTCCAGGAGCCTGATTCCTCCAGCTCCATTTTTCTTTCTCAAGATTGCTTTGGCTATTTAGGATCTTTTGTGTTTCCATACAAATTGTGAAATTTTTTGTTCTAGTCCTATGAAAAACGCCAGTGGTAGTTTAATAGGGATTGCATTGAATCTGTAAATTGGTTTGGGTAGTATAATCATTTTCACAATGTTGATTCTTCCAATCCAAGAACATGGCATATCTCTCCATCTGTTTGTATCATCTTTCATTTCTTTCATTGGTGTCTTATAATTTTCTGCATACCAGTCTGTTGTCTCCCTAGGTAGTTTTATTCCTAGGTATTTTATTCTTTTTGTTGCACTGGTAAATGGGAGTGTTTCCTTAATTTCTCTTTCAGATTTTTCATCATTAGTGTATAAGAATACAAGAGATGTCTGTGCATTAATTTTGTATCCTGCTACTTTACCATATTCATTGATTAGCTGTAGGAGTTTTCTGGTAGCATCTTTAGGAGTGTCTGTGTATAGTATCATGTCATCTGCAAACAGTGACAGCTTTACTTCTTCTTTTCTGATTTGGATTCCTTTTATTTCTTTTTCTTCTCTGATTGCTGTGGCTCAAACTTCCAAAACTATGTTGAATAAGAGTGGTGAGAGTGGGCAACCTTGTCTTGTTCCTGATCTTAGTGGAAATGGTTTCAGTTTTTCACCATTGAGGACGATGTTGGCTGTGGGTTTGTCATATATGGCCTTTATTATGATGAGGAAAGTTCCATCTATTCCTACTTTCTGGAGGGTTTTTATGATAAATTGGTGTTGAATTTTGTCAAAAGCTTTCTCTGCATCTATTGAGATGATCATATGGTTTTTCTCCTTCAATTTGTTAATATGGTGTATCACATTGATTGATTTGTGTATATTGAAGAATCCTTACATTCCTGGGATAAACCCCACTTGATCATGGTGTATGATCCTTTTAATGTGTTGTTGGATTCTGTTTGCTAATATTTTGTTGAGGATTTTTGCATCTATGTTCATCAGTGATATTGGCCTGTAGTTTTCTTTCTTTGTGACATCTTGTTTGGGTTTGGTATCAGGGTGATGGTGGCCTCGTACAATGAGTTTGGGAGTGTTGCTTCCTCTGCTATATTTTGGAAGAGTTTGAGAAAGATAGGTGTTAGCTATTCTCTAAATGTTTGATAGAATTTGCCTGTGAAGCCATCTGGTCCTGGGCTTTTGTTTGTTGGAAGACTTTTAATCACAGTGTCAATTTCAGTGCTTGTGATTTGTCTGTTCATATTTTCTATTTCTTCCTGGTTCAGTCTCAAAGGTTCTGCTTTTCAAAGAATTTGTCCATTTATTCCAGATTGTCCATTTTATTGGCATATAGTTGCTTGTACTAATCTCTCATAATCCTTTGTATTTCTGCAGTGTCAATTGTTACTTATTTTTCATTTCTAATTCTATTGGTTTGAGTCTTCTCCTGTTTTTTCTTTATGAGTCTGGCTAATGGTTTATCAATTTTGTTTATCTTCTCAAAGAACCAGCTTTTAGTTTTATTGATCTTTGCTATCTTTTCCTTAATTTCTTTTTCATTTATTTCTGATCTGATCTTTATGGGTTCTTTCCTTCTGCTAACTTTGGGGTTATTTGTTCTTCTTTCTCTAATTGCTTTAGGTGTAAGGTTAGTTTGTTTATTTGAGATGTTTCTTGTTTCTTAAGGTAGGATTGTATCGCTATAAACTTCCCTCTTAGAACTGCTTTTGCTGCATCCTGTAGGTTTGGGGTCATCATGTTTTCATTGTCATTTGTTTCTAGGTATTTTTTTATTTCCTCTTTGATTTCTTCAGTGATCTCTTGGTTATTAAGTAGTGTATTGTTTAGCCTCCATGTGTTTGTATTTTTTACAGCTTTCTTCCTGTAATTGATATCTAGCCTCATAGCGTTGTGGTCAGAAAAGATACGTGATACGATTTCAATTTTCTTAAATTTGCCAAGGCTTGATTTGTGACCCAAGATATGATCTAGCCTGGTGAATGTTCCATGAGTACTTTAGTAGAAAATGTATTCTGTTGTTTTTGGATGGAATATCCTATAGATATCAGTTAAGTCCATCTTGTTTAATGTGTCATTTAAAGCTTGTGTTTCCTTATTTATTTTCATTTTGCATGATCTGTCCATTGGTGAAAGTTGGGCGTTAAAGTCCCCTACTATGATTGTGTTACTGTCGATTTCCCCTCTTATGGCTGTTAGTATTTGCCTTATGTTTTCAGGTGCTCCTATGTTGGGTGCATAAATATTTACAATTGTTATATCTTCTTCTTGGATTGATCCCTTGATCATTATGTAGTGTCCTTCTTTGTCTCTTGTAATAGTCTTTGTTTTAAAGTCTATTTTTTCTGATATGAGAGTTGCTACTACAGCTTTCTTTTGATTTCCATTTGCATGGAATATCTTTTTCCATCCCCTCACTTTCAGTCTGTATGTGTCCCTAGGTCTGAAGTGGGTCTCTCGTAGGCAGCATATATATGGGTCTTTTTTTGTATTCATTCAGCCAGTCTATGTCTTTTGATTGGAGCATTTAATCCTTTTACATTTAAGGTAATTATCCATATGTATGTTCCTAATATGATTTTCTTAATTGTTTTGTTTTTGTTTTTGTAGGTCTTTTCATTTGCTTGTGTTTCCTTCCTATAGAAGTTCCTTTAGTATTTGTTGTAAAGCTGGTTTGGTGGTGCTGAATTCTCTTAGCTTTTGCTTTTGTGTAAAGGTTTTAATATCTCCATCAAATCTGAATGAGATCCTTGCTGGGTAGAGTGATCTTGGTTGTACATTTTTCTCCTTCATCACTTTAAATATGTCCTGTATTCCCTTCTGGCTTGCAGAGTTTCTGCTGAAAGATCAGCTGTTAACCTTATGGGGATTCCCTTGTGTGTTATTTGTTGTTTTCCCTTCCTCCTTTTAATATTTTTTCATTGTATTTAATTTTTGATAGTTTGATTAATATGTGTCTTGGCATGTTTCTCCTTGGATTTATCCTGTGTGGGACTCTCTGTGCTTCCTGGACTTGATTAACTCTTTCCTTTCCCATATTAGGGAAGTTTTCAACTATAATCTCTTCAAATTTTTTCTCAGTCCCTTTCTTTTTCTCTCTTCTTCTGGAACCCCTATAATTCAAATGTTGCTGTGTTTAATGTTGTCCCAGAGGTCTCTAAGACTGTCATCAATTCTTTTCATTCGTTTTTCTTTATTCTGCTCTGCAGTACTTATTTCCACTATTTTATCTTCCAGGTCACTTATCCGTTCTTCTGCCTCAGTTATTCTGCTATTGATCCCTGCTAGAGAATTTTTAATTTCATTTATTGTGTTGTTCATCTCTGTTTGTTTGCTCTTTAGTTCTTCTAGGTCCATGTTGAACATTTCTTGTATTTTCTCCATTCTATTTCCAAGATTTTGGATCATCTTTACTCTCATTATTCTGAATTCTTTTTCAGGTAGACTGCCTATTGCCTCTTCATTTGTTAGGTCTGGTGGGTTTTTGCCTTGCTCCTTCATATGCTGTGTGTTTCTCTGTCTTCTCATTTTGATTCACTTACTGTATTTGGGGTCTCCTTTTCACAGGCTGCAGGTTCATATTTTCCGTTGTTTTTGGTATCTGTCCCCAGCGGTAAGATTGATTCACTGGGTTGTGTAGGCTTCCTGGTGGAAGGGACTAGTGCCTGTTTTCTGGTGGATGAGGCTGGATCTTGTCTTTCTGGTGGGCAGGTCCATGTGTGATGGTGTGTTTTGGGGTGTCTGTGGCCTTTTATGATTTTAGGCAGCCTCTCTGCTAATAGATGGTGCTGTGTTCCTGTCTTGTTAGTTGTTTGGCATAGGGTGTCCAGCACTGTAGCTTGCTGGTCGTTGAGTGGAGCTGGGTCTTGGCGTTGAGATGGAGATCTCAGGGAGATTTTCGCCATTTGATATTACGTGGAGTGGGAGGTCTTTTGTGGACCAGTGTCCTGAACTTGGCTCTCCTCAGAGGCACAGCCCTGACACCTGGCTGGAGCACCAAGAGCCTGTCATCCACATGACTCAGAATAAAAGGGAGGAAAAAAAGAAGGAAAGAAAGAAGATAAAATAAAATAAAATAAAGTAAATAAAATAACATAAAGTTATTAAAATAAAAAATATTTATTAAACAAATTTTTAAGTAATAAATAATAAGAATATTTAAAAACAGAAAGAAAGAAAGAAGAGAGCAACCAAACAAAAAAACAAATCCACCAATGATAACAAGTGCTAAAAACTATACTAAAAAAAATTAAAAACCAACAACAACAAAAAAAAATGGACAGACAGACCCCTGGGACAAATGGTAAAATCAAAGCTATTGAAACTGTGTCTTGATTAACACAGTATAGAAACAGATTGCAAGGTCCTGTATGTCAGATGTGGCCAATCTCAGAGACACAGACAAAGCTACTTTAAGTAAGGCATGAAGAATATGTAAATGTATCACCCTGGCAATTGTGTGGAAGGGAAGAGAATAGAGAGGAAGAAGACAGAGGGATCAGGGGATGGAAGAATAGGGGACTTCAAGAACAAAGGGCAATCAGAGAAATTCTAAGTATCAGAAAGAACAGAAAGGACTTTTGGAGGAAAAGCCTGTATAACATGCCATTGTTTTGTTTGCTTTTCCATTGCGAAGTATTTTCTCTTCACATCCCCTACTCTTCCCCAAACTCTCTTTTCAGCTCCTTTACGAAGTCTTCTGCAGTCTTGTATATTTTTATGGTGGGTTCAATCTTCTTTCGGAAAAGGTAGTAAAGGGATGGAGTTACTTTATTGAAACAATATGGAGTACTGAAGATATCACAGAGAAGAAAGCAAACAGGATCCAATATAAACCTTCATGGAATTAAAAAAAAAATCATGATATGGATGGGCTTTGAACTTCCACAAAATGCATAAATGAGGTTTCAAGCCAATCTCACTAGATTTTTAAGTCTGAGGAAGCACCCTGGCTGCTTTTTAAGTTGTGTCAGCAAAGATTTAACTGTGATAATCATAGTTAAGAAGAAATATATGAGGTCCTTTTACTATAGAACTCATAGTCAATTTCGGGAGACAGTTGCATATGTACAAAGGTAATGAACCAGGTAACAATATTCATCCTTAGCAGTGCTACCTGACCATTTTCTCTCTGACACCCTGAGAACTATTTGATAAGTGTTGAGTAAGGTATTGACACTTAGACTTTGGGTAGTAATCATCACAGGTTAAAGAATAGCCACCAACAGATGAACGTTTCTCATATTTCTGGACTACTTTTGACAATTCCCTCTTTCAACCCACATATTTTTTTTTCTCTCTCTCCCACTATACTCCAAGATATAGAAGAGTCTTGTGGATATGTGTCCCTTGGAATCCTCAGTGCTATCCTCTGGTTCCCCAAATGTTGGCCAAAATATAAATCATCTTGTATTTTTAGAATTTTAAGAAAATCTTGGTTGAATTAATAAGTGCATTATGAACTTCTGTGGATTGATAAAGAGCAAATTTTCCAAAGAAATTGCCCAAGATTTGTTTCTCAGTGGTGCATGTATTTTTAGCACATTAAGAAGTCTGAGTAATTTCTAATACTTCTGCATGGAGTGGCTACTAATATTCAAAATTATATAATCAGAGTGTATCACTTATAAAACTGATATTTGATGAACTCACCAGAATTTTTAGTTGGCCAGGACTTGTTTTTAGGCATTTCTCACTTCATTAGTTCATCTATTTCTTACCACACTGCTGAGAGATGGACAGCATCATTCCTCTTTTCTGAGGAGGATGCTGAGGTCTATGGATAATCATCTCTGGGATTTAAACCCAGATCCTTTGATGCCTTCCTAGGGTCCATGCAGCCTCTCAGAATTGAGAGTGAGATGTGAGTCCTGAGACCATTCCCCACTGATTTACCTATGATGTGACCTTAGGCAAGTCATTTCCCTAATTGATACAGTCCTTCCTTACTTTCCCATCTCTGCATCCCACCTCTTGTATATCTAGTACTACTTATCCTCCATTTCAGACAGCCTGGTTTATCAGACCAATCTTTGCCCCATGCAAAAGGAGTTAAATCAGTCTTACTTAATACCCAGCATTCCTTTATGAGTTTACTCAGTTTACTTATTACTTTACGAGTTTACTCAGCCATTCATTTATGCAGACATATTTCTGAGTGCCTGCTATTTGCCAGGCATTGTTCTAGGTGCTGGGAGGTGGAACAGTAGCCCAGACTAGAGTCCTGTGCTTGAGATTCACTCTGGTGCCTGGTAAAGAGTGTCCCCCCAAGTGACAGGCAGTGTAGTAAAATGGGGACAACACATATTTCAGATGTGATTCCTGGGTTCAAATTCTGTTTCTACCACCTAGTATTAGGTGGAATGAAGGACAAGTCACTTTATTTTTTTTTAATGTTATTGGAGTATAGTTGATTTACAATGTTGTGTTACTCTCTGCTATACAATGAAGTGAATCAGTTATACATAGATACACATCACTTTCAGTCTCTGAGTTACCATCTGTTTAAAGGAGATACTTACCCACCAGGAGTATAATAGGCACCAAGGAAAATCCATTGTCAGATTGTCAAGCCAGTGGACAATATAATAGGTGCACAGAAAAGCTGCTAAGTTCCAGTGCCTCCTTTCTTAGGGGCTGTGACACCGCCTCCTTTGTAATCCACTTGTTTCCTTTAAATGCTGACATTTTTATAATCTGTTGTCTGGCTCAATAGACCCCTGCTTTCCTTAGTTTCTCTCTTTTTCCCATATGATTGATTCTCCATTCAGCAATTAGAGAGATGTTTTGAAAACATGAACTTGATCATGCCAACCTTCAACTATTCAACAGTTTCCCATTTTCTTGGAATAACATTGAAATAACTCATCGTGGCCTGTGATTGACTCACCTGCCTGCCTCTCCTCCCTCCTCCCTGACCATGACACCTTTTGTTCACTTTGCTTCTAACCCTCGTCTTTTTGCTAGACCTCAGAACACAAGTTTACTTCTACCTCAGGGTCTTTACATTGTTTTGCCTTCTGCCAGAGATACTATAATATTTTCCCCCAGATTTCTGTCTAACTGGTTCTTAGCAAAAATACCACCTACTCACAGAAACATTCACTCACAATTCAATCAAAAATGCTTCCATTAACAAATGGGACCTAATGAAACTTAAAAGCTTTTGCACAGCAAAGGAAACCATAAACAAGACAAAAAGACAACCCTCAGAATGGGAGAAAATATTTGCGAATGAAGCAACTGACAAAGGATTAATCTCTAAAATTTACAAGCAGCTCATGCAGCTCAATATCAAAAAAACAAACAACACAATCCAAAAATGATCAGAAGACCTAAATAGACATTTCTCCAAAGAAGATATACAGATTGCCAACAAACACATGAAAGGATGCTCAACATCACTAATCATTAGAGAAATGCAAATCAAAACTACAAGTAGGTATCACCTCACACCGGTCAGAATGGTCATCATCAAAAAATCTACAAACAATAAATGCTGGAGAGGGTGTGGAGAAAAGGGAACCCTCTTGCACTGTTGGTAGGAATGTAAATTGATACAGCCACCATGGAGAACAGTGTGGAGGTTCCTTAAAAAACTAAAAATAGAACTACCATACAACCCAGCAATCCCACTACTGGGCATATACCCTGAGAAAACCATACTTCAAAAAGAGTCATGTATGGGGGCTTCCCTGGTGGCGCAGTGGTTGAGAGTCCGCCTGCCGATGCAGGGGACGTGGGTTCATGCCCTGGTCCAGGAAGATCCCACATGCCGCAGAGCGGCTGGGTCCGTGAGCCATGGCCGCTGGGCCTGTGCGTCCGGAGCCTGCGCTCCGCAATGGGAGAGGCCACAACAGTGAGAGGCCTGTGTACCGCAAAAAAAAAAAAAAAAAAAAAAAAAAAAAAGAGTCATGTACCACAATGTTCACTGCAGCTCTATTTACAATAGCCGGGGCATGGAGGTGATCTAAGTGTCCATCAACAGATGAATGGATAAAGAAGATGTGGCACATATATACAATGGAGTATTACTCAGCCATAAAAAGAAACAAAATTGAGTTATTTGTAGTGAAGTGGATGGACCTAGAGTCTGTCATACAGAGTGAAGTAAGTCAGAAATAGAAAAACAAATACCTTTGCTAACACATATAAATGGAATAAAAAAAAATGGTTCTGAAGAACCTAGAGATAGGACAGGAATAAAGACGCAGATATAGAGAATGGACTTGAGGACATGGGGAGGGGGAAGGGTAAGCTGGGACGAAGTGAGAGAGTGGCATGGACATATATACACTACCAAATGTAAAATAGCTAGCTAGTGGGAAGCAGCCGCATAGCACAGGGAGATCAGCTCGGTGCTTTGTGACCACCTAGAGGGGTGGGATAGGCAGTGTGGGAGGGAGGAAGACGCAAGAGGGAGGGGATATGGGGATATATGTATATGTATAGCTGATTCACTTTGTTATAAAGCAAAAACACACCATTGTAAAGCTATTATACTCCAATAAGGATGTTAAAAAAAAATGCTTCCATTCTTAGTCATGACCACATTTTGTACTATCTAAAAGTACTTATCTGTTGATTTATTTATTTTCTGTCCGCCCCTACAAAAATGTAAGCTCTATGGGAATGCCAACAACCAAGATATGTCTGTCTGATCCATCACTATGTCCCCAGCGTGCATAACTGTGCCTAGTACATAGTATGTCCTCAACAAATATTTGTTGAAGGAATGCATAAAGGATGCTTCCCATTTTGAATACCCCAGCTGCTGGGCGAAACTTCACACTGGCTTATCTAAATTGAACTTTAACTCTCTTGAAAGAGACATCATTAGGGTAGTTAGAAAAAATAGGCAGCTATAACTGTCTCCAGAAAACACCCATGAGCAAGTGCACGCTCCTTATTAAAAGTCCCCCTTTGGGCTTTGCTGTTGGTAGTTGTTTCATTAGGACGGATAGGTGGATGGTCTGATCATAGAGGCCATTCCCCCTAGGCAAGTTTCTAAAAAGGCACACAAGATATTGAATTGTGATTAAAGATCTCCATCCACCTTTCTTCTCATCCTCCTCTCCGCCCTCTCTCCTAGGCACTTACGCGAAGGTGCTGCCCTGTCATCCCATCTCTGACAAATCGCTTCCGTCACCTCCCCCTAGGTGCCCTTCATCCCTTTCCAACATAATTACTATCTTACTAATAAGAGGAAGTGGGTAGCGCAAAGTGGGCAGCTCCGTTTGGCTGCCTTACTGAGCACCGGCATGGAGTGAATGGGAACTACGGATAATAGGGCTGCTGCTGCCCTCGGCGCTCCAAGGGAAGCCTGCTAATGGGTTTTCTCTTCAGTGGCTCTTGCTTACAGGCGTGGCACAGGGAACCAGCCGGAGGAAGACAGAGCTATGGCCCCATCTCGGGCCCCAAGCTATGTCCCTCTGGCCATGGTAGCGCTTCCCCAAACACCACAGAAAAGAGACAGATCCTTCTGACCCTGAAAAAGACTCAGCTGCTCCGTGCTGCCTTTCCCCCACCCCAAACCCAAGCCCATTCTTTTCAGACATATTTCCAAGGGAGCGTTGCCCTTCCCAACATCTGTGCCACCCCACAATCCTGACTCTCAGATGAACTTATCAGGCAGCAACGACTGCCTGGCAAATCCTAATTCCAGGCTGGAAGAAGGATGCTGGGGCAGGAAGGCAGCAGAATGCTTAGGGCCCTTTCCTCATCCAGACTGGTGAGCCAGGCATCCAGGCAACTCGCACAGACCACAGGACCTCAAGGAACAGGACATGTTTACTAATTTCTGCGATTTTGTTACATATTAGAACGAACATTCAGCAACAGCACGAGTGCTGAGTGCTTAAAATGCAATACCCAGGCTATTGGTGTAGCCTTAATTTCATTTTAAAACCAGTAGAACTTAGATTGGGGGGCGGGGGAGGTGGAGCAGAGTGAAGAGGGTGTGGCCTTGCTCCCACGTGATATAGAAAGATGCCAGATTAAATCACTGTGGCTGGAAAATCTCCAGTGCCTGGGCACCAACTCGATTTTAATATACCAGAGTGTGCTTTCTTCTTCTTTTTTTTTTCCTTCTATTTTTTCTTCATTTGCACAACTGAGCTCTGAACAGCGTTTTAAGGGGCACATGGCAAGAAGGAGGTGAACTTCTCATCTCATGAATAACTCCTCCCTGTGCACTTTGAAATATTAATCTACACCAGATTATTAATCATCAGGAAGGCAGCCATGGGTACGGGCCACACGGACTTCTTTTATCACACAGATCTCTGGATACTAAAAGAGCAGATGAAAAATGATCAGGGAACGGCCCAAAACCTCTTCACCTTGTCACCATCTCCTTCCTTCCCTGGGACCCCCAGGGGCTGCAGTGACACTCTCCCTGCCTCTATTGTTGAAAATGAAGGAAGAGAACATGGGATGTGAAACACACTCAAGCCTCACTGATTTGGAATGCAGGGGTGAAGGTGAGAGCAGGTGAGTGGAAAGCCCAGGTTCAGAATATTTTTAAAGAAATCTATCCATACGACTTTTAGGGATGACATGTACACACTGCTATATTCAAAATGGATAACCAACAAGGACCTCCTGTATAGCACAGGGAACTGTGCTCAATATTATGTAACAACCTAAATGGGAAAAGAATTTGAAAAAGAATAGATACTTGTACATGTATAACTGAATCACTTTGCTGTACACCTGAAACTAACACAACACTGTTAATCAACTATACTCCAATACAAAATAAAAAGTTAAGAAAAAAACAAACATACAGTTATAACTAATGAAGTGTTGCCAAAAAGGAGGTCTATGAAGGTAGAAGTTTACCATTTATATATTGATGACTGGTGAAAATTTGGCTATAGGAGGGCTTTTGAAAGCACTTCCCTTATATAATTTTTATACATTCTTCTAGTCAATCTGGTTTGGCATGAAGGTGATCTTTGATTCCATTTTTATTTGATTTTTTTGCCATTTTTTAACATCTTTATTGGAGTATTATTGCTTTACAATGGTGTGTTAGTTTCTGCTTTATAACAAAGTGAACCAGCTATACATATATCCCCACATCTCCTCCCTCTTGCGTTGCCATTTGATTTTGTGTGTAAGAACTAGCATTAGTTTAGTGACTGATGTGCCAGGGAACTCTTATTTGTCATTTTCAACTATACTAAATTCTGCAAAGTAGATAATTTTAGGTCTACTTAGCAGATAGAAAACTTAAAGCTCAGAGAGATTAGATCATTTATTTTAGGTCACAAAATTTGTTAAAAATAAGTAAAGTAGGGCTCCCTTGGTGGCGCAGTGGTTGAGAGTCCGCCTGCCAATGCAGGGGACATGGGTTCGTGCCCCGGTCTGGGAAGATCCCACATGCCGCGGAGCGGCTGGGCCCGTGAGCCATGGCCGCTGAGCCTGCGCGTCCGGAGCCTGTGCTCCGCAATGGGAGAGGCCACAACAGTGAGAGGCCCGCGTACCGCAAAAAAAATAATAATAATAAGTAAGGTAGCAGCAACATGGATAGACCTAGAGATGATCATATTAAGTGAAGTAAGTCAGACAGAGAAAGACAAACATCATATGATGTCACTTTTATGTGGGCTAAAAAATAATACAAATGAATCTATAAAACAGAAACTGACTCACAGACATAGAAAACAAACTTATGGTTACCAAAGGGGAAAAGGGTGGGGAGAAGGGATAAATTAGGAATATGGTATTAATAAAAATAAACTAATACACACAAAATAGATAAGAAACAGGGCTTTACTATATAGCACAGGGAACTATATTAAATAACTTGCAATAAACTATAATGGAAAAATAATCTGAAATATATATATATATACCTGAATCACTTTGTTGTACACCTGAAACTAACACAATATTGTAAATCAACTATACTTCAATTAAAAAAAATAAGTGAGTAAGGTAAATCCAACTTCATGTCACCCTGTTTTCCCTCCTTAATAGAATTGCTAAGTTTGTAGATCATGCCTATGCTGATCTAAATGTAATACATATGGGTTTTACTAGGTATTTATTATTATGGACTCAATGTTTGTGTCCCTCCCAAATTCATGTGTAGACATCTAATCTCCAATGTGATGATATTCGGAGGCGGATCCTTTGGGAGCTGATTAGGTCATGAGGGTGAAGTCTTTGTGAATGGGATTAGTGTCCTTACAAAAGAGACCAGAGAGCTAGCTCTCTCTCCTTCTGCCATGAGATAATACAATGAGATGTTGGCAGTCTGCAATCAGGAAGAGGGCTCTCACCAGAAACTGACCATACTGGCACCCTCAAACTTATCCAGAACTGTGAGAAATAAATTTGTGTTGTTTATAAGCCACTTACTCTATGGTATTTTATTATAACAGTCCAAATTAAGATAGCATTTAATGAATTTATACTACTAAACAAATTATCAAACTATTTATACTACTAAAATTTATAGAAAATATGGGCTTAAATATTCATGAAGCTTAGAGTATTTGTTCCTGATTGAGCTTTTTTTTTTTTTTTTTTGCGGTATGTGGGCTTCTCACTGCTGTGGCCTCTCCCGTTGCGGAGCACAGGCTCCGGACACGCAGGCCCAGCAGCCATGGCTCACGACCCCAGCCGCTCCGCGGCATGTGGGATCTTCCCGATCCGGGGCATGAACCCGTGTCCCCTGCATCGGCAGGCAGACTCCCAACCACTGCGCCACCAGGGAAGCCCTGAGCTTTTTGATGGCTTCCCCAGGTGATCACATCTGGATCTTATGTAGTTCCCAACTGTAGGTCCAAATGTACCTTCATTCTCTGGGCCAAGAGATAGATTCAGCCACATCATCTGCTGGTAATTAGCACTGTGCTGCCTTCTAGACTCAGGAGTCGTTGTGCCAGAGATTAGCCCTGAGTGTTGTGTAGACACTACAGCACTCCCCGTGTAGGCTTTATCTATATGTCTTTCTTTGTAATCTTTCTGTTTATTGGAACTAGTCTCCATTAATAAATGGAGTTTTTCAGTAACTTTACTTACTGAAGTAAATCCTTATAATTCTTGCCGGTTTACTGAACTGAATCCTTACAATTCTTGCCAGTTACCATTCCCCAACAAGCTAAAACTGACCCCTATCATAAGTTACCATTGGAGGACCTTTTCTTAAGTAAACAGTTATGTCAGTTTCATGACATAGCTCTGCTTGATTCCAATATTATTGACAATTCCAAGATTTCTTTTTCAGTCACTACTGTCCAGCCTCAGGATGCTTTATGTCCAAGTCTACCTTTACTGACCCAAAGACTGGTGACAAATGGATAGGTTTTACCATAAGACAATGTCATTTTTTTAAGATAAACTTTATTTTTTAAAAACTTTAGATTTGGGCTTCCCTGGTGGCACAGTGGTTGAGAGATGCAGGGGACACGGGTTTGTGCCCCAGTCCGGGAGGATCCCACGTGCCGTGGAGCGGCTGGGCCTGTGAGCCATGGCCGCTGAGCCTGCGCATCCGGAGCCTGTGCTCCGCAATGGGAGAGGCCACAACAGTGAGAGGCCCGCATACCGCAAAAAAAAAAAAAAACAAACCTTTAGATTTATAGAAAAAGTGTGACAATAGTACAGAGAGTTCTCATATACCCACACCCAGTTTCCTCTGTTACAGACACTTTACAGTACTATGGTATGTTTATTACAATTAGTGAATCAATATGGATACATTATTGTAAGTTCATACCTGATTCTCATCTTTTCAGTTTTTACCCACTGTCCTTTTCCTGTTCCAGGATCCCATCCAGCACCCCACACTACATTTTGGGGTCATGCCTCTCTGGCTTCTTGTGGCTGTGGCAGTTTGTCAGGAGAACGTCATTCTTTAATCATGACTTTGGCCTACATCTAATCGACATCTTTGTCCTTAACTTAGATGAGGACACATATGACTAAATCAACCTGTGTGTGACACAAAGCTGGGAAGGAGAGCTAAAAAGGGATCCAAAAAAATGTTCCAAAAGCTTCAGCAATAGACTGAACATAACATGATGAAATTTAACAGGCACAATGTAAATTTAAAAATGAAAACCACCAACTATTGCACATATGAATAATTGGGGGGAATGTATCAATAACACATGTGAAAAAAAGACACGGGTTTTAATTGACTCTAAGCTCTACATGAATCAACTGTGTGATGTAATTGCCAAAATACTAATGCAATCTTGGGGAACAAGGACAGAAATAGAATCAACCTTTCAGAACAAGAGGCAATCATCCCACTCCATTCTGAGCCAATGAGACCACACCTGGAGTGCTGGATTGGATTCTGGGGAGTATTCAGGCAGGGGAGGAACCTGGAGCTATGTTATATGAGGAATGATTAAAGGTATTCATGGCCAGGATGGAAGAAAGCCAAGATGAGTGTATTAAAGTATCCAAAAGACTGTCACATAGAAGGAAAAACAAAATTTTTCTATGGGATTATATACATGGGAGGGGAGTCTGGGATCAATATAAAGGGGACCTTTTTACAATTTAGAGTGTTCTTAAATAGAACTGGCTGCATTAGGAAAAATGAGTTGTCAATCAACAAATTAAGCAGATTCTGGAAAATCACTTGTAGGGCTTTTTTTTTTTTTTTTTTTTTTGCAGTACGCAGACCTCTCACTGTTGTGGCCTCTCCCATTGTGGAGCACAGGCTCTGGACGCGCAGGCTCAGCAGCCATGTCTCACAGGCCCAGCTGCTCCACGGCATGTGGGATCTTCCCGGACCGGGGCACGAACCCGTGTTCCCTGCATTGGCAGGCGGACTGTCAACCACTGCGCCACCAGGGAAGCCCTGTAGGGCTTTTTAAAGTAGATTTATGCCTTCAATAAATCAGGGTTGGACAAGAGGCGTTTTAGCATGGCTGTGTTACATAGTTCATACCACTTACACACTGTTGGACAATCATGGATCATTTGTTATATTTTTCAGTGATTTTTTCTTGTCATCCCAATTAAAATGGAAATTCGCTGAAGCCGGGGACAGTGTCCTTATGAGATTCTTCTTCTACTTTCCTCATTCTTCCTAGTGTAGCACAAAGATGAACCCATGATAATTACATACTGATTGATAGCTGATATTATTAATTTATGGAAATAATATTTCCCCTTTGAAGTATAAAGTTATGTGCTACTTCAGTCCATGTTGTTATTGCCCTGTGTTATTTGAGTTAATATTCTATGATTTTGGCAAACTACTGTTGGTTCATCTCTTTGGAAAGCACTGTGCTTTTACCCCAAAATGTCCAGTTCTGATTAATATGGACATGCTGGGAAATCTCCCTATGTCTTAGTGTTCTCTTTGTGAAACACAGAAATGGGATTTCCAAGGTCCCCTTTAATTCCATCATTCTGTGAATCTAGTCATGTAGACTGCCTTAGGAGTTCTGATTATTTTGTCTTTTTCATGTGTTTCCTTCATCTCTCACTGTTTCTTTAATGACTTTGCTAGTATCAGTACTGAGCCAGGTATGTTAGCATCATATTCTGAACATAGCATCTCGAGAACTCTTAAAGATTAAATATGTAGAGAATTATAAATATTTGAAATACCCCGGGGCTGGTGTATGTACTGTCTTTAAACAGATTTTTTTGATCTAGTATCTTTTATTTGCTTGCTTGTGTGCTGGCTTTTTCCCTTTTGTTGGAGCATCATAACCTTTGCAGACTTTAAGACTGGCAAAAGGCCCTGCAGACAGTCATGGAAACCTAAATCTTTGCCCTCCATACCTGCTTTAGGTTGAGGAAAATGATGGGATACTCACAAGCAATGATACTACAACAGACTACAATACTAAGATTTGCTTTTGCTGATCCTGAACTGTATTAACAATTAACTATTGAGAAGTTCAAGCCCTGATATTACTGTTGCTATTCACGCACTTAGGAAAGACTAATAACCTTGTTGGGAATCCATTTCCAAAGTGATGACCCATACATTCCATATATATTTTTTATGACTTTCTTGAATGTCTATTTTCTAATTCTCAATTTATTAGAATCAAAATTTTTCATTGCAGCTCTGCCACAAACATAAGTGAAAAAGACACACACCATTTATTTACATTTTCCTTCTTTGCTTACTCCCATTCTTATTTCTGTGCTTTCCCTCTCTTTCTTTCCTCCTTCTTCACTATATTTCCTCAAAATTGCTTTAAGCTGGCTTACAAAAAGGTGAAGAGGAAAAGTGAAATTTACATGAAAAGAGAAGTTAAGGCAAAAGAAAAAAATGGGTGAGCCCAGGATAGAGGCAAATACAGAAAACGTGTTGCAAAGTCTACGACTCTTTCTAGAATGTTTCGCTGTGTTTTGTAATAGCAAGGAAAGGGAGGAACTACATATTTCAACCTGTCTACAAGATAAAAACAAACTTATTGAGCAAGAGAAGTATGAGTATCCCTGATGCTGGGACCAGAGAGAAATACAGAGAATACCATGGATTGATGCAGACTTGGTTTTCAACATACTATTTACAAAAAGTACAACAATAACTTTTGTTAGAATGCTTCTTTATTATTTCTCAAAGGAAGCATTGGCCATGATGACAAAATAGCTCTTCATTTAAAGGCATTCTAGTAAGGATTTATGGTGGGAAAAGGAGTGGGGAAGAGGGAGAGCCATGTTTCTTTGGCTGTCCAGCTTAACCTAAGGATGGATTTTCAATAACTACAGGACTGGGTCACCTGAATATTATTCAGACAACTTTCTATAAACTCAGAGACCCAAACTTTCTCATAAGTCCAGCAGAGCTCTTAGTTATTGTTGATGTTCATGGGTTTGAATTTATAATATCTGATAAGGACCAAAATATCACTATTTCCTATATCCAGCAAAATCCAGTCCTAAGCATTAAACAGTCAAGTTTGGATTAAGGTAAAAGTCCTATGTTAAAAATGATTGTGATTAAATACTTTTCTATTGGTATGTTGCATACAGCATTTCTCATATTAAAAAAAAAAAACCCTCATGATACATGTTATGTAGAAACTGAGGCATAGAGAAATGCATTTAAGTAACTTGTCCAAACTCACACAGGAAGTAGAAGGGCCAGAATTCAAAACTATGTCTCTCTGACTGTGAAAATTGGTTGCTTAGTGGTCCCTGCTAAAAATTCACCTAAGCTAATTTCCTGACAAAGGTTTATTACATCTCTGGGCTTTCTTTTTGTAACTGCTATTGTTCATTCCAATATTTGTATGGTTTTGCAAAGGCTTTATGATTCATTTTGGTCATAAGTTGAAGATAAAAAGGACATTTATATTCTCTCTCTCTGTTTATCTACCTCTCTATCTCTTTCTCCTTCTCTCTTTTTCTCTCTCTTCCTCTAATATTACAAAGCCTGTCTACATCGTGGCAGACATAAAACGTACCCTGCTTTTTAAAATCTAGCCTCAAAGGATAGATTTTGTCTCTTATAGGGTCGTTTATTGGTTATCATAGGGCTAAGAGAAGAAATGCTGAATTTGGCTCAAAGCAGAAAAGAGCCAACTTGCAGTCTTCACTTTTCCTTTTATTTGTCCTGTTTTAAATGGCCATCATTTTTATATACTCAGGATGCTCCAAAAGAACTTTCCCTGATGTTAACTATCAGAATGGGCAGGGATGGAGATCAGATAATAACCATATCCATGACACAACAGCACACTTGTCCAGCCCGCCAGGTAGAGTCCAAAATTATTTTTACACCTGTGTAAAAAAGTTGGATGTCATGTCACCATTCTTTCCCTGCCCAACACCTATGCCACTAATCTCTTAAAACTTACTTAAGGGCTCCCCTGGTGGCGCAGTGGTTGAGAGTCTGCCTGCCGATGCAGGGGACACGGGTTCGTGCCCCGGTCCGGGAAGATCGCACATGCCACGCACGGAGCGGCTGGGCCCGTGGGCCATGGCCGCTGAGCCTGCACGTCCGGAGCTTGTGCTCCGCAACGGGAGAGGCCACAACAGTGAGAGGCCCGCGTACCGCAAAAAAAAAAAAAAAAAAAACTTACTTAAAAGTTACTAAAACTATACATTTTATAAAACATCTTCAAAGGTTAATGTTTACAAAGACTATAACAATATACAGTTGATAGGCAAAATATAGACAACAAAAATGTGAAAATAAGAAAATAAAAATCATCTATGATTTCAACTCCATGACATTACTATTTACATATTTGTGAATATATATGTCAGCTTTTTCCATGTGTGTAAATGCACTAAAACATACACAAACATACATATTTGATTTTAAGAAAATTGGAATTTCATTTAATTCATTCCATATAACTGTGCCTTCTTATTATTCAATTTAATTTTATAAGCATATTATATATAAGTTTATAGAAATGTCTAGAGTACTTTTTAAATGGATGTATAATATTCCAACATAGGTTATACTGTAACTTCTTTAGTTATGCCAAATTAGTGCATATTCATATTTTTAATTTTTCACTATGTAAAAAAGTGCTGTAATGATCATTATTGTTTATATATACATAAAATTGTGATGTACATTATATCACTTTTACATCTACAAGAAGCAAGGCCTTGAATTAATAGGTCAAGAGAACACAGAAGGAATTTCCATATAAAAGGGAATAACATATGCCAGGGTCCTGTGGTTGGAAGGAGGATGGCAAAAAAAAAAAATGCAACAAACCCTAAAAACAAACAAACAAACAAAAACCATAATGGCAAGTGTACAGACGAGGTGAGGAAGGATAATAAAGGGAACTGGAAAAAGAAGCATGGGCCAGAATATGCCTTGGTCTTTAAAAAGCAAAAAAAAGAGAAGGCTTTGAAGTTTTATTCTTAAAATAGAGTTGAGAAGTGGGGCATAAAAAAATTTATGCTTTCAAGTTCTCTTTGACTTTCAGTGCAGAGGATGGACTAAAGGCAAGAGTAGAATGCTCATGGATGAAACAGCTAGGAGGCTATTGCCATACTCCAAGTGGAATAATTGTAGCTTGGTGTAGGATGCTAAAAAAAAAAAAAAAAGAGAGAGAGAGAAAAATGGATGGACTCGAGATATTTAGGAGACAAAACTGACAGGATTTTATTGTAGGTGGGATATGGGTGGGAAGAAAGGAACATAAATTTACAAAGATGTCTCCTAGATTTCTGACATGCAAAACAGGTGCTGCCATTCACCAAGACAAGGAATACTGGATGAGAATCATGCTTGGAGGGTGGATATTTTGTGCTCAGTTTTGAAATTCTTGAAACATCTAAGTACACGTGCTTACATATCAGAAATTTTAGGAGCAGTCCAGACTTGAGGGGGTACATTTGACTCTTATTGGCATGTAAATGGTCATGAAAGCATGGACTTGGATAAAATATCTAAGGAGATGGTAGAGAATGGGGAAAGTAGAGAGCCTAGAATAAGCATTAAAGTGCAAATAAGGATGAGGGAAAAGAGGCAAAGTTGAAAGCGAAAGGATAGCCAGAAAACTATCAGGAATGCTAAGAGTATGGGAACAGGAGGTGATGAATTCATGAATGAATCACCTAATTCTATTTGACTCTTAGTGTGTGCTCTTTTGACTTTAATGTGTGAAATCCTCTTAGCATGTTAAAATGACTTTATAACAGCTTGAGGGAAGCTCAGGCACTAACTATTTTTAGGCAGGTAATTGAAGACAGTTTTATTGCTAATTTTAGCTTGTCAGAGGCATTTTTTAAATGGCATAAAACATTCACTCCTGCAGAGACAGGAAGGTGGGTGGGGATTGAGGAGATGGGGTCATTCAGCCCAAAGGTCTCCACAAATGTAGGACACGCGTTCAGGCCAAATGTAAATGAACAATAGAGCCCAACTGCTATTTCACCCTAATTGTACTTTTGGACCTCTGTACTGGGAAAGAGGACACTTCATAAAAGGAGTTATTCTACATGAACTGGACTCCAGGTTATAGAGGACAAATCAAGAAGAAAGGTTTGGTGAAAGCCATTCTGAGATTTAAGGGCCATTGGAAGCCAGTGGAATATTAAGATATTGGCCTGGTCAGTTCAGCTGCTGTAACAAAATACCATAGACTGGGAAGCTTAAAGTACAGAAGTGTATTTCCACTATGGAGGCTGGGAGGTCTAACATCAGGATGCCAGGATTCTGGTGAGAGTCTTCCTCCTGCCTTGCAGATGGTTACCTTCTTGCTGTATACTCACATGACCAAGAGAGGAATCTCTCTTTTATCAGGGATTTAATCCCACCATAAGGGTCCCACACTCATGACCTAATCTAAACCTAATGACCTCCCAAAGACCCTACCTCCAAATGCTATCACAGTGGATTTTAGGATTTCAACATATGAAATTTGGGGGGACACAAACATTTAGCCCATAGCAGATATCATCTGAGAAAGGAAATAAAAAGAGTGCAGGAACCAAGCTTCTTAGAAACCCTAAGAAGCTGAACATTTCCATCAGCCTGTATTTATTAATTTGTTTATTCAATTCGCCATACTGATGAACAAATAAAGCCCCAAGGCCAAAGGACTCTTCCTGTTGGTTTTTGAAAGCAACTGGAAAAGAAGGTGGTAGCTGAAGAGGGGAAAACTGTGTCCCAAAATATTTCCAATCTTGGGACTGAAAAAGACCTAAGGATGCAGTGTGGTGGCCCTCATAAAACAAAAAGTCAACCAGACTGAGTTTAGTGAGCCTAATGGATTCATCCTGGAACACTTAGGTCCTAGGAAGAAGATCGAGGTGGGGGTGAATACTCATCGATGGAATGTTTAAGGAGGTCCTAATGTGTGCCAAGTCTATGAGTTACTCAGCAAAACGTTAACCAACTGATCAGGCTCTTATAAGGAAATATAGATCTACTAGCTACTGTGTTTATTTTAATTTATTGATTCATTCATTCATTTGACCCATTTTTATTGAACACCTGCTATGTCTCAGGCATTGAGAATATAACTCAACAAAAGAAGACCTAGTCCTTATCTTTATGACACAGCTTGGTGACATTTTAATTCTTCATTTGATTCTGTAAGAAATTTCTTTTCACATGATCCCTGGATCTACCTCAATGTTGCAACATGAAACACTTTTCTATATAGTCTCATTTCAGTAACTATCCCGAATCCTGTCCATAAAATATGCCTGAACATCCAGCCAATACAAGGGTCAAGGAAGCCCAGCATGTGTGCATTTTCTTCCCTAATCTCCCCTCATGCTCTCTAAACCCTGCTGATTCCCAAAGACTCCAGTTCTTCATATTCTGTCCCCTGATCCTGAAGTCATATGGGCATCCTGGGGCATATGACTCACTCCCACAATTCCTTGTCTAATCATCTTCTTGTTGAATAAATTAGCATCACATATAGGATATCTAAAATCCAATTACATGTTAGTTACTCTAACCACAGACAAATTTGGTTATTCTCAGTCCACACATTAATTGGAGGCAGAAGACAAATGTTGTTCATTCGTTTTCGAGTGTTTGTTTGAAACAGTTCTTCAGCTTGCTTTCTCTTACTCCATCTCCCCAGGAAGTGGGCTTTCTGTTCACAGACCTACAGGTCTACCTCCAGCTGAACTAGAACCCTCATTCTTATTGCTTCTCTGTACACACGCCTTCCATTTCAAGACATTCCCCATTTCTATGCTGACTAACCCTTATCCTATGAGATGCAACTTAACTTTACTTTTGAATTCTTCAGTTTCTCATCAGAACCCTTAAAATATACAGTGGTACATTTGATATACACAAAACAGCTCTTGTTTCAGATTCAAAGGATGACTTAAAGGATAAATTATGTCCAAATAGAGGTGGCTGAGAAGCATTCGTTATAGTGATTTTTTAAATTCCTGACAAATACCCAGCAAAAATCTTATGAGCCAGGATTTCAGTTCTAAAAATCTACTCCTAAAATACACTGACAAGAATATGAAATAAAGTATGCACAAGGCTATTTATTGCAGCAATTTGATATAACAAATGATGGAAAACTACTTAAATACCCCAATGGCTATTATAGGAACTGGTGAAATAAACTATGAAATCTTCCCAGAATGGAGTATAAGAAGCTAGACAGAAAGGAATAATAATTTATATGTGAGATAGATAGATAGATAGATAGATAGATAGATAGATAGATAGATGATAGATGATAGATAGATGGTAGAGACAGAGAAACTGGTTCATTTTAAGGAATTGGCTCACACAATCACAGAGACTGGCAAACCCAGAATCTGCAGGGATGTCTGAGAGGCTGGAGTCCCAGGAAAAGTTGATAATACAGTCTCGATTCTCAATGAGACTGCAGACAAAATCCATTCCTCTTAGGAGGACTTCAGTCTTCCCTCTTAAGGCCTTCAATTGATTGCATGAGATCCATTCCCATTATGGAGGGGTAATCTTTTTTACTCAAAGTCTAATGATTTAGATGTTAATTGCATCTTTGAAAATACCTTTACAGCAAACATCTAAACTGGTGTTTGACCAAAAACTGTGCACCATGGTCTAGCCAAGTTGACATATGAGATTAGTCATTATGTATATAAAATATTGAGTTAGGAGCTCAGTTTTATATAAATATGGATATAATCTATATTTTAAAAATATATACATTATATATCTATATTTATATTTTATCTATATGTTCATTATCTATCTAGCATTCTATCTACCTATCTACTATCTCTCTACTTATCTATACAGGCATACCTCGCTTTATTGTGCTACACAGATATTGTGTTTTTTCATAAATTGAAGGTTTGTGAGGAACCAGCATTGAGCAAGTCTCTCTTTGCTTTTCCATTATTTTTCATTATTATTATACTTGTTAAGATGATCTGTGATCAATGAACTTTGATGTTACTCATGTAAAAAGATTACGTTGCTGAAGACATATCTGATGTTTAGCATTTGTTAGGAATATAGTATTTTTTAATTAAGGTATGTACATTAATTTTTTAGGCTTAATGCTATTGCACACTTTATGGACTACAGTATACCACAGTACAGTGTAAACATAACTTTTATACAGGGAAACCAAAAAATTTGTAACTCGATTCATAGTAGTATGCTTTTTTTTTTTTTTTTTTTTTTTTTTTTTGCGGTATGCGGGTCTCTCACTGTTGTGGCCTCTCCCGTTGTGGAGCACAGGCTCTGGACACGCAGGCTCAGCAGCCATGGCTCACAGGTCCAGCCGCTCCACAGCATGTGGGATCTTCCCGGACTGGGGCACGAACCCACGTCCCCTGCATCGGCAGGCAGACTCTCAACCACTGCGCCACCAGGGAAGCCCTGTGGTATGCTTTTTATTGTGGTGGTCTAGAACTGAACCTGCAATATATCTCCAAGGTATGCCTGTACATTACTCAACTAAACTTCACTTTTTATTTGGATTCCACTAGTTTTCCCCAATGTCCTTTCCTTTTTTTTTTTTTTTTTGGTTCCAGGAATCCATCTAGAATACCACTTAATATTTTGTTATCTTAATACTTAGCTAAGACAACTTAGCTCTCCTTGTTCTGTGACCATTTCTCAAATTTCCTTTGCTTTCCAGGAAGTAATTTATTATTTTATTTTTTAAACATCTTTTGATTTTGTTAGTTACCTTTACTGTTTCATTGCATTCTGCTTCATTAAATTCTGCTTTTTAACTTTATTACATCCATCCTTTTATGATTTTCCTTGTGTTCACTCTTTTTTAGCTCAGTAGAATTCTTAGCTCATTATTTCTCTTTCTTGTTTTCTAAAATTTGCATTTAAGGTTATACATGTTCTTTATTTTTTAATTGAAGTATAATTGACTTACAATATTATATTAGTTTCAGGTGTACAAGAACGTGATTTGATATTTTTATACATTATAAAATGATTACCATGATCAGTCTGGTTACCATCTGTCACCACACAAAGTTATTACAATATTATTGACTATATTCCATATGCTGTATATTACAACACTTTAAATTATTTATTTTATAACTGGAAGTTTGTACCTTAATCACCTTTACCTATTTCACCCATCCTTCCATACCCCTCTCCTCTGCAACCACCAGTTTGTTCTCTGTACCTATGAGTCTTTTTCTGTTTTGTTCACCCATTTGTTCTGTTTTGTAGATTCCACATATAAGTGAAATCACATGATATTTGTCTTTCTCTAACTTATGTCACTTAGTATAGTACCCTTTAGGCCCATCCATGCTCTTTGGAAATGGCAAGATTACATTGTTTTTTTTAAATGTATATACCACATCTTCTTTACCCATTTATCTATGGATGGCCACTTAGGTTGCTTCCATAACTTGGCTATTGTAAACAATGCTGCAATGAATATTGGAGTACATATATCTCTTCAAACTAGTATATTCATTGTCTTCAGATAAATACCCAGAGGTGGATCATGTGGTAGCTTTATTTTTAATTTTTTGACAAACCTCCATACTGTTTTCCACAGTAGTTATACTAACTTATATTCTCACCAACAGCGCACAAAGGTTCCTTTCTCTCCACATCCTCACCAACACTTGTTATTTCTTGTTTTTGTTTGTTTGGTTTTTTTTTAATGGTAGCCATTCTGACAGGTGTGAAGTGACATCTCATTGTGGTTTTAATTTGCATTTCCCTGATGGTTAATGTTATTGAGCATCTTTTCATGTGCTTGTTGGCCATCTGTATGTCTTCTTTGGAAAAATGTCTATGCCTTCTTTGGAATCATGTCTACTCAGGGACTCTGACCACTTTTTAATCAGATCAATTTTGTGTGTGTGTGTTGATTTATATGAGTTTTTCATATATTTTGGATATTAGCCCTTTTTCAGACACATTATTTACAAATATCTTCCCCCATTCAGTAGGTTGCCTTTTCATTTTCTTGATAGCTTTCTTCATTGTGCAAAAGCTTTTTAGAGTGTTACAGTCCGATTCATTTAGTTTTGCTTTTGTTGCCCTTGCCTGAGGAGATAGATCAAAAAAAAATATTCCTAAGACCAATGTCAGAGAGCTTATGGCTTATGTTTTCTTCTAGGAGATTTATGATATCAGGTTTTACATTTAAGCCTTTAATTCATTTGACTTTATATTTGTGTATGGTGTAAGAAAGTAGTTTAGTTTCATTCTTCTGCATGTAGCTGTCCAGTTTTCCAATGCCTTTTGATGCAATTGTAAATAGGATTGCTTTCTTCATTTATCTTTAAGATAGTTCATTATTAATGTAGAGAAATAAAACACATTTCTGTGTATTAATTTTGTATTCTGCAACTATACTAAATTCATGCATTACTTTTAACAGATTTTGGTGGAGTCTTTAGAGTTTTCTAGGTATAGTACTATGTCATCTGCAAATAGTGACAATCTTACTTCTTCCTTTCCAAGTTGGATGCCTTTTATCTTTTTTTCTTTTCTGATTGCTATGGTTAGGACTTCAAATACTATGTTGAATAAAAGTGACATGAGTGGGTATTCTGGTCTTGTTCCTGATCCTAGAGGAAAAGTTTTCAGCTTTTCACCATTGAGTATAATGTTAGCTGTGGGTTTGTCATGTATGACCTTTATTATGCTGAGGTATGTTACCTCCATACCCACTTAGTTGAGGACTTTTATCATGAACATAATTTTGAATTTTGTCTAATGCTTATTCTGCATCTACTGAGATGGTCATTTAATTTTTAATCCTTCATTTTGTTAAAGTGGCATATCTCATTGATTGATTTGCAGATATTGAATCATCCTTGCATCCGTGGAATAATTCTCACTTGATTGTGGTGTATGATTCTTTCAATATATTGTTATGTATAACATAAACTATATTTACCAGAAAACAAGAAAGCTATCAATGCCTACCTGGGTTATGCCCAAAAGGATCATAAGCACCAATGTGACAAGGATCCCACTAAAAAATAATGAACATTTAGAGCACCAAAAGAACTCATCATCCTTAAGTTCACAGTGACACAAAAATAAATCTCACTAATCACTCTAGGAAACTGTTAAGGCATAAACTCATTCTGAAAACTGGTTTAAAAGAAAGTTAAGAGAGGGTAATTGAACATCTATCCTGCCTTTCCCATACCAATTATGTTTCAAGGCTCTTTAATAGCAGAAGAGTAAAGGGTCTTTATAGAAGAATCCCATGGTTCATAAGCACAGATGGAATGATAGAATACCATCATTTAGCCACTGCTTAATGTAGTAAAGTATCTAAACAGTGATCCATCATGGCTGCTAAAACTAGTAGGTGAAAGGCTAACGAAGAACTTAAAAATGAATGAATTGAATTGATAACTTCTAAACATTAACATAAACAAAGAAACACAAAAGATATTCTGTGACTCTTGTAGTGATAAAGTATAGAGAAGTGTTTATGAAGATAAAAAAAAATCAAACATGATTCTGATCAAATCTCCATGGAAGCTCAACATTTACAGAGGAAAGAAGAACATGCTAAATGACATATGCCCAGGGCTTCCCTGGTGGCGCAGTGGTTGAGAGTCCGCCTGCCAATGCAGGGGATACGGGTTCGTGCCCCGGTCCGGGAAGATCCCACATGCCGCGGAGCAGCTGGGCCCGTGAGCCATGGCCACTGAGCCTGCGCGTCCGGAGCCTGTGCTCTGCAATGGGAGAGACCACAACAGTGAGAGGCCCACGTACCACAAAAAAAAAAAAAAAAAAAAAAAAAAAAAAAAAAAAAAAAAAAAAAAAATGACATATGCCCAGATCTCCAGAATGTGAGAAAGATGACAGAAAAAAAGGACTTGTTTTTTCCCCCAAATAAATGAGTGAGAGAAAGTGAAAGAGGCAAACAGAGAGGACACTCAAGTCATATCAATCAAATCACATATGCAGACATTGTTTAGATAGTGATTTACAAACCAAGTAAGGAAAGTGGTAGGACAATTTTAGACTTGAACTCTACATATTTATAGTTTTAATATAAAGAATTTTTTTGGATAGAATACTGGTATTGTGGTTACTAAGCTTCTTTCTTTCTGGCACTTGAATGCCAAATAGTATTTTTTTTTTCATGTAGCCTCAGAATTACTAAATTTATGAGTTTCTTCCACATAGTATCTCCTTGGGTCCCCATGATCAACTAAAGAGTTATAAAGTACAGGTATTATAAGCCGTTATTTTTCTGGTGGGAAACTGAGACTTCAAAGAAATGTAAATGTTTTATCCCAACAACTTCCAGAAAGTGGACTAATCACATCCTCTACTGATTGGCACCATGTGCTGCTGGTTCCCTATCTGAGCTGCTCACATTTACACATTAGCATAAAAAAAGAAAGAAACAGTCACAGCTTAGGATTCTCTAGGCTTTAAAACTTTTTTTTATCAAATTTGTTTAATTTTATTTAACACATTCAGATAAAGCACACACACACAGACAGAAAGACACATGCACACACACACACACACACACACACACACACACACACAGTGGGAAATAGCCTAAAATCCTTGTGCTCTTTTCAACTTTACCTATGCCCAATATTAAAGGTTCTACTCCCTTGCACATTTCCTGGTCACACTTCAGGATAAAAAAGCAATCCCAAGTAATTTAAGATTTCAATGACCTTGATTTTAATATTAACAAAGTAGCATTCAGTAAGCCACCTAAATGACTATTTCATATTAAGGTACCTGAGATTTTCCATTACAGGGAGTGCAGTGTCCTTATGATTTAATGAACAAGTCAAAGTTGACTGGCCCATCCTGAATTTCACATATATTTTTCTATTGTGCATGGTTCACTTCACATTACCCAATTTTATGCAAAACTAATCTTAAGGGGTGTATAATATTCCAACAAAATTTCTAGATATTTCCTAAATTAGAAAATATTTAGATTAATTATTTTCTGATTTGTATTATGCACAAGCTTTGATCTACATTTATGTGCATAAGACTTATATATATATTATGAGATAATTATTGAGGATTACTTTCCAGAAGTGGAATTAATGAATCAAAGGAGTTTTAAGGCTTTTGATTCATATTGTCAAAATGCTTCCAAAAGTGTCCTACCAAGCCTCTTGCCTGCCAGGAATGCACCTCTCAAAACCCTCTGCAGCAGTGAGAATCTGCATATTTAAAAACCTATGTGGATTTGATGTGCATTTCTTCTGGGCTTTTATCCTGAAATGGATCTGGTCTTAGATTGTGTGTTGGTTAAGAGTAGGTGGAACAAAAAAGCTTTTCCGCTTAAACTTGAAAAAGTTAAGCTCCCAAGAGACCCCCTACATCAACCACCGAAGCTCATTTGGCAGTAAAAACAATAGCATTCAGCCAACAACAAGAAATCTACAACAATAGTTGTTTTAACAAAAAAAAAAAATCCAGCAGCTAATTAGTGTCTTTCCTGTTTGAAAGAAGGCGGTGGGAAGTGGATAGAAGACCTTATAGGAAAGATAAAAAGAGGAAAAGGAAAATAAAAGTTTCCAGTTTGACAATCAAGCTGTCTTCTGCATCCATTTCATCCCAAGACCACCAAGCCAATGTGGAGGCTTTTTCCTCCTTTCCTTTTCATGAGACTGATCACAACCAGCACTGCAGAGTCCATTAAATTAAGAAATGCTGTTGCCTACATGTGTGTATGAGCTGTGAGTAAAGTACTGGAGTAGAGGAGACCTAACTTGAAATGTCCTCATGAATGTCCATGTGGCTGAGCAGGAAGTTAACCTGTCATAGATGTGCTAAAGAAGAAGAGTTGGGTTTTATTTTATTTACTTTTCCCTGGACTCTGTTGAATGACTATCATCTACAAGTTCAGGCTACTTTTTGCTGAGGATTAATGCACTGGGAGAGCTGAGAGAAAACTGAATAGTAGAGCTGTCTTTTTCTTGACCAGTTCACCTTACTTTCCCAAACTCTAAGTCTTTCCCTAATTCTTTCTCCTTTTTATTGTAGTAAAATGAACAGAACATAAAATTCACCATTTTGATCATTTTACAATTCACTGTACAATTCAGTAGAATTTACTACTGTCACAATGCTGTGAAACTGTCACCACTGCCTAGTTGCAAAACATTTTCATCACCCCAAAAGGAAACCTACACCCATTTTAAGCAGTTATTCCCTATTTCCGTCTCTTCCAAATCCCTGGCAACCACTAATGTATAATATTTTCCTCGTGTATGGATTTGCCATTGCTGGACATTTCGTATAAATGGAACCATACAAAAAGAAAAAAAAAGAGTAGGTGGAGGAGACAAGCTCGAGGTGTTTCTTCCCCTTGAGCTGCCTATCCCAGTCCTATTTTGTTCAGTCACTTCCCAGAAATGATTTCATTCAGCACTGCCCCCATTCTGATGTATGAAGTCACTGAGTTTTTCTGCTTTTAATCCCCTTAATTCTTTTGATTTGCTGGGTGGTTGAAAACAGAAGGAATAAATAGCTGACACACAGGAAGCTGTGCATGTTTCAAATGAAGTTTCCTTTTTGTAAAGCTGGGCAATTACAAGCTTGGCTCACTCCATCTCCATTCCAAATGGTTCTGTGCATGGCAGCAGTGGTGTCTGGCTCAACCACTACCTTGACCAGGCTGCTGGTCAGAATTAGGCTTTGTTCTGAGCTGTTTTTTCAGGTTGTGTTTAGAATTTGCTAGTCAGAGAATTGAAACAGTGTGCACATCAAAGACTAGTTTTCTTTAAAGAAACACAGGTTGATTTGCATGTCCTCCTGCCCCTTTCTTATTTTTAAGAAGCTGAAACTTGCTTGGTGCTCATCACAAAAAAAAAAAAAAAAAATTGTAACTATATGAGTGGCTGGATGTTAACTAAACTTACTGTGATAATCATTTTGTAGTGTAGTATGTACACATACTAAATCATTATTTAATGATTTAATATGAGCACACTTTGAACTTATACAATGTTATGCTAATTATATCTCAATAAAACTGGAAAAATAAGTTTAAAAAATATGCTTGGTGCTTTGAAAAAGAGGCATGGGACTTAAAAAACAGTATGGCCTGAAAGAAATATAACATGTGATTTAAGCTCCCATCTCTTTTTATGAGTTTCTTTTTTCCCTTTTTGTAAGAATCTTTGAAGAACTTACTGAAAATTGAAAGCAATGGTACAAGATTCAAAGCCTCCCTATGATTCTATGTCAGTAACCCATATATGTATTTTTTAAACATCTTTATTGGAGTATAATTGCTTTACAATAGTTTGCTAGTTTCTGCTTTATAACAAAGTGAATCAGTTATACATATACATATGTTACCATATCTCTTCCCTCTTGAATCTCCCTCCCTCCCACCCTCCCTATCCCACCCCTCTAGGTGGTCACAAAGCACCGAGCTGATCTCCCTCTGCTATGCGGCTGCTTCCCACTAGCTATCTATTTTACATTTGGTAGTGTATATGTGTCCATGCCACTCTCTCACTTTGTTCCAGCTCACCCTTCCCCCTCCCCATATCCTCAGGTCCATTCTCTAGTAGGTCTGTGTCTTTATTCCCATCTTGCCCCTAGGTTATTCATGACCATTTTTTTTTTTTAGATTCCATATATATGTGTTAGCATATGGTATTTGTTTTTCTCTTTCTGACTTACTTCACTCTGTATGACAGACTCTAGGTCCATCCACCTCACTACAAATAACTCAATTTTGTTCCCTTTTATGGCTGAGTAATATTCTATTGTATATATGTGCCACAGCAGCTCATGCAGCTCAATATTGAAAAAACAAACAACCCAATCCAAAAATGAGCAGAAGACCTAAATAGACATTTCTCTGAAGAGGATATACAGATTGCCAACAACACATGAAAGGATGCTCAACATCACTAATCATTAGAAAAATGCAAATCAAAACTACAGTGAGATATCATCTCACACCGGTCAGAATGGCCATCATCAAAAAAATCTACAAACAGTAAATGCTGGAGAGGGTGTGGAGAAAAGGGAACCCACTTGCACTGTTGGTGGGAATGTAAATTGATACAGCCACTATAGAGAACAGTATGGAGGTTCCTTAAAAAACTAAAAATAGAATTACCATATGACCCAGCAATCCCACTACTGGGCATATATCCTGAGAAAACCATACTTCAAAAAGAGTCATGTACCAAAATGTTCATTGCAGCTCTATTTACAATGGCCAGGACATGGAAGCAACCTAATTGTCCATCAACAGATGAATGGATAAAGTAACCCATACATTTTAGCGCTTGGGTCACCACGTGCATTCTACAGCCATGCATCCATGCATTCACTTGTTCATGCGATAGCCATCTATTTTTCATCATATGCCAGTACCATGCTAAGCACAAGTGATTCAAGACTGAAAACAAGATGATTCTTGTTCCCATGAATGTCAAATTCAAGGAAAAGGCAGATCCATTTCTGATTAACACTAATATAGAAACTTCCAGAAGGACAAACAGCTTTGACTCCTGCCACTTGTGAAAACATAATGAAAAACAAACAAGTAACAGAAAAATTCCAAGCGTATTACAAACCACCATGACCCTCTTAACTACATATTTACAATGTTAATTTTGTGCAATTTATCAAAAATGGCTTTCACGTAAATAAAAATTTGCTGGGGATGCATTTTTTTTTCATTTTCCTTTCTTCTATTTCATTCCCATCAACAGACCATTAAGTTTTCCTGAATCCTCTTTTCTGAAAAAGTATCACAAAAGCATCCAATGCAGGTTCAGTATATTATAGAGTATCCTAAAGCATCTGGACTTGGTGGTCCAGAGATGGGGGTCTATGAGTTTTGACAAGTGAAAGTTATCATACCTCTTTGACTGATTCCGTTCAGCTTTGATCATGTAAACGTCTTGCCCTTATTTTTCTGTGGCAGAAAACTTGGTGTCAATTGTTGGCTTGAAACCAAGCAGCAGTACCATCTCCAACCATGGAGACTTTTCTCTGATAGGTGGACCTAGTCTTGCCAGAATTCTCTGCTAACTAGTGTTTCATTGGTTAATGACCTGACTAATCACAGATTCCCTTGTTTAGGCCTTTTCCATGCCCCCAAGAACTCTAGGAATATCCACAAAAATAAAGGAGGTTTTTTTTTCCCTTTAAAAATTATCCATGGTGTGGTTTAGACAGACCTGACTGAAATCAGGCCCCAACCATTTTTATTCATCATTATATCCTTAAGCGTTAACAGGCTCTGGCACATGGCAGATGTCTAATCAGTATTTTTGGAATAAGTGATAAGAAGAGGCATTAATATATTTTCCTGATTTAGTGCAGAATTTTAAAATGCACCCCCCCTTGCCTTCGTGGAGTCCATCACTTCGTTGGACTTTCCGTGTTGCCACATGGAGCTCACCAGAGAAGACAGCTCTTCCCAGAGTACCAAGATTACTTTGACCATCTCATTCCCATGAATCATGGCACTAAAAAATGTTTGGAATAGTAGTTTCTTTCCTCAGAGCAGCCTTTTGTTTTGGATATCCTTAGTTTTTAATGCCTTTCTTGGTAAAAATAATAATAATAATAATTCTTCCTTTTTCTATTATGAATACAAACCAGACTCTTCATGGAATAAACGTTTCTAGCCACATTGACTCTCTGTCTTTGACAAAACCAAGCTCTTTCTTGACTTTGAGTTCTTTGAGTATGTCCTTCTATTTGGAATATTTCCCTAGTTTTTCTTTTTTTCCCCAAGGTTGACCCCAATCGTTTATGTAGGTATCCACTTAATTGTGGTCTCTTTTGAGAAAGTTATTTCCTGATTGAAGTATCCCTCTCCACTGCATATCCCAATCACTACCTATATCCTGACTCCATTTCTTTTTATTGAAATCACCCATGTAAATTTTTCTCTCCTATTTCCTACTGAATCCCCAGTGTCAAGCACAGTGCCTGACGAATTGGAGAAATTCAATAATTATTTGTCAAATCATTTAACGAATGGATGGATTTAAGAAATACACCAGGTGACCTGAAATATTTCATCTTACCTTTAGATTTCTTGACAACCTGTTGCACCAGGTACTATTTAACTTTTCTCTGTAATGGGCGGCTGCTGGGGCAGTGTCCAGACTTCAGATTTCATGGTCTTTATGTGAAAGGCTTATAGATAGCGATCTACGATCATCAAAAGGAGGTTGCTTATGTATAGGTTGAGAACTTGAGAAAGTACATGAATCGCTGCCCAATTTTACCAAATCTGAGAAGGATGATTGGTGAAAAATTGCCTATATTCAGAAGGCTGCACTGATCAGCAAGATTTACTGACAGCTGTTAGGAGTCTGAAGTAGACATTCCTGCAAACAGTGACAAGATTGATAATGAAGTATTGATCGGGGTGTACACTGCAGGGCAATTCTGTCCATTTCCTTGTGGAAGCCAGAGCATCCTCAGTCTATAAGGAGGGTCTGGATTGGCATCTGCAGCCCCAGCATTTCTCTTCTCAGAGACTAATTGTGATGCTTATTTAGAACTGTCTGGAAAGTGTAACTATTTCTAATTTTCTCTAGACCCTTAGGGTCTCCTTTCTCTCTTTCTCTCATTCTCTCTCCTCAAATATGGCTTTAAAAATGAGCCCGTGTGGCTTGGGAAAGACTTGTGCAAAGGAAACTTTGAAATCAATCCATCAGGCTAGGCTTGTAGCAGCAGCTATATGGCTCAGGGATGACTGCCAGGTGGCTCAGCCATCACTGACATCAGAGAGCACTTCGTCTGCTTTCTCTCCCACTCATGCCCACCTGAACCCCGGACAGATGGAGCACTTTTGCACAATGTCAGATGGTATTACCTTTTGGCTGGAGTGCTAATCAGAGAGCCCTGGTGCTGCAAATTTCCTTTTACCTCTCCACTGAACAGATAATTCACAGGCATCAGAACTATGGGCTATCCCCAACCATCTCCTGAACTTCCTCACACTTCTTCTGTTGACACCTGAGCCATGTGTCATCTGAGGATACAGGGAGATGCATTCCTTCCCAGAACCCAGTATGATCTTGTGTTAACCAAAATAATAAAAATAAAATTGTGCTAACTAATCTTACTGTGGTAATTATTTCACAATATATATGTGTATCAAATCATCACATTATGCACCTTAAACTTATACAATGTTACATGTTAACTATATCTCAACAAAGCTGGAAAAATAAATAAATTAATTAATTATAGAACTCCTACAAGGCCTAAGAAAATGACAAATTGGCCAATTAACAAATGAACAAAATAATTTAATAGATAATTATCAAAAGAAGATACTAAATGGGCAATAAGCATATGTAAAGAAGGTCAAACCATTAGATATTAAGGGAATGAAAATCAAAACTACACTGAAGAATGAAAATACTATTGCAGAGGATGTGGAACAACTGGAATTATACATTGTGAACTGGTTAAAATACTTTGGAAAATGAGTAGTCTATACCTATTAAAATCAAACAGTTGCTTAACCTATGACCCATTAATTTTACTCCTAGGTATGTTCCCAAGGAAAAAATGAGGGCATAAGTCTACCAAAGGACATGTTCAAGAAGGTACATGGCAACTTATTTATTATAGACCAAATCTGGAAACAACCCAAATGTCCATCAACAGGAAGATGGGAAAATAAATTGTGTTTTAATCTCTCAGTGGAATGTTACCTACTCAGCAATAGAAAGAGGCAAACTCTTGATCCATGGAATAGCATGGATAAATCTCACAGACATTATGATGAAAGAAAAAAGACAGACACAGCAGAGTATATATTGTTTGACTCCATTAATGTGACATTTAAGAATAGGCAAAACAATCTAGGGTGATAGAAATCATAATATGGGTTATCACTTGGCAGAAGGCAGTTATTGACTGTGAAGCAACACAGGTAGGACTCTTAGGTGCTGGAGATGATTTTATTTTGAACTAGGCTGAGATTGCATTGATATGTACATATTCATTGAGCTGTACACTTAAATCTGTGCAGTTGGTGTATTATACCTCAATGAAAATAATAACTAAATGCAAAAAGATAATATTTTGGATTAGGTCAAACATGTTATGATCTCAATTGGTCCTTAGGGTATTCTTTATTATGTTCCAAAGCCACCAATCAGAACAGCTTAGGCAGAAGCATCAGTCTGCCCTTTTGCTTGGGATAGCATAAATCAAATGAGTATATACCCTGCTAAAAACAATGACCAACGTAAAGAAGGATTTCTGTATTATTTCCCCTGAAAATGAGAGGACTGAACATATTCATTCAGTAGCAAGGCAGGCTTCAATCAATTACCATCAAAATACTGTATGATTGGGCTTCCCTGGTGGCACAGTGGTTGAGAATCTGCCTGCTAATGCAGGGGACACGGGTTCGAGCCCTGGTCTGGGAAGATCCCACATGCCGCGGAGCAACTGGACCCGTGAGCCACAACTACTGAGCCTGCGCGTCTGGAGCTTGTGCTCCGCAACAAGAGAGGCCACGACAGTGAGAGGCCCGTGCACCGCGATGAAGAGTGGCCCCCGCTTGCCACAACTGGAGAAAGCCCTTGCACAGAAACAAAGACCCAACACAGCCAAAAATAAAAATAAATAAATTAAAAGAAGGTTCAACATTTAAAGAAAAAAAAAATACTGTATGATTTCAGGTCTTTTACAAGAAGCTGACTTCAACTGGTCAAAGATGGTCTCTGTAGATTCGCAGTTATGACATGAAGTGCTACCACTTAGGGATGTTATAGAAGGCCGATTTTAATATTTCATGCAAGACTTAAATACCAAAAAATAAACTTTTGTGAAATTTGGCATTAGCACGGTTTTGGAGTGAGGAGACCTGTAGTCTAAACTTCATTTTGATATTAAAACCAACTACATAATCTTCAAAGAGTTATACCTTCTTTGAGCAATTTTGCTCTCCTGCAAAATGCAGAAATATTTTTCTTTTTCCTAAACAGCAGAATTATTTATCCAAATTATTTTTTAATATAAAAGTATAAATTAAGATCTGTTCGTGTTGATGGTGAGGTGGCATTATGGCCGAAGCTCTGTCCTTCTGGTCTCCCATTTTTGTCCTCTGTGGTTCCCTGAGAGCCAAGGAAAACAGTTGGAAAAGCACTGGGAGTATATAATATCTAGCTCTGGCATTGGAAGATGAAAGGGAAATCTCAAAGGCATTGCTAAGATATGCTCACTTATCACTTTGAATTTTAGTCAGTGATTCTGTTTTAGCCACTGTGCTCAGAAGAGGCAATATTATTCCTTTTCATGTTCATAGAGATCCCTGGTTACAGCATGCCTTCTACCTTAAGCCTCACAGGAGACACTGCACAGGAAGAGGAAGCGTATAATGGAAGATGAAATTGGTCTTAGAGGTTTTCCATTTTCCTACCCTTCTACTTCCTTCCACTCTCCTCTAGAACTTTCTCTACCACCCTCTCATAATGCCCTTGGCCCTTCAGTCACAGCCCTCTGGAGCAACGTATATTCCCTCTCAAAGATCTAATTCATTTTGGGCTATAAAATCTTGCTAACAATGTTAACTCTGATACCAGGAATAAGGAAAAAAAAAAAGAATGATAGAATGGAAGGAATTATAGAAGCAGTCATCCTCGATTTTGGCTTTGCTGTGTGGTCTTGGCAAAGACAATATATTTCTCTGAGCCACTTACATCATTTGCCAAATGACAATAATAAACTCCTTGTAGAATGCTATATGGAGTAAAGTAAGTCTCTATGAAGTGCTTAATATACCTGGCACATAGACTTTATTACAAAAAGTTTTATATTAAAGAGAATATCAGACCATCTGAGTCATGGTTTTCTGACACATGGCAGAATAATTTGATGGGGACTGGAAGTTTGCCAGTAGACCCCTTAATCTTAAGGACACCTCAGTCTTTGGTGTTGCTAGGGGAACATGACTTATAAATGCCAGACTCTCATCAGGCAACTTTACCTAAAACTCCAATGAAAAACATGACGGTGGACATGAACTTCAAGGGCATGATCAACTACTGTGATTCGGGTCGATCGTTTAATTTTGCCTCAGTTCAAGTATTCTGGGAGCATGGAAGTGTAGACCACTCTCACCTGCAGAATTATTCTTCAGGGATTCTCAAAATCCATTACCAATTCCTACTCCTTAGGACCTAGTAAGGGAGAAGTCATTCAATGCAGATTTTATTTCCTTGAGCTCATCCTTTCGCTGTCATTTAGATGGACTAAAGGAAGCAGCACAAACTCATGAGTAGACATGACAGGTAACTGGATTCAGACAATTGCAAGCTCTGCAAGGAGAACTTGGACAAAGTAAACAATTTCTCTTAGCCTCAGATTCCACATAAGTTAAGTGGAGATAATAATGTTTCATATCTAATCTTAAAGATTAAATAATAATTGGCACATGGTAATGGTTCACCAAATGTCAGTACTTAATTTTCAAAGACAAAGAACTGGCCTAAAATCTGGATATCTGGGATATACTCTTGCTTTTTTCATACATTGGGTAAGGTTACTTACCCTTTTTCACTTTGGTTTCTTTGCCTATTAAACAGAAAGTGGGGTAGGTTGGATTAAATGACCTCAAATATCCTCTTTTAACTCTAAGATTTTGAGCTCATCAAAACCAAGGATGCTTCCATGTTTTAGAAAAACAATTCTTCAAGGTCTCTGCTCTACCTAGAATCTTCTCATTTTAGATAGGCATCTGAATATGACCTTAGGGAACAAAAGACATGTATGCCAGATGTAATGAATGCCTCAGTAAATCAATTCAGTACTCAACAAATATATCCTTGTCATCTAACATACAACTGGGTATCTAAGTCACTTACCTAGCAAGTCATTATGCTTGATAAAGTCGGGGATGTAAAGATTGTTTCGAGAGGAAAAATGGGTCTACAACTGGAAAATTGCAAGCAAATAATCTTGAAATGTAAGATAGTGAAGTAGTCATATGGGGAAGTCAAAGACTCAAAGATCAAAAAAAAAAGAGCATCTAGTGCTACTGATAAAAAAGGCTGTAGATATGTCGAAGACAAAGTGGGTAATCTTTAAGAACTCAGGGACAATAAGGGCTATGTCAAAAGACATATAGGTGACAGGGAAGAACACTAGTATCAGTAAGAACCTACTGCCTAGCAGGCATTTTCACATTCTTGATTTCAGAACAATCCAGTTTTAGTAGGAGGAATCTGTGGATCAATAAGACGATGTGACTTGCCTGCAGGAATGCAGCTAGTAAGTGGTTGAGCTAGAATTTTAACTCAGGCCTGTCTACCTATAAAACCCATGAATTGTCATTCATATTGTATTCATACTTTAAGTACTCCTTCCTTCCTTCATTCGACAGCGCCAGGCAATAGGATTAGCGTGGTAAATGAGGCAGGCACTAACCCAGAGCTCCCAGAGCTTACTGTCTGGTAGAAAAGAGAGCTAAAACTAACTAACTAAATAAAAATCATTCTGGTAAATTGTAATTTAATAAGTTTATAAATTATCATGTATAACAATAAAAACGTGTATAGAGAATTATGGTAAATTCTATAAAGGAAACAAGCAGGCTGTTGCGATAAAGCATGAAAGGTGTTGTGAACAGAACTTACTTTAGAAAGAGGCACCATATGCAGGGATCCCACTCATGGGCATACATCCAGAGAAAACTCTACTTTGCAAAGATATATGCACCCCAATGTTCACTGCAGCACTATTTACAATAGCCAAGACATGGAAGCAACCTAAGTGTCCTTCAACAGATGAATGGATAAAGAAGATGTGGTATATATATATATATATACACATACATACACAATGGAATATTACTCAGCCATAAAAAAGAATGAAATAATGCCATTTGCAGCAACATGGATGGACCTAGAGATTATCATACTAAGCGAAGTAAGCCAGACAAAGACAAATATCATATGATATCACTTATATGTGGAATCTAAAAAAAAAAGATACAAATGGACTTATTTAAAAACAGAAATAGACTCACAAACATAAAAAACAAACTTATGGTTACCAAAGGGGAAGTGGGGGGAGGGATAAATTAAGAATTTGGGATTAACAGATACACACGACTATGTATAAAATAGAGAAACAACAAGGGCCTACTATATAGCACAGGGGACTATATTCAATATCTTGTAATAACCTATAAGGGAAAAGAATCTGAAAAAGAATAGATATATATATATATACACACACATATATATATATACCTGAATCACTTAGCTGTATACCTGAAACTAACACAACATTGTAAATCAACTATACCTCAATAAAAAATAAGAAAGGGGTATCATACGTGTCCTTTTGGTGGAGGTGAGATCAAAGTGGAAAGCTGAAGGATGAAGAAAAACCAGCCATACAAAGAACAGGGATAAGAACATGAACACCATGCTTTTTTGCTACAAAACAAGCAAGGTAAGATCAGCTGCATCAAAATTCTACAATGCATTATGATGCAGGTAGCTTGAGGGCATTTAAAAAAGAGATTATATAAAACTGCACTGGTGTCTGGATAGTGGAGTTATGCTAAATCAGTTCCTTTCTTTTTTTTTTTCTTTTGTTCTTGCCTTCATTCATTCATTCTTATTTTTTTAGGTTTTTTTTTTTTCTTTTTTTTTTTTGTGGTAAGCGGGCCTCACTGTTGTGGCCTCTCCCATTGCGGAGCACAGGCTCCGGACGCACAGGCTCAGCGGCCATGGCTCACAGGCCCAGCATCTCTGCGGCATGTGGGATCTTCCCGGACCGGGGCACGAACCGGTGTCCCCTTCATTGGCAGGCAGACTCTCAACCACTGCGCCACCAGGGAAGCCCCATTCTTATTTTTATTCACTTTTTTCTTTTCAAGATTTTTTTTTAAATTTCAGTTTAGTTACTTAGTTGAAAAAAATTTTTAAATGCTAAATCTTTTATCTTATCTTCATGAATATGTTGGACATAATCCCCCATGACCTACCAGCAAAAAATAAGGTTGAATTGAGACTAAGATGTCATAATATTTAAGTGGAAATTTAAGTGGTTAAGTATCCATGCTAAAATATGTTGATGGCTCTGGAATCCACTGCAGAGCTGTGGGACTCAAACTTCAGTCCCATTTTGTTGAACATTTTCATCCAAACATTGCACAGAATCACATAAAATGTGTTTAACAAATCACGGTTGGATGGATAGATTACAGTGGTGACAGAAACAAAATTCAAATGCCTTAAGTTATTATACTCTGTGTAAACCAAAATAATAAGAATAAAATTGAAAATATGAGAATTCCTATATGTACATTAAAATGATCAATATTACAAATGCAGATGTAGAGAGATTGAGGGCAGTTCCTGTGAGTTCTGGGAGTTGACGTTGTCAGAAGCTTAAACAAGCCAACTGTGCCAGAAGACTCCTAAATGAAACCTTGACTGGTGACACTTCTGTAATCTGCCCTGGTCAGAGCCCACTGTGCTCAGTTCTGAGCCCCTCCCTTGAAGAGCAATGTGGAAAAAGTAGAACTGGTCCAGAGGAGAGTTGCTTTGGCCCCAGCCATTCAATTAGATTAATGCCGTTTCTGCTTTGTTCATGTATACCTCTGTTCCTTTTCACTGTAATGTTCTGCCTCCTGAATTTTGTATGTTGGATTCCTTTTGGAATCTAGGTTTAAAAGTAAATGCAACTTCTTCAGAGAACTTCTACTATCAAAAACTAGCCACCGAGCTCCCTGCACTCTTACTCACCCAGTCATCCTTTATCACGTTACCCTATTTTATTTCCTTCATTTACATTTACCTCTGGGAAATTATCTTTTTATTTGTTTAGGTGTGTGAAATTGAAGACTCTCTAATTTCCACTAGAAATGGAAGGATGAGGGCAGGGCTTTGGTTCTCTTGCCTTTTCCTAGGCTACCACATGGAAGGGCTCAAAATAAATTTGTTTGAAAATGAATCATGTCAAGAAACTGCTAAATTTAAACTGGACTAAAGGACTATGGCAGAGTTGCCTGCAAATATATGAAGCACCATCAAGGGAAATAAAGAGACCTGTGGTGTAGAACTTACACCAGAGACACAGTAGGAGCAGTAAGTAGAGTGTAAGGAGTCTCTTTTGGTTCAAAATGAGGAGGAGCGTCCTGCTAATTTGACTGATCTGAACAACAGTATAAGCAGCATGAAGTCGTAAGAGTCACATCATATATAAAAAACCAGAAACTGCCTAGTTGTGCATTGAAGAAATTGCACCACACGGCCTTGGATAAGTCAGAGGCTGAACTAACTGATGTCTAAAGCTATCTTTAGTTGGAAGCGTTTCTACATCTGCAACACCAGTAAAGATCCAGAGACACTTTTGGATCATTGAACCAAGGAGGAACTCCAGCTGTGGAAAAGAGCTTAGAGCAAAGCTTAGAACAGAGCAGAGCTCAATCTCTTATGAGATTTATTTTTATTGTTCTCTTATGTTACCAGGTTCACACGCATAGAGGAGAAAAACAAAACAAAACAAAACAGGTTGGGGAGGGGCGTCTCATTTACGAGACCAAGATTCCAACATTTCGTTGAGCAAAGAGCCTCATTATTAATTAATAAGACAATTTCCCTAAGACACATTACATACCAGGTTGGCTGTGTTAATGAGGATGTTTTGCATCTAATTTAATGCACCGCAATGAGCATTTTTAATCACAAAAAGGACAAACCTTCTCTATCTAATCAAAGCTCTTGTTAGTGGCAAACTTCTGGTAAATAATTCCTCATTCCTAAATGGAAGACACATACACCACAAAAGTCTCTCCCTGGGGAAGTTAAGACTTTCAAGCGTGCATTTAACATGACACACTTCCTCAGAAAATGCTCTGAGGACTCTATATTTCCATCTTCCACTGACTTCCAACGCTGGCCTAACAGTGCGCATCAATCGGAGTCATCAACCTGGACTGGCCCCAGCTGGTTACTATATTGTTTGCATAGAAACCTGGGTTTTGGGTGCTTCCAAAGCACCCTCTATTGAATATTTCTCCAAGTAACACTCTATACCCATCCCTCCCACTCAGCATTAAAATCAGTTAATCATCATTCTCACCTGAGAATTTCAAAACATCAGGGTCTACCCCAAGGCATTAATTTTCATCCTCCTCCATCCCAGTGAATTGACAAATCATTTGTATCTGATGTCAATCTCTCAGCTAGTATCAGAGACATACAGCCCATGAGGCTCCAAAAACTCAACCATCTGTTCTACCCACTATAAGCCCATCAGTAATGACATGCTCAGAAATGTGAGGTGCAAAATCAGTAAATTAGAAAGCTAATTAGACTTCCTCTGCTCCTCCCTCCCATTCACCTTCTTTTGGCACACATAGGTAGACTTCCCCTAAAACATTTCTACTTGAGCACAAGAAGTAGAAATTATGAAAATATTATAAGAAGCATACTTATCATTTCCTGTGAGCACAGCAGATGACCACTTTACATGGTAGAGAAGAGGGACAGTGTATCATGTAGGGGGTGGGCTATAGAGTCCTACAGACCGAGGTTCAAATTCCAGCTCTGCTGCTTACCTGCTGTGAGAATTTGGACAAATTACTTAGTTTCATGAAGCATCAAAGTCCTCACCTACGAAAACAGGATAATAATGGGCCTGCCTGGGGCATTGGTTGAGAATAGTACAGGAGTTAGTGAATAGCAAGCATTGAGTAAAGTGCCTGGTACATAGTAATTAACCAGTCATTACTGGCTATTATTATTATTTTTATAACAAATTATTAGTAATGTTAGCAGCAGGGCAGAGAGAGAGGCTGGTGTCTATTTCTAGTGTTGCATGTTGGGGTTGCTATAAATCCAGAGACTCTGTGACAGTATCTGTGCCCTCCTTTTCATTGTATTGTCACCAGTATAGCTATTTTTTTTTTATTGTCTCACCTGGACCACGCCCTTTTAACGTGGCTTCCACCTTCAATCTCTTCCAATTTACCATCCAACTCCTTTTCAACACTACAACTACTTCCTTAAAGACATCTGTGATTATTTATTTAACACTTGCATCTATGATAGTTTCTAAGGTCTTATCAAATAACACTGGATGCCCTTAGTATAACATTTGGGGTCCTCTAAAGTCTAGACCCAAACTACTACTAGCTTCACAACTTCCATCAAAAGTTTAAAGAAGCAATATCAAGATGCAGCCTAGTTGGCGGCAAAGATAAGAAGCCATGGAGAGAAGGAAGGATATTCCTCTTGGGGCTGAAAAGGTGATAGTTTTGCTCTCCCCTTCTCTCCTCCATAGGATGCGACAATGACTAATGAAGAAAGCAGTACTTCCATCATCAATAAAAACTTCATTTCACTTTTATTTCATTTTTAAAAAGAGATTCCTAACACTGTTACCAATTTATGTCTTAAATGTTTCACATGACAAATACTATGACATTCAAAAACAGACTATATCCAGAATATATTAGCAGCATCCTTTTTATTTTTTAAAATTTTTTAATGGTAGTGTCATTGCCTTTATTGTAGTTATTTTATTTATTATTTTTTTTATTTTATTTTTTTCGGTATGTGGGCCTCTCACTATTGTGGCCTCCCCCGTCACGGAGCACAGGCTCCAGACGGCCGGACGCGCAGGCTCAATGGCCATGGCTCATGGGCCCAGCCACTCCCCGGCACGTGGGATCCTCCTGGACCGGGGCACGAACCTGCGTCCCCTGCATCGGCAGGTGGACTCCCAACCACTGCGCCACCAGGGAAGCCCCTGTAGTTATTTTTTAATAGGAGTTTCTAAGTTAAAATGTTTTCTTAATTATTTTTTTATTGGAGTATAGTTGACTTACAACGTTGTAGTAGTTTCTGCTGTACAGCAAAGTGAGCCAGTTATACATATACACATATACACTCTTTTTTAGATTCTATTCCCATGTAGGTCATTACAGAGTATTGAACAGAGTTCCCTGTGCGATATGGTAGGTTCTTATTAGTTATCTATTTTACATATAGTAGTGTGTATATGTCAATCCCAATCTCCCAATTTATCCCTCCCTGCCCAGCAGCATCCTTTTTAGAAAAGCTTTGAAATTTGCTAAATATGACATGGTTTACCTTCTTCCTCAATGCTGAGATCTTTTTCCCCCACCTACCTACTATGTCACAAGGCCACTCCTTTCTTGGTGATCACAGACAATACTTGGAAGTGACTATATGTTACTTTCATGTATTTTAAAAGATGACCTGTGATAATGATGTCTTAAGTATTGGGCAGGGGTGGTCCTCAGTGTTGGGGTGAACCCTGGTGTTGGGCCAGCAAGCACTCCCCTCCTTACTTCCTGCAATGCAGTTCTAGTAAACAGCAAAGCCTTGCCTGAATCTGGAGTCTCAGAAGATAAGGGACTAGAAAGCTACAAGGAGACAGTGATGCTTCAGTTGGTATTCTCTCCAATCGACCATGAGGCCTGAGGCCTTCAATTTAATCCAGTGTGTGTCTGTTGAGAACTTCCCATGTACTCAACATTATACAAAGCTCAACTGCACTGGACAGGGCTTCACGATAATGTCATTTTTTTCAGGCTCATTAGAACCTTCAACACCACACTAGTTGTGAGTGAGAACAAGCAGCTATTGTCTATCACTAAAGTGATCTATATGAGGAAGCATGGTATTTTCTAAAATCAAACAGCTTGTCCCCCACCCCCATGAAATTATTTCAATTATACCCTGAGGACCCACTCCTTCTCTCTTCTCCAAATAGGCAGTGGATAGTGACTCACTGTGAAAACATTGACAAATACTCTATAAACAGCTTTAGATAAGAAGATTCAGACCTCCATTTACAGAGACTGATAAATGACAGAGGCCAGAAAAGAAGTGTAGAGGCCAAGGAACAGGAGAGACGAGTGTAAGGATAAGATAGACATCCATCTTTAAGAGAAAAGATCACAAGGACCAGGAAGCTGCTTCACTGCAGACGAGTCCTCCGATTGTCCCCCAGGGGAGCACACTGACCAACAGCCATAAGCCAGTTACTCAAAAAATGTCCACTTTAAAATGATGCTCATCTGTGCCTCCAGCTGTTAACCCCAACCAACTCTTCTTCCATGAATAACCAAAAATATGATGGTCTGGACAAATGTAAATCCCCACCCATCCATACAGAAAAACAAGGTGGGTTTTGAATATTTCATTTGTAGGTGGTAACACTAATGAAAAGCCCACATCTTACCTCAAAACCAGGTGGGACTAGACACAATCAGCCTAAAATTTTCTGCTGCAAAGAGGTGGAAGGAACATATCACCAAGTTACAGATAGATTAGTTCCATGTCATAGTTATTTACCATCATGGTGTAGATAACAGTCAACATCATAGGAAAATATTAATTCAAATGAGCCAATCCTCTCAGTACCCAGGGCTGAAAGAGCTTAGGTGTCATGTTAAAGAAGGAAATTCCACTTCCTGTCTGTCTCTCAGCTCCAGGTATGCAAGTCTTCTTGAGGCATGGTGCATTGGTGCTCCTTCCCCTGCTCCCCAGGCTATGAAAAAAAAAAAAACAAAAAAAACAAAAAAACCTCTCTGGGACTTTTTTGGAAAAGAACTAAAAATCAGATCCAATCTGATCCATCAGAATTGGATTTACACCTAAGCTGAAGGTAAGATTGAAAGTCACCTTGGACGCTATGGCAAGGGGGCGGGGCCCTCTGTGTGAAGATTCATGAGGAGATAGAAGAGGTGATACAAAGTGATACTCTGGTGATGTGTCTTCACAGTCAGTCTATGCGCATGTTATTGTCTAAAGACTGCAAGCCCTTTCTTTTTTGGTCACCTGCTGGTCATGTTAAGCCATATAAAGGAGAAGTTTTTTTCTACCCCTTAAACATAAACAAATCAAGGTACCCAGAGAAGAAATCAAGATATACTCTAATCTGTTTCCCAAAGCAAGTCAGAGCCAGTGTTTCGCTTCCTGAGAATGATGTCACTAAGCTGGGCTAAATAGTTGGTCCACAGGTCAAGTACAAATACAGAATGGAAATTAGAATGGGAATAGCCCTAAGAAAGATAACTGCCAGCCTCTTGACCCCAAGGAAATGAAGTTTTACTCTACCCATATGAAACCCAGAAAGGTTAAGTGGCTTGGCCAAGATCACAAGATTAGTATGTAGTAGGAAGTAGAATGGTGAGCAAATCTCGTCTTAATCTTCTCCCTCTTCTTAAGCTCTCTTTTGACCATTTCAAACAAAAATGGACAGAAATCAATAGTTCCAACATGTGTATTTTTCTCCAGTCTGTAAGAGAACAGGATGAAGTTTTAGCCTGAGAAGGAAGAAAGTGAAGAGTGAAGAGCAGGAGCCTTAATGGATGCTCTAAGGTGACAAACTCCTTTCCCTAGAGCATCAGTGCAGTAAGAAGTGGTTATCAGCCTAGAGGAGGAATTTGTTGAAGAAAGAGATAGAATGAGATCATGTCTGAGAATAGTCTCTAAGAAAACAGTACAAAAGGCTGGTTTCTCAATGGAATTTTATCCTTAAGCTTTGAAAGAAACAGCGTATTCTAGCAGCAATATTACAACAAGAGCAGTGGAGTCAGAGATCTGACGATAATGGTCATAGAGCAAATGGGTGTGTTTCCAGTCATGAAGAGTGACAGAATCTCTCTTGATTGGCCCAATTTTCTTTTCTAAGAGTAGCCCAGATGGAGTACAGATGCTGGTGTTCTCCACTCATTGTCACTCAGGCTATACTTAAATGCAAGTTACTGCTGGTAGAATAATAAGTTCTTACATTCATTACTGTGTTGTAGAATTTCTAAAATATTCCATTAGAATCATACAAAGTAATGAAGTTGGGCAAACAGAAGCTATGCAATTTTATTGGCAGATGTGTCCCAAGTCACATAATTAATTTAGTAATACACTGAATGACTGTTTATTGAGTACCTACTATGTGTCAGTCACTGTAACAGCTGGTGGGGATGTATCAGCTGAAAGAAGACGACCAAGTCCCTGCTCTCTCATTAGGCTCCAGTCTAGGAAGCAGATAACCAATGAATGAATGAATCTATGGTAAATAGTCACAAGCACTAGGTGGTTTAAGAATCAAAGACAAGTAGGATGATAAAAAGTAACAGTGGAGTACTATCTTAAGGTAGTGTAATAACAATAGGTCCCCCTCCCTGAAAAGGTGATACTTGAGCAGAGGTGGGCAGCTCTCAGGGAGGGGACCAGTCTTGGCAGAAGTACTGGCAGGTTCAAATGCCCCAAGCAGGACTGAGCATGTTTGGCCGCACTGAGAGGGAAGGGAAAGAAGAAGAAATGAGTCAGAAGGCGTGGAGTCTGGGAGATTCCATGGGGCCATGGAGGCATGGAAGATGTCTGGATTTAATGAGTGAGGTGGAAGCCACTGCAGAATTATGAGCAAAGGAGTGACTTTGGCTTCTGTGTTCAGAATAATTAAAAGAGGGAAAAAGACCAGAGAGAAGATTCAAATTCTGGACATCTTTTTCCTATACCTCTGGGTAGCAGAAGATCCCAGAATATCCAAGTTCAGCTTTCAGTGTTAGATAGTTTTGTGGGTCCCTAGAGCTGACTTCTTACATCTGTTCTTCCCTCCTTGCTCAGGCAGGTGAGGTGAACTCTCAAGATGAATTCTGGGTTGCCCAAACCAGGTAGGATCCTGTCTCATCTGTTGTCCCCATCAGAGACTTGTACAGATGTGGTAAAATACAAAGAACATTCACTTAAGACAGGAGGTGTTGATGTATGTCACTGAAGTTAGCAGAAGTTCCTAAAACAGATGAGTTATTTCTGCTTTTTCTAAAATGGAACTTCTCACAACAGTGGAGCTAGATGGCCTGGGACAGTTTTTTCACTTCCCTGTGACTCTATTGGTTTCTATCCCACTGTTACTGACATCTCTAACTGAGAAATCTAGGCACAATGTCTCATACTCTGTAAATGTTAATTTAAAAGAAACTTGAAAGTCACAGTTTGGGAGAAAATGTTTGCAAAAGACACATCTGATAAAGGACTCTTACCCAAAATATACAAAGAACACTTAAAAATCAGCAAGAAGAAAACAACCCAATTAAAAAATGGGCCAAAGATGTTAACAGATACCTCACCAAAGAAGACATACAGATGTCAAATAAGCATATAAAAAGATGCTCTGCATCATATGTCATCAGGGACATGCAAACTAAAATAAAAAGAGACCACTTCACACCTATTAGAATGGCCAAAACCCAGAACTCTGACAACACCAAGTGCTGGTGAGGATGTGGAGCAACAGGCAGTCTCATAATTGCTGGTGGGAGTGCAACATGGTGCAGCCTCTTTGAAAGATGGTTTGGCAATTTCTAACAAAATGAATACTCTTACCATATGATCCAGTAATTGTGCTCCTCGGTGTTTACCCCAAAGAGTTAAAACATATGTCCACAGAAAAACCTGCACATGGATGTTTATATCAGCTTTATTCATAATTGCCCAAACTTAGAAGCAATCTGGATGCCCTTCAGTAGGTGAGTGGATGAATAAACCCTGGTACATCCAGACAATCAAATATTATTCAGCACTAAACAGAAATGAGTCATCATGCCATGAAAAGACATGAAAGAAATTTAAATGCATATTGATAAGTGAAAGAAGTCAGTCTGAGAAGGCCATATACTGCATGATTCCAACAATACGACATTCTGAAAAAGGCAAAAGGATATATATGGAAAAAAATCAGTGGTTGCAAGGGACCAAGAGGAAGTGAAGGATGAGTAAGTGGGGCACAGAGGATTTTTAGGGAAGTGAAACTACTCTGTATGATACTATTAATGGCGGATACATGACATTATAAATTTGACCAAACCCATAGAAGATCCAACATCTAGAGTGAATCCTAATGTAAACTGTGAATTTTGGGCCATTATGGTGTGTCGATATAGGTTCATCAACTGTAAAAAATGTGTCACTCTGGTGGGGGATGTTAATAATGGGGGAGGCTATGTATGTGTGTGGGTAGTGGGGATATGGGAAATCTCTGTATCTTTCTTTCAGTGTTTCTGTGAACCTAAAACTGCTCTAAAAAATAAAGTCTGTTAAAACATGGAAGCAACCTAAATGTCCATCAACAGAGGAATGGATAAAGAAAATGTGGTACATATATACACAATGGAATATTACTCAGCCATAAAAAAGAATGAAATTGGGTCATTTGTAGAGATGTGGATGGACCAAGAGAGTGTCATACAGAGTGAAGTAAGTCAGAAAGAGAAAAACAAATATCGTATATTAACGCATACATGTGGAATCCAGAAAAATGGTATAGATGACCTTAATGGCCAAGCAGAAATAGAGACACAGACATAGAAAACAAATGTATGGATACCAAGGAGTAAAGGGGTGGGGTGGGAGGAATTGGGAGATTGGGATTGACACATATAAGCTATTGATACTATGTATAAAATAGACAAATGGTGGGCACATACTGTATAGCACAAGGAACTCTACTTAATGCACTGTATTGTCCTAAATAGAGGGGATATATGTATGTGTATGGCTGATTGATTTTGCTATGCAGTAGAAGCTAACACAACATTGTAAAACAACTATACTCCAATAAAATTTTTTTAAAAAAACAAAAAAGCCCAGAAACTTTGTGAGAAAAAGAATAACCTTAATGCATCCACTTATTCTTTCACTGTTTTCCCATGAGTGTTACTAAGCATGCACCAAGCCCTATGCAGTGCTGTAGGCAGTGGGGATGCAGCAATGAACAACACAGATGGGATCTCTCTCCTGGTGGAGGAAGGGAGAAATAGTGAACAAGTACACAAAAATTAAGATCATTTCAAATGCTATTAAGTAAAAAAAAAAAAAAAAACGAATAGGGCAACAAGACCATAAAACATTGTCTGAAGGACAAGGTGAAGCTGGCATTATGGTGGGTTTTGGGCTCATACTGGAGTGCCAAGAAGAAAGTGGACTTGCAAAGACCTGCCATGATTGTTGCCAGTATGGTTGCCCTGAGTGGCCACACTCAGAGCCCCAGTGGTTATTTATCCCAGAGACAAGGCTGCCGTGGACAGACATATAGAGGCTAATGGAACCAAAAGTACCAAGTGAGTAACAAAAATACTCAGTCCCCTTTTAAACAAGGCAAGGAGGGAAGTACGGTTTGTGGACATCAGCCTTCAGATGGGAGTCTCTGGACTGCCCTGACAGCTGTCAGCCTCCTGAGAGCCTGGAAGGTCATTCAGTGACCCCTTGGACTGCTCTTTTCTGTACTCCCAGCCCCACCTATCCCAGCTCCCACCAGCCTCCTGGCTCTCTGCTCTTCCAGGACCAGGGACCACAGTCATTCTTTGCTCTGGGAAACCCCACAGGTGATTAACACTGTCTTTTCAATCATAAAGCACTAGAGGGGGACTGTGACGGTGGATGGTTCCAACTCTGACAAGAGAGGAGGGTTTCCAGGCTCTCTCAGCCCCGACAGCCTTGCATCCTCTCCAATAAGATTGGGATTGACGTATATACACTATTGATACTATGTATAAAATAGATAACTAATGAGGACCTACTGTATAGCACAGGGAACTCTACTCAAGGCTCTGTGGTGACCTAGATGGGAAGGAAATCCAAAAAAGAGTAGATATATGTATACGTATACCTGATTCACTTTGCTGTACAGCAGAAACTAACACAACATTGTAAAGCAACTATACTCCAATAAAAATTAATTAAAGAAAAAAAGAAAGCAAAAGAGAAGAGATGTCAGTGCCTCCTGTGTCTATAATTGCAGGCAAAGGAACTTTCCCACGTGGGGGGACATTTTCAGGTAACAAGAAGTTTATCCCTTTGCCAAATTAAAAGACGAAAGAACAGCAAAAGACATGTAATTTTGTTTGCTTATGTCCTGTAAAGCATTAAAAAATACGTATTTGTGGTGGATTAGTCTCAACAACGCAGGATTGAAATGTTTTTATGATTGGTGGCAATTCCTCCCTGCATTTGCTAATGATCTCAAGTCCTTAATGAGCTTTATTACATTGTTTTTAATGGCTCAAGGTTGTTTTTCAGTACTGAAGACCTACTAAGTTTCACAAAATGGAACCAGGTTACCAGGTATTTCGAGAGTCACTGTCTGCCTTTTCTTTTCTTTTGATTTCCAATTTTTTTTTCATTCTCTTCCTTGCTTTCACCTTTGCACCTATGAGTTGTAATTGTTATCACAAAGTAATTGTAACCATATAATCACTATTTTCCACTTCCATCCTCCATGAGCCCTCTCCAGATTTGCTCTAGGTTTGGCCACTGATGAGAATTGGGTGCAAAATTAAGGTAGTTCAATTATGAGTGATGGCTTAAGAGGCATTTCTGTGAATAAAATGTTCATAATTTTGAATATGGACACTGTGACATACATTTTGGTTGTTTTTTACTTTTGTTTTAGATGTTGGCAGTATCCCAAATAAGCAGGAAGTGGGGTTGAGAGAAAAAATTGTCTGCCTAGCATGTGAGATAATCATATTTCAATGATGATTATTATTTTAGCAACCTTTTATAGAGCCCTGCATATAAATCTTTAGTGCTGGGCGGGTATGTATAACACATTGATTCAAGTAGATACTACACATTGTTATCATGGAAAGAACATTGAACTTCAAATCATAAAAACCAATCTAAGTTGCTACTTTGTTACTAAATACTTGACTGCTGTTGTGAATGTTACCTAACTGCCCAGTTGGAGCAACAATAAAATGGGTCAAATCATAATAATTGATCTGCCTCACAAAGTTGCTTTAGAATGAACTGAGGGAATGAGTGTGGAAGATTCTTTGAAAAATTTTTAAAAAGTACTTTATGTATGAATGTGTGCTTGCTGTTAATTATTTTTCAGTCTCTGTCCTAATTTCTTCCATGGTAATGACGAGCAGAAACCAGAATATTAAGGAAGAAGAGAGCTAAGTCAAAAACAGAAATCCAAAGCAGTCAAATCAACAAAAAACAACTAGAAATAATCAGGGGAAAAAACCCTCACTTCTTGTAAACAAAATGATTATTTGATTGTAAATGAGTCACATAGAACTTGGCATAATTATGCTACTTTTTTTAGGGAAGTTTTAGATAATTTCAATTCTATTTAAAATGCCACTGATTAGTACACTGTACTGGAAGTTAGAACACTGGGTCTTTTTTTTTTTTTGGGGGGGGTAGTTGCTTTACAATGTTGTGTTAATTTCTGCTGTACAACAAAGTGAATCAGCTATTCGTATACTATATCTCTTCCCTCTTAGACCTCCCTCCCACCCGCCCCGTCTCATCCATCTAGGTCACCACAGAGCACCTAGCTGAGCTCCCTGCGCTACAGAGTAGGCTCCCACTAGCTGTCTGTTTTACACATGGTAGCGCACATACGCCAATTCCAATCTCCAGTTCAGACGGAGATCTCAGATGTCCTAGATTATATAAAGCCCAACCTCCTCTCCTAGGAAGAGGGCTTACCTCAAACCTGTAGGCTGGATGGTACTAGAGAAAGTGCACACCCACAGAGAAAGCTATGCCCTTCAAAGGTCAGCAGAGGAGCCGTAATCATCCTGAATCACTGCCTCCTGGGTGGCCCATGATAATGTCAGGCTGCTGCAGCTATTTCAGTGCTGATTCAGAGACATGGTTACACACAGTGTTGGAATCCCGAGATCAGCGTTCCAGGGTTGTTGGCAACATAAATTGATTTTAAGCCAGTAATTTAATTTAATCCCACTGGGTCTTAGTATCCCTATCTGTATAATGAGGCCATTGTTTCAGGAAAGCAGGAATTCACTTTCGCTGCTCGCTGGGCTCTGACGCTAAGTCAGATATTGCTATCTGATGCTAGTACTCTTTCACACCTGACATTCTTTCTCAAAATAGTGCTCCAAGAAATCACTTGCTAGTCAAAACAAACAAACAAAAAAACATGTGAGATGCAACATATTTGAGATCTGTGATATAGCATTGGTGTGCAAAAAATCAACTCTTCAGAAAAACTGGGGGGAAGGCTGATTGGTAGCATTTTCCAATTTCCATGGTATAACCATTCCAACTGCAGCCATTTTAAGCTAACAATGCAACATTCAGTGGCCTGCAAAATTTATGGAAATTTTACAGCTGTCTCTGCAAACCACTGAAAACCAGCCCCAGCACACCTCTGTCAGTGACCTCCTGGTTGATTTAAATCTCCTGGAGATTTACTGGAATCTGTGAACTTAACAAAACTGAATGAAAAAATGTGTATATAACCATCTAAATTTTTCTGGGTAGCTGATTCCCACTTTTTAGCAGTCATTTGATGAGCTCCTGATCGAACAAGGACCACTAGCTAGACGATATCTATAATAGATACTGCAATTCATGGCTGGCTCAACTCTCCTTCCAAATATCGGGAAGACCTCCTGTCTCATCCCCCTTGTAGTTAGACAAGGCCAGGTAACTAATTCTGGCAGGTGTGTCAGTTCTCAAGTAAAGGTGTGCATTTGGAATAGGTCTGCCTGGGTCTCTGAGTGACTATATGAAGCAGAGGCCCTGCCAACTCACAATAGGTATATAACATAGTAAGAAATAACCTTATACTACTAAGTCACTGAAATTAGAGGGGTAGTGTGATACTACAGAAAAATTTAGATTATTCTGACCAATGCAGTTAAAGCGCTTTCCAGACCTTAAATTATATAAGCTTGAATAAGTGATCTGAGGTGACAATTGTCTTCCTAAATTTATTATTAATTAATGTATAATTAATAAATCCATAGATTTATTAGTCTATGAATAATCTTTCCTGGAACTGTAGGTCTACACTCAACTGTCATCTGAAGCCCAGACTCCAACCCTAGATTATTTTGTTCTCCTCACTACTCAAAACTCTCCTCAAGTCCACTTTCTGAGCAGCTAGACTGTACCATGTGGCCATTTTTCCCCATGAAGAGCATGAGTTACTATTTATTGAGGGCTGCTCTGTACTTCACCAATTTAGGAAGCAGTTGCAGTGTATATCGTATCACACCAACAGCAACCTTGGTAAGTGTTAGGTACAGCATGTTCAGCATTGATCAACCTGTTAAACCTTAGGTATAGATAAGAGAGAGAGTTATTTGTGATTTCATTTTAAGAGACCTTAAGAATTCCTTCTGGATCCCAATAGCTTCCTTGTAAGTTTATAACACACCTTGAAGTTCTCCTATTAAAATTGTATCACTTTGGCCAAATAAACACCATACTTAATGTAAATTTCCCTGAGAAGGGCAGGGATCAATTATCAGCCACTCCCATCATTATAGGAATGATGATATTTGAAAGAATTCTTTCCTGGAAGTTGAATGAGAGCTATGCATTAAAGAACTTGAATTTTTGTGAGAGAAGAGAAATAAGCAAGAAAGAAAAAGGGGTCATTTGGGAGTAAGAACATTGCCTAGGGAACTTACTTTTCAATTCCTCAGCATGAATGAATTAGTAAAAGAAAGTACAATGACTACTGACATATGAGCACAACAACAAAAATCAGAGAAGCTAAATGTCCTGTCTTAGGTAACACAACTTATAAGAGATGAAGGATTGATTTAAACTGAGGGTGATAGTACTATTGTTTATTACAAATACAGGATATTCTGATTTAGTCTACATCAAAATGTAGAAGTCATCTTCTTTTTTTTCCAGATTTCTTTTCAGCTAGACATCATGGAACAGAATGCTCCAGGAAGGCAAGTCAGAGCAGCAGACCTAGTATGGCAGAGATCAGGTTGAGGCTGGGAACAGCCAGGGACTGTCTGGGTTGCTCATTTCTACCCAAGGAAAGGATGGAGGGCTCAGAAGCACATAGAGAAGGGGTTGGGTGTTGTATGATGTTGGGCCTGCGTCCAACTGTCTATCTCACTCAGGTACTTACATTTTTTTTGAGCAAAAAACGTCTCTGACCTCCCTACAATCCTGCCTATACCATCCTGTTCACACCATCCTGCCCACAGAGATGGAGAAAACAAACTGTCCTCATGGGTTAACGGTGCAGAGGGAGAGAAACAATAAATGATAAATGAATAAACAAACTGCATTTGCAGCAAATGTTATGAAAGTGAAAAGAATGTCTTGGGAAATGACTGTGATCTTGCTCTTCAAGGAAATCCTCCAATGCAGGGATGGGGTGGGGGCAGGCATGTGACCTCTAGTCTGTCCTTGGTCAAGGGCAATAAGATGTGACTTCTTCCCTCTCACTGGCTCAGCAACAACCCCACCATCCCAAACCCAAGAAATCCACACATACAGTGATGAGAAGCAGGAAAAACCAAACTGGTCATAGAAATAAACACAGGAGTCTCATAGCAGGAATTTTAACCTAGCCCTGACCTCTCCAGAGATTTCCTTTATGTCCATCACCACAACACCAGACAGGGCAAAAAGTAAATGACAACAACTAACAGGGATTTAGAATAACTAGGCACAGTGATAGAATCCATGCTTGTGAACAGCCTAGACAGGAAAACTGGGTCAGATTTTGTCCAAAGAAAGCTAAGAATGATGAGTAACAAGGGACCAGAAAAACAGGGTAATGAGGACCAGGTGCATGTGCTCTGTAATTGTTTCCTATTCCCTGTGAAACTATGTGACATATTTCAAATTCAACAACAAATTTAGCTGAGTGTGGGCCTTCAGTGGGTCTGGCATATTATTATGTTTATTGTTATGTCACATTATTTTAAGTCTCCCTTTTGGGCCAAAAATGTAATATAGCACCACTTCTAGACACAGCAAGATCATATACTCCTATAGCAAAAGAGCCTTGGAAAGCTCATGTAGTATCCATTTTCCAACTCTAAGCAAAGATGAATGGTTAGAAGATTTCCATTTAGACTCCAATAAAGGCATTTCTCCAGGATTTCTCCATGGTGGCCTTACTTGGATCTTCCTGGAGTTCTGATTATTCCTCCTAAGAAGGCCATGAAGGACAGCTTGAATAGAGAATCTGAAAACCAGGATAAGATTTGAAGGATGAGCCAGGGTATTCGATATAGCAGTTTATAAAGTTAGACATACCAGGGTTCAAGCCCAAGCTAAGCTAATTTGTATGTGAAATTTGGCCAATTGCTTAAGCCTTCTAACAATCAGGATATAGCTGGGATTCAAATACTATCTCAATATTTAAGCAGAAGGAATTTGATTCAGGATTTACACAGGTAATGAGAAAGCTTAGAAGTCTAACAGAGGAGAGTCAGGCAATCCAAACAGTAGTAATAGCAGGAAACCACCACACCCTAAGGCCACAGGGGAAAGAAGGAGAGAGTGCCAATACTACAGTCAAGGGCTAGGAGCACCTTCCAGAAGCTGGCATCATGGCAGGTCTCTGTCGAGCTGAAACCAAAGAAGGGATGTAGTTACTCAGAAGCCCTGGGGCAGAAACAAAAGGATAGAAATATCCTGGCTTCTCTCCCACCAGCCACTCACCAGTCTCCCATCAGTGCCTGCAAATGGCCAGACCTAGACAGATGTTTGCCTGGAAAACATAGCCTGAAGGGGTCAGCTGCCCTGCCATATAAAGCTCAGTCCAATGTGGGCAGTCAATTATAAAAGTCTGTTATTATTAAAACAGTCACTGTAAATAAATATTTAAAGTATAACCAGTGGTATACTGGTAGTATTTAGCAACTGACTCTCTGGGGAGAAAGTCCTAATTTGTTGCTGGTTTCTATGATATGAATACCCCATCATGGCTAATTTCAAACTTCTAATGTGAAGGCACTAAACATGGCATTGAGAAGACTGGCTCCTATAGGTGGTAGAAGCAACTCCAGCACAGTGTTGAAAGTAAGCTTATGAAGAAAACAGCAAACACACTTGTACAGTTCCTGGAGAACAGCACCAATACCGTAGTTGAAAATTGCAGAGGAATAGGGTTTTTTGCTCTAATTAAATTTCTCAGATTTGGACTGTACCCCTTTTAGAGTCCATACATTGCTCATCATTTGAAGCCACATCACTAGATAGTTGGTCATTCTTTATAGATATTTTTGAGGAGATCTGTATTACGTAGGTGGTAAGCTCTGAAGGTTCACATGTTGGCTTTCCAGAAACATGAATGCCAAACCTCCCCTTGCTTTGAAGCCAAGTTTTAAACCCTGGCTCTCATGAACTTCTCTTGATGTCAGTGGGATAACATCAGCCCTTATTACCTGAACTCTCAGTAGGAATTGTTTCGCATGTCATGACTGATGCAAATGAGATGGTGGTATTATCTTGGTGCTTCTTCAGACTGTCTTTTCCTGTATCTCTCGCTGTCTTTGTCATCCTGTCACTGAACAAAGTGAGGGCAAGCTGGCAGAGCCCCTCACAGTCACTGATAAATGACATGCTTGGGTTTCTGATTTGCTGACTTCTGTGATTGTATGAAAGTACTACAACCATCACTAGAGCAGTCCATTCTTCTCACGAGCTCTCCACAGAGTTCTCACATTACTATTGCTTTCAACAATTTAGGAGGCAATATTTTGGACATATATAGATCCTTGTACCTTAGTGTGGAATTGGCAGGTGTGAAGACATGCCAGAGAATATAACTATGGCATCTAGAATGCAAATATTCCAATAGCTGGCCAAATATGTATGAGTAAAATATCCTTATCAAGATGTACCTCTTTTATTTTCTCCAGTTTTTTTACCTATTGTGTTAAAATTAATCAAGAGTTGACCATTTATTAATTTGAACTTTGGAAAATATGAAGGAAAATGTGTAAAGCTCAGTGCAAGGACCAGGGGATGTAATGGTAAAAAGAAAGTAATTCTTGTTCCCATGATGCCTTCAAGATGCTTCTAGTCTAGTAGAATAGAAACAATGAGAACTGACAAATATAGTCAATGTTATTGCTGATAAGGAAGGTTAAGCCTGAGGTATTCCAGAAGTACTAAGAAACGGCAATGGGATAGTCACTCAGGAAAAGAACTGACTCAAAAAAGACCAGAATATGTATAAAGGATTGTGAAGAGAGAGGAAATACTATAATATTTCAGGTAATGCCAACAGATTGTGAAAAAGGAAGGAACAGAAAAAAGAATCAGAGAGGAATTTCATTTCTGGCCAGTTGCTGGGTTTACCTTCCTAACTGAAAAACCAAAAAAACATATGAAGCTATGATTTTCAATCCCTAGACCTCAAGCAACAAAAGGTGTCATTCTTGCAGGATAAGAAACAAATGAGATAAGCCCTTTAATTGCCTCCATTTATGGCCTTGAAAGAATTCTCAGGCTACGGTAAAAGAAGCAGGAACCAGGCAGAAACCAATGGACTCTGGAATGATGCAACACAACTGAAAGTCCAGAGGGAGCAATAAGGCTCGAGTTCACAGGAAAGTGAGCCAGAGGGGAGAGACATGCCCAGAGAGAGAGCTCTGAAGATATGCAGAAGGTCCCCTTAAGTACTCAGCAGAGTACTGGTCAGTGTGTGCATGTAAAAAACTAGCCAAAGTAGAAAAAAAATACGCAAACAGATTAGAAAGGACAGTACCCAGTGCTCACAAAGGGCCATAAATAGTAGCCAGACTAGAAAACCTCATAATTAATGGGCATTATGTAGAATACTCAGAAGGGTCTTGCATTTGTAGTGAAAAATAATTATCTTTGGATCAAATCCTGGTCTGGACACTTCTAAACAATTCTTAAAACAAGATCTAAAAGGTTCAAATTGTTTCTAAGTAACTTAATGCATCCTGGAAAAAAGTTAAATAATATTTATAAGAATACAAAAATATCCAGCACTTTAAAAGGTAAAATACACAATGTCCTGCATCCAATTAAATATTGCCAAAAATAATGTAGAAAAAATATGACCCTTAATGAGAAGAATAATCCATCAAACTAATACAGAACAGAAATGGGTATTAAAATTAGTATACAGTTATTATTAACTATATCTCATATAAACAAACTTCTAGAGATGAAAACTACAATGCATACAATTAAAAATACACTAGATAAGATTAGTGGCAGATAAAAGACATTGCAAAAGAAAGAAAAAAAAAAAACTGTACTCTGGGACAACTTTAAAGGGCCTAAGATGTAGGTAATTGGATTCCCAAAAAGAAATAAGACTGAAGACTATGGGAAGAAAAATGGGTGAAACTTTCCAAAATTGATGAAAGCTATAAACCATAGACCCCAGAAGCTCAACAAAATGGAAGAAGAAGAGAAATAAAGAAAATCACATGGGCACCATGGTCAACTTGCTTACAACCAGTGATAAAGAGGAGAGTTTAAAAGCAGGCAGAGAAAAAAAAGACAAATTATGAACCCAAGACCAAAAATAAGAGCTGATTTCTCACAAAAGCTCTGCAGAAGAAAAGAGAGTGGAACAACACTTAAAATACTGAAAGGAAAAAAACTCTGTCAGTCTAGAATTTTATACCTTGTGAAAATATGTATTTTATTTATTTATTTATTTATTTATTTATTTTGCTATACTCGGCCTCTCACTGTTGTGGCCCCTCCCGTTGCGGAGCAACAGGCTCCATATGCGCAGGCTCAGCGGCCATGGCTCACGGGCCCAGCCGCTCCGCGGCATGTGGGATCTTCCCGGACTGGGGCACGAACCCGTGTCCCCTGCATCGGCAGGTGGACTCCCAACCACTGCGCCACCAGGGAAGCCCGAAAATATGTATTTTAAAACTAAAGGCAGGGCTTCCCTGGTGGCGCAGTGGTTGAGAGTCCGCCTGCCGATGCAGGGGACACGGGTTCGTGCCCCGGTCCGGGAAGATCCCACATGCCGCGGAGCGGCTGGGCCCGTGAGCCATGGCCGCTGAGCCTGCATGTCCGGAGCCTATGCTCCGCAACGGGAGAGGCCACAACAGTGAGAGGCCCGCGTATGGCAAAAAAAAAAAAAAAAAAAAAAAAAAAACTAAAGGCAAAATAAAGACTTCTTCAGGAATAAAAAAAAAAAAAGATAAAAGAATTCAACATCGACTGTCCCTGTGTTGTATATATATATACATATTCTCACACAATATTAAAATAACAAAACAAAGAGTAATAGTCACTAAATCAACAAAGAAAATAAAATATAATTTAAAAAACTCACTCCAAAGAAGGTCCAAACAGAATAAAAAACGAGAAAACAAATAACAAATGGTAAATTTAAACTTAACTTTATCAATAATCACATTAAATGTGAATGAGGTCAACATCCCAATTAAATGTAGAGATTGTCAGATCTTAATAAAAAAGCAAATGAACTATACGCTCCTTCAAAGAACATACTTTTACTTATTTATTTATTTATTTATCTTTGGCTGCATTGGGTCTTCATTGCTGCACACTGGCTTTCTCTAGTTATGGCAAGCTGGGGCTACTTTTCGTTCCGGTGTGCGGGCTTCTCATTGCAGTGGCTTCTCTTGTTGCCGAGCGGGAGCGTCAGTGATCGTGGCTCATGGACTCTAGAGTGCGGGCTCAGTAGTTGTGGCACACGGGCTTAGTTGCTCCATGGCATATGGGATCTTCCCGGCCGAGGGATCAAACTCACGTCCCCTGCATTGGTAGGTGGATTCTTAACCCCTGTGCCACCAGGGAAGCCCAAAAAACATACTTTAAATATAAAGACAAAAATGGGTTAAAAGCAAAAGGATGGGGCTTCCCTGGTGGCGCAGTGGTTGAGAGTCTGCCTGTCGATGCAGGGGACGTGGGTTCGTGCCCTGGTCCAGGAAGATCCCACGTGCCATGGAGCGGCTGGGCCCGTGAGCCATGGCCACTGAGCCTGTGCATCCGGAGCCTGTGCTCCACAACAGGAGAGGCCACAGCAGAGAGAGGCCTGCGTACCGCAAAAAAAAAAAAAAAAAAAGCTCATTTCATATTGATAAAGGTATTAATTTATCAGGAGGACATAATCATCCAAAATGTTTGTAGAAATGCAAAGAGAAATGGACAAACCTACAATTTAAAATTAAAGATTTCAACACCTTTGTCTCAATAATTTTTGGAATGATAGACTGAAAATTCAGTAAGGATATAGAAGATTTGAATAACACTATCAGCTAATGATGTAATTGACAATTATAGAACACTCCACTTAACAACAGCAGAGTTTTGGATCCTTTGATGCAAATGCACAACATTTACAAATGTAAACCATATTTTAGGCAAAGTATCGATACATTTAACAGGATTTAATTCATACAAACTACAATGGGATTTAGTTGGACACTGTTAGCATAAAAATGTCTGGGAAACTGAATAAAATACTTCCAAATAAACTTTGGGTCAAAGGTAGCAAAAGCAAAAATAGAGTATTTTTAACTAAGTAAAAATAAAAACACAACAGTACTTGGAGAAAATGTATAGCACTGAATGCCTTTATTAGAAAAAAAGAGTTCAATTATTTGTTACTATTTTAGAAAATCAGAAACAACAAAAACAGAGGCAATTTAATCCCAAATAAGCTTCAGAAGGGACATATCTAAAATAAGAGCAGAAATAAATAAGACAGAAAATCATAAAACAATGGAGAAAATCAATGTACTAACCAAAAGAGATATATATATATATTTTTTTAAGTCAACAAATTGATGCAACTGTAGCCAGACTGATGAGGAATAAAAAAAGAGAGAGAGAAGACATGAATTAACAATATCATGAATGAGAGTGCTGGGATCACTACAGATCTACAGATATTAAAATGATGATAAAGGAATACTTTATAATTTTATGAATTTATTTGACAATTTACATGACATGGGCAAATTCCTTAAAAGACACAAACTATCTTAGCATACTCAAGAAGAAACAGACAACATGAATAGCTCCCCATTGATAAAGAAATTGAATCTGTAAATACATCTCCACTGTCCTTCTCCCCTACTTCTCCCAAACTAATACTATAGGCTCAGCTGGTTTTACTGGTAAGTTCTACCAAACATTTAAGGAAGAAGTGACACCAATTCTCCACAAGCTCTTCTAGAAAATTGAAGAGGAGGGAATCCTTATAAACTTATTCTATAAGGACAATATCACTCTGATACCTAAACCAGACAAAGCCATTACAATAAAATTACATATCAAGATTTCTCATATACGCAGATAAAAAATTCTAAAAATTTTAGCAAATCAAATCCAATAATATATAAAATTAATAATATGTCATGACCAAGTAGAAAATATGCCAGAAATACAAAATTAGTTTAACATCTGAAAATCAGTCAAAGCAATTTGCCATTAGTTAATAAACAGAAAAAGAAAAACAACATGATTGTCTCGATAAAAGCAGGGGGAAAAAAGCAACTGAGAAAATTCAACATCCATTTCTGAGTAAAAACTCTCAGAATATCAGAAATAGAAGGGAACTTCTTCAATATGACATTGGGCATTTACAAAGAAAACAAAAATATACCTAACATCATATGTAATGGTGAAAGACTGAATGCTTTCCCCAAATATCAGGAACAAGACAAGAATGTTTGCTCTTACCCTTTCTGCTCAACATTTTAATGAAGGCTCTATATTGTGCAATAAAGCAAGAAAAAAAAATAAAGACATCCAGATTGGAAAGAAGTAAAACTTTCTTTATTTGCAAACAACGTGACTGTCCATGTAGAAAATCTGATGGAACCTTCAAAATTACTACTAGAGCTCATATGTGAGTTTAGTAATGTTGCAGAATACAAAATCTATGTACCCAAATCAATGTACTTCTATATAAAACAATAAGAAATTTAAAAAAATTAAACATCATTGACAGTACATTAAGATACAAAATATTTAAGAATAAACTTGACAATAATGTGCAAAACCTGTACACTAAATATTACAAGACACTGCTGAGAGAAATTAAAGAGGACCTAAATCAGCTGTGATATATACAATGTTCTTGGGTCAGAAGATTCAAACAATATCGGTAAGAAGCCATTCTCCCTAAATTAATCTGTAGTTTTGATACAATGCCAGTTGAAACTCCAGTGGGCTTTAAAAAATATTTTGGTAGAAATTGACAAATTTATTTTGAAATTTATGAATATAAAAAAATCTTAAAATAATCAAAAATAACTCTGGAAGAGAAGAAACAAATTTCAGGACTGGAACAGCTTGATTTCAAGACTTAAAAAGCTGTATTAATAAATACAACATGGTATTGACATAAAGACAAATCAATTAATGGAACAGAAATAGAATTACACATATATGTATAACTAATTTTCAATAAAGTTGCAAATGCAATTCAGTGGGGAGAGGATATATTTTTTAATATATGCCACTGGTACCATTGGGTATTCATACACAAGAAAATGAACTTCAATCCATATCTTGCATCATATACAAAAATTAATCTAAATTAAAATTTTTAAATTAAAATTTTATATTAATCTAAATATAAGACTTAAAACTATGAAACACAGAAGAAAATCTTTTTGAACTTGGGTTAGGCAAAAATTTCTTAAAAAGGATGCCAAAGGCACAGCCCATAGAAATTTGAAAATTGATACATTGGACTTCATCACAAGACACAAGAGAATGAAAGACAAGCCACAGACTGGGAGAAAATATTTTCCAAACCTCTAGCTGATAAAAGCCTCATATCTAGAATATAAAAATAATTCCTGTAACTCCATAGTAAGAAATAAACCCATACAAATAAACATTTGAAAAGACACATTACAAAAGAGAGATATGAGTGGCAAATAAGTACATGAAAAGATGTACACCATTAATAATTAGGAAATGCAGATAAAATCCACAATGAGAAACTAATACATTTCTACCAGAATGGCAAAATTTAAAAAGGTTGACTATATCAAGTGTTAACTTGGTAAGGATGTGGCGGAACTAGAAATCTCATGGACAGTTGATTAGAGTATAAAATGGGTCAAACACTTTAGAAAACAGCTTGGCAATTTCTTTAAAAGTTGAACATAAACCTATATACATCTACCATATGATCCAGCCATTCCACTCCTAGGTATTTAACCAAGAAAAATGGAAGCATATGTCTATACAAAGACTTGTAAACAGGACTTCCCTGATGGTGCAGTGAATAAGACTCCGTGCTCCCAATTCATGGGGCCCAGGTTCGATCCCTGGTCAGGGAACTAGATCCCACATGTACGTCGCAACTAAGAGTTCGCATGCCACAACCAAGGAGCCCACGAGCCACAACTAAGGAGCAGGCCTGCCACAGCTAAAACCTGGCACAACCAAATAAATAAATAAATATTTAAAAAAGACTTGTAAGCAAATGTTCATAGCAGCCTTATACATAATATCCAAAAACTGGAAGCAACTGGGAAATGTACGGTCAAACTGTGGTATGTCCATACAAAGGAATACTATCAGCAATTAAAAGGAATGAAATACTGATATGCACAATGACATGGATCCAAAAATAATGAATCCAAAATAATTAAGCTGAGCAAAAGATCCAAAGAACTATAAGCTATATGATTCCATTTATAGAAATCTCTAGAAAATTCACACTAATCTATAGTGACAGCAAGCAGATCAGTGGCTGCTCAGTGTGGGGAGAGATACAGGGAGGGAACACCGAGGAGTAGGCAGAAACTTTTCAGGATAATTGTATATTCACTATCTTGATCGTAGTGACGGCTTCACAGGGGTATACAAATGTCAAAACTTATCAGGTTGTACACTTTAAACAAGGATACTTTACTGTGTGTCAATTATACCTCGATAAAGCTGTTTAAAAAGAGAGAGAGAGAGAGAGGGGGGGAATGAGATGAAACCTAAGTCAAGCTGTTCAGCAAGACAGGGGCATAGACATGAGTGTTTGCTGGCAACCTGCAAGCATTAGAAGGGAATTGGGGCAGAACGTGGAAAGTCCTTGTAAGCCATGAAAGGACATTGTACTTATTCCTAAGGACAAAAGGAAGCATTGGAATATTTTAAAGCGTGTGTGTGAGTGTGTGTGTGTGTGTGTGAGCTTTCTGTAGAGTTAATTCACGCTTTCCTTTTTAATCTTTATCTGTCTCTTACCAAAGTAACCAAACCAAAAAGAAAAAAAAAATTTTTTTTAAATACCCTTTTCCAAATACTTACATTCTAAACACTCATCACAGTCTGCCGGAGTCTTCCTCATTTTGGACCATCCTCAGACCCTCTGATCTCGCCATAACATGCTTATGAAGATTGACATACTAAATGGGTTCCTTAAATACTGTTATTTCCATGGATATTCATGAAAGATGGTCTCTTCCTAATCCATTTTCAACAGAGACATCTAAATCAGTTTAGTTTTCCCCTGCCTGCCTGTCCTCATTTCCCAGTGGAAAGAAGACCTTTAGAGTTAAAAATTCTGCAGGAGTCTTAAATCCTAAACCCTATCATTTTTGCATAACCTTGGGCTTATCAAAATCTCTTTTTGAAACACAGCTTTCTTGTATAGGAAAGGGACTAATAACACAGGTCTCATGGTGTTGTAGTGATTATAATAAGCTTCAACATATGTAAAGCCCCCAGCAGAGAACCTTACACATAGTTGAGGTTAATTCCCTCTGGTCAACTTTCATCTCTTCCCATCCTCCTCTCTCTTAGGAATATTTCCACTTAGATGAGATCCAAATATCACATTTTGTTCCTCAGTTACAAATTTAGTTGGGTGTAAATCCATAATCCATTCACAAGGAGCATTGTTTAAAATTAAAAAATAACACACAAAACTAAGGCTGTCATTATGAGAAAGACAGACTCAGAACTGGCTTGTGTATGATCCCTGGCCAGGATTTTAATCAACACAGCCAGTGTTTACAAGTCAGGGCCAAATTCTTGTGACACATAGTGCAAAGTTTATGAACTTACAGAAACTGATTTATAAACTGATAAAGAATAACATAACCATATAGAGCTGGTTGCAGAATAACTAGAGGACAAAATTGAAATTTTATTAAAATGACCTCAGTCATTTAATCTCATACCTATGCTGGATAAATAGTCATTTTTATAGGATCCAGCAACACCGGAAAACTCCCTGGTTTCTAATGCATGAGGTACCAGAATTAGAAGAAAGTCATCCCAGAAAATGAAGCTCATATAAAAATGAATTCAATAAATTTTTAGTAAGTGCCTACTCTGGCACAGACAGACATCAAAACACATTTCCTGTAAAGGGTCCCTCAGTATAATGGAGAAGGCAAATATGTTAACCAAAAGAGGGGTAAGGGACAGGGTATTGATGTAGAGGTCAGGAGGAGCTTTACTAGAAAAGCAAATCACTGTGTACACTCCAATAAAGTACATTGTCTGACCTCAGGATTCATTCTTCCATTCACTCAATCACTTAGCAAATATTGAGTTTCTGCTATACACCAGGCATAGTGCTAGGACTAATTTTTTTTTTCTATCGAATTGACACATTATATGTTTACTTTTCTTTTTCTCCCAACTAAATCAAGTTTCTGGAGGACACAGACTCTCTCTGTTTTCCCAGCAATAAAACACTTAATATTTATTGTTCAATATTTTCTGAAATGCAAATATTGCGTTTTCAATTCTTATGAATTGGCTTTGTTAGAAGAAAAAGAGAACAAAAGGAACCTCTTGAGATGGTGAAAGAAAATGCTTTTCACATTTTGCCAGAGGTGGTCTTTGAGTCTTCCCCACCATTCTTCCTTGCAAGCAGGGGCAAGTGCTTCTTTGCTGGTATTCCCCTGCAAGGAATATGGCTTCTGCATATCTTCAGCATGCAGTCTTCCACCCAAATCCTCTGCCAAATATTTTAGAGTCTACCACCGGAAGTGGGGTGGGGAGTGGGTAGAACCCAGTGCTGCATTCGTTTAAGACTGTAATAGCAATATCACATATTTTAAATCCCCAGTTCAGAAAGAGTCCTCACACTATGAGTCTGGCCATACCAGTAACACTTTGCACATCCTGTCATCTGTCACAATCAAAAATCATGGGGTTAGAAGAAATAGATCATTGTTGGAAATCTAGTACTGTGGTTTTGTATAAATCATCCCATTCCACCACAGCAACCCTCTGATATAGGATATTTTTCATGCCTGCATATTAGAAAATTGAAATCAAGAAAGACCAAGAAAACTGCACAAAGTCTATCATAGAAAAATCAAACCAAGTCTGATTTACTTCAGAGCCCACAGCTTCTACCACTCCACACAAAGCTCAGAAAGGCCATTTATTCCAGCCTTCTTTGTAAAGAGGTATGGACAACTGGTCAACCCATCTCTGCTCAATCTGCTTCTTTATCTGGGTTGTTACATGCCAGAGAAGAAGCTCCAGGCCGACTATAACTGCGTAATTCTAATTCCGAGCTTCCCAAACTCTAGGCATTTATGTTCCACTTTCAGGATTGTTTATTATTATTTAATATTTAAATTGCTCTAAGGTTTATTTTTACTGAAATAAATTTGTTCCAAAAAGACATTTTATATCATTACTATGAGCAGTAATAAAATAGTGATTAAGAACACATTCTGGAGACTTTTAAAGCAAGTTTAAGAGATCTTTGGGATAACATCAAACATGCCAGCCTTCGCATTATAGGGGTCTCAGAAGGAGAAGAGAGAGTGAAGGGGGTCAACAATGTATTTAATGAAATCATGGCTAAAAAATTCTCAAGACTGAAGAAGGAAACAGATTTCCAGGTGCAGGAAGCACGGAGGGTCCCAAACAAGAAGAACCCAAACGGACCCGCACCAAAACACTTCATAATTAAAATGGCAAAAGTTAAAGAGAGGATTCTAAAAGCAACAACAGAAAAATAAAGAGTCAGTTACAAGGGAACCCCCATAAGGCTATCAGCTGATTTCTCTACAGAAACTTTACAGGAGAGGAAAGAAATATTTAAAGTGCTGACAGGGAAGAATCTGCAACTTCGGATACTCTGCCCAGCAAGATTATCACTTAGAATTGAAAGAGAGATAAAGAAATTCTCAGATAAGCAAAAACTAAAAGCGCCCATCAATAATAAGCTGATCCTAAAAGAAACGTTAAAAGGGCTTCTCTAAGTAGAAAAGAAAAGCCTATAACAAGGAGTAAGCATCTATAGGAAAGGAAATATCCCACCAGTGAAGGCAAATATATAGTAAAGGCTGAGGATCAACAATTTAATCTAGTACAGAGATTAGAAGAGCACATACTGGGTTCAAATCCCATCTCCACCACTTATTTAGCTTTGTGACCTCAGATAACTTAGTTTACCTCCCTGCTTGAGTTTCTCATCTGGGAAAGGGAGTAATAATAGCACCCAACTCATAGACTTGCCATGGGGATTAATTAGATAAAATCATGGTAAACACAATGGTGCCCTGCATGGATTAAATATTCAAGAACTATTAGCTATTGTTATCATTAGTACATAAGTGGAAAACCCAAACCACCTTCTGTAAACCAAAGGTAACCATATAAATCAATACTAGGAAAACAAGCCATGATTCTTAAATCTGGCCATGAAGTGCTGCTCTAAGGTTACAGGCCTCAGGCTTGCTCTCTTTTTCTTAAAAGGCAATATTAGTAAGTGTTCAAGGATAGCACCAAACCAAGCCTTTCTCTTTGGGTATAGTCAGGAGGATGAAAGGCGATTGAAAGGAAAGGACGTTTTTGTACATGACTCAGTGGGGTTTAATCTTTGGCCTAGGCATGTCCTGAAAACAAAAGTGCTGTCAGCTGGACATGAACCCCATGTTCAGAAAGACATGTTATGAAGTGCTTCAGTGCACACAGGCAAATGGGCTTCCTCGCCTCTTCAGGATTCCAAGTTCTGCTCCGAGATAAAACTGTCCCTGTCTTGTCTCCATCCCAAGAGTTTGTGATAACTGCTGGATATGTATTCTGTACTGAATACCCCCTAAGGGTAAGGATGGCATCTTAGACAGATTTTACTCCACACTTGACCCAGACTTACATAGGAGGTAGCCCTTATTAAAGACAGAAAAAGTGCTGATGTGGGGACAGCCACACATGATGATAAGAATGCATCTGAGGGGTCTGGGTCTGCCAGGAAGGAGGCCTGCTCTAAAGGGAATCAGACTGTTGAAATTTACAAGCCAACAGAGCCCACTGTCCAATTTTAGATATGATAATGGGTGTCAGGACACTAATGCTTCCTGCCAGTGCATGCTTCATCCAGGAGATCATGGGAGGAAGCACCGGCTAGAACTGGAAAGGCCTCAGGTTGTGTCCGTCATCAAGTCTGGAATCAACAACAGCTGACATTCCAAGGATCCGCAGAGGGCTGGAGAATTGGATGGAAAGAAATCCTAGCAACTGGCTGTGAGGAAGAAGCATTAACTTCCTCTTTCCTCTTCTCATTTACTCATTAAAACAAAGCAAACAAAAACTTTATTGTGTATCTACTATGTAGATAGTTCTGTTACCACACTAGACCCTATATAGATGGCGATGTTTGTGTCTCTAAATGTCTTACAGCTCAGTAAGGGATAGCAGTACAAGTAACTGTGGTCCAAGATACAAAGCAAAATAATTAGACACAAGTTATAAAGGAATTTACAAAAGGGAGATGTCATTTACAACCATGGGAGCTGTGTCTTTAAGGATGATAAGACTCAGATGATTCAAACTAAGAAAAAAGACACAAGAAACAGAGGAGGACATGCAAGCCAACATGTGTGGGAAATACAAGGCATGTTCTAGGAACAGTGGGTAGTATAATAAAGCTAGACTCTAGCAGAGAGCTTAAAGAAGTGAGTGCAATGATTTGGGACCAGTTAATGGACAGTCTTTGAATGACAAGATAAGGGGTTTCTGGTGCTAAAGGCAAAATCCATCTTTCCCTAAATCCTGCTTAGGAGTATGGACTGTGAGACACCAAGGAGTCATTGAGGTTGCCTGGACCATGTGGCATGTTCTCTGCCATTGCCACCAGCTCCAGACACAAGCTTAATTGTGCAGATGGATTCACTGTCCCCCTCCATTTCCTGCAGCCCATGCACTCTCATGCTTTTGGAGATTATGTGAGCTCCTGCTGGAGAACTGGAAGCCACATAAAGCTCCAACTGCTTCAATTATTTGGCTGGGTGGGCCAAGGCACTTTTCCCACAGCGAGAGGGTGGGAGCTTAGGGAGATGAGCAGAGGCAAGAAAAAGGGAATCTTAGAGCATTTCTGAGATCCCCAGTCCCCGCACGGCCAAGGTCACTGCTCTGCAGCTAAACGTCGCAGTGTACATTTGTCTCTTCTCCCCTTCTTTGCCCAGACCCACATGATAAGCACTGGGATGAAATGCCCCCTTGCCTAGTGACAAAACAGTAGCAGCAGCTGTGGCCCTCTCTTCAGCGAGGTAATGAGGATTCATTTCCATTTTATCACTTCTGTCACGTCTGCTTTTTTCCCTCTGCATTATTTTATTATTATGGCTGAAATTGATTGCCGTAACCGAGCAGGCCTAAATCCCATCACTTCATCCTCCCTCCCTCCAGCTCCCTTGAGCCCTTTCCTCTCAGCCTTGTCTCTCTTTGCTCAACATCCTTCCCCTGGCCACCTCCTCCTACTGTGGTATGTTAACAGGAAAGAAAAACTCATTTGAAACAATTTACAATGTGACTCAGCAATCTGTGTTCTCCTAACCGCCCCGCCAGGCTGAAGGCAGAAAGCAGCCACCAATTCGGGTGCTTTGTGATGAGACAGAGTCGGGTACCAGTCTATCGAACTGCTTTATAGTGGGAGGGCCCCGAGAAGGCTCCGACACAGAGCTGCAAAGAAGATGCCTGATGAGGCAATCCGTAGGTGGTTTTGGAAAGGCAAAAGATAAGAGGAAGAAAAGTGGTAGCTGTTGTAGGGGACATCATTCTGTCATGTTCTATTGTCTGCGAGTGTGCCCTGGACAAATTGGCTTCTGGAGGTGCTGTATATGGCAAGACTCAGGATTCCTGCTGAGCCTTGAAGCCTGGTTTCTCTAAGTCAGTTTCTTACAATTTCTTAAGCATTGCCTCCAGGTACGCACTGTGAGCTAGAAAAGGCTAGGGGTGGAAGGATGGTTGGAGGAAGAAACATATCACACGTAAACGTGAATGGGTATACGGATTTAAGAGCATCCTTCTTGGAGGGAGAGAAGGAGGGTACTTAGTGTGGAACCACCATGGATCAGACTCACTGGTAGGTCTTTAATGCTTGGTGAGTTTCAGATGCCAATTCAGATCTTCCTGAGCACGAGACCCTTGGTATTTCCATTTGACCAACATTGGTCAGATGCATGGCAGTTGCAGAGCAGCCTCCATCCCAATTGGTTTACTCAGAGGGAACATTCACTTGCACTCACTTACTTATGTTAATACCTTGGGCTCTAACATTTTTGCAATTCCTAGAACATGGTGAAATTTTAAACTTGTAAACTACACAAAAAAATACTCCTAATTTTCTAATCTAGTATAAGAAGAATGGGGAAAAAGTAATTCTATCTGGCCTGGTAAAGTTTAGAAATAAATCTCCAAGGTTAGGGTTTCCTTTTTCAATCTCTCCCTGTTGCCACTTGAGAAAATTAACAGTTTTTTTTGTTTTGTTTTGTGTTTTTGTTTTGGGGTTGTTTTTTTTTTTTTTGCTTTTCAAAAGAAAGCTGGTCTAGATGGGCACTGTTTGGGTTAAGGACATTTTAACAGGCATGCTTTTTCAGCAGAGCTTACCTTGTGCAACATAAACCCGTTCATCTTTTTGTATCCCCAGTATGGATTAGACCAGACTACACAAAACCCTGGGGTGTCAGTGTGGAGGCTGCGGGATGGTGCATTGCATTTCACCATGGAACAGAACAATGAGTTTGCACCTGACAAAGCCCAGACTGCCTCCAGAGCTGCTAAAAATGCCTGCCTCACTGCTCCTTTATCTGCTCTTGCCCACCTGACCTTTCACAGATCATATTTTTCTTCTATTAGGGGATCCAGTTCGCATATGTGCTAAGAATTGTGTGGGTCCTGGATGAGAAATATGTAAGACGCCAGCCTTTGAAAGTCACAAAGTCTCCAGCTCCCTCCTTACCTCTGTCCTGCAAGCCCCTTACTCGGGCTGTCTTGCCCCTGCTCCAGGCCACTGCATCTTGCTTGAATCCCTGATTTTCCATGGCTACCCAACCAGGTTCTAAATCTGCCCACTTCCTGGACAAGCTTGCCTTCATATATTGCCCCACATCTTACACATCAATGGTCTGATATTAGCCCCCATCCAGTTTTATGGAACTTCTGGGCTTACAGTAGAATGAAGAATTTGGCTGCTTTTAGCAATCCTTTCCTTACCTGCTAAGATAAATATCGGTTGAATGAAGGGACACATGACTGAACGAATGCCCCCTCCTCTGATGATCCCCTTACCTGAGCCTTTATGTCCAATTCCAGGGATCGTTCCAGGGCCTGGGAAACTTGCCCATTAGGAGTGAGTTGGACCCTGGATGGCTACTGAATCTGCTCTCTCCCTGTTGAGAGAACTATGAAACTTTGCTCATCCTGTATCTTGGAAGCCTGAGCTTCCAAATGTAGCCTTGGAGAATGAGAAACCACTTTATTTTTTGGCTGGCAGTGAGAAGGCCCCTCAACCCCAGGAAAGGAAGGATTTGATGTTTCTTGAACTCCATAAATCTGGCCTCATTCTACTCAACTCACTGAAACTTGATTCAGATTTATTTTGTGAAACTACTAAAAGCTGCTGCTCTGGCCCCTAAGCCATCAAGAGGTGCCCAGGTCCCCATGGCTAGGCTGGAGCTCATTGGAGAAGCCAGGAGAGATCTACCAAAAAAGTCTGGGGGTTGAGTAAGAGGAAGCTATTGGCATCCTGCTGGCTTGGGTTTGAATCCTGGTCTCGCCACCTTTTAGCTATTTGAGATTTGGGGTAAATTATCAAATCTTTTTGAGCACACATTTTCTCATCTGAATATGGTGATGCTAATTCCTTGTCTCTAGCCTCGTTGTGTGAGAATTAAATAGCCTGACAGATGAGAAAATTCCTAGCCTAGTGCCTGGCATTCAAACAACATCCCTTCTCTTCTGATAACTTCCAGAACTGTTATATTTGGTTCTCCAGAGCCAAAGACACCTGCAAACTCTCTTTGGGTCAAAACTTCTGATATTGAGCTTTCATTTTCTCCAATTCCTTAAAACTCCTATGTTAAAATCATAGAATCCAGCTTCTGTCATCTACACGGTCCCCTAGGCACTGGCTTCAGAAGCTCTGCCATTTCGATTGCCATATAACTTTCCAGTTAAGAAAATCTATTTTAAAAAATCCCAATGCATCTGGCAAGTTCAAGTTTATTGCTCAAAAAGCTCTAAGAAACTTGGCTTAAAGGAAGAGTATACTTATATTTCAAGCTATGCCAGAGCCCTACATCCAAAGTAGCTTGATCCCAAATTTTAGGCATTGGGATATATGATGAGACCACGTAGCAAATATAGGATTCCAGATCCTACTGCCAAATTCCCTGACATGTTGAAACTTTTCACAATTCCTCCATTCTTAGAGAAGATTTTACCTACTGGAGAACTGAGTTGGGTGAGGGTACATGGAATCAGACCTCATGCTATGGTTCCAGTGAGATGTCATATCCAATATGTCACCAGTGACACTTCCAGAACAGATGAGGTGGGCTCTGACTGTGTCAAAACAATTTGCAGGGACACCTCACCTGGCTTGCTCTCCCCTGCACTTTGTCTGGAAGTCATGACTCTTGTCCTTAACTTTGGATCCACCCCAATTCAACCTCTCTTTGAGTCTAGGGTCTATCATTCCTATCAGTGTGACCGCTCTTGGCATTGATATAAGATTTTCTTAACGTATTCTCTTGGGAATTTCTCTTAACCCCACATTACATTAACATGTATTATCCTTGACCTTCTTCTACAAATCATCTTCTTTCTGCAGCAGACTCCAACAAGTTCCAGCTCAAATATTTTCTTCTCTGTGAGGCCTTTCCTTGTCCTCCAGGTCAAACGAAGTGTTCTCATGGCACTCTTTCAAAGTCTGTGCTGACCAAAATACTTTATAATTTAGGAGTTTACATAGGTTTCCATCTATCACCATACTGGGAAATCTTCCCTATATTTTCAGCACTGGGTGCATAGCTGGACACACACATTGAATGAATGAATAAATAAACAATGTAACTACCAATTATTTTTATTTTCATTTGTTCTCAACTCGTTGCTGGGATGGTAGGATATATGCTGAGCCCGGAACCCAATCTCACAGTAAACTGATTATTATAAGCGTTAGTCACTAAGACACTGTTTCTCAAACTTTAGCATGTATCAGAATAAACTGGAGTGCTTGTTAAAGCACAGATATCTAAGCTCCAGCCCAAGAGTCCCTGATTCAGGAGGTCTGGGGTGGGACCGGAGAGAATTCGCTTTTCTCACAAATTCCCTGGGGTGAATGATGATGTTGCTGGTCCTGGAACCATCTTCAGATAACCTCTGTTCTAAAATGTATCTGTATGTAAAATCACCCTTGAAAATGCCTCACCTATTTTATAATGCTATTTGATTTTCCATGGTCTTTTTACAAGTTGCCTACTCTATTTGGTTGGCATGGTGACCACCACTGGATTGGGAACGTGAGCCTGGGGGATTCTGCCCAGACATTCACCCCAAACTTGGGGAACCTCAAAGAACCTGAAGTTGAAGGGATGGGCAAAAAAGATGTACCATTACCTTGAGATGTACCTTGTACATAGAATAGGAAAGAAAGAAAGGAAGGAAGGAAGGAAGGGAGGGAGGGAGGAAAAGAAAGAAAAGAAAGAAAGAAAGAAAAAGAAAAGAAAGAAAGAAAGAAAGAAAAAGAAAGAAAAGAAAAAAGAACATTTATACAGTAATGATAGCACAGGGTTTGCCTCCTTCTAGCTTCCCTTTATTCTTTAAAATCTTTATTGGAGTATAATTGCTTTACAATGGTGCTAGGTTCCCTTTAAAATCAATATGATTTTTTAAAAAAATCACAACTTCCTCAACGGCTAAGACTGTGCATCAGAAATTTTCCAAATATGGAAGAAGTTATTCCTGTCTGTGGTTTCAGAGAACAGATGAGTTCAAAACTTACTGCTCATGCCCCATCCATTTACATAGTCAGAAGGCCAGTAAGCCTAGAGATGGGCCAATAAAGGCTAAAATGCATGAATTTATGATAAAGGTATGGGGATGAATTAGGGCGACATACAATCTGCAATGAAAAAGAAGTTTACAGAAAGGTTTCAAATAGGGAAATGTTTTAAAATGTAGTTAAAGGGACAGAACATGTATTAAGAACACTAAAAATAAAATTAACAGAGTAGGAAATTAAGGCAGTATGTAGATAATAAACTAGAGATCTAGGAATGCAGGGGGGAATAATAAAAAGTTAAAGAAGAAACTAAATGGATGTACAACATAATAGAATATTTATTTATTATCTTAGGCTGTAATTCCCAAAAGTTAGGGAACATTGATGTGTTTTTCACTGTTGTTTCTCTAGCACACATTAGTCACATAATGATTTCTTTTTCCTTAAAGGAATGGTAAGAATGACAGAAAATATAGACTCATGTATTAATAAATGGCATCCTCAGGAAGGATCCAGAACAAACAAGCAAAAATAATTATCAAACACTTAACAGAAGAAAACATATTTAAACTGAAAAAAAAGAACCACTCTTACATAATCCAAAATTACTGACAAACAAAGATGAAAAATTTAACACACTGGGCTTCCCTGGTGGCGCAGTGGTTGAGAGTCCGCCTGCCGATGCAGGGGACGCGGGTTCGTGCCCCGGTCCGGGAGGATCCCGCATGCCACGAAGCGGCTGGCCCCGTAAGCCGTGGCCGCTGGGCCTGCGCGTCCAGAGCCTGTGCTCCACAACGGGAGAGGCCACAGCAGTGAGAGGCCCGTGTACCACAAAAATGAAAAAAAAAAAAAATTTAACACACTAAAAAGAAATTCTTACCAAGATAAAACAGAGAAATACAATGTTTTAAAAAAGGAATAATGCTAACATCAGACTTTTTTGTTTATTGCATTGCCAGCTGATAAATACCTACTAAATTTTAAGTGAGGAATTGTTGTTACTCAATAATTCTGTCCCCAGGTAACATTTTGTTTTGAGGCAGGATTATGAGAAGAACCTTTTTCAGATGTGTATGGGTCTAGAAAATAGTTTATCCATTTAAAAAAAAGTTGTTCTCAGGCTACATGAGCTAGCTGGGAGATGAAGCATAAATAAAACCTTATGATGGAGTTTATTCATTATTTTAATTTCTTTCTGTCTTTTTAAATCACCAATTTCAACTTTTATATTCATGAATTTCTTAATGTTTTTAGCATATTTTTATTTTTTTGTTACTTCTTCATTGAATATGTAGGAGTCACATAATTATTATTATTTTTTTATCTTTCACCCCTTTCACCCACCTCCCCAGCCTCCACTTCTGGCAACCACCAAACTGTTCTCTATATCTCTTGAGTTTGTTTGTTTGTTTTTTGGATTCCACATACAAGTCAGATCATACAGTATTTGTCTTTCTCTGCCTGACTTATTTCATTTAGCATACTGCCCTCAAGTTACATTCATGTTGTCCCAAATAGCAGGATTTCTCTTTCTATGGCTGAATTATATATACATCACATTTTCTTTCTCCATTCATCTTTCAGTGGGCACTTACATTGTTTTCATATCTTGCCTAATGTAAGTAATGCTGCAATGAACGTGAAGGTATCAATATCCTTTTGAGATAGTGATTTTGTTTTCTTCAGATAAATACCCAGAAATAGAATTGCTGCATCATACAGTAGTTCTATTTTTATTTGTTGAGGAACCTCCATATGTTTTCCATAGTGGCTGCACCAATTTACATTCCCATCAGCAGTGCAGGAGGGTTCCCTTTTCTCCACATTCTCACCAACACTTGCTATTTCTTGTTTTTGTTTTTGTTTGTTTGTTTTTTTGCGGTACGCAGGCCTCTCACTGTTGTGGCCTCTCCCGTTGCGGAGCACAGGCTCCGGACGCGCAGGCTCAGCGGCCATGGCTCACAGGCCCAGCCGCTCCATGGCATGTGGGATCTTCCTGGACCGGGGCACGAACCCGTGTCCCCTGCATCGGCAGGCGGACTCTCAACCACTGCGCCACCAGGGAAGCCCTATTTCTTGTATTTTGATAGTAGCCATTCTAGTAGGTGTGAGATACTATCTTTTTGTGGTTTTGATTTGCATTTCCCTGATGATTAGTGATGCTGAGCACCTTTTCCTGTACCTTTTGTCATATTTATAATATGTGGACCTTTCAAATAAGTTTTAAAGGTATTCTAGATGGCTGTGGGCCATTCTAGGCCCCCATTTTAAAACACTCATGGCAGAAGGGAAAGGCTTGATGTATGAAGAAAGTAAAGACAGAGAGGTATCATAAAATCTCCTTGACTGTAGTTACTCTATTTCTCATTATTGTCCATGAGAAATTGTTTAAACAGCTGCCAGATCATTCTGATTAGCACCTCTGTGGAGGAAAACAGATTTAAGTGCCAATAAAAATACATTAAGAGACTTGACTAAGTATAATATCCAAGCACAGACAATTTCCCTCTCAATGGTTACAACAATGCATTAGTACATGAGGTCATCTTTTTCCCATGGAGTGTGCTGTATTTCTCCTTTTTCTCAGTTGTATGGGTATTCTGCTTAATCTGATATTCACAGATTAAGTGAATTTATTCTTCTTCTTAGAACAACAATCATTTATTTTTTGAAAACTCACATAAACCTTATTTCAATTTTAAGTTATCAGTTTGTGTGGGGTTTGCCTGTAGGAATGGGAAAAGATGAGAACAGAGGGTAGTTACAGGGTTTGCTGCCCCTCTTCCAATCTAAACACTCTTGGAACACGTAGGTCTCACACATTTTACTGGAGTCATACCACATAGGCATTTGCCAGAAGAAAATTTCAAGTTTGCATCACTAAAAAATCTCTTCTTTTAAGAGTTGTTTTGTATGCCCTTCAAAGCTCATGGCAACAGCGCCACCCACCAGCACCTCTGCCCAGGTTATACCTTCTTTTGCAGAATTTGTGACTCTTGGATCTTCCCTTTAACAGTTTGATCCTATCAGCTCCTTTGATGACATGGAACTCCCCACTATAACACCTCCTTCCTTTAGAAGGGTTGAGTGTTGGCTCTACTAATTATTTATGCCTCCATTTTGGAAAAGGACAGTCTTATGCTGCAGAGTTGGCTCCTTCTTCATTGTAATAACTCTGCCAGAATAATAAGAGTTTCTCATTTCCTGTGCTGGGCACCAGATGGGTCCTGAGAAGAGCTGATGCTGCTTGTGGGACCTAGAGGTCCTACTAGTTCTCTAGGTTCACTCATATTTGTTCTGATTTCTTCCTGGCTAGATTTCCTGGGGAACAGAGAAGCTGAATCTCTCCTCCACCTCTCATCCTTCTTCAAATCTCTTTCAACACTAACATATAAATTTGCTTCCCAAAATGTAAAGTGTCATAGAGCCACACAACATTTCTAATAAGGCCTTCTAAAACAGATTAAGCTTGCACAAGCATTTGCCCAGAGAGAAGGCTGAAGCATGGAGACTAAATATGTCCTAGTAATTTTCAGAATGCACTGGCCCCTCTTTTTACTATATCAAAGCCTACAAAGGCAGCATTTCTCTTGTATTAACTTGATATGGTACCTTCTACCAACATCAGGTATTTAATGAAATTGATCTAGCAAGACCACTACTTATTTGGGATCTGGAATGTATCCCATCTTTGCAGAATACTGGAGATGCAATGGGAGAATTTATATGCTTTGAAAAATCAGACTATGGTCTGGTATATTTTAGCTAGATTTATTCTATAATATATAATCACATACAGGCATAAGTAAAATGCTTTAGGCTTGAAGTATGGCAAAATATTTTAGAGATAGCATAATATAATACAAAGTACCAGTTTGGAAGTTTGAATACTGGCTGATCTACATATGAACTGGGTGATATTCTGTGATTTAGTTAATCTGTTTGAGGGTCACATTCTTCACCATTAAAATATACATAAAGATAACATTCTTTTTTTGTTCAAATGCATTCTTTTCCCCTTTTCCAGCTTGAATGAATATAATTGACATATAATATTGTGTATTAGGTGTAGAACATGATGGTTTGATGCATATATACACTGTGAAGTGATGACCACAATGGGATTAGAGAGAGAGTAGCACTAACATATATACACTACCAAACGTAAAATGGATGGCTAGTGGGAAGCAACTACATAGCACAGGGAGATCAACTTAATGCTTTGTGACCACCTAGAGGGGTAGGATAGGGAGGGTGGGAGGGAGGCTCAAGAGAGAGGGGATATGGGGATATATGTATACATATAGCTGATTCACTTTGTTATACAGCAGAAACTAACAAAACATTGTAAAGCAATTATACTCCAATAAAGATATTAAAAAAAAAAAACCTCCGTCTTTAGTGACTGTGAAGATTAGAAATGCATATGTAAATCATCTAGCCCCATGCCTGGCACAAGTCAGATGCCCAATAGTGGGAGCTCATGTTTTGACTAAATGAACCTTGGATCATTTTATATGTCAAACAATATTCATGATGGATCTTTGGTCCTGTTGTTTCCCTTCCAGATCTAGCAGCTGTATTTAGGCACAAAGCTATAGTTTAAACTTACGATTTAAAAAATATGGTTAATTAAAAAAATATAGAGACACATTCTGATGAGAAGTCCACGGTCCTCCCCTCCTCATTCACAGTCTTTAGCCAGGTATATGTCTCTTGTTATAGTCATAAGCCATCTGGGCCTAACCAGGTCCTAAACAGAAAATATAGAAGAAAATATGTACATGTCTTGGAGCTCTTCTGTGTTTGCTAAACCAGTATCCATTTCTCCTTCTGTTCATATCAGTTTCCTGATTTTCTTCAGGAAAAAAAATTTCTTCTTCTCACTTTCTCATTCCAGGTTGTTCATGAGATGGAAAAGAGGTTGCCACATAATCCAGTTCTAGACAGCTAGAGACTTATAGTCCCCTGGCTTTGTTCATGGATGAGCTCATTAGGTAGGCTAAGCCAAAGAGATTCAATACAGGACTCTTGTCAGAAGTGTTGAAATTGTTGTAAGGATAAGGTAGAAGTCTCACTGCTGGCAGCTATCTTGCTACCAGGAGATGAGCCCAACTAAGAATGGATGTAGCACAGAAGGCACAAAAAAAGAAAAAAAGAGCTAAGTGCTGGAAAATATGAGACTGAATCCCAACAGCATAATTTGAGACCCTGGGTCTAGCCCTGCTTAACTTTTCATACTTTATTCTTGTTGTCTAAATTGTCTATTCTTTTCTATCACTTTCAACCAAAGGATACTGACTGACATACAAGGGTGAATTCAGGTTTCATGGAGCCTAAAGTTTAGATATAATTTGGATTGCCCTCTTTAAGATAAGGAAACAACACTATAAAAAGAAAATAAGATGGAAAATAATTATTTATTGAGAATTTGAAAAGAAATCATGAATTTTAAAAGTCCAACAAATATCCCAAACTTTACAAAATCCCAAAATAAGAATTTTTTGTCAATTAATTATTTATGTAATCTTTTCTTTTTTTCTTTTTTTTTTTTTGGCTGTATACATTTTATTTTCCTTGTCATTATATAACTATTTTTACTATCATTTTTCTAAAGACAGAATAGAATTCATGTTTCCTCTGATGGTCAATCAATATTTGTTGTTTTAAAATTTTAATAGTTCAGATTGTTTTAGATACACAAACCATAATTGCTAAGGACATTATTGTAAAAATGTGAGTTACTGTGAAGTTTGGGAAAACTTCTCTCAAGATTTTTTGACATATGAACTGTAAGATTTCAAACAATTTGAAGTTTTCTTGTATACGAATGCCTCTTGAATATTATTTGAATTGCTGCCACTCAGTATCCATTTTGTCCTAATTATTGTCAATGTCCTAGTTACAGTGATATAATATGAATTTTCTGTTACCTTTGTCTGTGTTAATGTTTCATGCCACAATAACAAGAATTGTATGTTTACTTATTTTCCAATGTGTTCATATGATTCACTTCATTAACTGGATTATCAAGCAATCCCAGGGCCTTTTTTTTTTTTTTTTTTTTTTGCGATACGCGGGCCTCTCACCGTTGTGGCCTCTCCCGTGGCGGAGCACAGGCTCCAGACACGCAGGCTCAGTGGCCATGGCTCACGGGCCCAGCTGCTCTGTGGCATGTGGGATCTTCCCAGACCGGGGCACGAACCCATGTGCCAGGGCCTATTTTTGATGAGCTTGTAAGTGGATATGCTGAATCATTGGTATATTCATTTTTTATTAATTTTTATTGGAGTATAGTTGCTTTACAATGTTGTGTTTCTGCTGTACAGCAAAATGAATCAGTTATATGTATATATATATCCACTCTTTTTTAGATTTCCTTCCCATTTAGGTCACCAACAGCTCACTGAATAGAGTTCCCTTTGCTATACAGTGGGTTCTCATTAGTTTCATTGGTATATTCCTGACAAGACAGAACTTTTGTTTTGACTGGTTATAGAAGAGAACCTCATCTTCCTCTTATAATTTTACATATCTGATAATTGGAATAATTTTCCTCAGACTAGCTTCTAACTCCATTTATATAAAACTTTGTTTCTCTTTCTCTACTACCTATTTTAGTGTTGAGCATCTTAATCATATTACAGTATGATTTTTGAACCCACAACTTTGTGCCGCAATACTGGATGATTCAACATGGAGAACAGGACGGGGATTCCTGGAAGCTATTCCTATGCTGGGCTGGCCAGCAATCACCTAACTACAGACATGACCACAAGTCACATAAAAATATCTCACTAAACCCAACCTAACCTTAGCTGAATCCCAACAATGCCTGCAGGCACTCCAGTTCTATCCAACATGAGGAAAGGTATTGGGGGAGGTGGGCATTATAGTGGAATGAGATAATAGTCTTAATTGATTGTGGTTAGAGTAGCTTACTTTTGCAAGTTTTGCAGAAATATACAACTAAGTTAAAACATTCCAGGTCCCCTCTCAGAGTCCTGGAAGAAGCCCATGCAAGTGAGGGGCCCTGAAGCTTACATTTCATAAAAAATTTATCTCTACTGATACAGTGTATGATTTGGGAACTCTGGAAAACTATGGGACCTCTCATTTGCAGTTCTTGGGCCATTTTTACATCAGAAGTCATTTGCACAGAGGAGAAACCCTGGAAAATACCACTGCAAATGTCAACATTTGTGATGCTCTTATGGCCTCTACTGAGTGGTCAGTATGACTGCTTAAGTACGTACACAGTAATTTTCAACTTTTGTGCCATAATCACAGATGAAATGTCACACTAAGTCAAATCAAAGAATTTATCATGCTCTGACTTTAATAGCAGCCCTAAGGGTCATTTTGGGGACAGCAAGAGGCTTTCCCTCATTTTCAACCCAAAAGGATTAGGTTTTCTTACCTAAATATCTTTGATATCCCCTTATTTTTCTTCCATACCTTGGATTGTGTTCTTAGGGACTGAGTGACTTACCTCTGAGACCCTGAAAATTAATGAAAAACCTTGGATAACAAATGATCAATGAGGGGATTTGAAGGAGCTTTCTCCTAGGTCACAGTATGTTGCATGCCAAGAAAGACTTATGCTGATTTAACCAGCGAGGAGAAATTGAGGATTAGATTTTCAATTTGAGAAGTAAAATGGATCCTGGGGAATTTAATCAGCCACTCTACATGTGCTTCACTGGTTACCAGAAATCTCTAGATCTGTCTGTTATGTGTAAATATGTAGAGTGAGTGAATCTTGATAATTCCCAATTCACCTAATCAGATTATCTCCTTGTCTGAATGCAAACTGACAGGTGGAAGACAAACCTGTAACTGGAGTGCATTCAGTCAGGCTCCATGTCCTCCAAATGGCTTTTTGGAGAAGTTAATGAGCATGAAGCTGAAGGGCTGGAGGTCTACATATGGTAGGGCCTGGCATCCGACTTGGCAAGGCTCTTCAAGGAACCTTGTCAGTGCAGTCACCTGTAGCAGAGGCATAGAAATTGTCATCTGCTCAAGCCTCGCTCAATTCACTGGGGGAAGATTATAGGATATCACTTCTGGAGTCCCAGATGGAATATTCAGCACTCAGGTGCAAGGCTGCTTCCAGAGAAGCTGCAGGGGACATAGATCAGATGGACTTGTATTGACCAGCACAGTTCTGGCTTAAGAATTCTAATACTTTACCTTGTTCAGTTCTGAACACAAACCAAGTGAGCACAAACTTTGGCATCAGACAGACCTAAATTCAAATTTTCTAGTAGAGGAAAAACTTAGGTAGGTTACTTAATCACCATCAGCTTAATTTCCTCCTCTAAAACATGGAATATAAGAAAATCTACTCTTATTTGTATGGTTCTGAGAATTAAGTATGGTAAAGTGGATGAAAGTGTCCACTCCTGGGCCAGGCATAGAGTGACATTCAGAAAACTTTTGTTCCTGGAGTTATATTCTGCACATTCATTGATATTAGGGGGATTTGGGGCCTGACTCACTCTCTGAGCTTGTTCATGACAAATATCCTATAACCCACTGTAATATGTGCCGGTATCCAAATTTTCTACTTGGAAAGGGTGGGTAGGCAGTCTTGGTAGGGCCTAATTCAAAGTTTCAACTTGAATCAGGTTCATGAGATGAGGATAAGAGAAATCAGAGCCTCTTTCAAACCCAGCAATTATGCCACATTCACTGACACTTAAAGGATTAGAACCACTAAAAAAAGGAGATAGGAAAGGTACCCAGTAATTTGTTGCTTGATCGACTGATTCATGTATTCATCAGTAGAGAAAAAAGAGGCTACCTCAACTGGGCAAGCAGCATAAGAGAATTCTACATAAGGAAACATCTCTCCCAGGATGGCCCCAAGTAGTAAGCTATTTAGTTAGAAACTCTTCAAAGTAAATTAAGTCTGTCAAGCATTTTATCAATATCTTTCTGCCCCATTTAAAAATTTTTATTTTTGCCCCATTTTTAAAAATTGCAGTGGTACCTTAAGATACATTGACTGACAAAAGTCAGACTGTTCTCACTTAAAACTCATACCTTTGCTGTTTCTATCTGAATTTAATTCAAGTCAGTTCCCCTTAACATGTATTCGTTAAGCTCACACTATATTCCAGACAATGTGCTAAAAAAGAATGGTACTATGACAATCAAGAGATTGACTTTTTACTTATAGGAACACTCCTTATGCACTCTGTGACAGATACAAATAATTAATTACAATAGAGCGAGGTAGGTGCCACAGCAGAGTATTTTAACAATAATTTACAGGGGTAGTTTTAAAATATGGGCATGTGTAATGCTTCTCCATGGTAGAGTCAGAGAAACTTCCAGAGGTGGTGACATGTTATCTGTTTCTTTTATTTTATTTTTTTTTTTTTGCGGTATGTGAGCCTCTCACTGTTGTGGCCTCTCCCATTACGGAGCACAGGCTCCGGACATGCAGGCTTAGCGGCCATGGCTCACGGGCCCAGCCGCTCCGTGGCATGTGGGATCCTCCCGGACTGGGGCACGAACCCATGTCCCCTGCATTGGCAGGCGGACTCTCAACCACTGCACCACCAGGGAAGCCCTATCTGTTTCTTTAAGAATAAGTAGTTGTTGGCCATAGGAGTGGGGGATAGATATTAGCAGAGATTCGGTGATTGGTGAGACATTGCAACAAAGGAGAAGAGAATAATCAAAACAAGTTTTGTGAGTTTTCCTGAGGGTTGAGGGTAAGATAGGGATGATAGGAATACATCTAGTCAAGTCTAGAAATGGCGAGACAGTCTGGTACTGCCAAGTGGGGGCTAGTTGGGTTGGACATCAAGACAGATGTCAGAGCTAAAGATGGACATTTCTGCGTGATCTGTAGTGATGTAATAGGTTAAGCCAGGTGTTTTTCATCACAGGCTAGACAAACTTGGATTTGAATGTGTGGTCCATCACCTACTAGACAAGTATCTAAATAAAATACTAAACTTTTGTAAAGCCTCACATTCAATGAGATGACAATACCATTCTCATGGTTTTGCTGGGAGGATTAAATACAATGGCAAATAGAGAATATGTTGCATTTTCACTGCCACATTATAAGATCCTTCAGCATAAGATGGCAGAGGGAGATATTGCATTGCAGGAGCTCCATGGATGGGCTGCAGCAGGATCAGTGGAATCTTATATTTGCATTTGTCTGAGGGGATGGACCACAGTTTTTATTACATTCTCCAATGCTTGTCACTCAAAGAAAAGGTAAGTACTAGTTTCAGAGAGTGCAAAGAAAGAACAGTAAAGAATGAATTGTTGAGGGATCTCAACACTGTGGAGGCAGGAGAAAGAATGGGAAAGCTATGAAGACAAAAGATGATTCATAAATAGAGTCAGTTCTGCTGTAATGTGATGCGTGTGTTCCTCAAAGTCACTAAATGGTAGGCAGACATTTGGCCCCCGTGACCATTACACCCTGGTTTGAATATGTCATGTTATGTGGCCAACGTTACTTTACAGATGTAATTAAGGTTACTCGTCAGTTGACCTTAAAATAGGGAGATTGAATGTACTTATATAGCCCTTAACGCAGAGCTTTTTCCTAGCTGAGGACAGAAGAGGAAGTTAGGAGACACAACAGAAGGAGACGACAGAGAGATTTGAAGCAAAAGGATTTCACACACTGCTGATGGCTTTGAAGGTAGAAAGGATTATAAAACAAGGCCTACAGGCAGCCTTTAGAAGCAAAAACAGCTCTGGCCATTAACCACTAAGGATCTTGGACCTACAATTGCACAGAACCAAATTCTTCCAACAACTTTAATAAGTGGATTTCTGCACCCCACCCCCTGCCCAAGAGCCTCTGGATAAGAGCCCAATTTGACCAAAACCTAGATTTTTGCTTCGTGAAACTTTAAGCAGAGAACCCAGCTGATCCATGCTGTGTGCGGACATTTGACTCTTAGAAACTGTGAGATAATAAATTTGTACTGTTTCAAGCAGCCACGTTTGAGGTTATTTATTACAGCAATAATAGAAAGTGAATACACAATGCTATGAAAAATTGTGCAATGAAAAACACAGGAGTCAAGGGTAAAACACTCAAAAACTTGACAGACATATGCAAAATAACCCTTAAAAAGGTAGACCTGTAATAAAAATGGTAGCATAGTTTTACATATGTGAAATGGTTAACAAATACGTAAATACCGCAATAAATACGGCCCCTTACCTTAAAAAAGATCAGATGTTTGCTTCTGGAAATAGGTGTTGGAAGGGCTGTAGCTCATGCATTCTTGTGAAGTGGTGAAGGGAGGGTTAACTGAAATTGAACAGAAAGTTTAACATCAGATGAGGGTGGGTGTGGCTCGGGTGGGGGAACTGAGTTCATCCGTAGATGTTTAAGGTGTGCACATGTGTGCATCTTGTATATTATTACGTAACAATGCATTTTTCTGTTTACCTAGTGTTTCTCATGGATGTGAACAAAATCATGCATAAACAAGTGCAAAATTCACATTACGATCAAATTTTACATTCATACATCAATTGCATTAGAATAAATTCACATTTGCAAAGTAAGCAACTCTATAGAGGAATAATGGCAATGAAAAAACCATACAACTGGCTGGGCGGCAGCCCATGCCAAACATGTCAATTTTCTTGACAGCTAGACCGACTGGACTGTTGTACTTACGGGGAGATAATGCCACTCTAAGCATGAACCTGTGTGTAGTCACAGGCAATTCAACAGATCAGTTGTAGCATCAGCCTTCCTCCAAGTCAGCAACAGCAAAATATTATACTTAATCAATATGTCTTACTTTCTAAAATGACAGACAGTATGAAACCAAAACATCCTTGGGATCTATACTTCAATCCTGAGTCAATTTCTGATTTTGTAACGGCCTGGCTGGTATAAATCTCCTTGTAAATCTTTTAAACACAGTCTCACTCTGATGTGTGGTGTTTTTTGTTTTTACTTGCCCTCAAACAATTAGTGTTTCTCATTTATTGTTTTTCTGCGTGGGTGCCTGCGCAGAGTCAAAAGGAAGCTAGTCTTTGGGGAAAAACACCAGCTACTGCTCCCTGGCCAGCGGTAACCATTGAGGGAAAAAATAACCCCCAAATGCAGTTTAATGAAAAAGATTCACACTAGTTATAAGCAGAAATCACAAAGCTGAGCTTTATTTTATAAACGTCAATAATCTGAAAAGTGCGCTTGACCTTAGTCCAACCCCTTCACGGGTCACTTGAAGTCTAACAGATAGAGCCTTTGTCCAAGATCACATGGCAATTTAGTATCAGAAAGAAGAGAAGAACTCAGACTATGTAACAACTTTCAGCGTGTGGTGGCCATATATGATTTGAAAATCTTACAAAACCTCAAGCCATTTTGCACCAGAATAGCCTCTTTTTCTCCAGGTGTCCTCCACAGTAGCCAAAAGAAAGTATGAAGTTCCCACATTCGCTCATGAGATGGTCTTAAGATTAATTAATTCCATCATTTTGTCAATCATTCATTATTTCTTTCTGTATTTCTACCTGAAATGAACAAGAAGCTAGATGCATCCTAACAGAGGTTGAGAGAATGAGGAACTAGACCACCGGACATCAATCATGTAAATTCACCCTATATATTTATAATCTTATTCATGACCTCCTAATCTGAATCAAGTCTTACCCTCGAGGAAACAGGTTCTGAAATACATTTCCTTCTACTACTACCATGTTTCCAAGTACTGGACTCCTGTGTCATAAAGATCAGAGAGTCATGGTTTATTTTTTAAAAGGTGTGTAGGTGGGGCTGGGGGTGTTTTCGGAGAGAAATGCAAAAGGCTGCCCCACTGAACTAGATGGAAACTCAATTCTAGGCCCTTTGCTATCTCTGCCTTAAAAAGGATCAAGTATCCTTATAGTTCCAAGTTCTTTCCAGAAGATGTGCCATCATCCTCCATTCTCAGAGCCTAAGTGGTTTCCATGGCAACCTCCTCCTCAAACCCATCACTTTTTCTGGCAATACCATCTCATTCAGACCACACTGGAGTTAAAACAAAATAAATAAAACTCTCAAAAATGAAGTTAGGAAAATATCAACAGGCAAAAATAAATGTAATCCCAACAATACCCTGAACATAATAAGGTTGAGAGAAGAAAACATTCCCAGGTAATATTGGGCTCAGGATGTTAATGAAGATTTAACATAAAGAATACCATCATAAAAGAGGATAGAAGAATGGAGGCAGGCAGGGAAGAGCCAGCCACATAGAGCAAAGATTTCACAATGGTTTGGGGACAGCCAGCTTCTTCTCACCTCCTTTTTCTTCTCTGATAAGCATACGGTCCCTGGCATTGAAACAGAATTAAACTAAAGCTGCAAATGAGGTTTCCATTAGGAAAAGCACTCTCTGCAGTGCTCAGAGCACAGCTGGGAGCAATGCCAAGTGCTCATGAATCAATTTTGGAAGGTTCTGCTGGAAAGGCAGGAATCCCTGTCCTTCCATCACTCACTGCCCTTTACAAAAACTGGCATATCAGGATATCAGGATCTTACGGTACAAATCAAGATTTGAAGTAGCTTGGGCAGGATCCATCTGTCTTCTTCCACCCAGTTATATTTCCATTACCATCTTAACTGTAGTCAGTATTAATTGTAATAAATGCCCATTTCTTTTCTATAGCCTTGTCTAAACTTAGGTTCATATCCCATCTATTGAAACCCAATTCTACATTTGTTGGTATTACACCAATTCTGTGTAATGATGTTTGTTATATTTGCAATAGTCCATTCCACTGTGCTACTGACTTGAGGGCAAGGAAGGTGGTCCTCATGTCCCCCATAGCATATACCATAACAGATAATTCTGTGGATTTCTAGGGACCAGAGTGTGTATGATCTGCACACATGGGCAGGAATAGGTTTAAGTGTTCAGATGAAATTCCTGCCCATCTTTAATCAGTCAAGTAGTCAGGGTCAGGAAGAGTAGCAAGGGAACATTCACACAAGGTACTCTGATCTCTTTTAGAAACATGATTCCTTTGCTCTGAATCCTGGAACTTGTAAAGAAAGAGGACCAGTTTCCCTGGGAAGATTTTCTTTCTATGGCACTGCCAGAAAAAAAAAAAAATTTTTTTTATATCCAAATACAGGGTTTCCTTAGGGAAATAAATGGATTCCTCCCTAAAAGAGAAGTGAATGAAGGAAAGGGCTGTGGGAGAAAGAAATAGAATTTTCAGGACACAACAGAGAGCATGTGTTGAAAGTTTAATAAACTATCCCCAGAGTAGAATCAGTCAGGATAGGTTAGAATATGCTGTAGTAACAAACAGCTCTGAAATATGGCTTAAAACAACATTTATTTCCTGTTACACTACAGAACAACTGTGTGTTGTCTGGGGGCTCTGCTCCTCATCACCTAACTGGAGACAGAGGTTGACAACACAGCCGCTCTCTGGAAATGTGTGGGTAGCTGTGGCAGGGGGAAAAGAAAGCTCTGGAGAGCCAGCGTTTCAGCCCAGAAGTCATACTTTCCTTCTGCTCACAGTTGATTGGCTAGAACCAACCACGTGATCCCTTCTGACACCAAGAACTCCAGGAAGAGCCTTCTTCCCATGAGCCTGGCAGGTGGAGGGCTGGGGATTTTTTGATGAATGAAACTAATGACTATCACAAAGGGAAAAAAAAAAACCCAAAACTCCAAAAGATATTTCAAATGTATAGTTTTATGTTAGATTATTTCAGAATCGACAGCTACCCCAAGCAGCCTTGCTCAGTTCTTGAACCACCTGGGAGATCTAGAAATTCATTAATTATTCATTCATTGTTTTCAACAGATACTTACTGATTTCTGATTTCTGTGCTGTCTTGTGTAAGGCATTGGTGATATAAAGATGTATATATCACTTTTATAGGCTCACTTTTTCTTGATCTATGATTATCCCATTATCACAACATTTTCTGTGCCTCCAGAAAAAAAAAAAAAAAAAACCTCTTAGGTGTCAGTTCTGGTCTAGATTTTAATAGAATTCATAACTGTACCTCCAGAGACACAGTGATTTGAGCTACTGCACCTTCTCTGAAAGGTTCTACCTTCTCTGTTGCAGCTAGTTTCTCTCACCCTCATGCCTCATCCCTCATACTACTCTTAGCTTGTTCTTATTTTCTCACTATGAGATATGATATACATCTGCTTGAGTCAGTTTGCACCTGGTTACACTGGATGTTTGACATTACTCCCTGGAGTCGTTCAGTAATCACAGCCAGAATAGATCATTCTTGCCTCTTTATAATTGATGATGTTTTAAAAGGATTTATCCTCTGACTTCTTCCTAAATAGAGATGAACATTGGTCCTTTATCCTGATTTATCTGATATGTCAAGAATTCAGAAATCAAAATTATGACAGTAGTTTGTGCCTCCACAATACATTTTAGAGCTAGAAATATATTGCTACCAATTAAAATATTTAAGTTAAACTTCAAATCAAGAGATTAATATTGACTAATGGAATACCTAGTGTGTTCCTTGATCAGAAGTGTTCCTATAGGAAAGGCAGACTGATTTCAGTCCCAGATGTAAGAAGTATATCTTGATAAATCAACCTGCTTTGAAATGCAAATCTAATTTGTTCACTAAAAGTCCTTAGGGATTACAAGTGAGGCACAGTTTGCTAAGCGAACTTGAGACTACAAGTTGCCCAGCGTGTGCTCTGACAGCAAGGGTCTACACCTCCGTGCCTGCTGCATCATTTCCCAGGACTGTGGAAGGCCACTGCCTGCATGTGGGGCATCAGAAGTAAAAGTTAACACAGTCAAGAACAGACCTCAATCCACGGCTCCCTGGAATTGATATACATATGCCCCAGCTTTCTACCTGCTTGGGTGGGAAAATTTAAAGTTGTGCATTTTACACAATTGCCCAGAATTTGTTTGCCAGTTGAGTTCCAGTTGTCCACTCTGATGGCTGGCTTAATGGCAAACTACCATTTAGCTACCTTCTCTTCCATATATCATTCGACATTTCTCTACTTTTATTCCCTATGCTTTCCAAATAAACTATAGCAACACTGGAACCCTTGTCTCAGGCAGGGTTTGATTTGGAGGTATCTTGAGCTAAAGCAGAAATGTAAGCAGAAATATGTGAAATTTCCAGATAATTCTCATTAAATGAAAGGGTACACCCTTTAGTATCCTTCTCGTTATTCTGTCACCTAGAACATAGGTGTGATGTGTGGAGGTCTGCAGCCATCTTGCACCATGAGAGGAAGGGTCCCATCTATGTAAATAAAGAGCTGAGAAGTGGAAGGAGCCTGGAGCCATGATGACCAAGGAACCTCCGTGCAAGACCTTGACTTCTCACCTCCAGAATCATTCTATGTGAAAGAGAACTAAATTTCCATCATACTAAATAAGATATTTAAAATGAAGTGTCTTAACATTAAATATATTTCCTTATTTTTAGTGTTTACTTATAATTACTATTTATTTATTTTGTTCCCCAACATAACTCAATTTCAGATAGATAGATAGGGAGATATATATGTAGATCTCTCTATATAAGTATATACAGAGATATATGTATGTACATATATATGTATATATGCACATATACACATATACACACACACAGGGGGAGAGCGAGAGGGAGAATGAACTTTCTTCTTTGAAATGTAATAAGGAGTCATTTATATGCTTGGAAATAATAACTAGAGTGTGAAACAGTCATTCATGTAGAGTCAGAATTCACCTGGCTTTGATCATTTGGGTCTAGGCTTTAAGAATAGTAAAAATCTCAAAGAATTTCCACCTCTGGAACAGAGCTCAGTCCGTTCTTCCCATCCAGCTCTCCTGGAGTCCAACCCTCCCTTTATAGTGTGGATAGCCCAGAGCTGCCAGATACGAAAGACAGGGTTAGAAGCAAGATTTGAGTGATCCAACATACACCCACTAGTGCCTAGGCTTCAAGCCTGCCAATATCTTTCCCCCCACTATCATGTCAGGGTCCCTGATTTGAACCTGCAGGGTGCCAATGCCCCTGTTGGGGAGGTATATTGCCCAGTTTCTGATACACAGGCCAGATGCCTCTGTTGCTTTTCTGGGTAGAGGGGAACAGTAGAGGCCCTGCCTCCCCAGTGGTTTCCTTCACTCTAGCTCATCCCTAACTACCCTGTCTCATCTCTACTCATGCCTTAGTATGAAAATTAGATGGTATTAGAAAAATCATGGCAAATGTCTTACTATTTTTCTGTATGTTTCTTCAGTACTGTGTCTATTTCTGCATTGTTAGCATCTTAGAATCAGACCCTTGGGATGCAGTTTGTGTTTTGCATTTGTACTAAAAGCCAGTCGTAGGAGAGTAACTAATGAGAACAATGCTCCACTGGGGCCTGTGCTGTCTAGACAGTGTGGAAAGAGAGCTGGAGCCTTTGTGCACATGTCCTCTGCATGGGGAGGGAGAATGCTGGTCCTAATAAGTCACTTTTGTCTCCCAGCAGAAGGCTTATGCAGTTCCAAAGGACCATGCACAGCCTACAGACTACTTCCTCATCAGACCAAAGGCTCACCTGATTATCTATTGCATCTTTTTATTTCAGAGTCCTGGACACAGAAGTAGAAGAACATGATAGGGGAAGGGGTTTGCCTCTGCTCCAGCCCCACCAAGGCCACTGGCCAGATATTATTGTTCTTCTTGACATTATAGTTTTCTGGCCATACACCCACGGGAAGCTCTAATTCTTGAAGAACATGGAAGTTGCCTCATGGTCAGAAAACACCTGACCTTCTGATCAATTGTGTTTCTGGCACTTTCTTATGCTTTTTCTCCAGAGGACTCAAACTTGTACTTGAGGACACTAAGGATACTTACAAAGGAACGGGAAAAGCAGATGAGGAAACAAGTACAAGGCCATGCACCTTGCATGTGCCAAGTACAGGCACACCTCATGCTATTGTACTTAATTCTGCTTCGCTGATACAGCATATTTTACAGATTGAAGGTTTGTGGCAACCCTGTGTTGAGCAATTCTATTGGCGCCATTTTCCAACAGCATTTACTCACTTTGTGTCTCTGTGTCATATTTTCGTTATTTCCTCAGTATTTCAAACTTACTCCTTATTATTATATTTGTTATGTGATCAGTGATCTTTAATGTTATTATTGCAAAAATATTACAACTCCCTGAAGTCTCAGAAGATGGTTAACCTTTTTTAACAATAAAGTATTTTTAAATTAAGGTATGTACATTGTTTTTTAGACATAATGCTATTGCCCACTTAATAGACTACATTATATTGTAAGCATAACTTTCATATGCTCTAGGAAACAAACAAGTTCATGTGACTCACTTTATTGCAATATTCTCTTTATTGCCGTGGCCTGGAGTCAAACCCAGGATATCTCCGATGTATGCCTGTACTAGCTTAATTACTTTATATAAGTTATTTCATCTAATGTGTTTAAGAATCCAGTAAAAAGATGTGTATTATTATCCTCACTGTAAAGGGAGGATAGGCCAGAACTGCCCAGTGTGAAAGACAGAGTTTGAAACAAGATCTGAATGACCCACTAGTGTCTAGGCTTCAAGATTGCCAGTCTTTCCTCTGACTATGAAGTCAAGGTCCCTGATTTGAACCTGGAGGGTGCCAGTGCTCCTGATGGGGATATATAGCGCCCAGGTTCTGATACACAGACCTCACCAAGGACTTCCCAACCTGTCCTGGGATCTAGCAAATATGGAGACAACTATAGACGGTAAAAAGCTTTCAGCCCATGTTGCTGACCAGAAAAAGCAGGGTGGGTTTTAGTGGCTAGGTCTGAGCAGGGAACCTAGTCCTTGAGGGAAATGTTGTCAAAGGTCTCACTTGATTTTGGGGCTGCAAGACTGCAGAAGCATCTGCTTCAGCATTTTACCCTAATTCCTGATTCTGCCAGCCAGCTGAATTACTTAATGACTGGCTTAAGCTCTGGGATATGCCTCTCCACTCCTATCCTAACCTGGCTTCAGTGAGATATTGGCTTATTGTGTGCCTGGCATAGGTTTGTATCTGCTTCCTTAATTAGCAGTGATGAATGTGAACAGAAGACGATTAAAATATCTTGATTCTGGGTCAGCAATTCTGATAGGCTGTTGTGTAGCATGTAGGGAGGGCAATGTCCCCAGAGTAAATTTGGTCCATGTTGATGTGAGGATTTTAAGGTCAAGGAACTACAGAGTTACGGTTATGGAGAAAGAACACTGGACTTGGGGTCAGAGAATTGGAAGTAACTCCTGATTCCACTATTTGATAGCTCTGTAATCTTTGGCAAGTTACATATAGTTTAGGACCTCTATTTCTTGACAGAAACAAAAAATGAGAATAAGACGATAACATAAATAGTGTTTTGTGAATTCAATGTGGTAACATCTGTTGATGAACTTAATAGACTACAAAGCATGATACAAATATACAGTATTTTTTTTTAGGACCAGTATGCATGGGTAGCCCAGATGGTGGAAATCCCAAGACCCTGGGGTCAGAATGTCTTTCCCACGGCTCTAGTGTGGGGAGCCAGGGTTCTGGGAATATTAGAGAATATGCCAAAGATAAAGTCAGAGCAACGTTTCTGAAATAGGCTCATGTCATGGGGGTATGAGCTGCCACAAGTCCTGAATGTAAACCCAAACCTGGGAGACCCAAGGGAGTTGAAAACTAGAGAAAAGGGATTGTCACGTGACTCGAGGCAGAAATCTGGGTAACACAGAGAAGCAATTGGGGTTTTATAGAATCACATGTGTATGCTTAACTCATTTGAAAGGCAAGAGCTGGAACCTTTATGTGGATTATTTCTATACTGTAGAGAAAAACTGAACCTTAACCAATATGAAGCCAGAAAGTGCAGGTAAATATCCAAAGTTACATGAAGAACAGGGAAAGGAAGATCAGATACTGGCAAGTTTAAGTATCAGACATAGTCCTGGGTGCTGCATGGATCCAGAGGAGTGTGACAAAAGTCTGTTTCTCCAGGGAAGTTAAAATTTATTAGAGAATATGACAGGTATATAAATAATTACCATGTGAAACAAAGAACAAACACCAGAGGAAAGATGCAAACGAGTTGGGTGAGAAGGTCATTTTGGTGGGTTAGAGACTGATCAGGAAAGTGTCCCTGAAAGAAACAGCATCTGAAGTGAGCTGGAATTGGGCAGATGAAGCTGAGAGAGAGGAGGTGGGCCCTCTGGGAAGAGAGGTCTATCTGGGTAATATATCAAAGTTGGGAATCTGGAAACAAGGCGCAACCTGGCCAGTCTGGTTTATAGGGGAGAAGTACAAGACAAGTGATGGAAAGACTGCTTGGGAACGGAGCGCTGCAGATGAGGTTATGAACATGGCCTACCATTTGGCTGGTGATACTTAATGATTAAATGCTGAGGATTAGGGATGTTGTAAGATCACTTCCCTCCAAAAATGCATGATTATTACCTGTCTAGTTTATATTATTTCTACTGCAGTTATTCTAATTGTTTTTATTACTCATTCCTCATGATAGTCAACCTCCAAGATGGTCCCAGGTGATCCCTGACTCATGATATTCATGCCTTGTATGAACTCTCCCATAATGTACCAGGTCTGATCTGTTCGACCAACAGAATATGACACAAGTGGTAGTGTGCTGTTTCTGAGGCCAAGCTATAAAAGATCTTGTGGCTTTTGCCTCTCTCTCTCTCTCCGTGTGTGTGTGTGTGTGTGTGTGTGTGTGTGTTTCTCATCATTCACTTTAGACCAGCTGCCATGTCGTGAGATACTCTATGGAGAAGCCTAGGTCATGAAGAACTGAGGACTCCAGCCAATATCCCAGGTCTCTTGCCAACAGCAACATGAATGAGTCTGGGAGAAGACCCTCCAGGACAGACAAGCATTCAATGAGGCAGCCCCAGCCAACTTCTAGACTTCAGCTTCATGAGAGGCTCTGAACCAGAACCACCCTGTTGAGCCATTCCTGGATTTCTCAGCCTCAGTAACTATGTGAGATAATAAATAACTGCTATTTTAAGCCACTACATTTAGGGGTAATTTGTTACACAGCAATCGATAACTAACACACTTCATCATTCAACACATATTTATTGTCTACTGGTCCCAGGAACTGTGTAGTTAGTTGAATAGTTATTACAACTCTAGACCTCTTGCTTTCAGAGGACAATATTTGACTTTATTTTGATTTTTTTAACAAAACACTTTTTCTAGTTTCCATCTTTCCCATATTTCCAACCCTCTCTCATCCTGGAATATTTTCTTCCTCCATCCTAACACCTTTCTTCTGACCAAATCCAAAGTATCCATCATTTAAATTTAATTTCTTCCTCGAGAGAAATTTCCACATACCTAGACTAAGATAAGACCCTTCAGAATAGTCTCTTAGAGAACATACTTTGTCAAAGTCCCTTGTCTAATTGTCATCATTCCTGCTAGTTTATAAGCTCCATGACTTTGGCTGCCCTGTCCACTGATGTATCCCTAGTATCCGCCATAGTACCTGGCACAAGATAGTCTATAAATAAATCTATGTATTAAAATCATATATATATGTTATCTATCTATATTATATATATATACTAAATATGTAAAATTTATGGAGAAATACATGAATAAACAAATAAAAAGGAAAAGTCAGCAAGTGTGATGGGTATTTTCAGTATGATCACAAATTAACTGGAGTGATCCTCATCTTGCACAGTCCTTTGAGGCATGCTTGAGAAAAGAAGCTATTTCTCATGTGCATTTCTGTCCCTCCCATCCATACTCATCCAAAGAAGGCTGTAGTGGACGGTCCAACCAGATAAGGGTCTAGTTTATTGGCTTCATGGCGATATGGACACAGACATTGTCAAGAATAGAACTCCCACCTATGAAGCAATGAAAGATAATTGGGGAACAAGATGTCCCACCTTAGAGGAAACTTACACAAGCCATTGATGTCACCTGGTTTCATTTTGTTATTTTAAAGGGACAAGAGTTTCATCAGAATGCAACTCTAGAGGAAATTTTCATAAACTCCTAGATGACTACTGGCACACAGTGGTGCTTCCTGAGTCTTCCAGGATCTCAGCACAGAAGTCAATGGTTTTACCCAGGGGGTCCCAGGTGACTGTACATGACCCAGAGGCTGCACTAGAGTTTATACAGCAACACAAAGATACTCCTAATGGTTCAACTTCCCCATCTTTAAGTCTTACGCTCCCTTGAGTACCAAAACAGGAGTGATATTTTTAAGTCATTTTTCCAGGACTCTGGACAATCTCTGCCAATGCGCTGGACACTTGACACTGGTTACAGGGGTTTTGTAGAGTCTGCTGTGGTGGTAAAGAAGCCCACGGCTTATTTTTTTTATCCATTACAGCTTCAACCTGATGTGGAGACTGAGGTGACTTTCCCTTGTGCTTCTCTCATGCTGCTGTGTGAGCGATGTAAGGAAAAAGAGACAGGCCTGATGTTTTAGCACACAGCTCAGCCCTGAGTCATGCTAATTACCATCCCAGAGCTGGGTAAGAAAAAACACATATTGTCAAGCTGGGGCTTTAGAAGAGAAAACAATGAATATTCCTTTGCCCCTCTCCTCTTTTTGCCTCAACGAATTGGTCCATTTTTCTGCTATAATCAGTGGGAAGAGGGATTCCCCCCCACCCCTTTTAGAAAATAAGCTGAAATCTATTTTTCTTTTGTGTTCATTAGAGCCAGCTCTTCCCTAGCTGTGCCTGTAAATGAGTAGATAGTTAAAACATTACATTGAGAAAGTTTTTTTCTTCTCTTTTTTTCTCCTTCTCACGGCATTTTGCAGAGGACTTTTTTCTTTCCCTTTAGAAATGAAGCGATATTTAGAACCTTTCACATTTCAAGTAAAAGCCTTTCAAAATGAAAGGAAAAAATATTTCAAACCTCGGCATTTAAAGTCCATATGTCCTCTATTCAAAATGAACAATTAACTCAAAGCTGGCAACAGTGCTAGGGAGAGAGACTTGCTCAGCTTCCAAGAATGCTTGATAGATTTCTGATGGCAGATCTAACATTTAAGGCCTTGAGTGCAGCATTGCCAGAAAGGCAACATATGAACAATAACTAAGAGTGGAAGGTACTTAGGTGTTCTCTGTCATTAAGGCAGGTGCATATCTACACAGTACGTACAGATAAGCAGGTAACGTAAATTGTGAGTATATATCAACATGTGCTGGCTTAATCGCTATAATCAAGTGTTTTGACTTCTTTTTTGAGTAACTATTGATGCAACAGGTTAGATTTTAATTTGATGTGACAGTAATGATATTCACTCTAATTCCAAACTAACCTATTCACTTTAACCAAAGTATCATAAAATAGCCTAAGAAATACAGTCCCTGAAAAAATAACCAAATCTAAACTGTCCTGGAATGCTTGTGTGGTTGCTCCATCAAAAATCTATTAACATAAGGCACTGGGTATCTTTTGGTCAAGCTGATAACCTAAAAGAAGAGAAATCCAAGGTAACATAATCTTTACCATAAAATAAATAGGAGGGCTTACTATGTTTCAGGCATTGCTTGAGGGGCTGAGGATATAGGAGTAGTCCATGGCCCATGGCCACTCTGAATCTATCATGTAGAGTGTAGAAACGTGCAGATGTTCTGCAGTGTGTTAAGGTCTCTGGTGTAAGGAAACATGAAGCAGAAGGTTAATCCACCCTGGGGTGGGGTGGGGGGAGTGAGGGAGGGTTATGGTAGAGGTTTGGACTAAACTGAGCCCTGAGAATGAGCAGAAGTGGCCAAGTAAATAATGGGGAGAAAAACTCTTCCCTTTGAGGTCTATCTCTTTTATTGCCCCAGATCATCCAGTAATGACTATACCTCATCCTTCATATGACAAGAAATCCAACACAGGCACAGACTGAGAGCTTTGTTTTCCCACAGCGATGTGTGTTTCTGCAGACTATGCCTACATCTGAGAGAGAAAAATTGCTTCTTCTCAGTCATTGGGCAAAGTGCCTAATTACATCCTCTATAGGGTAAAGTAATATAAGTGGGAAGCCAGTTAACACACGGATACTCACAGCTAAAGCACCCTTGATTGGTCCATTGTGAACCCTTATTTGGCTGCAGGGTGGGAGATGATGCTCATGGCATTGCTCCTATGGAGACCAGCCCTGTTTTTTAATAGTTTCCTTCTCTTTCATGGACAAAACTCATGATCCTGTTTCAATAGTTCTTCTCTGAGCATCTGGGACTCCCTCTTGGCTCTGCTTCCTCTCTTGTCCCTTTTCCTTCACACTCTGCTTCGGATCTGAAACTTTGTCTGGACTCTGCTATCAATTTCCAAGTATCCATACCTGCTTTTGTCTTTAGATGCTGTCTTCACTCCTCCTTTACTCCATGGCCCACAGGTATAGCCAGGTGCCCCTAGTCTATCACATGCCCCATTTAGGTCAATGACATGGGCCTCTGTATTATTTCTCCATGGCTTCCCTAACAAATTACCATAAACGTAATGGCTTAAAACAATGCCCTCTTGGGACTTCCCTGGCAGTCCAGTGGTTAAGACTCCAAGCTTCCAATGCAAGGGCGCAGGTTCGATCCCTGGTTGGGGAACTAAGATCCCACCCACATGCCATGCAGCATGGCCAAAAAATAAAAAAGAAAAAAAATTAAAAATAAAAAAAACACACAATACCCTCTTATCTCACAGCTCTATATGTTAGGAGACAAAAACATAGCTCATAGGCCAAAATCAAGGTCTCAACAGGTTGTGTTCCTTACTGGAGAGTCTGGGGACAAACCCACTTCCCAACTCATTCAGGTTGTTGGTCATATTCAGTTTCATGTAGGTGTAGGACTAAGATCCACATTTTGTTGTTGGCTGTTGGGTGGGAGTAATTCTCAGCTTCTAGAGGCTGCCTCATCCCCTCGTTCATGGCCCTCTTTGTCTTCTAAGCCAGCAATGGCCACTCAAATCCTTCTCATTCTTCGAATCTCTCTGATATCACTGTCCATATTTTTTTGCTTTTTTTGTTTTTCCTGTTCCTCTTCTGCTTCATCTCTGTCCCTCTTCTGCTTGCAGCCAAAGAAGGTTCTCTGCTTTTAAGGGCTCATGTGATTAGATTGAACCCACCCATATAATCCAGAATAATCTCTGTATTTTAAGATCAGTAATCTGAATATTATCTGCAGAGATCCCTTTTGCTTTATAAAGTAACCTGTTTATAAGGGATTAGGGTATGGATGTCTTTGAGGGGCATTATTATATCCAGCTCAGACACCAATGGTAGAAGTCAGACAACTAGAATATCTAACTCTCTAGATTCTGGTGGAATTTCTAAGAATTTCAAAATATGTATGACTTTTTCTCTAGTAATATTTCAAGTTTGCAACATGCTTTCCCAAATCATTATGAAGATAGAGAGATATGCTTAAAAAGCAGCCAGCCTAGAGCCTGGCACAGAGTCAGTCTTCAGAATACACTAATTTCCTCCTCCCATTCTTGCGTTTGACATTCCCAGAGAGGACACCATGGTGTGACTTTGGAATTTTAAATCTGATCCAACAAACTGCACTCACAAATCAGCCTCAAGATTATTATAGTTTGGAGCAGACAGAAGTCTCTAAGAAATTTAAGCTGAGCATCATGATTCTGTCAATGCTATTGCCCAATTGTTGGGCTGAGAGTAACTTTTTTTTTTTCCCTTCAAGCTCTGAAAACCTATATATTGGCTACCTATAGAATAATGGGTTGCACGTAGTGAAGTACTGGTCTCAGAGGGCAACAAAGACCCAAGTTAAGTGGCTTCTTGGCAAATAAAATGCCCTGCCCTTTTGTCCCTTCGAAATCAGATTCACTGGGATTAAGGAAGAGTCTCTGCACCCTTCTCCCATCCTCATCCCCAATATATACATGCAATCTTAGAAAAGCCCTTTTTATTCTTTTCCCTTTTTTTTCCTGTTTTTTAAAATGATTAACTCCAGTCCTACTTAAAACAAAAGCCACACACACACAACATCTTCTCTGGTCATTTTCACAATGATCGCCTTTTCTATAGAAGGTCCTTTCCTATAAATCCTACTGTCCAGACTTCATATGTTGATACCAAGTTCTAGGTCCAGTATCCATGTCTGGTTTACCTCCCTTCTCCACCATCTAGCCCAGAGCACCAGCACACAATATCCGTTCAATGACTTTCAGATAAATGAGAGAGTGGGCATGGATTATGGCTGAGGTTTAATGCATGCATGATTGCAGTCTCATAAATGCACTATAAACTTGTAAATGTAAAGGGTAGTTATTTCCATTTCATTTATATCTCAAACAGCTTGGGTGAAACCACCATCAGTCATATGTGTGACCATTCTCTCTCTTTTTCATTGACTGGCTCATTCTTGATACTCTTTCCCACTAAACCAGATTCAGACTCCGAGTCATTCTCAAAACAACTTTCAGTGCTGCTCTCCAATCAAACTAAATTGACAAATGCAATAAAACCTAACTGGCAACTCTTACTAGTATAACATCTAAGACAATCACAAGTATGGTGAATATTTGTCATAATGGATGAATAAACTGTCGCAGTTAAGAAGAGCCTAAGAAGACATGACTATAAATGTGATGTGGTGTCTTGAATGGGATCCTGGAACAGAAAAAGGACATTAGGTAAAAAATAAGGAAATCCAAATAAAGCATAGACTTCAGTTAATAATAATGTATCATTATTGGTTTATCAATCAAAACAAATGTACCATATTAATGTAAGATGTTAATAATAACAGAAACTGGTGTGGGTATATGGGAATTACTATTGTCACAATAATTCTCTAAGACTAGAACTGTTCTAAAATTAAACGTTCATTAAAAATATTGAAAAGAGGGCTTCCCTGGTGGCACAGTGGTTGAGAATCTGCCTGCCGATGCAGGGGACATGGGTTTGGGCCCTGGTCTGGGAGGATTCCACATGCCGCAGAGCAACTAGGCCCATGAGCCACAACTACTGAGCCTGCGCGTCTGGAGCCTGTGCTCCGCAGCAAGAGAGGCCACAATAGTGAGAGGCCTGCGCACCGTGACGAAGAGTAGCCCCCGCTTGCCACAACTAGAGAAAGCCCTCGCACAGAAACAAAGACCCAACACAGCAAAAACAAATAAATTAATTACTAAAAAAACTCCTACTCCAACATCTAAAAAAAAAAAATATTGAAAAGAAAGGATTTCTGAAAAACATGACTAAGTATGGATCTAGAAGCCTTAATTCAGTTCTGCGACCATGAAATTTAAAAAACTGAATTTTTTTAATCAATGTTTTTCATTTTGGTGATTGACTATAACTAGTTTCTGAACCTTCTTCTCCTAAACTTAAAAACAAAAGAGAAAACAATCTGAAAAAAGGTTTTTAGAAAGGAAATTAAAATTTATTCATGAAGAAAAAAAGGTTTGATTAAGCAGTGATATTCTACAATAAAGGGTTGCATGGCAGAAAAAATCCCCACTATTCTTATGACATATTTGCATTTCTTTGTGTTTTGCTCTAAGTTGCATTTTTCACTATGTGTGAACTGATAACTAATCAATGGCTATTATTGTAACGGATAAAGTGTGGAACTTCATCATATACACTTTCACTCAGTTATTCTCTGTCCAAGGATTCTAGATCACCCATGACATGCATGCCACGTGTCCCTATCATTGACGAATCTTGTCATTTAATTGAGGTACAACTATTCACTTAGCCAAAGCTAACTGGATTTTTGAATACATTCAGAAAGAAATAAACGGACTCAAACCACCAGGGGACAAAGTATTTATGGAAGCTATCAACTTCGTTTTTAAAAAGGATCTAAAAATGCAACATAAAATGTATTTGATTTTACAACCAAAGTTCAGTGTGGCATCTGTATTTATTGACAAAGACACATGTAAGAAAGACACAGAAAGAAAACATTACCTCATTCACTATCTATACCACACATAATGCTTCTGTCTTTCCTTTCACACTCAGCATCTTTATCTGAACATGGAGATTCTCTGCTCAGCCTTTCAAATGACCCAGGGAAATCAACTGCACACAGGCTTATGGAAAGTGTCTTTACAAGGAAGTGTTGTAAAGTTTTGGTGAAGGGCCAAAACTCTGAGAAAAGCTTGTTCTTGCATTAGTCAGGGTCTTACCGGAAATGCCTGAAAGCTCATGAGAAAATCAGTTCCCTTCAGGTCCTGACATGCAAGAAGGTTGGATGGTTCACAAAAGATTCTGATAAGCATCTGGTCATCTGGGTTCAGGTCCAAGCCAGACAGCTTAAGTTCCTGAGGTGCATCCATGCATGCTTACTGTATTGTAAACAAGTGTGGATTAAAGGCACATACCAAATTGTTGCAAGGGCATTTATTGTTCATCATTAATAAATAAATACGAAGTTCCTTTCTGTGACAAGTGTGGGCTCTACATCCACAAAGCTCAAGCCAGGAATCTAAAGTGATCTCTGTTCTTCCTATTTTGGAAAGAAAAAGTGAACTAAGAATTATAAGCCAGACACCCATCCTTGAGCATAGAGGCTTATGACAACCGGATTTGAAAGTAATGCTTAATCCTTTACAGCATGTCTGCAAGAAAAGGCATGCATGGAATTGAACTTGGGTTTCACCTTCTCTCTCATCTATGGAAGAGTACTGTCTTGCCTCATTAGCAGCAGTAAATCATAGCCACAAATCCTTTCCCTGAGGTCCAGAAATTAGCTATTAACATCCGGGGAGACAATTGCAGTATTTTGTCAGCAGTCATGACAGAATACTAAGCAGGGACTTGGGGTTCCCCTAGGCAAACAGGACAGGGAAAGGAGTTGGCTTCTAGCCTACAAACATACAAATAAATAGCACCCCATGGGGGTAAGAGGCTTCCTCTGGAGCTAATCACTAATTCATTTAAAGGTGACTGCCATCGTCACCCAGAAAGAAAATGGAGTTCTTTTCTTCCTTTTTCCTTCAGACATGAACCATATTTGACATTCGTGATCTCCTGTGTTTTAATTTTTATAAACTCCTTGGTGCTGGCAGAAATGTTAATCCTTTAAAAAGAAAAATTCTCCTTATTCCAGCAGCCCTAGTGAATAGTAATAAAACATCTGAACACAGCCAGTCCTATGTTTTTATTCCACAGTCCCGGCATCCCCAGGCTTGAGTTTGACCTCCAGGGTTCACAATATACTCCAGGATAGGAAAGGAAAAGAGGTGGGTGAGGAATAGCAAGGAGGTAGAGGAGAAAAAGGTGGAGGTATCATTTGTGTGGGTGTGTGAGTGTGTGTGTTTCCACTGAGGAAAGAAGAGATAAATTGTGAGCAACAAACACCTAAAACAGAATATCATCTATTTATATATCTGGTTGGGGCTCTGTGGAGGGTACAGAGATGAATCAAATATCATCAGTATCTTCCAGGAATTCACAGTCTAATGGAAGGAAAAAATATGGAAACCAATGATCTCACATCACTTCTGTGAGTGCTATAAGATGCCAGCAAAAGGTCTTAGCTTTGTCTGAAGGATCTCAGGGTAGGCTTTCTGGCAGAGATGATACCTGAACCAGATATTACAAGTTGTCCAGGAAATAAAGGTGTGAGAAAGACCAGCAAGAACAAAGAAAGGTAAAGTAAGCAGCACAGGAGTATTTATCAAGGCCCAAAGAATTGGGTGAAAGAGAGATAGGTTACTGAAGTAGGCCAACTGACATAGAACCAAGTTTTGCTCTAGAAAAAATTTACCAGAAACGATTGCATCAGAATGATCTATTTTGTGGCTCTGGGGAGAGGAGATTGGAGGGAAGCACAACCTAATGCTAGGATGAAGCAGAAAATTGTGTAGGTTTACCCACTGGAAAACTTTGCAGCTTTCTCGCTTGTGATATTAAGAGCGCTCTCCCGGGCTTCCTTGGTGACGTAGTGGTTAGGAATCCACCTGCCAATGCAGGGGACACGGGTTTGAGCCCTGGTCCAGGAAGATCCCGCATGCCGCGAAGCAACTAAGCCCATGTGCCACAACTACTGACCCTGTGCTCTAGAGCCCATGTGCCACAACTACTGAAGCCCAGGTACCTGGAGGCCGTGCTCCGCAACAAGAGAAGCCACCACAATGAGAAGCCTGCACACCGCAACAAAAAGTAGCCCCACTCGCCACAACTAGAGAAAGCCCACACGCAGCAATGAAGACCCAATGCTGCCAAAAATTAAAAAAATAAAACAATAATAATAATAAAGAGTGCTCTCCCTTCCTGTTTTAGTCTTGATACTGATAGTCCCATCTCTAGCATTTCCCACAATTATCTGGAAAGTTTATTAAAAAATAATGATTCCTGGAACCTACTTAATTAGCATGGGGGATCCAGGAATATGCATTTTACAAAATTCTCCCAGGATATTCCCATGCACATAAAAATCCAAGAACCACTGCCTACAATACACTGTTTTAAGTCATTGAATACAGAAATTCATATCTTATTTGGAAGAAGTACTGCATCCACCGTTCACGCCTTAATTTGTTTTCAGGTGTCAGCAACCTTTAACGACAGTTGGGATGGGAGGGGTAAGGACACCTGGTGTTGCAATGGGAGTGGTATGAATGGGATTTAATCTACAGTGCACCTACAGTGTGCTAGAAGAAAGTAGCATGATAACAAGAGATCAATGAAGAAAAAGGAGGGGATCAAATGAGGAAGTATTCAAAGGCATAACCATCTTAAGACATACAACACTTCGTAATACATCAAAATGCTCTCATAGTTCTTATCTCGTGACATGGCCATTACCATCCGTATTTTACACTACAGGACAGTAAGAATTGGACATTCTAAATGACTTATCCTTACTCTTGCCCCTCCAAGAAAGCAATTCCTAGAGTGTCAAAATGCAGATGAAAATCCAGATTTTTTTTTCCCAAATCCATTTTCCGTAACATGAAGTGCCAATTTTCAATGGCCAATTTTCACCTCTTCATATTTTTTTCCTAGAACTAGTTCTAACTGTCTCCATTTGAAGATTTTTTGCTCTTTGCGTATTTTCAGAGTAATAATAATAATAATAATGATCACCACAACAATAATAGCTACTACTTACTGAGTGATCAAAATTGTGAGACCCAGTACAAGACATTTTAAAATACATGAATTGAATTCTCACTACAGCCCTGTGTGGTAGGCAATATTATACATATCTTAAAGATGAATAAACAGAAGCTCAGAGAGGCCAAGAAACTTGCCCTGGGTTCAGAGTTCTTGAAAGAGACAGAGCTGCCATGGGACTATAGGTCTGCCTGACTTGAAACCAAAATGCCATTTTCCCTTTTCTTAGTTAGTCTGACTTCTGGGAAATCATGTCAATGATTAGGTTAGATTCAGGGAAATAGATATTTTTTCCAGTTTCGGCTGTAAAATATGAAATATGTTGTTAATGAGAAGGGAGCTGTGTAAGACAAAGTAGGAATAAATTACAAGCTGGCGGCAGCCTGAAATAGCATTGCAAACCAAGATCTGCTCCCATCAATGCATGAATTTTATGGAGCCTAGGCAGGGAGGATGGAGACAACCTTGTCTTTGGCTGGAAGTTGCTCTGAGACGACAGCAAAGTAGTAAATCCCCCACCCCGGGTGCTGGCTTCGTAGGCCCAGTGTGGAATCTCACTAGAGGTGGCTGTGTCCCCATTCACACACCATGAACAGGGCCCTTCTTTTCAAACTCATTGGCCGGCTAGCCAGGCACTGGCAACGACATGAGAGAGTGGCGGCTATGCCAACTGGCTCTGGGCTAGCTCATCTCTCTTGATTTCTGCACTGGGTCGATTTGATGAGAAGCAGATTAACACTGGTGGGAACACAAGATATACTCCAAATCTCCTGTTTATTCTCACTCCATTAGGAGAGAGCTAAAGGGAGGCTGTGACTGGGGGTGTGACATGGGGTGGGGAGGGGGCAGACATGGAGCTTGATGAGAGGTGGGGTTAATTAGATAATCTGTGCATCAAAAGGAGACCAGAAGTTGCTTTCCCTGATACTGGACTTGCCATTTATCCAATCTTAGCTTTGGAACCCAAATGTTACCTTCCAGTGGAGTGGCTTATTTCCAAATTACCTCTACTAGCACCTCCTTTCAACGTTTGAGTAGTAGTTTTTATTCTTTTAGTCATGGTGAACAGGAACCATCACAGACTGTCAGAACTGGACATGATTCTGTAGTTCAGCTAATCCAAAAACTTTCTTTCTGTTTCTTCCTTCCTTCTCTTTCTTCCCTCCCTCCCTCCCTCCTCCCTCCCTCCCTTCCCTCCTGCCTTCCTTCCTTCCTTTTGTGGACAGGTATGGAAACAGAAGTTATAGGCATCAATCCATTAGCAATAGAGTGAGGATTAAAATGCAAATCCCCTGCTTCATGTTCCTTGACACTGTGGACAGCCACCCACTTCACTACTTCTCCTATTGGTGTCAAAATCAATTTTTCACCAGATCCCATTGAATTTTGAGTGTGTAGCTCACGTTGGTGACAGACATGATAGAGACAAAGAGAGCAGTCATCTCTGAAGCCATCATTTCAATCTGCAACTCAGGAAGGGTGGCAGTTTGGCCTAGAGGATCCAGAGCATTTAGTCCATGGAGCCATCAGAACTTCTGCCTGAGCTGTTGTTATTCTACAGCCAACATTAATACTCTCAGGGAATATCTGGTTGCCTGGAAACAGAGGCCCATCACTGAATTCATTAATATTTATCCAGTGTGCTTTTTGAGCTTTATTATATAAATGTTCTCCTTTGATCCTAATTAACAGGTAAATATCAGCAAATGAAACATTCTCAAGGATTTATGGAGATGAGTTTGAATTTCCAATTTTCTCTTTGTGTTCTCAACTTTCCCGTGATGAAGTTGATGCTTTGACTGGATTCATATTCTGACTAAGAATCCAGATGACATCAGATGTGTTTACAGAGAAAGAAAAGAGGCCAATACTCCTCAGTTTGGGGTGGAGATGAGGGGTAAAAATCTCCCTATTTAAGAGAGAATTAACATGTAATTCAGGGCTTCCCTGGTGGCGCAGTGGTTGAGAGTCCGCCTGCCGATGCAGGGGACATGGGTTCGTGCCCCAGTCCGGGAAGTTCCCACATGCTGCGGAGCGGCTGGGCCCGTGAGTCACGGCCGCTGAGCCTGCGCGTCCAGAGCCTGTGCTCCACACAGGAGAGGCCACAACAGTGAGAGGCCCGCGTACCGCCAAAAAAAAAAAAAAGCTTTGGGCTTCCCTGGTGGCGCAGTGGTTGAGAGTCCGCCTACCGATGCAGGGGACACGGGTTCGTGCCCCGGTCTGGGAGGATCCCACATGCTGTGGAGTGACTGGGCCCATGAGCCATGGCCGCTGAGCCTGCGCGTCCGGAGCCTGTGCTCCGCAACAGGAGAGGCCACAACAGTGAGAGGCCCGCGTACCGCAAAAAAAAAAAAAAAAAAAAAAAACCATGTAATTCAACTCTGTAGGAGACCTTGACATTCTGTCCAGAGATGAAGCTAGATTGTATGATTCTGAATTAAACTCATGACAAATGTGTTTCTAGATAGGTGGTTAAGGAAAAAGATGGATCAAGTAAAAACTTGTAGGTAGAGAAGGGCTAACAATTCTTAGACAACTGTTTTCGAGTTTTACCATTGAAGTTCTTTGTTCACCTTAGCTAAAAGTCATTCTTCAGATGATGTTATGCATTGAATTGTATCCCCAAAAAGATATGTTGAACTCTTAATGACCAGTACCTGTGAATGCCTTATTTGGAAATAGAGTCTTTGCAGAGGTAGTCCAGATGAGGTCATTAGGGTGGGACTCAATCTAACATGACAGGTGTCTTTACAAGAAAAGAAGAAGACACACAGAGATTGAGACTCAGGGGAGAACACCATATGATGAGAAGGTAATGTTGCAAGTGATGCATTTACAGGCCAAGGAAGGCCAGGGATTGCTGACAACACCAGAAGCTAAAAGAGAGGCATAGGACAGATTTTCCCCTACAGTTTTCAGAGGGAACATGTCCCTGCCAACATCCTAAGTTCAGACTTGCAACCTTCAGAACTGTGAAACAATAAATTTCTGGGTTCTTTTTAAGCTACCCAGTTTGTGGTAATCAGTTATGGTAGCCTCAGAAAACCAATATATATATAAAAAAACAAAACAGACATAAAATCACGTTTCAAATGGTTTAAATATTTGCTCTATTGGTAAATACTGAAATTACCAAATTCTATAGAAGAGGTCTAACAGTAGGATCTGTGACTTCAACTTTCTGGTTCAAATGCACAAAATAGAAGTACTCCCAATTCTCAACAGATTCTTTCTAGTAAATTTGATCAACACAGGCTATACAAAATCTATATCCTGAAAGGCATATTGAGGAGGACTTAGTTTTTATAAATACAATACATAGGAAATAAAATCAATTGGAAAGTTGAAAACAAACAAAGAGGTACTTAACTAAAATGTATCTTCTATTTGATTTTTTACTGCTTTATTTAAGATTTTTGGTTGGAGAAATAGTCATCAATTCATTAATTCACCCATTTAATCAATAATCCATTCATAAGTCATTTTGCATGAATATATGATGTTTTATAAATGTTTTTTTCTTCTAATCTATTCTCTTAACTGATGCTTTCACAAATCAGAGTTATCAACATTTGACAGATATCCACGGCATCAAAATAGAGACTTGAGGGTCATCACCTCAGTTACCAAGAACTTTTCTTTAGTTTGAAAGCAAAATAGTCCACTTATTTAGCTAATACATTTCTACTATTGTCACATTAAATGGAGTATATCAGTATCCTGAAAGAATAAACCCTTGAGATAAAATTAGAAAGACCTCATGACTTACAGCTCACCTTAGTTACTGAACTTGAAATTCAGAGCCTCAGGACTGCTCTATCAACTTCCCTTAACTACCTACCTGCCTTTAAAGGCATGTCTTGTTTTATTGCACTTCACTTTATTGCACTTCACAGATATTGTTTTTTACAAATTGAAGGTTTGTGGCAACCCTGAATAGAGCAAGTCTATTGGTATTATTTTTCCAAGACCATTTGATCACTTCATGTCTCTGTGTCACCATTTGGTAATTCTTGCAGTATTTCAAACATTTTAATTATTATTATATTTGTTATGGTGATCTGTGATCGGTGATCTTTGATGTTACTATTGTAATTGTTTTGGCATTTTTTTAGCAATAAAGTATTTTTAAGTTATATACATTGTGGGTTTTTTTTGACATAATGCTATTGCACACTTAATAGACTACAGTATAGTGTACACATAATTTGCATATGCACTGGGAAACCAGAAAATTTATGTGACTCTCTTTGTGGCAATATTTGCTTTATTGCTGTGGTCTGGACCAAACCTGCAATATCTCCGAGTTATGCCTGTACTCTCACTGCCTTTGGAGATGTAACATTGTACGTGTTAAGATAGAGACTTGAATTCTTGATTCACAATAAGATGAAACCTTATAAAAATAGGTTCTACAAATTTTTCCATGTTAAAGAGCTGTAGAAACTTAAAAAAACTTACTTTGTAAAAAATTAGACAAAAGTCATACATCAGATGGTTAAGGTAAGAAATTATTGTAACCAGTATAAAACAATAATAGAAATGTAAGTAGAAAGTTATGTCATTAATAAAATTGCCAGTAATTCATCAGGAAGAGATAATCATATATCTATTCAGTGCTTCTCAAATCCTTTTCCACAAAGAACCACAAATGAAACAATTAATTTACCAGGTTTTGAGGACATAATCTAAAGCAATTGCCAGAACTGCAAAATTTCTTTCAAATCTTATTGGTTTCAGTATTAATGTAAGCACATTCTTGTATGACATGCCAGTTTTATTACAAAAATATCAACTGCGGGCTTCCCTGGTGGCGCAGTGGTTGAGAGTCCGCCTGCCAATGCAGGGGACACGGGTTCGTGCCCCGGTCCGGGAGGATCCCACATGCCACAGAGCGGCTGGGTCCGTGAGCCATGGCCACTGAGCCTGCGCATCCAGAGCCTGTGCTCTGCAATGGGAGAGGCCGCAGCAGTGAGAGGCCCGCGTCCCGCAAAAAAAAAAAAAAAAAAAAATCAACTGCAATTTCTTACCATGGAGCAGCAGAATTAACTATCGAGCATCATGTGTGAATGGACCTTGCTAGTGCTACTCCTATCTGGGTCTCCTCACTTCGTGGGCAGTGAAAAGGGTATATTTCACTTCCTAGTCCTCTGCAGTAGTCAGGACCAAATGACTATTGTCTTAGTAGATTATATGCAGAAGTGATGTGAATCACTCCTGGTTCAGGTAATAAGATCCCCCTAATAACCTTCCAACCATTTCTTCCCCTCTGGTGGTAAGTATGGAAGTGATGTGTTCACACCATAAAGCCACGTGATCAAAACAGATTGGATCACTAAGTAAGTGAGCAAGAGTCAACCAAATAGGTCTGGAGAGAGCCAAATATAGAGCAGACTCTGGGCATTTAAGAAATAAATTCTATAATACTCCACTGAGATCTTGGGTTTATTTGCCATCACAGCATAATCCCAGCCCTAACCAGTAAAGTAGGCATATTTACCACTTGACTTCAAGAATCTCCCTGCCCACAGAAGTGTGTGGAAAAAAAGGGTCATATTTTAATTTCCCCAATGCGTTCCCAATAAGATACAAACATAGGGTTCAGGAAGGAACTAATGGTTTGGCCAGAGCATAATGAATTAAGAATGCCACAGTAGGGGGCTTCCCTGGTGGCGCGGTGGTTGAGGGTCCGCCTGCCGATGCAGGGGACGCGGGTTCGTGCCCCGGTCTGGGAGGATCCCACATGCCGCGGAGCGGCTCAGCCCGTGAGCCATGGCCGCTGAGCCTGCGCGTCTGGAGCCTGTGCTCCGCAACGGGAGAGGCCACAGCAGTGAGAGGCCCGCGTACCACAAAAAAAAAAAAAAAAAAAAAAAAAAAAAGAATGCCACAGTAATTTGCGGCAACATGGATGGACCTAGAGATTATCATACTAAGTGAAGTAAGTCAGACAGAGAAAGAGAAATACAGTATGTTTTACTTATATGTGGAATCTAAAAAAAATGATACAAATGAACTTATTTACAGAACAGAAACAGAGTCACAGACATAGAAGACAAACTTATGGTTACCAAAGAGGAAAGAGGGAGAGGGATAAATTAGCAATATGGGGTTAATATATACACACGACTATATATGCAAGAGATCAACAACAAGGACCTACTGTCTAGCACAGGGAACTATACTTAATATTTTGTAATAACCTATAAGGGAAAAGAATCTGAAAAATATATATATATATATACAATATGTATGTATAACTGAATCACTTTGCTGTAACCCGAAACTAATACAACATTGTAAATCAACTATACTTCAATTAAAAAAATAAAGGGGGAAAAAGAAGTATTACACTGGGGGAAAAAAAATGCCAGGATAAGAAATTTAAACTTCATTCTTTAGGCACCGGGCAGCCGACAAAGCTTAAAGAGTAGGAGATTGGATTGACCAAAACTTCGATTAGGGAGATTGATACGGTGTTGGAATATCCACGTTAAAGAATTGAAGCAGGGAAAGGCTGAGTGAAGGACACCACTTAAAGGTTGTTAAGATAGTCCAGATAATTGTTGACAAGCTCATGGACCAAGGTGGTAGGTACAGGAGTAGACAAGAAAACGATTTGGGAGAGACTCTTTGGAAATAGAACTGACCCTATGTGATAACTAGGGTAAAAAAGAAAGAAAGTGACTGCAAAGTTTCAAGTGTGACAAGGCAGAAATAAGGGACCCAATAGGAGAGGCTTTCAGAGAGATTTTTGCCTGATCAAAAATCTTCCCTAAGCTGAGCCCTGCCTTGCCTTTATCTGTGGGGAGACTCAGGCTTCTTCCACCTTGTTTCATCACTATCTTAAAACACAGCCTCCACTCTCATCAAAGGGGAAGAGACAGATAGTTGTGTAGGGGCTTTTCACAGCCTGAATCTGGAAGTGATGTCCCTTCTGTTCACAGTCCATTGCTAGACTTGTCACTTGATGACCCTGACCAGCTACAAGGGATGGGAGATTGAAATAACACAAATCAGCTAAACTAAGCATTAGCAGGTATCTGTTTCTATTGCTACTGGCTCAGTCGAACAGAAATAGGGCATTGATTCATGTGTTTTGGATAGGACAATTCTTCATGCTATATTGTCCCGGGGAGCATCTGGCAATGTTCATAGTTGAATATTAAATCTAGAAAATCCAAGGCAAACTGAAATTTCTAAGAGAAATATTGAAAGACTTTTGAGAATGCGAGTTTTTAATTATGTAGAGTTGGTTACCTGAATATCCCAATTTATGAGGAGAATCTTCTAGCTATGGGTAAATTTCAGAATTGTGACCTCACATTTCTGTTCTTTCTACTTTTATGAGGGAATGACTTCTTATAATTTCTTACAAGCCATTCTCATTAAAGCAAAGGCTGGTGTTAAAGTAGATCTAGTGATTGGTCAGAATAGGCAAAGCCACAATCCTGTGGACTGAAAGTAGAGTTTCAACTAAAAGTTTAGGGTTATCTTAGGTGTCACTTACCATAATAAGTATTTGCCTATTGTCTTTCAGCTATATATGCCCCACACCCACTATACTCTGCACTGCACTGCTGGGGTAGGGAGTTGGCAAACAGTACTTTTGAGACTCCTGGTCCACCTGGCTTTCTGTTGGGTTCCACCAACTGTAGATACTGTTGGGAAATAAGAAGGCAAGAAAAAGGAGACATTTCTTGCTTCTGGATCTGACAGCGTGGCAGTAGATTTATAGATAACATGATAGGGTAACTTCAGCTTCCAGCATCCCGGGGAGAGCCTGTGTGTTTTCACCCATTCCAGCCCTTGCCAAGGTGGCATTCATTCAGTGCAAGTGACCACAATCGCACAGCTAGCAATGCATCAGTTGGTACACACCAGTGCCTTCCAGTGAGTCTACCCAGAACACTAGCAGCTTCTAATCTTTGAGCGGTACCTATTTTTCATCCTGTTTCTCCAGTCATTCCTCTATTCCCCTTCACTCTTGTAGTTCTTTCTACTCCATTGTAACCAATTTTCTAATTTAAATTCTGTGTGTTTAAAATACCTAGAATGGTCAACAGCATCCTGTCTGATACGGTGGGAAGAGTACTAGCTCTAGGTCTGTAAACAACAACTTTGTGTGAGCCTAGAGTATCTTCAGACTGGATTCACAGGATGACAAGAGGAGTCCCACACCTTCAAGGTCCAGATGCTTATGGAAGCCAGAGAACCAAGGTAAGGAGGAAATATACCTTGGAGGTACCTAGGTATCTATTACTTCCTGTAAAAATTCTGTTATTTTCTTTTCCTAAAAGAGGTAGAATGACTTTAAAATTCTATTTGTAGAGTGAATAAGGGTAAACCCTTTTGATAACCACATTTGAAGCATGCTATGGAATCAAATAAGCCTAGATTCAAATGTTAGTTGGGTCAGACACAAGCTCTTAAATGTCCCCGAGTCTCACTAGCCTTTCTATAAAATGGAGATAATAATATTGCCATAATATTAAAGTATATTCTCCAGAGTGTATTACTTATTAATATGAAGTACCAAGTGAGATTAATAATAATTGCTAACATTTCTGGAGTGCTAGCAGTGCCAGTCATAGGCTAGTGCTTCTTCATGGAGCATGTACAGTCTACAACCCTGTGAAACAGATTTCATTGTTAAACACGTTTTATAGATGAAGAACTTGAGATTTAGAAAGGTTAAAGAATTTGCTGAAGGCATTGAACTCGTACATGTGAAGCCAAGACTCCAAATTCTGCAGTCTGACTCCCAAGCCTGCAACTCAATCACCTTGAGACAAAACCATCCTTATTGCATCAAAACTGCCAAATACAGTGCCTGGTACACGTCAGGTGCCTAATGAATGGCAGATATTATTACCTTACTATTCATAACTACAAGGATCACTTGGGATGAGGGCAGGTGATCATGCTCAACCAAGAACACCACGGCTCAGATGAGGATGCTACCTTTGTCTTGGCCTCCCCTACTTCATCTCACACTGGGCCAACATGGCAGTCACATGCCATATGGCAATGCTGCTGAGTCATAATGCCCCTACCCCAGGGGGAGCTGGATGGGGTTCACATTTTCTCTGTCTCTATACACACAAAAACAGAAGGACACAGAAGATGGGCTGCTTGCAGATGCTAGAACATATACCCACTCCTTCCCCTTACTATAAGCCAAGTTCATCAGCTGGAATTACAATGAAAATAAGTAAATGCCTGAGCTAGATTAGAGAAATGACCTGACCCAGCAAAATAACTAGGACCCTAAGAAGCAACGTATCACTGTAACTCTTCTTCTCAGATCATCTTAAATGACCTCCTCTTTGAGTCTGGCCTGAAAAACCTGTCTCCCTTTGTGTTTCCCCTTGAAGCACTTTGTGATATGATGGATGGAGCATGCCATATAACAATAAATTGGACGGTATTCTCTCTTATTATCTATGATTCCTTGATCTTCCAACAGAGTTTTTAATAAACACTTGAATTATTTACAGTAATCTACAAAGGCATTTTAATAGTGCATACGGTAGAGGGACGAGAGTGAAAAATGTCTTTGTTTCACTCTGACGGGGCCGATGAACCATGACTCAAATGATTGCCTGCCTCATTTGTAATTATTCATTGCAAAGATCTTCATTCAGTGGCAGAAATTTTCTGGCCCTGGGTCCTAGTGCTCATGCGATCATGCGAGCGATTTGCCACAGTCTCACCCAAGGATAAGCAGTACTGCACACAAAGTTTGGGATGGACTTCCGTGAGATAAACAGGGAATCTGACAACTGATACTGCCTGTTAATCATTTTCACGCTAGTCTCTGAGAGAGATAAGCACTCAGGGTCTGCTTTTCCCCACCCAGAGAGAAACCATGGTGTGGTCCTTCTGATTGCATTGTTGATATATGTGTTCAATTACCTTGAAAAGTCTAACCAGTATCTCTTAACTATACTACAGTCTTTATAAATGCAGATGGTGTCCAGGGTAGACTAAGTCAATGGAGATTATCTGACCAGATCAGGTGCCTTTAAGCCAGCTGGAACCAGACATTGACCTGTAAATATTGTAATCTAAGATAACATCTCTGATCTTATTTACTTTGTTTTCCAACCAGCTTCCATTAGGGTCCATCTACTTCCTGGTTTTTGACTTTACCTTCTATTCTGAGCCATCTTCTCTCTGGACTTTTCATCTTCTCTCTGGATCATTTTCCTGTTTACAGCTGGATTTTCTATGTTCTCTAAGAATATGGGGAATATCTCTCCCCTCTACAGCCCTCTGCTAAAGCCTCTTGCTTTAGCTTTTTAAGATGAAATGGCCAGCAGCCTGGGTCAGGCAGCTCAAAAGTACAGGTAAATCAGTGGCTCTGTACTATGAGGCATCGTAAATATTTTATTTATTCATTTATTTATTTATTTGGCTGCACTGGGTCTTCATTGCGGCATGCGGGATCTTGGTTGCGGCATGCAGGATCTAGCTCCCTGACCAGGGATCGAACCCCGGCTCCCTGCATTGGGAGTGCGGAGTCCAAACCACTGGACCACCAGGGAAGACCCATGAGGCATCTTAGAGTCACCTGAGGCTTTTAAAAAAAACAACACTGAGGGTCTCACCCCACTTAATGGAATTCAAATTTCTTGAGCTGAAGTCTGGGCATTGTATTGTTTAGAGTTTCAGGATGATTTTAATATTCCAACGAGGCTGAAAACCATAGATTTAGATAATGGAAGATGTCACTTCTGATTTGGAAAGAAGAAAATACTAATCAGCCGCAGCCAATCTATAGCTACACAGATTGAATTAATGGAAAGTTGATATTCAGTCAAAAATTACTGATCAAGCATTGCCCGTGCATTTCAGTGATGTGGATTATGCCAATTAAGTTGGGGTTTCTGCCACCTAAGAGTTCTTCTTGAGAGTTGGAATTTGGAAAATAAAGCAGTGTGTGCGTGTAAGAGAGTGAGTACATGTGTGCATGTGAGTGAACGTGGGTGAGAGTGAGTACACACATGAGGGAGTGTGTGCACATGCATGAGTGTGTGTGTGAGAGAGATTATCTAAATAAACACTATCACACCTTCCAGATGAAGGGAGTACTTTGAAATCACTCTCTATTTGAGGTGTTTTTTTTTTTTTTTTTTGCGGTACGTGGGCCTCTCACTGTTGTGGCCTCTCCCGTTGCGGAGCACAGGCTCCGGATACGCAGGCTCAGCGGCCATGGCTCACGGGCCCAGCTGCTCCGCGGCATGTGGGATCTTCCCGGACCGGGGCACGAACCCGTGTCCCCTGCATCGGCAAGCGGACTCTCAACCACTGCGCCACCAGGGAAGCCCCTATTTGAGGTGTTTTAATGTACAATGACTGAGTTTTTCATTAAACTGCTATACTTTTGTGACCTAATTAATAAAACAGAATTTTTTTTAACATAATGCAGACACTATGTGTGTACAGTAGGGCCAGAGAAAGAGAGGGAGAGAAAACATACAATAAAACTCCTTTGTCACAAATTCTCTAAAAAGACATCCTACTCCAAATAGATATTATAGAATAAAAGCCTGTTGTGATGAAATGAAGCATTTGAAATAAAAGTTTCACAACATTCAAATGTGCTGCGAAGGATTTCCACTGGAGTTAAAGGAAGGAGTGGTATGAAAGAAAGCTTGCATGAGGCACTGCAGCCATGGGCATGGGCAAAGCAGATGAACATGTATTTAAGTCGTGTGAAGAGCCAAATGTACAGAATTTGTACAAGGAGCAGAAATGAACATCAAGGTCACACTCACGCACAGTGAACGGACTCTATGGAAACTGGAATGAAACCTGAAAGACCTGGGTTGCCATTTAAACTTGGGTTTTGAAGCTTTTGCTCCAACTGACAGTGTTGTTTCATGCCCTTTGCAATTAGGGAAATACAATCAGAGAAGAATCATGGGATCCTTAGTAATATTTTTAGGTTGTTTCTTTGTTTGCCTCAGTGTTTTGGAGGTTTGTTTATAATTAATATGTGTGTTTTAGGTGAGGAAAGTGTGTTTACTTATTTATTTTACTAATCTATCTCCTACTGCAAACAGCACCCCATGCATTTCCTGCACATTTTCTAGTAAAACAGCATGACATATCTCACTGGAGAAGTATGAGTACAAGCATGGGACTATAAACAAATAAAATTCATTTTAATTTTTTAAAAAAGTATTTGGATTCTTACTATGTGCAAAGCACTGGACTAGGAATAAAACATGAAACATAGATCCATGTCTTCAACAAAGGTTTGTTGGACACATATTATATTCCAGCCTCTCTGTTGCATGTTATATACATGATTTAATTTGATCATTACAACAAACCAAAGAGGAAAGTACATCACTCAGATGAGAAAAAAAGAGTCATTATTTTTTCAGACTATAAAACACGTGTTTCCAATTATGTTAAATTTTGATGAGCACCTATGCTGTGCTAAATACACTATACATTACACGTGCTCCCTTAATTAATTATGTACAATTCCCTATTAAGATTACCACTTTCTTGATGAAGGAAATGAGGCTCAGAGAATAAATAACTTCACAGTCAGAACAGCAATTTAAATCCAACTCTATCTGACTCCAAATAGCATTCTTTTTTTCTCACCAGTTGACCAACTGGACGTTGGAAAAGGGGATTGGGATAGGGTGAGAGAAAAAAGAAGATAAAGAAGATAAAACACAAATTAAAAATTAGAAGTTATACATTCACATTTATATTTCATACTTCCAAGACGTACCTCTGAATGTCTTTCTGAAATCACTTACAGCTCTTATGTTGAGAGCCAACTTAAAGGCCATTCCTGGGAGGTTTATAAGATATTTGATCTCCAAAAGATGAAATTAAAAGCAAGTAGAAAAGTGCGAAAATGATACAGAAATCTTACAAACAATAAAAGTAAGACTGTGGTTGTGTTTCCCTTCCTTTTATTTTATCCATGTAATCTAACGATTAATTTGAAATCAGAGAGCATACACAGCTTTTGAAACGAACAGAAAATGTACTAAAAGATAGACGAGGATGCAAATCAATCTTAAGCCTTGACATTCATATTTTGGTGTTGACCAGGTATAGCAATGTCTGGCTTCACAACCCTTATTCACCAGACTTGAGATACAGGGGTGGGGGGAACCCTAGTCCTCCCACAAAATTATCTTTCAGAACATAATTGTGCACTATCCGTATATATCCTAAGGGAAATGATGGCAATTCCCCAAAATAGTTCTGCAAATGACTTGGGCTATGACAGCATTACTTTGGGAGGTACACATCCTCCCAAGGGGTTTGTTTTGTAGAGGATATGATTATCTCGGAGCTCTCAGTTTGTCAAACATTCATCACAGTACATTACAGACTCAGTTGTCTACTGAACCAAAAGGGAGCGAGAGAGTTTGAAAAGCAAGCTGAAAACACTGATAGATTTGAACTTGGAAATGCTTTGTTCTCTTGGTCACTAGAGCACTATACTCATCTGGTTTTCAACCCACTTCGCTGGTATTCCTACTGGATCTAAATTGATGGATCCTTCTTTTCTCATGGGTCTCAGTACTTGAGCTCTTCTTTCTACTTAATCACTCCTTAGATGACATCATGACATCACATGTCTTTAAATTCCATCTCTATGCTGACAGCTACTAGATTTATATCAGCCTAGATTGCTCCCCTGATGTCCAGGCTCTCATGTCCAACTGCCTACTTAATATCTCCACAAGAATAACTAATACGGATTTGAAACTTATCACATCCAAAATCGATTTTCCGATATTTCCTCTAACTTGATTGTCCTATAATTGTCTTCATCTCTTTTAATGGAAACTCTATTTCTGTTTGCTCAGGCTCCAAACTTTGGGTTCATCCTTGATTCCTCCTCTGTCTTTCACACTACACACCCAAGCCATCAGCAAATCCTATGAAACATAACCAGAATCCAGCACTTACTAGTACCTCCACTACCACCCCACTGGTCAAACCACCACCATCTCACACAAGTTGCTTCCAGCTTTGCTTCTCTATAGTCAGTTTCCAACCTAGCAAGCAGTGCATGCAGCCTTTTCAAAATAGAAGTTGAACTGAGTTCTGACTCTGCTCCGCCAATGTTTTTCCATTTCACAAAAAGTAAAGCAAACATCTTTACAATGACCTACCGGGTTGCACAAGATCGAAACCCTCATTATTCCCCTGACCTCCTTACCTAGGACTCCTCCAAGCTCACACTGATCCAGCCACCTGGTATCCTTGCTGCACCTGAGCCTGCAAGTCCCACTATCATCTCAGGACCTTTGCACAGCCCTCCTTATGTTCCCATAAAACCAGTGTCAGAGTTTTCTCCCTCATTTGAGACATGAATTTAATTTATATTCTCCAAAGGAAATGCTTATAAAATGGAACAGACTCAGTCTCTAGCTACTGCTTTATTTTCTATTGAAAAAGGAAAGTTTCATGAAAGCAGAGGTCTCCCAAATTCCAAACCGAAGCTGATCATCCAACACCAACCATGCACCAGAAGAATGAGATAGAAACTAAAAGCTGAAATATGTCAGGCATCTTCTAATCCCATGGAAGAGGCTCCAGAAGGAGACCTCATGGCCTCAAAAACCCTAGGTTTAAGGACCCTAGGAAATCACCTATGTTATTTTTGCCTAAAAAGATACCTTTTGCCCAGTACTTTTATTATTTTTCTTAGACATTTTATTTTTATTATTTAATTAGAGTTGATTTACAATATTATATTAGTTTCAGGTGCACAACATGATTCAATATTTTTTATAGCTTATAGTCTATTTAAAGTTATTGTAAATTAGTGGCTATATTCCCTGTGCTGTACAATATATCCTTGTATCTTATTTATTTTATACATACTAGTTTGTACCTCTTAATCCCCTAACCCTATCTTGCCCCTCCCCCCCATCCCTTTCCTCATTGGTAACCACTAGTTTATACTCTATGAGTCTGTTTCTGTTTTGTTATATTCATTTTTTAATTTTTTTTTATTTTTTAGATTCCACATATAAGTGATAACATACAGTATCTGTTTTTCTCTGTCTGACATTTCACTAAGCAAAATACCCTCCAGGGTACATAATACCATCCATGTTGTTGCAAATGGCAAATTTTCATTATTATTATTATTATTATTTTTTTTTTTGCAGTACGCGGGCCTCTCACTGCTGTGGCCTCTCCCGTTGCGGAGCACAGGCTCCAGATGCGCAGGCTCAGCGGCCATGGCTCATGGGCCCAGCCACTCTGCGGCATGTGGGATCTTCCTGGACCAGGGCACAAACCCGTGTCCCCTGCATCGGCAGGCGGACTCTCAACCACTGCGCCACCAGGGAAGCCCTTCATTATTTTTTAAGGCTGAGTAATATTCCACTGGTGGAAATCCATTGTATGTTTACCACTTCTTCTTTATCCATTTATCTCTTGATGGACACGTAGATTGTTTCCATATTTTCGCTATTGTAAATAATGCTGCTATGAACATTGGGGTACATATATCTTTTTGAATTAGTGTTTTTTTGTTTTTTTTTTTTTGGATACATACCCAGAAGTAAATTGCTATCTCATGTGGTAGCTCTATTTTTAGTTTTCTGAGGAACCTCCATACTCTTTTCCATAGTGGATGTACCAACTTACATTCTCAGTAACAGTGTACTAGGGTTCCCTCTTCTCCACATCCTCGCCAAAATTTGTTATTTGTGGTCTTTTTAATGACAGCCACTCTGACAGGTGTGAGGTGATAGCTCCTTGTGGTTCTGATTTGCATGTCCCTGTAATTTTAAATGGGAGCTCCTATTTCCTTATAGGTGTGATTTTACTGTTTCACATCACCACAAAGCATATATAGCAACTCTTCTCTTACTCTTGAATGTGTTCCTTTTTCTATTTCCTGTCACTTACCATACATAAATAAGATAAATGTTTATTATGGAAAGGCAGATAAATAGATAAAAAAGAGTTCATACAGGGCCAAGCCCTTGAAGAATTAAAGTCACCCTACATATAAAATTCAGGTGATAATATCTACTTTCAAATAGTACATGGCTATTAGACTACTATATAAAAAGCACTGTGGTGATCATCACTGATGCTATAAAATGAAGAAAACATGAATTTGGCCCTCAAGGAGTTCATAAACCCGTGCAGGGACATACAATCCTTAAATATAATAGGGGGCAAGCACTATAATGAAGCTCCAAAGAACTTTAGGCAGGAAAGAAAAATACCTGGGGATAAATTTAATTTAAACAATACAATTAGGAGAAATTTCATGAGATGACATCGTTTTATGTGGGCTTTGAAGGAAAAAGAGAATTTCAATAAGTAGGAATGGAGTGGAACCAGTAAAGACTTAGTTTTCCTGTAGTTATTCATTCATTCATCATAATATTACTGAGAACATTCTACGTGTCAAGAAATGTGTTAGATGCCCAAAAGGTGTTCTCATTCAGAAGGAAAAAGAACTACAAAGGTGAGGAAGTATGCAAAAATTGAGGGGAAAGAAATTGGTTGAGGAATTGGTAAGAAATAAAGTGAGAGTGGTTAGTTGACAAAGTAAGATGGGGAACCAGAGGAAAGGGAAATGGTATCTTGTTTCTAAAGTGTATGACTTTACTGTAAATCTCTATAGAGGTATCAGGTTGTTTTTGTCTGTTTTTGTTTCGTTGGGGTTTTTTTGGCCACACTGCACAGCATGCAGAACTTCCCCAACCAGGGATCGAACCCACGACCCCTGCAATGGAAGCACAGAATCTTAGCCACTAGACCACCAGGGCAGTCCGGAAGTATTAGTTTTTATTATTATAATCAATAATCTCAAATGGTGTGCTTAAATATTTTGAGTGTATGCAATAGCAAGGTTTTTTAAGGAGGGAAATGACATTCTCAGTACTCTTCTCAGGAGGAAAAACATGCTAATATGCCCCAAAGAACACTGGGATAATGGGGTTCCTCAGAAACAAATCCCATAAGTGCCTCTCTGAAAGAATCCTTTCTGTGTTTGCTTCAGGGCCATCTTAACACATTTAGGTACAAAGCAAAACAGACAAGCACAAGCCAGAAAATTTGGTTACAAAGAAACTTGCCTCAGAGGGATTATTTTTCTTAAAACTATTAAATGTGTCTGATATCCCAAACACAATTGTCTTCGGACTTGAATTATGGGGTTTTAAAGCGTTTATTTTGGGCTGGTTGATATAGTGATCATCCCCAGTCATTTCTCTTTAAAAGCTCTAAGACCCCAAACAGCCAATCTCTCTTTGCTACGATCATCTTAAACATTTCCATTTGCCCAGTAAAACATGCTTCACATTTCCAGTCTATACTGGAAGCCATTGTGATTAAACATACCTCAGGCTCTCTACTCTGCCTTGTTCTAAAAACACATTGAGCATCAGTGTCTATGTATTTAGATGCATATATCTGACATATGTAGACTAAAGTAGCATTAAGTGAGATAATCCTACCTGTCCTGAGAATGTTAGAATGTTAATCTTCATTTCCCGCTGCCTGTCTCCCTTTAAATCTGGCTAGGGGTGATTGGCTGCTTGCTGAGATTTAATAAGTAGACAACAGTCCAGCCTGTATACATGGCACTTGGGGTACAGACTTCACCAAAGCCAATTCAATTAGAATTTAACACCCTATTCAATCAGGCCTCCCCCTAACCTCACAGAGTAGTTTACTTAAACTCCCTTTTCACCGTAAGGAAAAATTTCTACATTGTATGTTCAAATTTACCAAACAATACAGCTTCTCCAGAAGCCAAAAACAGGTATCTGATTTTCCTCTGCAATCTTCCTGCCATGTGATTTCATTGCTTTCCAAACTCAATGTTTCCTAGATGGCTTTTGTAATACATATGTAATCAACTGCAAACAGATTCTGGCTGGTATACCTAAGGAAGTGGATGGCCAGGGCAATGTTCCTAGTGCAAACATGTGGAGTTCTTGGGCACCTACAAAGATGAGTATGGACCTCTTTCAACTAAAAGAAGCAACAAACAGAGATGCTCAAAAGACAGACTACAGGGCGATGAGAAGACAATTAGTCAATGATTCAAACAGAATACAAGGTTATTCCTTCTCCCTTTGCTCAGATCTGTGGATGGGTGAATTGTGTGTGAGTGGAGCATTTCACTGTATCCAAGGTCACTGAGCACAGAGCTGAGCCAATGCTAGAATCACAGACCACAGTTCATCCTTAAAAAGATGGAGGTAGAAGATATAAAACCTTAACTCTCTGGTGCTCAGTCTTTAGCTTCCTTCACCTCACTACCCTAATGACTCCCAGATTTGTATTTTTCAGATTGAAACTCTCCCCTGAAATTCAGACTCATTTATTCTACTACTAACTACACTTGGATGTATTGGAGACTTCTGAAACCAATCATGTCCAAAACAGAACTCTTAAATGCCTTCCCAAATCCATTCCTCACAAGGATTTCTCCATCTAATTAAATAGCATCATCCTTCACCCAGTTATGTAGTCCAAAGTCTAGGCATCTTCCCTGTTTATCTTTTCTGATATCCCTTATACAACCCATTTAACAAGTCCTGTCACTGCTATGCTAGAATTATATCATGAACTCGATCAATTCTTACCAAATCTACCGCTCACATGTAGAGCCAACCTCAATCATATCTCCCTTAGACTATCGCAAAGACCTCTGAGCCTCTCCAGTTTCTGGGGTCGCCACTCACTACCCTGTGCCCTCCACAGTGGCTATTCCATGCATAGCAGTCGGGAGGGATCCTTTTTATCAAGAAAAGCAGATTGTATCACTCCCTTGCTCAAAATGTCCCAATGACTTCTCTCCAGCTTTTGAATGAAATTGAAAATCTTTAGGAGGGACTATAAGATCCTACATGGTCTGGCCTCGCTTACCGCTTAGACCTCACCTCCACACACCTCCCACTCACCCCTTTTGCTGTCCCCTCACCCTTGTTGTGCTTTCGACATGGTCAGTTCTTTCCTGCCTCCAGGATTTTATACTGGCTATTACCTCTTCCCAGAATGTGTCCCCCCAGGAGATTTGAAGGATTAGATACTTCACATTGTGTGGGTTTCGGTTCAAATGATACCTCCTAGACAATCCTACCTAAAATAATGCTCAACTCCACCCTCTATTCACTGACCCAACTACATCCAACTGCATTTTTTTTCTTCTGAGGACTCAATCACCTAAAATTATATCATCTCTTTGTTTGTTTCATACTTGTTGCTTTCAACATAAAAAACTTCTATATGAGGTCAAGACTTTGTTTCATTAGCCACTGTTTCTTCAAACTTTATACTACTGCTTGGTATAAATAGGTGTTGAATACACATTTGTTAAATCAAAACACAATCTTAGTTGCCAACCTTCCAGTCACACTGCATGATGACTGCATTAAAACTATTTGGAATTAGTTAAAGGGACTTTCTATTTCTAGGCATCAACTTATAAATTCGATGCTTATTGTGCAGTTTCGTATTTAGTTTTTTCAATCTCTTTAATGAGTACAAATGAAATGATCAGCCATAGCCCGTCTTGTTTTGTATAGCAATCACTCCCTTGGGTGTTGGATTGGAAACTGAGATCCAGAGACAATTTTTCTTAAAATAAAGCCCTAAGGAATGGTTTAAAAATACACTGAAGCTAGAATCATTTGTTCCTTGAGTGTTAGGTGTTTCCTAGAGAAAACCTCAACCCTGCGCAGGAATTCTTGTCTCTGAATTAGGGATCAGGGCACTTCTGTAAAGGTTTAAGTATAAGGTAACCTAAATAAGATCCAGAATTTAATTAAATTCCCATGTATGTACTGTAATCAATCTTACTAAACATATGAAATAAACAAATACCCTTTGTTTATCTTATAAAATTCCAAATGAAAAGAAAAATTTTAAAAGTGCCCATATTGGCAACCCCTTGAGAGAGCACTTCCAGCTTGGGTGTTCCACCAAAAACTATGAGACTAATGATATCAACCCCCAATTAACTATGATGAAATTTAAATAAGAAAAAGTAGATGGATAGGCTTTGATAAGTGTTACCAAGTCAAAGCAGTTCTGTTAACTCTGGGAAGGCCCCAGACTCCATGAGTCAGATGGTTTTGCCCAGTTCACTTGCACCCCTTTCCTTCAACTTAAGCAGAAGGACAGGTGTGGTAAGGGAGGGAGGGAGGAAGGAAGGGAGGAAGGGAGGAAGGAAGGGAGGAAGGAAGGAAGGAAAGAAGGGAGGGAGGAAGGAAGGGAGGGAGGGAGGGAGGAAGGAAGGGAGGAAGGGAGGGAGGGAGGACGGAAGGAAGGGAGGGAGGGAGGAAGAGAGAATGGGAGAAAGAAGGAAAGAAAAAGGCTTTCTCAGAGTAATAAGAAAAAAATAATATCAGGCAGGTCCTCAGCACTGTAAGACCACTTAGGCAGTGGAATCTGCCTAAAGGTCTGGTTTAGGAATCTCAGCATCAAATATAGCATGTTCAGCCCTCAGGAAACCACACACCCAATTCCTAGTAGAGTTGAGTCAAATCTTTATCCATCTACTATTCAAAGTCGATCCCTTCAGTTTGGGAGTATAGTATTTCCTTTTCCAACCACAGTATTAAAAGCCAAAATTATGGATGTTCCAAAGAGCTATTAACAATCCCTTTCTTAGCCTAGTTTCCTTCCAAAGGAAGACTGTAAGAATTTGTCTGTGTGTCAGAATTTCACTCATTTACCACCCATTTATCAGAGAAATTGCAAGGACATTTGGCAGAAGGATGGAGAGAATATGGTAGGATCATGCATGATCTCATATCCACCCAATTTTATTTTTCTGAAGAACAGAGGTTTTTTTTAAAATTGGAAATAAGGGAGAAAATAAGTAAGCCATTGGTATTAAGGGAGGAAGGAACCCATAGAGCCACATAATGTTGTAACTCTGGGAAGAGTCTGTAGATTATTAAATAGCAGTGAATAAGTAGAAGGTCACTGAATTCTCTATTGAACATCTCTCCTCTGCTGTGAGATATAATGCTGCACAAAGAAATATGTAACTAATGCTTGAATGAAGAACATTAATGTGGTTCAAAGATCCTTAAAATCAATAAAATGACTTTAGACCCCTTTGGCAAAAATAAAATGGCATCATTGAATTATTATTATTGGGCAAAAAGTAGGCTCTGAATAAAGGTTTGTGGATAAGGAAGTGAGAAAATCTTGCCCCAGTCTAGAAATTGTGTGTGATCCTAAGTAGTCTAATCGAATAAACATTGCACTAGGAATTTGAATTTAATTCTTAAGGCCAGCAGTCTTCATCAGGTACAAAACAATGCACTGGGATGCAAAAAAAAAAAAAAATTATTAGACTTTCTATTTATAATATTAAGCTAAAAAATAAAGAAAATAAGCTTTACTCACATATCGGTGGATTGTCACCAAAGTCTTTGCTGGGACGTATGTAAGGTGGCCCCTGTCCTCATGTGATGAACAGGTGCCCAGTGGCCCCGTCCTCGTCTGATGCACAGGTGCCCTCATCCGATGCACAGGCCCCCAAGACAAGGATTGATGGCCTCACCTTTTCTTGTTTGCTTGCTTTCACACATCACAATATGCTGTAATTTCTGTGGGCCAGGTTATGTGGAGTTGTGCATTAAATTTTCTGGTTTTAATTAAACCATCATAAAATGGACAAGTGGTTTAAAAAGATTTTTCCCCCCCAAGAGCTGCAAACTGAAGATAATACTAATAATGCAAGAACAAGTGAGCAACTCAAAAATGGCAAAGCTGACACTTTCCTTTAACCTTGTGGTAGCTCTTCATCAGCCAAGTGATGAAGCAAAAATAATGACAATGTAATCAGTTCTGACAAGGTATCAGCTAAAAATACTTGAAATTATTGAGAAAATTCTTTGAAATATTTACATCTGTGACTGTTAAGAACGAACTTTGTCCTAAGTGTATATTTTCTTATAAGCTATTACCTAATAATAGTATAAATTCAGGGTGATCAATGAGATCGTAAAATACTATTTATTTCATCCTGTTCTCATGCTTTTTACCTAGTATATTATGAAATATAGTAGTATGCTAATGATAGCTTAATATTGCAGTTCATGATTATGCTTTATAGATATTAACATAAAATAGAAATATAAACATTTGAGGAATTCCATACGCAATTATGTTTAATGATAGGATGCTTTAAAAAACTGGAAACCACTGTTCTGATAAAATGTTTTTAAATAGAGGAATTACCTGAAAATCTAGTTTTAGAAAGGTAACTGATTGTACTACAGAGTGTGTTGGAGGAAAATATAAGAGTTATCCACTAGAAGGCTATTTCGATATTGAAGACAAGAGTCAAAGCAGATCTCAGGGAATCAAGTAGACTTCTCTCTAGTTTTTGCACTGCAAAATAGTCTCGAGTACAGGTATTTGTTCACAGGGAATTGTCTTTTAAAGAAATAATATAACCCAGAGGAAAAACCCATAATAGTATTTAAAAAAAAAAAAAAAAGGAAACAAAAAAAGAACAAGGGAAAAAAAACATCTATTACCGAAGAAGACAGACCACCTTTGGCTTTTCCAAGCTAAAACTGAGAGAAGGAAAACAGGAAATTTCTCCCTCTCCTACTACGAGAATTAAATAAATAGGAAAGAGTTTTCATCTGCTCTTTCTTTCATAGGATCCCTGTGACTTAAATTTGAAAGGATTTACAAAGCCAGCCCTCTGTGCTTCTCAAAGTTAACTAGGCAAAGAAATCTCCTAAGGATCTAATGAAAATGTAGATTCTGACTCAGTAACTGGATTTGGACCTGCATTTCAAACAATCACTCAGAGAAGGCTATTGCTGGTGGTCAGCAGGCTCCATTAAGAGTAGCATGGCTTTAGAGCAGCGATCTCTGAACTTACCTGAACTTGCATTATGCTCAATTAAAAATGCAAGAGCATACACCCCCAGTATATGTGGATTTACTGATGTAGAATGTAATATATTTGCTACCACTTGTTACAAATACTATGGATATTATAACATGCAACCAAAAATAGAAAATTGCAAATGATAATATTTAAAATAAATGTAAATAGAAGTTTTGATATCTTTTTCCTTCACCCGCCCCACCCCATAGGATCGTATATTGTACCCCCAGTACAGGCACCTGGGTCTGGAGATTGCAAGACTAGAGGATAAATATTAGTTACTTGGGGGTTTTTTCGGTCTAAAGTGTGGGTGGTCCCTCCAGGTGAATAGCCTTAAGGCATTTACATAAGCCAGCTGTCAAAGCTTCCAAGACAGGAATTGGTTGAATCTAGTGTGTATTTCTAATGCATAATTTCCTGTAAACTTAATTCTTTTTGAAAACAGCATGGTTACTCATCACAAACTATTTATTAAGCCTTGCAAGACATGTCTAAGTTAAAATAATTAGCAACTTTCAAATAAATGCAGATAATCTAGGACAAATCAAATGCTCTTCTAGCTAAGCTGAATTGAAATTATGAAAATTCCTACACAACCAAACTTCTGTTTATCCTTTTGGCTACCTTTCACTTAAATTCTGCGTAATCAAGAATCTCCATTTGCGTACCTGATGTGTACAATAGCTCTAAACTGTCTGAAAGAGACCTGTCAAAACAGAATTATCTACCTTCCCAAACTTCCAAAATTGCTCATTAAAAAAGTAGAAAAAATAAGGCTAAGTGTCTTTCTTGGGCTAATTATAAAACTCGATAGTTATTTTTCCTCTAAAACAAGGACAGTTTTCTTGACAACTACCTCTCTGCTATCAATTTGCCAATCTTATTGAATTCGTTAAAAAAAAAAACTCTAAGCTGTTCTCAAAATCTAGTGTGCCTAAGAATTCCCTATGGAGTTTGTTTAAAATATAGATTCTTGGGTCTTACAGAGACTCTTACTCACAAATCTAAATGGAATGAAATGAACACTAAGGAGTCCAGAAACAGACCCATAAATGTATGGAAATATATCATAGAAATGGCTGTTTTTTAATAAATAAGGAAATGATTAAATATTTACTTAATGGTGCTAGAACAATCGGTTTTTCCATATGGATAAAAATAAAAAGGTGCCATTTCAGTCCCAGTAGAAATAGATGGCACATACTTATTAGGATACTTTGGGGAAGGGTTTAATAAAGGGATTATTTACAGAGATGCTAGCAGGAAATAGTGAAACCGCAAAGGATGTCATAACCCAGGGCTAGAAACAGCAGAATTATTACTCCCTCTAGACTCAAGGAGAAAAAGGGTAAGAGAGGGTTACTAGGATTGGAAACTAGAGATGTTATGTAAGGAGGAGGACCTTGACAGTAGAAGTAACTTTTAATCTAGAGGCACAACCAGCCCCAGGCAATACCTCAGGGAAGAAGTATCCCTTGAAGTATCCATAAATACCACACCTCACCTTCCTCCTACCCTCTAATTTCCTTTGGTTCCTCAATGCCTGATCTCTGTTGCACAAGATATAAATGAGTATTTCTGAGCCAGAAATGGGTTCAAAATGGAGGAGAATTAATCTGGAGGGACATATACAAGATAACCAACAAAGACTCCTAATGCATACCATATACAAAATTAACTCCAGGTGCATTAAGATTCCTCTTCTTATTCTGCTATTTCTAAAATGTGGGTGTTATTGGTGAATAAAAATTAAAACTTTTATTTATATAATTTGATTATTATTTACATAACTATATAAATTATTGGTGTACATTGGTATAAAATAATATAACTAATTTTAGGAGAATTTTTGTTGTAGTTCAGGGGCACATTTTCTCAGCACAAGTTAAAATAAAATCACTGTTCTATGGTTCCAGATCTTACCAAGATGTTGAACTAGGAGAGTTTCTGGCTGTCTTTCCCAGGAACAACCCCAAAAGGCTCATAGAAGAAAAACCAAGACACATCAAAAACTGTGAAAAATCTCTAGGGTGCATGCTGGTTTGTGGGGCATAGTGGTTTTGTCAGAGGATAAAGCAATAGTTCTGTTTCTCCCTGACCATTGCTTTGGGATGAACTAAAGGTTCTCAAAGTCTGGCTCCAGGCCAGCATTAATAGCATCATCTGGGAACTTGCGACAAATTTAAATTCTTGGGGTCTCTCCCAGACAAACCCAAACAGAACTGAGCGGTTGGAGCTCATAAATCTGTGCTTTTACAAGTCCTCCAAGAGACTCTGGGATAAACAATGCCTCTATCTATACTAGAGTGGTCAGATTCACGAAATAAAAATTACAGTACACCCAGTTAAATTTGAAGTTCAGATGAACAACAAATACTTTTTTTTAGTGTAAATATTCTAGTGAAGTTCAGATTTAACTGCAAAGCCTGCATTTTATTTGGCAACCCTAATCTATACCTATAAAATAGTCAGAATTTTGGTCCAGGTATCTTCTAGAATAAAATCAGACAGCTCAGAAGCACAGTAAGTATGAGGAACTGAGAAAAATAGGTGAATACTAACTGGGCACTAGTCAAAGCATGGTCTTCCAAATGGAGGCAGTCAGCTGAGAATCTGTAAGAAATGCAGATTCTCAGCCCCACCTCGGAAGGACAAAATCAGAAACTGTGGTGATGTGGCCAAGGAATCTATGGTTTACAATGCTCTCCAGATGACTAAGTTTGAGAAGCATTGTACTAACTAATCTCAGGCAATGAACCCCACCCCTTTCCCTTTCAAATGCCAAGACCCAGACTGCTTCTCCCAGGATCACAAAGAGTGAAGCTTTGGGCTGAGGAATTGTTTGGGGACAAACCATCATTTCTGCCGTATTGTTTTCATTAGAATGAGTAACTCAGACCAGCCCACAGTTACAGGGTCAGGAATTAAGCTCCGTCATATGAAAGGGGAATATGAAAGAATTTGAGGATATATTTGTTAAACTACCCCAGACACTAAACAGTGAAACTTAAAGGACAGAAAAATAATATTAACCAAATGCTTAACTAAAAGAAAGCTAACATGAATTACTAATATCAAATGAGAATATTAATATCAAATAAAATTGATTAAAAATTATTAGAGATTGATATGGTCACAAATAGAAAATAAAAAGTTAATTCAGCAATAAAAATATCAATATAACAAGCCTAAAGATGCAAACATTTAATAACATTGCTTGAAAATATAGAAAGTAAAAAAAGCAATGGAACTACAGGAAAAATAATTCCTCTACTTTAATAGAAAAATCAAAAATACCTCTCTCGATTATTAATAAGTCAAATAGTGGGGAAAAAATGTGAGTACATATAGGATCTGGAAAACATAATCAAGCAGTATAACTTAATGACCATATTTTAGAGTTCTGCATGCAACTACTGGAGAGTACGCTTTTTTTTTCATGCATTCAAAAATTGGTTATGTACAAAACCATAAAGAAAGCCTCAACAAATTTCATAAAATAAATATTTTTCAGATATAATCTCTGCCCAAAACACGAATGGGCTAAATGTTAATAACAAAAAGATATTTTTTAGAATCTTCACTTACTTAGACATTTTTAAATATATGGGTGTACTGTAGAAGAAATTAAGAATAAAAATGTAAACATTTATAATTACATTATGATGAAACAAATATCACAAAATACAACATGTGTTCAGCAAAAATGATGCACCATTTATAGCTTTGAGATCTTACACAATAAAAGAAGAAAACTTCAAAATTAATGAGCTAAGTATTGATCTTAAGAAGTTATCCATAATGTAAATTGGTGCAGCCACTATGGAAAACTGTGTGGAGGGTCTTCAAAAAACTGAAAATAGAGTTGCCACACGATCCAGCAATCCACTCCTAGGCATACATCCAGACAAAACTCTAATTTGAAAAGATACATGCACCACTATGCTCATAGCAGCACTATTCACAATAGGCAAGACGTGGAAACAACCTAAAGAAGATGTGGTACATATATACAATGGAATATTAGTCAGCCATAAAAAAGAATGAAACAATGCCATTTGCAGCAACATGGATGGACCTACAGATTATCATACTAAGTGAAGTAAGTCAGAAAGAGAAAGACAAATACCATATATCACTTATATGTGGAATCTAAAATATGACACAAATGAACATATCTATGAAACAAAAATAGACTCACAGACATAGAGAACAGACTTGTGGTTACCAAGGAGGGTTTATCCTGTGATAAACCATAATGGAAAAGAATATGAAAAATAATATATATATATGTATAACTGAATCACTGTGCTGTACAGCAGAAATTAACACAACACTATAAATCAACTGTACTTCAATAATTTTTTTAAATGTTATCCACAGAATATCAGAGTAAGAATAAGAGTAAAAAGAAGGAGAAGGAGAAGAAAGGTAAGAAAAAGAGACAAAGGAAGAAGAAAAGTGAAAGAAGGAGAGGGAGGAAGAAAGGAAAAACACAACAGAAGTAAAGTCAAAAATTAATAAAATAGAAAGCAAAATACAATGGCAGTGGAAAAAAAGAACACGAGTTGGTTCTTTGAAAAAATTAAAGTAGACAAAAATCTGGCAAAATAATCAAAAAATAAAGAAGACAAAAATAACATTAAAATGATATAAAAAGTGAAATGTATGTAGAAACTTAAAAGAAGATAAAAAGGTTGATATTCTTTAATATTACAAAATTTAATATTACAAAAATTAAAAGAGTAGACAAATTCTTGGGAAAATATAACATCAGAATTGAGTAAGAATGAAATAAAAAATTTGATTAATTCTATAACTATTAAGAATTGTAGCAGTAAAGAAACACTAAGCCAAGATGGATCTAGTATTGATTTTTATCAATCTTCTAAGGTGAGAAAAAGAAATATCATCCACCATGACCAAGTTGGGTTTATTCTGGATAAGCAAAGGTAATTTTATATTTAAAAATCTGTAATTGAAGTTTACTACATTATTAGATTGAAAAAGGATGCAAATAAAGGATTTGATAAAATCTAACACTCATTCAGAATAAAAATATATGGGTAAAGTTAATTATAAATGGAGAGATATTATAAACATTCCTTTCACAATAGGAAAGGTGACAAGGGGATTCACTATCACCACTTCTAATCAATATTTTAACAAAAGTACTAGCCAGTCCAGTAAGGTTTAAGATACATGAAAGGAAAAAAGTAGACTCATATGTTTTGGAAAGGAGAAAGCAAAAGTGTCATCACTGGAACATAACTGTTTACATGGAAGAACTAAAATAAAAGACAGAAAATGTTTTAGAAATAATAGGATAATTTAGCAAGATGACTGCATTAATTTATAAAAGGCAGCTCCTTAAATAACATAGAAATAGCAAGGAATATAAAATATCAATAAATAAGCAATATTAAAATTCAGATTTTATTTATCAAAAGACCCATTCCAGACACTGGAAAAGTAAGTTACAATCTGGGAAAGCATCTTTGCAAAACGGAAAATCAAAAGACTGCTATTGAAAATATTTTTTTTTTTTTTTTTTTTTTTTTTTTTTTTGCGGTACGCGGGCCTCTCACTGCTGTGGCCTCTCCCGTTGCGGAGCACAGGCTCCGGACGCGCAGGCTCAGCAGCCATGGCTCACGGGCCCAGCCGCTCCGCGGCATGTGGGATCCTCCCAGACCGGGGCACGAACTCATTTCCCCTGCATCGGCAGGCGGACTCGCAACCACTGCGCCACCAGGGAAGCCCTGAAAATATTTTTTAAAAGCTCAAAAATTAACTAGAAAAACACCAACAAACTAATTTTAAAAAGTCAGGTAGTAGGGAGCAAGAACAGGCATTTCACGGAAGAGTAAACACAAACAACCAAATCTGTAAAGAAATGTTCAGCATAATTATTGATCAGGAAAGTGTCAGTAATGACCACAATGGCATGACACTTTATATGATTTAATGGACAAAAATTTAAAATCTGACAATATCAAGTATTGGAGACAAGCACATGGATAAAATATACCTTGCTGGAGGGGGTGTAGGCTGAGCACCTACTGTGCAGCATGGTTTGGTATTCCTGGCTAAAGTTGGACATCATCTGTGCTATGGCCTGACAATTCCTCTCCTAAGTGTATACAAGAGAAAACTTTGCACCTGAACATGGGAGAAATTGTCCAGCATGTTCATAGCAGCATTGTTCACATTATCAGAAGATTGGAAACCGTCTAAACCCTCACCAGCAGGAGAGTGCATGACTAAAGTAAATGCAGATAACAAAATATTACAGTAATAATAACTGACTGCCAATAAATACAATGAGATTTCTAAAACATATTTACTGAGTTCCATAAATAGAAGGTAGAATTTTCGATAAATTAGGGCTAAAGTATGAGCTTGAGGAAAAACCCAGTTCAGATTCATTTGGTTACATCTTGCAGAGGTCTGAAATATTCAATAATTTGTGGCATTGTTTTCATCCCTTCCTCTTAGCTGGGCAGGCCCCTTTTACAGCTCTGGTCTTTCACCCCTGGTATGACCCAAGTCTACCATTCGTGCTAGGGATGAAGTCTTACTTTACTTTTACTATCCAAGAAAAATTTAGAGACCTGAAAATAGTCCTTGGCCTTAGCATCTTTAGGTAGTTGCAAAAACTCTCTGAGCCATAGTTTCTTCATCTGAAAACAGGATAATAACATCTGTCACAGGTCACCTGGGGTGTTTGTACAAGACCACTCAAGCAAAGAGCTCAGTACTGATCCTGAAGCACTTGCCACTCACGGATGCTAGTTTCTTTTCCTCACTATTATTTCCTCACTGCATAGTTTAGGTCAAGTTTGAGGTCACACAGTCCACAAAAGACCACACTCACTTCTACAACCAATTGTAAGTTAGGGATGGTGGTTCCCAAAACCACCCTCAGCTTCAATAGTTTGCTAGACCGACTCCTAGAACTCACTGAAAGCTGTTGTACATACATATGGCTATAAATACTTTCAAAGTGAAAGACAGATTAAAATCAGCCAAGGGAAGAGACCTATAGAGCAGCATCCAGGAGGTCTCCAAACATGGAACTTCCAGTCATTCTCTCCCTGTGGATTCTGCACAGCAATAACCCCTCCCACAAACAATGTGTGACACATGCATGGAGTATCACCAATCAGGGACATGCACCTGAGCCTCAGTTTCCAGAGTTTGCATTGGGGCTCCATCAAGAGGCATGATTGACTGCACATACAGTTGATCTCCAGCTCTATTTTGACTGGGCAACCCAAAACCCCCAACTTAAGTCATGTTGTTACCACCTGTCTTGGTCCAAAGTCCCCACCCAAAATCATCTTGTTAAGACTATCCAGTGCGATCCAAGGTTCCAGGTATGTCATTCTAAGGGCTTAAAGTTTGCCTTCAAGAAGACAAAGGCCAGAATTCTTTTGGGACAAGGTAAATTATTTACTAAACAAATTGAGTATTCCATGTCCACCTCTTTGTTCCTTACACAAACTCCCAAATTTCACAGCCATCTTCCTCATCAATTCAAAGTCCCATCTCAACTACTCTGGAAAATTCTTTTTTCTTGGTACCTTCTCCTTGGCCTTTGACATAGACTCATCAGCAAGCTGAATACAGGAATGTTTAATATATTCTGAAGAATTTGTTGTGTCATCCTCTATGTTTCTCCGAAGTGACCTTTTACCGGGGCTTCCCTGGTGGCACAGTGGTTGAGAGTTCACCCTCCAATGCAGGGGACGCAGGTTCGTGCCCCGGTCCAGGAGGATCCCACATGCTGTGGAGCGGCTGGGCCTGTGGGCCATGGCCGCTGGGCCTGTGCATCCAGAGCCTGTGCTCCGCAGCAGAAGAGGCCACAACAGTGAGAGGCCCATGTACCGCCAAAAACAAAAACAAAAACAAAAGTGACCTTTTGCCTCAATTCTACAGCAATATGGTATATAGGTTCAAGATGGCCTTTGGAGTCAAAAGTCTAGGCCCTGACACTGACTAGCTGTGTGATCTTTGGAAGGTTAATTAACCTCTCTGTGCCTCATTTTCCTTATCTGCAAAGCAGAAACAAATCTATTAGTACCTATCTCATGGAATTGTGAAGATGAAATGACTTGATAGATATAAAGCTCTCAGATCAGTGTCTGGTATACTGTTAAATAATGCTTACTGTGCTTTTTTATTAATATTTATTTTCCACCATGCTTATATATCCCACTTGACATTCCTCTGCCTGTTAACTTTAATTTTCATTAACATATTCATTCAACAAATACTTATGACTGTCTACCATATTGCAGGCACTATCTTAAATTTTTAGAGTAGAACAGAATAGTCACTGATTTTATTCAGCTATGAAGAAAATAAGATAATGGAATAAGAGTATGAAGAACTTTAGAGAACTTTGGTTTGGCTGGATGTTTAGGGATTTAAAAATAAGAAGTCTGCTTGTTAGGTCTGAGCTAAAAGTCAGAAGTTTCTTCCTTTAGGTATGGAATGTTATTGTACATTGTGCCTTTAGCCCTTAATAGTACAGCTCTAACTGTATCTATTATTAAAGTATCAAGAGTATTTATGAAAATCACTATTTTTTAAAAGCAGTAGAGGGCTTCCCTGGTGGCGCAGTGGTTGAGAGTCCGCCTGCCGATGCAGGGGATGCGGGTTCGTGCCCCGGTCTGGGAGGATCCCACATGCCGCGGAGCGGCTGGGCCCGTGAGCCATGGCCGCTGGGCCTGTGCGTCCGGAGCCTGTGCTCCACAATGGGAGAGGCCAAAACAGTGAGAGGCCCATGTAAAATAAATAAATAAAAATAAAAGCAGTAAAGCTTAAGGTCTTAAAATTTTTTTCCTAAGGATTAAAAATGATGTTCACAGAGAAAAAAAGAAGTCTGGTGTATAGGTGACAAAGAATTTTGGAAGTAACATAAGTGTTCATTGATAGACAAATAGATAAAGAAGATGTGGTATACATATACAGTAGAATATTACTCAGCCATAAAAAAGAATGAGATCTTGCCATTTGCAGACAACACGGATAGACCTAAAAGGTCTATGCTAAGTGAAATAGGGTAGACAGAGAAAGGCAAACACCAAATTATTTCACTTTTATGTGGCATCGAAAAAAAAAACGGAACAAAACAGAGACAGACTCATAGATACAAAGAACAAACAGGTGGTTGTCAGAGGGGAGGGGCGTGGGGGAGGGGGGAATAGGTGAAGGGGAAATAGGTGAACAGTACAAACTTAAAGTTATAAAATAAACAAGTCTCAAGGATATAAAGTACAGCATTGGGAATATAATAAATAGTATTGTAATAACTTTTGTATGGTGACAGATGGTGACTAGACATCATAGTAATTATTTCATAATATATAAAAATATCAAATCACTATGTTGTACACCTGAAACTGACATAATATTGTAAGTCAATTATACCTCAACTTAAAAAATAATTTTAGGTAACAATTTTATGAAAAGGAATCTCAGAATGGACCTTGAGTGAGAGCTTGCTTTTCAGGTGAATACTCACCAAAAGTCCCTTGCAGCAGAGAAGAGCTTTAGTAATCAGGTGAACAAAATGGTCTACACATGGATAACATTCTCTTTTCATCAGCAACCCCAGGGCTTCCTCGATGAGCTTATGGTAGGAGGCATGGAGATTATACAAGTGCTCAACAGCATGGACTTCTCTTCTCCAACGATTTCTTGGCTACTGCTAAGAATGAGTGCCCAATTTTCCAGTTGCATGACCAGCTCTGAGCTCTGTTATCATAACAGGGGAAGCACCCAGCCTCCCAGGCTGATTACACTGGGCATCTTTCATTATGGGGGTGGGGAGTATGAGTGATTTGTGCTCCCTGGGACAGATATCTAACCTGGACTTAGATTTGTCTTCAATACCTGACATGTTTCTGTGGGCAGTATAAGCTGTGACTGAGTACAAACACTATTCAACAACACTACCTGATGGAGAAACTGATTTTACAGCAAAAGAATTAGGGCAATGGGCTTATACTCCTGGAATTCAGGGGTCCTACAATGATCACACATGACCGAGAAAAAGTTGGCCTTATGGAAAGTAAAATAATATATTAATGACTGAGAACGCTACTAAAACTTTCAAATGTTTGGATCCTTTTCAATATTCCAATCTTAGGTCAAAATGTCATCCAGAGTAGCCATCCCTGATCATACTAACTATATTGGAAGGGAAAAAGAAGAAAAGGGAAAAGAAATGTAAATGTTTGATTCCCTCACCTTTTTATTCAAGGATATCTATAATAGCAAGTAATAAGGTGTAAGAATACTTAAGGGCATAATGGTAAATACCAGGGAAAAAAAAGAAAAATAAAATAATTAACTAAAATAGAGTGTAAGAAGAAGGGAAAGGAGGGTTGATGGAAGTTAACTTTTTTCATCATGACTTCTGAGAATCAGTATCTGAAGAAATAGGAGAGTGGGAGATTTTGTAAAGTTATTTTCTGAAATTTATATATTTTACATACCTTCTAACTTTAATGTATAAAATCATATTGAAACATATTAATTACTAAATAACATTAATTCATAATTTAAATTAGGTTAATATAGTAAATAAAATGTATTTTATATAAATATAAAATATATGAAAATAATGAAGTAAAATCAAATACATTAATTTAATAAAAATGACACGACAGCTCCTTTTTATCCATGAGCTACTGTTCAGATTCCATAACATGGCACACCCTGTACTTTCTCACGTACTTTTCCAGACTACTCTCCCACTGCTGTATATCTTATAGTCTATGCTTCTTCAGTTGGACTAGCCACACATTTCCCAAAAGGGTAATTGTTTCATGACTTTTGTGCATGTCGTCATGCTATCCCATCTACCTCAAAGACTTCCTTTTCCCACTTTTGTGCCTCTCCTCCACTGGAATGTCCTTAGAAGCTCTTTTTGAAAGCTTTCTTTTAAAGCTTAGTGATGCCTCTAGGTTAGACTGCTTCCTCTTTTATGCAGTTTTATTTAACATACAGGTTATGGTTTTATAGTTACTTTTTGGTCCCTCTGTTTTCCCCTACTCAGTTGAATATTCCTGCATGGTAAAGACAAGGTTTTATACATACCTTTCATTTCCAAAACTTAGTACAGTCAAAACAAGTAATGAATAATCTAGAAGAGTGTTTATTATATATTTTCTTCATTATTAAAATTTTATGTGAATAAAATACTTATTTATAAGCAAAATCACACACACATCATGTAGAAAGAAATAGATGATACAGATATACATAGACACATATACATGCAAGACTTTAAGATCCTTGAAGGAAGACAATGTTTTTATCCTTGTTTATATACTCTGCAACATTTTGTACAGTATTTAACATGGAGTTGAAATTCAATAACTACTTGTTGGAAGAATGAATTCATTTCATTCATGGTCTTTGGAAAGAAAATAAAATTCTAATAACTTTAGCAATTATTTTGCCGATTTTATATGAAGAAGGCTTTTCATTCACTCAGTAATACTACATTCTTCTCTAAAAGGTAACTTGTTTTGCTCAAAAGGAGAGCCTGACATAGTCCATGGGAAGTTTCTTTTGTTTTAGATATACAGATATATACATAAATAAGATATATGTATTTATATGTATATAAATACATATACCTTCTGGTATTCTAATGCCCTATACTTACATTATTAGTCTAATTACTTTAAAACCTCCAATAACACATCATTTGGTCAGATCAACCAACTCATGTTCATGTAAGAATCAGTTATTCTTTAGTGCCTCTTACAAAAAGGACTCTTATAAAAGGCAAAAGCTCACAATTACCCTCTAGTTAATCTACTATATTTCTTAAATTGAAAAAAGGTTGATTTCAAAGAGTTCATCATCTCAACCAGATCAGTATATCTTGAAATTTTGGAGGTTTTGTTTTGTTTTCCCCCAAATTGGATAGATTACCCATCTTGGTGTCCCACCTTCCCATTCCATGCTTTATTAAGAATTCCTCTGTTAGCACTAACTCCATCTGTTTCTTTTCCCCTTCCTACTTCTTTTTGTAGAGGCAGGCTTTGAACAATATGCAGTCATCCCTTTCGTTGCATCCTTTCTTCTCTCCTTCTGTTACTGATTTCCACTTGGCCTGCATACAAAGGAGCAGCCCTTCATAAAGTTATATTAGATGTTTCTTGATAGTATTATCCTAGTTAAAGAGGGTGTTTCAGAAGCTGAGAGGTTATTCAATAGTTCTACTAATTTTTATAAAGGGAGCTCTACGGAAGTGTTTATGGTGATTTGCAGATGGCTGCATAGAAACGGTACATCATGACCTCTGAGTAGTCCCACCAGTCAACATAACCTTCCTTGCTGTTATATCTCAGTGCAGCACAAGAAATAGGTCAACACAGTTCACTATGTTCAGTATATAAACTGCCAACACCTCAAGAAATGGCCTTTTAAACAAATGTGATTCCAAAACTAGATATTGTGAATTCTTAATTGGTCTTATAAAAGGTAAATGATGGGGCTTCCCTGGTGGCACAGTGGTTGAGAGTCTGCCTGCCGAAGCAGGGGACACGGGTTCGTGCCCAGGTCTGGGAAGATCCCACATGCCGCGGAGCGGCTAGGCCCGTGAGTCATGGCCAATGAGCCTGCGCGTCCGGAGCCTGTGCTCCGCAATGGGAGAGGCCACAACAGTGAGAGGCCCGCGTACCAAAAAAAAAAAAAAAAGGTAAATGATGAGTTCCTCCTTGTTTTTCACGTCTGCATTGATTTTGTGTCTTAAAGCAAAACAGAATCTGTTTGCAAAGTCTGTTCGGTTTGGGCTCTGTCTTTTATCTTTCTCTGTTTATTTCAAGTGAAAGGGGAAGTGTCTGAATAGGACACAAGCTCTAATATCATATGATCAAGATAAAAGCAGTCTTCTTTGTCATCCTAGATATCTTCATCAGCCACATGATTCAAGTTGTTACTGTGGACTCCTGTTCTCCATATTCACCATCCGTGCTGTAAGGATGTTCTCACACCCCTCAGTTCATGGCAGTACTGAGGGCAACCTACTAAAGTAACTCTTTTATTATTTCTTGGGCTCCTGATGAGCTTAAGCTATAAGGAGGTAAACTAAACTCCAAGCCAAAAAACCCCAACTTCAGTGTCTCTGCTGATCTTGTCCACAGTCTAGACTTTATAGTTTTAATCACAAATGAGAAATGAAACACACAACAGGAGAAATGAGCATGGATTCTAAGGGTGCACTTGCAGAGAGAAGAAACTTCGAAACAAAAATGGACTTTGTAAAGAGAACTTAAAAAATCTGGCAAACCAAATAAATTTAAACACTTCTTGGCTCACTAGAGCAAATGCTAAGGCTATCAAAATGAGAAAAGAATCTGCTAAGCTTAAACTGACAATGTGGTTTCCCCTCTTCATCTCCCTGTTCACGAAGAACATTGACAAGATAGGCAAGTCTTTGGCAAGAAGTTCAAAAGAGGGAAAAGTAAAGAGTCTTTAATGATCACATAGCTGGATTTTTAAAAGGAATTGAGAATGGATTTAGGTTTCATCTCCGGTGACATCTTACTCTATTCATTTTGAAAATGTAATCACTCTAGTAGGGTCAATATTTTTCATTTACTTGCCCAGGATATTGTCCAAAGAATCCATGAAAGACATCCTGGAAGGTATTTATGATGTAATTGCCTATCTGGTTATTGGTCTAAGATTTGAAGATGTGGTCCAAAGCTGAAAGTTAGCTGAGCCTAGAGAAACAAAAACAAATGGAAACACATTCATTCATTCATTCATGTGGGGAACACATGAACAAAGCCAAAACCTTCAGAAAGAATGAGGACCATTAAATTGCAATACTTCTCTCATTCTCTTCTTTTGAGTGGAAAAGCCCTTTGGCTTAATTCTAATAAGGCTCACCATTGATGACTAGATTGTACCATGCACAATAAGATTTGTCTTATTGACCGTAGGACAGGAAACAACGGATATCTCACTGAGACCATATCACTGTTATTCTTTTTTCTCTAGAAATTGTGTGTGTGAGTATATATATAGTAACTGTAGCAAACAACACACAGGAAAATCCCAAACATATAGGTTTATTTCTCATGAAAGTGCTTTCCTTTCAAGTTTAATTCAGTGTGAAAGCCATTTCTGCAAAACCTAGTTAATATTAACCTAAACTCAATCCTAATATTAGCTAAAGATAAGGGAGGAGATATAGTGTTTGAATTTTTTTTCCCTGAATTTTACAATATGAGTGAAAGCACTAGAGCCAGCATATCCCCTTTAAGATCAATGACCCTGGCAAAGCTAATCACCACAACCCTCTCACTTTAAATTTAAAAAGACTTTGGTAACTGGAAGGACCTATGATTAACTGGCTGGAAAGATTAACCATGATAAAAGTGGTCTGGTGCTTCCAGGTTTGCCCTAAGCTACCTATTTGTCATTTGAAGAATATACTCTATGCGCCTATAAGCTGCATTACAAAGGGCTGGGAAATTCTTTCATAGATATTAGTTGTGGTGTAAGTGCAGGGAAAGATATTTCAGATCCTAACGAGCTTGTGCTTCTGGGGAAAATGTAGGGTGTTAGCAGGACCCTGGGTACTCAGTTGCCATGGGCCGGTCCAGGTAACCTTGTCTCATTTCTTTTCAAACCATCATCCAGATCTCCCATTGAAGATGGAGTCATCTTTGGCTTCTAGACATCATTCTCCATCTAAGATCAACACTATGTTTACTAAAATGAAAATTAACATAAATTGAAACTGTTTTTTTTGTTTGTTTTTTTTTGCTATTTACATTTTGCCTATCCCTGTTTGTGACTGTCATTCTGTCCTCAGTCCCGGAATGTGTTTCTTACGTTTGCGACTGGGAACTCTCATCATCATAATACAATTCCTAGGCACACGTGAACTTTTTTCTGGCTTTCCTTTAATCCACCTCTTCCCGATCTCATAAGTCTAAATTTATTTATCACTTGTGTTAGAATAACAAATACATCGCACAAGCCAAGAGGTAATTAGCATATTTTCTGAAGTTATGTGATGTTGAATGGAAAATTCTGCTAGTGCACATGTAAATAGATATAACTATTCAGACCCATGAAGCTGTTTATACACTTTGTCTCAGAAATAGCATTTCTGGGAATTTATCCTTAAAAAATATAATTCAGCAGATGTGACAACAAACAAAAACAAATACAGCATTTATTTATTTATTTATTTATTTGCAATTCTAATATTTTAATGTCTTTCTGTTTTCACAGTTTTCAGGCAATGAAAGCATTTTAGGAAATATAAAAGACTGGCAAGCTGTCTGAGCCTTGAAACTAAGAGATTTTGAGCCAGTTGGTCTCCTTGTAAGTTTAGAAACCATATCAGTTAAAACTAGGTTTCACAGAAAATGGCAGAAACATCAAGGCAATAATAAATTAAACAAAATGGGTAGAAATTAATTCTCCCCAATGTAAAAGTAGGTAAATACAGATAACCCAATGTGGACAAGACATATCCATGACCACTGGGTGACAGCTCCTTTTTTTTTTTTTTTAAACATCTTTACTGGAGTATAATTGCTTTACAATGTTGTTGTTAGTTTCTGCTGTATAACAAAGTGAGTCAGCTATATGTATACATATATCCCCATATCTCTCCCTCTTGCATATCCCTCCCACACTCCCTATCCCACCCCTCTAGGGGGTCACAAAGCATGGAGCTGATTTCCCTGTGCTATGCAGCTGCTTCCCACTAGCTATCTATATTACATTTGGTAGTGTATATATGTCAATGTCACTCTCTCACTTTGTCCCAGCTTATTGTTCCCCCTCCCCGTGTCCTCAAGTCCATTCTCTAGGTCTGCGTCTTTATTCCTGTCCTGTCCCTAGGTTTTTCAGAACCATTTTTTTTTTCTTAGATTCCATATATATGTGTTAGCATACGGTATTTGTTTTTCTCTTTCTGACTTACTTCACTCTGTATGACAGACTCTAGGTCCATCCACCTCACTACAAATAACTCAATTTCGTTTCTTTTTATGGCTGAGTAATATTCCATTATATATATGTGCACTGACGATGGACGCTTAGGTTGCTTCCATGTCCTGGCTATTGTAAATAGAGCTGCAATGAACATTGTGGTACATGACTCTTTTTGAATTATGGTTATCTCAGGATACACACCCAGTATTGGGATTGCTGGGTCATATGGTAGTTCTAGTTTTAGTTTTTTAAGGAACCTCCACACTGTTCTCCATAGTGGCTGTATCAACTTACATTCCCACCAGCAGTGCAAGAGGGTTCCCTTTTCTCCACACCCTCTCCAGCATTTACTGTTTGTAGATTTTTTGATGATGGGCATTCTGACAGGTGTGAGGTGATACCTCACTGTAGTTTTGATTTGCATTTCTCTAAAGATTAGTGATGTTGAGCATCCTTTCATGTGTTTGTTGGCAATCTGTATATCTTCTTTGAAGAAATGTCTATTTAGGTCTTCTGCCTATTTTTGGATTGGGTTGTTTGTTTTTTTGCTATTGAGCCTCATGAGCTGCTTGTATATTTTAGAGATTAATCCTTTGTCAGTTTCTTTGTTTGCAAATATTTTCTCCCTGTCTGAGGGTTGTCTTTCTGCCTTGTTTATGGTTTCCTTTGCTGTGCAAAAGATTTTAAGTTTTATTAGGTCCCATTTGTTTATTTTTGTTTTTATTTTCATTTCTCTAGGAGCTGGGTCAAAAAGGATCTTGCTGTGATTTATCTCATAGAGTGTTCTGCCTATGTTTTCCTCTAAGAGTTTTATACTGTCTGGTCTTATATGCAGGTCTTTGATCCGTTTTGAGTTTATTTTTGTGTATGGTGTTAGGAAGTGTTCTAATTTCATTCCTTTACATGTAGCTGTCCAGTTTTCCCAGCACCGCTTATTGAAGAGGCTGTCTTTTCTCCATTGTATATTCTTGCCTCCTTTTTTTTTTTTTTTTTTTTTTTTTGCGTTATGTGGGCCTCTCACTGTTGTGGCCTCTCCCGTTGCGGAGCACAGGCTCCGGACGCACAGGCCCAGCGGCCATGGCTCACGGGCCCAGCCGCTCCGCGGCATGTGGGATCTTCCCAGACCGGGGCACGAACCCGTGTCCCCTGCATCGGCAGGCGGACTCTCAACCACTGCGCCACCAGGGAAGCCCTCTTGCCTCCTTTATCAAAGATATGGTGACTATATGTGCGTGGATTTATCTCTGGGCTTTCTATCCTGTTCCATTGTTCTACATTTCTGTTTTTGTGCCAGTACCATAATGTCTTTATTACGGTAGCTTTGTAGTCTAGTCTGAAGTCAGGGAGCCTAATTCCTCCAGCTCCATATTTCTTTCTCAAGATAGCTTTACTTTTGGGGGTCTTTTTTCTTTCCATACAAATTGTGAAACTTTTTGTTCTAGTTCTATGAAAAATGTCACTGGTAGTTTGACAGCGACTGAATTGAATCTGTAGATTGCTTTGGGTAGTATAGTCATTTTCACTATGTTGATTCTTCCAAACCAAGAACATAGTATATCTCTCCATCTGTTTGTATCATCTTTAATTTCTTTCATCAGTGACATAGTTTTCTGCATACAGGTCTTTTGTCTCCTTAGGTAGGTTTATTCCTAGGTATTTTATTCTTTTTGTTGCAATGGTAAATGGGAGTATTTCCTTAATTTCTTTTTCAGATTTTTCATCACTAGTGTATAGGAATGCAAGAGATTTCTGTGCATTAATTTTGTATCCTGCTGCTTTACCAAATTCATTGATTAGCTCTAGTAGTTTTCTGGTAGCATCTTTAGGAGTCTCTATGTATAGTATCATGTCATGTGCAAACAGTGACAGCTTTACTACTTCTTTTCCAATTGGGATTCTTTTTATTTCTTTTTATTCTCTGACTGCTGTGGCTAAAACTTCCAAAACTATGTTGAATAATAGCAGTGAGAGTGGACAACCTTGTCTTTTTCCTGATCTTAATGGAAATGGTTTCACTTTTTCACCGTTGAGAACGAAGTTGGCTGTGGGGTTGTCATATATGGCCTTCATTATGTTGAGATAAGTTCCCTCTATGCCTACTTTCTGGAGGGTTTTAATCACAAATGGGTGTTGAATTCTGTTGAAAGCTTTTTCTGCATCTATTGAGATTATCTTTTTTTTTTTTTTTTTGTGGTACACGGGCCTCTCACTGTTGTGGCCTCTCCCGTTGCGGAGCACAGGCTCCAGATGCACAGGCTCAGCGGCCATGGTTCACGGGCCCAGCCGCTCCGCGGCATGTGGGATCTTCCCGGACCGGGGCATGAACCCGTGTCCCCTGCATCAGCAGGCGGACTCTCAACCACTGCGCCACCAGGGAAGCCCTCATTGTAGTTTTGATTTGAATTTCTCTAATAATTAGAGATGTTGAACATCTTTTCAGGTGCCTCTTGGCCATCTGTATGTCTTCAGGCAGAAGGGTGGGGGAGGGATAGATTGGGAGTTTGGGACTGATATGTACACACTGCTATATTTAAAATCGTTAACAAACAAGGACTTACTGTAAAAGATAAATAAAACATTTTGTGAGTGTGGTTACATAAAATTAAAGAATTTAAAAAATAGTTATCTTTGTATTAGCAGTACAAAAAGAAGCACAGACATTTACTTCATTTCTGTGGTATCCCTACTAAAACACTTAGCTTGAGTCTAGTCATGACAAAAGATCTAGAAACACCCAAGTAAACGACACTTTTTAAATGGGTACTAAACGTACTATTGCATGATCCTGGATTAGATCCTAAACACCAAGAAAAACAAAAATAGTTATAAGAACAATATTGGGACATTTGACAGAATTTGAATATGGGTTATAGATTAGGTAATAGTAATAGGCAATGTGAATTTTTCTGATTTTGGTCATTGTACTGTGGCTATATAAGAAAGCATTCTTTTTCTAGGGAAATACCAAAGTATTTACAGTAAACAAGCAAACCATCTTTAATTTACCCTCAAATGGTTTAGGTGAAACAATTTATGTGTGTATTCTTATGGACAGTGTAAAATGAAATTCCTAGTGCAGATTTACGCTTTAATAACTTTAAGGAGTGATAAATGGAATATTTATAAATGGAATGGAATATTGATAAATGGAATATTTCCTGGCATATCAATAAACAAAGGATGTCATAGTCACCAATGATTGCAGCCCTCCAATGTGAGCTGGTGAGCCCTGAGGAAACTCGGGGCTGAAAAGAATACCTGACGTCTAGCAGCCATCAGACTGTAGCCACTCCCTGCGGTGAGCTCTGAGGAAACTCAGGATGTGAAAATACAGGCCCCAGATAGCTGAGGTGCATATCAAAGGAATGATTTCAGTGAGCCCAAACTCTTGCATCTTCCCATACATAGAAAAGCGCTAAATTCCTTAACTTGAGATACCTGATTTTCTTTAATTAACAATAATCTTTTGATGTTCCCAATTACCTGTCCTTTGTTGCAAAGCTCCTCTATATCCTGGCTCTTCCCCTCGCTTCCTCAGAGCAGTTTCTCAGTTATCTGAAACGATGTCTCTGGGATGCAGACCTCATTTTGCCCCCAAAAAAACGTAACTCTCACATTGTGCATATGTTTTTTTTAAGTCAACAGTTATGGTGACCACAAATAAGGGACCCAGAGTGGACTTCTCTCCTTCACCTGAACTCTACAAGGAACCGGAGCCTTGGTACCAGCAGAAGCCTCTTGCACTCATCCACCTCCTCAGAGAGGACAGATGAATTTGGCTAAGTCTCTCCGGGTTCTTGGATCTCCCATGTTGGTTGATGATCCTGAGATTTATTTGGCGGTGTAGCAGGTACCTGCCTCCTCCCAGCTGAAAGATACTGGAAGGGACCCTGGTTGAAAGATACCAGGGAAATACACACCCAGGTGAAAGATACTGGTGGGGGCCCGGTTTTTAGGATACCAGGATTTGCTCAGTTGCAGGAGACTGAGTGGCTTGTGCTGAGTGGTTAGGTAAGAGGCTGATCTGATGCTTTTCTTCAATTCGGCTGCCTTAATAGAATTTGTCGCTATAAAAATGAAGGTATTACATGAGAGTGTTGCTCCGAAGAAAACAGACAAGACTCTCCTCCTGGCCGGTCACGGCTCTCTCAGACGACTGAGAAATTTACGGGAGTGGCGGAGGCAGAGTCCTCATACCATACAGTGGTCCCATAGGGAAGCCCACTCGTTAATTAAAACACTTGCTTGTCCAGCTGTCACGGATAACTGGCCATTCAGCAATCCAAGCACCGCGGTGGTCTTAGACTACCGAAGGGAGAAACTGAGTCACGTAAGAAGGCTGAAATGACTCTGGGGTGACACCTAGAGGAGTGAAGCTCACAAGCAGCACACTGGCCACCACACAATTTCACTAGTAAATTTTATCCCTGACAATTCAACTTAGAATGAGAGATAGAATCTCTCAAACACAGAAAGGAGGGGCATCAGAAAACCAACCTCCAACTAACCCCCCAGCCAGATTCATGTACAACACGTACGGAGCCCATACTTACAAGTACCCAGTTAATGGGGGAAATTATACTAAAAGAGAACTCAACCTAAATGGCCAAATTGGAGTTCTTCGATATTCCAAAAATTGCTATTTTTGCATGCACAGTTAGAAAAAAAAAAAGCTGGCTTGATAAAAATATCTTTTCAGAATTCTGACTTTAAACAAAGGCCTTTTAGGGGAAACTTGCATTCCTCTTCCTGTGTCGTTGAGATGTAAATGTTCTACCTGATCTTAGGACTGTCTGCGTGAATGTGTGTGCATGTGTTTTGAAAACTTGGCCTCTGCCGTGCTATTTCTTGAGAGTAAACTCTGGATTTTATTTAGGTGACATCCTCCCCACATGCTTATGGGGAGGCCTCTTGCATTTTATTGGTTTGAATCACTATTAATATGTATTTTATTAATGGCCAAATGATGGATCCTTTTAAATTGGAGAAACTAATAAATTGACTCTAGAGCACTCTCATAAACAGCTGTTTTATTGGTACCTATAAAACAAAACTCAAACTAAAGATGGAAAAAAAAAAGGATAGGTGTATCTAATGGTTAACCTAAGAACTTCTTTAGTGTAAAACGAGAAAAACTGGATTAGGAAGCTTCATTTGTGGTCTTTGCTTCCCCTCAATGTGTCTTACAGATGCTAATAAAGCATTAGAACAATTAACGTTAACAGGAAAAATCCTGTAAGGAAAGTCTAGATACCATTTCCAGCAAGGTAGAACTTTTAAAGGAATTATCTCAAATGAATAAAGAAATCTTTAGATGGTTATTTAAAATGGGGTAAATAAAATGGACATTTATGTGATTAAAACACAAGGTTTTAATATTTCTACACTACCTAAGGTTAAATGGGCCAAAAGGGACCCCCTACTGGTCCCCAACATTAAAAGCCAAACAAGTCTGTTCTATTTACCCCAGTTTTAAAATATACATTTAAGGGGCTAGAAAAAAATTTACACTGAGATACTGACCAACAATTATTTGGGGCAACAATTAGGCCAAAGGGCCTGAGTTCCTCAGCTCAACCCCACTCTGGGGATCCCAGAGCCTTTTATATAAAAATAGATAAAAGAAGAGTACACAAACAGATTTGATACATGGAAATTAGCATCTTTTACTAATTAAAAATATCAATAAAATTAAAAGTCAAACAAAATACGAAGTAGTGACAATAATAATTTCTGAAAAAAAAGTTTCACTAACAACTTTATTTAGCACAGCAACTTTTCCCACTTTTGCATATTACCATCTATTTCTGATCTGCATAGTTATATTTAATTTTATTAAAATTATAAAACAGCATATTCTTTTGTATAATGCTTTTAAATTACCACTACATTGATAATACTCTGGTTTCCTATATCGTCTTAGTCATTATATTTTTAAATGTCTACCTATCCTATTCAATGATGTAATATCTACTTAGCTGCTCTCCTATATTTGGATATTTGAATAGCTTTTAATAGCTTATAAATAATTAACAGTGAATGTTTTATAAATGCTGTATTTGGAGACTTTCAAGATGGCAGAGGAGTAAGATGTGGAGATCACCTTCCTCCCCACAAATACATCAGAAATACATCTACATGTGGAACAACTCCTACAGAACACCTACTGAATGCTGGCAGAAGACCTCAGACTTCCCAAAAGGTGAGAAACTCCCCCACATACCTGGGTAGGGCAAAAGAAAAAGAAAAAAAAGAGACAAAAGAATAGGGATGGGACCTGCCCTTCTGGGAGGGAGCTGTGAAGGAGGAAAAGTTTCCACACACTAGGAAACCCCTTCACTGGTGGAAAGAGGGGTTGGGCAGTGGGGAAGCTTCAGAGCCACAGAGAGCGCAGCAACAGGGGTGCAGAGGGCAAAGCGGAAAGATTCCCACACAGAGGATCGGTGCCGACCAGCACTCACCAGCCCGAGAGGCTTGTCTGCTCACGCGCTGGGGCAGGTGGGGGCTGAGAGCTGAGGCTCGGGTGTATGTAGGTCAGACCCCAGGGAGAGGACTGGGGTTGGCTGTGTGAACACAGCCTGAACGGGGTTAGTGCGCCAGAGCTAGCCAGGAGGGAGTCTGGGAAAAACTCTGGACCTGCCTGAGGCAAGGAACCATTGTTTCGGGGTGCACAAGGAGAGGAGATTCAGAAAACCGCCTAAACGAGCTTCAGAGACAGGCGCGAGCTGCGGCTATCAGTACAGACACCAGAGATGGACATGAGATGCTCAGGCTGCTGCTGCAGCCACCAAGAAACCTGTGTGCAAGAACAGGTCACTATCCACACCTCCCCTCCCAGAAGCCTGTGCAGCCCGCCACTGCCAGGGTCCTGTGATCGAGGGACAACGTCCCCAGGAGAACAGACGGCACACCTCAGGCTGCGGCAACATCACGTTGGCCTCTTTCGCTGCAGGCTCACCCTGCATTCCATACCCCGCCCTCCCAGTGAACTGAGTGAGCCCCTTAATCAGTGCTCCTTTAACCCACTCCTATCTGGGCGAAGAACAGACACCAGAGGGCAACATACATGCACAGGCATGGCCAAATCTAAAGCTGAACCCCAGGAGCTGTGCAAAGGAAGAAGAGAAAGGGAAATTTCTCCATGCAGCCTCAGGAGCAGTGGATTAAATCTCCAAAACCAACTTGATGTACCCCACATCTGTGGAATACCTGAATAGACAATGAGTCATCCCAAAATTCAGGTGGTGGACTTTGGGAGCAACTGTAGACCTGGGGTTTGCTGTATGGGACTGACTAGTTTCTGATTTCTATGTTTATCTTAGTATAGTTTTTAGCACTTGTTATCATTGGATTTGTTTATTGGTTTGGTTGCTCTCTTCTTTTTTTAATTACTTCTATAATTTTTAAATTTTAATAATAAAAAAATTTTTATTTTAATAACTTTATATTATTTTATTTTACATTATATATATAATATCTTTTTTCTTTTTTTTCTCCCTTTTCTACTGAGCCATGTGACTGACAGGGTGTTGGTGCTCTGACCAGGTGTCTGGCCAGAGCCTCTGAGGTTGCAGAGCTGAGTTCAGGACATTGGACAACCAGAGGCCTCCCGGCCCCACATAATAGCAATAGGAGAGAGCTCTCCCAGAGATCTCTGTCTCAACGCTAAGACCCAGCTTCACTCAACGACCAGCAAGTTCCAGTGCTGGACACCCCATGCCAAACAATTAGCAAGACAGGAACACAACCCCACCCATTAGCAGAGAGGCTACCTAAAATCATACTAAGTTCACAGACACCGCAAAACACACCACCAGACATGGTCCTGCCCACCAGAAAGACAACATCCAGCCTCATCAACCAGAACACAGGCACCAGTCCCCTCCATCAGTAAGCCTACACAAGCCACTGGACCACACTTACCCACTGGGGGCAGACACCAAAAACATCGGGAACTACGAACCTGCAGCCTGTGAAAAGGAGACCCCAAACACAGTAAGTTAAGCAAAATGAGAAGACAAAGAAACACACAGCAGATGAAGGAGCAAAGTAAAAACGCAGCAGAACAAACAAAAGAAGAGGAAATAGAGGGTCTACCTGAAAAAGAATTCAGAGTAATGATAGTAAAGATGATCCAAAATCTTGGAAATACAATGGAGAAAATAAAAGAAACATTTAACAAGGACCCAGAAGAACTAAAGAGCAAATAAACAATGATGAACAACACAGTACATGAAATTAAAAATTTGCTAGAAGGAATCAATACCAGAATAACTGAGGCAGAAGAACAGATAAGTGACCTGGAAAATAAAATAGTGGAAATAACTACTGCAGAGCAGAATAAAAAAAAAAGAATGAAAAGAATTGAGGACAGTCTCAGAGACCTCAGAGACAACATTAAACACACCAACATTCGAATTATAGGGGTCCCAGAAGAAGAAGAGAAAAAGAAAGGGACTGAGAAAATATTTGAAGAGATTATAGCTGAAAACATCCGTAATATGGGAAAGGAAATGGTCAATCAACTCCAGGAAGCGCAGAGAGTCCCATATAGGATAAATCCAAGGAGAAACATGAAAGACACATATTAATCACACTATCAAAAATTAAATACAAAGAAAAAATATTAAAAGCAGCAAGGGAAGAGCAACAAATAACACACAAGGGAATCCCCATAACGTTAACAGCTGATCTTTCAGCAGAAACTCTGCAAGCCAGAAGGGAGTGGCAGGACATATTTAAAGTGATGAAAGGAAAAAACCTACAACCAAGCTTACTCTACCCAGCAAGGATCTCATTCAGAGTTGACAGAGAAATTAAAACCTTTACAGACAAGCAGAAGCTAAGAGGATTCAGCACAACCAAACCAACTTTACAACAAATGCTAAAGGAACTTCTCTAGGCAGGAAACACAAGAGAAGGAAAAGACCTACAATAACAAACCCAAAACAATTAAGAAAATGGTAATAGGAACATACATATCGATAATTACCTTAAATGTAAATGGATTAAAGGCTCCAACCAAAAGACATAGACTGGCTGAATGGATACAAAAACAAGACCCGTATATATGTTGTCTACAAGAGACCCACTTCAAACCTAGGGACACATACAGACTGAAAGTGAGGGGATGGAAAAAGATATTGCATGCAAATGGAAATCAAAAGACAGCTGGAGTGGCAATTCTCATATCAGACAAAATAGACTTTAAAATAAAGACTACTGCAAGAGACAAAGAAGGACACTACATAATGACCAAGGGCTCAATCCAAGAAGAAGATATAACAATGGTAAATATTTATGCATCCAAAATAGGAGCACCCCAATACATAAGGCAAATGCTAACAGCAATAAAAGGGGAAATCAACAGTGACACAGGGCCTCCCTGGTGGCGCAGTGGTTGAGAGTCCGCCTGCCGATGCAGGGGATACGGGTTCGTGCCCCGGTCTGGGAGGATCCCATATGCCGCGGAGCGGCTGGGCCCGTGAGCCATGGCTGCTGAGCCTGTGCATCCGGAGCCTGTGCTCCGCAACGGGAGAGGCCACAACAGTGAGAGGCCCGCGTACCACAAAAAAAAAAAAAAAAAAAACAGTGACACAGTAATAGTAGAGGACTTTAACACCCCACTTTCACCAATGGACAGATCATCCAAAATGAAAATAAATAAGGGAACACAAGCTTTAAATGACACATTAAACAAGATGGACTTAATTGATATTTATACGACATTCCCTCCAAACAACAGAATATACTTTCTTCTCAAGTGCTCATGGAACATTCTCCAGGAAAGATCATATCTTAGGTCACAAATCAAGCTTTGGTAATTTTAAGAAACGTGAATTCATATCAAGTATCTTTTCTGACCACAAGGTTATGAGACTAGATATAAATTACACGAAAAAATCTGTAAAAAATACAAACACACAGAGGCTAAAAATACGCTACTAAATAACCAAGAGATCACAGAAGAAATCAAAGAGGAAATCAAAAAATACGTAGAAACAAATAACAATGAAAACACAACGACCCAAAACATGGGATGCAGCAAAAGCAGTTCTAAGAGGGAAGTTTATAGCAATACAATCCTACCTCAAGAAACAAGAAAAAATCTCAAATAAACAACCTAACCTTACACCTAAAGCAATTAGAGAAAGAAGAACAAAAAAAACCCAAAGTTAGCAGAAGGAAAGAAATCATAAAGATCAGATCAGAAATAAATGAAAAAGATGAAGGAAACAATAGCAAAGATCAATAAAACTAAAAGCTGGTTCTTTGAGAAGATAAACAAAATTGATAAACCATTAGCCAGACTCATAAGAAAAAAAGGGAGAAGACTCAAATCAACAGAAATAGAAATGAAAACAGAGAAGTAACAAGTGACACTGCAGAAATACAAGGGATCATGAGAGATTACTACAAGCAACTATATGCCAGTAAAATGGACAATCTGGAAGAAATGGATAAATTCTTAGAAAACCACAACTTTCCAAGACTGAGCCAGGAAGAAACAGAAAATATGAACAGACCAATCACAAGCACTGCAATTGAAACTGTGGTTAAAAATCTTCCAGCAAACAAAAGCCCAGGACCAGATGGCTTCACGGGCGAATTCTATCAAACATTTAGAGAAGAGCTACCACCCATCCTTCTCAAACTGTTCGAAAATATGGCACAGGAAGGAACACTCCCAAAATCATTCTACAAGGCCACCATCACCCTGATACCAAAACCAGACAAAGATGTCCCAAAGAAAGAAAACCACAGGCCAATATCACTGATGAACATAGATGCAAAAATCCTCAAAAAAATACTAGCAAACAGAATCCAACAGCACATTAAATGGATCATACGCCATGTTCAAGTGGGGTTTATCCCAGGAATGCAAGGATTCTTCAATGTATGCAAATCAATCAATGTGATACACCATATTAACAAACTGAAGGATAAAAACATATGATAGGGCTTCCCTGGTGGCGCAGTGGTTGAGAGTCCGCCTGCTGATGCAGGGGACAGGGGTTCGTGCCCCGGTCCAGGAAGATCCCACATGCCGCGGAACGGCTGGGCCCGTGAGCCATGGCCGCTGAGACTGTGCGTCCGGAGCCTGTGCTCCACAATGGGAGAGGCCACAACAGTGACAGGCCCACGTACTGCAAAAAAAACAAAACAAAACAAAACAAAACTACAATGAGATATCACCTCACACCAGTCAGAATAGCCATCATCAAAAAATCTACAAACAATAAATGCTGGAGAGGGTGTGGAGAAAAGGGAACCCTCCTACACTGTTGGTGGGAATGTAAACTGATACAGGCACTATGGGGAACAGTATGGAAGTTCCTTAAAAAACTGAAGATAGGGCTTCCCTGGTGGTGCAGTGGTTAAGAATCCGCCTGCCAATGCAGGGGAAACGGGTTCAAGCCCTGGTCCAGGAAGATCCTACATGCTGCGTAGCAACTAAGCCTGTGCACCACAGCTACTGAGCCTGCGCTCTAGAGCCCGCAAGCCACAATTCCTGAAGCCCACGCATCTAGAGCCAGTGCTCTGCAACTAGAGAAGCCACAGCAATGAGAAGCCCGTGCACCACAACGAAGAGCAGCCCCCGCTCGCCACAACTAGAGAAAGCCCGTGAGCAGCAATGAAGACCCAATGCAGCCAAAAATAAATAAATAAAAATAATAAATAAAATTTTTTAAAAAACAAAACTGAACGTAGAATCACGATATGACCCAGCAAACACACTCCTGGGCATATACCCAGAGAAAAACATGGTTCTAAAGGATACATGCACCCCAATGTTCATCGCAGCACTGTTTACAATACCCACAAAATATTAAGTCACTAGAGAAAAAAATCACAAATTAAAAGAGAATGATACATTGCAAGTTCTGAAATGTACTTCATAAGGAGGTCAGAGGAAATGGAGCATTAAGGGTCGTAAGATCAGCAGGCAAAGCAAATCCTTACACCAAATGGGGAGTTTGGATAAGTTTAATTTCCAGAAGCTTGTCTACAGACCTCACTGCTTTGTCCCAGAGGACAATGTTTAGGGGCACAGACCTTTTAAATATAGTTTTGGCTCAGAACAATTCAATCAAAGCAATGCTTGTCTCTGCATCTCAAGATCATTCCAATCCTTCTCTAGCTCATGACGCTGCTCAGCTTCAGCTCATCAGTGCTTCCAACCAACCCAACCAGGGACTGGTTTCTGACCTGGGAGCATCAATAAGCAAAGTTTTGGTGCAGCCACTGCGGTAGCTCTGCCACTATCAGGGATGGTTCCAGAGACAAAGTCACAGCTTGATACTCAAACCTGAAGAGAGGCTTCCAGCCTGGCGATTGCAAAATTCATCAAGGAGTTCTATGCTGAGAAAATGTCTTCTGGATGTTGTAGAGAATAAAGAAAAAAACCTGAGGATCTCATGGTTTCCAGATTCTTCTGTGATTGAAATCACATTCCAAATAACTCCTTTGCTTTCTGCAGACACTTTTTGTGAAACATCATGCTACTTGATGTCTTTACAAGCTGTACTTGATGAGACATAGCCTGGGAAGACCTTTAGAAAAAAGAATTCCTTCTATTCTCAAGAAAGACTGTTGACTTTTCTGCCCATGTCTCTGTTTATTCCATTTATAATGAATGTTTGCTCAACAAAAGGACACAATTATCCTTACACATTCATACATGTGACACATAGTTTGACTACTTCTAACCTTCAAGCTATGGTTTGTTTGTTTTTTAATTTTATTTACTTATTTATTCATTTTTGGCTGCATTGGGTCTTCGTTGTTTGGGGGCTTTCTCTAGTTGCGGTAAGTGGGGGCTACTCTTTGTTGCGGTGCACAGGCTTCTCATTGCAGTGGCTTCTCTTGTTGTGGAGCACAGGCTCTATGCGCATGGGCTTCAGTAGCTGTGGCATGTGGGCTCAGGAGCTGTGGCTCGTGGGCTCCAGAGCACAGGCTCAGTAGTTGTGGCACATGGGCTTAGTTGCTCCACAGCATGTGGGATCTTCCTGGACCAGGGCTTGAACCCATGTCCCCTGCATTGGCAGGTGGATTCTTAACCACTGTGGTACCAGGGAAGTCCCCAGGCTATGTTTTTAAAAAAGAAATCCTAAGAGAATGAATACTCTTTCTCAGTGTTCTTGCCAATATAATGCTTGAAGAGCTTTTGCTTGTCTTTGCAGCTGAGTATCACTGAATAGGAATGAACAGGCAAGGTGGGTTCACCTAAATCCAACCTTCTCAGGATCTTAAAGATGAGAAAAAGTAAGGGTGGAAAAACCAAACAAGTTGAAGCAGAATGGCTCTGCTCCCAGGGCAAAGCCACAGAGCCAGGCTACCTTCACATGCAAAATCATACAACAAGCCTAGGCAGGAGGATATCAGAAACACAAGCACAGAAAAAGAAAAAAAAAAAATCTTGAGACATTGTATAAGTTAGCTATTGCTACCTAACTAACTACCTCAAAACTCAATATGATAATAAGTTTAATAATAATAATAATAGGCTTAAAATAATAATCTCACTAGACCACTGGCTGACTGGGAAATTCTTCAGATCCGAGCTGGCTCCATAGGCTCATGCATTCACCTGCAGTCAACTGCAGGTCAATTGGTGTCCTGGCAGGCCTTGGATGGGCTCTGTTACAGTTGTAAGACCTTCGCTGGAACAGCTGGTCCTACTTGGCTCTGCTCCATGGGTCTCATCCTCCAACAGGCTAGCCCAGATCAAGATTTCATGACAAAGGCACAGGAGCCAGGGAGAGAGCAGAAGCATGCAAGGCCCCATGAAGTCTAGGCTCAGAACTGTCACACCACGACTTCCCTTACATTCTATTGAGCCAAGCACGTCACAGGAAAGCCCAGATTTAAGGAAAGAGCTGCAAAGTCAGATTACAAGGAACAAAGATTCAGAGATATGATTGGGTTATTTTTGCAATCAATCTACCAGAAGGATGTTTGAAAAAGTGCTAATAGTCATATGTGGCTAAACACTACACCTCTAGATGAAAGATAGTGATGGGGAATAAGGCTGGGCTTGCAATTTAAGGCATAGTTGGCTTAATGCATTTTCAACTGGTTGCCAGTGGGAGAATCTGAACACAAGAGTGAAAGGATTAGGAACATTAACCTGGAAATTTTGTGTAGAATTAACTGGAGTAGGAAGGGGCAATAGGTGGGGACCTCAGTTAGGAGCCTATTGGAGGATAAGGGTGAGGATTAATGTATTAATGTGGGCCAGAGCCCTGAGGGCAGTGGTGGGGTTGAAGAGAGGCAGGCAGGCTTGAGAGACCTGGCAGAAACAGAATAAAAAGACTTGGTACCTAAAATTTATGGAAAAGGAGGGATCTAACGTCCTCTGAGGGTATACAGCTTTGATGATGGAGATATTTATATGGTGAGTGTACATAGTAGGACTTCTCAAGAAATGATCCAGAAGGCAGGAGATGAGTTCATTCATTGGGAGTATTGTGTTTACTACTCAGGGTAAACAAGTTATGCTACGTTATATTAAAAAACACAACCTCACAGTCTCAGTGGCTTATCACAACAAAAACCCATTCTCCCTCATGCACCATGACCCACGTGAGTCACAGAGGTTCTGGCTACATAGACTCTCCATAGCCACCTTGGGTGGAGGCTCTACCATTTTGTAATGGTGCTATTTTTAGGGTGATTAATTTCTCCCAGTTTTCCTGGGACTTTCCCAGTTTAACATTGTAAGCTCCATATCCCAGGAAATCCCTCAGTTCCAGACAAAGTAGGATAGTTGGTCACTCAACAACTGGCACAAAAAACACTTCGTCCCTGCAGGAAAAGATATGGCTAGAGGCGCTTGCTTGTTCTTTGCTTTTCCCAAAATTATACACACCATTTTCTCTTACCTGCTATTGGCCAGAATTTGTCACATGGTCCTATCTAACTGCAAGGAAACTGGAAAATATGAGAGAGCAGGGGAACCCTTTGCTGAGGATCAATAACTCTGCTTCTAGATCTTTCAGGGGGCATTATGCAGCTGAGTATATACAAATCAACAGTCCTTAAAGACAATGTACGGAACTAGATCTTTCATAAAGTCAAACCATGAGAGCAATAGACTCATAGTGACAGGACAAATTCCATCTAGCCTTTACAATCATTTGCAAACCTACTGCAAGTTTCAATGTACATTTCTTACATGTGGACATAAATACTACAATTCCTTTTACACTGGTGTCATTCTCTATTTTTCCAAGACCTGTCATTACCCCACATACAATATATGTAAGGTCTCTTTTTCTCTAGGAGACACAGCCTTGGGCCAAGGTACACCATGAGTGCAGTAAAAGGTAGGTTGGTCTCCCCACGTCCTTGTCCGGGAGCTCTAGGTATGGAAGAACCTGCACAAAGGTGCACAGAATTCTTGCTCCTCCCAAATGGATTACATAATGAGTGTAAGGGAGAGTTTCGGGGAGAGGATCCAATAGGAGCCATTACACTTTTTCTGAGAACCTCATCTCCTCCTGTGTGAAATAGGCAAGAACATGAGAAAAATTCTGAAACATTCCACTTTTAAGGAATTGAAACATCAAAACCATCAGTGGATTTATGTTCTCGAGCAGTTCTCACTTGAGATTTCACTGGATCTATGGCATATACAACACCCTAGGGATTCACGGTTTCAGTCTTCCAAGTCATCCATATAAACATATACTTTGAATAAAATAAAAACACTGTGTTTAATATGTGAAGAGGGCTCTGAGCACAATCCCTCACCCCATTAGCTACCAGATCACTGTTCTTAAGCCCTTCCTCGACAAACATTTTGAAAGTTACACCTGAGGCCTTAATGGTTGGCTTCAATCTAATATGTGTACGTGTGTGGGTGAATGGATGGATAGAGAGATAGACAGACAGATATATAGGTAGATAGATGATAGATGCATATGTGTGCATACATACATACACAATTTTGCACAAAAATTTATGAAGAAGCAAGTGCTGCCTACTCCTTGGTCCTCCCATCTCCACTAGACCTCCAAACCAATCACACCATACACTCTATTGAACCCCTTGCCATGATCTGTCTTGGCTGTTTGACTTTTCCATCTTCTTGGAATATTCTTAAATCTTGTTCAGTCATGGTTTTCTCAGATCTTGCATTGCCCTCTTATAATGTATCCCCACCAATCCTCCTGGGAACATATGCTCTATTGATTAGACAACCTCTTGTCATCTCATCTTGAAGGCTCTTGTAGTTTAAGACTATATAAAGAAGTTCTATTGACTAATAGAAGATTTGAAAGTATGAAGTCAGCAGGCTGGACGTGGAGGCTGAATATGTAGCACATTTTCTGATGGAGGCAGCTGGACAGAGCAGGGAGAACACAGTCTTAGCAATCAGAGGACCTGGGTTTAACCTGTGGGCCCTGCCCTTACTGGCTATGTGTCCTCAGGCAAGTTGTTTAATCCTTTTGATCCTCTTTTTCTTCATCTGTACACTGAGGGATAATAGTATTTACCTCATAAATCTGCTGTGAAAATTAAATAAGATTATGTATATGAAGTGTGGAGCAAAACACCTAGTACATTGTGGTTAGTCAGTAAATGAGCATTTCTTCCTTCTCAGTTAAATAAATGTATATCTTCACTGATTATAAAATACAGAAGAAAATATAAGATAAAGAGGTTTCTCTAAAACAAGATTCTCTTAAAATATGTCCTAAAGTTATAGCTTTTTGTTTGCAGAAGTCTTCACCAATGATCCATCAAGAATCACATTTCACTCTCTATTCCCGTTGCCTATTGCTACATAGCAAATGGTCCTAAAATTTAGTAACTTAAAATAACAGCATCTACTTTGCTCAAAAACCTGCCATTTGGGTCAGGATCAGCAGGCATAGCTCAACTCTGATCTACCCAGTATCAGCTGGGGTGGCCCAAAGGCCAGGGGCTGGAATCTTGTGAAGGCTCATTTACTGACATGTTAACAGTTGCTGGCTGCTGTTGGCTGGGACCTCACATGGGCTTTCCCTAGGGTCTTTTCTTCACAGCATGGTGGCTGGGTTCCAAGGGTGAGTGTTCCAGGAGGATGAGGTGGAAGCTGTATTCTTTTTGTAATTCAACTTCAAAAGTTCTATAGTAACACTTCCATCATAGTCACAGTTCCACCAAGGTTCAAGAGGAAGCAACACAGAACCCACCTCACAATGGAGAAGGGTCAAGGTCACGTTGTAATAAGAGCATGTGGGAGGGGATATATTGATACAGAAATCTTTGGAAAATTCAATCTGCCACATTCCCCAACCAGACATGGACTTGGAGGAAACTTTCACCTCTGCACTTCCTTGGGGACACACCTTTTGCTTTGTGAAACAATCATGCAGGACTGTGGCGTCACCTATATTTGAGGTGTTTTTTTTCCTGGTGTAGGAGAAGGTGTTCAAAGGTCTATGAGGTATGTCCTCAGTAAAACTGAAATATCTCTTTATTTATTTGCTTATAAATATAACACACTTTCCTTTTGGAAAGAAGGAAAGGAGGGAGGGAGGGAGATGTAGAAGTAATATCTATCAAACCATCTCCTAAACAGAATCATGTACCTAGTCCTGTAAACTGATTTCTAAAACTCTTTCCATGGCATAGTGGTCCATTTTATGGATATATTATATGTATTTAACTAATCTCCCATTGATGCAATATCCCCATTGTTTGCAATTTTTTACTACCGTAAAAATACAGGAATTTGCACTTTCTAATAAAACACACTCCAGAACACTTATCTCGGTATTTCCGGCCCAATTGCTGTTCCAAAGACTCTGATAACACCCTGATAAGACCTGACAACACCCAACTCTCCTAATTACTTCAAAAACTCGCTTACTGTTAAAATGGCAATTAGTATTTTGTTGCTATATATCTGTACATAAATTTATACTCATATAGCAATATATATAGTTACACATATGTCAGGCATAATCTAGTGTTTATGTTAATTATTTTATTTGTCAAGCCAGCTGTATGAAACATGTATTAATAACCTTATCATACTGATGGTAAACTGGCTCACAGAAGTTAAGTTTCATCTTCAGGGACTTCAAAGCCAGCAAGTGGCAGTCCTGGGTACGAACCTCACCCCAGTCCCCTATATGACAAGTATTTCCACTGAAGTGTATAAAAAGACCCCAGGGAAAGCTCACATGAGGTCTCAGAAACAAAATGGAATAAAATACTTACACACAAAAGAGTCTTTCATGGCAATTCCTTACTATTCTCCTAAAGTTTTCCAATGGTTCTTTTTATTTATTACTTGATCGATCATGCCCTTTCTGTGTCTACCCTCTTTCTTTGCTCAGGTGAAAGGACATAGCTGATGCTCCTGCTTGACCTTGGCCACATCTTTCACTGGCTTTCTCTAACCTTCAGCCCTGAAACTCGTTTTTCTTTCTGTTTCCATCACTGATTCTCTTCCTCTTCACCACCGTCCTTAGAATGGGCCTTCCAGAAGCCAGTCTTCTCTCTGCCTTCTGTTCCTTTAATATCCACCCTAGGAGAGCTCATCCATTCTCATAGCTTTAAACATCACTTCTATGCTAACGACTCCTAAATTTACATTTCCAGCCCCATGTTCAATCAAGTCAAATCCTCATTAATCACAGAGCTCCTGTTCCCTGTCTATAATTGCCTACTGGACACATTCGGCAGGAATATCTTACTGTCCCTGCACCTTTAAAACAGAACACATCATCTACCCACAAAATTGAATCTCCAAACTACCTTTTGTGGCCAATGGCACCACCCTTCCACTTCGTGGGTGGCTCCTGCCAACTGTTTCCACCTAAATTCTGGATAAATACCGTAACCTGAATGTTCCTTTATTAATTTAATTTTCATTGTTATAAAGAGCTAAAGGAAAAAAATGGAATGCGTGCTTAGAGCTCTTCTTCAAATTGTTAGCTAAATTCTCTCTATCTCTACAGTAATCAAAACAGTATGGTATTGGCATAAAAGCAGACACACAGATCAACTGAATGAAATAGAGAGCAAAGAAATATACCCATACATATATGCCAATTAGCATAGGACTAAGAAGCCAAAGATGATGGGGAAAGGATATTCACTTCAATAAATGGTGTTGGGAAAACTGGATAGTCACATGCAAAAGAATGAAACACCATTCACTAAAAAAAAAAAAAAAAAAAAAGCAAAATGGATTAAATAATTGAACATAAGACCTGAAATCATAAAACTCCTAGAAGAAAACACAGGAGGCAAGCTCATTGACATTGGTCTTGGCAATGAGTTTTTGGATTTGACACCAAAAGCCAAAGGAACAAAAGCAAAAGTAAACAAGCAGGACTACACCAAACTGAAAATCTTCTGCACAGCAAAGGAAATCATCATCAACATGAAAAGGAAACCTATGGTATGGGAGAAAATATTTGCAAACCACTTATCCAAAAAGGGGTTAATATCCAAAATATACAAGGACCTCACACAGCTCAATAGCAAAAAAAGAAATAACCCAATTAAAAATCGGCAGAGGACCTAAATAAACATTTTTCCAAAGAAGATATACAAATGGCCAACAAGTGCTTGTAAAGGTGTTCAGCAACTCTATTCACCAGGGAAATGCAAATCAAAACCACAGTGAGATCTCACCTTACATCTGTTAGGATGTCTCTTATCAAAGAGATAAGAAATAACAAATGCTGATGAGTATGCAGATAAAAGGAAACACTTATACGCTGTTGGTGGGAATGTAAAGTGGAACAGCACTATGGAAAACAGTATGGTGGTTGCTCAAGAAATTAAAAATAGAACCACCAGCAATCCCACTTCTGGGTATACAGCCAAAGAAAATGAAATCATCTTGAAAAGGTATCTGTACTCCCATGTTCACAGCAGCGTTACTCACAATACCAAAGTATGGAGACAACCTAAGCATCCAACAATGGATGAGTTGATAAAGAAAAATGTGGTATATATACAATGGAATATTATTCAGCCTTAAAAAATAAGGAAATTTTGTATTTGGGATGACATAGATCAACCTGGAGGGCACTATGCTAAGTGAAATAAGCTGGAAAGAGAAACACAAATATCACATGGCATGACTTATTTATATGCGGAATTAAAAAAAAAGTCAGGGCTTCCCTGGTGGCACAGTGGTTGGGAGTCCGCCTGCCAATGCAGGGGACACGTGTTCGGGCTCCGGTCCGGGAAGATCCCACATGCTGCAGCGTGGCTGTGCCCGTGAGCCATGGCCACTGGGCCTGTGCATCCGGAGCCTGTGCTCCGCAATGGGAGAGGCCACAACAGTGAGAGGCACGAGTACCGCAAAAAAAAAATTTAAAAAAAAAAGTCAAATTCATAGAAATAGAGTGGAAAAGTGGTTGCCAGGGGCTGGAGATTGGGGAGAATAGGGAGAGTTTGGTTGGTAAAAGGGTACAAACCTTCAGTTGTAAGATTAATAAGTTCTGAGGATCTAATGTATAACATGGAGACTATAGTCCATAGCACTGTATTGTATAATTGAAATTCACTAAGAGAAAAGAACTTAAAAGTTCTCACCAAAAAGAAAAAAAAAAGGACAGGGCTTCCCTGGTGGCGCAGTGGTTAAGAATCTGCCTGCCAATGCAGGGAGCACAGGTTCAAGCCCTGGTCCGGGAAGATCCCACATGTTGTGAAGCAACTAAGCCCGTGTGCCACAACTACTGAGCCTGCATGCCAAAACTACCGAAGCCCGAGCACCTAGAGCCCGTGCTCCTCAAGAGAAGGCAATGCAATGAGAAGCCTGCACACCACAAGGAAGAGTAGCCCCTGCTCTCCACAACTAGAGAAAAGCCCGCACGGAGCAACGAAGACCCAACACAGCCAAAAATAAATAAATAAATTTATTTAAAAAAAGAAGAAAAATATGTGAAGTGATGGATATGTTAATTGACATTAATTCCATGGGGTAATCTTTTACAATGTAAAAGAGCATTATGTATATAATATCATCACTTTGTACACTTTAAATGTATTACAATTTTATTTGTCAGATGTACCTCAGTACAGTTGGAAAATAAGTAAGATAAAAATCTGACCTCAGCATATTTCCCCTGTGTTCTTCATTACTCAGAGTCATGTGTTCTACATTTTCATGAAAATAAAATCCTCAGCATTTTTTTTCATATGTCTCTTTTCACCTCCCTGCTCCACAAAAGTAGATAACAGTGTTTCAGGGAGAAGTATTCACATCTTCCTTATTTTTATATCACTTACCTGGTATTATGCCATGCTTAATAAGTATTCAAGAAATATTTGTTGAATTGAATGGATTTTCCTAATCACCTTGTAGTGCTTTGAAAATAGAGTTTTTTGTACAAGGAAAAAAAAACACTTAGTAGGAGCTTAATAAATATTCATTGATTGATTAGAATTGGCTAGGTTGGTTTCATAATTCAGGCAAATATGGAAAATAAACTGCCATCTCATGCTGGCTTCTCCTTCCAGAAATGAGTGAAGATGAATTATCCCATTGAGTTATATAAGCTGAGTATCTGGCCTGGCATCCATAGAGAAAAGTAAATTAGATTTTTAAAATAGTTTCAGGGTTAACAATGTAAGATGTTATTAGTAACACAAGCAAGGAATCATTATTAATGTAGTCTATGACCTTTATCTTGATGTACTGGAATAAGAGATTTATATATCAGAATGGGATGAATTGTTCACTTTCATCAAGGATTTGGATTCAAAGGGCAGAAACTCAAATTGGGAACATTCAGATTTGTTTAAGGAGAATGCACTGCAACTGGGAGAAGGCACTGCAATTTCCCAGAGCATGTATAAGGCCTTCAGAAACTGAATCAGCCCCGAGGGAGAAGGGCTTTAGGAACAAGAAAGCTACTTTTTACACATAAATATGTAAGTAATAACTAGCAATAATTTAAAAGGAAATAAAGGAAATCCAAAAACCACATATGTCAGTTTAATGAGATTTGGGGAAAAAAATATGATATTCTTTTAAAGTTTGCTTCAATATGACAGGATCTCTTTAACACATTTCTCACTGGATTTAATAGAGGTTAAAGAGATTTAACCAATCTTAACCCAGATTTATTATTATGCAGATTTTATAAACTCACTAGAGATTTCAATACTAGTAATTGTGGAATTAGTAAATCTTCCTTTATGCTTGTTAGTACTCTCTGTAATTTAACAGAGAGTGGGTGTAACCAACACTAAGATTTAATATTTAGAGAGTTATTGAAAAAAATGATACGAAAATTCACTCAATGTGTTTAAAACTTAACAAACATTGTCTCAACTCAGGAAAATAAACACAGAATGAAAATAGCCCTAATTGCTTGCTCTATGGCAAGTGTTCAATTTACCAATTTTTAAATGTATTTAATAAATAGATTATTAAATCAAGTGCAATGCTCATTAAAGATCGTATCAATTTAAGGAACTCATCTCAGCTATGATTTATTCAATCTAATGCCCCATTGATTAAACGTTCTTCAGATCTTAAAAAGTCCACTTCAGGTTTAAAAGGTATCAGGTCAATTTAGAAAAGCATTTAGCATGCACGAAAGCCAATGTGTGAGGAAGTGATTTGTACACTCCATGCTGTAGGGCGCCATAAGTGGGAGTGATGTTGGGAAATAGTGTCCTTAAAATGCTACTTAAAAACATTTCAGAGAGAAAATACAGCAATTCTGTGGGCTTCTCAAGTGCCTCTAAGTGAGACAGATGGGAGTAAATGACATAACGTGGGGAGAGGGTGGTAGAAGGGAGAAGTTCTCGAGAATAGACCTAGGAATATGACTTTCTAGAATACCTACCTAATGGTTAAAGTGCTTTCTCTGGAAGTCATGTGAATTAGGGCCTTAACCACATCTCATAGGTTCCAGGGATACATTTCACTCTTCTTAGTATTATGTCCCTAGGACATCTGTATAGAATTACAGCTCTGCAATTTGGAATACATTTTTCTTTGGTAAACTCTGTAATGATGTAATATCATTATTCTAAGATTTGATTTCTGCTTGGTTTCAATTTTTTTTGGTGTGACTGGATAGATACAGAATACATTTATAAACCAGGTTCCATTTTGAAACTATATCTTGGATACTGCCTCCAAATTGTGACTCTGTGTTAATGAACAGATAAGAGCATAATATTTTCTACGGAACTATTAAGTCAAAAGTCCCTTGGTAGTAGAATAGGTAAGTAGAAGAGCTCAGACAGAAGCCTTTCCTTTGCCATTTTAATACTAAAAGAATAATATGTTAGCTCCCATTTATGTAGCAGCTACTAGGTTCTGGACATCATTCCTTTCATATACAATAAATATCCTGAAAGTATTTCTAAACATCTGTATGTTACAGAACAATAAACTGTGATTCGGCAATTAAATGACTTGTCCCAATTAAAATGGCAAGTGAGGGGCAGAAATGAAATTTGAAATCAAAATGATCTCGCTGTAAAGCCTATGATATTTCACTACTTCTGTGGAATATCCAGGAGAAATTTGATTAAAACTATGACTTGAATGGCTCCTTTTTTTTTCCCCTGTCACTGTGTTAAGTACTTTGGATACAGAGATAAAAAGACAAGCATGTCTTCAAGTAAATCACTGTCTTATTGTGGAGACAGTCAAATAAAGAGAAAATTAGCATGCAGTAAGACAAGTTTTCTGAAAGAGAAATCCATGGTGCTGTATGACACCCCAAAAGAGGCATTGAGCCACACCATACAGGAAAAATCAAGGAAGGTTTCTAAGACTATTAAGCTGTGTTTTTGGTAGTACTAAAAAAAAAAGGAAGAAAGGAAAAGAAAAGATGTGGCAGAAGAAACTAAGCCTGCAAAGGCAGGGTGATATGATCCATAATATTTGAAGTATGCATGAAGTCATTCACGTGACTCTGAAAATGCATGGAACATGGCAGGCAGGCAATATCCTTTCCCAGTGCTTAAGAGCAGGAATTCAGGTGCCAAGTTAAACAAATGGAGTAAGGATATTCTTTTCAACAAATGGTGCTAGAACAATAGATGTCCACATAAACAATATAATTCCTGATCTCAGACTCACTCCTGAGACACACACAAAAAAACTTTAGATGGTATATAGAGACCTAATTGTAAAAGTCAGAACTATAGAGCTTATGGAAGAAAATATAGAGAAATACCTTTACAAATTTGGGTAAGGCAAACATTTCCTAAACAGAGCACAAAAATCATTCAGCATAAAAGAAAAATATGATTGATGGGACTTCATCAAAATGAAGGGCATACACTTATCAAAAAGCATCGTTAAAAAGATAAATTGGCAAATTACAAACAAGAAGAAAGTTTGCAATATGTAATATTGGACAAGAAAATAGTATCCAGAATATATAAAGAATTCCAAAACATTAATAACAAAAATACAAACAATCCAGCTTTTATTTTATTTTTTAAACATTTTTATTGGAATATAACTGCTTTACAATGGTGTGTTAGTTTCTGCTTTATAACAAAGTGAGTCAGTTATACATATATATATATATATATATATATATATATATATATATATATATATATATCCCCATATCTCTTCCCTCTTGCATCTCCCTCCCTCCTACCCTCCCACCCTCCCTATCTCACCCTTCTAGCTGGTCACAAAGCACCGAGCAGATCTCCCTGTGCTGTGCAGCTGCTTCCCACTAGCTATCTGTTTTACATCTGGTAGTGTATATATGTCCATATATACACTACCACTCTCTCACTTTGCCCCAGCTTACACTTCCCCCTCTCCGCATCGTCAAGTACATTCTCTAGTAGGTCTGCGTCTTTATTCTTGTCTTGCCCTTAGGTTCTTCACGACCATTTCTTTTTTTTTTTAGATTCCATATATATGTGTTAGCATACGGTATTTGTTTTTCTCTTTCTGACATACTTCACGCTGTATGTCAGACTCTAGGCCCATCCACCTCAATACAAATAACTCAATTTCTTTTTATGGCTGAGTAATATTCCATTGTATATACGTGCCACATCTTCTTTATCCATTCATCTGATGATGGACACTTAGGTTGCTTCCATATCCTGGCTATTGTAAATAGAGCTGCAATGAACACTGTGGTACATGACTCTTTTTGAATTATGGTTTTCTCAAGATATATGCCCAGTAGTGGGATTGCTGGGTCGTATGGTAGTTCTATTTTTAGTTTTTTAAGGAATCTCCATACTGTTCTCCATAGTGGCTGTATCAATTTACATTCCCAGCAACAGTGTATGAGGATTCCCTTTTCTCCACACCCTCTCCAGCATTTATTGCTTATAGATTTTTTTTGGTACGCGGGCCTCTCACTGTTGTGGCCTCTCCCGTTGTGGAGCACAGGCTCCGGACGCGCAGGCTCAGCAGCCATGGCTCACGGGCCCAGCCGCTCCGCAGCATGTGGGATCTTCCCGGACTGGGGCACGAACCTGTGTCCCCTGCATCGGCAGGCGGACTCTCAGCCACTATGCCACCAGGGAAGCCCTGTTTGTAGATTTTTTGATGATGGCCATTCTGACTGGTGTGAGATGATACCGCATTGTAGTTTTGATTTGCATTTCTCTAATGATTAATGATGTTGGGCATTCTTTCATGTGTTTGTTGGCAGTCTGTATATCTTCTTTGGAGAAATGTCTATTTAGGTCTTCTGCCCATTTCTGGATTGGGTTGTTCATTTTTTGATATTGAGCTGCATGAGCTGCTTGTAAATTTTGGAGAGTAATCCTTTGTCAGTTGCTTCATTTACAAATATTTTCTCCCATTCTGAGGGTTGTATTTTGGTCTTGTTTATGTTTTCCTTTGCTGTGCAGAAGCTTTTAAGTTTCATTAGGTCCCATTTGTTTATTTTTGGTTTTATTTCCATTTCTCTAGGAGCTGGGTCAAAAAGGATCTTGCTGTGGTTTATGTCATAGTGTGTTCTGCCTATGTATTCCCCTATGAGTTTGATAGTGTCTGGTCTTACATTTAGGTCTTTAATCAAATTTGAGTTTATTTTTGTGTATGGCATTAAGCAGTGTTCTAATTTCATTCTTTTACATGTAGCTGTCCAGTTGTCCCAGCACCAATTATTGAAGAGCCTATCTTTTCTCCATTGTATATTCTTGCCTCCTTTATCAAAAATAAGGTGACCATATGTGCATGGGCTTATCTCTGGGCTTTCTATCCTGTTCCATTGATCTATATTTCTGTTTTTGTGCCAGGACCATACTATCTTGATTACTGTAGCTTTTTGGTATAGTCTGAAGTCCAGGAGCCTGATTCTTCCAGCTCCGTTTTTATTTCTCAAGATTGCTTTGGCTATTCGGGGTCTTTTGTGTTTCCATACAAATTGTGAAATATTTTGTTCTAGTTCTGTGAAAAATGCCATTGTAGTTTGATAGGGATTGCATTGAATCTGTAGATTGCTTTGAGTAGTATAGTCATTTTCACAATGTTGATTCTTCCAATCCAAGAACATGGTATATCTCTCCATCTATTTGTATCACCTTTAATTTCTTTCATCAGTGTCTTATAATTTTTTTGCATACAGGTCTCTTGTCTCCTTAGGTAGGTTTATTCCTAGGTATTTTATTCTTTTTGTTGCAGTGGTAAATGGGAGTGTTTTCTTGATTTCACTTTCAGATTTTTCATCATTAGTATATAGGAACACAAGAGATTTCTGTGGATTAATCTTGTATCCTGCTACTTTACCAAATTCATTGATTAGCTCTAGTAGTTTTCTGGTAGCATCTTTAGGATTCTCTATGTATAGTATCATGTCATCTGCAAACAGTGACAGCTTTACTTCTTCTTTTCCGATTTGGATTCCTTTTATTTCTTTTTCTTCTCTGATTGTTGTGGCTAAGACTTCCAAAACTATGCTGAATAATAGTGGTGAGAGTGGATAACCTTGCCTTCTTCATGATCTTAGAGGAAATGGTTTCAGTTTTTCACCATGGAGAACGATGTTGGCTGTGGGTTTGTCTTATAAGGCCTTTATTATGTTGAGGTAAGTTCCCTCTATGCCTACTTTCTGGAAGGTTTTTACCATAAATCGGTGTTGAATTTTGTCAAAAGCTTTTTCTGCATCTATTGAGATGATCATATGGTTTTTATGCTTCAATTTGTTAATATGGTTTATATTGAAGAGTCCTTGCATTCCTGGGGTAAACCCCACTTGATCATGGTGTATGATACTTTTAATGTGCTGTTGGATTCTGTTTGCTAGTATTTGATGAGGAGTTTTGCATCTATGTTCATCGATGATATTGGCCTGTAGTTTTCTTTCGTGACATCTTTGTCTGATTTTGGTATCAGGGTGATGGTGTCCTCATAGAAAGAGTTTGGGAGTGTTCTTCCCTCTGCTATATTTTGGAAGAGTTTGAGAAGTACAGGTGTTAGCTCTTCTCTAAAAGTTTGATAGAATTTGCCTGTGAAGCCATCTAGTCCTGGGCTTCTGTTTGTTGGAAGATTTTTAATCACAGTTTCAAGTTCAGTGCTTGTGATTGGTCTGTTCGTATTTTCTATTTCTTCCTGGTTCAGTCTCGGAAGGTTGTGCTTTTCTAAGAATTTGTCCATTTCTTCCAGGTTGTCCATCTTATTGGCATAGAGTTGCTTGTAGTAATCTCTCATGATCTTTTGTATTTCTGCAGTGTCAGTTCTTACTTCTCCTTTTTCTTTTTTAATTCTACTGATTTGAGTTTTCTCCCTTTTTTTCTTGATGAGTCTGGCTAATGGTTTATCAATTTTGTTTATCTTCTCAAAGAACCAGCTTTTAGTTTTATTGATCTTTGCTATCGTTTCCTTCATTTCTTTTTCATTTATTTCTAATCTGATCGTCATGATTTCTTTCCTTCTGCTAACTTTGGAGTTTTTTTGTTCTTCTTTCTCTAATTGCTTTAGGTGTAAGATTAGGTTATTTATTTGAGATATTTCTTGTTTCTTGAGGTAGGATTGTATTGCTATAAACTTCCCTCTTAGAACTGGTTTTGCAGCATCCCATAGGTTTTGGGTCATCATGTTTTCATTGTCATTTGTTTTCAGGTATTTTTTGATTTCCTCTTTGATTTCTTCAGTGATCTCTGCTTATTAAGTAGTGCATTGTTTAGCCTCCATGTGTTTGTACTTTTTTACAGATATTTTCCTGTAATTGATATCTAGTCTCATAGCGTTGTGGTCAGAAAAGATACTTGATACGATTTCAATTTTCTTAAATTTACCAAGGCTTGATTTGTGACCCAAGATATGATCTATCCTGGAGAATGTTCCATGTACACTTGAGAAGAAAATACATTCTGTTGTTTTTGGATGGAATGTCCTATAAATATCAATTAAGTCCATCTTGTTTAATGTATCATTTAAAGTTTCTGTTTCCTTATTTATTTTAATTTTGGATGATCTGTCCACTGGTGAAAGTGTGGTGTTAAAGTCCCCTACTATGATTGTGTTACTGTTGATTTCCCCTTTTATGGCTGTTAGTATTTGCCTTATGCATTGAGGTACACCTATGTTGGGTGCATAAATATTTACAATTGTTATATCTTCTTCTTGGATTGAGCCCTTGATCATTATGTAGTGTCCTTCTTTGTCTCTTGTAATAGTCTTTGTTTCAAAGTCTATTTTCTGATATGAGAATTGCTACTCCAGCTCTCTTTGATTTCCATTTGCATGGAATATTTTTTTCCATCCCCTCACTTTCAGTCTGTATGTGTCCCTAGGTCTGAAGTGGGTCTCTTGTCGACAGCATATATACGGGTCTTGTTTTTGTATCCATTCAGCCAGTCTATGTCTTTTGGTTGGAGCATTTAATCCATTTACATTTTAGGTAGTTATCGATATATATGTTTCTATTACCATTTTCTTGGGGTTGTTTTTGTAAGTCTTTTCCTTCTCTTGTGTTTCCTGCCTAGAGTAGTTCCTTTAGCATTTGCTGTAATGCTGGTTTCGTGCTGCTGAATTCTTTTAGCTTTTGCTTGTCTGTAAAGGTTTTAATTTCTCTTTCGAATCTGAATGAGATCCTTGCCAGGTAGAGTAATCATGGTTGTAGGTTTTTCCCTTTCATCACATTAATTATGTCCTGCCACTCCCTTCTGGCTTGCAGAATTTCTGCTGAAAGATCAGCTTGAGTCCCAAGTCAGTAATGGTATATGTGACTTCGGTCAAGTCCATGGACCATTTTGGAGCTCAGTTTTCCAATGTGGTCATGTGTATGTGTTGGTGGTAATGGTGGGGATTGCAATATCTAGTGATGGACACATATTTTTTTGACAGTAATGTAATGAGAGAAGGGAGTGCAGGGAAGGAAGAGAGTTTAATAGCAAAAGCCCAGAGAATCAGAAACTGACCTCTTTTAATGCTAAGATGCATTAAGACAGTGACTGCTCAAAGAACATTGCTAGCATGCTCTGATATTAGTAATCTGGAATTAAATTCCCCACGTGAGGGTTCAATATGTAGGGCTGAGATGCCAGAGGCCGAAGTGGCAGGAGAGGCCTTCCAGGGGTTGGGGAAGCAAGAAAAAAACCCTCTCTAAAGGCCATGAATGATATAAATAAATAGCTGAACATTTAGAGTCAGGTTAACTGATTTTGAAATACTCATGTGCGTATACTTTGTACGCATATACTTTGCATGAGAGAGACACACACACACACACACATACACGCACACACATACACATTCTAAATATATACTCTATATCTGTAAACCTGTGTTAAGAATGCTTGGAAATTGGGGTAGAAAAGGATCAATTTAGTGTACTAGATTTTCACACAGATACTTGGCACGATGGGTACAGGAACACAAACATAGGGGTAGCTTGCTAAAGATCATGTGGAGGGATAATGTTTTAAAATATTAATCACTGAGATTTGAATTTCATAAATATTAATAGTAGTTACTTGAGTCCTTATGAATCATGATTGTTATGTATCTATTAAATGATAAATTTTAGTACTTTCCCCTTGCATAGCTTGCTATAAGAACCTATGAATCTAAGGAGTAGTTTGCTTTGTAAAATTCTCCGCTAGGAAGTTGACTGTATTATTTTGGTTGTATCATTAGTGCCCACAACCAAAAGCATATCGCTCTTCTGCTTTATGCATTGAGGAAAATTTTTCAAGGCCATTCCATGGCTCACAATCCACTGAGTGTCACAGGTTCTTGAGGACATCCCACATCAACAAGTATCCATAATTTGTTTCTGAATATTTAATGAGCTACCATATTCAAATACTGCTAAGGAAAGTAAAATACAAACATTTATGTGCATGGTGCTTCACAAAGACCTGAAATTTCTGCATGTCATTAGAATTTCCCAATAATTTGTCAAATGACAAGGCAGGTATTATTATCCTTATTTGGCAGTTAAGGAAACTGAGGCTCAGAGGCTTCATAATTTGACCAATGAAACCCAGGTACTAATAATAGGCATGACAGAAATGTGTCCTTGGTCTTCTGTTTTAATAGTAAAGGACTTTTCACAGCCCCAAATTATCTGACTTCTATCTTATTTCTGGAATCTTATATACTTTTTGCTATAAAAGCCACAGAGCTTATCTTTCACATGAAGAGTAACAATGACTCATGTCCTTGATTTCAAGCTGCTAAACTTTAGCAGGCTAGGGAAAGAGACTTCAGAATTTAAGACAAAGAAACCTGGAGGAAAAGTAGAAGCAATAAAAGTAAGCCTAGTTATCCCTAGCTAATGCTCTTTTAAAAGATATCAGCCAAAAGGATTTCTGGGGGGAAAAAGGGAGAAACCATCACTCAGAGGACATAATAATCTTAATTGAAATCAGAAAACCTTCAAATTTCTCTGTGTATAAATGTGTGTGCTGTAATAGTGAACATTTATAATCCCTTTGGGATTTTTAAAATTCTGGACAGCACTTTATCCTTTTTTTTTTTTTTTTTTTTTCCTTTTTCATTGGAGGGAGTAGGGTGAAGGAATTTGTTGGGAATCAGTATTCCTGAACCATCCTCTGTTTCTTGACAGTTTTCTTCATGGTACATCACTGGGTTCACTGGAACCCAGGATCTTGGAGGAGTGCAATGACTTGGTATTTTAGCTGAGGAAACAAGCATGGTTGCAGGTATCCAAGAATTCCTTTGGAGAGTAGAAACGAATTTAAAATTCTTCAACTCAACACAGTAAAAATAGAGATGAGGATGGGAAGGAGAGATGGCTCTGCTATCAATCAGCTCACAACATCCTTTGGAGGAACAATTATAAAATACAAATATAATGGTGACATCCTTAAACAGAGCCCATCCATGGAGGCTTCTATCCTCTTCTGCTCTCAAGCATCTGATTAAAAGGTGGTATCTCCAGAGCATAACCATATTAGGGAAAGTTATTGATATAATTCTCCAACCACAGGCATGGAAGGATGGCACAGCCCGGGTGAGACACTTTTCCTACATTGTCCCTGATTTTAAAGAATTGATGGTTCAATTCTTTAAAATGATGATCATCACTCTTAACTCCTCCCTAAGAGAGTGGCAAGATGTGGGGTCTTCATGGCTTCAGAAGAAAATAGGCTTCCACTTTCAGTGATGTGATGTTGAAGTCATCACCCCCATCCTTATAAGAAAAAGCTGGGGAAACTGAAAACCAATGACTTTGTTGGACTCATCGGAGAAATGAGTTTGTAGAGCAAACCACCAGCCTGAAATTTGGAGACAGAGGTGAATTCAAAGAGTCACAGCCAAGAACTGCTTCCACAGAACAGAAACCACTGGAATCATAAATTGGTAGAAAATCTTAAATGATCATTTTGATGAACACTTGGAGGGTGAATGTGGCCTAACTTGAGAGTGAGAACCCCTTGGGTTGCTATCTTACGGGGACTCCACACTTTTGTGTTACTTCCCACCAAGCATCTACAGGAATCGTCACATAGTGAAGGTCTAAAGAGAGCACCTCCTGGAACTGGAAAGAGGAGAGAAAGAATAATCCTGTGAAATATGCCCTGAACCTTCCCTATAACAAAGGCTTACTACTGGGGAGGGGGAAGATTTTAACAGAATCTTGTCTCAGAATCATGGGGAAGGCATTCCTCTCTCTCCCGAGTCCTCTCTAGCCTTCTTTTCTCACCGAATGGGGATGGGTGCTCTAACAGAGGGAACACTTCTGAAGGTCACAGGTCAGAGAAGCAAGCCCACTAAAAGACTGAGATTTAAGTGCATGTTTGTAGGACACTCCTCTTTCCCTGTGCCTTATCACCACAGTAACATGGCTAGAGTACCATAACAGTTTTGCAGACTATAGCTGAAACAGCTGCAAGACACAGATTCTCTCTGAGGAGGAATACTCAAGGAAACCAAAGTCAAGAGAGGAGACAAAACCAAGAACACTAGTGAATGTGAAGCCTCTGGCACCTACAGGTACAAAAGCATTAAGCAAAGAATAATTCCTAGTCAAATTAACATGAAACTTCATTTTCAGGTCCTGTTTATCTCAGTTTCTATTACTTAATACATCACATCCAGCATTCAACAAACAATTATAAGGCACAGTGAAAGGCAAGAAAAAAAAAAAAAACACAGTCTAAGGAGGTTGTCCATCAAAACCCATCTCAGACATGATACAGATGCTGGAATTATAACACAGGGAATTTTAAATAATTATGATTAATATGTTGAGGGATCTAATGGAAAAAGTACACCACATGAGACAACAGATGAGTAAAGTAAGCAGAGAGATGAAAACTTTAAGAACAAATAAAAAGGTAAGTTACTTATATTACATGTTACACTGTAACATGAATAAATAATGCTTTTATAGGCTCATAGTTGACTAGTCACAGTTAAAGCAAAGAATACATGAGTTCGAAGTTAGGTCAAAAGAAACTTCCCAAACTGAAATGAAAAGAGAAAAAGTAGTTATAGAAAAGAACAGAACATTCAATAACAATGGGATAATTTCAAAAGATGTAACATACACATAATTATAAAACCAGATGAAGGAAGAGAGAATGGAGTGGAAGAAATATGTGAAAATACTGGCAGAGACCTTTCCAAAATTAATGACAGACACCAAATCACAGATCCAGGAAGCTCAGAGAACACCAAGGGGAATAAACACCAAAAGAATCACACACATGCATGTCATATTTAAATGAAAACTAAATGCAGAAAACCAAAGGGTAGGACATTTTGAAAATAGCCAGGGGGGAGGTTAATGGGGGACTTACCTATAGAGAAATATTAATAATAATGATGCATCAACATTGGTTTATAAATTATGACAAGCATACCCTACCAATGTAAGATGTTAAGAGCAGAAACCGAGTGTGGGGTATTCAAGAATTGTCTGTACTATCTTCATGACAATTCTGTAAATCTGAAACTTTACTAAAATACAAAGTTTATTTTTAAAAAAGAATGGATGATATTTATTTCTTATCATCATTGTAATATAATTTTAACAACTTTATGGAAAAACAACATGTCTCAACATTGCTCATTTTCTGCTTTCTGTGATCTCTTGATAGATGGAAAGTGTCTCATTTTAATTCTCTGGCAAACACATTCCATCACATGGTCTTGGTTTGCAGAGAAGAAAATGGCTATGGGCAACATTTTGAGATGATTTTAGGTTAGGATTGACAATTATATTTTAGAAAGTGACTAATAAAATGAGACTTTTAGGATCCCCAATGATAATTCATTCATATTTTTAAAAAGGACAAGGATACTCAGATAGTTAAATAACTTCCCCCCAGTAAAACATCTATCAGAACAAGGACCTTAACTCAGTTACCCATTTTTGTTTGTCATTGTTGATTTTGTTTAGCCAGTACTATTTACATTACTTTAAAATTGTTTTAAAAATGTTGACAAAGTACTCCCATGACATCATAGTATAAAGCCATTATGCGTCCTGAATGAGATCACTCAATGTCAGAATTGTCCATGGATAATCCATCCAGCTCAATATGTATTTACTGTGTGCTTGCCAAGACATCAGGTGGGCAGAGTCAATCTGAAAAGTGGAAAGTACATGAGTAAAAGTAGAACATGATGCCTAGTGTGGACAGAGCCCATACCATATAAACCAGGAGTAGAGAAGTAGGGCTCCTATGTGTCTCAGTTGGCTCTGTTGAGATCCAGCGTATGCCCATTAACCCATTCTGTTAGAAAACGTATCCCCGTTTAGATAATAAATGATGTGCTTGTTCTTTGAAAGGGTCTGGAATGCATTGTGGAGCTCCAGGAATCAATCCCTGTCTATGGACCTATTCCAAACCATGGTGCTCCAAGTCAGACACTCTGCCCTGAGACTTTCTATTCCTCCACTTCTTTCTGCAGATGTACCATGTAGCATCCCTGCTCTGTTCAACACTTTTGTAGCCACATGACCTCGCTCAAGTTACGTAGACTCTGTGTGCCTCAGTTTCCTCATCTATAAGATAGAAATAATACAAGAGTCTTCCTTATAGGGGTCATGTGAAGATTGAACTTAAGTGTGCCTACCACATAATATGTTCAATAAATTTAGTTATTATTATTATCTTTAATTCATGATTCATGAATTTTTAAATTTTAGATCATTTTTCTGCCTCCCAATTTTGAAAATCTCATTCGTCCCATCATTAGCTGAATTTATCAAAAGCAGAGCAACACATTTTGGAAGAAGGAATTTTAAAAATAATTTATTTATTATTTTTTTATAATGTATTTTTCAAATATGAATGAGTACCTTCTGTGTTCCAGGCACTGTTTTGAGTACTGAGACTGCAATGGCAAACAAGACCCACAAGGACCCTGCTCTCATGGAACTTTCTTTAAAATGTAGGAGAAGCTGTAGGCTAATTTGACTTTGTGAGTATTAAAAAATGATGTTCCCTTATTGGAGGACACAGCCTCATGAATATACAACTTGGTAGGATGTCAGTGCCTTTCGATGAAAGGAATGGTATCGCTTCTTTCTCCAGATGTAGCCCCATGCTAGTCATAGAGCTTATCCACTGGGACTTGGGCTGAGTGTTAACACTTTAACACTCTCCACTGAATAATCCTGTGTACAACATAGTGGTTTTAGACCACCAACTGGGGCAGAAAAATGAAGAAAGTGGGTATGCCAGTTTGGTTTCTAGTCAAGAGTAGGGCTAGAGAGGTACATTTGAGAGTTGTTAAAAATAAATAATATTTGTCATAGAACTGGATGGATTGAGAGCATGGAACACATCTGAGGGTACTCTCACATTTAGAGAATCAACAGAAAAGAAGAAAAGCCCAGAGAGGGACATCTAGGAAACTGCCAGTAATAAAGAAAGGTTAGAGACTAGAAACTAAAGTGCAAGGGAAAGGTGCATAATGAAGATGGAGCCATGAGCCAGAACCAGTAAGGAACCTGAGAGCTGTACTCAAGGCAGCGAAGGATTACTAAACACTGAAGCTCCTATGAGTTCTCTTATTCTCCTGTGTTATCTTGAAAATCATGCTTTGGGAGTCAACGGTTGTTGAGATTTTGCACCACTGGTGAACTCAACTTTACAATGACTGAAATACATAAGATCATACCAAGCAGGAGTCCTGCCTCCTTCTAGAGAATGGAGAAGACTTGGAGGAGTATAGGTTCAAAGGTTGGAGTTCAGTCTTCATCGTGAAGACCTACCAGCGTAGATAAATGAGATGAATGATGGAAGCAGCCCATGTTGGGGAGAATCATTGTGGTGAGTATTAGCTAGAGTCCTGGAGAGGGACCCAAGAGTCAAGAGCCAGATAGATCACATGATAAAAAAGTTAAAAACTGGCATATACAAGATCAAACAAGAGAAAGTCCAGGGTCAGGAAACACACTGGGGGCTTCCCTGGTGGCGCAGTGGTTGAGAGTCTGCCTGCCGATGCAGGGGACATGGGTTCGTGCCCCAGTCCGGGAAGATCCCACATGCTGTGGAGCGGCAGGGCCCGTGAGCCATGGCCGCTGGGCCTGCGCGTCCGGAGCCTGTGCTCTGCAGTGGGAGAGGCCACAGCAGTGAGTACCGCAAAAAAAAAAAAAAAAAGGAAACACACTGGATAAAAGGCGGAACAGTTACCAATTAGCAAGTAAACGTTGGGTAAGAATTATGAATAGCTGGCATGCCACAAGCAGCTGTCTGATGGGTAAGTTACATAACTTCTGTGTCCCTTAGTTTTCCTCTCTGTAAAATGCAGAGAATAACCACACCTAACTCCTAAGGATGCTGTGAGGTGTCCATGGAATAATGCATAGAAAGCACTTAGAAGATGGTCTCATACTCAGCATGCACTCAATACATGTTAGCTCTTATTATTTTTTTTACTGTTCTGCTGCTTTTGTAGACCCTCTGGTATGTGGTCTGAAGAGCTAATTACAACAGGGAGAATTGGGAATGAGAAAGAATAATTTCATGCTGGCTGGAAGGTGAGGGTTGAAGCAATATTTTAATCCATATGTGTGTATACACACGCACGTGAGGCACAGAGATGGGCTCTTTCAGTAAAGCTCCTGGGTGTCTGTGAACTGCCAACAGAATAATCATGCCCCCCTTCCTGAGAGTCCCTCCTTGCTGACCAGAGAATGGCTTCAGTTTACAGTGTCAGGCATTAAGTTAGGACTCACAGACAGTGAGATAAACATGTTTTCCCTTCCAAATGGAATGGTGCTAGGAAACAGGTGCAGACAGGGTAGACAGTGAATCCCCCCAAGCCATCTTTCTGATGTGCTTCATCTGTCCACCTTTTCTGTATTTGTTTATTGTGTGTTAATTGTAACTTTGCTTGTATTCCCCCAGATGTTTGGACGTCCATTAATTAGCACATCCTCTACAACCTATGTGTGGATACTTCCCACCAAGTGAAAGGAGAGGCTGGATTCCAGCTGGAAAGAAACTGCAATTAAGAAAACACAGACAGGGGCTTCCCTGGTGGCGCAGTGGTTGAGAGTCCGCCTGCCGATGCAGGGGACACGGGTTTGTGCCCTGGTCCAGGAGGATCCCACATGCCGCAGAGCGGCTGGGCCGGTGAGCCATGGCCGCTGAGCCTGCGTGTCCGGAGCCTGTGCTCTGCAACGGCAGAGGCCACAACAGTGAGAGGCCCACATACCGCAAAAAAAAAAAAAAAAAAAAAAAGAGATAAAGAAAACAGACACACAGAGACACCCACAAACACACACACACATACAACAAAACTGTCTTTAGGACACCTTGAGAATGAGACGGGAAGATGGGGAAACATGAGTACTGAGGAGCAGAGATCCAGTGGGGCTCATTTTCAAGCTCACACATCATCAGTAAATATTTAGCTGGCATGTAACTCCAGGATCAAATTAATTCAGAAAGAAAAACAAAACTTAAAAATTAAAAAGTCTTGTCAGAGTGAAAAAGGAAAGTCTTTACCCTGTAGAGTAAAAATGCCCTAAGTGAGACTTCAAAATGCATTATTTTTCTTGACCTCCCATTCACCATTTTTGTACTGGTTGAGAAGCCATCAAAGTAACTGGAAAATTCAGTGCCAAAAGGGCAATATTGATTTTTAAACAATCAAGCAAGCTATTTGGTTGAGAGCTTGTTAAGCTGCCTCAATTTTCCTGGGATGACAAACCTGTCTGAAGAGGCACAGAGAAGGTGAAAGAAGTACTTGGATGCCCTTCCATGGGGACATGCCCAGTGACACACCCCATTCCTCCCACCAGCTTTCCTGAAGATCTGACCTGCCACTGTGGTCAGTCCCATTATATATGGTGCCATTAATTCCTTTACAAAACAATGGTGCCAACCTCTCTTGGTTCCTGGATATCAGGTAAAACTTTGATTAGATTACACCCACCTCTTCGGAGCCTACATTTCAAAAAATATTTTAAAGCCAAACTTCCCTTTCCCTGGTCCATGAACTGCCCTTTTTATAGGCAAAGATGCAAAGGGCCAGCCAGCACTACCCAGGGATATTCTTTATCTAGCCCTGGAATATTTCTCTCTAGAAAAATAATAATCTCTATAAAATCTCATTCCTCAAATCCCAGTAACTATTTTTTAAATTTTTATTTATTTTTGGCTGCATTGGGTCTTTGTTGCTGCGCACGGGCTTTCTCTAGTTGCAGTAAGTGGGGGCTACTCTTCATTGCGGTGTGTGAGTTTCTCATTGCAGTGACTTCTCTTGTTGCAGAGCACAGGCTCTAGGCACATGGGTTTCAGTAGTTATGGCACGTGGGCTCAGTAGCTGTGGCTTGCAGGCTCTAGAGCACAGGCTCAGTAGTTGTGGTGCATGGGCTTAGTTGCTCCACAACACATGGGACCTTCCCAGACCAGGCCTCTAACCCATGTCTCCTGCATTGGCAGGTGGATTCTTAATCACTGGGCCACTGGGGAAGTTTCAGTAACTAATTTTTAATTTTTAACAGGTCATTTCCCATTTAGCCAAAACTATAATATGAAACTATGGTGAGTAAACATGACTTTGGTTTTCATCATACTTATTCATCACCACTTTAACATTTTACCTCTGGTTGTGTTTCTTAGAAGGAGGCCAGCCAAATGCCCACTGAATCTTAATAAAACCCACTGTATACTGAAAATCTACTACACAAAGGAATTACAATCAAACAAACAAACCAAAGGAAAACTACTTTGGTGATGATCTGTGAGTCAGACAAGAGGACAGGGGGAATGTGACATTGTGCTATGTTAACTATCACATCTAAAGCCCCCAACAGTAGTGTGAATTTGGCATTATTATTTTGGGGACAGATAAGAAAGCTGTGGCTCAGAGGGATTAAGTCGGAGATCCAGGGGTGATATTTGTAGAGCTATTAGCCCTGGTTGAGAGCATGGGCTTAGAAATCTGAAAATGCAGGGTCAAGTCTTGGCTCTGTCAGTGAAAGAGCAATAGAGAAGGAGAAGGCTGGGGAGTCAGGCTGAGATGACAGCCCTGTACGTAGCATAACATTAGCAGAAGAGCACAAGGGGCATAGGTGCATATGGAGGAAAGATACATGCAGATACAGTGACTTCAGAGGGCTAACCAGACCTTGGGTTCAAAATCCAAGCAAAGAAACTAAGGAAATATACGGAGACCAAACTACAACAGAATTAGCCCTGGGATTTACTCACAATATGGGAGTCAGCTGCCCTTATTGCTAGAGGTATTCGGTAAGCCAAATCAAGGAGCCAATAGCCCATGCCTGGAACCTGGCAAGAAAGTGATATAGAACAGCAGAACTGATCATTCCATTGGGGAGATCATAATGGCCTACTGGCTATTTCACATATATCTTCATCTTAACACACACACAAACACACTTTGCACAGTAGGCATTAGTGTCCCCATGTTATAGACAGGAAGGCAGAAAACCAGCATAAGTGTGTAACCTGTTACAGTCACACTCCTAGGCAGGGTTGCAACTGGAATTTGAATCTACATATGGCGGACTTTAAATCCCATGCTCTTATTCATGCTGTCAATTAGAGATTGGGGCCAAGGAGATGCTGAAACTCTTGAAACAGGTGTCAGAAATCAGAAGGAACCCACAGAAATATGGACAAAGAATATAAGTAGTTCATAGAAAAAGAAATCAAAATGGCAAAGGAGCTATGAAAATGTGCTCAATCTTATGAGTCATGAAGAAAATAAAATTAGTGGGACACACTTCTTCTCACCTACTAGATTGAATATTTGATAATAACAAGTGTTAGTAAGAGTATGAGCTTGTGGATGATCTTGTATACTGCTTGAAGCAGCATCAACTCATTCAGCTGTTTTGGAGAACAGTCTGGCAAAATCCATTAAAAGTTTAAATATAAAGAATCTTAATTCACCAATTCTACTTTTTGGTATATGCTCAAGAAATATTTGCAGAAAGATGTGCACTTATGCATAAAGATACATATGTAAAGACATTTGCTACAGCTTTGCTTGCAATGGCAAAAAACTAAAAAAAAAATCAAAATGTCCAAACAAGGGAAATAAGTAAATCGAAATTTGTGTTGAATACATTGCAGCAGTTTAAAAATGAGTTCAATTTATAAGTACTGATGTGGGAAAGTCTTTCAGATGTATTGTCAAATTAAAAAAAAAATCAAGTTCCAAAACAATACCCATATTTTCATAAGCAAACAGAAGTAGACAAAGTTCCATACTTCTCCCTGTGAGCATATATGTATATAAAAGCATAGAAAAAGATATGGAAGAATATGCGCTAAATTGAAAATAATGGTTCACCCAGAAGAGGATATGAGTTGAGGTCAAGGGCAAGTTTCCTTTCTGAGATAAAGGAAAGGTGACTTGTCTGAAATTATTTGAATTTTTAATAAGAACATACTTTCATATCCCGCTCGTATAATTGAAAATAAACATTTAAAAAACAAAAAAGTCAAAGGACATAAAATCAGAAAAAGCAAGATGGGGGTCACAGCTCTTAAGTTCTGGGTTGAGAAATTAGGAGTGTCATGGCAATGAATTGTCCTAGTCTCAAGAGTAAAAAGCAAGGAAGACAGTTACAAGTTCCCAATGCCTTGCTCCAGGCTGAAGGCATTCCTGGAATCTGGTAGGAAACCCAACAGGGATAGAATGGTGCTTCTTGATCCATTTACCCATTTCATTCCTTCCTATTCCCCTGGTGGCAGTGGTGGCAGTGCAGGGAGAATCTCTGATTCTGAGAGTACATCTAAGTTATACTAGGAGAGTAGACTGACATCAGGAGAGAAGAACCATAGTTGTCTGAGGTCACATCACTCTTCAGAATCACCCCAAGACCTGAAAAATAGCAGAAGAGCACCAAGCAGATAACCAAAGCTTGGTCCCCCTGTAAAGGATATTTCAGGACTGGGATTGAGAAAGGGTGTTTGGATCAGACAGCTCCCAAGACTGTCATTTCACAACTGCCTCACAATTATACTCTTGGGCACAGACCATAGAATATTGCTTCCCGTCCTTGTTGGCGCTCAGAGTGAGGGTGATCCACAGGCTGGCCCCTCCTTGGTTCCTGAAGAGTAAAGGGACAGGCTAGAAGTGAGCCGGGCAGTCTGCACAAACATCTGGGAAGACATTGTTGTGACAAGTGGAGAAAAGAGAAGTAGAACCTGACTCATAGCTTGTCTACTCACTGAAGGCTGTACTTTCATGATGAGTAAATGGCCCTAGAAATGGACATTCATGAAATTAGAAACAGTTTCATGTAGCCTTAGAAAGAAAAACAGTCAGAAGAAAAGACATAAATGAGGCCCTGAGCTTCTTGCTGTGATGATTCTGAGATGGGAAATACACCAGCCAGAGTGGTCCAGGCCTCCAGTGTTTCATGTGCTTAGACGTGCCCCCAGCCACTAGCCATGGAGTGGGCGACAGCACTCCACCACACCTCTTTGAAGACAAAGCCAATTGCCTCAAAATGATAGGAAATGATTAGTCATGTTAATTAAAAATAATTTCATTCTCATTCCTAAAATGGTCAGACTGTCAGCTCTATGGAAAATTGAGCCTTCATGCCTTTTCTTTTGATTTCCTATTCAGTCTAATTAGTCACAATTCGTTGTTAAAAGTGATTTTTTTTTGATAATGTAGTTGCTTTTGATGGTGTTGCCTTCATTATCATGGCAGTATTATCCTTAAGACTGTCACATGGGGGTGTTTTTACCCTTCTGAGCTAATGAAATAAGGAGCTGAGGCTTCCTCAAGCAGCGTGGATCAAATCCAGAAAGATCACAAGATGCCTGCAGTGGAATGCAAGAGATAACTGTTTCCACCTCTGGATTACAGTTTTTTACTCTAAAAAAAAAAAAAAACAAAAAGATTGGTGGAGGGGAGCAAGCAAAATAAAATAAAGAACCTTAGACTTTAGGATCAGAGAGGCCCGTGTTCAATCCCACTTCTGTCACTTACAAGCTGTGTGACCGTGGGGTGACCCACTTTCTCTCTCAGATCATAAGAATCCCCAATTTCAAAATAGAGATACTAATGCCTATGTCATCAGTTGTCAGGAAAAAAATAATTATCAAGCATCAAATGCCTAGCATAGGGTCTGGCCTTGAGGTGGTTGTTAACAAATGTTAGTGAAGAGAAGCCCATTTGAGAGATAATGAATCTATTTTCTCTTAACTAACATAGAGTCTAAAGCATAGTATTAGAAACAACCCATACTTTGATCTTCAAAATTCACAGCATTCTTTTACATGTATTGCATTACTTGAACTTCCTGCTAGCTGATGACATATGTAATCTTTGGAGAAATGAAGTGACTTGTCCAGAGGAGTGAATGGTAAAGCCAGGGCACAGAACCTAATGGTTTGCTCTAAACTGATTTTTAAAAAGATGTTAGCACCCTCTTCAACTCACAACCCCTCTATAGAGTGTTGGTTGCCCGTGGTAACAGACCACAGGCTGAAAGCACAATCACCTTTAGTATTCACAGGTGTCTTCTCTACTCTGTTCAGGGATCTGAGAACAAACCTCTTTATGTTAACCAGGGCTTGGAACAAAGGCCTCATGGCAAATATACACCCACCAAAGTACTCAGATAATCTGGGAGCCAAATAATGCATCATCCAATCCTGGTCCTCAGAGTCATAGAAGGAGTTTGGGAAGGTTTACTCTTGCTACCTTTTAACCCTGAACTATTCCCATCTGGGATCTGAGAAAACAGGAGAAATGAATAGAATTCTGCATCTGATGTTAACATACGGTGGTCATGCTTGATATACATCTATGCGATTATCCTGTGTAAGTGCACACGTTGTCAGTGCAAACTTAGAAAAAGAAAGTGAAGGCAAATAAAAGAGCACAGTTCTGATTCGATACAAAAGACAGCATGTCTTAATAACGCCCGTCAACAGGGAAAGTCCTTTCAATAATGCCAGCCAGAGGAGCAACCACTTAGGAAAGCAGCAGCGAGGTGGATTAAAAAGGCTTTTTGTCAAATATAAAGGTCACTGAGGCAGTAAACTTCTGAAAGGGAAAGACAATGCATTTCACGCATGAGAAGCTCAGCCTGAAACAAGACACACTGACCATACTAATGGATAATCCTCTCTGAGTGCAAACAGACTCAGGGACATTATTTGCAGACTTAATGGTATAAAAAGGCACCATCAGAGAGAACGGGCAAGTTCATGGCTGACCTAGATGCCATTTCCAGAAAAGTGTCCTCAGGGATCTCTGAAAGCATGGTAGAATCTTCTAGAAGACCTTGCCTGAGGCGAGGACCTAAACCTTGTGGCTTCTAGGTAAACAGAGAGGTGAAAAGCCCAAAGGCCAGGTGCTTTCCCGAGTTGCACAGAAAATTCCTTCCCTCCCCTTGCTTTGTGGGGAATGTCAATTCTGGGACAAGTCCTCCTGCAGGAATGGGCTCCTCTGCCCCTCTGGGCGGTGACCTCATTAGTGGAGTAAAGCAGAACAGATTGCTGGTGTTTAGGTTAAAGAATAGCCATCACTGGGTGTGCCATGCAGGCTAACAGAATAATCTTTTGGAGGAACTTACTTGTCATTAATTCACTCTCCCAAGACACCCCCTCATGTGCCAAGTCGTCAGATCCAACTGTGTATAGTAATCATGTAGGTCAAGTAAGGGAATAGGGCTCCAGAAGGAAAATCCATCACTGTCACATTGCTGATAGAGGGTCTCAGGACCCAATTTCCCTCCCCTGTGCTATTAAAATAAGACCGTTATAATCCTGTAGCTTTAGAAATTTCCTACTCAGAGCAGTTGTTGGACAAGTTGTGCTGCAAAACTCAACCAAATAATTTGTTTCCAACTGGGCCATATACTTTGAAACTATCTGTTTTGCACCTTCTCCCAGCCTGCTCACTTATGCATCTGCACCGCTGAATTTAATTCAATCCAAGCTGCCCTCAGCGATGGAGGGGATTTTTCCAGGTGGTCACATATGGTTGTACAGGTTGTATACTTCTGAAACTTGATTGTACAATGTTCCAACTCCCCCAGCAAATATCTTGGGATGAGAATATCAAATCAGCTGGATTAAAGCAAGCTGGATTCTGGAATTTATCCTCCCTTTCCACTTTGTGAAAAGATTTATCTCCTATGGGGCACCTGAAGCTGGAACAGAGAAGATAGTTGCATTCATTGTCAGGGTTCTTTGTTTGTAAGCAATAGGAATACTCTCTGGTGATAACTTATGAAAAAAGGAAATTTTTGGAATAGTAACAACTAACACTGAGAACGGAAAGCTTGGTGAATCAGGAAAAAGGGGGACAGAAAGGGACAAGAATCAAGGCAGTTCAAGGGTTAAGATAGAAGGAGTTACTTGGTAAGTAATAGCTCTATTCTTTCTAGACAGTGGTTACTCTACTCATGAGAGTCCCCAGTCAGCATGGCTTAGATCAGAAGAGTATTTCTTAGCTATGGTTGAGCAGAGAGCCCTGATTTGCTATCCCACTAAGACAGAACACAAGAGAGAGAAAAAATTCCCCAAAGGGATGAGAGCCTGCTGTTATCAAGCAAAGAGAATAAAAGTTGGGCATCCAAAAGTAACAAGCGTTAACCTCAACCCCAGGACTCTAATTCTCCTTTTGCAACAAAGCAATAGATACTTAGTAAGCACCCACTACCCTGAGTCCTGGCGGGGTCAGGGTGGGGTATGAGAACATGGCCTCTGATTTTGCCAAATAAAACAAAAACACATGCAAGGCATATACCTCCACATCTGGTCTAATTTATCAACATTTTGTGTTGTTTTGTTTTGTTTTTTTAAAGACTGGCAGAGAAAATCATTTCCAAACTTTGATACTTGAAACATAGTTGGTAGCAAATTTCTTGTGACATACCTCACAAGTCCCTGAATATAAAACTTTGACCTAGAGTATGTGTGGTCTTAAAACGTAACTTTCAAACCCTGCTCTTTCAAACCCTGCTCTCCACAGCCCCTGGATGCCTCAATGACCCCCTCTAGATTGAGTGGGGTCATAGCCTCTTTAAGCAAAAGGATACCTTCATGAGTTGCCACTTCCAGGAAGCTGTCAGTTAAATATAAATTCTCGTAAAATAGTTTAGGGACCTGTGCGCTTGAAGTTCAGAGTAAGAGGATTCTGACATAGGAAGCTTCACAGAGAAAGGGACTTAGAAAGAAATAGGTTTGATTTGAGTGAAGTTAGAGCCAAGGAGGGTGCTTCAGAAAGGGAAGAAAACCATATGGAAAGGAACAGGGATGGACACATGCATGACTTCTTACAGAATAGTGAAAATACAGGCCTGGTTGGGGGAGGGAGGCAGAACTACATCCTCTACACATCTGTACAAGGCAGTGATAATGAGACAGGCTGGGACCTAAAACCTGGGACCTGGGACCCTTTGCTACAGTGCTTGCACCTGGGCAAACATCTCCTCCAGCAAAAAAGATACAAAGACACTATAAGAGACTAAAAATAACTGCGTGCATGTGCATTTGGGGCAAATTCTGGACAAGATACAAAAAGACCAAAAAGCAACCCAGCTGCCACTTCTGAAGAGTCTGGAGCAAAGACAGGGTGTTGGGAGCAAAAGCAGCGTACTGTGCATGCCCCCTGCAAGCACCACCACCTAAGGGGTGGGCAATCCACCTAAGCCACCTCTCCGGCCCGACCCCCGGACACACCCCTACCTACCCTCACCCCATATAAGGAACCAGCTCACCACCCCCCACACCCTTCCCCCACCGGCTGCAGCAGGGGCCCCAATAAAGCCTTGCCTGAAATTCTTATCTGGCCTCTAGTCAATTTCTAATGATTGGGGAAGGCCAAGAGCCCTGGTCGGTAGTATCACTAACAGTGCCTTCCTCACAGGCTCATTGAGAGGATTAAATGAGATCACCTTTGTGGTGCTCTTGGTGTGGGAGCATAATGAATGACACTTTCAAGAAAGCTTTCAACAAATGCCAGTTATGTGTTAATTACCTAGGCTCTTAAGCAAAAGATGAAAGTAGGACTTGGGAAAGAACTGTACCCATGGCCCTGTTCCCGGGAAGGCTCCTTTCTTAGGAAAGCACTCATGTTCCTGGGCCTGGAATAGGAGGGGCAGTAAGAGTCGAAATGAATGGGACGTGATGACAACAGAGGACGTCAGGATCTAAAGTCAAAATTAAAATAAATAAATAAAACACATGTATATTTGAATCAGGGGGAAACTTATTGAAGGAAATGGGTTTCATGGGTGATGGAAATTTTGTAAAGCCAAAGAGGACTTGGAGCAACCCAGAATTAGTGACAGACAGGCAACAATGCCACCCCTGGCTGGAGAAGCAAAGAGAGGAGGTATTCCAGAGCGAGCAGCTGGGATTACCCAGTAGGGGGCTTGTAAAGAGGACGCTGACTCTCTGAGAGGTTGGAGAAGAGGTGGCTGCTGCTAATGGTGTTTCCCAGATGTAGAGCAGAGGCCACGAAGCCCTGGCTTCCCCCTTCTCCCATGCTCCAATCTCCCGGGCCTTCCAGCTTTCCCAAGGGCTAGCGCAGTCTGGAGCCAGTAGGCAGAAGAGCCTGGAAAGTGCTGTACATGTACGAGGCGAGGTTCAGGCAGCAGAGCAGAAAGAGGTTTCAAGGTAAGCATCAATAGAAATTGATGCATTCTAGAAGCAAAGGGTAAGGGAAAATGGGTAAATCCAGCCTGACTCTTGTTTCAGTCACAGGTGATCAAGCCAAGGTGTTTTGCCTTGAAGAGAAAGAGATGGTGGTGTGGGGTCTGGGGAGATGAGTGGTTGAAGAGCTTCACTTTACATCCAGCCCCTCTCAAAGGATGTTCTTTGTCACGGTGCTTCCTATGACACTCTCCCTAAGTTCCTGCTGGGAGATGAGTGGGATTTCACCCTTCAGAGATCTCTACGAATTTGTGTGTGTGTATTTGGGTCTTACCACCCACCTACTTCAGTTGGCACCTTCTTTCTTTAGATATGTTCATGACATTGATTAGTCTGCTGTCAAGGGCTCTTCAGCTTTCAGCTCCTGTCTCCATCCTAACCTTAGATGTTTTATTAGTCAAACTCTTAAAGATCAGCCTCCTTTCTATGAGTCCTCTGAGCCCAGTGCCACCTCATTGATTCCGACAGGTAATTTGGGGAAAACAACTAACTTAGTAGGACAGAAAAGGAATGGGAAGAGAAGATGGTTAGAACCAGCACAAGCGGATTTTTTATTTTATTATTTTTATCAAGATATGATTGATATATAACACTGTGTAAATTTAAGGTGTACACTGTATTGAGTTGATACATTTTTATATTGCAATATGATTACCACTGTAGTGTTAGCTAAAATCTGCATCATGTCACTTAATTATCATTTCTTTTTTGTGGTGAGAACATTTAAGATCTAGTCTCTTTGCAATCCTGAATTATATAATACATTATTATTGACTATAATCCCTATGCTGTGCATTAGACGCCCAGGACTTATTCATCTGCTAGTTGCAAATTTATACCCTTTGACCTAGATCTCCCCAATTTCCCCACCTTCCATCCTCTGGTAACCACCATTCTGTTCTGTTTCTTTGAGCTCACCTTTTTTAGATTCCACATATAAGTGATATCATATAGTATTTGTCTTTCTCTGTCTGTCTTATCTCACTTAACATAATGTCAAGGTCTAGCTATGTTGCAGCAAGTGACAGGATTCCCTTCTTTCTCTTGGCTGAATAATATTCCATATTTTATACATATACCACACCTTCTTTATCCATTCATTCATTGACAGACATTTGTGTTGTTTCCATATCTTGGTTATTGTGAATAAAGCTGCAATAAACATGGGACAGCAGATATCTTTTCCTTACCCTGTTTCCATTCCTTTGGATATATACCCAGAAGTGGGATTGGTGGATCCCACGGTAGATCTATTTTTAATTTTTTTTGGCCACGCCCCATGCAGCTTGCAGGATCTTAGTTCCCCAACCAGGGATCGAACCCGTGTCCCCTGCAGTGGAAGCGTGGAGTCCTAACCACTGGACCGCCAGGGAATTCTCTATTTTTAATTTTTTGAGGAACCTCCATACTGTTTTCCATAATGGTACCAATTTACATTTCCATCAACAGTGCGCAAGTGTTCTCTTTTCTCCATATCCTCACCAACACTTGTTATCTCTTGTCTTCTTGTTGATAGCCATTCTAATAGATGTAAGGTAATCTATTTTAAAAGATTTTTTGTAGTAAGAATACATCAGGACAACTAACTAATTTTCCTTAGTTTTTTTGGTAATTGAATTAACAATTTGCTGGATTGAATTAGACAGTTGATTTATTCATTGTGCTATCACAGTGTGGACATAACTGGAAAGCTTATCTTCCTTGGCTTATGTATAAATAGCTGGAATAAGGAACACAGTGGTCTGTGCCATTCTCAGGTAGGATGTATCTTTGCCAGCCTTATGACTTTTAGAGCCTTGGGTGAAGTGCACATTCTGTGTTCATATACCCTGAAAACACATTTCCCCAACTTAATGATATATTGGAAGATGATCAATGTTTCCTTTATACTTATAGCAGGAGCTTGCTAAAGAAAGGAGCATGAACCAAAACGGAGTGAATAATACAGAAGGAATAAGAGAGAAAGCTCTCTCTCTCTCTCTCTCTCTGTGTGTGTGTGTGTGTGTGTGTGTGTGTGTGTGTATACAGGTGAAGCTGATTCATATTCAGATATTTGGGTGTTCCTTTATGGACATACAAGGGCGATTTGGGAGGACGGTATCATTTCATCATAGGAACTAGTTTTTCATCCCAAGGGTAAAGGGCATATATTTCCCTGGCTCAGAGGTTGAGCTAAACGATGTTGTATGTTCCTCTTAGCCACCAGTGCACCTACAAATTATGACTGAGTATCTGGCCTCAAGCTGGCCTGTGTCCATCATAATAATGGGAAAATTCTTCTCAATCATCTCCAAACCACAGGTCTCAAAAGTAGACCACAGGTCTTTTCAGGAATAGATCTCTCTCAATGATATTTATGTGAATATGAATGTGTGTGGGTGTTTGTATGTATGATTACATATATTCTCTAAAAACGTAAAATAGCTTCAGCAAGAACCTTAAATTTGCTATGCCTACTTCAATCAAATTCAGGAAACAGAATGGCCTGGGAGAGAGAAGCAAACTCACCTTCACTGCCAGTTAAATATTTGAATCATCTTCCAAATCACCTTCTAACATAAAGATGCTCAAGTGGGTTTCATTGCTGCTGTCCCAGATAAACATCAAGTCTCTCATAGCTTAGTTAGCTCTCCCAGGTGCTTTGCATTGTAAACTATAGAAAGAACAGCATCTATATGCCGCTTCCATTTTCTCCGCAACTCAACAACAACAACAAGGAAACAACTCGCAACTACATTTAAGGAAGCACAACAAGACTGGTTCTGGTAGACAGTAAGTGGGCCAAAGCAGTTCAGTATTCCATCCTGATGTTCTGTCTGTTTGAAGAGTTTCATGAGTATCTTGTTTATAATCCCGTTGAAAATAAAGTGCTCAAAAATAAAAGCTGTTTAGTCTTTTCAAGTTCACCATCCTTTGTTCGTGGTACATTAATGGAGCAATTTTAAAATAATGACTTAATTTTCTTTTTCCCATATGAAAGATGCTTCTGCAATCAAAAGCCGGTTCTTTATTTTCTAGCCTGGCACTCACATTCATTAGAACTAGTTGCATCCAAGTAGTAGAGGTTTATCTGTTCAGCTGGAAATGGGACATTAACATTTTAAGAGGATGATGCATAAGCTTTTAGAAATAATATTCTCTCTGCCCTATTCTGTTGATGCTGTCTTAGAGTATGCAAAATGCAACATATTTTTTTCCCTAAGAAATGATGAGTTTATGATAAACAGTTTATCACAAGGGCATAATTTTTGCACCGCTTCTCATTTTCAAAAAAATCAAAATTTGGGGAACAAATGCAAGGTTTGCACATAAGAGAGATGCTCAGACTTAAGCATGCATCAAGCTTAGATCAACAATAACTCTCTCTCTGTATGTAAATATCTGGCACAATTTATCAACAGCTCTGTTCCGTCTTGGTTGGTATGCAACTGAGATGGCTAAGTCCCACCATGCTCTCATTTCCTTCTTTCCTCCTTTCAGCATTAAATGCTCCTCCTCTTATTGAAGGGGTTCACCCTCTACTGACCTTCTCAAATATTTCCTCTGTCAATGTTTCCCCTTCTCCCACATCACTACTTTCTCCTCTCATCTGCCGCTGGATGACTCCCATCAGCCTACAACTTTCAGTATCTCAGCGTAAAATTGCCTTATTCAAGGACCATCACTCTTCCCAGTCCAAGCCATTGCTTAATTTTTCCTCTCTTTTAATAGCCAGACTTCTCCAGAGTTGTTTATACAGGCTGTCTCCACTTCTTCCTTTCCCATGCTTTTCGATGCTTCCTCATCTGACATCAGCCCCTACCACTCCATAAAATTTTCTCTTGCCAAGGTCACCAAAGAGCTCTGTTTGGGCAAGTACTGCAATTATTTCTCCTTTTTCATTTTATTCCACTTGGCAGGGCCAACAAAAACCAACCACTCTTCCCTATTGGTGAGCAGGACAAAGTTCCCCTCCTGTGAAAGGCAGAGGACAAGTTCCCCCAACAATGCTCATTATTCTTGGCTTTGACTCTTATCCAAACCCCCTTGCTCTCAAGGTCCAGACCACAGCACAGTAAATGCTGTTCAGTCTTAATCTGCACTCAGTCATAACTTTAGAAAGATAAACTGGCCAGGAGTTATTTTGTAAGACTTTCCATGTGAAACTACTGATACATCTCCCAGTATAAAGCTGCCTTTGGGTCAGTGTCCTATTGGAGAGTCCTAATGGTTACCTTTTGAATATGACAAGAAAAGACAATGAAATCAACTTATTTTTCCCATAAGCCTGGTCTTTTTCTCCTATCTTATGTACTGGAAAAAAAAAAGGAAACTCAAAGCAAATTTTATCCTTGAAATATCTTTATTCTTCAGCTTTTACCCCTGCAGAGTATCCTATAAAGGCTACCCCAGGAATGAATTCTGGTCACTTATCACAGACAGGTTGCTCTGTTTCTTTGCTAATTTTATGGATTTAAGTTAACTTATTTATGAAACAGATGGAGTCGTGGGTGTTTGAAGGTACTTTGCAGAGAGCAATGGGGAATAAACCAATTCATCAGCTCTTAGCAGCAAACCATCTGAGGACTTAATTGAGAATTGTCTTTGGAACTCAGAGTTGTTTCACTAGGGTATGTTTTCATGGTGGGCTAATTGTCCCTCAGGGAATTCATGCTCTGTCACTTTTTTTTCTTCACTGCCTGTCAGTGTTCTTCACCAGCTCCCCTCCCACTTATAGCTTGCCAGCAGTGCCTGCCTGATGTTTTCACTTATTATATACCTGTCCATCCACCTATGGATTTTTACCCTGCGGAGCACCAGGAATGACTGACACTTCTGCAGCAGAGCCAAATTAGCATGAACAGTAAACACAGGGCACTGCAACTTCCTGGGACTCAGTGGTCTGCTACCCTCAGAAGGAATCCGCATGTTGTACCTTACATCCCTCATATTATTTATCTTATAACTGGAAATGTGTAATTAAAAAAAATATTTTATATTGGGGTATAGTTGAATATAGTTAACACTGCTATATGGTATATAGGGAAGTTGTTAAGAAAGCAAATCCTAAGAGTTCTCATCACAAGGAGAAAAATATTTTTCTTTTTGCATGTCTTCTTTCTTTTTTTGTATCTATATGAGATGATGAATGTTAGCTGAGCCTATTTCTATAATCATTTCACAATATATGTTAATCAAACCATCAAGCTGTATGACTTAATCTTATAGAGTAATGTATGTCAATTATTTCTCAATAAAACTGGAAAAACATAAAGAACAAGGGGGAAAAAAAGTGAAAAAAAAAAAAAAAAAAGATAGAAGGAATCAGCAAAGAGTCAACAAGGAGAAACACCAAAATGGAATGGTACTGCAATGTCTCCAGAACCTGGAGCTTGGGGAGACCAGAGGGATTCAGGCCCCAAGGCACATGTGAAAACTTGAAACCTGGGGCACGTCCTGGCTAGAGGAGTTTTTATTTTCTTGCAGCCACTGCCCAAGGGATCTGTTTAAACACATCCCTGGAACAACCAACAGACTTCTGCTTTTGATTGATTGCCAGTGGCACTTCTCCTCCATAAAGGGTTCACAATCCAACACAGCCAGCTGTGAAGTCTATTTAACCGCAGTGTGAAAACTTTCAGCCTCCAAACTAGCAGCAGGTAGGTCAATGAGTGCCCAACTCCATTAGTCAGTGCAGCTTTGCATGAATGTATTCACACTCCATTAAGGAGTATTAAGAGAGGCCTAAGTGATGCCCAGGTTCCCAGACCTCCTCAGTTCCATTCACAGTTGTCAGAGGGGAGCCCTGCACACTGAGTAAATCCACCCCTCCCTACCAGTGATCAAGACTGTTCTGGGTGCTGACAAACTAAGAGCACCTCAGGGTCTCCATCCACAGAGATCTGGGAATCCCAGCCTACAAACCTGTCTACCCAATATTCACCATCACCTACCTTGATGGATTAATCCATTAGGATTAATCTCTTGTTGCCCCATATTCCTGTTTCTGTTAGAAGTAAATTATAGGTCACCCCACCCCTTCCCTCTAACCCCCGTAAGGTTCTGCATGCCCCCGCTTCTATTCCCTGTTTTTACTACTCCCCAACGCCTGAAACCATCCCCCTGCACCATTTAGAATTCTCAGTCCCTCAGCAACTCAATCTCCTCCACCTTCCAATTATTCTCTGAATTTCCTCTTGAACTTCTCACTCTAACTGAAACCAGAGTCTCCCCAAGAACTACTTCCTTGGTGCACTCTCAGGTGGTAGTTGTGTTACTGCCACAGCCCTACAGCTACTGGGCCTAGAGGTGGCAAGGTGTCCTTGTTCCTCCCTGCCCTTTGAGACTATTCTCAATCCATCCCTCACTTCCCCCTCTAAAGCCTCCATATTTGAATCCCTTGACATCAGATTAGATCATGAACAACTCTGCTGTTTTTCAGTCATGTCCTGTGTCATTCCTCTTAGTTTCTGGAAGATTTTTTTTTCTTCCAGGCTGACCTTCTTTCCAGCACTACTCTTATTAGCTGATAATTCTTTTTAAAAAAATTTAATTAACTACTTTTTTATTTTTGGCTGCATTGGGTCTTCACTGTGGTACGCAGGCTTCTCACTGCAGTGGCTTCTCTTGTTGCGGAGCACAGGCTCTAGAGCGCAGGCTCAGTAGTTGTGGCGCACGGGCTTAGTTGCTCCGCGGCATGTGGGATCTTCCCTGACCAGGGCTCGAACCTGTGTCCCCTGCATTGGCAAGCGGATTCTTAACCACTGCACACCAGGGAAGTCCTTGATAATTCTTATACACGTGGAATGACCTATCCAACACCTCAGTATCTCAATTCATTGAGCCTTTTTTCCCTTTGATTACATCCTTCACTCTACCTCAGCCACCCACTTCCATGTTCATAATCCAGACCCAGTCATTACCAATAACCACAACCCTTCCACAATCCTAGTTCTATGCACCCCACTCTCTGACCACCACTTCTTATCATTCCAGATAATTCTTTCTTTAGTTTGATTCCAGTAAAATCTTAACTGAACTTTTTCACTATCTCTCTTCCTGATGTTCTTTCTACTCCCCATCCCAGTTTAAATTCCACTGTATTTATTAAAAATCACTCCATACATATACGCTTAATTTCCTTGCTCATCTTCCCCTTCATCACACACAATTAGCAAAAGCAGGACCCTAGTTAAGTCCCACTCTCTGCCTACTTCATGCATGTACCCTAACTAAAGGGCATGGCAGTTGGAAAACACATAAACACTCTGACTAGTGTCCCTTGAAATATGTACACATGAACTTCAAGTGGGCTCTTAATAGTGTCCAGCAATCCAGTGCCAAATCCTTGGTCCACTCACTCTCTCACTTCTAGCAGAACAACTGTATACATTTGCCCTTTTATTCAAGCCTCGAACATCTCCCTAACTCTTTCTTTCAGTTTGTATTCTTGATTCCTACTTCATTAAGAAAAGCGATGCAATCATTAGAGAATGTCTCCACCACCGTACTTAGCCACTCTAGCATTCACACGCTGCCTCCCCACCTCTTACTATAGCAGCAATGCTCTTTAAGAGTTGCCTGTACTCATGGTCTCAACTTCCTCTTCTTCAACTATCTCTTAAAATAACTTTCTTAAATTCAGTGAAGTGTCTGCCCCCATCACTCTGCCAAAGCCATGCTTCTCCAGGCCACCAATAACCTCTACATTTTTAACTCCAATGGCTAATTGTCAGCCTCAGTTGACTTGTCAGCAGCATTTAGGGAAGTTTATCATTCTCTCCAACTTCTTACACTTTTCCCCCTTCACTCTGCATCCAGCTCATTACTTTCTTGGTTTTCTTGCCATTATGCTGGCCATTTCTCAGTCGCCTTGGCTGATTTCTCCTCTTTTTTAATTTGGGTGATCTAGAACTTCATTCTCGCTTTTCTTCCTTATCTACCCTCACTTCCTTTGTGCTCCCATACTGTCTCATAGCTTTAAATACCGTCCATATGCAATGACTCCAAAATTTATATTTCCAACATGAGCTTCTCTCTTGAACTCTAAACTACTGCAGCTACCTTTCTATGTCTGCATTAAAGATTCCCAACACACCTCAAACTTTTTTTTTTTTGGCTGCTTTGGGTCTTCATTGTGGTGCACGGGCTTCTCACTGCAGTAGCTTCCCTTGTTGCGGAGCACAGGTTCTAAGTGCACGGTCTTCAGTAGTTGTGGCTCATGGGCTCTAGAACGCAGGCTCAGTAGTTGTGGCGCACGGGCTTAGTTGCTCCACAGCATGTGGGATCTTCCCGGACCAGGGCTCGAACCCGTGTCCCCTGCACTGGCAGGTGGATTCTTAACCACTGCGCCACCAGGGAAGCCCCACACCTGAAACTTAATGTGTGCTCCTCATATTCCCCCATCATACACCTGCTGCACCCCAATTTCCTCATCTCATTCATTCATTCCTTTTTAGGGCAAAATCCTTCCAGCCACTGTTGATACTTCCTTTTCTTTCATACCCCATGTCCATGCTATTATTCAAACATATCCAGCAGATTTGCTAAACAATACCTTCTTAGTGACTTCCCTGTTACAAACTGTATGACATCTCCTCTAAAACTTACTATGTCTTCCCCTGGTTAATTTTTCTCCACATTTATCAAACATTTATGTAGAACACACTTATATATTCCTTTAAGTACCATTATAGATATTAACTCACAAGTTTCAAATGTCCCTATGAGATAGAGAGTATTATTATCATCCCATTCTATAGATGAGAAAATGGAGGCACTGAGAAGTTAGTAACTTGTCCAAGTCACACAGTTGGCAAGAGACAGAGCTGAGACTGAAATCAAGGAGTCTAACTCCATAGTCTGCACCCAGCCATTACAACGTGCTGCCTTTTCAAAGTATTTATAACCTTCTGGCATCATTCATTTACTTACTGTCTGGCTCCCTCCTCTAGAATGTTAGGTTTATTAGGGTAGGGGTGTTTTAATGTTTTTGTCACTACTATGCTTCCAGAACTCACAATAGCCTCTAAGACATAGTACCAACTCAATAAGTATTTCTTCCATGAAAGAATGGGGGTCTGCATCAGCAGAAAGCAATGTGATTCCAAAGTGAACAGAATATTCATTCAAGAAGTCTATGTAGCATAAGGCACTCTAATAAAGGGGGGGGCTTGAATTATTTATTTTAATTGGTTATAATTATTAAGGCTTGTTTTTTCCAACTGTGATCAGCATGAATATAAAAAAGTGGGTGATATCTCAGTCATTCAATCTAATGCTTGCCAGAAGTTTTAGCAAAGTATAAGTAAATTTCAGCTCCAAAGAGCAGGGTTCAAGGGCTGGAAATCAGATTGAGAGGCTGATGAGAGTAGGGAAAGATTGGATAACCACTGATAAGATCAAGGATAGTTATTGATAGGCTATGCCCATTTTAAGTTGTATCAACTCTTCCTCTTTAAATATAAGACAACTTGCTCCTGCAGGATGCCATCTCAAGGAAATGGGTGATTTGCCCTCCATTTAAAAACAAAATAAAATATAGTTATTAACCAACTCCTACAAGACCCACACCATGCCAGGTGCTTTGGGTACAATGTTTAGGATTTGGAGTCAGACTGCCTGGCATCGCCAGTGAGAAGCTGAGTGACCCCAAGCCAATTGCTCACTGTCTCCAAGCCTTAATTTCTTTGTCTAGGAAATGAAAATAATGAGTAGGTAGGATAGAAATCTGAAGAGAGTGTTAACTTAGTAGATGCAGTAAGGTTATCAGCACAGTACCTGAGAAGTCATAGCACTCAGTAAATATGAGCAATTAATATTCATCACACACCTGGCCTGCCAGTGAGGTAGAGAGCTAAGGCACTTGTGCTCAAATAACTCTAGTTATTTACTCAGTCACTTGTGATTGACAGAGCTGGGATTCAGGTCTCAGTTGGCCTGACTCCTTGTCTACCATACGACACTACTGCCCCTTGGACTACTTTCTTGAATGTAATAATAACAATATTAATAATTAGATCTCTCATGTGCTTGGAAATTATGATGTACGAGGCTTATTCTGGGGGCTTTCCATTTCCATGTATTAATTCATTTCAACTTCATAGCAGCCTCATGGAGTAGACCCTAACCTTAGTCACCAAAATAGACACAGAGAGAGCAGCACATGACCAAGGTTACATAGTTAGTATGGGACAAATCTGTGAGGCCAACCATGTAGTTTATCTCTAAACCACACATCCCAAGAAACTACCAGAAGGTAAACTTTTGATGGAAAATGGTGATTCCAATTCCAAGTTTTCCTGCTCATAAACTTATGCTATAATTAAACCTCAATTTTTCCCCCCAGTTTCAAGTCCAGTTGTCATATGTGCTCTGCAACACAGTAATTAGTAGTAATAATAGTTATAACATCTTGTCCTATGCTGGAAAATCTGACACTCACTAAAGCAGCCAATCTAAATAATTTATATTAATTGCATGAGGTTTTTAGGAATAATCTGCTTGAAACAACTCTGAAATGAGAGGATTAAAAGGCAGAGATAATTCTCAGCAGCTGCTGAAAAGGCATTATGCAGAGGCGTGACTGACACCAGTCTGTCAGCTTCAAGTCAAAGCATGCCTTTTCTTCAATTGTTTAGCCTATATTTTGTAGCCAGGACAGTCAGTTAGACCATTCACTGGTCATCGAACAAGTTATTTTGATCAAGAACCTCCCTTTGTGTTTCTAAACTCTAGACCTTTCATAACCTAAATATTTCTGCTTTCTCCTCTTATAGCTGAGCTTAATTTTACAGTTACAGAAATATAGGCATGGGTTAATGGTTTTGTTAGTTTCCTAGGGCTGCTGTAACAAAGTCCCAGAGACCAAGTGGCTTAAACAACAGAAATTTATTTTCTCACAGTTCTGGAGGCCTCACAATTCCTCACAATTCTCACTTCTTTTGAGGTCTTTCCCCTTGGCTTGTAGATGGCTGTCTTTTCCCTGTGTCTTCACGTGGTCTTCCCTCTGTGCTTGTGCTTATCTGAGTTCTAATCTGCTCTTCCTAGAAGGACACCAGTCATGTTGGATCAGAGCCCAACCTAATGATCTCATTCTAAGTTAATTACCTCTTTCAAGACCTTATCTCCAAATACAGTCACATGCTGGAATACTGGGGGTTAGGACTTCAACATATGAATTTTCAGGGGATGCAATTCAGCCCTTAAGACTGGTAGATCTCAATGTACTGAAGCCAATTTTTTTTTTTCAGTCACCTACATCATTAGCACCCTCTCCCCTGTCCAGGGAAATCTTTGGGGGACAGTGGGAGCATCTGTGCATGTGGACAATTCCCATTTAGTCACACTGATTCCTGTTCTACAAGAGTTGAAACATCAGGCCATAGATGTCCCCATCTGTAGTCTGCAGTGTAACTTTTTGGAAGGGAGAAGTAAAAAATAATTCACATAGGCTCAGTACCTGTGAAGCCTAGGAAAAATGCAAGGCTGTGTCTTTTACATACTGTGTTTCATTTGAAACTCTCAATAGCCTATGAGACAGGTTTTATTATCCCAGTTTTAGAGATCCAAAAAAATGAACCTCAGAGAATTTAATAAGCTTGTCAAAAAGTCACATAATTAGTAATGGCAGAACTAGTAGGTTTAAATTCAAGCCAGAAGGAGAGAGAGAAAGGGAGGGAGAGAGAGAGAGGAAAAAAAAGGAAGGCAGGAAGGAGGGAGGGAGGGAGGGAGAAAGAAAGAAAGGAAGAAAGGAAGGAAGGAAGGAAGGAAGAAAGAAAGAAAGAAAGAAAGAAGAAAGAAAAAGAAAGAAAGAAAGAAGGAAAGAAGGAAAGAAAGAAGGAAAGGAAAGAAAGAAATCTGGGGATGGAGGTCAAAAGGGTAAGAAGAAGAAGAAACAAATGAATTACGTTGAAAACCACTAGGACAACGTTTGATCTCAGCAGAAAAGTTTAAACGCACATTTCCCCCCCCAAATGAGCCATTTTATAGCACAATAAAAGACAGTGATACAGTCTAATGCCACCCGTTTGTTTAATCCTTACAGCCTCCCCAGACACTGATCATGTGGGCCCCAGAACACTTTACAGGCCCAATCACTGGCCTTACTTTCACCTAACACTTCAGGGAAGCCAGCTGTGGTGACACAGGCTCCTTATTCTCCTGGGTTTGTATACTCCCAGGCCTGTACGTCTTAGTGTCAACACTTTGGACCAATTAATTCTAACTGAAGATAAAGAAATTTGTGTAAGAATAAACTGGGAGGGAGACACCAGCAAGGGTAGAATAGCAAACATCAAGGATTTTTGTGGTGTACAAAGAAACCAAGTGAAGAAGAGGAAAAACTCATGTAAGGCCATTACTTTGTTAGTTTTTGACAGACAAGATGGGCAGGAGGTGGCTTATCATATTTGCTGGTGGGCATGAGGGTCATGGAAAAGGTAATTCTTAGGAATTTTGATAAGCTTCTGGGTCCACAGACTGCTTCTGGGTTCCACTGGGTATGGAAACATCTGTGGTTGAGAAATACTGACTACCTTGGTACCCAGGTTTCCTTCTACCTTTCGAATGACGAGCTCTCTACATCCAGTGAAGCCAGTTTCCCCAAGAACTTCTGGATTATACCTGCTTGGCACACATGGTCATGTGCATGGGAGGTGGGTACCAAAAGATGAAAAACAGGTTAGTGGACTGTTGAAGAAGTTTCTAGGAGCAAAAGCTAGTTGAAGATCCTTTCCTAATGTTAAGAGGGGCTCATATTAAAGGTCAGCTTTACAAGGCTCCAGAGGGCTTATAAATAAAACAGATGAACCAAAGATTAGATCATAATGGGACACAGATATGGGTCCCAGAGGCAGTCTGTAAAGACAGGCGCCCATTTCAGAGAATAGCATCCCTTGTCCCCTGAGGAAAACAAAACAAAACAAAAAATACAAAACAGAAAGGAAAGAACTCCATCATTCTTCAGGACCAACCAAGTTACTCTGGCTCTGTTTATTATTTGTTTTTCAAGTGAAGATGGGGAAAGAGACGACAGCATTATGAAGCCATAAGCTCTGGAAACTCAAGCTGGGACATGTTTTCGCTTGCCCTAAATTTAATGCAATTTTTATATACGGACATAAAAAGTATACATTTTTGGAGTTTCCTCAAGATAACTACACGGTAATCCCCACTTTTGAATTCCAGCCGAACTATTATAATGCTGTTGTGAACTTTATTTCCTACCACACCAAGGAGGGAGACAGAGAGGAACTGAGAAGTTGGAGTATTCAGATATTACATGTAATAACAGGGTCAAAATATCTATGTAAAATTTAATGCAAAAGGGCTGTGGGCACCCAACCATTCAAGTCAGGAGATAATGCAGATGGAAAGTAGTGTTGAGTTTCCAGAAAGTAGTATATTTTCTCTAATTTTACTGAAAGGTATACAACAGCACTCCTTTTTGCCAATCCATGTGTGAGTTTTAAACATGTTTTTAGCCATGTTTTGTAAGCTATTTCCCATTTGAAGAAAATAACCACCATCATAATAAAAGTAAAAATAGCTCTTCTTGCATTTGTTCTATGCAGTAGGCATTGTGCTAGGCAGTATTATTATCTGGAAATTCTCATAACAATCCTGAATGTTTTACTGTTTCTATTTCACTGATGAGAGTTCATAGAGGTTAAGATCTTAACCCATGCCATACACTGAATTCATGAGTATTTGACTCCAGAAGCCATGATCTTTCCAAAATACACATCCAGGTCCAGCTTTTACATACACAACACTGTTACAGGCACTCCCTTTCATTGACTTGATAAATCCTGTGAAGACAAAATCATGGTTTCTTTTTTGCAACCCTGGAGTAAAACTCAGAATACTTTCATCAGCTTTAATGGCCTCTCCTTGGTTAATATGAAATGATTTACCTCATCATCTAGATTCTTCTTCATGTGAGTCACACAGTGGTGAGAACACAGAGACAACATCTGTACACATGAAGAAAAAATAAGCCCAAATCAATTTACTTTGGGAAATTGGTGATTTTTTTAAAATTATTTGAGAAAAGTCTAGAAAGTCTACAGTACTGATTGGTAAGATGATCTCTAATGCTGCATTGTCTAGTTTTAAATCTCATTTTGTCATTTCCTGGCTAAGTGACCTTGAACATGTTCCTTAATTTCTCTGCACTACATTTTTTTTTTTTTTCACTTCTCTCTCTCTTCGGTGGTATCTGCCTGGGCAAGGTGGTTGCAGGGATTATATGATACAATGCTTAAAACGGTCCATGGTACACAGTAGGTACTCAATATTTACAGTTATTATTACTACTGTTAATATCATTAGCGTTATTACTTCTCTTGACTTCAACTCTCCATTTCATTAGGTGCCTGGAACATGAAATGGGACCAGTTAACTAGAGGCCAGCTGTGCAGTATATGGATCTGGGATGCAGTCACCTCTAGCCTTGATTTGACATCTGGTCTCTGTGTAACAGAGTTTTGTCACCAGTAGTTTCCTAGATTCCTAAAACACCATATGTTAAAAATTAAAAGCAGAATAAGTCACATTTACAGATAATTGACTTTTGATAAGAGTAACAAGATGACTCAATGGGGAAAGGAGAGTCTTTTCAACAAGTGGTGTTGGGTCAACTACATATCCACATGCAAAAGAATAAAGTTGGACTCATACCTCACACCACATACAAAAATTTATTCCAAATGGGTCATAGATGTAAGCCTAAGAGCTAAAACTATAAAACCCTTAGAAGGAAGTTTATGAGTAAATTTTAGGAACTAGGGTTAGTCAAAGCCTTGCTAGACATGACAGCAACAAGACAAGCTATGAAAGAAACAAATAGATAAATTTGACTTAATAAGAATTGAAATATTTTGCATTTCAAAGAATACCATCAAAACAGTGAAAAGACAACCCACAAAGGGGAAAAATATTTGCAAATAATAGCTGTATCTGGAATATACAAAGAACTTTAAACTCAATAATAAAAAAAACAAATAACACAATTAAAAATGGATAAAGGATCTGAATAGATAATTTTCCAAAGCAGATATACAAATGGACAATAAACTCATGAAAACATCCTCAGCATCTCTAGCCATTAGGGAAATGCAAACAAAACCACACTGAGACACCACTTCACATCCACTAGGATGGCTGTAATCAAAAAGACATAGTAACAAATGTTGGAGAGAAAGTGGAGAAATTGGAACACTTATATGGTGTTGATGAGACTGTAAAATAGTGCATCTCCTTTGGAAAACAGTCTGGCAGTTCCTCAGAGGTTAAACATAGAGTCACCACTTGCCCCAACATTTCTAAGTTATACCCAAGAAAAATTAGAAAACATATGTACACAACAAAATGTGCACACAAATTTGTATAGCCGCTTTATGCGTAATAGTAAAAAAGAAAGAGGAAACAACCCAAATGACAATCAACTGATGAGTGAATAAGTAAATGTTATATAGCAATGCAATGCATATTATTTAACCAGAAAAAAAAAGAAAAAAACGAAGTATTGATACATGCTACAACATGAAATAACCTTGAAAACATTATGCTAAGTGAAAAAAGCAAGTCATGAAAGACCACATAGTGTATAATTCTATATTTGTATGAAACATTTAGAATAGGCAAATCCATAGAGACAGAATTATTGGGTTAGTGTTTGCCTAGGACTGTGGGGCTTGGGGGTCAGTGACTGCTAATAGTTATGTAGTTTTTATAAGGGCGATGAAGATGTTCTAAAATTAATTGTGGTAATAGTTACACAACTGTATGAATATACTAAAAGCCACTGAATTGTACCAAAAAAAAAGAGAGATTGTGGCTTTAAAAGAATTAACAGAACAAATGACACAGACCAAATCACCTCATCATGAGGGAGAGTCCTAAGACATTAGTATTGGTAAAGATGAAGTAAGAATGATCTCAAAATTAATAACCTGAGAAATAGGTGCAGTTCAGCACATGTTTCAAATTAGAAATCAACATAGTCCTAAATCTTTATAGAGAAATAAATCCTGCCAGAATCCCTCTCTTCTGGGTGGTATTATGTGGTGAAATCTACAGATAAAATAAATGTCTTGTCACACAACATTAACATCCAGGATTATACACCAACAGTCTACCCATATCAAAAAATAAGAAAACTACATGCATGGCAATTGAGTTATTGTCATCACAAAACCCTGGAATAATTCTCTTCCTTGGCCTAAGTTCCAGACCTAATAAGAGAGCAAAGTTCTGTCAATTCTTCATCAGTATGTTTCTTTCTTTTTTTAATTAATTTTTATTGGAGTATAGTGGCTTTACAATGTTGTATTAGTTTCTGCTGTACAGCAAAATGGATCAGCTATACATATACATATATCCCCTCTTTTGTGGATTTCCTTCCCATTTAGGTCACCACAGTGCATTAAGTAGAGTTCCCTGTGCTATATACAGCAGCTGTCCCTGACCTTTTTGGCACCAGGGACCGGTTTCGTGGAAGACAATTTTTCCATGGACTGGGGGTCGGGGGGTGATGGTTCAGGCGGTAGTTCGAGCAATGGGGAGCGATGGGGAGCGGCAGATGAAGCTTCGCTCACTTGCCCGCCACTCACCTCCTGCTCTGTGTCCCGGTTCCTAACAGGCTGCAGACCGATACCGGTCCATGACCCAGGGGTTGGGGACCCCTGCTATACAGTATGTTCTCATTAGTTGTCTATTTTATATATAGTATCAATAATGTATATGTGTCAATCCCTTACAATTGTCTTTTCTTACCACCACTAGCATCTCATTACCTCATACCTATTTTGTTTCTGTAGCTACCCAAATATTCTGTTTTATCTAGTTTACTTGTTTTCAATCTATTCAATATGCTGCTGTCAGATAATCATCATACATGGTTGTTATCATTTAATTCAACTATCCAGAAATATTCAGACAATTACCTGTTATTCCCTCTAGAAAAAAAAAAGTCCAAGTTTCTTATTTTGGCCCTCAAGGACATCCTTCTTTATGTGCCAAACTTCTTATCTAAACTTACCTTCTGATTCTTCTCAAGTACTCTTTTCCAGCTGGACTTTCCCTAAATGGAAGATCTGTTGGTATTTACCTTTCCACCCTGTCTTATTCTCAGTATATCCAAGTTCTATCAACCTTTAAAAATGCAGCATCTTCTTACTTTGTCACTTAATGCTAAGATCAAATTCTACCTTCGATGAAGTATGACCTTTTTTAAGACACATTCCCTGACCCAAGCTACCATGTTTTCTGACTCATCCTTAACACTCATCATGTTGCAATTCATCAAGTATTTGTCATATCCTGCCTTGTCTACCCAAGTGAATTTTAAGCATTTCAATAGTGTCATGACTTCAACTTTTGGGGAAAGCTTCTATAGACATAGTGAGTGCTCAATAAAAATAGCTCATGAATATATAAAGAGAGATATCATCAACAGAACTGAATCACAGGGTTGTAGAAGAATAAAAACTGTTGAGAGAAGGCTTTATATATCATCTAGCATAATCATTTTGTTGTGTAATTGAGGAGTTCAAGTCCAGAAATGGGAAGAGATAGGCACAAGACCTAACATATGTTCAATGGGAGAGCCAAGACTAGACTCTGGTTTTCTTATTCCTACTCTCTACTTTTCCCCACTAGAATAGAATGCTTAAATCTCAGATTCTTTTCATATAGAATCATCTTAGAAGTGACTGTTTCTTCAGTTTGTTCACAGGTGGGTATGCAGTGAAGAAAGAGGGGAGAACCATCCTGCTCTTATATTGAGGTTTAGAAAAAAGGCTCAAGAGAAGTGAACACGGTACTTGTCCTATTGCAGTAGTAATTGCTCCAAAAGGAAGCTTGCCTTACAGCAAATAGATTTTGTGTCATGTAGAATAGCTCCAGAGCTAGACAATTTCCATTAAACAGTTTAGATGAATTCAGAGGGTGTCTATATACTGGGCACACTTTCCTGGGCACACCCCTGCTCTGGCTCTCCTTGCACTCGAATTGCTGTGTAAATTACAAGTGGCCAGGAAAACCAAGGAGCAAGTGGACAATCACCCACTTGGGTATTCTCTCCAACCTCACCTGTTCTCAGAGAAAAGTGGACATATTGCAGACAAAGGCACTCTCAGGTCCATCCCACATCTTCAGGCTCAGAGACTAGGTGCTTTCCTGGGGAGAAAGGCTCACTGCTTTCCAGGATATCTTGGAAGTAGGAGAGGAAAGAGCTGATATGTATTGTCGCGTTGCAAATGAAGGGATGTGAAGATGTGTGATTTAGGAAGGGAGTTACATGAACTACTGTCTCTTCATTATTGATCCTACCCATCACCATGGCATTTTTGTTCTGAATCTGTTGTCAACTCACTGTGTGACCTTTAGCATCTATCTTAAGCTATCTGAGTCTTGACTTTATTATTTTAGAAACAAAGATGTTGGAAAATATTAATACTGGTGTTTTTTCTGATTCTAAAGTTGTATGGTTTTAACATCTATCTTGTACATAGAGTTTATGAGTTTATAAGGCTTTTTACAACATCTCAGGCCATCCTTACTACCTGTAGCAGATACCACATGTATCATTAGCCCCATTTCAGAGGTGAGATTATGGATAAGGGAAGACCACAACCTAATAAGTAGCAGAACTGAAACCCAAATCTTCTAGACAAGGAATCAGCAAATTACAGCCTACAGGCCAAATCTGCCTCTCTGTCTGTTTTTGTAAGTAAAGTTTCATTGGAATAAACCCACACTCATTCTTTTATATCTATGTATATGTCTCTTCCTGCTTTTGCACACACTACAACAGCAGAGTGGAGTTCTTATAACAGAGTTGTATGTCCCGCTTGGTCTTTACAGAAAAGGCATGTTAATCCCTATTCTAGAGCATTGGTTTGTACTTTTCCACCATAATATCTAGCTCCTAACTCTGCAAGACCACTCCAAGCTTTTCTTGGCATCCTTATAACTAGATCTTTACACCCCTTTTGTGCTCATCGATCTCCCAAGTCCTAATTGGGTTGGGAAAATCACTTGTGGAATGAAATGCAGGAATTAAATTCATCTGATTCAGAAATCAGCATGTACATTATACATTTCTATTTTAAATGCAGTGGTGGAAAAATCAAAAAAGGGAAAAAAGAAATCTTTAATCACTTACACACCTGCTTGAGAAAAGAGAAATGCTACAGTACAAATATGCTGATTTCCTTATTATTATTAGGTTGTTTAGTACTAGTGACAATGAAACACATAAAGCCACAATCACTAACTGAAAGCCTTTCACTGAAGCAAAGCACACAGCTTCCAAGCAGAAGCAAGCTCTAGAAAAAATGGTGAAATCTCTGAGGTGTGATTGAACTCTTAGTTGTAAGCACTGAATAAGGATGCTCATTCTGTGTCACAAGCCCCACCATCACAGAAATAGTCAGTGACTGAGTATTATGGGGTTTTCTAATTTGGTGCACACATATGTGTGTGATATTTCAATTGTTACAACTCTATTGCTTTTGTAACTGTTTTTAATTACTCGTGAGACCATTTCTCAGTTCAAACTGAACATATGGGCACTTTGAATTTTTAAAATCCTACTTTTGGAGTTATCCATGGGCTGAAAAACCTGAGCGTTTCTTTGCAAGTGTAAGCAAGGTATTTTGGAAGCCTTCACAACAGCAACATGAGGGAGGCAGCCTGCTAAGTCTCCACTGGGTCACTACCGTGAGAGCCCTATTCTGGGGAACTTTTCAGGCAACAGTAGGTTTCTAGTTGCTGGAAGTTCTCCAGTCACTCACTTGACAAAGATGAACCACTGTGAATGCAACGTTGGATGAGGACAAGAAATGCATGAAAGAGGATCCTTGTTTCAAAAATATCTGTGCATGATAAGGTTGTTTATTGAATTATTCATTCATTTTGCAACTGTTTTGTAGAGAACCTATTATATGCCAAGCACTGTGTCTGACTCTGCAGAGAGAATGTTTTTTTTAAAAGATATTTTCCCCGCTCTTATTGAGCTTAAATACTTTTTAATGTATGTAAGAATTTACAACATATATAACTAATAAGGGAATCATACCAAGATTACAAGAAATTTTAACTCAATAAGAAAAAAGATAGAAAATCCAATAGAAAAATGGGCAAAATATGTAAAAAGACACTTTACAAGACAGGACATTCAAATGACTAATAAATCCAGAAATAGATATTCAACTCCATCACTCATTAGAGAATTGCAAATTGAAACTAAAATATGATATTGCTAAATACCTGTTTTATTTTATTATTATTGTTTTGGCCATGCCGCTTGTGGGATCTTAGTTTCCTGTCCAGGGATTGAACCCGTGCCCTCATCAGTGAGGGCATGGAGTCCAAACCACTGGACCACCAGGGAATTCCTAAAATATCCATTTTAGAATGGCAAAAATTAAAAATCCAGAAATTACTAAGTGTTGACAAGGATATGGAACAACTGAAACTCTAGTTCACTGCTGGTAAGAGTGCTGACTGGTAAAAACACCTTGGAAAACTGCTTGCTATTATCAACTAAAATAGAAGACACCCCATGACTGAGTATTTCCAATGCAGACCTATGTTCACCAAAACACAGGAACTAGAATGCTCATAGCAGTACTGTTTGTAATAGTTCCAAATTGGAAACTATACCTGAATAAAACGAGATAAATAAACTGAAGGATTTTCACCCAATGGAATATTCTATAGCAAAGAGAGTAAATGATCAATACAAGTGAATCTTTAAAACATAATGTTGAATCCAAAAGAAAATAGGAAGAAAAGATTAATGACTGTGTGTTTCTACTTAAGATACAAAAACAAAACTAATTTGTGATGCTGGAAGTCGGGATGGTGGTTACCCTCTGAGTAGGTATAAAAAGGTTATAACCAGAGGGAGGCATAAGAGGGCTACTGGGGGGTTCTAATGCTTCCTTTCTTCCTTTGTGTGCTGGTTGCATGGGGGTATTCACCTTATAAAAACCTATTGAGCTGTACACACATGAGTTGTTTCATTAAAACTGCATATAAGACATTTCACAATAAAGCGCTAAAATAAATTCTGAAGCCAGTTCATGGGAAGGGACTATCTCTTCCCTGCAGGAAGCAATCTTTGGGGGTGGTGTTTGCACTAAACTCTAAAGATGGGAATGGTTTCAACCCACAAAAAGGGGATGATGCATTCCATGATGGGCAAAATAGTCCTTCGCAGGTGGGTAGACATGGGAAAATATGGAGCAATCCATGGAACATGAGATTTATGGAAGAAGGGTAAATAAGGCTAGAAAGGTAGGCCTGAGTCAGAATGCAGGGCGCCTTGACAGAGGCATTTGGCTTTTGTGAAATAGGCAGTGGGGAGCCACTGAAAATTTCTAAGCAGGGCAGAGATGATCATAGCTGTGTTCAGGGAAGATTAACTTAGCAGTTGTATTGTAGAATGAATTGGAAAGCAAAGAAACTGAGGGAAGGGAGACCAATTTGGATGTAATTGCAATTGTCTGGGTGGTACATAATTAGGTCTAAACTGGGGTGTTAGTGTGGGTTGAAAAGAGGAGATGTTTGTAAGAGGCATTAGAGGAGACAAACTTATTGGAATTTTTTGTCGAGGGAGAGAGAGGCTTCCAAGGAGGCCAACCTGGGCGACTGGAAGATCAATCATGCTGTTAACTGAAATAGATAAATTAGGATCTCTTCCTCCAGGGCAATGGCTGAGCATGGGTGTTTTTTTTGTAGCTCATACACCAGAGCTATTCCCTTGGACATAGTACCTCCGTGCAGATCAACGTGTTATTTCAGGCCCTTAAGGAAGGTGCCAGGGCACTTTGCCAACCATCTACATATAAAATAAAATCTGACTTTCTTATAGAATGGAAGCTGCCAAGCTAAAAAGTGCGCTTTCTAACCTTCTTGATGAATGAGGCTGGCAAGAGGAGTGGGTCACAAGAAGAAGTAAACTGTATAACTTTGAGTCTGTACCTTAGGGGAAATAGAATGTTCCTCCTCTCTTCTTTCCCTCATCCTGTTGGCTGAAATACAAATGTGATGACAGTACCTACAGCAACTCTCTAGGACTCTGAGTAGCAGCTGCAGGGCAAGTCTTAGAGCAACAAGACAGAGACAGCCTGAGTTCTTGATGATTATAGAACACTTCACTAGCCCGTGAATCTCCCTGGACCTTTATGTGGCAGAGAAATAAATTCTTTCTTCTTTATGTCACTGTTAGTTTGAGTTTCTCTCTTTTACTGTAGTTAAATTGATATCCTAAATAATTCAGACCCCAAGCTTGTGGTTTTGATCCCTGAGATATTTTTCCTTATATTAAAGTATCATTTTCTGTGCAATTATTAGGTACTTGAGACTACACCAGGTTCCAGTGATAAAACAACTCATAAATGCAGAGCATACTCTGCCAACACCTAGGAACCTTCCTGAAAATATGTGGCAATGCCTCAAAAGGGCTTAACTATAACAAACAATTGCCATTTATGAAGCACTTTCAAAATACAAACACTGAGTTTCTACAAGCATCTCAAGAACACTGTAAGCTAGGTCCTATTTTTATCCCCAATTTACAGATGAGGAAGCTGAGACACCCAGAAATTAGAAAACATTCCCCAAGGTCATATTGCTAATGACCATGTTTCTGTCTCCAAAATCCACTATTAAAGACCTGACACTACAAACAGCCTCATTGAAAGAGCAAAGAGAACATCAGTCTGTATTTATCTCTACCACTGGCAAACAGTTGAAGAGTTTGAGATCAAGTCACAAAAAAGATCAAAGATTCCTATTTCATGGAATGCAGCCATTTGCTTTGACTTCTCATGATAAAAATTGATAGCTCCAAAACCTCTCCCACTTGTGACCCCGATCAGAGAACTTGGTCCATTGATTGACTATTGGTAAACATGACCTGAATGAAGCAAGGAATAAGGCGTGGAGAGAAAAAGCAAAGAAGAATGTGAGTGAGAGCATCTCCACCTGAAAATTAAAGTTATTTCCTCCTGAGTTTAGTAAATGAATTTAGAAAGCAACATGTAAAAGGAGACTCTAAGGTATTTCTGGGAACATTGGGTGTTGTTGGGATAAAAGCATAGCTCACCAAAGAGATGAACTTGAAAGGCATTTTCATGGAAAACTGTTGAAGTGTTTGTTCAAAAAACGATAACCATAACAATAAATCTTTCCATCTCTAGTGAAACAATGTGTTCAATCATGCTATGTGTCTGATAAAAGAAGAGAAAGAAGTTTAACAGGTGATTTTTTGTTCACGATCATAGGTCAAGGAGCATACTGTGCCTGGGGTGCAAGGGATTTTTAATTGTGTGTCTGTGGAAGAAGACTTGTGGATGGCTGGCTGCTTTGATGCTGGGCCACCATTCATGTCAATGTGTTGATGTATCTGACATTCTCACCTAACCACAGAGTGAAGGATGGAAGATTGATGAACTTGGAGCAAATCAGGACTGGTGCCAAACTCTAAAGGTGAAGGTTATTTCTGTTGCAGAAGATACTGCAGGGGATAGCTGAAGAGGAGATTCCCCAAGAAACCAGAAAGGATCATTAGAAGAAGCTAGATGTCTTGCTAGAGGAATACAAGGAAAGAGCTAAAACAAATAGCAATGAAAGACACATCTCAGGTCTTTTTGTTTGTGTGTTTGTTTTTGGTGAAGCCATCAAATGAGGCTGATGCCTCCTAAGAAGTGTCCTGGAAGTTAAGATATTCTTGGAGAAAACCTTCAGAACCTGGTGGAAGTGAACTTCACCTTCTTGTTTGTCACCAGAGCAAAATACAAAGACAACAAGGACTCTCTCAGTGTAAATTTGAAGGGTTTTATTCAGCTTTATAGAAATTAAAACAAATTTTCAAGTTAGTAAATAAAATGCTGGTCCACATTTTTCTTGTAAAATAATGAAGTAGATTTGGGCACTCTGCTCACTGGCCAGGAATATAATTCCAAGCTTTTATTGTATCCATGAAAAATCCAATTCAAATTACAGAATGTTTTCCTCTAACATTATATGCCATAAATGTCTGTGTGCCGCTATCTAAATAATATCCACAATCTAACCTTAGAAAAAATATACAGATCAATAGTTGGGATGTGTAATTGCAAAAGGCTTATTATTTTATATGCTCTTTCAGGATTCTTGAGAAATGACCAGAGGAAATGGTATAGGGCCAAACCTTGCAAATGTAAGCAGAGACAGAATGCTAAAATTTCCCCATCTTACTGCTCAGAAATTGACAACTTCAGCAACCAAAGAAAATTGCCTGCATACACACGATATGACACACATCACCTAGGCAAATCATCACCCACACAATTTGGAAAACAAACAGGGAAGGGTTGGGTGTTATGAGAGCTGGCATATGAGCAGTATTAGATTATTATAAAAATAATGTCACCTTCCATGTATAGAGTGCCTTGCTCCTGCTGAGCTCTACAGTACAACCATATCTTATTGTGAATTCTATTAATACATGATGTTCAAAGTCATCTTTCATGCACAGATCATTATTGCTTTTCATTCTCACACAGTCCCAGTATGGGGCTACCAAAATTAATCTTGTTTCAGGAGCAGAGATTCTGTGTATGAAATGCTATGGTCATGCAATGCTGCTCATACTAGGAGAATAAAAAATAGATCCAGCCTCGCATTATATCACAACCATGCAATTCTCCCAGTGCATGCTTAGGGTAAGTAATCTGGTGGCCCCCACAGCTCTGACTCCAGAATGATAATGATTCTACCTGTCAATAGAAAACCTGTCCCACCTGCTTGCCCCATCACCCATGTCAAGTGAGATGCCAGTAAGTTGGATAGACGGAAGGATGTGCTGGGACATCAAGTGACCTTAACATATGAGCTGGGCATGTTTCTGAACATTTATGAACCATGGTTTACTCATTCTTAAAGTGGGCACACAGGACTTCCATGGTGGCGCAGTAGTTAAGAATCCACCTGCCAATGCAGGGGACATGTGTTCAGTCCCTGGTCCAGGAAGATCCCACATGCCGCGGAGCAAGTAAGCCCACAACTAGTGAGCCTGTGCTCTAGAGCCTGCGAGCCACAAGTACTGAGGCTGCATGCCACAATTACTGAAGCCTGCAGGCCTAGAGCCCATGCTCCACAACAAGAGAAGCCACCGCAATGAGAAGCCCGCAACAAAGAGTAGCCCCCGCTCACCGCAACTGGAGAAAGCCCACGTGCAGCAACGAAGACCCAACACAGCCAAAAATAAATAAATATATATATATATATATATATATATATATATAAAGTGAGCATAGACGTTTGTACTTCATTAGACCATCAGCATGATTAGCAATAAGTGACTTTGAGTCAATCTAGCTCTTACTGTTATGGAAAAAATGAGATTTTGGACAACAATGAGGAATATTTGAACTCTTCTAGCAGTTTAGAAATGGGATAGATTTTACCATGGAGATAAAGCAATAAATGAGAGGTCTTCTATCATTAAAGCAATAAATGAGAGGTCTTCTATCATTATCACAATTCAAGTTTTCAAGGAAATTCTTCAAATTTACACTTTATTTTTCCTCATGAGTTTGCTCTCTCCATCAGAAAATACACCTTCTAATTGAAAAAAGAAAGAAAGAAAGAAAGAAAGAAAAGAAAAGAAAAGAAAGAAGGAAAGGAAGGAAGGAAGGAAGGAAGGGAGGAAGGAAGAAAGGAAGAAAGAAAGAATAAGAAACACTCCGGACTGGAAATAACTTGGAATATGGTACCATGGGTGATCAGCCTCATCTGAAGTCTAGCGTCAAACGCACCATCTGCTCCATTTAATTCTGTTCCCTGTCCTCTTAAGGAAACATGCTCTCTCAGGCTTCTGAGAGTTTACATAAACTATTCCTTCTTGAAATGCCCTTCATCTCCATATTTACTAGAACAACTGAAACCAGACATTCTCCACCTAGCACTGTTTATGATACAAAAATCAAATCCAAACGTTTGAGAAAAAATATCCTTCCTGCCTTTTGTTACCAAAACCAAAGACAGATTGTGGAGAGGATGGTCTTAGAAAGAGGTGAGTGAGGAGAGAGATTTAGAGGAGGTTAATGACCAAGCACAGAGAGGAGAGAGGGAAAAGTGTTGTCCAATGACTTATCTAGAGACCTTAGGGTTAGGGGTGAATGAACAGCAGGAAACTTGCCTTCTTCCCCAGGGACTTAGCAAGAAAACACAGTGGCTGTGTCATCTGCCTAACTCAGAACCTCCCCTACTGCCCTGGATGCCAAGCACATCAGCACTTACCAGTCTGACCTGAAGACCATCAAGCCATTTTAGAAAGTTCTGCTATGAGTAAGAAGCCACCTAATGTAAGTCCTGGTATAAGAAGGATCCCCTTTGGAATTCCTTAGTAAGCCAGAAGGAAAAGGTTTAAAGCCAGGTTCAATCTTATTTTAGAGAACTATTGTGTCATTTTGTACTCAACAGATTTTTGAGATGAAGTTTTATATCTCTTAAAATCCTGTCTCGAGTGCATTTTCCACAGTAAACATTAATTTAATAAGTAAATGTGGATTACTTTTTGTACAATTATCCCACTAAGTTCCTTGGAGGCCTAAGTCAGAACAGTGTGTAAATGTTCATAGCCTCTGCCTATGCCAGTGTCATTTGTATAATTAACAGAGGGAGGAGGGTGCTGATGTAGTCATACTTGGCTACCTCAGAATAAATCAGTCCCTAGATAAAGGTCGCTTTCCTGTATTCTAAGACAGAGCCCTCTGTATGTTTGCCACTCTACATTCCGCCCACTTAACAATTTGAACCCTTTTTTTTCAAACCCAATAATACTTCCTCCTTCCTCTTTCCCTTGTCTGGATGGAGGATATGAAATGGTTAGAACCTGCAGGAGAAAGACTAGGAGGAGGAGATGCCTTAAAGTGACTTACTTTCTTCAGCCTCAAAGTGGTGATTTTCAAGCCATGAACAACTAACCCTATCAAATCTTCCCCTGCTTCCCCCCCCAACCCATGCACTCACAGCATTGTTGGGAAAATTAAGAGTAATGCTTGGAAAGAGTATGAGATCTGTGAGTGCTTCAAGTATAAGCTGCAATTATGTTAAGTATTAATAGTGCACTTGTTAAAGTCATTTATATTCCTCCTCATTTTTTATTCTTTTTTTCCTTTCTTTTATTATGTACATGATTCTTTTTTTAAGGCCAGGCATTATATTATAAAAAATGAGATGCACCAGAAAAGAGTATTTTAATGCAAATGCTAAGGGCTGCACAAGAGTAAATGAAAACAATTTATAATACGTAAAGTTCTAAATCAGCTGGTGTTTAATAAAAAACAAAGTTTAGACAAATGTTCCCCATAAATCACTTTTGAATTTATTTGGCATCCTTTTTCTTTACAATACAACAGCTTCTTAGTTAAGCTAATGCAATGACTTAGTAAAGAGTTGACAATGACACCCGACTCCCCTGTGCATGACACGTGTCCCCTCTTCTGAGCTTTCATTTTATTCTGATTTTATATTGTCTCAGCCAATCTGGACAGCATGTGTGTGGGTGTGTGGGTGTGTGCGTGCAGAAAATTAATGTTCCATTTAAGATAAATCTGTATCCATATTCCTATGCAATAACTCTGGTTATCAGCTTAGTTACCCAGTAGTTAAAATTCAAGATCTGACAGCGATCCTGATTTTTTATTTCTCTCATACTCACATATTGTCCATCAACAAGTACCACAAGCACTCCCTTCAAATATAACCTAAATCCAACCATTTCTCATCATCACCACCCCTTCCACCCTAGTCCACATCAACCATCACACTACTAGACTACTGCAATATGGTCTCTCTCCTTTCACTCTTGCTTCTCTACTATCTAAACTCCACTAGGCAGACTGAGTGACATGTATAAAACATGTATCAGAAAGAATCTTTTCTTTCCTTTTCTGTTATTATGTACATAATTCTTTTCTAAACACCAGATAATGTATTATAAAGAATGAGATGCAACAGAAAAGAATCTAGGATGTGGAGAGCTATAAAGAGCATCACCTCCACCTAAAGAACAAGAAAAAGTCAGCTGAACTATAAAACTGCAACACTGTCTAAACCCATCAGATTGTTAAAGTCACAGGACAACCAAGTGACCTAAAATCCATGGAAGAAAATCCCTGCCTACCCCGCCCAAGGGCAGATGAAATGCACAAGCACAGGATACACATAGGTTCTGCAATAGAAGCAGGAAGAAAAAATGAGTTAAACTATGAATAAGTTGCTAAAAGCCAAGTGTGGGCTAGCCTGTGAGTACAGCATTGCTGGTAGCTGCAGATAGGCAACGTTTACATCCACTCTCAAGCTCTTTGTCTGTGGACCTCCACTCGGTATGTTAGGAAAGATGAGACACACTAGGAAGCTAGGGAGAACTTATCAAAAGAGTACTGACATAGAGGAGAGAACAGGCTGCCGCTGTTAGAAAGGCAAAGAGCCTGTGCTCCTGCTCAGACCCTTCTGTCTTCTGTCATGTGGAGCAAAAAAAGCCTTGAACCAGAAAGGAAAGAGCAGCAACACTGTCATCCCCAGAATACAGTTAAAGACCCATTGTTATGGTGGGGAGGAGTTTAGGTATGAAAGATAATGGCAGTGTGTAAACGTTCATAGCCTCTGCCTATGTCAGTGTCATTTGTATAATTAACAGAGGGAGGAGGGTGCTGATGTAGTCATACTTGGCTACCTAAGAATAAATCAGTCCCTAGATAAAGGTCGCTTTCCTGTATTCTAAGACAGAAAGGGCTGCTACCCCTGCAGGAGGGGTAGCAGATTGTTCTGAGCCCAGAATCCTAATCAGCACTAATAGAAGTTTTCTACCACTAGAAGAGGAGCAGGAAACTCCCAAAAGACCTGTCATAGATAGAAGACAGAGTTTGCCACCCGACACAGAGAAGATGGGAGACAACTAAAACTCTCTAAGTCCAGACACATACAGCCTACCTAAGTGAGGAAGGATCAGGTCAAAATAGACCCTCTTCAATCAATCATATTATCCTAGCAAGCCAAGGTAACAAGTAAAAAGAGTATATAGCTGGGAGAGGAGAAATATCATGGAGGCTACCTCCTCTGTGATACAGACATACAGTGATGGCTAAAAGCTGAAAGTGGACCATAAGCATTGAGAAAAATCTTCTAGTAAACAGCTTTCACTTTAAGAAAAAGGCATCAGAAGAATTTGAAGATTATTATGCACTGAAATTAACCATAAATACAACAAAAAAACAAACCTATCTCAACTCCTAAATTTAATCAATCTCCCATACTAACTGCCTGAGAAGAGATATGTCCATTTTCAGATGGAAATACTGTTGACTTCAGTCTCTTCTATTCTACATGAGATATCTGTCACTCAGTGCCATAATATAAATAACATGCAAAGAGTAAAGGAAATGAAAATTTTTTAAAGAGACGAAGAAATCAACACAACTAGACTTACAGATTACACAGGCATTGGAACTGAATCTTAAAATATCTATGATTAGAATCTTAAAGGATCTAGTGAAAAACATAAACAATATGTGTAAACAAATGGAAAATTTCAGCAGAGAGATGGGAATTATAAAAAATGAGTCAAATGGAAGTTACAAATAATATTTTTAAAAAGTATTATATCAAAGATAAAGAATTACTTGAATGGGTTTATAGTAGTCCCAATTGAGCCAAGAAAAGATTCAATGAATGTAAGATTAAGTCAATAGAAATTACCTAATCAAAACCAAAAAGAGCAAAATAAATAAAACAGCATCTAAGCCTGTATGAAAACACCAATTCTTCTACAATGCATGTAATTGTATTCCCATCAATAGAGAAGAAAAAAATATTGGAAGTGAAGAAATACATAAAGAAATATATACCAAGATTTTTCCAAAAATAATGAAAAATATAAAGCTACAGATCCAAGAAGTGCAGTGAATCTCCAAGACTGTTTTTTTAAATACAAATTAAACATCAAGATATATTATTCAAACTGCTGAAAACCAAAAATAAAGAGAAAATCTTGAGGGACACTTGTGTAAAAAGACATAGTACATCCAGAGGAACAAACAAGAATTATAACATACTTCATAGCAGAACAATGCAGACCAGAAGAAAAATGTAGTGATATATTCAAAATTCTGAAAGAGGAGACCTTCAAGATGGCAGAGGAGTAAGATGTGGAGATCACCTCCCTCCCCACAAATACATCAGAAATATATCTACATGTGGAACAACTCCTACAGAACACCTACTGAATGCTGGCAGAAGACCTCAGACTTCCCAGATGGGGAGGACACTCCCCATGTACATGGGTAGGGCAAAAGAAAAAAGAAAAAACAGAGGCAAAAGAAGAGGGACAGGACCTGCACATCTGGGAGGGAGCTGTGAAGGAGGAAATGTTTCCACACACTAGGAAGCCCCTTCACTGGGAGAGACGGGGCGGGGGGAAGCTCTGGAGCCATGTAGGAGAGTGTAGCAACAGGGGTACAGAGGGCAAAGAGGGTAGATTCCTGCGCAGAGGATCGGTGCCAACCAGCACTCACCATCCTGAGAGGTTTGTCTGCTCACCTGGCGGGGCAGGCGGGGGCTGGGAGCTGAGCCTCCGGCTTCAAAGGTCAGATCTCAGAGAGAGGATTGGGGTTGGCAGTGTGAACGCAGCCTGCAAGGGGCTAGTGTGCTACAGCTAGCCAGGAGGGAGTCCGGGAAAATGTCTGGACCTGCCGAAGAGGCAATAGACCATTGTTTCAGGGTGCACGAGGAGAGGGGATTCAGAGCACCGACTAAACGAGCTCCAGAGACGGGTGCGAGCCGTGGCTATCAGTGCAGATACCAGAGACGGGCATGAAACTCTAAGGCTGCTGACGCAGCCACCAAGAAGCCTGTGTGCGAGCACAGGTCACTATCCACACTTCCCCTCCTGGGAGCCTGTGCAGCCTGCCACTGCCAGGGTCCCGTGATCCAGAGACAACTTCCCTGGGAGAACACACAGTGTGCCTCAGGCTGTTGCAATGTCACAGTGGCCTCTGCTGCCACAGGCTCACCCTGCATTCCACACCCCTCCCTCCCTACGGCCTGAGTGAGCCAGAGCCCCCTAATCAGCTGCTACTTTACACCGTCCGGTCTGAGCAAAGAACAGAAGCCCTCAGGTGACCTACACGCAGAGGCAGGGCCAAATCCAAAGCTGAAAGGGACATGTTCTTTTCACATTGTTCTTTTCACAACAAACAAAGGGAAATGTCTGTTCCCAGGAGCTGTGGGAACAAAGAGGAGAAAGGGAAATCTCTCCCAGCAGCCTCAGGAGCAGTGGATTAAATCTCCACAATCAACTTGATGTACCCTGCACCTGTGGAATACCCGAATAGACATGGACTTTGGGAGCTACTGTAGACTTAGGGTTTGCCTTCTGCATCAAATTTGTTTCTGTTTTTATGTTTATCTTAGTTTAGTATTTAGAGTTTATTATCATTGGTGGATTTGTTTATTGATTTGGTTGCTCTCTTCCTTTTTTTTATATATAGATTTCTTTTTCCACTTTCTCTTTTTGTGAGTGTGTATGTGTATGCCTCTTTGGGTGATTTTGTCTGTATAGCTTTGCTTTTACCATTTGTCCTGGGTTCTGTCTTTTTTTTTTTTTTTTTTTAGTATAGTTTTTAGCACTTGCTATCATTGGTGGATTTGTTTTTTCATTTGGTTGCTCTCTTCTTTCTTTCCTTTTATTACTTTTAATTTTTTTATTTTTAATAATTAAAAAAATTTTATTTTAATAACTTTCTTTTCTCTTCTTTCTTTCTTTCTTTTTTTCTCCCATTTCTTATGAGCTGTGTGGCTGACAGGGTCTTGGTGCTCCACCCACATGTGAGGCCTGTGCCTCTGAGATGGGAGAGCCGAGTTCAGGAAACTGGTCCACCAGAGACTGCCCAGTTCCACATCATATCAAATGGTGAAAGCACTCCCAGAGATCTCCATCTCAGGTGAAGACCCAGCTCCACTCAACAACCAGCAAGCTACAGTGCTAGACACCCTATACCAAACAACTAGAAAGACAGGAACACAACCCTACCCATAGTAGAGAGGCTGCCTAAAATCATAATAAGTTCACAGGCACCCCAAAACACACCACCAGATGTGGTCCTGCCCACCAGAAGACAAGATCTAGCCTCATCCACCAAAACACAGGCACCAGTCCCCTCCACCAGGAAGCCTACACAAGCCACTGAACAAACCTTAGCCACTGGGGGCAGACACCAAAAACAATGGGAACTATGAACCTGCAGCCTGCAAAAAGGAGACCCCAAATACAGTAAGTTAAGCAAAATGAGAAGACAGAGAAACACACAGCAGATGAAGCAGCAAGGTAAAACCCCACCAGACTTAACAAATGAAGAGGAAGTCGGCAGTTTACCTGAAAAAGAATTCAGAGTAATTATAGTAAAGATGATCCAAAATCTTGGAAATAGAATGGAGAAAATACAAGAAATGTTTAACAAGGAACTAGAAGAACTAGAGAGCAAACAAACAATCATGAACAACACAATAAATGAAACTAAAAATTCTCTAGAAGAAATCAATAGCAGATAACTGAGGCAGAAGAATGGATAGGTGACCTGGAAGATAAAATAGTGGAAATAACAACCGCAGAGCAGAATAAAGGAAAAAGAATTAGAAGAATTGAGGACAGTCTCAGATACCTCTGGGACAACATCAAACACACCAACATTCAAATTATAGGGGTCCCAGAAGAAGAAGAGAAAAAGAAAGGGACTGAGAAAATATTGGAAGAGATTATAGTTGAAAACTTCCCTAACATGGGAAAGGAAATAGTCAATCAAGTCAAGGAAGTAAAGAGAGCCCCATACAGGATAAACCCAAGGAGAAATACACCAAGACACATATTAATCAAACTATCAAAAATTAAGTGCAAAGAAAAAAATATTAAAAGCAGCGAGGGAAAAATAACAAAAAACATAAAAGGGAATCCCCATAAGGTTAACAGCTGTTCTTTCAGAAGAAACTCTACAAGCCAGAAGGGAGTGGTAGGACATATTTAAAATGATGAAAGGGAAAAACCTACAACCAAGACTACTGTACCCTGCAAGGACCTCATTCAGATTGGACGGAGAAACTAAAACCTTTAAAGACGAGCAAAAGCTAAGAGAAGTGAGCACCACCCAACCGGATTCACAACAAATGCTAATGGAACTTGTCTAGGCAGGAAACACTAGAGAAGGAAAAGACCTACGGTAACAAACCCAAAACAATTAAGATAATCATAATAGGAACATACATATTGATAACTACCTTTAATGTAAATGGATTAAATGTTCCAACCAAAAGACATAGACTGGCTGAATGGATACAAAAACAAGACCCATATATATGCTGTCTACAAGAGATCCACTTCAGACCTAGAGACATACACAGACTGAAAGTGAGGGGATGGAAAAAGATATTCCATGCAAACAGAAATCAAAAGAAAGCTGGAGTAGCAATTCTTATGTCAGACAAAATAGACTTTAAAACAAAGACTATTACAAGAGACAAAGAAGGATACTACATAATGATCAAGGGATCAATCCAAGAAGATATAACAATTGTAAATATTTATGCACACAACATAGGAGCACCTCAATACATAAGACAAATACTAACAGCCATAAAAGGGGAAATCGACAGTAACACAATCATAGTAGGGGACTTTAACACCCCACTTTCACCAATGGACAGATCATCCAAAATGAAAATAAATAAGGGAACACAAGCTTTAAATGACACATTAAACAAGATGGACTTAATTGATATTTATGACATTCCATCAAAAAAACCAGAATACACTTTCTTCTCAAGTGCTCATGGAACATTCTCCAAGACAGATCGTATTTTGGGTCACAAATGAAGCCTTAGTAAATTTAAGAAAACTGAAATCATATCAAGTATCTTTTCAGACCACAATGCTATGAGACTAGATATCAATCACAAGAAAATATCGGTAAAAAATATGAATAAATGGAGGCTAAACAATACACTACTAAATAACTAAATAGACATTTCTCCAAAGAAGATATACAGATTGCCAGCAAACACATGAAAGGATGCTCAACATCACTAATCATTAGAGAAATGCAAATCAAACTACAATGAGGTATCACCTCACACCAGTCAGAATGGCCATCATCAAAAAATCTACAAAAAATAAATGCTGGAGAGGGTGTGGAGAAAAGGGAACCCTCTTGCACTGCTGGTGGGAATGTAAGTTGATACAGCCACTATGGAGAACAGTATGGAGGTTCCTTAAAAAACTAAAAATAGAACTACCATACGACCCAGCAATCCCCCTACTGGGCACATACCCTGTGAAAACCATAATTCAAAAAGAGTCATGTATCACAATGTTCATTGCAGCTCTATTTACAATAGCCAGGATATGGAAGCAACCTAAGTGTCCATCGACAGTGCACATATATACAATGGAATATAACTCAGCCATAAAAAGAAACGAAATTGAGTTATTTGTAGTGAGGTGGATGGACCTAGAGTCTGTCATACAGAGTGAAGTAAGTCAGAAAGCGAAAAACAAATATTATATGCTAACACATATATATGGAATCTCAAAAAACAAAAAAAAAAATGGTTCTGAAGAACCTAGAGGCAGGACAGGAATAAAGATGTAGAAATTGACTTGAAGACACGGGGAGGGGGAAAGGTAAGCTGGGGCAAACTGAGAGAGTGGCATGGACATATATACACTACCAAATCTAAAATAGATAGCTAGTGGGAAGCAGCCACATAGCACAGGGAGATCAGCTTGGTGCTTTGTGACCACCTTGAGGGGTGGGATAGGGAGGGTGGGAGTGAGACGCAAGAAGGAGGAGATATGGGGATACATGTATAATTATATGTATAGCCGATCCACTTTGCTATAAAGCAGAAACTAACACACAATTGTAAAGAAATTATACTCCAATAAAGATTTTAAAAATAAAATAAAATAAAATTCTGGAAAAGAAAACCTGTCAATCTACATAATTATACCCAGCAAAAATATATTTCAAAACTTAAGATTAAATAAAGACTTTTTCAAAAAACAAACACATCAAACAAACAAAAAGCTGACTTTACTGTCAGCAGATTTAAGCTACACACAATATTGAAAATTTTTTTTCACTCTGAGGAAATATGATACCAGATAGAAACTTGAATCTGCAAAAAACTATAGTGAAGTCTGGAAATGCTCAAAATAAAGTTAACATATAAAGACCATTTTTAAAATAGTAATGACTCCAAAGAATAAGTGACTATCTAAAGAAAAAACAATAACTGTTTGGGGATTTACATAAAATATGTAAAAGTATCATCTATGCTAGCAATATCAAAAAAGTAGGGAGGAAAGAATTGGAAGTATATTGTTGGAAGGTTTTTATACATTACGTGAGGTGATATAATATCATTTGAAAATAGACTGTGATAAGTTAATGATATATATTGTAAATACTGGAGGTAACATTAAAGAATATTTTAAAAACAAGCATTGATAATAAACCAATAATAGAAATAAAATAGAATCATTAAAATCATTATGTTTGTCCTTAATTTGAATATTTCTGATATGGACATATTTTAGTTATTATCGCCTAGTGGACTCCCCCCAAACAAGTCAAATTGCAGTTATCATTGCATAATAACTGCAAATGATTGTATAAAGTAAAACCCTTAGTGAAAGTTTTTTGATTACAAATTACTGTGTAAATAACAGATGTGCATCATGATCTGTGACCTATCAAATCACTTCCTTCAAAGTCTGTTAGGGATTAGTCATTGCACATCTATTACTCAGCTCTTGCACAGACAGCAAAGTATGTAGTTTTGTTGCTTCCATGTCACCCAGTGATAAGCCAACATGACATTTTATAAAAATGGATAATCTAAAGAGAGAATTGGCCAAGAAAAATGAACATGCAGCAAAGAAACAAAAAGTGATGATGCTATAAGTGATATTCAAATTGAACATAAATAAAGTTATGGAAGAAGTAGCTGATCATAGGCATATTGATACCTTTGTTGTCCAACAGACTGTAGGTATGCAGCCAGAAGAACTTAGGAAAAACTTACTGATGCAAAGGAGGGATTTGGTTGTGAAGAAAAAAATTAAAGTGTTCCATAAGAAGTGATGCTCGTAAAAATACATTAAAGGAACTCTCAAAGATATTTCACGACACTGGAAGCACAAAGGACAAAATGTTGAAAGCTGATACGAACTTAGAAAAGAGTGACAATTTGTCAAGAAATAGACAAGATGCTTACTCCTTATGATATGTTCTATTATGAGAAGGCAAGCACTATTCAATCTACTCCTGATAACTACTTTACAAAGAAATAAAACCTTAATTCTTAATGTTTCTAATGTTTTAAATTACAGTGTACTAAGGAAATTTTAGTTTTCTATTTATCATTTTCTATACATTTGTAACATTAAGAGAGTATTTAATGTTTTGGAAAAAAAATAAGGGCCACAGAACAATCATAGACTATCCCATTGATTTTTACTATCACTTGGTGTGATTTCAGCTTGCATGGTCATTTTTATAGTCCCACACTACTGTGTAAAGGAAAGGCTTCTTGTAATCAATTCCAAAGCAAGTAAAAAATGGAGAAAAGGTCAAGAAACAGAATGAATTTTAAAAAATAGCCACGTGATACTTTTTTAAAAAACCATAACAATAATTTCATTAAATGTAAGTATTCTAAACATCTCAGTTAAAAAACAGATATTGTCCTATCAGACTCTAAAAAAAGCAAGGCCCAAATTTAAGTATAAAATATTATAAGTAAGAAGATAGAAAAAGAAATGCTATGAAAACACTAAGCAAAAGGAAGCTGGAGTGGCTATATAAATATCAGGCAAAGTAGACATCAGAATAAGAAATATTACCAAGGATTAAAAAAAAGTATTATATACAGACAAAGAGGTAAAAAAAACCAAAAAAACCCTAAATATGTATGCACCTAACATAAAAGCCTCAATATATATGAAGCAAAAACTAGTAATTTGTGACTTCAGAAATCCTCTCAGGAATACATAAGGCAAGTAAAAATATACTAATATAGCTACAGAACACCTGAAAGACAGTGTTACCCAATGAGACCAAGTGCCACTTATAGACACACCATCGAAGAGCAGAATTATATTTTATGCCATTAAAAAGCCTCAACATATTCAAGTTAATTTAAATTACATAAACTATGTTATCAGATTATGAAGAATTAATTATAAATTTTTCAATAACAAAAAATATCTAGAACCATCTCCCAAATTTAGACATTAAACACACTTCTAAATAACCTATGAGTCAAATAAGATGTTACAAAAGATATTAGAAAATATTTTAACTGAATGAAAATTAAAATAAAACATATTCAGGGCTTCCCTGGTGGCGCAGTGGTTGAGAGTCCACCTGCCGATGCAGGGGACATGGGTTCGTGCCCCGGTCTGGGAGGATCCCACATGCCGCGGAGCGGCTGGGCCCGTGAGCCATGGCCGCTGAGCCTGCGCGTCCGGAGCCTGTGCTCCGCAGCGGGAGAAGCCACAACAGTGAGAGGCCCGCGTACCGCAAAAAAAAAAAAAAAAAAAAAAAAATTCAAATGTGTGAGATGCAGCTAAAGCTGTGATTAAAGAAAAATGTATAGAATTAAAGGTATATTCTGTTCGAAAAAAAGTAATGTCTTGAATCCATCATATAAACTTTTACCTTATGAAACTAGAAAAAGAAGAACAAATTGTACTTATAGCAAGCAGGAAAGGAGGACATAATAATAATAAGAGCAAAAATGAATAAAATTGAAAAAGAGAAACAATGGAAAGAGACCAATTAAAACAACAACTAGTGTTTTTAAAATATTAATAAAATTGATAATCTCTTAGTCCAATATCTACAAACGAAAGCCCATGGGCAAATCCAGCCTACTGTCTGTTTCGGTAAATAAAGTTTTATTGGAACATAGATAAATGCACTTGGTTATTTTCTCTGGTTGCTTTCCACTACAAGAGGGTTCAGTAGTTGAAACAGAGACCAAGTGACCTGCATATACAAAAATATTTACTACGTAGTCTATTACACAAAACGTTTACCAAGTTCTATCCCGCTCTCACCTAGCTGAGGAAGAAAAAGAGAGAGAATAAATACATTTTCAATAATCAAAATTTTGAAATAGGGGATTTTATTACAGATCCCATAGATATTAAAAGGATAATAAAGATATAAAGCAAAAAACAAAGAAACAAAAACAAACCTTTATCTCACAAATTGGATAAATTAGGTGAAATGAACAAATTTCTTGGGAGACATAAACTACCAAAACTCTCTCATGAAGAAATGGATAACATGAATAGTTATATATCTATTAAAGAAACTGAGATTGTGGCTAAAATATTTCCCACAAAGAAAACATCAGACCCAAGTGTCTTCACTGAGGAATTTTACTGAACAGTTAAGAAAGAAATAACATCATTTCTACATAAGCTTTTCCAGAAAACAAGAGCAGAAGAAACATTTCCCAGCACGTTATAAAGCCAGAATTACGCTGAGATCAAAACAAAAACAATCCACAAACAGAAATCTGCAGAGTAATATCGCTCAGGATCATAGGAACAAAAATCCTCAACAAAATATTCAAAAACTGAGTCCAGCAAGGTTTTTAAAAGATAATACATCAGGACCAAGGAGGAATGCAAGTTTGGTTCAACATTAGAGAATCAATTAGTGTAATTCACCATACTAGTAGACAGAAGAAGAAAACTCATACAATCGTATAATAGATGCAGAAAAAGCCTTTACCAGAATTTGACATCCATTCATGATAAATACTCTCAGCAAAACTAACAATGAAAGGGAACTTCCTCAGGGTGATAAAGCTCATCTACAAAAAAACTTACAGCAAATATCATGCTTATTAATGAAAACTAACTGCTTTCCCCTTAGACTGACTCTGCATTAAACTGCTTAATTCCCTCATATTGGTTTAGCTATTCCTACCAATTATTTTCTTTACAAATTCCTAATAGGAAGAAAGAAGGAAGCTTAAGCAGCACCCTCATGGTAGCTTTTGACCTAATTGAGGGGATGCGTTAGAAATTCTTAAGTAGCGATACAGTAATAAAAAAGTAAAACTGATAAAAAATAAGACATTTAGCATGCCGTTGAAAATGCCCTATGGCTATGTGTGCAAATTGTCATATTTGGGGACAGACTTAGATCTTACTTCAGAGGACAGGTGATCTCTGTTCTAGGATTGTGCTGGCAGTTCTTTTGGTGGAAGGAGGATTTGATTGTAAAGCAAAATAACAGAAAAAACATTCCATACATAATCAACAAGAAAATGCAGTTCTTCCTCTTGTCTCAAGAGGAAAATTCATCATTTTCTTTGAGAAATAGAACTGGAATTAGGACTAACCAAAAGAAACCTGGAATTAGGACTAATAAAAAGAAACCTGGTGAAATCAGTAAAGAGCCTCTTAAACAACTGCTTTGTAGAATTTTCCAGCCACAGATTCTGTCATTAAAAGTACAAAAATGAATATGGTCCCATCCAGGCTTTCTGCTCTCCTAGAAGCTGCTTTATGGCCAGAGGTAAGAATTTGACACTGCCTTTGATCTTCTGATTTGAAAAGTTCACAAAGAACATGTAGAATGAATGACTGGTCTTATGTTAACAGACCATACCATTCTGTGCCAAGATCAACTTTTTGCTAAACCCTGTCCTGAAAAAACAACTTTTGGTCCATCAACCAGGCTGGACAAAGGTCAAAGTTATATTCACCATGCATCTCTTTCTTACAAAAATATTTTGGGTTGCACTATCGCTAAGCTACATATAACTGATATAGCTTACCTGTGGTATCTTTTCTTTAATTCCCCCAAATCAAATAGAAAAGGCTTTCTAGATTAGAGGTGCCTGTTCTCAAACAATAGGTGTTTGTCTAGCCTTAAATAGACACCCACGGGACCACCTTATGATAAAAGGTGATCCACAGGTCCTAAAGCAGCAGCTTCCCCTAGGAAAGTGGCTGAGGCTAGCACTCACCCTTAAGGGCTCAGAACTTAGATAATGAACTTGGATAATGCTTTCCAAAGCCAAATGAGAGTAAATTGAAAGAGCTCAGCCCACCTTGGTGAGAAAGGACACCAAGTTTCACAGGGGGTTTTAGTCACCACATTGATGACGGGTAGTGAATGAATTCTACAGTGAAAAAGCAAATGGTTGTATGAGAGAGGATGTGAAATAATAGCAATCAGGAAATGTCACTGGGTCTAAGACTCCTTCCAGTGAGGGAGCTCGTTTCATCTCTGATGAAATACAGCAGAGTCATTCTCCCTGCCAAAATCAAGGATGGGATAAGCAAAAAAACCCCTATTCTTCCCCAGCACAGGTGAGTTCCAAAGGGGGATGATGCAAGAAAAAGAGATCAGAGGGAGGGGAAAAAGAAAAGGAAAAGGAAACAGAGCAAGAATAAACAATTTCAAAACCGTATAAGAGAGGTCATTGCCTGGGTAACGAATGGCAGATGTTATAGACTTATCTATTGCCTGCCTCCTTCCCAAAGAGCAAAAGAGCATGAGATCAAAGACTTTAATCATCTCATTCACTCCTGTTTTTTCAGTGGCTCATAGAGGGCCCAGAGTAAGCTGATGCTCAATAAGTACTTGCCCCATAAATGAATGAAGGAAAATATAATGAATACTTATGGTGTATTAAATAAATAGACTACTCATTAAGTTAACTCTCCATTAAACTGTTTTACTCTCCTATATTGGTTTAGCTATGTTCATCAATTATTTTCTTTACAAATTCTTAATAGAAAGAAGGAAGGAAGAAGAGAAAGAGAAGGAAGGAAGGGAGGAAGGAAGGGAGGGAGGGAGGGAGGAAGGAAGGAAGGAAGGAAGGAAGGAAGGAAGGAAGGAGGGAAGGGGAATAAAAACACTGTAGGCATTGTTGCATAATCATTATCACTATTTGGACTGAGTGTCAATGAATTGAAAAACAAATTGAGATTTTAGTGGCCAAAGAGAGCAGACCAGTCTAACTGTGCCCCATACAAAAGAAGACATTTCTTCATTCTTCCTGATGGGCACCACTTCTAACAGATGCCTTCTACTGTAAGTCAAGGCACTTTTCTGTCTCTCTAGGCTGACCTCCTCTGACATTAACTTTGTAGACTTGAATGTCCTGCCCTTGTTCCAACACGGTGCCTTTGCACATGCTGTACGTGATGTTTGAAGCATCTCACCTCCCTTCTTCAGTTGGCAAACACTTACAAACGTCACAAGGTGAATGAGTCTTCTCTGCACCTCCTCCCTGCTCTCTCTACACTTCTTTCAAGCTGTCTGTTGTCTAGCCCTTAGGACTCGGTATGATGACATTAGTTTGCCTCTTAGATTCTCCCACCAGGATGTGAATGCCAGGAGTTGAGAGCTTTAGTTTGCATCAAGCACAGTGCCTAAGCACAGAGGAGACAGTATGTAAGTATTAAAGGTAAGAAGTGAGGGAGAGAGAGAAGGAGGAAAGGATGAAAAGAGGACATTTCTTTCTATAAAGAAACACGGTATATCCCTCTCTGTATGTTGCAGTAATTAAATCAGCCTTCCAGAACCAACAGAACTTCAAATTGTTTCCAAAAGTTGAAATTTCATTTAAGAAAGAGACCCTTCAAGGTCTACTCTTTTAGACAATCATATAACCATTTTAGATAGAAATCTAAATGTTTTATTGGACAAATCCTATGACAAATCCCCAACCCTTTCAATCACTATTCCTTTCAAATAGCCTTTTTGAAGTTTGCTGACTTATGGCACCAAGGTCCTTCTTTCCTTTCCATGCCAAACCTTATAACTGTCTTCTCTCCGTTATGAGGACACTCCTCCCCTGCTGATTACAGGGCAATTCTGGGAGGGGGCATTCAGTTATTTTAAATGCAAAGAGAACATGTGGTTCTGATGTGTAAAGGAGGGGTGAGGCACACCAGCTCAGGTCTGCCCAGCAGTTGCTTGCTCCCTTCCTAGAGATGTAGTGCTTACAAATAATAGACACTTATTTTAAATTTTTGAGTCTACAAGGATTGCGTAAACCCAAGATAACTCAGGGTCCATATAACCTCTGGGGAGAATTGCTATCTGATGCCTTATTGCTGTCAATTTTCACCTAAGAGAAATATCCATATGTCAATATCCACAATGCCTAGGATTCAACTTCCCTATCCAGTTTTGAAACTCAGGATTTCCCCTTTTACCCATCATTAATCTTCTGATTGACAAGAATCCTCAAAGATTATGGTTAGTGGTGCCTAGATTACAGTTGCAAGTTCCTTTTGCACCCCGAGATGGAATTCATCTGGGCTGAGGATTTAAACTTCTTTAAGCAGGTAAGCACTTGTTTCCTCCTTATCTATCCTGAGTAGTCATTGCATTTTTACATTGTTATCTTCTCTCTTAACATTTTAAAGCCTAGTTCAGTTACTAAAAATCTCACAGCAAACTAAGTTGGGAATACCTCTCTCTTCCCCCTACCACCTGTTAAATGGCATCACCTGCTGGGAATGGGCCTAAAGCCTTGTGCTATCGACAAAGCTTAAAAGGCCCTTTGTGCTCTATTGAGTATCTTTGCATGTTTCAATTCCTTCTCAACTTTCATCTTTTTTTCTTTTTGAATTTTATTTTATTTGGAAAATAAAATGTTTATTTCATAAGGTTTCATTTGTCCTATTTGTTTACTTTTGTTTTTATTTCCATTACTCTAGGGGGTGGGTCAAAAAAGATCTTGCTGCAATTTATGTCAAAGAGTGTTCTCTATGTTTTCCTCTAAGAGTGTTATAGTGTCCCGTCTTACATTTAGGTCTTTAACCCATTTTAGGTTTATTTTTGTGTATGGTGTTAGGGAGTGTTCTAATTTTATTCTTTTACATGTAGCTGTCCAGTTTTCCCAGCACCACTTACTGAAGACACTGTCTTTTCTCCATTGTATATCCTTGCCTCCTTTGTCATAGATTAGTTGACCATAGGTGCATGTGTTTATATCTGGGCTTTCTATCCTGTTCCATTGATCTATATTTCTGTTTTTGTGTCAGTACCCTATTGTCTTGATTACTTTGGCTTTGTAGTATAGTCTGAAGTCAGGAGTCTGATCCCTGCAGCTCCAGTTTTTTCCCTCAAGACTGATTTGGCTATTTGGGGTCTTTTATGTCTCCATACAAATTTTAAGATTTTTTTGTTCTAGTTCTGTAAAAAATGCCATTGGTAATTTTATAGGGATGGTATTGAATCTGCAGATTGCTTTGGGTAGTATAGTCATTTTCACAATATTGATCCTTCTAATCCAAGAACATGGTATATCTCTCCATCTGTTTGTGTCATCTTTGATTTCTTTCATCAGTGCCTTCTAGTTTTCTGAGCACAGGTCTTTTACCTCCTCAGGAAGGTTTATTCCTAGGTATTTTATTCTTTTGGCTGCAATGGTGAATGGGATTGTTTCCTTAATTTCTCTTTCTGATATTCTGTTGTTAGTGTATAGGAATGCAAGAGATTTCTGGGCATTAATTTTGTATCCTGCAACTACCAAATTCATTGATTAGCTCTAGTAGTTTTCTGGTGGCATCTTTAGGATTCTCTATGTATAGTATCAGGTCATCTTCAAACAGTGACTGTTTTACTTCTTGTTTTTCAGTTTGTATGCCTTTTATTTCTTTTTCTTCTCTGATTGCCGTGGCTAGGACTTCCAAAACTATGTTGAATAATAGTGGTGAGAGTGGACATCCTTGTCTTCTTCCTGATCTTAGAGGAAATGCTTTCAGTTTTTCACCATTGAGAATGATGTTTGCTGTGGGTTTGTTGTATATGACCTTTATTATGTCGAGGTAGGTTCCCTCTATGCCCACTTTCTGGAGAGTTTTTATCATAAATGTGTGTTGAATTTTGTCAAAAGATTTTTCTGCATCCATTGAGATGATCATATGTTTTTTATTCTTCAATTTGTTAATATGGTATATCACACTGACTGATTTGTGTATATTGAAGAATCCTTGCATGCCTGGGATAAATCCCACTTGATCATGGTGAATGATCCTTTTAATGTGTTGTTGGATTCTGTTTGCTAGTATCTTGTCAGGGATTTTTGCATCTATATTCATCAGTGATATTGGTCTGTAATTTTCTTTTTTTGTAGTATCTTTGTTTGGTTTTGGTATCAGGGTGATGGTGGCCTCATAGAATGAATTTGAGAGTTTTCCTTCCTCTGCAATTTTCTGGAAGAGTTTGAGAGGGATGGGTGTTAGCGCTTCTCTAAATGTTTGATAGAATTCACCTGTGAAGCCATCTGGTCCTGGGCTTTTGTTTATTGGAAGATTTTTAATCACAGTTTCAATTTCATTACTTGTGATTGGTCTGTTCATATTTTCTCTTTCTTCCTGGTTCAGTCTTGGAAGGTTATACCTCTGTAAGAATTTGTCCATTTCTTCCAGGTTGTCCATTTTATTGCCATAGAGTTGCTTGTAGTAGTCTCTTAGGATGCTTTGTATTTCTGCAGTGTCCATTGTAACTTCTCCTTTTTCATTTCTAATTTTATTGAGTCCTCTCCCTCTTTTTCTTGATGAGTCTAGCTAATGGTTTATCAATTTTGCTTATCTTCTCAAAGAACCAGCTTTTAGTTTTATAGATCTTTGCTATTATTTTCTTTGTTTCTATTTCATTTATTTCTGCTCTGATCTTTATGATTTCTTTCCTACTACTAACTTTGGGTTTTGTTTGCTCTTTCTCTAGTTCCTTTAAGTGTAAGGTTAGATTGTATATTTGAGATGTTTCTTGAGGTAGGGTTGTATTGCTATAAAATTCCCTCTTAGAACTGCTTTTGCTGCATCACATAGGTTTTGGATCATCGTGTTTTCGTTGTCATTTGTCTCTAGATATTTTTTGATTTCCTCTTTGATTTCTTCAGTGATCTCTTGGTTATTTAGTAACATACTGGTTAGCCTCCATGCATTTGTGTTTTTTACGTTTTTTTTTTTCCCTGTGATTTATTTCTAATCTCATAGTGTTGTGGTCAGAAAAGATGCTTGATATGATTTTAGTTTTGTTAAATTTACCTCAGCTTGATTTGTGACCCAAGATGTGATCTATCCTGGAGAATGTTCTATGTGCACTTGAGAAGAAAGTGTAATCTGCTGTTTTTGGATGGAATGTCCTATAAATATCAATTAAATCTATCTGGTCTATTGTGTCATTTAAGGTTTGTGTTTCCTTATTAATTTTCTGTCTGGATGATCTGTCCATTTGTGTAAGTGAAGTGTTATTAAAGTCCCCTACTATTACCGTGTTACTGTCAATTTCCTCTCTTATAACTGTTAACATTTGCCTTATGTATTGAGGTGCTCCTATGTTGGATGAATATATATTTATAATTGTTATATCTTCCTCTTGGATTGATCCCTTGATCATTATGTAGTGTCCTTCCTTGTCGCTTGTGACATTCTTTATTTTAACATCTATTTTATCTGATAGGAGTATTGCTACTCCAGCTCTCTTTTGATTTCCATTTGCATGGAATATCTTTTTCCATCCCCTCACTTTCAGTCTGTATGTGTCCCTATGTCTGAAGTGGGTCTCTTGTAGACAGCATATACCTGGGTCTTGTTTTTATCCATTCAGTGAGGCTGTGTCTTTTGGCTGGAGCATTTAATCCATTCACATTTAACATCTTTGCATGTTAAGTGCAAAGATTTAACAATTGAAACATCTTTGCATGTTTCAATTCCTTCTCAACTTTCATCTTAATGACATAAGAACTAGGGTTCTGTGTTTCACACTTCCTTGGTTATAGCCCTTCTTGCAAAAATTTGTTTTTTTAAAAAATCTGTGCTTATCAGAAAATGAAATCTATGTGTCACAAAACTTTATAAAGAGAGCCATATGGACATTTCTTTTCGGTAAAAAAGTAATTAAGTAAATAACATGGTGGTAGATAATACAAGTGCATGTTGTGATATCAAAAAGGGGCAAAGTGGTACCTCTTCATCAAGTCTCCCTCCCACCTCTGTCTTCTGTAAGCTCACTTCCCTTCCTTGGAGGCAACCACTCTGACAAGTTTCTTGGGTTAGGACAGTTCCTGCAATTAATCAGGCAACTCACCCAACTAGATGCATTGGGCTTTGAAAATGCCATTTATCTTTTCAAAGAGAGAGAATATATAAAACTCATTTCAACAAAATTTCAAACAGCAACTACATACAGGCTAAGGAATTACAGTGGCAATTTTCTCACATTTCCTAATTAACTTTTCTTAGCTTATAGAACTGAGTAAGCTCTTCTAGAAAATCTCTGTATTTTATCCTTTCCTCATTTAAGATCCTTCAGGGGCTCCCCAACACTGACAAAATCAGACCTCTCCTCTTTATCATTCACCCTTTCTGCAATCACACACATTTTCTAGCCTCCTAATCAAAGGTTCCCAGCTTACGTTTCATCCTCCAGATCTCCACTGCCGCTTCTCATTTCTATGATTCTGCACGGGCTGGTCTCTGTTGCTAGAATGCCCTTAACCCTCCTTGACTTCTTAATAAGCATCCCTTCATCCTTAAAAACCCAACTAGATCTCACCTCCTCCGGGAAGATCGTTTTCCTCTTCTGAAGTTATTTTCTCTTCCGCTATCACATTGGTTTCTCCGTATTTATTACTGTACTTGCAGCACTGCCTCTTCCTTCATGATCAAAGAGAGCCTTGCTTATTTCCAATGTATGCGATTCATCAAAGAGTTCTGTGATGTTGTTTATTCAAATCTGCTTACAGGCAGGCGTACAGATGAAATTACCTCTTATTCTCCACTTATCCTTCTGAATTTGATTATGGGTTCCAGCAACAGAAAAGCCAACCACAGTTCTATGTTGCATTGTGTATATTATTTTTTGTCTTTCTGGTTTTACCGGTAGAATATATGCTGCTTGAGGTCCAGGACCTTGGTTCATTTGTGATATTGCCTGTCCTGTGTTTCCAGTTTCACCTCCCCTGTTCTCCAACCAAGAGAACAAGGCTCCCTCTTTGCTGTGCTTCATGTACATCTTCCTCCCTCACCTCCTGCCTTTGCATGCATTGTCCCTTATATCAAAAATTACCCTTCTATTCCTTCCCTCTTTGTATCTAATCTTTTAAGGCCTGGCCAACCTACACTGGATGTTCTTTGGGCTCTTCTCCCACCTTGTATTAAACTTCAGCTGAGCTCCCACCACACTGTGTTACCATCACTTATGGATCTTGTTCCTTCCAGTTTGCAATCTCCTAGAGGATGAAGGCTGTGTCTTCATCTTTGTAGCCACAAAAACTATTGTCAAGGCTGGCACAGAATAAGCCCTGGTGAGTGCAGACCAAGAGAAGTGGTCCATGGAGTTTCAATTTCCTCCAATTACCTGGCTCACCCTTCAGTTTTTTTTTTTTTTTTTTTTTTTTGTTTTTTTTTGGTACGCAGGCCTCTCACTGCTGTGGCCTCTCCCGTTGCAGAGCACAGGCTCTGGACGCGCAGGCTCAGCGGCCATGGCTCATGGGCCCAGCCGCTCCGCGGCATGTGGGATCCTCCCAGACCGGGGCACGAACCCGTGTCCCCTGCATCGGCAGGCGTACTCTCAACCACTGCGCCACCAGGGAAGCTCCCACCCTTCAATTTTGATCCTCAGTGGGCTGGGTGGGGATTCTTTCCTTCCTAACCCTTTCTTCTACCTCTACACGAGACAGAGTTATTTCAGCAAATCTGCTTCATCACGATGAGCCATTGCAGGTCGAAATGAATTCTGTCTGTCATAGCACAGTACTCAGTAGTATCTGCTTGACCTCACCCTTCATGTGGATTTCTCTCCTCTGAGTAACTGCAGATGAGAAACTGTTTTCTTAGAATTCTTTGTTCCATGGCAGCTAGCTCCAAGTGCTTTATCCCTCAGTCTTCAGTATCACCCAGAAGCCTCTACTGGGTCACCTCTATCCCCTCTCCCAAGGACTCATAGCTCAGGTCCTTCCACATCTCTGAGACACTGACTCTTCTCAGACAGCAGTGGCTGCCAACCAGAGCATTCGAATTTAGATGTAATGCAGTGCCTGTGACCACAGCCAGATTGGGGCTACTCCCAGACACACATGCTAATTTTGAGAAAGGCTTTTGTTTTACACTAAAGCATGAGTCATCTAGCAATTATAAAGGGATTAATTATCCAATTTGGGGATACTCTAGCTCTCTTAATGCTTCATCAAAAGGATAACCATGGAAAATCAAAGCTGCTGAAATTTAAGGCCAATAAATTCTGTCCTTTGCTAGTTCTGTTCTTCGTGTTCTCTGCTCCTCTACCTCTCCTTACGTGTTTTCAAGACCTGGAGATCCTAAGGTTCAGAACAAATCCCTCAGATTTTCTGCCTCTAAATCAATAATTTTCAAATATTGTTTAACCATAAACCCCTATGCATAAAAAAATCTAATGCAGATTCTCAATATATACTTGAAAAAGCTTATATGTTCAGCATAGACATATCTTAAACTCCACATTATAACAATAACTGCTTAAAAAATAAACCAATGGTACAATAAGATACATTTCAAGAAACTAAAGTGTTTACCAGATGAGGTTTGGGGCCAGACTGGGGGAGGAATGATTTTATCAGATATAGCATAATTTATTTCTACACTCTGTTTTGTTAGATTCACCATATCTAGATAATCCTGATTCTCACAGATCAATTGTTGCAAACAGTAACAGTTGTAGGTTTTGTATTTTTCAACTGCTTTTTTTCTGAGTATTAAGTGTACTTGGGCATTTTGTTCTACAGTTGAATTTCCTTATAATATCACCCAAAGCTACCAAGAAGCATTAGAACTATTTACAACATAACACTAGCACTGTGGGATGTGTGATTGAATTTGCTTGTACTAGCTCCCATGATTGGACACACGACTGCCTACACTGAGAAGGAAAATAAAAATAAACCCGAGGCTCCTATACAAAAGAATCAAATATATATACAGAAACCAAAAAAGCTTAATCTAACGTCTGCACAAAGTGAATTGTACTGGCAACATACTTAATGCATCAGCATGCTCCAGTATGCTGAAATTTGTTGTAGACCATATTTGATGGTTCGTTTTTAATTTTTATTTGATTTTAATATTCCCTAAATAGTTAATAAAATATGAAACCATATATTAAAAAATAATAATAACAGGTATTTGTAGAACTCCTGTATCTGTTTGCATGTTGTTTGATGGCCATTCTGCAAATGTATTTCTCTCATGCCCATCACCTCCATTTGGGGGCCAAGCATATTCCCATGTCTATTTCTGATATTGTCTGTTCTTTCGTCCTGTTGAACTTCTCCATCTCCTATCCTGTGAATACCTCATATGATATGGATAAATGGGTGGGATGGGGGGGTGGGAGGGAGCTCCAACTTGGGGGAGGGGATATAGGTATACATTATAGCCGATTCACTTCACGGTACAGCAGAAAATAACACAACATTGTAAAGCAATTTTACTCCAATAATAAAAAAAAAAAAGCTCTTTATCTTTCCCCTAAAACTAACTTCCCAGCTGTTTTGAGAGGGTTTGGCACCTCTTTCTGCTTTATCTTTTATAACACCTGTTACTTGGAACAGAAATAATGGCAATTAATTAATTTTGTGATGCCAGTTCTATAAGTAATTTATGTTTGTAAATTTTATCTCTGAAACATTTTATGGAATGTGAGGGTAGGGATACCAGCCCATACTGCTCCCATTCACCTAGTCACAGTAGCAGTGCTAAGTACAGAGGAGGCATTCAATACATTTTGGGAATTAAAGTTGGATAGAACAAGATTTTACAGTTGATCCTTATTCCCAGTATGCATGGACTGTAGTTTCTAATATAAAATCATAGCAATAGAAATGTCTCACTTAAATCTCTCTCTCTCTCTCTTTTTTTTTACTCAGCTCACAGTATTTCCCTGGTTTCATCATATTTTCCTTCAGAGGCTATCCTTAAGATGAGGAAAAAGCGACCCCTCCTGATATATAGAATAGAAACTCTATCAGCTGCTACCGCAGACTGATTTTCAACTTTTGTGGTAAGGAAATGAGGTAATAGACAAAAATCCCTGGTAGCTCTAAAAGAATAATATTCCCAAATATCCATCCTTGACATAAAGGCCCGTAAGGCTGCCTGTGGGAACTAGGTGACATCAAAGACTCCTTCCAACTGAAAAAGTAAAAGAAACATGCCTCCAGATTTGCATGTTTCTCAGTAAACCAAGATTAATGCCTTGGCTCTGGGTGATTCAATAACTTTATGCCCGTAGGCAAGGCATTTAGCCAGAGTGGGTTTCTATTTCTTATTTGTGTTTTGAAGTGAAAGCTAAAATAAATAGTGCCAAGCATTGCCGGATGAGAGGTAGTTGGATCCATAAAACTCAAAACTAGTAATCCGCTGAAAGAATCTGAAATAAAAGTGAATAAGAGTTATCAATTATTGTGCTCTTGCTGTGTACCAGGCTAATACCCATATATTTCTAGTTAATTGTGGGTAATCTAGTGAGTAATTTCTAGTTACCCACAAACATCCTACAATTGATGTTGATCAGTGCCCATTTTTCTGATCAGGAAAGCAGCCACCTCTCCTATGGGGGACACTGCTATCAGATGTCAGCGTACGGACTTAGCCCTTATCTATGCAACTTCAAAATATGCTTTGTCCAGCTTTCTGCTGCACTGCATGCTATATGAGGCTTCATTCCTGAAGAAGTTCCACCCTTCAAACACAGCAATGTTCTAGCCAACAGACTGAATGGTTAAGTAAAGTGCCAAAGTTTGTGGTTCAAGGGAGCCCTGGGTGGGTCAGACCCAAAATGAGATAGTCTGCTGGTTACGATGGGCTTTTTTCAGAATGGAGAGAAATGTGAACAGTCTCATCCACTTTTTAGATGGATAGCTGGAACATAATGGTCTATTCACAAGAGCTGCAACTAATTTTAGAATAATTTTGAACATAGGTTTCAGTTTCCTAAGTGAAGAGTTGAAGAAGAATGGGGGGAGCTCATACAGAGGGTACCTCAGGAGATGATGGAGGGACAGAGGAGGGCCAACTCTTAGCACTCGCACAGCTGCTGTGCTTTATTAACTGTTTGTTTCTCTTTGCAAAATGGCCATGTATTTGGTGTTTTAAAATACAGACTCTTTTAATCTTCAGCTGTTTCATTTCATATGCATTTTAATGGATGCATTTAACTTGATTCCTGCCTCCTAATGTGAATTAATCCCAGAGTGCACACACTTTATTGAAAAGGAAAAATAATAAAATAAAATGACTGAGTGGAAAAGTTATGTTGTTCCTGTTTTAGACTATTTGGTAAGAACTGCTCCCCGAGAAATAACCTCTTCACCAGGCATGTCAGTAGCTAAGGCCTTAGTGGGGCATCTACATCAAACAAACATCAAAAGAATTTTTTTAATTTTAAAAAGAGAGAGAGAGAAACAAAAATGTGGATTGTGTATGTAAGTATTTCAGGTGATTTCACAAGCTTAAATATAAATAAATACATAAATAAAACTCCTAGTTGGGAAAAGCCTATACAACTTCAAATGAAGTTAAATTTTGAAGTGAACAATGTCAGCAGTTAGCTTAGGTAACTGAGACTGAATATCTACTTTGGGTCTTGATATGGATCCAAGGAGCCCCAGATAATACAAATCAGTCTTTTATTTTTATTTTTTTAGTTTTTAAATTTTTATTGGCGTATAGTTGATTTACAATGTTGTGCTAGTTTTAGGTGTACAGCAAAGTGAATCAGTTATACAAATACATATATCCACTCTTTTTTAGATTATTTTCCCATATAGGCCATCATGGAGTATTGAGTAGATTTCCCTGCTATACAGTAGGTCCTTATTAGTTACCTATTTTATATATAGTAGTGTGTATCCTCCTGTTGTTTTAGGCAACTGACTAAACTGAGGGGAATAAAAGAGATTGGGGGAATAAATATCAGGCAATAAAGAATTAAAAACAAACAAACAAACCCCAGGGGATCTGCCTAGAAAAGAGAGGTTGCAAGGAACCAGTGTGGTGGAAATTTAGTGCTCATCAAATATCCAACAAACATCAAACTGTTACTCTCCATTTCGATTGGGACAATATGACTGGTTAATGGAATGAGTGAAAGTGATGCCAAGCACCTCTCAAATGACTCTGTAACTCATGCCTTTGGTCCTTACTTTGCTGCCATGATAATCTTGGAGACTACAGTTTCAAAACAGCATCACTCCAAGATGGAGGAAGGGTCACCTGAGATAGAGTAATCTTTGCTTGTGGCAAGAAATTAACTTTATCTGCATTAAGCCACTGAGATTTTGGAATTTCTCTGTGGCAACAAAGAGGATTAGTTTACCTTGGTTATTACAGAATTACTCAAGCCTTTGGATACTCTGAAGTTAGAGTGTAGGAATTAGCATAAACAATACAGCTTCTCTGCTATCATTAAAGAAAAACAAGAAAAAAAAACAGAATAATTAAGATATTAGAAAAGACAAACTAACTCTAATCAATCTGAGACATAGAAATGATCAATCAATGGACAACTCTGGAGTTCTCCTTTTAAGGACAATTAGCAAAAGATCAAGGAATCTGTTATCAATAATAATATCACACTATATTGTACTGTATGTATTCAAAGCATTTTCTTCTGATAGTTTAAATGAAGTTCTGCCTGGGGCCTGAAAATGACCAGATTATGTCATGAGATTTGCTTCTGTGTCATAATTCTAGAATGAAAACATGCTCCATCATTGTCCCTTCAGCATTTTACCAGCAAGAGACTTGCCTCCATCCCATCTTCTACAAAAAAGCAGCATCCACAGCACAAAACGACCAGACATACCAAAGAATGCCTGGATAATAATGGCCTTGGTTTATCTCATAGCACTTTGTGTTCGCCCCTCGGGCAAGCAATTCATCATCACAATCTCACCAGTGAATCACAGGGCTCACACATTGCTACAAATCCTGCCTTTCAGCATGACCAGAATGAACCATTACACTTCAACCTAGGATGAAATAATCCCAGTGAAACCAGCTGACCTGTCGGGAGGGTGCCTAGATAACACTGAAACAGACAGCACTTAATGCAGTGGGGGATCTGTCAAAAACAATAAAGACTGGTGTAAAAACAAGTTGCAAGTTATTGATCTGCTATATTACAGTTGCTTTGAAAATAACTGGATTTCACTTTTGCCCTTTAATTTATCCATCTTAATCACATTCTGTCAAGACCAAGGCACACATATTATGCTTCATAAAGGTCAAGAATACCCTTGTGTGCTGCCTGACCCAAAATGGAGATGTGTCCTGAGCATCAACACACAGGCATACAAGATTGTCTACTCACAGGTTCCTGCGAAATGGACCAACCAGAAAAATATAGCTGGATGGGACATGAATCTCTAGGCAAACTTACAGTCCAAGACATAAAATAAAAGGCATCAATAGCAATACACTCATTTTAGGTAATCTCCCTTTCAGTTAACTTAAACTCTAGATCCACACAATGAGATGCTCTCTGGAATCTCCCAGGACACTTGGACCAATTTCTGGCCAGCCTTATTGGATGAGGGCGCACATTTTCACCACTCTGATCACTGGACTTTGACCTAATTATACATGTTGCTTCCATCTTTAGGGGGCTTGTTAATATTCAGGGTCTAATTCTTCTTGAGTCCTGCTGTCTTTAGGATTTATTGATCTTAATCTTTGTCCAGTGGAACATTGGGGGTTGTGACCCCTGATGCTATACTTGGGAAGGTAGGTCCTACTATCTTATATTTGCTGATTCTTAAATTCTCATTCTGGGCTCACTGTTGAAATTTCTCTTGGGAAAATTTGAAATTACCTTCTTTTCAAGGATCTAATATAAGATTTTGACAGAACCATAAAGACTGTTAGTTAGTGTTTCTTAATGCCCCTCAGGGCCATTTTGTGAGTCTCACTCAAACACCTTCTTTTTGCCTTTCTTTTATCCTCTTGCTTTCTCTACACACACACACACACACACACACACACACACACTGTTTATTATACAGACGGTATATTTCATAAAATTTTCCACTTTTTACTAGATTTCATAAGCTTCTCTGGGTGGTCTTCCCAACCCATGTTATTCTTGTTCCTTTATGATGTGGAAATAAACAATGACCAACCAAATGGGAAAAGCAAACACTATTTATTCTGAGCTTGCTGTAGCAAGAGAGCCAGCCACCATCACTTGCCCATCTCTTGATGTTTTGGCAGAAACTCAGATGCGGGCAGAGGAGTGAAAAGCTTTATGGTGGAAAAAGAGAAGGCTTCAGATGTGCCTTGATTGGAAGAGCTGACATGGGGAAGTTTCAGGAAAGCTAACTTGAAGCAGGACGTCCTATATGATTGGTTAGGGGTGTATATTTGACCTTTTCTGGTTGTTCCTAAATTGGAAATGGGAACAGAAAGTAGGGAAGCTATCAGTTCTTAATTAATCCGTGGTAATTTGGGGCTGATCACTACAGAAGTCATTGTTTAGCTTCCTGGGTTGTTACTAGAGATAGCATTCTACCTTTCTGACTTAGAGCAGGCTGGTTTCCTGGGTTATTTATTGTATACAAGGTGTTGGTTGCCCCAGGTTGTGTGTCAAAGTTCTGTTTTTATATAGGGTATGGCCATTGTCTATTTGTATATTCAGTCTCTCACTAAGTACCTACTATGAGCTAAATATTGTTCTAGACACGGGTTGTACAGATGGAACCAGAACAGACAAAGGTTTTGCTCTCCTGGAGCTTATGCTTCAGTGGGAAAGACAAATAGAGAAAAATAGACCAAAAAATGGATGTCAGGTCATGATAAGAGCTATGAAAAACAGGGGAGGGTAAGATGATAGTGAAAGATGAGGAGGTTTTTACTTTAGAGAGACTGGCCAAGGAAGGCTTGTAAGAATTGGAAAAATATATATCAGTAATCCACTTGACATACAATAGAGTATTTATACTCTATTTGTCTTGACATATTCCACTTGGTATATCTGATATATTGTAATCCCTTCTATGTTCCAGTAATATGGTACAAACCCTTCGTAATCCAAAGAAGATATTTAGCATAGGTTGCATCTTGCATCCCTTTTATTAATTGTAATAAACAGATGACCATCTACTGTCATTCGATAGAGCACCTGAGAAGAATTATTGCCTTAAGGAAGAAAAAAATAAATAAGGTGGCAGGCCAGGATTTTATCATTCCCAGCACTCTATATTGTCTTGGACATATTTCTTAGGTAGTCAGAGCTGCAGGAGTCATTAACCCTTCCAGCAAGACTGGGAACTAATCTTTACCAAGTGGGTACCTCCTTCCAATGTCCAGACTTTCACAGAAGAAGACAGTATAGTTACAGTGGTTTATGGGGCATAAAGGCCATCACAGGACTTCAAAAATACCTCTCTGCTGAAGAAGCAGGACTGTTGAGAAAGTGTAATTACCATGTCAGATGACCTCATAAATTTTAAATTGCATTTTTGGAATCATATAGACTACTGGGATTCCCATGCTATCTCAAAGTTTTCATTTGCACATGTCCTGTATCAAAAATCAGTAATTACGGAAACTATACCCTATAGTGCTTCTCAGTCTGTATTGTGCAAAAGAATTACCTTGAAAGCATGTTAAAACACCAGTTCTAGGAGTGGGGCTGAAGAACTGGCATCTCTAACAAGCTCCCTGGTGATGCTGTTACTGGTCTGGGGACCACACTTTGAGTAGCACTGTCTTACAGACCTGTGTATAGGACACTCATAATCCTCAAAGCCAAAAGCATGAAAAACATATTTTGTACAAAAAGAAACATGGAAGATATAGGATGCACCACTGAACATTACATTTTCAGCATATGTCATAAATTTACAGAAACATTAAGAATGGATATTTGAAATTGGCACTGTCCTAGAAAATCCAGCATGTGTGTTTCCCTGAACTACATGCCACTTTCCCAAATGGTCTAATTATTTCCACTTTCAAACAATGTTACAGAGAAAGAAGATTCTTTTTTTTTTTTTAATTAGCATAACCAAGTCCCAAAGAGAATGAAAAAGAATACAAAACATCACTGTAGACCATTGCTATCAACAGATGTTAACAACATCTCCCCCTTTGCAAACCCTGACCCTGGCCCTGGCAATGGCTGTGCAGAAGTGTGCAGTGAGTTGAGGAAAGAGGAAACTCTAGGACTGTGATCTAAAAAAATCCCGAGCAAGGTTGTGATCTAAAAAAATCAAACAACTTGAAAGGAAGTAAGAGACTTTGTCTTTGGTTGTATATTGCCAGTTTTTAAAAAAATTAATACTTTAAAGAAAATAGAAAAATATTAACTGTTGAAAAAGACAACAGGCCCCAAATGGAGTCATCTGTGCTAAGCCCAGATCACCAAACCAAGACAATACCTAAATTAATTGCAGGATCAGCTTCTTCCATGAAAGTAAGCTTTAACCAGCCAATCTAGAATTACCTGGTCAACCCTAGCGGGGTAATTCACTATTGTTCCCCTTAGGAGAATGACCTTTCCTGAAAGGTCTAATTTCATTGCTAATAATTTCCTTCTTCTACCTTTAAAAATCTTTCCATTTCTGTAGCTCGGAGGAGCTCCTTTCTATTTGCTAAATGGGAGGCTGCCGATCCATGAATTGTTCAATAAAGCCAATTTAGTCTTTAAATCTACTCATTTGTATTTTCATTTTTGTTATTTAACAGATTTGGTGGCAGCAGTGGGAATGAAGGAGAACATTCAAAGGCTTCAGGGACAATGAGAAACACAGGCATGATATCCCACAAACCCCTTGAGTTCACTATCTTTCTCACTATTTCTGAGGGCCATGGGTAAGTATCCTCTCAGTTCTGAGCTCCACTTTCTTTACATTGAGTTCTCAATCTAACTGGCTTTCCAGTCAAGGGCTTAGCAAGTCAGCTTGAGCTGGCAGACAGTTCTATCTGGAACCGGAGACCCTAGGTCTTGGTTTCCTCTGCAATTCCCCAGTTGTTTGGAATCCCCTGCCTCATTTCCAACCCACAGTACCCATTTACTGGAGTTTGCTGGTTCAGTTGCTGCTGGAAATTGCTGATGGTGTGCATGGTCTTCTCTTGGTCAGTCTGCAGTAATATCTCTTGGTCACTGCTGGTGTGTTAAGGTGCCCATGTCCATTTGTCATGTTTTGTGTAGATAAATGCTATTGCTAATGGAGATCTTAGAAGCAGAAAGAAAAGCCATAAAAAGTGGTGAGCATGGATCAGGCATTTAAGAGTTAGAGTTCCTGCCACCTAAGTCACAGATTCCTTTGTTAGGATAAGTTGATCATGGAATGGGATAGATTGACACCAGATCACCCATCAACATCAAGAAAATTTCCATGCAAAAAGGCACACGTTTGTGTAATGTAAACACCACATAATTCCCAACCCCACATCACATCCCCTTTAGGTATTAGTTTGGCTCTAAAAGACCCAAGGGCTCAGCAAAAAACAAACAAACAAACAAATATATAAAATGTGATCCTCAAAACCCAAAGAGTTTCACATGCCACCTTCTGGCACACCTGCTTATTTTATGTCAGAGAACTGTGGTGTCAGAAGCTGTAAATATCTGCACAAACAGCAACATCTTACTAAAGACGAATTAGGATTACAATGGCCATTATGGGGAATGATCCAATTAGACAAGACTGCTTAAGAAGTGCCCTTGAAAGTAAGGGTTCCCATATCAAACAGACAGAATGCAATGCCTATTTTCATTGGTATGTAGATGCTTCCCCAAAGCTCCAAGATTCTAAAATAGCTTCCTTAAAAAATGTGTTGCAAAAGGAGAGTGAAAATTTAATGACACAAGATTGTAAACAGCAGTCTGCCAACCCATTAACTTTACAGCTGCAACAGCTCCAAGTTCAGGCACCTAAAATAACACCTGGACCCCTCACATTGCACTTTCCTAGGGTTCATCATTAAAATGCTGGCCCAGGAAACAATGTCTCAGTTGCAATCAGCTGGAACACTGGAAAAGAGATAGAACCTCAAAGGGCCTATGCAAAATTTTTAACATCAACTCCAATGCCCTCTTATCTAACCCCTCAAATGGGCCCCTCCTAGATTTGAGGAGACTTTGGAAGATTTTCTGGTAAATTCCTACATTATTCCCTTAAACACCTAAGGAAAATTAAAATTATTTTTAAGAATGCCAAACTTAGGATACCAAAGCTATACCCTCTACTTTAAATCCCCTTGCAGCCTGTAGAGGGGATCCTGGAAAAACTGGCAGAAGCTGGCTAAGGGTAAAAATGCTCACCAGAATCAGACCTCCTGGATCTCTGTCTATAATACCCAGTAGACAGAGGAATATAAAATATATTTTGCACCCTCTTTGGGGACTGCTCTTACCTTCAAGGAAGGGTTATTTAATACTGCCAGAAATGTTACTGTTTGTCTCTGTTGAAAACTGACAAGATATTTAAAAGAATTTTTAAGTAGCTCTGTGATCAGAGATTGGCCAGATAGGAAGCCGATATTCAGAGCCCAATAGGAATTTGTTTTAGGTCTCCTCCCTTAAGCTAAAAATAAAATGATGTACCCAGAGGGAAAGAAAAACCTTCTGAAGCCTTTGTGAAAGGATTTACTAAAAAACATTCCAAAGGCAAACAGCTCTAAATCTAGAAATCTTTTGATTTCCATCTTAGTTAGAAAGCTTCTCCCTAACATATACATATTAAAAAAGCATATTAAGGGTAATGTCATTGGGTGGGTGGATCACACTCTATGATGTCATTTAGGCTGCAACCCAGTCCTCTGGGGAATTGAGAGCAACTGTCCTTATCTTGCAAATCTCTACAAAACCAGAAATGCAGCTCTAGAGGCAATTCAAAGTTCAGCTATTTTTAAAAATCAATCCCAAAACTTCTCATATTTATCTTAAAATGGCTTATAACTGCATTTTCTCCCTGTACCTCTGAGGTGTAAATGTGAAAGTACAAACATCAGGGAGGTAATTTTTATCAGAAACAAAATAAAGCAAAACAAAATTGGAAAAGTCTTTTGAAAATTTTAAAAAACACTGGGATACAAATTCCTTTACAACTAGTGAGTTTTGTGTACCTGATTCAGGGCAGTAATTTTAGAAACAGAAGCTATAAGTTCTCTGTGTGCATCTGTCTTATATATATGCATATATATATATATATATATATATATATATATATATATATATATATATATATATATATATATATATATATGTTGTAGATGTATGGAATATGTCTACATCTGGATGGTATTGCCAAAATTAATTTGTAAAAAAATAACATAACAAAACAAAACTAAACCTCTAACTGGCTTACAAATAAGTGCTTATAAATTATTTCTAAATCTCAGAAATATAATAGAAATTAACCCAAATGCCTTCTAGGTTCATGTGATCTGGGAAAATATTTAGTACTAAAGCTAGTTTAAGTTTGTTTGGTTTAATTAAAACAGGCATGCCTTTAGAGTTATCAACCTTAAATGAAATACCTTTATTCTACCTAGGCTTACTCAAAGTCACGTAAGTTCATGTTATCTCTTACAAAATCTGTCAGCAAGAAAAACAGTTCGTGATTATGGGGGACTTTGTCTAATGTCTCATGAAGTTTTTGTGGCTAACATAAACGTAATTCTTAAGAACAAGTAAATTAAATAAATGTAAGTGGGATAAAAAGATTTTAGGTAAACTTTTAATAGAGTTTCCCAAATATTTCTAGTAACCTGATAGCTTAAGTTTTGCTAAGTTAACTTCAATGGTGAGTTAAGTTAAATTCATTGAACATCCAGATTATTTCCAAATACGATAAAATAATGAAACTTTAATTACTAAACAGATTTATCTACTTTTGCCTTCTTATTACTAAGGAACCAGAGATGTTTGTTCCCATTAGTAAACATGCTGTGTGCCATGTTAAAAGATTGTAGTATGAGAAAGCATATACTTCTAGAGATCATGAAATGTATTCATAAATTTGTCAATCTAAAGAATACTGTTGTAACAGATAGATTACAATTGCTTACTTATTTTTCACTAGAAATTAACATTTCTAGGGGTTAAAATTCTAATTAATATATGTGATTAAAGCTATTAAAAATAATAGGAGAAACAACTCTTTACACAAAGCAAGTAGAATGTCTTTTGGGTTAAGAAAAGGTATGAGGTATGGAGATGTATTTTTGTTAAGGGAAAAGAAAGTAATTTTTGTCCTAAAGTGAAACTGGTTATTTCAGTATAAAAGAGGAAAAACATAAGACAAAATCTTAATGCAAAAAAGAAAGTTGTGGAAGATTTGTGAAAACAAAACAAAACAAAAAAACACCTTGGGAAAGTAATTTTATGTGTAGTCAAGCTGGGTAAGATTGAAATAAATTTATTTAATGTTTTAATATCAAAAGTACATTGGTGCAAAATGAAAATTAGTTTTTTCTCTCTGCTAAAATGATAAAGTTTAGAAAGTTAAATCTCTATTAAAAGAGCTAAGGTTTTTGGTTTCTTCATTTGTTTTTTACAACTATTTAACTTTCTGTTTTGCCTGCAAAGTGTTTAGTTGTCACTATGGTTAAATGAATAACTAAGTATTGTTTCACAGTGACCCATGATCCAATTTGACCAAGTGTTTTAAAACCTTTGGATACTTTTGACAAACTTCCCAAAAGTAAAATTCTAGATGAAGTCTTTCTGACGTAGAAATAAGCTTAGGATTTTCTAGGGGGCTCCTGGAACATCTCAGAAGATTTATTCCATCTCTCTTAAAAAAAAAAGGAGATATTAAACTAATTAGACTTATGTGATATATTAAATTACATGGAAAGCATTGTCAAATAAGAAGTAATATTAAGCATTCTTTATGTTATATTTGTGTAGGTATATGTTATAAATGTTCTAGAAATTCTGTGTAATTCCTGGAAATCCCATATGTCTTGTATATGTTATTAGTCATAATTCTAGTTATTATCTTAAAATGTTGCATGTTACAGAAATAACCAAATTTCCTCATCAATTCCATTATAATGAACTCTGATCAGCTCTTTAATAATAAGCATCTTTAAGTCTTTTCATGGTTATTGTTTTACTTTGATGCTTTTACCAAAATGTTTCTGCAAAACTGCCTTATCTTCAAGGAGATTCATGGAAAGAACTTTGAAAAACACAGATTCCTGATAAGTTTAAGATCATAAAACTGAACCGGGTAAGAATTTCTGGAACTAATGAAAAAACTGTATTCAAGCAGAACAAGTATGAATTACATGTGTCTGAATGAACTCAGGAGAATAATTATAATTTTAATGACTTTTTGTTTGAAACATGGGTGGTTCCTTAATACGGAAACCTTTTATCTTAAACTATCTATGACATATAACAATTTGGTAAAGTATACCTTTACAAAGAAAGATGAAACAATTATTTTTTTCTCTCTATCTGATCCCTCCAGAATTTGAAAACTCTTGAGTATTCTTTTTTTTGTGTGGTACGCGAGCCTCTCACTGTTGTGGCCTCTCCCACTGCGGAGCACAGGCTCCAGACGCGCAGGCTCAGCGGCCATGGCTCACAGGCCTAGCCGCTCCGCGGCATGTGGGATCTTCCCAGACCGGGGCACAAACCTGTGTCCCCTGCATAGGCAGGCGGACTCTCAACCACTGCCCCACCAGGGAAGCCCTTGAGTATTCTTTTTATGGCAAAATGTTACTTAATTAGATAAGTTCAGTAAGAATCTGTTCTCCTTCAAAAAAGAAGCAGACTCACAGATATAGAGTACAAACTAGTCGTTACCAGTGGGGAGAGGAAAGGGGGGAGGGGCAATATAGGGGTCAGGGAGTAAGAGGTACAAACTATTAGGTATAAAATAAGCTACAAGGATATACTGTACAACACGGGGAATATAGCCAATATTTTATAATAACTATAAATGGAGTATAACCCTTAAAAATTGTGGATTTCAGAGACTGGCATAACACTGTATTGGTAAATTAACGATACTTCAATTAAAAAAATAAAATAAAAAAATAAAAATATGTTAAGATTTTAAAGGGCAAAAAATAAAAATTAAAAAAAATAAACTTGTGAATCACTATATTGTACACCTGTAACTTATATAATATTGTACAGCAACTATACTTCAATTTAAATTTTTAAGTAATTAAATTTTGAAAATAAATAACTAAAAAAAAAATTAAAAAGGAACCTGTTCTCCTTGTAACAGGACAAAATTGGAAACATCGATTATATTACCAAATCTTTGACCCAAATGTCGTATTTAAGAGAGCTGTTCCTAGTCTCAGATATGACCAGATAGTTTTAAGGAATTAAGTTGACTTTACAGAGCCAATAAAACCCCTTGGAAAAAATCAGCCTGGTACCTTGCTTGCAAAGCTCCAGGAAAGCAGTCTTAGAAAGGGTTCATATGGTCAATCACTATTCTTGCTGCACTTATATAAATATTCAAGCCATATTTAATGCAAACAAATCAGTCTTACTGTGGTCATCCTTGGAAAAAAGAAATGGGAATAACTGTAGAAAGAAAAATTATGTTTGCTCATTTGTCTATATTAGATTCTAGTCCTGTTGATTATCTTTGAGGTTTTGGTATATACCTGTAAGTTGGACTGAATCCTGAATTCTTACAGTTTCTTCAAATGTCTGACTGTAACTTCCCAAACTAATATTTAGGATTTTCCCCTACCCTCTCATTTGGAATTAGTAAGAGCAAAGATTACCCTTATATTTCCTTAAAAGGGACTAACTAGATCTTCCTCACTACCCAGATGACAGCCAAACTTCAGGGACTTGAACCATGGTATGCATCTCACAGCTGAAGAGGGCTGCACCTGACATTTGGTCCTGTGCAAATGATGGAGACCTCCAACTAAAATTGACTAGGAAGAGAACTGGCTGACAGCACAGTAGGTTGCTTCCTCCCAAGATGCCAGAATAAGACTTTATACTTTAACATAAAACCCTTTTTTTCTTCCCTTTTTACCTTTACTCTGGCATTGGCCTGGAAAGATAACACTACCATTCACATCCCCCAAGGCACTGCTAAAGCTGGTAAACTCTGAAATTTAGAACAACTTTTTATTTCAGGCTAGGAGAAAATCTAACTGATCCCTGGCTTAAATGGGCAAATGCAACAATTCCTGCAAACGAATTTATTAACAGTGTCATCTTAGCGGAAGTGTTTTGTGCTCAAGAATATTAATTGTTGTCTGTGCTGGTTATCATTCTCCTTGGCCTGGATGCCTGGTGCATAACCCAGCAATGTTATTAGGTTACCTAACTGTGCTGCTAACTGTTCGCAGTCAGACTGAGGCACCTCATTGGTCAAACCCCCTGAATTCAAATAGTTTAATTAGAAAGGAATTACCAGAAGGCATTCTTGACTAAGGATCTGCTTCCTTTGGCAGGGCTATACTTCCCTAGTTAAGAGTAAATGTAGAAGAGAATATGATCAGAAATCTCTCCTTAACTATTGAGAATATTGTAGAATCCACTGCTAAGACGTTAGCTGACAAAAAAAATCCTTAGATTCTCTGGTAAATTTGTTCTTGATAACAGGATCACTCTTAATTTCTCTTTTAGCTGAGCAGGGAGGTGTCTCTTCTGTGGGCAACACAGCCTGCTGCACCTGGATTAACACTTCTGGGAAGGTTGAAACTCAGTTACATAACGTCACTGAGCAAGACACTTGGCTTAAAAAGGTTACTCCTTCCACAGGGTCTTTCTCTGACTTATTTGATTTTGACTGGTTTGGGTTTGGGGGACCATGGCTATAAAGTGCACTCCAAGCAATGGGAATTATTCTGCTTATAATAATCAGAGTAATCTCCCTGGTGTGTTGTATTCTCTCAAAAGCTTTAAATATGTGTTCACAGCTGCTAACCACCAAGCAAATAATCTAAGACTGCAATATTAGAAAAGAAATGAAGAGAATGGCCAAGTTAAAAATTGTGAACCTGAAGTTATGGCCTGTGAATATTATAGACATTAAGCAAAAAATGTCATGAGGTACGAATGCCACACAAAGGATCAACAAAAGGTGCAAGAACTACAGAGCAGTAACTGAGAGTAGTGCTACCTAATGCTTTAAATTTTTATCACATCTCTCAGCTAAGCTAAGTGTCCAATCAAAAGGGGGAAATTGTTAAAAAAAGAGACAGCAGGCCTCAAATGGAGTCACTGGTGCTAAGACTTTATCACCAAATCGAGACATAATACCAAACCTAATTGCAATTTTAGCTTCTCTCAAGAATATAACCTTTAACCAGCCAATCTGGAATTACCTGGTCAGAATTATTGGGGTAATCCACCCTATAGAACCCTTCTATTTCCCTAAGGAGCGCAACCTTCCCTGAAACAACACGTTCTTCGCTAGTAATTTCCTTTTTTGCCTACTTTCTACCTTTAAAAACCTTTCCTATTCTGTAGCTTGGCAAAGCTCTTTCTACTTGCTAGTTGGGATGCTGCTTTACTCATGAATTGTTTGATAAAGCCAATTTGATTGTTGAGTTTACTCAGTTGAATTTTTGTTATTTAACACAACTAATCCACAGAGTTTGGTCCAGTGGGGCCTTTTTCAAGGGTTGCAGACAGCAATTAATGAGGCCAGCTTGACCCTGTCAGGAGCAGCTGCTCTGTCTCCTTTGAGGATTCAGGATTATCCCTTCATTTCCCTTAATTACTCAATCAGTGTTAAATCAATCAATGAAATTAACATCATTCAAGTTAGGGAGACACTGTTGAGATAAAAATCATATATTTGTAACTCTTCCATCTCCTACATCTATCTAATAAGGGTTTAAAAATCTAATTTGTTTTTTGTCTCATTCTATTTGAAGTTGTTGGTGTCCCCATCCTGCAGGCATACTGGTGGCTTCGATGTCTGAGTCATCTTTCTTGCCTTGGTCTCTTGCCTCCTGTACAGCAGTGGTGTAATGTTGCTTTTCCCTGGTTCCTCACTTCTGCCTCTTTGGGGTTTATTCTAGTAACTATATTTTGCTTGTGTAAGCCAGAAAAAGAAAAAAAAAAAAGAAAGAAAAAATCCCTTTTTATGACAGAAAGAATGCTGAATTGGAAGTCAGGACACCTGGGTTTGTACCCTAATTGTTCAGCTAACTAGGGACATGACCTTGTACAAGATACTTGACTTCCAGGTTTTTCCCTCATCCATATAAAGATGTACTTGATGTCCTTTTGGTTCTAAGTATGTTTATTTGGCAAAAATTGTATTCAACTCATGGAGAAGGAAACAGCATTTATTAAGTTTCTGCTCTTTGTAGCAACTTTCTCTGGTGTTTTTATTTCTCTCTAGGTGATGCCCAACATTCCTCCATGACAAAAATAATTTCTTGTCCCTAAAAGGATTCTTCACATGGTCTCATAAACTGTGTACTGTATACAATTCATTCATTCATTCATTCATTCCTATTTCCTGTATGTCTGACACTGTATTTCATAGACAGATATAGACAAGAGCTTATTAGCATTTATCTGTGGCCTGAAAGTAAATTACAAAATTCAAGATATCCTTTTCCTCTAGAGAGTTGTGAAATAAACCATGTCCCATTTCTAATGTCCAAACTTCTAGTAATATAGCTTCCTGGTTGAGATGGGATTAACAGAAAAAAAAAAATAAGGCAATATCTGAAATTGTCCATCTAAAGATTGACTCATTTTGTGAGCACTGTTGTAAGCAGCTCTTTGCAGGAAACTGCCCTCAGCATGAAGCCCCTTTTCTTCTCACTTTAACAAAGCTGTATTGTAACTCACTTTTAAACCAGGCACCTCCGTGCTCAACTCATCTCCAGCCCAAGCACACCTTTCAAATCTTTTGATCACACAATACCTTGCCTAAATTGGTGGTTCTTTCTATAGATCAAAGAAGTAGAAATGAAGAATTAGTGATTAAAAGATGACCAGATCTCTTCCCTAGCTACCCCTTCAGTAATCTTGTGAACAAACTGTGTGAACAAGATAACATCTAGAGGAAGATCACAAGAAGTCAACCAGCCTACACTCAGTGGGGGATGGTGATGACTCTGACGCCCTATCTCAGTGACTAACTGAGATTACTTCCCCTTTTCCTTTTAAAACTTTCATGGTCAAGCAGAAGCTTCAGAGGTGGTTTTGGGGGGACACTGAGTCCACCATCTACCCAGATTGCCGGCATTCTGATGAAAAGCAACTTTCCTTTCTAACAACATTTTTCTCTCTTAAGTATTGACTTTTGAGTGGCAAGCAGCTGGACCTGATTCAGTAACACTGTCTTTTTGTGCCCATCGTTGACTGCAAATATCTGTGCCTCTGAGGCAGTACCCACCTGTTCTGGACTTTCTCTTTCTTACACATATGCAGCAGTGCTTCCATAATTTCTAAGGAAAATAATCTGGAAATGGCAAACTTGTTGGAATGGAAGAGTTAGGAATTTGTACTGAGAATCAGATAAAATGTCAATACGAATAGCTATTTGTTAAAGCTGCTTTATTTCAGGTTTCATAAAATTCAAAACCTGCTGAGAGATTTATGGGAAAGTGGGACAAGTGGTGATATGAGCATATCTCCTACAGTGTATGTTGAAGAAGGGCAATATGTGCATCAGATTTGATAATACCAGTGATAGAATATTAACCTGTTGGAAAGATGGGCTCCTTTGGGAGCGTCCTGGAATGAGGGATGAGGAATAAAAACAAGGAGCTTAGCTTAAGAGAGGAAACACTTAGAGAGGACATGATGGCTTTGATCAAACATATGAAGGGCTCTCAAAGAGAAGGAAGATTTGAGGTGAGATAGGACACATGAAACAAAGATAAAGACTTATTTCGCCTCAATACAAAAAGGAAGAGAAACTTCCAACAGTTAGAATTGTCCCCTAAAGAAATAAGCTACTGTGCAAAGTTAATAAGCTCCTTGTCACTAGAGGTGTTCAACATAAGACCAAGTGTCAATTTTATGGAGAAACCCATGCATAATGACAAATGACTTTGATTATTGCTTTTTTAAAATTTCCCTAAATCTTATGTTTTTTATTAGATTAAATTTCAGTGACATTTTATTCTTTGGAAACTCTTCTCATTCTTTGGAAACTTCTTCTCACTATGCCTGTTTTCTTTCACAGTTGTGAATCACCTTCTCAACATCACTTTACCATTTCTTTTCCTCTTCTCCCTTTTCCCTGTGGGCAATGGTGATATCCTTCTTATGACAGCATGTAATTTTTATTCAATTAAATTTAGTTTAATGAATATTGGCTGAGCTCCCGTTGTACTTAAGTTCTGTGATATGTATAATGGGAGGGAGAGGGTGGGTGAAGGGGATGGCACAAAGATGAATAGCATAGAGGACTGGGCTTAAGGGAATTTGCAAGATTCTAAGAAAAGGGAGAAGACAAGCCCCAAAATAGCTATTGTATAAGACAGAAGATAACCACTGCTATTAAAAAAGTTAGTGGAGATCACATTTACTGGAATTGCTTCAGGGAGGAGATAGCATCTGAGAAGAACATTAAAGATCATGGAAGATGGATTTCAACAGCCAAAGATAAAGAAAGCTGGGCATTTCTGAAATAGTTACCAGCTTGAGTATAGGCATAGAAGCAGAAAATGGCTGGATGTTTGGGACCAGCACATAGCACATTTGGCAGGACAGATGTCTTTGGCATGACAAGGTGAACAAAGTAGGTTTGGAACATCTAGCAGAGAACTTTGAAGTTCAAGGAAAGCATTTTTTATTTATTATAACTCAAGAAGCAATTGCAGAGTATTCAAGAGTAACAGAAAAATAATATGGTAAGAGTTCTTCTTCTAGGCAAACTAATGTGCTAGTTTTATTTATGAGGGATTAGTATAGAAAAAGTCAAAAGTGGGAGAGTTAGCAGATCACTATGATGGTTTGAGAAATAGTAAGATTTCAAAGATTTCTGTGATAGTGCAAACGAGGTATGGAATCCTGGTTAGAGATTTCATTTTTAATTTATGCATTTATACTCGCTGGAAAGAAACGTAGAAAATACAAAGTACAAATTAAAATAGCCAATAATTCCACCAACCAACCATAAAGATTAACATGTTGTGTATATCCATTCTTTTATTTCTTATACTTTTTCTTACAAATTACGATGATACCAACCATACCGCTGTATGCACTGCTTTTCTCAATCGGTAAAGCCTCACAATTATTTTTCCATGTTTATTTTATGTACCATGTTAATGACTGCAGAGTATCTGATGTACATGTGTATTACATTTATTAAATAAGTCCCCTACTGGAAGTCTTCGATGATTTCTAATTTTCCCATATTATGGCAGTGCTGCAATAAGTATCTATACATATATATATGATTATTTTTTCTGATTACTCCCTAAGATAAATTCATAAAAATGAAATGGGCCACAGACTGTTGCTAAGCTATCCCCAGTAGTTGTCCCCTGCTTTTCTTTTACTATTTAAACCTTGAATTTTTGGTGCACGCAGATATTTACAATAAAAGTTACATTTTTCAGACATCTTTTCAGCCAGAAGCTCTAGGCATTAGGATCTAAGTGGAAGTGTAGTGCGTGGTTTCTGCAAAGTGCTGTCTAAAGGTAAAGTCTTCTTTTTGTTTTCCTTCTGGCAGAGTGCCGATAGGATGGCTGGAGCTGAAGGAGCTCCAAGGACATGAGAAGAAACCTTTGCTGAGGCTGGTCAAGCAACAAGATAGGTTTCTGCTGGGTCCATGGCACTGTCTATGGAATACCGTACTCGCACTGGATTGCCTACCTCCAGAAAGAAAGAGAAATACACTTTTATCTTGCTTGAGTCACTTTAGAAGTTGGTTTTCTATCATATACAGCTGAACTAATCCTAACTAAAACAATGGCTTTGAAAGTTTGCACATTTTTAAGGCTCTCCGTACACATTACCAAATCTGAGTGAAGAAAGGCTGTGCTGATGAATATTCCTACCAGTAATGTGTAGAGCAGAGTACCAGTCTCCATTATCCTAGATAACACTAGGTATTATAATTTGTTTTAAGTCTTTGCCAATTTGGTAGATCATATATGGTATCTCTTTGTTTTAACTGGCATTCCTCTCTCATTCTTCTGAATATTTTTCCCATTTCCTTCTCAATCCCCTTGGCATAATCCTCTCTTTGACTAGGAATTCAGAGACATCATCTATGTTAAAAACATAGCCCTGATGATGTACCAGTTGGCTTTTGCTGTTCTTTTAATATCTTTCTGCCATCCATTGCAGAAAGCAGGCGTTCTGATCCAAAGACAATACACCTGGGGGCTCTTTCCTTGTCTCACACTTACGATTTTCTCTCCTTGTCTACGTGATCTATTCCAGCACGGCATGCTCGGCCATCCTTTTAGAGTGCTCAGGCTATTTGCAACAGAACAACAGGATACAAACTTCAAGTAAATTTGGAAATTACAAATAGACAGAGAATTTAAGCATTTACGGCCACATTGATTTCTCCTTCCCTGTCCACTTTTTTGTGTGCCTATCTGGCTAGCCCTCTTTTTCTATATGTAAGACCTCTTTTTCTATGTACTCTGTGTCTTTAGGGAAGCTTCTCTTCTAACTGGACAAAATATATCCTTCTGCTTTCAATCAGAATTGTTCTCCTTGCATCCAAGAGAGGGAACCCTATCCTATAGCCACTCTAGATGTTTCCCTTAGTCTCTCCCTGCAGTAAACCCCTTTCTCTTCCCATAAGGATCAGCTCCCTTGAATATAACCTGCTTAAAAGAAAATCAGCTCCCTTGAATATAACCTGCTTAAAAGAAAATGACAAAACAACAAAAACTTTGAGAATAAATAATATTTTTTAAAAATACATTGAATCTCTCAAATTCTAAAATTTCCATCATGTATGTCAATCATCTTATCACATTTTTTCCCCCAACCTAGCCTTTCCCCAACATCTGTTCTTATCAATTCTGCCAATATCTGGTCTTGTCGTTTCTGCTTTCCTCCACAACATTACCATCCCCCCACAGAAAAGATCCTCAACTTTCCGCCAAAGGGTCATTTCTAAATGCACATCTGCACACTTATTGCCACTTCTCATTACTTATATTGCCGTAACTATTAACATCCAGAGAATTCAATTGGATTTTGAATACCATGCCCCTGACCAACATGGACTTCTTCCAAATTCAGTTACAAGTTTAAGAAAGGGGTAGAAAAAATGATGGTATACTGTTTTCCCCCCATTATCTTTCTCATTTAGGAATCAGGTTCCTTAGAAATTCCTGTTCCATCATCTTTTCTGCTGACTGCAGGTGTAGTTCATGAGAATTTACATTACTCCACTCCATATTTTATTAGAGAGTCTTCATCTATTTGCATTGCTTTGACCACCTCTTAATATGAAACATTTATTGAGTGCCTACTATGTGTCAGGCACTTTTCATGCATCATCTAGTTTCATTCCCAAAATAACCTTATGAGGCAAGTGCTATTATTAGTCCCCTTTTAAAGGTGAAAACATCAAGTCTCAAAGACACAGATGGTGTCTGTGTAGTGGCAACAAGATTTAAACTCTGACAGCCTGAAACTCTTTGCATCCTTGCAATCCTTGCAATCCTCTGCATCCACTGTAACTAGTATTTCTCTTTAAAAGTCCCAAGTTTTAAAATTTAAGAATAAAAGGAATGAAGTACTGATATATGCTACAACATGGATGAACCTTGAAAATATTATGCCTAAGTGAAAACAGTATGCCAGTCACAAAGGACCACAGATTGTATGATCCCTTTTAAAGGTAATGTCCAGAATAGGTAAAAAAGTAGATTAGTGGCTACTGGATAGTGACTGCTAATGGTTATGGAATTTCTTTCTGGAGTGACAAAAATGTTCTAAAATTGACTGTGGTGGTGGTTGTTCAACTTTTGACTATACTAAAAACTTTACACTTTAGTATATTAAAGTGTACTAAAAAATGTATACTTTAAATGGGTGACTGTCAGGTATATGAATTATATCTCAATAAGCTGTTTTTCTAAAAGTCCAAAGTTCTGAAAAGTATAATTATCTCAAGGATGGGCTCTAATAATGCTGGGCCCCTGACTGGGTCTACCATTGATTATTATACAGAAATTGTGTCTTAAAAGTAGTAAATCACATTTGGCTCTACCCAGCTAATCACAGTACAGATCTTCACTTCACTTTTTGCTGGGAAAACTGGCCAAGTCCCAAAGTAGATTTCCAAATATATGTTAAGTACTAACTACGTTATTGGAATAAGTAGGACCTCAAATTAGTCTTGTATACCCAACACATATCTGGATGTATAGTTTCCATTTTGTTTCTTAATAATCTCATGGGTTGTACATTTCTGGTGGGCAGTAAGAAATTAAAAAAGAGGTAAAATACATGGCCATTTGCTATTAGGAATTTATAACAGAACAGAGTAAAGAGTATGAAAGCATGCATAATTATCCCTAGGAACAGAAAAAAATAAGAAAAATTCACAACCAATTAGGTGTCTGCCGTCTGTGAGAGGTGTCCCATCAAGAATGGCAGCTTGTCTCTGTGAATGGGGAAAGTGTGAATGAGTGAGCACGTTGGTTCAGAGGTAGAACAAATTCTTATCTCACAGGTTCAAATTTTCCAGGCTCATGAATATGACATATTAATATTCACTAAGTGGAACACATTATCATTTTAGAAGGAGATTACTGGGGACTCACTATTTTCATTCCATCACATTTTCCAATTAGGAGTCCCAGTTTTGCAAATAATCAGCTTTCTGTTGCCAAGGGCTTTTTAGCCGCTTTCTGGCAAGGGGCTTTGGAGCTCAGTTCGGCATCCATTTAAGAAACAGGAGAAAACTGAAGTACAATTATATCTTTTTAATGACAGGTTAATCTTGCTGCAGTGAACCTGATCAGAGAGGAGCCATACTCTAAAGGGAGAAGGCATGAACCCAGACAATGAAGTTTGAGAAGGCGTTGCCTGCAGCTGTAGAGAAATAAATACACCCTGAGAAAGGTCTTGGAATGCTCATTAAGCAAGAAGCAGCTGTGTAAGGGGAGACCCTAGTGGTGTGGAAGTGAACACAAGGGGCAGTGCTGGTAACCATCCCTGGAGGGTAATAACCAAGCAGGAAAGGAAACAATGAACAAATTTGTGCATTTCCTGCAGATTAACATTGCAATTCTAAAAGTTAGATTTTTTTTTGTTAAACCTTCACATTTTATTAATGATTTTACCAGATGAAACACTAGTCTAAGATTGGTTTGTTTTTGAAAAATATAAAATAAATTTGGGATAATCCATTTTGATATTATATATAATTTATTCTATATTATGTAATATTACATATTATATACACGTTAACATATTATATAATTATGTAATATGTATGTAATATCACATAATATATACATATTACATATATTACATATATAACATATTATATATTATGTAATATATAATAAATTACATACACAATGCGTTATATAATACATTAATCTCCACGAGAACAGAATTTCTAAACGAAGTAATTTAATTCCCATTTAAAATACGCATTCATAAAATTAGTATAAGGAGATATCTAAGAGTCTTTTTCTAATAAAAAGAAACTCAATGGTTATACCCTTATAAATTTATGAAGAATTACACACAAATGGCAAAACTAAATATATGTAGAATTAGTAAGCAAGGAAAAGTGAATTAGTCTTCATAACAGCTCATCAGTTCTCAGTCCTTCCTAGAGGCAACTTCTTTACCAGTTTGTATGTCTCTTTTTAGAAATCAGGTAAGCACATATAAGCATAGATGGACCACTTGTTTCCACCTACATAATTGGGAATATGCTCTGCACACTCTACTTTCACAATTTCACTAAAAATCTATCTTGGACATAATTATATACCAACATTTATAATTTAACTCACTGCAGGGGAAATAGAGTTCAGCAAAATAATCCAATCAGTCACTAAAAAGTAAAAAAGTAAATAACAATAACAAGTCCCAGAGGGAATGGGGAGCTAGAATCCAGAGTTGCTACAATGCATTATCTAACATGTCCAGTTTCCAAGAAAAAGTTAAGAAACACAAAAGTCTGATCCACACAACAGGAAAAAGAAGAACAGATAATAGAAGCACAGTGAGTAGATATACGATTTAACAGACAAATACTTCACAGTAGTCATTATAAATATGTTCAAAGAAGTAATGGAATGGAAGCCATGCTTAAATAATTAAATGGAGATACAATGACAATGTTTTATCAAATAGCATACATCAATAAAGAGTAGAAATTTTTTTTAAAAAAATTGGAAATTCTGGAGTTTAAAAACACAATAAATGAAATGAAAAACTCACTAGAGAGGATCAACAGTATGTTTGATTTGGCAGAAAAAAGAATTAGTTAACTTGATAATAGATCAATAGAGGTTATACAATCAGAAGAACAGAGAGAAAAAGGAATGAAAAAAGGTAAACAGAGCATCAGAGAATGCAGGACACTGTTATGCACAGCAACATACATTTACTGGCAGTGTATCTTTCATAAATGAAAGTAAAATAAAGACATTCCCAGATAAACAGAAACAGAAAATTTATCCCTGGTAAATCAGCCTTACAAGAAATACTAAAGGAAGTTCTGCAAGCTGAAATAACATAAACTTGGGAAACACAAATATGTGGAAATTAAACAACACACTCCTAAATTACCAATGGAAAAAAGAATAAATCACAATGAAAATTAGGCTATACTTTGAGACAAATGAAACAAAAACACAACATACCAAAACATATGGGATGCACTAACAGTAGTGTTCAGAAGAAAAAATTGCAACAATTATAGTTGTTAACCACCATATTAAAAAAGGAAGCTCTTGAAAGAATAACCCAACTTTCCACTTTACAATTCTAAGAAAAGAGCAAAATAATCTCAAAGCAAGAAGAAGAAAAAAAGCAATAAAGAAAGGAAACAAATGAAATAGACAATAGGAAAAAACAATAGACAAAATCAATAAAACCAAAAGTGAATTCTCTGAAAAGCTCAACAAAACTGACAAATCTTTAGGAGACTGACCAAAGACAGAGAGAGAGATAAAGAGAGAAAGAGGGTGAAAGAGAGAGATGCAGAGAGACAGAAAAGGTTCAAACTACTAAAATCAGAAATAAAACAGGGAATAACACAAATAATTGTACACCAACAAATTAGATAACCTAGATGAAATGATCCACCTCCTAGAAAGACACAAACTGCCAAAACTACCTCAAAAAGGAATAGAATATCTGCACAGACCTATGAAAAGTAAAGAGATTGAATGGGTAATAAAAAAAAAAAAAAAAAAAAACCTACAAAGAAAAGCCCAGAGCCAGAAATCTACTCTGGTGAATTCTACAAAAAAATTTTTTAAATAATTAATCCCAACTCTTCAAAAACTCTTCCAAAAAAATGGAACAGGAGGGAACATTCCTAACTCTTTTTTAAATTACTGTTACACTGATGCCAGTATCAGAGGAAGACACAAGAGAAGAAAACTACAGACCAGTACCTCTTATGGGTATAGACACAGAAATTATAGCAAACCAAATCAGCATCATATAAAAAGTATTATACACTGTGCTCAAGTGCAATCTATCCCAGAAATGCAAGGTTGATTTAACACTCAGAAATCAGTTAATACCAAGGATCATATCAATAGAATAAAACACACAAAGTAATCATCTACATAGAGTAAGAAAAAGAACTTGGCAAAATCCAACAGCCTTCCATGAAAAAGACACTCAACAAATGAGAAACAAAGGGAACTTCTTCAGCCTGAGAAAGGGTATCTTTGAAAACCCACAATTAACATGATTAATGATGAAAGACTGAATGACCCCTAAGCTTAGAAAAAAGAGAAGATTGTCCATTCTCACCATTTCTATTCAACATTGTACTGGAGGTTCTAGCTAGACCAATTAGGAAAGAAAATGAAATACTAAACATCCATATTGAAAAGGAAGAAGTAAAACTATCTTGATCTGTAGATAACATGCTACACTATATATATATATATATACACATATATATACACACACACGCACACACAGGTGTGTGTATATACATATATATATATATATATATATATATATATATATACATACACACATATATATATACACATTTATATATCTCCATGCTAAGGAATCCACTAAAATTTCCATGTTAAGGAATCCACTAAAATCTATTAGAACTAAAAGGAGTTGAGCAAGATTGCAGAATCAATAAACCAAAACCAGTTTTGTTTGTTTTGTTTCCTATACATTACTCTGAGATATCTTCCAGTATCAACGACCGATTCCCTGTGGACACCAGCTGGGTGGGTAACCTACATATCAATTCAATTTGACACTAACTACCTGGCGTTAGCACAGTTCCTGCAGGTTAAAGGCTTAGTCCCACAACGCTAATCCTACATCAGATGTCACTTGCAAATCCTGAAGCCACTGGGACTTCGAGCCAACTGGCTATCAAACCATAGGTTCCCACAACCCCCTTCTAAGGTTCAAAAATTTATTAGAATGGCTCACAGATGGGGAAACACTTTAGTTATATCTACTACTTTATTATAAAGGATACAACTCAGAAACAACCAGATGAAAGAGATGCATAGGGAAAATTATGGGGGAGGGTATTCTGTGCAGAACTTCTATGCCCTCTAAGGGTGTGCCACAAGCATAAACATGTAGTTCAATGGGATAGAATTGACAGTTCAGAAATAAACCCATATTATCTATGGTCCCTTGATTTTCAACAATGGTGTTGAGGCTATTCAATGTAGGAAAATGGTCTGATCAAAAAATGCTGCTGGGACAACTGGATATACACATGGAAAAGAATGAAGTTTCACCTGCTACTTTTACCTTATATAAAAATATTATCTCAAAATGGGTCAAAAACATAAATGTGAACGCTAAAGCTATAAAACTCTTAGAAAAAAACATGAGGGTAAATTTTCATGACTTTTTATTTGGCAATGGATTCTTAACTATGAAAACAAAAGCACATCCAAAAAAAAAATAGATAAATTGAACTTCTTCAAAAGTAAAAACTATTTTTGCTTCAAAAGACACCATAAAGAAAATGAAAAACAGCCTGGAACAAGGAAGAAAATATTTGCAGATAAAATAAGGAACTGGTATAAAGAATATATAAAGAACTCTCACAACTCGATGATAAAAAGACAAAGAATCCAATTTAAAAATGGACAAAGTAACTTGTTAAACATTTCTCCAAATACAATATACAAACGACCAGTCAGCACATTAAAAGACGGTCAACATCATTACTCATCACGGAACCGCAAATCAAAATTGTATTAGATATACCCCATACTTACTAGATAGCTATAATCAAAAAGACAGATAATACCAAATGTTGGCTAGGATGTGGAGAAATTGGAACCCTCATACATTGCTGGTGTAAATGTACAATGGTGCAGACATTTTGGAAAAGAGGCTATGGGTCCTCAAAAACTTAAAGTTTACATTTGACCCAGAAATTCCACTCCTAGGTATACACTCAAAAGAAATTAAAACATATGTCCACATTAAACATGTACATAAATGTTCCTAACTGCATTTTTCATAATAGCCAAAAGATAGAAACAACCTACATTGTCCATCAACTGATGAATGAATATACAAAATTTGGTAAATCCATGCAATTGAATATCAGTTAGCCATAAAAAGGAATGAAGAACTGATGCATGTTATAACATGGATGAACCTTGAAAACATGATGCTAAGTGAAAGGAGTCAGTCACAAAAAATAGAAGTTGTTTTATTCCATTTATACAAAATGTTCAGGATAGGCAAATCTTCAGAGACAACGTAAATTAGTGGTTGTCTAGGACCGAGGCTGTTGGGAGAGGCAGGGAGAAGATGGGCAGAAACTACTAACGCTTATGGAGTCTTTCTGAGGTGGTGAAAATGTTCTAAAATTCACTGTGGTGATGGTTGCTGCTCTGTGAACATACTAAAAACTACTGAATTGTGTATTTAAAGCAGTGACTTGTATGGTATGTTCACTATATCCAAATAAAGCTGTCATTTAAAAAATTATATAAATTAACCCTTCACCACAATTTTTCTGTCTTTGATCTGTACTTGAATATCTAGGAGAAACATGAAGTTATCAGTTAATTTTATTTATGTTTGGTTGCATTGGGTCTTCATTGCTGTGTGCAGGCTTTCTCTAGTTGCAACGAGTGGGGCCATAAGCTCAGTAGTTGTGGTGCATGGGCTTAGTTGCTCCACGGCATGTGGGATCTTCCCAGACCAGGGCTCGAACCCATGTCCCCTGCATTGGCAGGCAGATTCTTAACCACTGCACTACCAGGGAAGTCCCTGAAGTTATCAATTCTAAGGAAAGAAGAACATCACTATTTTCACCTAGACATGGAAGAGTTGTACTCCAGATTTAAAACTTAAAAGACATTTTCCTTTTGGTTTTCAAGTCCAACATTATGAATAAATTTCACGTGTGAATAAAGCATTCCATGTTTTGTGTGTCACTCAGTTAGGCCTGCATGTATATGCTAAACAGACTAAAGATGCAGTTCTAAATTAGGCAGCTAATTATTTATTTAAGGGGGAACCTAAGTGAATACAACACAAAGAAAGAATTACAACTATTTACACAGAATCTATCAAAGTTTCATTGGATAATTAAGAGTTTGCCTATTCCACTGTGAGGAAAGTTGATTAATGGAATCATGGAAAATTAGAGCTGGAAGAAACCCTAGAGATTGTCCAATCCAAATGATTAATTTTAAAACAATAAGGATACTGAAACCCAGAAAGGGGAAATGTTCTGCTCAAGGTCATTTGGGCAAAGCTAGGCCATGTTTTCAGACTTTTTTTTTTCTGAGCTAGATATGCAGCTATAGATAAGAGAATTTCAAAGTTATGTTGATTAAAAAGAAGGCTTTTGGGAAAAGACTGTAGACTATTTCAACACAGGGAAAACCTACCTTCAAATAAAAATTATTCATACATTTAAAGTCTAGGTCTAATATTAACAGAGGCCATATATTTACATTTATTTGTGTTCTAAACAGAATATTTCAGTTAACATTCATGCAGAGGAAATAGGAAGGAAAAGAAACCTTGTATTAGTGACTTTGGCAGGGGGGACAGTTGAAAAGGAACCTGGAATATTTAGAAAAACTATGAATTCAGCAAGGAGGAATAAAAGCAGCCTAGGAAAGCTGATCAGGAGCTGATTGTAGAACATTCTAATTATTAGAAAGGTCAGCCTTACATTGATTAAAAAGCTGCTTGCCTGAAACTTTCAGCCATTAATCCTAGTTCTTCTCTCTCGATCAATGCAGAATAAATTTGTTTCCTTTTCCACAAAATAGCCTTTAATATTAAAAATTTTTTCTATGTTTCCTTTAATTATCTTTTCTCTAAATCAGTCATCTCCTGGTCTGTCAATAAATCCTCATACTTTCAGAACAACCGCAGTTTCAGCCACCCTTCTGTTATATTCTCATTTTACATTGTGATTTGCAGGCATTAATTGTAACTTTTAGCCCAAATATTCCACCCTCTAGTCTAGTGCTCTCTCTCACCCTGTCTCTCTCTCTCTTCTATCTCTATCTTTCTTCCTACTTCACAGCACTATTATAAGATTAAGATCATATATGTGAAATGGCTTTGAAAATTACCAAGGTATATACATTTACATTTATTTAATACTCCTATCAACTCCTTTCATTTTTAGTGAATTGCAAATTCTTACCTCAAGAACTACTCCTTTGATACATAAGGAAGTGGTGAAGGGAATCCTTAAAGTGGAATTCCCAAACCTCAACTAGTTAAAGTCTACCTTCACTATTTTTGCCATCCCTGCATAACACCTGTATAATTACTTATATTTTTCATTCAATTCACTTTTCTACACCAGTAATAATAAACATAAGATCAATCATGATTTTGATGGGCTTAAGTTCTTTTTTTTCTGATAAATAAAATAAAATGTATAACAATTAAAACTGAAAGTATTGCTGACATACAGTGTAAAATCAATTTACATATCCCTAGTTTAAGTCATCTGCATTTTAGGAAGTACTGGTCAACTGAAAAGTCCTGGAGAGAGAACTCTGGGGTTAGTCTCCACTCTCCTGTCATTACATTAGCTTATTAAAACAGATTAGAATAAATTCCCCATATTTATTACCTGGATTCTTGGAAGTAACAATGACCTGACCCTGTAAGTTTGAAATATTTGGGGAATCGCATTGGTCGTGCCATTTGTCTAGAGGTGGAGTTATGGGGCCACCATGTCAGAAATGACAGAAATCAGGAAAAGGGGAAAGCTAGAGTCATCATGTGCAGCGAGGCAGTGACCTTATGAGGGCAGGACCTTATATTTATGTTGCTCTCCACAGTATCCTAAATCTGATCATTGCTCTTGGCATGTAATCCATGCCCACTTTACATGGGGTAGATACCATTATTTTCTCAGAGATTTTATTTATTTGCTCAGGGACCAATGACAAACAAGTGCCAGAACTAGGACTCAAAACTAGCTCTGTATGACTCCAAAGCTCTTACTGTTCCTCCAGTTATACGGTGTTCAAGGCCAGCCTTTGTCTACATGGATTAAGAAGAACCTTAATCCATTATCCTGCTGCCAGTGGAAAGACATGAATGAAATGGTGTTGTAGGCTAGGAGAGACTCTGAGTCCAGTCATGAATCTGCTCACTTGACATTTCTGGGGCATAAGACAAACTATGATTCTACCTAAAGTTACTTCTTTCCTAGCAGTTGCTTCAAACTCACGTTTCTGAGTAGAAAAGGACTGACGTGACAAAGGGAAATAGGAGGAAACATTGCATCCTCATTGAATTAACTTAAAAAAAACCTTCCAACTCTCAGATCATCTTAACGGTATAAAATTATAATGGGCATATCATGGATAAACTGCTAATTTTATTTGAGCAAAGTTTTTTTCTTGAACAAATAAAGGTTTGTAATAGTGAGAAAGGAAGTAAAGAAGAAAGGGATGAGGGAGGCTAAGAGCAGGATTCTGGATAAAGAACACATCTGAAGAACCCCTCAGGAACCATGATCTCACGTCTTCCTCCTAAAAGTTCTGCACTTTGACAGGACCACTAAAACACAGTCTGCTTTTTATCCCTGAGTTTATGAACACATTTTAGAGTGATTATAATTGATATTTGTATTATTGAAAACTTTCAAGGTATTTTCACACTATGTGAGCCTCAGGGAAATCCAATGATATAGGTGAACCAAGACTTATTATTTTTGCTTTTAGATAAGGTATCGGGGTCTCAGAAAGATCAAGTGTACCCCACCCCGAACCAACACACATATCACACTTGTGACCCTCAAAGAACAAGAACCCCTCTGACTCCAGATTCAGTAGTATTCCTGTTACTATATCATGTGAATTGTTCTATTTTAAATAAATTTTTTTGGTACCTGTCATTTATTTAAACTTAAACAAATATGTAATCAAGGAGATACAGTGTTCCAAGGTTACTGTAGCAAAAAAGAGCAAAGTTACTGTTCATGACATTCTAGTGTAGGAAGTCAAACGATAAACAAAAAAACAGATGAAAATGTAATAAGTCAGAAAGTAGTAAGTGAGATGAAGGAAAAAAAAAAAAAAGCCAGGTAAGGGAATAACAAGACCAGAGAGATGGGAGAAGTTGTAATTTTATATATTTAGAAATAGAATATATTTCATATGTTGATGGAATACCACCCATTTAATAGAAGTTGGGGAAAGAATATAGAAATGCTACCTTTGAGTCTTACTAGTATAGTGAAACAAACTGGCAGAGTAGGAGTATAGCATTTGTTAAGATCCATGGATCCTAGTATAATGCGTAAGAAGCTCATATTTAGAGTGGACCACAGTTCCAATTCTGAATGGATCCTAACTCAGACCTCCAGAAAGATTCACTGCCTATCCTGCATTTTACTTCTCATATTTGGGAAGAATGCACTAATGATAAGGAATATCCTAGAAACTAAGGCTATGTCTAGATAGAGCTTTCCAGAGAGAAATAAATCATCCATAAAAGAAGTGCTTGTCATAAGAAGAGCAGACATGGGATTCTGGAGCATACTGATGTTTACATTACCACTGTGGCTCAATGCGTCATCTGTCACTTTCTAGGGGAAGGCAGGCATCAAGCAGTGACAGATTACAGGACCTTAGAAAGCCCTCCAGCTGACCAACCTAATTACCCTCAACCCTCTTGCAGCCATCTGTCAAAGTGTTCTGAAACAGGCACCTTGGAGCCTAGGAGACAGCACTTTCACATTCCATTTTCTTGGTCATCCTCTAGCAAGTCATGTTGAAGTCTCTATATTCTCAACGGAGAAGTAGAAAGTCTACTTCCAAGCCCTCCTGATATATCACAAAAATTCAAGAGATTAATAACACAGAGAAAAGAAAGGAAAGGAATTGATCTTCTCTCTTTAAATTGTACTCAGCCTGTAATTTATCAAGAATCTTCTAAACTCAAAAGCACCTACTAAGTCTTCATCTAGGTATTTTCCACAGGACTCCTCTACCTTGTCTCCCTTTAAAAGTCTATCTACCTCTTCAATTTGTATTCACCAGGGCAGTTTACTTTTTAAAACAGAGACAGCAAATACTATGTTCAATTTTCCTGTTGACTTTGGTCAATTAATCATGCCTACCTGGAGTACCAGGTGGAAGAGCATGGGGTTCATTCAGTTCATTGGAAATTAGTGCCGTGATTCATTAGCCATGTTTAACATGGCCTCAGGAGATAAAAGATTCAGAACTAGTGCTGTGATTGAGAAGAGTGTTTGAAGAACAATAACAACAAAAAAAAATTGCAGGTACTTGGGTAGTTTTTAAAGTACTCAGAAACATTTCAGTGATCACGGCCATTTTGGATTTCAAATCTGGTTAAGGGTTCAAAATCAGGCTAAGCTTAATCATCACACATTTCAGGCATGAAAATAACTCAGGGGGGTCTTTTTTGGTCCTTCAACCTTGAGTTCACATTCTATTTCTGTGACTTATCAGCTGTGAGATTTTGATAACTTATTTATTATCTGTGCTACTCAATTCACTCATATGCTAACTAATAATATGGAAAATACCAGCCTTTCACTGATGTTCAGATTACTTGAGGTCACGGATGTACGTATTCAGCACAGAGCCTGGCAGAGGTTAGGAAATGGTGGTTATTATTATACTTAAACATAATTTAAGGTACAATAAATCATTCTTTTTTCTGTACATTTAAAACACTTTATTACTCTGCTGTGGAATTAGTGCACTGTATTATAGTTTTATTTTTTAACATATATAAATGTATAGGCATTTATAAATGTATGGTCATCAATAACAGCCAGCATGCGTTGACTTGCTCTTCCATTCCTGATAAAATTATTTAAAAGCTTTCCACTTTCCTGAAGACTTCCATGTTCTCTTCCCTTTCATTCAAAACATAGCTTTGCCTTTTGTTTCAGAGGGATAAAGAGAGAGAGAGAGAGTGCAAGCATGGGAGAGAGAAAAGAATCCATTGGACAAGACATTTAACATCTCAACTCAACAACTACCTGTGCCAACAATTACATTTCCTCCTTTATTTCTGTGATAAACAAAATCTAAAGTCAAAACTCCAGCTGTGCTCTGGATCCTGTCCATTCCATCAACCTGGAGGATTTTACTCCTTTAGTTATCCTTTCTCCTATGTCTTCAAGTTCTCAACCATTACTGGATCTTTTCCATAAACCATGAAACACACTCTAATCTCTCCCTTCCTATAAACAATGAAAAAACAAACAAAACAAAAAACCCAAAGTCTTCCCTTGATATCCATCTCCTCCTCGTGTTGCTACTTTATGTTTCTCCTTTCCTTTATACAATTCTTCTTAAAATAATTATCTATGCTTGTTGCCTATGTTTTTCACCTCTAAGGAAAGTTTGGTAAGGCTACAGGGGACTCCACTGTTAGTCATTAGCTGAAAGCAGCCCCAGGGAAGTGCGCCCTTGGTGAAAATGAAGCCATAGATTTCAGAGAACACCAGCTGGAGCCCTTGGTTCCCTGCAGTCAGAGGTCTGAGATGTGGATTCCCATGGCTGTCACACTTAGAGATCATATTAAGTGCTTGTTAATTTTTTACTTTAGATAGATATGCAGACTATTAAAACAGTGTGGCATTATATAGAATGTGACTTGGTGGCTACTTTAGATTGAGTAGTCATTTAAATCAAAATCTGAAGAAGCCAATCACATAAAAGTTGGAGAGAACAGCATGCCAAGAAGAGTATATCAGTTGAAAAACTATAAGGCAAGAGGAGCTTGATATAGTGAGAAAACAGGAAAAAATGTTAATTTGTCTAGATCACAGTGAGCAAACAAAAGAGGAGTGCAGGATGCAATCAGGATGGAAGAGAGGCAGCAGATACTAATGGCATTATAAGCTAGGATAAAAAGCTAGCGTGACAACTTTGGATTTTTTTCTAAGTACCATGTAAGAAGCCACTTAAGACTTTTAATTAGAGGAGAGATGTATTTGGGATTTACATTTTAAAATATCATTTAATATTAGAAACCATATAAATATCCATGACTATAGGACTGGTTTATCCATACAATAGACTGTTACATAACTGTTCAAAAGGCTGAAGAGGCCCCATATGCACTGGTATAGAATTATGATTGAAATATAATGCTTAGTCAAAATTTGAGATATGGAACAGCTTGAATAATATATCACTTGTGTAAAATATTAATATGTACATGCTACTCTCTGGGAGTTTGAACTAGAAACTGGTAGCAGTGATTGTCTCTGAGAAGGGACCTGGTTAACTGGATGACAGGGATTGAAGGGAGACTCACTTTTTTTTTTTTATTCCAACAGAAAGTCACAAAAATTATAATCATCCTCATCAGTTCACTCAGTCCCATGTAATTAATTTTTTTCATCTTGATCTTTTGTTAGCACTTCTATGAGTTCATCAGTTTTCCATTAGAGCTCTGAAAATGCTTATTCATTCAGTTCAGCAGTACAGTCAGTTACCAGAAACCTGTACTTGTCACAGGGAGACTCACTTTTTAACGTACACCCACCCTTTAGTGCTTTTGGGATTTTGCAAACATGTTCCTGTGTTAGTAAATCAATTAAATTAAAATTTAACATGCTAGAATAATAAATTACTAACCAAATGGATCACCAAATATGCATCTACAATAAAGAATCATGTCTTAAGCTCTAGACACGTTTATCTGATAGGTTACTGGTGTCCACACTTGGAAGGAATTTATCAAGCTCAACATAACCAAAACTAAATCACGATCTCATTTTATCTTTCAATTTTTGGCTAAAACATCACTTATTCAGAGACTTCTTTCTTGGCTTGTTATGTACTCTCTATGCCCTGGGACTGTGGGGTTTCTGTTTATCCCCCCTAGAGTGTAGATTTCACAGAGCATCAGCCATGACCCACCTGTTAATCTGCATCCTCACTGCCTAACACACACCATGGTTCAAGAAATATTTGTGATTTAATAAAGACAGTCTTTCATAAATCATATGCTAAGATAACCAACACAGCATTAACTGGACTGAAACACCACTTAGAGAAGTATTTTATAGGTTTGCTACCTGTTGGGAAAAGTAATATATTTTCTTTCATTCATTCTTTTTTATTTCTTTTTTTAAAATTGAAGTATAATTGGCTTACAATATTATTTTAATTGCAGATGTACATCATAGTGATTCAAGATTTTTATACATTACAAAATCTTCACCATGGTAAGTCTAGTTACCTGTCACTATACAAAGTTATTACAATATTATTGACTATATTCCCTATGCTGTACATTACATCCCCATGATTTATTCATTTATTCATTGTATAATTGGAAGGTTTTCCTTCTTAATTTTCCTCACCTATTTGATCCATCTCTCCCCACACCACCACTCTAGAAACCACATTTTTTAATGAATCTGTGAGCCTGTTTCTACTTTGTTATGTTTGTTTTATTAAATTCCACATATAAGTGCAATCATATGTTTGTCTTTCTGTCTGCATTATTTACTTAGCATAATACCCTCTAGGTCCATCTGTGTTGTCACAAATGGCAAGATTTCATTCTTTTTTATGGCTGAGTAATATTCTAGTGTGTGTGTGTATATGTGTGTGTGTGTGTGTGTGTGTGTGTGTGTATTCCATCTTTTCTTTACCCATCCATCTATAGATGGGCACCCAGGTTGTTTCTATGTCTTTGCTATTGTAAATAATGCTGCAGTGAACATAGAGGTGCATAAATCTTTTTTTTTAAACATCTTTATTGGAGTATAATCACTTTACAACGTTGTGTTAGTTTATGCTATATAACAAAGTCAATCAGCTATAGGTATACATATATCCCCATATCTCCTCCCTCTTGCATCTCCCTCCCACCCTCCTCATCCCAGCCCTCTAGGTGGTCACAAAGTACCAAGCTGATCTCCCTGTGCTATGCGGCTGCTTCCCACTAGCTATCTATTTTACATTTGGTAGTGTATATATGTCAGTGCTACTCTCTCACTTCATCCCAGCTTACCCTTCCCCCTCCCCGTGTCCTAAAGTCCATTCTCTACGTCTGTGTCTTTATTCCTGTCCTGCCCCTAGGTTCATCAGAACCATTTATTTTTTAGATTCCATATATATATATATATATATATATATGTGTTAGCATACGATGTTTTTCTTTCTGAATTACTTCACTCTGTATGACAGACTCTAGGTCCATCCACCTCACTAAAAATAACTCAATTTCATTTCTCTTTATGGCTGAGTAATATTCCATTGTATATACGTGCCACATCTTCTTTATCCATTCATCTGTCGATGGACACTTAGGTTGCTTCCATGTCCTGGCTATTGTAAATAGAGCTGCAATGAACATTGTGGTACATGACTCTTTTTGAATTATGGTTTTCTCAGGGTATATGCCTAGTAGTGGGATTGCTGGGTCGTACAGTAGTTCTATTTTCAGTTTTTTAAGGAACCTCCATACTGTTCTCCATAGTGGCTGTATCAATTTATATTCCCACCCACAGTGTAAGAGGGTTCCCCTTCTCCACACCCTCTCCAGCATTTATTGTTTGTAGATTTTTTGATGATGGCCATTCTGACTGGTGTGAGATGATATCTCATTGTAGTTTCGATTTGCATTTCTCTAATGATTAGTGACATTGAGCATCCTTTCATGTGTTTGTTGGCAATCTGCATACCTTCTTTGGAGAAATGTCTATTTAGGTCTTCTGCCCATTTTTGGATTGGGTTGTTTGTTTTTTGATATTGAGCTACATGAGCTGCTTGTAAATTTTGGAAATTAATCCTTTGTCAGTTGCTGCATTTGCAAATATTTTCTCCCATTCTGAGGGCTGTCTTTTCATCTTGTTTATGGTTTCCTTTGCTGTGCAAAATCTTTTAAGTTTCATTAGGTCCCATTTGTTTATTTTTGTTTTTATTTCTATTTCTCTAGGAGGTGGGTCAAAAAGGATCTTGCTGTGATGTATGTCATAGAGTGTTCTGCCTACGTTTTCCTCTAAGAGTTTTATAGTGTCTGGCCTTACATTTAGGTCTTTAATCCATTTTGAGTTAGGAAACACTCCCATTTACCAGTGCAACAAAAAGAATAAAATACCTAGGAGTAAACCTACCTAAGGAGGTAAGTTTCTGTATGCAGAAAACTAGAAGACACTGGTGAAAGAAATTAAAGACAACACAAACAGATGGAGAGATATACCATGTTCTTGGATTGGAAGAATCAACAGTGTGAAAATGACTATACTACCCAAAGCTATATACAGATTCAGTGCAATCCCTATCAAACTACAAATGGCATTTTTCACAGAACTAGAACAAAAAATTTCACAGTCTGTATGGAAACACAAAAGACCCCAAACAGCCAAAGCAATCTTGAGAAAGAAAAATGCAGTTGGAGGAATCAGGCTCCCTGACATCAGACTATACTACAAAGTTACAGTAATCAAGACAGTAGCTTTGTCTTGTTGAGAGACTTTGTTGAGAGTTTTTACCATAAATGGATATTGAATTTTGACAAAAGCTTTTTCTGAATTTATTGAAATGACCATGTGATTTAATTCTAAAATTTGTTAATTGGTGTATCACCTTGATTGCTTTGTGGATATTGAACCATCCTTACATCCCTGGGTTAAATCCCACTTGATTATATGTATTCCTAGGTTTTATTCTTTTTGATGCACTTGTAAATGGGATCATTTTCTTAATGTCTCTTTCTGATAGCTTCTTGTTACTGTATAGAAATGCCACAGCTTTCTCTATATTAATTTTGTATCCTGCAACTTGTACTGAATTCACTTATTCTAATAGTTTTATGGTGTCATCTTTAGGATTTTCTATATATAATATCATGTCATCTGCAGTAACAGTTTTAATTCTTCCTTTCCAATTTGGATTCCCTTTATTTCTTTTGTTTTTTTTTTTCCTTTTTCTTTTGGAGTGGTTGCTATGGCTAAGACTTCCAATACAATGTTGAATAAAAGTGGCTAGAGAAGGCATCCTTGTCTTTTTCCTGATCTTAGAGGATATGTTTTCAGCTTTTCACCATTGAGTATGATGTTGGCTATAGGTTTGTCGTATATGGCCTTAATTGTGTTGAATTATGTTCACTATATCCCCACTTTGTTGAGAGTTTTTACCATAAATGGATATTGAATTTTGACAAAAGCTTTTTCTGAATTTACTGAAATGACCATGTGATTTAATTCTAAAATTTGTTAATTGGTGTATCACCTTGATTGATTTGTGGATATTGAACCATCCTTGCATCCCTGGGTTAAATCCCACTTGATCATGGTGTATGATTGTCTTTTTAACATATTGTTTAATTCAGTTTGCTACTATTTTGTTGAGGATTTTTGCATCTATGTTCATCAGTGATATTGGCCTGTTATTTTCTCTTTTTTTGTGGTGTCTTTCACTGGTTTTTGTATCAGGGTGATGCTGGCCTCACAGAATGAGTTTGAAAGTATTCCTTCCTCTTCAATGTTTCAGATAAGGTAAACAAAAGAGTCAGCTTTTAAATAATATTTACTGTTATTCTTTAGTTTTTATTTCTTTCATTTCTGCTCTGATATTTATAATGTCCTTCCTTCTACTAACTTTGGGTTTTGTTTGTTCTCTTTCTAGTTTGTTTAGATGTAAGTTTAGCTTGTTTATTTGAGATTTTCCTTGCTTCCTGAGGTAGGTTTATATCACTATAAACTTCCCTCTTAGAACTGCTTTGCTGTGTCCCATCTTCTAATCTATTGTTGATTCTTTGTAGTGTGTGTGTGTGTGTGATATAGTTGCTGTGCAGTGGTTGCTGAACCACTGATGGGCAGGGCTGGGTACCAGGGCTGCTAAGGGGACCAGGGCTTGTTCTGGCCCACTGGTGAGTAGGACTGATCCCCAGTGTGGCTGAATATGGGGGCTCAGGGGCCCAGGGCTTGTGCTGGCCCACTGTTAAATGGGAAAGCTCCAGGCACTAATAATCTAGAGTGAGGACTCCAAACTGGTGCTTCGTAGCACCAGTGTCCTCACAATAGAACAAGCCCTCCAAAATGGCTGCCACCAGTATCTATGTCCCAGGGGGAGTCTCATTGCCTCCTGCCTCTCTGGGAGGTTCTCCAAGATCAGCAAGTTGGTCTAATTCAGGCTTCTTTCAAATTACTGCCTCTGAGCTGGGACTCCAAGTATGTGAGATTTTGTGTATGCCCTTTAAACGTGGAGTTGCTATTTCCTACAGTCCTTTAGCTCTCCCATACACAAGCCCTACTTGCCTTCAAGTCCAGACATTCTGAGGGTTCATCTTCCCAGTGCATGACCCTTAGGCTGGGAGGTCCAATGTGGGGCTTGGACCCCTCACTCCTTGGGGGAGAATCTCTGGAATTGTTATTATCCTCTTGTTTGTGTGTCACCTACCCAGGGGTGGGGTCTTGACTATACTGCATCTCCACCTCTCCTATTTATGTTGTGTGGTTCCTCCTTTATATATTTAGTTGTGGAAAATCATTTCTACTTGTCTTCAGGTCATTCTCATGGATAGCTGCTCTGTAAATAGTTGTAATTTTGGTGTGCCAAGGGAGGAGGTGAACTCAGAGTCTTCCTACTTGGCCATCTTGGCTACACCTCCTCCCTTTCATTCATTCTCAAATTGCTCTTTTGATTTTTATCATCTGCTTCTTAATTCTAGTCTTCTGAGATTTTATGAACAAGCCATAATTACTGTTTCCATAATGTCAATTATTTTATGGATTTCAAAGTGGAAGATTAATATTGAGAAGTGATGTGACTTGGGACACAGGGGATAGATAACTATTTAATATGGCTGACTAAGAAGGAATTCCCCTTCCTAGTTTAAACCATAAACAGTTGGGTAACAGATTTATTAAATAAATGAATGAATGAATGAATATATGAATAAACAAACAAATAAATAAATATTTTAAAAGTTAGAAACATAGACAGCTGAGCCAGAAATCAAGAAATGGAAATCCTCAAGTGCCTCGTGAAAGAAACCTGTAAGGAATTAGAGTTTGGGCTATAAGTAACAGTTAACACTGAGTCCACTACTAGCAATTATTTCCTATTAGGTTTGGGGGATAAAACTGTAAAACCCATGCCTACAGAGAACTGAAACTACTGAATAACATAAAACTGGCCTTTACAAAGGAGTCTTCCATACCTGATATAAGATTAAGGAGAAAAAAAAAAACTACTCAGTTAGTAGCTTAAATAAGAGGTAAGGAAATAATCTTGCAGAAACATCTTGTGGGTATAAAAAAAATTAACTGCAAGAAATAGAGAGTTGGGGATTACATCATACATAGCTTTGAGGTTTAGATTTACGCTATCCATAATAAACCATATGCAGGTAAATTAACATAAAATTTTTCCAAGGACTTGGAAATCCATGATCTTCTTTCTGTTCTCCCTCCATCCCCCAAAGACACAGGAGACAGCCATAGAAAACTGCTAAAGCAACAACATTAAAAAATTTCATAGCCCATAAGTAAAGCAACTACCATGAGGAAGAGTCAGCAGAGAAAAAAGAGAACATGCACTCCAAAACTGAGAGGAGACTCAGTATGAAAAGGCTTTTTTATAAGCATAATTAAAACATTCAAATTGACTTTATAATGGGGAGGAGGAAAACAAAGCCAGAAAGCAAAAACAAGCAGATTATTATAAGAGCCAAATGGGTCTCTGTAAGAAAAATACAGATATTAAAAACAAAACAAAATTTCTGTGATCAGTTTGAATGGAAGACTAGATATAGCTGAAGAGATAATTAATGAATTGCTTGATCTGAGACAATCACCTAGAATGTAAAACATTCTCCTAAAAAATTTTACCAAAATACAAATCCCTTTCCAATCCCAATTCTCTTACTCAATAGAATTGTGGGGCTTCCCTGGTGGCACAGTGGTTGAGAATCTGCCTGCCAATGCAAGGGACACAGGTTCGAACCCTGGTCTGCGAAGATCCCACATGCCGCGGAGCAACTAGGCCTGTGAGCCACAACTACTGAGCCTGCGCACCTGGAGCCTGTGTTCCGCAACAAGAGAGGCCGCGATAGTCAGGGTCCCGCACACAGCAATGAAGAGTGGCCCCCCTTGCCGCAACTAGAGAAAGCCCTCGCACAAAAACGAAGACCCAACACAGACATTAATTAATTAATTAATTAATTAAAAAATAGAATTGTGACCTTGGATATATAATAACCTCTAGTCTCTTTTTACCTCTAAAATTAGAGCTAATAATAGATAACTTAAATCTCATTAAGTCATTGTGAATATTAAATGACATGATGATTATGACCATTTTATTCAAAAGGCACATATACAAATATTATCATTATTATAATCTATTATTAATAAGTAGTTTTAAGATACTCAATTCATCTACTTACTTGTCTCTATATTTCCCATAGAACTAATTTTTTTTATTAAAAAATTTTTTTAACTGAAGTACAGTTGATTTGCATTGTTGTGTCAGTTTCTAGTGTACAGCAAAATGTACACAGAATATATATATATATATTTTTTCATATTCTTTTCCATTATGGTTTATTACAGGATATTGAATATAGTTCCCTGTGCTATACAATAGGACCTTGTTGCTTATCCATCCTATATATAGCAGTTTGCATCTGCTAGTACCAAACTCCCAAGCCTTCCCCTTCCCTGACTTCCCTCCCCGTTGGCAATGACAAGTCTGGAACTATGTCTTTTTAACATTTTTTGAAGAATACCAGATACACTAGGTTTTGTATTTAGAAAGGTTATGTGTTTGTCTAATTCCAATATGTTCTGACCCATTTAGTGAATATTTAGAGAATCTTATAAAACAGTTATCAGGATTTCTATTCCCAGAGTACTTCATCACATCTGAATGACACTCACAAGTTTATGCAGAGAGGGAGGGAGTGTAAGGTCAGGTTGACTTTGTAGAGACAGAGGAACATGTAGAAGTAGGTGGAAAGAGAAGAGAAGCATTTCCCACTTTTTATTTTTTGAAAATTAACATTAGTGTATGAAAATTTCAACCAAGTCAGTTTTCTGAATTCAAACACATTGAAGTTAATGTGAATGTTCATTGTACATTAGCTGATTAAAGTCTCTGAAAAGTCTTGCTCTACAGACATTTGTTTAATTCCAATTCAGCATTACACAAATGAGTTGACAATTGATCCTATGCTTTTCTTTTTTTCTGCAAAACACTCATTTCACATCTTCACAGGCCCATTTTAGAAAACTCTAAAGTTTCCTTCTGCAAGTACTGACAGCCTCTCCCCATGCCTTCCCTTCTGTCTGATGTCCACATTTTCCTGCTCTGACCTTTGGCTTCTGGGCATGTGGAGCTTCCTTAGTGACCTGAAGTGCGTAGCCCAGTGCAACATGCCACCCTCTGAGCTGTCCTGATGGTTTTAGAGAGTGTACTAAGCAGATCTAGACCAAAAGGCTGCTCGGGTATGGATGGGAGGCCACCTGTCCTGTACAGGGTGTATCTTTGGTCTTTAAGTGCCCAGAGGTTTATCGGCTTATGGCAGTTTCTCAGAGAAGTGGAACAGGGACAATCCTGGTACTTTGCCTGCCTGGACTCCCAACGGGATGGGTGATAAGTTCTTATACACATACACAAAGGAAAGGGGCTTTGGAGTGGGGCATCCAGGGTTCTAACTTTCACTTGGCAAAACACCAGCTATGTGACCTGGCAAGTTAACTTCCGAGAGTTAAGTTCCTCTCCTGTAATATAAGGATGATACGTGTACTTCAGAGTTTTTGTGGGGCTTTGAGATAATTTAAGTGGAGTCTCTGGAGGACTGTTGATTTTCAATAAATAGTAGCTAAGATTAATTTTTCTAATTAAAAATATACACACATATATGATTTTATATAAATGTTTAAATTAGTTATCTATTGCTGCATGTGAAATGCCAGAAATTTAAAACTTAAAGCAATATTCATTTATTATCTCACAGTTTCTCTGGGTCAAGAGTCCAGGCACAGTTTAGCCAGGTTATCTGCAGTCAAGGTGTTGGCCTGGCGGGGGTCTCATTTAAAGGCTCAACTGAGTAAAGACTCATACCCAGGCTCCTGTGATTGGTGGCAGGATTCAGCTCTTTGCTCTCTAGCATTTGGAAGCTTCCCTCAATTCCTTGCCACGTGGGCCTCTCCAGAGAGCAGATTACTTCACTCAGGCCAGCAAGGGAAAGTCGGTAAGGAGGGTCTTCTAGGTAGATAACAGTGACAAGGTAGAAGTAACATAATCATGAAGGTGACATTCCCATCACCTTTGCCATATTGTGTTGGTTAGAACCAAGTTACAGCTTCCATCCACACTGAAGGGAAGAGACTATACAAGGTATGAATACCAGAGAAAGGGAGTAATTATAGACCATCTCAGTACTGTCTGGCACAAACAGGGTCAAACCACACCTGTCGGGTTTTTATTATATTCCCCCCCCTTTTTGACTGTACATCCCCCTGAGCCCTTCAGCTTTCTATGCCCCTCTACCTACATCACCCCCCAGCTCCACTCTAAGTTAATCCATTTTAACAACCTGGTTTGTATAATCTCATCTTTTTCTCCAATCAGATACAGATGTACACAGACACACAAAAAGATAGATAGATGGACAGACAGATAAAGATGCACATAGATAGATATAGATGCACACACATATACGTACAGACATATGCATGTGCGTGTTTATTTTTTTTATTTAAAAATGTGATATTACACCCACCTTTTTACACTGTGCTTTTCCCACTCAGTCATATGTGATGGAAATTTCTTCAAGTCAGGAGATATAGTACTAAGTTGTGTTCTGTTGCGTTCTGTAATATTCACACTATTCAATCATTTCACGACTAATAGGAATTCACTAAGTTTCCACTTTTTTGGCACAAAAAACAGTGATGCGATAAAAATCCCTGTGTATGTATCCTTACCTACTGATGCATTTGTTTTTCTGGGATAGTTTCCCACAGTGGGATGTCTGGGTCAAAGGATATTTTTAATTTAATAGATATTGCCAGATTGCTTTCCAAAAAAAACTATAATGAAGCACATTTCCACCAGCAATATATTAAAGTGCCCCTTTTCTCTGTATCCCGCCAGCAATAGGTGTTATTGCTTTGTTTAGTGCTTTGCAGTCTGATGGGCATAAAAGAATACCTCATTACTTTAATTTGCATTCACTGACGCTTGGTGAGGTTGAGCATCTTAATGTTTGTTTGGCCACTTGGAATTGCCTTTTGTGCGTTGCTTCATCGTAGTCTTTGCTAATCTTTCTATTGGGATGTTTGAAAGAGCTATTTATATAAAATGGATGTTAACTCATATTCTTTGCATTAACATTTTTTGCCCAAATCCATTATTGTTTTCTATGCACTTTATTTATGGAATATTTTCCCATACAAAAGTCTTAATATTTTGTATGGTCTATATACATCTAAGTTTGTTTTATTCTATCTCTAGATAATAGATGAAGTGGACTAAATATTCATTTTCTAATATTTTATGATCTTATTCTTTTCTCATTTAATCTTTAATGCTTCTAGAATTATTTTGTGTTTGGGGTAAAATAGGGATTAATTTTACTTTCTTCTGGAAAGATAGCCAATTATGTCAGTACCTTCTATAATTAATCCAGTTTTCTTACGCAGTTATTACTGTCATTGGATATTCAATGCTCATTTATCCTCAGATATAGCTCTGGATGTGCCAATCTGTTTTACTAATCTATATCTATTTATATACCAATACTATGATGAACTGACTTGAGTGGCTATTTCAAACAATGTTTTATGTAAGTCAACTTCTCCCTTTCTGTTCTTTCTTTTGAATGCTTTTCTTGACAATTGTGTGGCATTTATTTGTTCATATTAACTTTTAGGATAAGTCAATTTCAAAAGAAAGATATGTTAGTGTTATACTCAGAGTTATTTAAAACTATACATTGATTTCAGAAGAATTAGCATTTTATTTATAAACAATTGACGTCTTACAATTTGTTCAGATCTTGGTTTATATCCTTTAATACAATTTTGTGGAAATTTTATTTACAGAAGTTTCTGTTATTTCCCTGTTATATTTATTACTAAGATTTTATTGTCCTTTTTCTTACCATTGTGAATATGTTTGGTTCCACTTCAGTTTCTAAGTGTTTATTGCTATATCAGAGAAAAACTTTTCTTTTTGTAGTTTTATGGTATATCAAATCTCCTTACCAAATTCTCTTATCAATTGAAGGACAGCTTTGTTTTCATTTTTAACTATGGGCTTTTTGTGTTTTCTAGGTGTAAAATAATTTTATTATCTAAAAGAGATAGGTTTATCAGTTTTCTTTTTAAATTTATATCCTTGTTTAAAATTATTTTATTGTATTTCTAGAACTTTCAAGAAAATATTGACTAACAATATGTATCCTTATCTAGTTCTTGATTTAAATTGAAATGGTTTTAGTGATCTATTATTAAAAATAATATTTCCTGCTGACTTGGTAAATTTACATAACATGGTTTTATTCCTACTTTTGCTTTTTCAATAGTGGCTAATGACTTTGATTATATGACTTTTCATTATCTGTTAATGTGTTCCAATGTTTCTTCCTCTTTAATTTCTCAAGGCAATGGATTATGTTAATTGTGTATCTGATATAGGGCCACTCTTGTTCTTCTGGAAGGAATGTTATTTAGTCATGGCATATGTATACTTCAGGAAATCTTTTAAAGTTTTATTTAGACTTCTGCATCTATATTCATAAATGATAGTCTTGATTTTCCATATCTACTATTTATTTACTTTTTTAAAAAAGAGCTTTATTGAGATATAATATACAAACTATAAAATTCACCCATTTTAAGGATACAATTCAATGACTTTCAGTAAATTTACAGTTGTGCAACCATCACCACAATCCAGTTTAGAGCATTTACATCACCTCAAGAAGATCCTTTATGCCCAAATGCAGTCAATTTCTGTCCCCAGCCCCAATCCCAGGCAACTACTAATCTGCTTTTCTGTGTCTATAGACTATTTTAAATGAACATTTTATATATAAGAATCATACAATATGCGGCCTCTGTGTCTAACTTCTTTCACTTGACATATTGTTTTTGAGATTCATACATTTTGTAGTATGTATCACTACTTCATTTATTCTTACTGCTGAATTTGTCTCCTTTTTAAAATGTATCTATTTGAATTTTGGAATTAAAATTAAGTTTTCTTAAAATCACTTGGAAAAAATTAAATATTTTTGGTGGTGTGTAATAGTTTTGTAATATTGAAATTATCTTTTTCTTAAAGATTAGTTAGAATTAACTGTGAACCTACTGGAGCCTTTTTTCTGCACCGTATATAATTGTTTTTACATTCTCTTTTATATTAATCAATTTAAGTTTCTACTTGTTCTTGGATTAATTTACTAATTTATATTTTGCTAGGAAATAATCCATTTTTTCTAGGATTTCAAATGTTTGGCATGTATTCTCTTTTATCTGTCCTTTACCACTTTATTAGTAAAAATATGTCTTTTCTAATCCTTAGTCTTATATTCTATTTCTTCTTCTTTCTCCTCCTTATTCTCCATCTCCTGTGCCTTCTGCTCCTTCTTTTAGGTCTTTCATCAGGCTTATGAGATAGTTAATGGTCTTTTCAAGCAATAGCTTTTTTATTTCCTATAATCTTTTTACTACTTTTAATATTAATTTTCATTAATTACAGGTTTTCATTTTTTCCATTCTTTCTTCCTAGTCTCTTTTGTTTTGGTTGTTGTTTTGCAGATATTCTTTTTCTAAAATCATGAGATGAATAATATATTCTATTTTAGTTTTCATTATCCTTATTTAAAATTCATCAAAGTGTAGATTTTACATTATGCTAAGTTTTGTGGGGTTTTATTTTTGTTGTTGTTAAATATTATTTGCATTCCTTCCAGGATAGTTTGTATTGTCAGGTTTGGTTTACTCTTTGATTCCAGGAATATCCATTAGCTTATTTCTCAGTATCAAAGTGGGTGAGCTAAATCTGATAATCTTTTTAAGATTTCATTTAATTTTACTGAATTTCAATCAGAGCTTGTGAGTTATCAAATCACCTTTGTAATCAAGTTCAAATCAATTTATATGAATGCTCTGTGGACTTACAAAAATGTTTATTATTTCTCATAAGAATATATGGATCTATACTATTAAATAAAATTATTTAAATGTATCATTAAATTCTTTCATTTCATATTTATTTTTGTCTGCTACATCCACCTAATTTTAAAATAAGTGTATTGAAATCTACTATATTGCATGCTTACCAAATATTTCTTGATTTTCTAATACATTCTATATTTAGCTTTTATGTTATTTAATATATACAGGTTTATGACAGTATTATCTTCTACATCAGTTGTGTCTATTACCATCATAGTGTGCCCCTCTGTTTGGTATTTTTCATCTTGAAGTCACCTTGATTAAATTAATATTGCCACCTCTGCTGTGAGTTTTGTTCTCATTTGCTTATATCTCTTTTACATATCTTATTTCCTAACTTTTTAAAACACTCTAAAGCTTACTTTAAAAGAAAAAAGTATGATTTAACCCAGTTTTAACTCTATCGATCTCTTGCTTCCAATAGAAGATTTCAATCTATTTCCAAATACAAATATTAATTTTATTATTTTCATCTTTATGTCTACTAATTCACTGTCTTTAGTGATTTCTTTTTTTTTCCCCCCTTTTCATTTTTTCCCCAGTTTGATGAAGTTGCTATTCATTTCACTTCTTGGCTTTTTAATTAAGAAATTCTAGTACACTTTCCCATATTCTGGCTGATTGTTTCTCTCTCCAAAGATTCATAATCAGACTCTATTTATTTCACAAAATGGTACTAACTTCTTCCATACCGAATATTTTATTAACCTCATTTCCTTGCCCTTCCATGAGATGAGATCTCAGAATACTTTCACCCTCCATTTTTCCTTTCTTTCTTACCAGTGACTAACCCCACCTAGATGATATCTTTAGAATGCTTCTTTTTCCCTCTCCCTCCCAACTTCTACTCAGCTCTGCTTTCACAGAGCTAATTATGCTCACAGGTAAGTTATGACAATTTTCCTTACAGATGCTCCTTCTATTTTAATAATCCATATTAGTGCTCCGTTACATTTCACCAGAGCCTGTCATTATCCATTTAGGTATATATGTGTAAACTAAGGTTTGTTGCTCTCCACTTGTTCCTCTCTTCCTCATTTCTCCTACCTTGAGATCTCTATTCTGATGGATCTGTTTGCTGGAGCTGGTCTTTGAGCATTTTTCTCTGAAAGAGTAAGTGAACAATCTACTCTCCAAACCCTGATGTCTTTGCACCTACATTCCTTTGAGCCTTGACAGATGAATCATGACTTGACTAGGCATAGAATAATTAAGTTGCAACCCTTCATCTCAGTAGTCTTTAAATGTATCCCACCATCACGTAGCCTCCAGCCCTGTAGACCATAACAGTACTGGCTGTATGATACTTTTTTTCCCTTTTAGGAACTGTTATGGGCTAAATTGTATCCCCTCAAATTCATGGCCTTAACACCCATATCTGGAGACAGAGGCTTTAGAGGGTTATTAGGGTTAAATGAGGTCGTAAGAGTGGTCTGTAATCTGATAGGACAAATGTTCTTATAAACTGAAGAACAGGCACCAAAGAGCTCTTTCTCTCTCTCCACACACACAGAGGAAAGGCCTTATGAAGACATAGGAGAAGCAGGTTTCTGCAAGCCAGAAGGAGAGGCCTCATCAGAAACCAACCTTGCTGGCACTTTGATCTTGGACTTCCAGCCTTTAAAACTGTGAAAAATTAAATTTCTATTGTTTAAGCCAACCAGTCTGTAATATTCTGTTACGGCAGCCCAAGCAGGCTAATACAGGTACCTGTATTTTTACCTGAATGTTTGTGAGATTTCTCTTTGGCACTGAAGCTCTAGAATTTTATCAGGATGGATCTTGGTGTGTCTTTCCTCATCATCTCCAACTAGAACTTGTTATTTTAATTTTCAGATACGTCCCAACCATCCTCCTCAGGGAACTTTATTTTCTTATTGGCCAATTATTGCCTCTCCTCACTTTTTCCTTTATAACCTCCTGAAATTACTTTATTTGCATTTTTGGTGTCTGAGATTTATTATCCAAATCTCTTATTGGTTCTATCATACTTTCCCAGCTCTATGTCATCTGAGATATTTCTTTTACTAGGTATTCCAGGTTAAAGATTTGGGCCTCAACAGTGACTATCGGACTATACTCCCAATCAATCTGCTTACTATTTTTTACTTCAGAAATCATGACATAGGATATCTAGACAGTTTTAGAATCTGAATTATCTTTTGTTTTATTCAAGAAATTCAAACTTATCTGCCAATTCTCTACCGCCATTAAAGAGTTCACTCAATTGGCATCAAAATACTCCTATAACCTTCATTCAAAAATGAACGAGGAAGCAGAAGCAAGAACTACAGTCCTGCAGCCTGTGGAACAAAAACCACATTCACAGAAAGATAGACAAGATGAAAAGGCAGAGGGCTATGTACCAGATGAAGGAACAAGATAAAACCCCAGAAAATCAACTAAATAAAGTGGAGACTGGCAACCTTCCAGAAAAAGAATTCAGAATAATGATAGTGAAGATGATCCAGGACCTCAGAAAAAGAATGGAGGCAAAGATCGAGAAGATGCAAGAAATGTTTAACAAAGACCTAGAAGAATTAAAGAACAAACAAACAAAGATGAACAATACAATAACTAAAATGAAAAATACACTAGAAGGAATCAACAGCAGAATAACTGAGGCAGAAGAACGGATAAGTGACCTGAAAGACAGAATGGAGGAACTCACTGCTGTGGAATAGAATAAAGAAAAAAGAATGAAAAGAAATGAAGACAGCCTAAGAAACCTCAGGGACAACATTAAATGCAACAACATTTGCATTATAGGGGACCCAGAAGGAGAAGAGGGAGAGAGAAAGGACCACAGAAAATATTTGAAGAGATGATCGTTGAAAACTTCCCTAACATGGGAAAGGAAATAGCCACCCAAGTCCAGGAAGCGCGGAGAGTCCCATACAGGATAAACCCAAGGAGAAACATGCCGAGACACATAGTGATCAAACCGGCAAAAATTAAAGACAAAGAAAAATTATTGAAAGCAGCAAGGGAAAAAGGACAAATAACAAACAAGGGAATGCTCATAAGGTTAACGGCTGATTTCTCAGCAGAAACTCTACAAGCCAGAAGGGAGTGGCACGATACACTTAAAGTGATGATAGGGAAGAACCTACAACCAAGATTACTCTACCCAGCAAGGGTCTCATTCAGATTCAATGGAGAAATCAAAAGCTTTACAGACAAGCAAAAGCTAAGAGAATTCAGCACCAACAAACCAGCTCTACAGCAAATACTAAAGGAAGTTCTCTAAGTGGGAAACACAAGAGAAGAAAAGGACCTACAGAAACAAACCCAAAACAATTAAGAAAATGGTCATAGGAACATACATATCAATAATTACCTTAAACGTGAATGGATTAAATGCTCCAACCAAAAGACACACGCTCACTGAATGGATACAAAAACAAGACCCATATATATGCTGTCTATAAGAGACCCACTTCAGACCTAGGGACACATACAGACTGAAAGTGAAGGGATGGAAAAAGATATTCCATGCTAATGGAAATCAAAAGAAAGCTAGAGTAGCAATACCCATATCAGATGAAATAGACTTTAAAATAAAGAATGTCACAAGAGACAAGCTAGGACACTACATAATGATCAAGGGGTCAAGCCAAGAAGAAGATATGACAATTATAAATATATATGCAACCAACATATGAGCACCTCAATACATAAGGCAACTGCTAACAGCTATAAAAGAGGAAATTGACAGTAACACAATAATAGTGGGGGACTTTAACACCTCACTTACACAAATGGACAGATCATCTAAAATGAAAATAAATATGGAAACAGAAGCTTTAAATGACACAATAGACTAGACAGATTTAATAGATATTTATAGGACATTCCATCCAAAACCAGCAGATTACACTTTCTTCTCAAGTGCACATGGAACATTCTCTAGGATCGATCACATTTTGGGTCACAAATCAAGCCTCAGTAAATTTAAGAAAATTGAAATCATATCAAGCACCTTTTCTGACCACAATGCTATGAGATAAGAAACAAATTACAAGGAAGAAAACGTAAAAAATACAAACACATGGAGGCTAAACAATACGTTACTAAATAACCAGGAGATCACTGAAGAAATCAAAGAGGAAATCAAAAAATGCCTAGAGACAAATTAAAATGAAAACACGACGATCCAAAACCTATGGGATGCAGCAAAAGCAGTTCTAGGAGGGAAGTTTATAGCTATACAAGCCTACCTCAAGAAACAAGAAAAATCTCAAATAAACTACCTAAACTTACACCTAAAGGAACTAGAGAGAGAAGAGCAAACAGAACCCAAAGTTAGCAGAAGGAAAGAAATCATCAAGATGAGAGCAGAATAAATGAAATAGAAACAAAGAAAACAATAGCAAAGATCAATAAAACTAAAAGCTGGTTCTTTGGGAAGATAAACAAAATTGATAAACCATTAGCCAGACTCATCAAGAAAAGAGGGAGAGGACTCAAATCAATAAAATTAGAAATGAAAAAGGAGAAGTTAAAACAGACACAACAGAAATACAAAGCATCCTAAGAGACTAGTACAAGCAACTTTATGCCAATAAAATGGACAACCTGGAAGAAATGGACAAATTCTTGTCCATTTGGACAAAAGGTATAACCTTTTGGACAAAAAGGTATAACCAATGGACAAAAAGGTATAACCTTCCAAGACTGAACCAGGAAGAAATAGAAAATATGAACAGACCAATCACAAGTAATGAAATTGAAACTATGATTAAAAATCTTCCAACAAACAAAAGTCCAGGTCCAGATGGCTTCACAGGTGAATTCTATCAAATATTTAGAGAAGAGCTAACACCCATCCTTCTCAAACTCTTCCAAAAAATTGCAGAGGAAGGAACACTCCCAAACTCATTCTAGGAGGCCACCATCACCCTGATACCAAAACCAAACAAAGATACTACAAAAAAAGAAAATTACAGACCAATATCACTGATGAGTATACATGCAAATATCCTCAACAAAATACTAGCAAACAGAATCCAACAACACATTAAAAGGATCATTCACCATGATCAAATGGGATTTATCCCAGGCATGCAAGGATTCTTCAATATACACAAATCAGTCAATGTGATACACCATATTAACAAATTGAAGAAGAAAAACCATATGATCATCTCAATGGATGCAGAAAAATCTTTTGACAAAATTCAACACACATTTATGATAAAAACTCTCCAGAAAGTGGGCATAGAGGGAACCTACCTCAACATAATAAAGGCCATATATGATAAACCCACAGCAAACATCATTCTCAATGGTGAAAAACTGAAAGTATTTCCTCTAAGATCAGGAACAAGACAAGGATGTCCACTCTCACCACTATTATTCAACATAGTTTTGGAAGTCCTAGCCACGGCAATCAGAGAAGAAAAAGAAATAAAAGGAATACAAATTGGAAAAGAAGTAAAACTGTCACTGTTTGCAGATGACATGATACTATACATAGAGAATCCTAAAGATGCTACCAGAAAACTACTAGAGCTAATCAATGAATTTGGTAAAGTAGCAGGATACAAAATTAATGCACAGAAATCTCTTGCATTCCTATACACTAATGATGAAAAATCTGAAAGAGAAATTAAGGAAACACTCCCATTTACCACTGCAACAAAAAGAATAAAATACCTAGGAATAAACCTATCTAGGGAGACAAAAGACCTGTATGCAGAAAACTATAAGACACTGATGAAAGAAATTAAAGATGATACCAATAGATGGAGCGATATACCATGTTCTTGGATTGGAAGAATCAATATTGTGAAAATGACTATACTACCCAAAGCAATCTGCATAGTCAGTTCAATCCCTGTCAAACTACCAACGGCATTTTTTATGGAACCAGAACAAAAAACCTTAAAATTTGCATGGAGACCCAAAAGACCCCAAATAGCCAAAGCAGTCTTGAGGGAAGAAAATGGAGCTGGAGGAATCAGACTCCTTGACTTCATACTATACTATAAAGCTCCAGTAATCAGACAATATGGTACTGGCACAAAAACAGAAACATAGGTCAATAGAACAAGGTCAATAGAAAGCCCAGAGATAAACCCACGCACCTATGGTCAACTAATCTATGACAAAGGAGGCAAGGATATACAATGGAGAAAAGACAGTCTCTTCCATAAGTGGTGCTGGGAAAACTGGACAGCTACATGTAAAAGAATGAAATTAGAACACTCCCTAATACCATACACAAAAACAAAGTGAAAATGGATTGGAGACCTAATTGTAAGACCGGACACTATAAAACTCTTAGAGGAAAACATAGGAAGAACACTCTTTGACATAAATCACAGCAAGATCTTTTTTGATCCACCTCCTAGCATAATGGAAATAAAAACAAAAATAAACAAATGGGACCTAATGAAACTTCAAAGCTTTTGCACAGCAAAGGAAACCATAAACTAGACGAAAAGACAACCCTCAGCATGGGAGAAAATATTTGCAAACGAACCAACGGGCAAAGGATTAATCTCCAAAATATATGAACAGCTAATGCAGCTCAATATTAAAAAAACAAACAACCCAATCCAAAAATGGGCAGAAGAGCTAAATAGACATTTCTCCAAAGAAGACATAGAGATTGCCAAGAAGCACATGAAAAGCTGCTCAACATCACCAATTATTAGAGAAATGCAAATCAAAACTACAGTGAGGTATCACCTCACACTAGTTAGAATGGGCATCATCAGAAAATCTACAAACAACAAATGCTGGAGAGGGTGTGGAGAAAAGGGAACCCTCTTGCACTATTGGTGGGAATGGAAATGGATACAGTCACTATGGAGAACAGTATGGAGGTTCCTTAAAAAACTCAAAATAGAATTACCATATGACCCAGCAATCCCACTACTGGGCATATACCCAGAGAAAACCATAATTTAAAAAGACATGCACCCCAATGTTCATTGCAGCACTATTTACAATAGCCAGATCATGGAAGCAACCTAAATGCCCATCGACAGATGAATGCATAAAGAAGATGTGGTACATTTATACAATGGAATATTACTCAGCCATAAAAAGGAACGGAATTGGGTCATTTGTAGAGACGTGGATGGATCTAGAGACTGTCATACACAGTGAAGTAAGTCAGAAAGAGAAAAACAAATATCGTATATTAATGCATATATGTGGAACCTAGAAAAATGGTACAGATGAACCAGTTTGCAGAGCAGAAATTGAGACACAGATGTAGAGAACAAACGTATGGACACTAAGTAGGGAAAGCGGCGGGGGGTGGGGGTGGGGGTAGGATGAATTGGGAGATTGGGATTGACATGTATACACTGCTGTGTATAAAACTGATGACTAATAAGAACCTGCTGTATAAAAAAATAAATAAAATTTTAAAATTAAAAATTAAAAAAAGAATGAGGGCTTCCTTGGTGGTACAGTGGTTAAGAATCTGCCTGCCAATGCAGGGGACACGGTTGCGAGCCCTGGTCTGGGAAGATCCCACATGCCACGGAGCAAGTAAGCCTGTGCGCCACAACTACTGACCCTGTGCTCTAGAGCCAGTGAGCCACAACTATTGAGCCCACACGCCACAACTACTGGAGCCTGCACGCCTAGAGCCCGTGCTCTGCAACAAGAGAAGGCCCTGCTAGCCACAACTAGAGAAAGCCTGCATACAGCAACGAAGGCCCAACGCAGCCAAAAAGAAATAAAATATAATAAATAAATTTTTAAAAAAGAATGAAAAATGAATGAATAAATTTATGACATACCTACTATGGTCCAGGAAATCTTCAGATGGGTACAGTTCACTTAGTTTAAAAAAAAAAACTGACTTAATTATTACCCTCACTGAGCTTATAGTCTAGTGGTGTAGACCGGCAGCATAAAAACCCATAAATGAATATATGAAAACAAAACTTAAGGCATACTATGAAAGAATATAAAAGAGTACCATAAGAGAAAATAACAGGTCAGGATGGAGGTGTAGTGATTATTGTAAATAGTATGGTTGGGAAGGCTTTCTTGGAAGTAAAATTTAAGCTGAGAACAAAGGATGAGTTGACCAGTGCAAAATATAAGTGGAACATTGCTCCAGACAGAAGACAACATTTATAATAAGAGTGATCTATTCAAGGCATTGGAGAGAGGGCCACCACAGCTGAAGCAAGCTGGGCTTTGGAGGTTGTATAAAAATGTAGTCTTCATTGTAAGAGCAATGAAAAGCCATTGTCATGTATTAAGAAGAGAGTAATGTTATCCAACTTTCATGTAAAAAGGATGATTCTGGGTGCTATTTGAAGAATAGATTGAGGGCAGTTGGGTCACAGGTATTTGTACAGAAATAGAAATTGTTAGTGTCTTCTAAACCGGGGGTCAGCAAACTTCTATAAAGGACTAGATAGCAACTATTTTAAGGTTTGCAGTTCATGTAGTCCCTGTCGTAACTAAACTATCACTGCAGCATGTAAACACCTGCAGACAATACATAAATTAATTAGCATGGCTGTATTCCAGTAAAGTATTATTTACAAGTACAAGTAGTTGGCTAGATCTGACTTGCAAGCTGTAGTTTTCTGAAATTTAGATATTTCTCTTCACTCAGCCCAAAAGATCATCAGGGAGATGCTAATCTCCAAGTTCTGTGATGTATCCCATAAACTGGTCACAGTGACTGTCATATAGTAGGTGTTCAGTAAATATTTGTTTAAAGAAAAAGCAATGTAGAAAGCCATGCTATTTAAACTTGTCTAATCATAAAAAAAAAATTTAATTGATTTACACTCTTGGCTTGGTGTCACTAAACTAGCTCCCTGCCCATAACAAAATTTATTGCAGAATGACTCACAGTAAGTGATACTGGTCAATTAGCTTAGTGGAGAACGTATTTCAAATTTGCCTTGACTTGTATTTCTCTCTAATATCCTATTTTTTTCTTATTAATGGAGAGATTCTACATGTGATAGATTTCACCCCTTTTTGTTTTGGAATATTTTACAGTCTCCTTTTGGTGTTAGTGTATACTTAAATAGATTCAAGGTTTTTTTATTTATCCTTACTTGATGAATAAGATTTATATACTTATGGTATTTAATCACGTGATATTTGGATGTTGGATATTGGAAAGCCCATGTATCTAAGCAGTATCCCCAACACCAAGATGTTGGGTGAGCATGAAAAACCTGGTGCATTTTTTATTACTAGTGAGTAGGAGGCATAGAATTTACATGACAAGACCCCATAAACAGAAAAGATTAGTAGATAGAAACCTGAGCTTGAATTAGTATGAACTGGGGATGATTTTGGCATTAATGTGTCCATTACCTTTGTTTCCTTGAAAAAGTCATCATTGCGCTTCTTATGGGGTGCTAGTTTTGATGGTGATAGGTGTTTGCTAATTTGAAATGGGGATTGGGAAAGGTATTGCAATGTTTAAATAAAAGCTTAACCCACGTAAACCATTCTTAAAGTTTCTTTCTTTTTAGCTCAGCTTAAGATGTTACATAGGAGGCAACACATGGTCAATAAAAACTCCTTGGAATCTGCCAGCCAAGCTGTTCTTTGTCCTCATTATATTCCCTGTGAGACTCCAGGGATCACTGCTATGAGCATTGTTTTCTTGTAAGAAAAATATCATGACTGATTCATGGTAAGTTAGTATAGTTATAGTAGCTTATTTTTAAAGCTTTGAGAAGGTTTTTCTTTCTATATTTTTATTTTTAGAAAATAAATGTATAGTCAGTGGAAAACTTGAAAAATACACAAATTAAAAAAAATAAATAAAGCGATGAAACCACTCTGCAGGGAGAGACACAGTTGTACATAAAATTGGGATCATGCTGAAAGCATTGCTTTGTGATCTGCTTTTAAAAACTTTACAACATAGCATATACATGACATTAGCAAGTCTTCTCGATATGGTTATTATTGGTCCTATCAAAAAGTATTTGATAATCATATAACTTTGGACACATTGCTTGAGTCTAAGTTTTCACCATTATAAGTAATAGTATGAAGAATGTTTTTGTACATATTAATCATGTTTTCTTAGTTTAAATTACAAAAAGTATAATTTAAAGTATAAAACATATAGATATTTTTAAACTCTTGACACATAGTCCTGAATTACCCTTCAGAGATTTAACGACACATTTGCTGCAGCAGTGCAAGATATTAGCAGTTTTGGTATATCTCACCAATACTGAATATTGCCTTTATTTTTTTTGCAAATACACAGACAATAAGTATTTAATTTTAATTTCTTTGGCTTTGATTTTTAATTAGTTTAATTTAAAAAATTGTCATTGATACTTCCTACTTTATAAATTATTCATCTCACTTTTTCTCAATAGCATATTTATTTTTATATACTTATAATTCTATTAGCCTTTTGTCTAAATATGTCTTTATATGTAGCAAATATTCTCTCAGTTTGTCATTTATATTTTAACTGTGTTTATGAAGTTTTCATTACACACAAATTTTAAATTATGTTCAATGATAGTCCACATCTATTTAGTTTTACTACACTTTCCAGATTGTACTAAATTACTGACACATGCTATTTTATTTAATCTGTAAATCACCTCTAATGTGCATATAATAATTATTCTTATTTTCAGATGAGGAAACTGAGGCAAAGGGAGGTGGCTCAGTGTCCTGCCCAAGGTCACACACCAACTAGTAAGCAGCAGAGCTGGTCTTTAAAGCCAGACAGTCTGACTCCAGAGTCCACTTGGTTAATTATTATGTTTTCTATATTTTCTTTGAGGTTTTTGCCTCAAAGAGCCTGACCCCCTCTAAATTGGATAATTTCCCATTTCTGACACTCCTCTCTTTGCCTAACTCTCCATTTTCTTCTTTTCTTTTCTCTTTCCCTTCCTCTTTTTCCCCTTTGCCTTCCTTTTCTCCTTCTCCACATCCTATATTCTCTTTATTCCATCTGGAATTTATGTTGAGTTATGGTGTGAGGTAAAAATGCAAGTTAGGTCTTCAAATTGTTAAACAATTACTCCTATACTACTTATTAAATAATCCAGCATTTTGTCAATTATTTATAATGCCATCTTTATCATATGGGAAATAGTCATACTCGGATGTGTATTTTATTTCATTGTTCTGTTATTATTGTAGTTGTTTATGCTGTTGTTGTTGTTACAGCAATACCACATAGTTTTAAATGTTTTAGTTCCATAATGTTTTATTATCCGAGAATGTAAATACTTTTTCACAACTATCTAAACAAATTGACGGTAATGATTATGTGCTCTGCTATATAGACTTTTTCTTGCGTTAGCCTTTCCCCCTTTTTTCTTTACACCAGTTTTCAAATAATGTGTTGTTCCCTAGCACTCCAAAGTAATCATTGGGAGTATTTTATTTTTGTTTTTGTTTTTCTGTATCATTGTAAACTGATGGATTTAAACATATTGATGTGCCCTAATTAACCATCTTTGGTCAGTGGAAACTATATGTTTTACGATGGATCATTTTCAATCAAACACTAACAATCTTTGGTAACTTTCATACTTTCTATGATCCAGACTCATTTTCCACATTTCCTACCCCAAATCAGGAATCAACCATATCTTCAAGGATCACTGGTTAATTTTGTGGTTAAGTAGTTCAAGATCTGAGTGTTAAAGATGCTCATTGCTGTTGCTTTGGTCACAGTTTCTAGGTTTTTTTCATTGAACAAAAAAACTATATTATGAGTCCATGTTGATATTTCCATTCCAATGAAGGATTATAGTCTTTGGCATATATTATTTGATTTATCCTTTAATGCTAAAAATCTTTATTAACATAATCATTTACTTGATACATACATACACACTCACAACTGATTATAGTAATTTAAGATGTGTGCATTTTTTGTTTTAGTTCTTTTATCTTTAGCATATAATCCATTAAGGGTGTACAGTGAAATGACTGTGTTTTAAAGTCATTTGAAAAATCTTATCTCTGTATTGTTATTACAATCACTCAATTCAAAGATTTATATGTCAATTTTACATTTAATAGTTAGCAATTCCTTATGTAATTTTGTTCCAAAAATAATATGTATTTATATGGTGTTTATGTCACAACAAAACGAAGTGTATTAGAGAAGTCTAACTTCTACCCCTGTTTCTGCCTCCCCCTATAGAATTTCACAATATACGGTTTTCCTTCCATTTTTTCAATATAGGAGACTCCAGCTATCAATCTATCTATTCATAGATCTGTCCCCCTCTCTTTGTTAAATGGTGGTATAATATGCAAAACTTTCTCTTTCTTGCTTTTTTTTAAATTAACAATACACCCCAGTCTCGTAAAGTGGCATATAAATTTAAATTTTAATTATGTAGTAGTTTATTATGTATTCATAATTTATTTACCTAGTTCCCTTTTGATGGAAAAATGGGTCAGTCTTTTACTATGATAAATTGCTAAAATGAACCTTTGTGAATATGTCTTTTTGTATTTTTAGAATGTATCATTGTGATAAATTTCTAAAACAGAGATTGCTGGGTCAAAGAGTATATGCATATATACTTTTGCTAGCTATTACCAAATTGGTTATGCAATTTTACCTTTCCACTGGTAATCCATGGAAGTATCTATATCTTTGCCGGCTAAACAATAGGGTATTTTGTCAAACTTCTGGATTTTGTCAATTTGAAAGGTATTTCAGTATAGTTTTTAATTTTCATATTTCTTACTATGAGTGAGGCTGACATCTTTTCATTTGTTAAGGACCATTTGCTTTTTAGTTTCTGTAAATTGATGTCTTTATGTATCTTGCCTATTTGTGTATAGGGTTGTCTGTCTTGTTTTATTTTTTAGAGGTTCTTTTATTATTAAGATTACTAATATTTTTGCTGTTATTTACAAGTAATTTGAAAACTGTTTTGGTGCTTGAAAAATTATATGTTATATAATTTTATATTATATTTAATTTTAATTGATTCTAATATAACTATTTCTATATAATATATATTATATATATAAAGTTAAGTATAGACAGATAACTAAATAGGCAGATAGACAGATAGATAGATAGATAGATAGATAGATAACTTTCCCCCATGATTCTGGATTTTTGAATTATCGTTAGGTAAATTATCTCCATTTCCACATTATTATATAATTAACTTATATTTCTTCCACTATATGTAAGGCTTTATTTTTCACATTTAAATCTCTGATTCATTTTGAATTTTCTTTTTGTATGTGGTATGAGGAATAAGCCAATTTTAAATTTTGTATCCATATATTTGATTTCCATTTATCAAGAAGTTTATCTTTCCTCACTGCTATGAGATGCTATGATATTATACATTAAATTTTCATATGAAAGTTATATTTCTGGTTCTGTTCACAATGTTTTAATTATAGAGTCTTTTGCTAGTTTTGATTTCTGTTCTTGCAAATTAACTTTACAATTACCTTGTCAGGCTCCAGAAAAAAATACAATTTAAAAAAAAATTGATATCCTATTTTATTCGTATATTAACTTACGGATACTACTTTGTAATGATGTTGAACGTTCCTTCCAAGAACATGGTATGCCTTTCCATTTGTTCAAATCTACTTTTCTCTCTGTCAGGAGTGTTTTATAATTTTCCTCATATAATTTTTGCACATTTTTCTCAGTTTTTCTTTTGCTGTTATAAATAAAGTCTTCTTTTTTAAAATATCTTCCAGATAGCTTTGTTTGTATGTTTGAAGTTTCTAGCTTTTATATATAGATATCCACACTGCATATTTATTTAACTTTGCTTATTTTTGATAATAGGACTTCTATGGATTTTTTTAGGCTTTCCAGATAACTAATCATTTTATTATCAAATAATTATAATTTTACTTCTTCCTTTTCAATTCTTAAGGCTCTTGCTGCATTCCTGTCTAATTCCATTGCTAATACCTCTCACACATGATGAATAGTTCTGAGCATAATGGGCCCCTTTATCCTTTACCCAATGTTAGTAAGTCTTTATTTTTCCCCATTAAAAATAATGTAGGATTTGGGATTGGGGTAAATATATATCATCTTGTTAAGGAACACAAAAATATTAAGCCCCAACTTTATTCTTTTGCATCTGAATATTCAGTTACCCTAGCACAATTAGTTAGAAAGACTATTCTTTTCCCCCAAGAAATGGTCTCGGCACCCTTGTCAAAAGTCATTTGATGGGCTTCCCTGGTGGCGCAGTGGTTGAGAGTCTGCCTGCCGATGCAGGGGATACGGGTTCGTGCCCCGGTCTGGGAGGATCCCATATGCCGCGGAGCGGCTGGGCCCGTGAGCCATGGCCGCTGAGCCTGCGCATCCGGAGCCTGTGCTCCGCAACGGGAGAGGCCACAACAGTGAGAGGCCCGCGTACCGCAAAAAAAAAAAAAAAAAAAAAAAAAGTCATTTGATGGGCTTCCCTGGTGGCGCAGTGGTTGAGAGTCTGCCTGCCGATGCAGGGGACATGGGTTCGTGCCCTGGTCTGGGAAGATCCCACATGCCACGGAGCGGCTAGGCCCGTGAGCCATGGCCGCTGAGCCTGCGCATCCGGAGCCTGTGCTCCGCAACGGGAGAGGCCACAACAGTGAGAGGCCCGCGCACCGCAAAAAAAAGAGTCATTTGACTATGAAGATAAGAGTTGACTTCCAGACTCTCAATACTATTCTTTTGATCTATATGTCTATCTTTGGGCCAGTATCACTTTGTCTTGTTTACTAAAGCCGTGTAACAAATTTTGAAGTTGGGAGGTTTGATAGCTCTAAATTTGTTCTTCTTTTTAAAAACTGTTTTAGTTTACTTGTTTACTAAAGCCGTGTAACAAATTTTGAAGTTGGGAGGTTTGATAGCTCTAAATTTGTTCTTCTTTTTAAAAACTGTTTTAGCTATTCTGGGTCCCTTGTATTTCCACAGCTTTTGCTCTTGAATATGTAGTTTGAAACCAGCCAATATTCCAAATTCTAACATTTGCTTTACTAGAATTTTTAGTTGTTTCATTTGGTTTTATCAAGAGATCAATTAAGAACTTTCCCCTCTCTCTACTGCTTCTTATAACTAATTTCTCCCTGTCATTTTCATCACTAAAATTTCAGATCAATGTTAAATAATAGTAGTGATTGAGTGAATCCTGTAGCATTCCTGACTTCAATGAGAATTATTTTAAAGGCTTACTGTTAATTATGATGTTGGCTATTAATTTTAGATAATGCTCTTGATCAAATTCTTCCTGGATCATTAAGACCTTTTGATCAAGAATGAATACGGCTTTTCTCAAATTTCTGAATCTTAATTTTCCTATCTAAGGAATCAGGGAATTGAGGCCAGATTGGATCACAGAGTCCAGAGAAGTATTTTCTGGCTTTGGGGTTAGACACAACGGGGTTTCTTTCCAGCTTTTCTAACAAGCTCTGGGATATTAGACCTATTCATCATTATTTCCAAGCCTAAATTCCTCATCGATGATGAACTCTGTCTAATCATACGTACCTTGTAGATTTTAAGGGTTAGAGCTAATATATTAAGTAAAGAGCCTAACATCTAATAAACAATCAAGACACAGTGGCTTTTATTGGTTTTATGACCTACAAGTCCTTTCTAGCTCTAACGTACTATGGAGTATTCTGTACTTAACCTTTTCACAACCTGGATTCAACTACACCAGAAACTGGCCTGCCAAGTAGTTATACCTAACTTGAAAGGATTGGAGTTTTAAACTTAAGGTTGTTAAAGGACAGAATGAATTTTCCCAATTAGATCCCTGATGTTTTTCTTATGGCAATATAGATCTGCCACATAGCAGTCAACATAAGGAAACACAACAGTGGAATTGAGGTAGGGTTTTGTGTGTTAGTTGCACAAAGTAACATGAGTGTTAGTTGACTGCTTCACAGAGATTCAGACAGATCTTACAGTTAGAAGGGCTATCAGCAGGCAACTAATTCAATCTCAGACGCAAAGCATCACTATTCACTCTGTGACTTCATTGTGACCCCATTTATCATGCCATTTATCACAACTTTTCACCAGTGTATCTTTTAAGGTAACTAATAATCTTTTACCATGAATTTAGCGCCTTAAGGTGCATGTCTCACGTCTGTCGAGTCAAGCACCATGTGACAGTCAAACCAGTACTGAATTTTTAGTAAGTACAGTTAAGTGAATAAATAGATCTATAGTTGAAAGGATAAATGAATGGATGAACTAATAAGTTAATTAACAAATTAATCACCTACCTTTGTGCTTTTCCCATTCCATTTCCATTCACTAGGTTTAAACACATAGAAAAAAATAATTCATGTGCAATCATGTAAATAGGTAACCTAGGAATCACATTTCCCTGCAAGACCTAATTCTATCACTGATATCATTTCTAAGCGCTCTCCATTAATTAATTAGTTAGTTAATTAGTTTAGCTAAGGCAATCTGATTATGGTATGCTTGGAAGGGTGTCCAAAGATTGAAACATTATATACTTATATATATATATATGTATGTGTGTGTGTGTGTGTGTGTGTATTTTTTAGGGTGAATTCCAGAATTGCTTTTCTGGAATTTGTAGCTTACTAATCCATCTTGAACAACTAGTTCATGGAAGGAACAGTGGGGGAGACTCTTGCAGTGTCACCAGAGAAAGGATTATTGGATACCTACTGCCCATTTTCCTTTTTTCCCCCAAACACCTGAGTACCCTCAAATCCCACTGCATGTTGTCCTAAGGTATGTTTATCAGTATGTTTACAGATGCTCTACTTAATTCTTTGTAATCGCATAGTATTTTCTGCCTCTGTTTCTCTCCACTGTCTCAGCCTTGGAAACAAGATGTTCCACCCCTGGAGACTGCCCTGGTAAAAGCCTATTAAGTTTGGAGACTCCTGCAGGGGTGAGTCAGGACTGAAGATCCTGTGGAAGCCATCTCCATGGTAAGGTACCAACAGGAACTGAACTGCTCTATTTCTCTTTTCCTGAGTGTGGAGAGACTGGGGGCAAAGGCTTAGATAAAAAGAGATTTGTTTTGGGATTTTTTTTTCTTTTTAGTTTTCTTTTCAAAAAACCTGCAATTGAAGTCAGAATTCAAGAAAGGCTATGTTTATGGCAAAAGAAATATGATCCACAACCAGGTGCAAAACCTTCCACTAGTTCTCTTCACCATTCCCAGCTCATCTGTTCTCTCCAACACCTGCCTCTGGCCCATCCCAGCCCTATCATTCTCTGTATACTATCCTTTGCCATGAAGTTGGTACTGAATGTCGACTGCTTGCTCTGCCACTGGCTCCCATATAAAAGTTTGCTTACATTTCTACCCCTCCCTTCTTAACTTGCTCTGTAATTTGAACTTACATTCTGTAGAATAGAAAGAAAATGAATTTTGGAGTGAAGCAGTCCTGGGTTCCATCCCTAATCTCTTCTACTCACTAGATGTGTGACTTTTAAAAAGTTACTAGACCTCTCACGATCTGTTTCACTGCCCATGAAATGGAAAACATAACTCCCTTGCAGGGTTGCAGTGAAGCTTAAAGAATGTAGCATAAAGTAGGGGTTAGAATGTAGATTTTTGCATCAGATTGTCTGGATCTGAATCTTTCTTTGTCTTTTAATCACTTTTAGGACAAGTTACTTAATTTCTTTTTTTTTAATTGAAGTACAGTTGATTAACAATATTATATTGGTTTCAGGTGTACAACATAGTGATTCAATATTTTTACAGATTATACTCCATTTAAAGTTATTACAAAATGATGACTATATTTCTCTAGGCTATACAATATATCCTTGTTGCTTATCTATTTTAAACACAGTAGTTTGTACTTCTGTATCTCATACTCCTATCTTGCCCTTCCCCACTGGTAAACACTAGTTTGTTCTCTATATTTGTGAGTCTGTTTCTGTTATGTTATATACATTTGTTTGTTTTATTTTTTAGATTCTACATATAAGTGATAACACAGAGTGCTTGTCTTGCTTCGTCTGGCTTATTTCACTAAGCATTAAGAGCTGCTTCCATATCTTGGCTATTGCAAATAACGCTGCTATGAAAATTGGGGTGCATTTATATTTTCGAACTAGTGTTCTCATTTTCTTCAGATATGTACCCAGCAGGGTAACTGCTATATTATATCGTAGTCCTATTTTTAGTTTTTTGAGAAAACTTCATACAGCTTTCCATAGTGACTGCACCAATTTACATTCTCATCAACAGTGCACAAGGGTTCCCCTTTCTCCACATCCTCACCAACATTTGTTATTTGTGGTCTTTTTAATGACAGCCATTCTGACAGGTGTAAGGTGATATCTCACTGTGGTTTTGATTTGCATTTCTCTGAAGATTGGCAATGTTGATATCTTTTCATGTGCCTGTTGGCCATCTGTATGTCTTCTTTGGAAAATGTCTATTCAGGGCTTCTGCTAATTTTTTAATCATGACTACAATTTACTATTAACACCTGTAGATAGCTACTGGAATCTTGGCCTTTTTCATCTTTCAATATCACCAATGATGATTATATTAAGAAAACTCAAGCATCTTACAAATGGCTCATCTACTGTTGAGAACTGTCCAAGTTTTCTTCCCCAAATTTACTTGAAATCTGTGGTTACAACCATAGATCACAGTTACTGATGCCACAGGAAGCAGACCTCAAGATAATTCTGGAGTAAGAAATAACTGCCTACAGATTTTGAAAAGTCTCTAAACCAGAAATATTGGCAATAATGTCTCAAGATCACCTGGAACCACTGGCCCCTAAGCAATGAGAATTGCCACCGTACAACTCCTCAGCTGTATCCTAGACTGAACACAGCAGGCAAACTCTCTGCAGGCTGTTCTCTCATCCCTTTTATGAGATAGGAGTTTTGTAGCCACAGTTAATTTTCTGTTCTGCCCTCTAGATATCACTTCCATCTTATTTGTGTCATATTAGTGTCTGCAAATCCTACGAGAGGACAACTCAAAAAAACAAAACAAAAAAAACTTCCATAAGATCCCTGGTTTTTTTCCTTTCAATCTCCAAGAATATTTCATTTCCTGATTTGGGAAGCAACCTCTTGTCTCTTCCTGCCATCTGGACTTTTTAGTTTATCACTTTGGTCTTAGAAACTTATCAAGTCCCTGTGTTCTCTGTTGGGCAGAGCTTTAGCCCAAGTGATGCTTTCTCTATTCCACATGTCTATAGCCCTGTCTAATGCATTCTCCTGCCCTGGCATTATCTGTGATCTCTGAGTTCTTCTATTGGCTTTCCTTCCTTGTTAGTCACTGTGTATTTTATAAACAGCTTGACTGATGGGTTTCACTTAAAGTAATGTGGTTTCAGCCCAAATTAATGCTTAGGAGCAGCAGATTAAATTTTAGTTTCTGAAATGCAATGGATGTAAATCAGATTAATTGTCTCACTGACTCTGGGAACATCCGGGGATCTCATTTCCTGCCTAAGTCTCTGGAGCTTTCACATTAACTTTTGGCAGGTAATGTGGTTGGGCCCAGTCATTCATCACCAACAACTACACTGAAAACACATCAGGTTGAAAATTTTAACAAGTAGATTGGGTTCTGCTTTCCAGTAAAGCAAATTTCAGTAACCCAGCACATTTGGCGTTTTATTTTTTTACTCTTTTCTCTACCCCAGAAAGAAATCCACATGTGAACGTTGGGTATACAAGGGGATGTTTTTCTTCTGCCATTACTCTAGAAAGAGGCAAGACCACGTGGCTACAGAGTTCTTGCCTGAACAATATGCAATTTCAAGAAAGGAATTTCATGCTAGGCCACCACTTCTTAGTTCTCCTAAGGTTTATTGAGCTTTTCTCAATAACAGAGATAGGCATTATGGAGGTTTTGTGATGAGAAGCAGGGAAAATAAATATCCATATAAATATTTGTTACTAATGTTCACAGCAACTTTATGTATACTAGCCAAAGTCTGGAAACACCCTAACGTCCATCAACAGGTGAACAGATAAATAAGTTGTAGCTATATCCATAGAATAATATACCACTCAGGAATAAAAAAGAATGAACTATTGATACACACACAACATAGATGAATCTCAAAATAATTATGCTAAGTGAAAGAAGCCAGACAAAAATAAAAAAGAGTACAAACATATATGATTCCATTTATATAAAATTCTAGAAAATGCAAACGAATCTGTAGACTCAGAAAGCAGACTGGTGTTTGCCTGGCGATGTAAAAAGGGGCTGGGGTACAGATGGAGAAGGGCAGGTGGGAAGGAAGGCAAAGGGGCACAAGGAAATTTGGGAGCTGATGGAGATGCATTCATTATTTTAATTGTGGTGATGTTTCCACACATTTGTTTTTCATAAGCGAATTGCATAATTTAAAGAAATTGTTTATTGAATATCCATTAGGTCTTAATTAAAACAAAACCAAAAACCAGGGATCTGGAGTCAGATTTCTTGGGTTCATATTGTGTCTCCAACACTCCTGAGATGTGTGATGTTGGCAATTTACCCTTCTTTTTTTTTTTTTGCGGTACGCGGGCCTCTCACTGTTGTGGCCTCTCCCATTGCAGAGCACAGGCTCCGGACATGCAGGCTCAGCGGCCATGGCTCACAGGCCCAGCTACTCTGTGGCATGTGGGATCTTCCTGGACTGGGGCACGAACCCGTGTCCCCTGCATCGGCAGGGGGACTCTCAACCACTGCGCCACCAGGGAAACCCTACCCATCTTCTTTATTCTCCTTTCCTCAATCACGAAAGGGGAAAAATATTAACCTATCTAATAGGGTTATTGTGGGTATTAAATTTGTTGATCATGTGAAGCACCTGAAGCAATGTCTAGTACCCTCATAAGTGCTCAATAACGTATTATCAGCATGTTTATTGTATATCTGGCACAGTGTTTGGCAATTTACAGACATCATCTCATCCGATCCTCCCAAGAATCTGGTGAAGTGCTCGTGTTCATCACACCTAGAGACAGAAACTGATGTCCCTTGTCACGTAGCTAATGACAAAGCTGTAATTTACAGCTTTGGCCTAACTCCAAATCCTTCATGCTGCCTCTCAGGTAAGCCACAAGTCCAGCCCAAGGCTCAGGCCAATCCTTTTCATGCACTCTCTGTATCCTTAGGAAAATGAGGAAGTAAAAGAGAATTGCTGAGGGCTTTTGTACAGTGTTTCCCTTTGTGGGTGCTGTGAATTTCTGGGTTATATTGGCTAAAAGACTTCCTGGCCTCTAGGTAACTCCAGCTAAGCTCTCTGCAGGTTGATCAACGGGTGTCCCCCATAACTGGGCATCCTGTGTAAGATTTTCGTATCTTCAAACTTTTTTTTACTTTTTTCTTTATTTCTTCCTTTTTTTTACTTTTTTTTTTTTTTTGCAGTATGCAGGCCTCTCACTGTTGTGGCCTCTCCCGTTGTGGAGCACAGGCTCCGGACGTGCAGGCTCAGCGGCCATGGCCCACGGGCCCAGCAGCTCCGCGGCATGTGGGATCCTCCCGGACTGGGGCACGAACCCGTGTCCCCTGCATCGGCAGGCGGACTCTCAACCACTGCGCCACCAGGGAAGCCCCTTCTTCCTTTTTTTATTTCTTTTATTTTGTTTCTTTTTTCATTTTCTTTTTCTTTAAAGTTTTCTTGTATCTTTTTTTAAGAATAAATGAGCACTCAGGTGAGTAGAATTAGTGTGAAGTAAAGATCCACAATAACTAAGGAACATGGAGTCCAGATTAGGGATATTTCACATACAAAAGCCTACAGAACCTCATCCTTACACTCTGTCCAAGACTTGCTTTCAGGAAGGAGGTAACATGGTGATGGGAGTGGAAGAACACACACAGGACAAAGAAGGAGGGCAGCTGGAGGTAGGTTCACATCCCATCACTCATTATCCTTCCGGTGCTGGACAAGTCTCTTCATTTCCCTGAAATCCAGAAGGTTCTGTACAACAGCAATAATAACCCGCCTTGAACGTCACTTTCTAGTTCCATACAGGATGCTTGCTTGGCTTGTTTCTTCTGTTTCTTATAACAAGGTAAGTATTACTATGTTCACCAATGGAAATGGAAGCTCAGAGAGGTTAACTATTGCCTTTTAAAGCTGGTTAGTGGTGAAATATTGATTAAAACCTTGTACACAAGGCCCCCTACCTCACAGAACTGATGTGAGAATGAAGAAAGATATCTGGACAAAAATGTATCTGTGGGGTTGCAGAAGACTGACTAAGAAAATCATTTCATGTTTGGAGGATGGTATGTAAAAGAAAGGAAGAGGCCAAAGTTCATTATGACATTCCCAGATGAGCAGTCTTTGGAGGGTCATTATAAAAAGCCAGGAAAAAGAATGCTATTAGGTGACATGAAAGCAAGGTTTTGATTAATTTAGAAACATCTTTAATGTACTTGATAAGGTAGAAATTAACCCCCATCCAAAGGCAGTTCCAAACCCTGATGGAAAACTCTTGGTTGAATAGAGATGAAGAAGGCACAGGAAGGAAGATTTTGACCCTAAAGAGATGTCTTTTGTCCCTAAAATAAAAAGAAGCAATGATACAGAAGGTTGACAAGTGTTTTGTTAAGAACTACAATGGGAGTGAGATATAGCAAACATAAAGAACCTCTTAAGTGAAATACATAGAAACCATCAATTCCAAAGTATCTTAATCTCAGTAAGAAAATCCTTTTGCTGAAGCCTTATTAAGGGGTGCAGTGTTTAGCCTTAGGGGATGCATAAGGAGTGATGCTCTATGCTCTCCTTGGGGAAAGAAAACAAGTGTGGCCTTCTCACCTCTATTTTCTTAAATATGTCCTAGTTCTTATTATGGGATCCTTGAATATTTTTCTAATGGCTTATTTCTCCCAAAATGCACTATTTGAATTTTCCCAAACTGTATTTTTTTCTTGGTATTTCCTCACTATGTATCTAGACCCTCCAAGTTCACTCTGCTAACCAAATCAGCATCCTCATCAAATTTAATTATTACACTGTGTGCTCCCCCTTCCACATCATTAGGAAATATGCTGAATAAGACAGGGTCCATGTCGCTGTCTTTCCAAAACGCTGTCATTTCTTCTACCTTCCCTTTTCACGTAACCAGCCAGCTCTGGGCTGCTGCAATTGCTCACCTCCATGCTGATTTAAATGCCCTGATGGGCTATCATTTTGTGAAGGGCTCTGTGCAATGTGTTAATAAAGTCAAGATCAGGGACATTCACTGTATTCTGTTTGTCCTCTCATCTGCTAATTAAAGCCAATAATGGAGTTGAAATCTGTCTGGCAAGATTTCCTTCATTATTAGTTCTACAGTTAGGTTCATATTTCTCTTTCTCATTTAGATGTTTACACACACACACATACACACACACACACATACTTCTTATAACTTGAACATATTTTTTATTTGCTGTTAAGGAAATTAAGTTCAACTTAGAGCCTGCTGATATAGATCATATTCTGGAAGAATCATCTGGAAATCAATAACTAATGTCTTACTTTTTCAACTCCAAGAGGAGTCAAAGCAGGCCCTGGCCTGTTTGCCAGGGTTTTGTTCTGGGTGGGGTTTTATGAGGCTAGTAAAGGAGTTGAGGATTCCTACCAATCCTACTCCAGTTGCCAACAACAGTCAAAAGTTCACTGTGAAATGCTGAGGTTTAAATAAAGGGGTAAAAAAAATCCAAGTGTCAAATCAAGGAATCATAGGCAAAAATCAAAGAAGGCATGATAGAGGCAAAATGGTGTGGACATGAGATCTGAATAAGAGACTAGGAAGGTACTGAGTGGAGATTTGGGGAGAACTTTCATGAGCACCTGGCCAGAACATAAACGGGTTGGGGAGTTTCTATCTTATCAGCAGCTGGAGCTTGCTGATGCAATTAAAGGGTGGATCAAGACCATGAATCACTGGCATCATCTTCACCAACCTAGGAGGTAAGTACTTTTTTTTTTTTTTTTTTTGCGGTACGCGGGCCCCTCACTGCTGTGGCCTCTCCCGCTGCGGAGCACAGGCTCCGGACGCGCAGGCTCAGTGGCCATGGCCCACTGGCCCAGCCACTCCGCGGCATGTGGGATCCTCCCTGACCAGGGCACGAACCCGCGTCCCCTGCATCGGCAGGCGGACTCCCAACCACTGCGCCACCAGGGAAGCCCAGAGGTAAGTACTTTTATCATAGAATGTGAGAATTTAGAGCAAGAGGGAGTCTTAAGATAATCAGCATCTCCTTTGGGTTCCAACACTCTTGAATCTCACATACTTCATTTTGCATTCATAGTGAGAGTGTTCCAAGTGGAGAACATATCACTGGACAGCACTCACAGCAGCGTGACCACAGCTGAAGAACCGAAGGGAGGTCCAAATCCATGGAACACATGGTGCAAGGAGGGTGTCACTGAATTGAGACTTGTCTAGGTAAACAGGGGCCAAAGGAATATATTCAGTATGTAAAGTGATTTAGACTAGAGCCTAAGGACAAATGGAAGTCACTGAAGGTTTTAAGCAGGGCAATGACATTAATCCTCTCTGCAGTTTGGAAAGGTAAGTCTGGAAGCAAGCTGCACTCTGGGTGGGCAGACTGGAGACAAGACACCTAATAGGAGACGATGGTAGGAGTCCAGGGAAAAGTCAACTGTGGCCTAAGCTGGGTGATAGTAAGAAAAATGTGGTCAATTCTAGGTATTAGAAGGCATGGAGGATGAGACTGGAGGGAGAAGTCAAAGACGATTCCGAGGAGTTTCATTGGAGCACCAAGACTAGTGCTACCATCACTAGATAGGGAGCAGCTGAGGACAGTGGATTCAGGCAAGAGATTAATAAATTAAATAATAAATATAATAACCACATTTGTTGATGTTTCTCTCTTTGCTATTCATATATATTGATATGAACAGAATATCAATATGTGATATGTGAATATCATATACACTTCCAAATATTAATCTCATAGGGTCTTCACACTGATCCTATGAGACAGGGGGAAAAACTAAAGACACAGAGCCAGTCAAGCATGGAGCCAGGTTCAAAACCAGTGGGTCGGAGTGCAGAGTTGAGTTGAGTCTGCAACAGGTCCTTGTGGAAGCGCCCTGCAGATCTGGATCTCAGGAGAGAGATCTAGGCTAGGTATAGATAGAGAATGTAGTTCTCAGTATTTACATCCCCAAGAGATTCATCCAAGGAAAACTGATTTTTGTTCCTGGACTTCAACCAACATTTGTTTAATGCTAATGCGTGGAAAGTATTATATTGCAGGCACAGGAAAGAGCATTTACTCTTATCCCTGTCTCCTCAGCCATTCTTCCTGCCCAGTGAATAGCATCAGACAACTGAGAAGACACACAGTGATTCTCTTCTTCCTTCTGAGCCTTGCCCAGACTCATCTTTCCTAAGCCTGGATGCACTTCAGAATCACCAACATGGCATTTGAAAAATACAGACGCTTAAGCCACACTCCAAACCTACTAAACCTGCATCACTGGAGTTTTTGTTGTTATCCTTTGGTTAACAGACATTTCAAGTGCATAGCCACAGTTGAGAATCACTGTTCCATAGACCCAAAACACCTCTGAAAGTGAAGGTACTAAGGAAAGAAAGCCAAACCACCGAGAGTTCAAAGATGCCTGGAAGAAATAAGACCATCTCTATTGAACTTAACTTCTATCCCAGGTAGAATGAACTACTTTGCATATGTTATTTAATTTCACCTGGGGCAAGACAGTAGTTTCAATAATCAGCATTTTATTATAGGGAAACAAAGTCATAGAGAGATTAAAGATCATTCTTATGTGCTGTTTTGTACTACTGTGTGTGTGTGCATGTGTGTGTGTATTCTCCCTCCCATGCCAGTCCCCAGATGCCCTCTTATTCTTATCAAAATAGCCTACATTAGACAGCAAATTGGTGGTACATTGCAGGCTCAGAAGAATGGAGAAACTGAGGCAGACCGGATGGAGAGACCAGGGTCCTGTAGGAGTCAGCTGAGAAAGGTCCCACTGAAAAGTGTAACTGTATTTGTATCTGTATAGGCCACAATTCCAAGCACCTCAGCCCAGAGCCGTCAGTGATGACTATGCCTAGTTCTCTCTTATTGGTGCAATTAAGAGCCCTGAAGAATGAAGCCACCTCTCAGCACCTGAAACAAAAAGCCAAATTATTGCTTCTGTGTGCAAGAAAGGGTTATATGTATAAGATGCAGACTCGGGGAGTGCCACTGTCTGTTTATGTCCCCTACAAATTTATATGTCAAAATCCTAACTCCCAAAGGGGATAATATTTGTAGATGGGATCTTTGGGAGGCGCTTAAGTCATGAGGGTGGAACCCTCATTAATGGCATTAGTGCCCTACAAAAGAGGCTCCAGAGACACCCCTCTCCCTTCCACCATGTGGGGACACAAAAGTCCTCTATCTGGAAGAGGGCCCTCTCCTGACCATGCTGGCACCTGATCTGGGACTTCCAGCTTCCAGAACCATGGGAAATACATTTCTGTTGTTTATAAGCCACTCAGTTTATGGTATTTCATGATAGCAGCCCTAATGGACCAATACAGGGAGTAAAGCAGAGAGCTGAGTTTCTATAGCATTTGGGAAGTATGGAGTTTGTGGGCTGGAAGACATTCAGAAGAAGCAGCATTTGGGGACTGGTTGACGTTAAGTAGGGGAAGCTTGGTTACTCAAGTGAGGCTAGTTCTGATTGGCTGATTTCAGAAAGACAGCACTGGAGTAAGGGTGTTGCCAACTGGTTGATTTCAGAAGCAGGTGGCTCTCACTGGTGGGACAGTCTTCAGAAGTGTGAATGTTTAAGCTGCTTTTCACTGATCAGGTAAGCATGTTTAAAACCAATTTTTATAGTTACTTCTGCTTTGCTCACAGAACTATCAGACTTTCCCTAAGAGGAGAGGAACTTTTATTCTCAAGAGTTAATTAGAGTATGGTAGTGTAAGATCCATTGGTTACAAGGCTGGGTGAGGCATTTGAATCTTTCACTGGCATTTAATGGAATTGGGCTACAACTAAAAGGAATAAGTAGATGTAAAATCTACACAGATGATCATTTCTGATCAGTATTTCCCATGAGGGCATTATGAGACTATGCAGTTGATCATTCCAGTTGTGTTTTTAAACAAACTAAAGCAAACCAAAAACAATCCAGTTACACCTGTTTGATTCCTTAAAATCTTACTCTCTGTTTATATATATATTCTTTTTTTTTTTTTTTTTTTTTTTTTTTTGTGGTACGTGGGCCTCTCACTGTTGTGGCCTCTCCCGTTGCGGAGCACAGGTTCCGGACGCGCAGGCTCAGCGGCCATGGCTCACGGGCCCAGCCACTCCACGGCATGTGGGATCTTCCCGGACCGGGGCACGAACCCGTGTCCCCTGCATCGGCAGGCAGACTCTCAACCATTGTGCCACCAGGGAAGCCCTATATATATATTCTGTAAACACGTAGGGTGTTTTACTGTTGCTGTGTTAGCTGTTTTAATAAAGTGGTCTGCTCTGGTTATAAAAGGAGATTACCAAGTGAGAAAGCCTGCTAATGTCTGCCGGTTAGCCTGCCTAGGGCGGAAGCCTAGCTGTGTGGACTATGAAGTCATAACCAAATCCCCATTAGTCACCAGATCACTGCTTGAATTAAACCATCTAGGTGGAATCAAAACAGTGGCAGGGGGAAGGGATAAATTAGAAGATTGGGATTGACACATACACACTACTATATATAAAATAGATAACTAATAAGAACCTACAGTATAGTACAGGGAACTCTACTCAATACTCTGTAATGGCCTATATGGAAAAGAATCTAAAAAAGAGTGGATATATATATATGTATAACTGATTCACTTTGCTGTACACCTGAAACAAACACAACATTGTAAATCAACTATACACCAATAAAAATTAAATTTAAAAAAACTCTCTTGAGTATGCTCTTGTCATCAGTAAACTAAACCTCCACTGCAGTTTTACCATCACAGCCTCCTACTCCATCCAGTAAGCTCTGTACCTGCCCAATCTACCACTCCATCTACCTGCTCCCACCCTCACAAGAGAAAGAATAACCATTTGAGTATTTATTTTCTAGATTGATGGTCGTGAAGACAAATTGCCCGTGTGTATATTTGATTTGGGCCACATTTACACAGGACTTAACTGGCTTATATTTTTATTTCAGTGAGAAACAAGTATCAGACATACTTGCATGGAATTGTGTGGATCACACAGTTTATTTTTTAACATCTCATTTTATTTTTATTTTTTTACTTTTCAGATGGCTGCTTCTGTGTTGATGCAGAGATGCAAACTTTATTATTCCTCATTCATTCCAACTGAGTTACAGGGCCTGAGACTATCTGAAGGACTGCAACAATCTGACTGTTTTTTCAGTCAGTTCACTGATTTCTGCCAGGAGGGCAGCCATGTGCTAAACTGGCTGATAACCACTAGGCTCCCTTCAGTCCCTAGGCTGATGCCGTCAAGATCGTCTCCACCGTTTGAATGAAATACCACCACTCATTCTGAAGCACCCATTGCAATGTGATGATGAGGCATATTGGATATCATGGGTCTCCCTCTCAGTTTCTCCTTTTGCACCATTATGATGTGAACCGCAGGGCTGTAAAAAACTTTCAGAAATGAATTGATGAAGAGTCCTTTTTTAAATAAAAATGAAAAAAAACCCCCTCAATATTCCAAACAACCTCCCAACTTGTCTTTGTCTTAATCTTCTTGGAGAGATGTACTCCTCTCCATGGTGAGCTTCTCCCCCGATGCTCATAATCCCATTTTTTCAAACTTCCTTTGAGTCCTTTGTCCATCAGACAAGCCCTCTTTTTCTCTGACCGTTGTCTCGCTTCCCCTCACTCCTTCCCCTTTGCCTACAACTGTTCTCAAAATGACTGTACCTATCAACTCCTCCCTACCCTCTCCTTCTCTTCTTCCTTTTATTGTCTCCTAGTCACACCTTGCTCACCTCTTGTCTGCAGCCATCACCCTCCTAGATTATCAACATCATTCTAAGTATCAAATCCAGGATGCAGCCTGCATCACTTCACGTTGGTATTTGACTCAGCTGTTCACTCCCACCTTCTCTTAGTTTCTGGAAACCTCCATTTGGTTCTTGCCTCTCTGATTCTTCCCTCCCAGGCCCCTCGGCTTCCTCTGCTGGCACTAAATATGCATGTCCCCAGAATCTCATGTGCAAAAGTCTTTGCTTCTTATTCCACATCATTCCTACTTCATGCCTTGCAGTGACCCTTTATCATGGTTGATTCCCAGTTCAACCTCTCTCGAGCAACAGGTACACATGTCTATCTGGCTACTAGACATCCACAAAGCACGACGATTTCAAAATATTAAAAACTGAACTTAGATTCCCACCTACCCTCCAAAATCAAGTTCTTCTACTGTATTCCCTCCTTTCAATAATGGTACCCACGTTCACCTTGTCACCAGGTCAGAAACTTTACAGATATGCCTTCCTCTGCCTTAGATACCAAAGTCAAACTGGCTACCACGTCCCGTGACTTTTCCTCAAAAATAGCTCTGCTCTGACTGCTGCCAGCTCAGGCAGGCTCTCAGCATCCTCCTGGGGTCCTATGTTAACCTCCACACTGGGGTTCCTGACCCCAAAGCCTCTCCTTTCATTCCAACCACAGTGGATTAAAGCTTGTCACTTCCCTGCTTAAAATTCCTCTGTGATTTTTCATTTCCTTCTTTAGGAGGTTACGAGCTATTTTTAGCAGCGTGACCTCTCTCTTCAAAAGTATTTCTTACATAGAACTCCATTGTGTGAAGCAGAAACACTCTGTGCTGCTCTGGTTTAGGTGAGTGTACAGGGTCCAGGATCCGCCCCTGATCAGCTGCTCTGCTCCTGCCTGGTGGCTCCTGAGTCACTTCCATAACCTCAGCACTAAGAAAGACTGGTTGAAAATCAGTGATGACATAAAGTCCAAATGACATGAACTGACACACCAGGGTATTGAGGTAGAATGACCACTACCACCACGATCACTACTGCTATTATCTTAGCAGCTGGCACTTGAAGTCTGTTTAGGGAGGACACATTTTGAGAAAATACCTGTTAAGTCCTTAGTGAGAAGTTGTGATCCCCAAGGCTTAAGCACTGCCTGTTGCCAAGTTTTCAGAGGATTAACCTGATCTGCCTGTAAAAATGAGGAGGGATTTCTGTTTCTTTGGGGAGGGCAAGGGCAGATGAGAAGAGAGAGGACAGACGAGAGAGGGAAGAAAGAGGATCTGGAGGAGGTTATGAAAGGGAATGCAATGCAAAAAACAAAAACTGTATAAATAAAATCCTGGTGACAGAGTGTCTGAATAAGGGAGCTTGGAGAATAATAATATCCAAGATGATGTTTTGGAAGATTCTGAGTTTTCTGTTTATGTTTTGCTATTGAGTGCATGGTGGGAAACCCTCTCCTGACCCCCAGTCCATTATATAAGAACTTTGTGTGAGTGGATTATCTTTGGAAAGTGTAAAGTGCTGAGTTTTGTATCTATACCCATGGAGGGAGTAGAAAAAATAGTATATACAGATATAGGAGGTCAGAGTATAATGGACCTTGGAGAATGTAAGCCTCAGACACTCACAGAAAATGTAGAGAAAGATGGGGTGATCCCCAAATGATGGTATGAGGGATTCCTCAAATAGATGAATTTCTAGTGCCCCCAAGGACCCCACTGAACATCATTAATGGTGTGATTTCTTAAATTTATTAACCACATTCAGAAAATGTCAATGATGAAACTAAACGCTCCTACTAAAAGCTAGTTCTAAAAGAACAATGCTCCAGAGGATGTTCAGAGCTCCTAAAGTTGCCAGGGAGATCAAACTTATTCAGAATTGGCTCCAGTAAAACGTTCATAATACAGATGCTTATTAAGATGAAGGAAAGAGTCAGGATTTTACAATACTAAAAAGCTTTCAAGCAGAATCTCTCATAGCCACATGGATTCTAGATGCTGCTTCTCTCTGAACACCTCTCCTAACTTTCTGCACACCAGTTTTCTCAGTTTCCTTATTACTATTCACATAATTGAAAATCGTTACCAGGCCCAAGTTTCCATAACCTTCTGGTTTCTGCACTCACAACCACTTGACTGACTTGATGTCATTTAATTCAAATTCGATAAAAGGAAAATATTTTTGGCATGACCCACCCCTAAACCAGTTCACTCTGGCCAAGAGAATGAAGTCCCATCACAAACAAGGCCACTTTGGGCAGTGACAAGAAGTATAGTTAATCATATACTTCCACCTTCTTGATTCTGTTGTCCTGGCTGGGTATCTGCTTGTGGAGAAATGCTTAGATATTTCCAGAAGATGCCCGTTTGGCTTTTCTTAGTTTGGTGGTACATGAAGAAACTGGAGACAAAGTTTTGGTTATAAGTGAAAGCTACAATAACTCTGGGGGACTCAAGCATTTCACAACTGGATCTCAGATTTGAGGACAGTTTTCCTACTGAGAATTTGGGTCACTGACATCATTCTCTGCAAGGCAAGCGCATTGTCTTTTACATAATACATGTATTCTAAAAGGTTGTGTGTGAATCAAATTTTTATACTGGGAAGGCAGATCTAATCTCAATTTCTTCACCTATGCAATGGGGAAAATCAAATTCCATTTCAGATTCACTGGGAAGAATTATTTTATTTAAGGAGCCATGCTGTGAATTTTCTCTGTGGTTGGACTACTGCTCCACTAATTGATTTGTTTTGCAAATTTGGATTTTCATTCATCAGGCTTTCTTGAGTCCATCTTAGAAAGCCAAACAGTAGATTTGGAGAGAGTCAAAGTGCCAGAAAAATAAAAGTAGTTATAAGCTGAATGTGAAACCCAGAACTCTAAGTTCCACTCAACAATTAAAGTAAATTATATCGATTCAAGGATGATCATCAGTGATCCAAAGCAACTGAGTTCTATTTTATTCAAGTCCTTTGCATTTTAATAGTCTCTGCCTTTGTAAGTAACAAGCAAGGCTCTGTAAAGAACCTATTTCAAATCTCTGCTGAAAAGCTCTGCTCTTCACCTTTGAAGCAATGGAGCTCATGAAGCTAAGTAAACGAATTGCAGATGGCATACCACATTCACTCAGAAAACATGCTGATTACTCAGCAATATGGCATTTAGCGCCACAAAGAAACCAACAGCTGAGCTGCTACAACAAATTCTCAAGGGAATCCAATATCCCCACCTGTGGGATGCCTAGAGATAACAGGCAATTGTGTCCAGAAATGCAATTACCAGAAGGGAAGAAAAAAGATTTACTCTCTTTCGGGAGGAACGGAATCATGAAAAGGGCTTTTCATCACGGACCAAGTATATACTCAAAGCGTGGTTTATCCCATCTTGATGCCCAGTAATGGTCTGATCCTCCCCATTATATACTCGCTGGGTACAAGGTGGCTTTATCATTTGCATCTAGAATAGCATCTTACTCACCTCTCCTAGGTAATCATCTAGCCTGTTGTGTCAGCACTAAGTGCTACTGTAAATAAATAGGACCCATATTTATTTTTTCAGAAGGACAAGCCTTTCAGAATCCTTCTCTCCCCCCAACACATTATTAAGGATGCTATTTCCATCATAACAATAACCTAAATGAATTAGAATTAGTCATTGAGAACCATCAAAATACTCCAAACTTGGGGGGAAAGGCATACAGTGATCAATAAAAGTCCAAACATTTTGTTGACTATCTTCACACATTTGCAGATAGTTAGAAAATATTGCCCCTGTTTAATTGATGAGGAAAGGAAGACTAACTGTTCCTGCCTAAAAGGTAGATTTATAATGTCTATGTCATTGCTTTAAAATATCCATCAACCAGTTGTCTTCTCTGCATGCCACTGACATGGTTTCAATGACTGAGTCTGCCCCGTTGATTCCCCAATATTCAAGATACCAAAGGTAGCTAAGACTGCTCTTCCTGGGAAAATGTCCATGATGATGTAGGGGGAGGAAAACCTTCCTTTTACCCTTTTAGGTTCTGTGACTGGGTCTGGGAATTAAACTAACATAAGACAGATTCATAGGAGGAAAGCATACAAGTTATACTTAATATTTTTACATGCATGGGAGCCTTCATAAGAAAACTGAAGACCCAAAGAAGTCTTTAAGCCCAAAAGCTTTGTAAACAAAGAACAATAAATTGTGACATGACAAAGTGGCTTGGGCTAGGAGCAGTAAATTGCGGGACACTGACTAGGAAATATATGGGGGAAAGTAACAGAAGATAACGCTTACTTTAGTAGATTTGCTTGTACAGATATATTTCAGCATTGACTCCCAGTTTCCAGTGATAAGAATGTTCTCTTCCTGGTACAGGGAGGTGACCTTTCTCATGAGAAATTTTATGACCTGATTTTAGGTAGAAAGGCAGAGATCAGAAAGCCGTTCCTGTATCTGCTGTTTCTCACGTGTCTTCAGCTCAAAATAATCAATATGCCAATGTGGTATATTTTAGAGTGGCGTGTTCTGAACCCCTTCATTGACAAGGGACTCGATACACTTTAAAGAGGGACTAGGATCTATTCTCTTCAGCTCCAGAGTGGAGGCAGTCAGGGTCATCATAAGCCAATAGGAATATAGTTAGATGCCCCCTGTCTTCCCTTCCAAAACACTTAGGTTAGAAGACAATGATGATTGGGTCAAAAATAGTGTAGAAAGATTTCAGAAAAGATGGTGACTTACAAGTTGAGGAAATATTTGGCAGAAGGGAAAACCAGAAGTCCTCCATATGTATAAAATTCACAGAAGACATGGCAGCCAGTATGGTTTCAGATAAAATAAGATATACGCAAGAGAAGTACAACCCCATTTTCATCCTCCAGATCTCTGTGACCTTGGGCAAATCACTTCACTGTTCCTGGACCTCAGCTCTCCGATATGTAAAATGTTTTAAGAATAACTACAGAAACCTCTTTAATCCACTCTTCAGGTTCTGGGTCCAGGAGAGAATGAAACTTGAGGAATTGGTGAGGCTGGGGTCCCAGGGGAAGAATCCCATTGCCACTAGTCAAGGAGTAGACTGAATAGAGGTGATAAAAACATTTACCATTTGCAAATATAGAAGCACCCTCTACCAACCAAAGGAGAGACCACTTGCAAGCATGCATGTATTATTCTTTTTTTTTTTTTTTTGCGGTACGCGGGCCTGTCACTGTTGTGGCCTCTTCCGTTGCGGAGCACAGGCTCCGGACGTGCAGGCCCCGTGGCCATGGCTCACAGGCCCAGCCGCTCCGCGGCATGTGGGATCCTCCCACACCAGGGCACGAACCCGCATCCCCTGCATCGGCAGGCGGACTCACAACCACTGCGCCACCAGGGAAGCCCATGCATGTATTATTTAGGTAGCATGTATTTATTTATAAGTGTCTGTAGACTTAATAAGTATCCAATGGCAGACAGATACAGAATTATATCCCTTTCTTCACAAACAGACCTCCAAGGAGGACTCAAAAGCTGTATTTCTCCATTCCTTGCCTGGCAGGTCTCAGAAGGTCAAGGTTTTATGTTGCCCTGGCAACAGCTGATAGCATCACTACCACCTGAAGCCACCCAGGGGGCTGCCGGCTCAGCAGCACTGTAAGTGGTTATGATGTTATCCCAGTTGCTGGGGAAACGCACAAGCTTGCACCAGGCAGGTGGGTAACCGTGGAGTCAATTTCCAACCATTTTGCCTTTAACAGCCTATACTGGCAAATGCATTCATCTCCACATAAATTCTGTGAACAATTGGGGATCTTAAAGAGTTTTAGTTGTGTGTTCTCTTTTTAAAAGGCTCTTAAATGGTTCACCTTTACCACCTGAAATACAGTGCTTATCTGTGAAAAAAAAAACAGGTTTACTATTGCTCTACTTTAAATGAAACTGCCACCCACACTGAAGTATGTCAGAGTTATGCTTCTAACTCTTCCTAGAGTATCTGCGCCCCTAATCAAGCCTTTAGATTTTTCTTAACGTTGCTCTCTGCTATATCTGCAGGAAAAAAAATGTCTTAAGATAATATTGGATCTTTCAAAGTAGATTCATAAAATCAGAGAAGTCCTGTTCACCATTTGAGTCATCCTTGATTGGCTCTCTTTTAAAATGCATCCTCTGTCTTTCTTATAACCAAGGGCTTTAAAATTCAAATGTTCATGAACACCAGCTTTATTAAAATTAGGGCTTGGGGAAATGGCTCAGAAAAGGGAGAAAAGAATATTACCTAATCATTTAAGAGATGCTAATCAATGAAGTTCTAAAGCCCAAAGAGGACATTTGATACAGCAAGAGTTTCTCTACCAAGGAGTAACAGAACTTATATAAAAACAAACAAAAAAACCAAAAACCCAGAATAAAATAAAATTGAGGTAAAGATGGGAATAAAGACGCAGACCTACTAGAGAATGGACTTGAGGATATGGGGACGGGGAAGGGTAAGCTGGGACGAAGTGAGAGAGTGGCATGGACATATATACACTACCAAATGTAAAATAGATAGCTAGTGGGAAGCAGCCGCATAGCACAGGGAGATCAGCTAGGTGCTTTGTGACCACCTAGAGGGGAGGGATAGGGAGGGTGGGAGGGAGGGAGACGCAAGAGGGAGGGGATATGGGAACATATGTATATGTATAACTGATTCACTCTGTTATAAAGCAGAAACTAACACACCATTGTAAAGCAATTATAATCCAATAAAGATGTTAAAAAAAAAAAAACTTTAAGTAGATTAACCAAAATCTTCCCCCAGGTGCTGGGGTGACCCCAGGAGCTCTGTTACATTTCAAGAACTTGAGTTTGCCTGCCTCGCAGCTGAACGCATTAACATTTTCTGGTCCGATTCCATGTCGGCCTTTTAGCTGTTGCAAACCTCTCTAGAATGTTCCGTGGAGGGCACTTCACCAACTCGATTTTCATTCACTGCCCGTCCTCAGCAGCTATCACATACTTAGCTCTGGTGGAGGCAGTGAATGGCAGAAGGCAGGCTACCCAGATGGATGGCTCCATTCTGCCCCATCCTTCCGAGCCAGAAGCTCCTTTCATTTTTAATTATGGAGACAGGAACACATCGTCCTCCCTCCACTTCGCACCTCTCTTTCCTCATTCATTCACTGCAACTTAAAATTGGGAGCCTGTAGCAATATTTCCCCCTTCCCCCCACCATGTGTTAAACATCACTGGGTCCTTTCAAAGCGCCCACAGCTAAGCTTGTATCAACCTCACCAATGTTTCGCCACGCTCAACAGCATAAGTTATGCTTGATTTTATGTTTTTATTACTGTGTGTTATGGTAGCCTTGTCCCACATTCTACAGGAATCTCTCTCTCTCTCTTTCTCTCTCTCTCGGAAAATTGCTGTTGGGCCAAAACAAGGAAAACCTCCATCGAGTGAAAAATAGATTCCTAGGTACACAAATAAATAAATAACCCCTGCTCTATAACAGAAAATCATTCTCTGGGGTCTGATAATGATTTCCTAATACTGAGATATCAATCAGATGATCCATCGATTGTCTAATAAAAGTGCTGAGATTGGAGGGGGGCTTAGCCCTTGAAAGAGAATGGGATGATCCACTGGGTGAGGGCTGGGGAAGGTGGGTGGAGGGGACTGTAGGCTGGTGGTCAATGTCAGGCCGCTGGAAATAGGGTTTGGAAGACTTATGTGATAAGTCTGCTGCTCTTGAAATACCCAAATGCCCTGCCTGTCATTGTTTCACCTTCCCTAGACCAGGGGTGGATCTTACATTTTGTAGCTCTATCAGTCCAAGGGGGTTGCATGAGGGGAAGGGGTATCCCCATGCTTTTGTATATGCTGAGCTGTCTTCTGCAATACTCTTCTCCTTCCTGCCCACTCACTTGTCTTTTGGTAATAATAAAAACAACATTAATATCAAAAGTAGCTAAGATTATCTTGTATCAGGCACCTTGCTAAATGCTTTATAGATTTCATTACTGTTCTTTACGATCCTATGAAGTAGGTATACTATTTCCTGCCTTTCAGATGAAGAGTCTGGGTCTTGGAGAGGTTAACTTACTGGCACAAGGACACAAAGGTTAGGAGCAGCAGAAAAGGGATTTATCCCTCCAGAGCTTGTGTTCTTAACCACCATAATAGATGCAGCCCAAAAGTTACCTATTCTAAGGATGCTTTTCCCAACTCACCAGAAAGGATGTTCACACACAACCCACCACCGCTGTTCAGATATTTTGCATAATTTTCTCTTGGAGCAATTAGTGGATGGACTATTTTAAATATTTTCTTCTCTACTGGAAAGTGTGGTACATGGAAACACAGGAACTACATCTGACATATATTCATTCACCTAGAAAATTACCTGGAACACCTCAGTGGCTCCATAAATGTTTGCAGAAAGGAAGAATAACTGATTGAATGAATAAAGGGTGAGACAAAATAGCACAGCCCAGAAGCATTTTGGATGTAGAAACCTGGATTCTTCCTTTTCAGCTGATTAAGATGAAGATGTAGAACATTCCTTTCATCAAGGGGTTCAGAAAGGTTAGCCAGAGAGTCTGTGTCAGGGCGAGTGCAGGGGAGCTGGCTGCAGGTTGACACCCAGCCCCAGCCCAATACTTACCTGCACCTTCCTCCCCAAAGGTGGTGAGGTGGGCTGGGAAACCCTGTACTCTAGGGCTGGTATCAGGTCAGAGGACAAATAAGATCTCACAATTCCCATCTTAAAGACCCAGACTGCCTGGGAGATGCTCAGCAAGGGCCAAGGCAGCACAGAGTAGACGAGAGACCATCACTCAGCTGAAGGGTGACCCAGCCTACACAGCACTATAGAGGCCTTGTCTAAGCAGGAGGGGAGAGAAGACATAGGAACCTTGAACCATCTCCTCTTTTATCCTCCAGGTATGGGAACCACGTGTGGGACGTGGCAGCTGAGGGCCCCTGGGGCCAGTAGATAGAGAGCAGAGCCATCTGAGCCCTCAGGAAGGAAACCACGTGGGGCAAGCGGAGGAGGGCAGTGTGTACCGTAGTCTTTTGTCTGGACCAGGTGGATGCGGAGAGAAGTGGCTGCCACTGGGACAATTCCCTGGCTGTTAAATGTCATGCAGCCAGGCCCCGGCGATGGTAAAAAGGGACATTTATTTACAGTTCTCTCTGAGGTTGTCTCAGTCTCTCATTTTCCCTCAAAATACAACTCAGTGTAAATAAATAAATAAAATAAAGGCTAATGTGGTATGTAGGGCTACCCTCAAGGAACTTGGGGAGGTGTTGATAAATAGACCCAGGAACCCCAAAGTTGCAAACACTCACTCTGTGGTCACCGGAAGCTCCCTGGAAAGTGAGATGCGCTGAGCATGTTAGAGTACCTTATCTGAAAGTCCACACTGCTGGCAGAAAGGGTGACCTGACACCAGCTCCTTTGGAGAGGGAGTGGACTATGAGGGTCTTTGAGAGAAAAGGGGGTTTGTGTCCCTTATGCTGTGCTCCATAGGCTAGAGCCCTTGTCAAGGCTGGGCACCTGTCACTCTATGTCTTCAGACCAAAATCAGCTTCTCTGAAGCTGCTCCCCACAGAGGCTGGGTAGGGCCACAGCAAAGTTGAAGAAGGTGAGAGTTTGGAGGCAAATGGAAGTGACCTGGTCCAACTCTCATTTGATGAGGCCCAGAGAGAACATCTGGGCCTGATTTCCTGTAACGGAGCAAGTATATACTTAGAGGACCAGAAAAGAGGGCATCACTCAAATAAATAAATGATAAAAGGGGCTTCCCTGGTGGCGCAGTGGTTGAGAATCTGCCTGCTAATGCGGGGGACACGGGTTCAAGCCCTGGTCTGGGAGGATCCCACATGCCGCGGAGCAACTAGGCCCGTGAGTCACAACTACTGAGCCAGTGCGTCTGGAGCCTGTGAGCCACAACTACTGAGCCTGCGCGTCTGGAGCCTGTGCTCCACAACAAGAGAGGCCGCGATAGTGAGAGGCCCGTGCACTGCGATGAAGAGTGGCCCCCACTTGCCACAACTAGAGAAAGCCCTCGCACAGAAACGAAAACCCAACACAGCAAAAATAAATTAATTAATTAAAAACAAAAGTACCAATGCCACCGTGGATGTGAGGATTAAATTAGTCAATGCAATAAACAAACAAACAAATAAATAAATGCAAAATAAATGAGACACATTGAGCTTCAGTGAACTTATCCAGACTCTGGTAATAAGAGAAAATTTAGGCTATTTTAACTTTAACATCTGAGCTAGTTTTGTTTTTAGATACTTTTAATTACACATGAGGAATCCTTGGATACAGTATTTTGGTACTTTGGGTGTCAGAAGGTCTTAATTTGGCCATAGAAACTGTTATCATATTCCTACACAATCAGGTTCAGTCTGGAGAACCCAGAATGAGGCAGGTAATTTTTAAAAGAGGTGACTGTTCAGAGAAGTAAATTTTTTTCTAGATTATACATGATGAAAAACAACCTGAGTATAAATATATTCTCAGAATAATACAGACTGAATTCCTAGGCTAAAATGTCCTCTTTGTCACTTACTACCTGAGCATCTTTGAGCAAGTTAATTAACCTCTCTTATCTCTAATTCAATATGTGCTAAATACTGCAAACCGATACACCTATGCATTTGTTGTGAAATAAAATAAATTAGAATATGAAAAAGTCCTCTGCAAAAAATAAATGGTGTAAATATATTAAACAATATGAAGAAAAGGAAGTAAGAAGAAGGAAGGAAAGGGCAGTAAGGAGGAATTGGTCTTCATCTGAGGGTATATGATATGGTAAAATCTTTTCCCAAGAGCCCAGAGGAAGATGAATTGCAGAAGTCAGGTGAAATACATTTATTGTCATCAATGATGGATTTAATTATATAGATTTCATTATATTTGGGTATAATAAGTACAATATAACTATAGCATGATTATCTTGTTCAGCAGTGTCAGTGCTAACCCAAAGGCTGTCATCACCTTTAATGTTTAGAGTAGGCAGACTTTACCTATATATAAGTGTTTTGGGAGAAAGGGTAATACTGGGCTCTACATGATGTGATTTAGTCTCCTGGATGGCTGACACTTTACTATGGTTTCCATAAGGATGGATGGATGGATGGATAATGAATGAACGATAGAAGGAAGGAAGGAAGGAATGGAGGGAGGGAGGGAGGGAGGAAGGAAGGAAGGAAGAAAAGAATAACATTTTCCAGTACGCTAATGGCCCTATTTGCTGAGTGCTTTTAATAGAAGATGGGGTTCACGTTTTTAAAAGTACAAGATCCTGGGCTTCCCTGGTGGCGCAGTGGTTGAGAGTCCGCCTGCCGATGCAGGGGACGTGGGTTCGTGCCCCGGTCCGGGAAGATCCCACATGCCGCGGAGCGGCTGGGCCATGGCTGCTGAGCCTGCGCGTCCGGAGCCTGTGCTCCACAACGGGAGAGGCCACAACAGTGAGAGGCCCGCGAAAGGCAAAAAAAAACCCCAAAAACAAAAAAAAAGCAAAAGTATAAGATCCTCCGAGTGTATCATCTCCTTTATCCTCACACAAACCTTTATTTTACAAAGACCAAAAGTGACATCCTGGGATGGTTAAACAACTTGTCCAAAATCACATAAGCTGTTGGCAAAGTTGGGATTTGCTCGTAGGACTTAAAATCTGAACATCTATCCCCATAATGTGCTTATACATAATTGCCTAAAATCGGCGGGGAGCAGACTTTTCAAATTCAGTTAGCATTTTTCAAGTTCCCATGGTGCTTGGTGTGAAAACTAGGTGTTAGGGAAAGCAGAGGAAAAACAACTAAAAATAAGATGACCATATTTCCTAGTTGTCTGGGGCATTCTGTCTGGGACAGTCCCCAAGTCATCATCTTGGCAGTATTATTAATAATATCCATTTTCAGTCTCAAAATATCTTGGTTTGGACCTTACATAGAAACCACTATGTATGAGCTGGACAGTTTATAATCCAACTAGGGGTAATAGACCAGATATCCTGAAAAATATAGATAGATAGATAGATAGATAGAAGATACATACATACATACAAATATAGATATTGTAGAGATATATATGTATTTTATATCTAATATATATTAGAAATATATTTTTATAAAATTATGTATTATATATAACCATACATAATATATATCATAGGAAAGAAGGTTATATATATAATTTTATTTTTATAAAATTTTATTTAATTTTATATAATTGTTGTATGTATACAATTTTTTTTTCAGTTGAGTCCTTCTCCTAAGTCACTGATCAGATAGTCAAATATAAATGGGTATGTCTCCTGCAAGAAAAGGGGTTTCTGAAGAATTTGTCAGTTCACACATCCTTCCCAAGCTCACCAAATATCCCCATACCTGCTCACACTTTCTCATACGATAGTGACAAGGGAAGAAAATAGTGCGATATGAGATAGCACCATGACAAGGAAGGCAAAGGATCTGGATTTTTACCTTTTAGCTTAAAACCCTTCTTTGCCTGTAACTGGATTGCAGCCTTAGCCACAGACCTGGGTGTCTGGAGGATGGCTGTGCACATGCAGGCTTTTCTCCCATGTGCCTTGACCTCCACCCAGGCTGCCCACCTGGCCTTCCTGAGTCTTCATCGTCTTCCTGACCACCAGAGTTAATTCCGCACAAAGCATCACTAACGCTGCCCCATTTTTCTGTTCAAAAGCCTTTTGTATTTCCTCACCGCTTCTAGCTAAAACCGCAGTTTCCCAGCGTGAGCTCTACCATATGCACTCATAGAAGATGAGGATGAACGGAAGGAGAGCACGGCTTAGGTACTAAGTGACTGTGTGAATTTGCCTAAGGTATTAACACCTCTAGGTCTCAGCTTCCTCAGGTCTAAGTGTGAGGTTGGAATAAATGGATTCTAAGAAGATTTCCAATACTAACACATTGTTCAGGATGTGCCCTGCTTCTCCTTGGCGTCTCTGATCTAAATAAAAGTTGTTTTCTTTCTATCCCACAGAATATTTTTGTAAATCCCTCCTCTCTGTTTTTGCTCAGGCTGATGTCCCTGCTGGGGATGCCCTTTCCCTTACTGCCTCCTGTTCTGTTACCTCCCCTGCTCCAAAATGCACTCAGCACCTAGATCTGTGGTGCCAACCTCATCGGAGGATGTGAACCATTTTTGCCAATCTCCACTTGACGAAGACCCTTGTGTATCCCTGTGTACCCTAGCAGATGCTGAGCTGCCTCAGCCCCGATTTAGACTGAAGATAGCTCACCCCAAAGTTAGCTCCATTCCATGTATCTCTTACTCCATATTTCTCGGCTGATCCTTCCACTGTGGTCGTCCCATGAGTATATTTCCAGCACCGCCTCTCCCATGAGTGGTGCGCTCCCAAGTCCAACAGTCTGTTCTACATCTACCTGGGTATCTAAGAGATGCCTCAGACCAACATGCCTCCCCCAACTTCCCCCAAACCCACTCTTCCTTGAGATTCTCCCAAACTTATGGGTAGGCTCTTACCTACCTCATGCCGCAGATTCCTAAATCCCTCTTTCCCTCACCCTTGGCATCTATCTATTCCACAAGCAAATTCTGTTGGAGATATTTCGAAAAGATATTGCAAATGTAATCACTTCTCACCATCTCCACTGCTACCACCTGAAGCCAAAACACCAAAATCTCTTGCCTGGACAGTTGGTTACCCTGTGCCTGTTTTGTTTTGCAACAGTGCAATTTCCACATAACAGTAACAGGTGATCTTTTAAAATTTTCAGCACAGTCAACAAAGAGCCTATCAGGTGTGTGCCTGGTTGTTTCTGCCACCTCATGCTTGACCACTAGTCCCCTTGTTCACTCTGCCACCAACAACCTGCCCTTCTTTCTGCTCCTTAAACGCTGCAAGCACATTACTGCCTCAGGGCTTTTGCACTTGCAGTATGTGCTGTTCCTATGGCTACCCCCCTTCTCAGTTATGTGAATACTTAGCTGTCTCAGCATTCCTGTCTACACGGAAAACTCCTTCTTGAAGCCCACCTTCCTGATGGCTTAATCTGAAGTGGTCTCAACCCCTTCCTGTATCTCCTGATCGCATTACCCTGCTTTATTTCCTTCATAAGCTTATTCATATCTGGATTTTTGGTGGTTGTTCTTTATTTTTTTCTCTTTTCTCTAATGCAAGTTTTATGAAGATAGGGACCTATTCCATCATATTCATCCTTGTATTTCCAGCGTTTCACAGAGCCCTTGACATCTAGCAGGTGTTTGAATAATTATTGAGTGAATAAATGAATGATGAATGAATGACCCACAGTGGAATCTGTCCAAGCTATAATGAAACTATCAGATCACTTGTTTGTCCACGGAGCCTTGCCTGACCAATGAGCCCAGAGTCATTTCATCATATCTAAAGTGCCCTAAAAAATTTCTCTCTGTGCCTCTTATAAGGTATTCTCTTGGTTATCGAGCTACTGTCTCCTATCTTACCCTCTGCACTCTGTTTTGGGGATGCTAGGGCTGGGACTCTGAAAACCACATTTCTGCTTTGCCAGGGGCCCTCTGCTCAGTTCTGCCAATAGTGGGCCCTAGAGGGAGACGGGGAGGATGGAGTAGATGGAGGGAACTGCTTTCTTCTGACTTGCTTCCCGTTGCTCTCAACTTCACTCCAGTGATGGTTCTTCACCCTTGCGGAAGCAGTTGATTCCATTATCAGTACCCCTTCCCTCCCTCATACCCCCTACACATTGATAGGTGGCATCCTTGTGCCTTCTCCTTAGAGGTCTGAATCTCAGCTCTTTGCAGGGCCTTCTCTGAATCCCATAGCACCCCTGTTAGCTGGGCTGCCCTCTCTCCTCAGAGATCTGTGCCCTACTCGGCAAGGCCCCTCCTCCACACTCCTGGGTTCTAATAGCCCCTTTCTCTTTCTTTAGTTTCCCCAGCCTAGAGGGGTGGGGAGTGGTATTTGCTTCCTGAAGTTAGGATCTCTAACTTAACTCAGCAGCCACTTTTGCCTTTGTTATTCAATTCCTGTCTCACTAAGTCCCTATATTAAATTCCAAATGCTAAAATAACTGGTGTGTGTTTTTATTTTCCTGAGTGGATACCAGCTGATAGAGGGCTATACGATCCATTGCCTTGTACCATTTCAATATTCATTCAGGGCATGTTGGCTCAGAGGGATTAGAATCTTTTTGCGGGGCAGGAATCTTCCCTCACTTAGCCCCGTACCACCTATGAGCCATGGTGTCTTACACACTGCAAAGGGCCAATGCATGTTTGATAACTGACCCGTGGTAGTTTCAGAGGTAAATGAGCTCATCCTTCTGTTTTAAGAAGTAACATTTTTAAACCTTTCTGGAGAGAAGATATCTTAATCTTCAAGCCCTCCAGGATAGGAAATTCTTCAAACGTTTATTTTCATTGTAAAATGTGTGCTTGTTAAACCCTGCCAGAATATATTTGCCGTCAAGAAGTACTTCCCACGTAGGCCCAGCAGTAAGGACTCAGAAAAAGGAGAAATGCTTGGATCTGAGAAAAATGGTGATTTTGAAAATAGATGATGGCACTTGTCCCCCAAATAGGTCCTTGCTGTTTTCCAAATAACCCAATTATTTGACTGATCTCAAGTGTAGTTCTCTCTTTCTCTTCTCCACCCGCTTTCTTTGTGTGTGTAGAGAAAGCCTACTTGTTCAATACATGTGAAGTTTTTCTGATAAATACACCTGACTGAAATCAGCTCTCCCGGCCAAAATTAAAGGTGTATTAAAATATTTTTAACAAGGCATACTATTTGGGAACTGTGTGGCGTGCCATTCCTGCCTTCTTTAGCTCTGAACAGCTAGCGTCCCTCAGTCCTGGCACTCAAACAGCAAGTGGCTTAGCGACACCAGCAGGCGGGGGTTGGCATGTAGCATCTGGTATGGAAAGTGCCAGGAGCAAGCTCTCTGCAGTGTGGACCCAATGCTGCAGCTCCCCTGTAACGTGCATGTGGTCCAGCCTCAATGACTAGACTGCTTTCTTCCTTCCCCTTGTTAGCACTTAAGTCTTATGCTTGATCTAGTAGAGCCACATGCTGAACCACAGCCCTCTTGGCTATATCCCTGAATGCCTACTAGTTATTATAATCCCCATACTTTGGTACGAGATAGCATCCCCTTCAGCCCCTGTGCACCCTCTCCTCACTACCACCCCAAGATTGGCCTCCATCCTCCCATATTCAGAGTTTTCTATGACATGCTGAATACTGACACATGGGCTCTTGGCTACTTCCTTTTTGCCTGGTGTGTTCCTGGGGCTCTGTTTCTGATTCTGACCTTCTTGCTTTTCTCTTCTTCTCCTAATGTCTCTATAAGGTCCAACTGCCAAGCTCGTGCCGGGAAAGCTCCTACAGATCACCACACTAATTAGAAAAAAGCTCCCCACTCTCTCTACCATCTCACAGGGAGTGCTGGATTCTCCTAGTGGCCTCAAACAGACTCCCTGCCCTGAAATGCACTAGCCGCTTCCTCCAAGAAATTTTGGTCTCACAATTTTGTTTTGAATGATTAGTTATTTGGTCTTCCAAGATTTTATTTTCTATCAAAGATTGCCCCATTCTTACTTTAAAGTAACAGCATTTATTTCCATATATGATGTATGAAACTGGCTTCTTATTTTATCATTACATCTTAATAACTAAGAATACAACAAGGTATTCTTCTTTCCCAGGTTGTAGCATTTTATTATAGTCTATCATTTTGTGGCTGTTTACCAATAATCACAACAATACTAATAATGTTAACATTTATGTCATTACATGAAGTGCTAATACATCTTTAGTGCTCTTTACATATTAACTCATATAACTCCCCAAAAAATCATATGGAATAGGTTTTATTATTTTTTTCTTTTTCTTGTTAATTTAATTTATTTTTTTATACAGCAGGTTCTTATTAGTCATCCATTTTATACACATCAGTGTACACATGTCAATCCCAATCTCCCAATTCATCACAGCACCACCACCCCCTGCCACTTTCCCCCCTTGGTGTCCATATGATTTTTCTCTACTTCTCTGTCTCAATTTCTGCTCTGCAAACCAGTTCATCTGTACCATTTTCTAGGTTCCACATATATGCGTTAATACACAATATTTGTTTTTCCCTTTCTGACTTACTTCACTCTGTATGACAGTCTCTAGATCCATCCACGTCTCTACAAATAACCCAATTTCGTTCCTTTTCATGGCTGAGTAATATTCCATTGTATATATGTACCACATCTTCTTTATCCATTCATCTGTCGATGGGCATTTAGATTGCTTCCATGACCTGGCTATTGTAAATAGTGCTGCAATGAACGTTGGGGTGCATGTGTCTTTTTGAATTATGGTTTTCTCTGGGTATATGCCCAGTAGTGGGATTGCTGGGTCATATGGTAATTCTATTTTGAGTTTTTTAAGGAACCTCCATACTGTTCTCCATAGTGGCTGTATCCATTTCCATTCCCACCAACAGTGCAAGAGGGTTCCCTTTTCTCCACACCCTCTCCAGCATTTGTTGTTTGTAGATTTTCTGATGATACCCATTCTAACCAGTGTGAGGTGATACCTCATTGTAGTTTTGATTTGCATTTCTCTAATAATGAGTGATGTTGAGCAGCTTTTCATGTGCCTCTTGGCCATCTGTATGTCTTCTTTGGAGAAATGTCTATTTAGGTCTTCTGCACATTTTTGGATTGGGTTGTTTGTTTTTTAATATTGAGCTGCATGAGCTGTTTATATATTTTGGAGATTAATCCTTTGCCCGTTGATTCGTTTGCAAATATTTTCTCCCATTCCGAGGGTTGTCTTTTCGTCTTGTTTATGTTTCCCTTTGCTGTGCAAAAGCTTTGAAGTTTCATTAGGTCCCATTTGTTTATTTTTGTTTTTATTTCCATTACTCTAGGAGGTGGATCAAAAAAGATCTTGCTGTGATTTATGAAAAAGAGTGTTCTTCCTATGTTTTATTCTAAGAGTTTTACAGCGCCCAGTCTTACATTTAGGTCTCTAATCCATTTTGAGTTTATTTTTGTGTATGGTGTTAGGAAGTGTTCCAATTTCATTATTGTACATGTAGCTGTCCAGTTTTCCCAGCACCACTTATTGAAGAGACTGTCTTTTCTCCATTGTGTATCCTTGCCTCCTTTGTCATAGATTAGTTGACCATAGGTGTGGGGGTTTATCTCTGGGCTTTCTATCCTGTTCCATTGATCTATATTTCTGTTTTTGTGCCAGTACTATATTGTCTTGATTATTGTAGCTTTGTAGTATAGTCTGAAGTCAGGGAGTCTGATTCCTCGAGCTCCGTTTTTTCCCCTCAAGACTGCTTTGGCTATTCGGGCTTTTTTGTGTCTCCATACAAATTTTAAGATTTTCTGTTCTAGTTTTGTAAAAAATGCCATTGGTAATTTGACAGGGATAGCATTGAATCTGTAGATTGCTTTGGGTAGTATAGTCATTTTCACATTATTGATTCTTCCAATCCAAGAACATGGTATATCTCTCCATCTGTTGGTATCATCTTTAACTTCTTTCATCAGTGTCATATACTTTTCTGCATACAGGTCTTTTGTCTCCCTAGGTAGGTTTATTCCTAGGTATTTTATTCTTTTTGTTGCAGTGGTAAATGGGAGTGTTTCCTTAATTTCTCTTTCAGATTTTTTATCATTAGTATATAGGAATGCAAGAGATTTCTGTGCATTAATTTTGTATCCTGCTACTTTACCAGATTCATTGATTAGCTCTAGTAGTTTTCTGGTGGCATCTATAGGATTCTCTATGTATAGTATATCATGTCATCTGCAAACAGTGACAGTTTTATTTCTTCTTTTCCAATTTGTATTCCTTTTCTTTTTCTTCTCTGATTGCCATGGCTAGGACTTCCAAAACTATGTTGAATAATAGTGGTGAGAGTGGACATCCTTGTCTTGTTCCTGATCTTAGAGGAAATACTTTCAGTTTTTCACCATTGAGAATGATGTGTGCTGTGGGTTTGTCATATATGGCCTTTATTATGTTGAGGTAGGTTCCCTCTATGCCCACTTTCTGGAGAGTTTTTATCATAAATGGGTGTTGAATTTTGTCAAAAGCTTTTTCTGCATCTATTGACATGATCATATGGTTTTTATTCTTCCATTTGTTAATATGGTGTATCACATTGATTGATTTGCATATATTGAAGAATCCTTCCATCCCTGGGTTAAATCCCACTTGATCATGGTGTATGATCCTTTTAATGTATTGTTGGATTCTGTTTGCTAGTATTTTGTTGAGGATATATGCATCTATATTCATCAGTGATATTGGTCTATAATTTTCTTTTTTTGTAGTACCTTTGTCACATTTTGGTATCAGGGTGATGGTGGCATCATAGAATGAGTTTGGGAGTGTTCCTTCCTCCACAATTTTTTGGAAGAGTTTGAGAAGGATGGGTGTTAGCTCTTCTCTAAATTTTTGATAGAATTCACCTGTGAAGCCATATGGTCCTGGACTTTTGTTTGTTGGAAGATTTTTAACCACAGTTTCAATTTCTTTACTTGTGATTGGTCTGTTAATATTTTCTATTTCTTCCTGGTTCAGTCTTGGAAGGTTATACCTTTCTAAGAATTTGTCCATTTCTTCCAGGTTGTCCATTTTATTGCCATAGAGTTGCTTGTAGTAGTCTCTTAGCATGCTTTGTATTTCTGCCATGTCTGTTGTAACTTCTCCTTTTTCATTTCTAATTTTATTGTTTTGATTCCTCTCTCTTGTCTTCTTGATGAGTCTCACTAAGGGTTTATCAATTTTGTTTATCCTCTCTAAGAACCAGCTTTTAGTTTTACTGATCTTTGCTATTGTTTTCTTTTTTTCTATTTCATTTATTTCTGCTCTGATCTTGATGATTTCTTTCCTTCTGCTAACTTTGGGTATTGTTTGTTCTTCCTTCTCTAGTTTCTTTAAGTGTAATGTTAGATTGTTTATTTGAGATTTTTCTTGTTTCTTGAGGTAAGCTTGTATAGCTATAAACTTCCCTCTTAGAACTCCTTTTGCTGCATCCCGTAGGTTTTGGATCATCATGTTTTCATTGTCATTTGTCTCTAGGTATTTTGGATTTCCTCTTTGATTTCTTCAGGGATCTCTTGGTTACTTAGTAACGTATTGTTTTGCCTCCATTTGTTTGTGTTTTTTACGTTTTTTTCCCTGTAATTCATTTCTAATCTCATAGCATTGTGGTCAGAAAAGATGCTTGATATGATTTCAATTTTCTTAAATTTACTGAGGCTTGATTTGTGACCCAAGATATGATCTATCCTGGAAAATGTTCTGAGTGCACTTGAGAAGAATGTATAATCTGCTGTTTTTGGATGGAATGTCCTATAAATATCAATTAAATCTACCTGGTCTATTGTGTCATTTAAAGCTTGCGTTTCCTTAGTAATTTTCTGTTTGGATGATCTGTCCATTGGTGTAAGGGAGGTGTTAACGTCCCCCACTATTATTGTGTTACTGTCGATTTCCTCTTGTATAGCTGTTAGCAGTTGCTTTATGTATTGAGGTGCTCCTATGTTGGGTGCATATATATTTATAATTGTTATATCTTCTTCTTGGATTGATCCCTTGATCATTACATAGTATCCTTCCTTGTGTCTTGTAACATTCTTTATTTTAAAGTCTATTTTATCTTATATGAGTATTGCTACTCCAGCATTCTTCTGATTTCCATTAGCATGGAATATCTTTTTCCATCCCTTCACTTTCAGTCTGAATGTGTCCCTAGGTCTGAAGTGCGTCTCTTGTAGACAGCATATATATGGGTCTTGTTTTTGTATCCATTCAGTGAGCATGTGTCTTTTGGTGGGAGCATTTAATCCATTCACGTTTAAGGTAATTATCGATATGTATGTTTCTATGACGATTTTCTTTGTTTTGGTTTTGGGTTTGTTTTTGTAGGTCCTTTTCTTCTCTTGTGTTTCCCACTTAGAGAAGTTCCTTTAGCATTTGTTGTAGAGCTGGTTTGGTGGTGCTGAAGTCTCTTTTGCTTGTCTGTAAAGCTTTTGATTTCTCCATCGAATCTGAATGAGACCCTTGCCGGGTAGAGTTATCTTGGTTGTGGGTTCTTCCCTCTCATCACTTTAAGTGTATCATGCCACTCCCTTCTGGCTTGTAGAGTTTCTGCTGAGAAATCAGCTGTTAACCTTATGGGAGTTCCCTTGTATGTTATTTCTCCTTTTTCCCTTGCTGCTTTCAATAATTTTTCTGTCTTTAATTTTTGCCAATTTGATTACTACATGTCTCAGCGTGTTTCTCCTTTGGTTTATACTGTATGGGACTCTCTGCGCTTCCTGGACTTGGGTGGCTATTTCCTTTTCATCTTAGGCAAGTTTTTGACTATAATCTCTTCAAATATTTTCTCGGGTCCTTTCTCTCTCTCTTCTCCTTTTGGGACCCCTATAACGTGAATGTTGTTGCATTTAATGCTGTCCCAGAGGTCTCTTAGGCTGTCTTCATTTCTTTTCATTCTTTTTTCTGTATTCTGTTCCACAGCAGTGAATTCCACCGTTCTGTCTTCCAGGTCACTTATCCGTTCTTCTGCCTCAGTTATTCTGCTATTGATTCCTTCTAGTGTAGTTTTCATTTCAGTTATTGTATTGTTCATCTCTGTTTGTTCTTTAATTCTTCTAGATCTTTGTTAAATATTTCTTGCATCTTCTCGAGCTTTGCCTCCTTTCTTTTTCCAAGTTCCTGGATCATGTTCACTATCATTATTCTGAATTCTCTTTCTGGAAGATTGCCTATCTCCGTTTCATTTAGTTGTTTTTCTGGGGTTTTATCTTGTTTCTTCATCTGGTACATAGCCCTCTGCCTTTCCATCTTGTCTTTCTGTGAATGTGGTTTTTGTTCCACAGGCTGCAGAACTGTAGTTTTTCTTGCTTCTGCTGTCTGCCCTCTGGTGGATGAGGCTATAGGAGGCTTGTGGAAGTTTCCTGATGGGAGGGATTGGTGGTGGGTAAAGATGGCTGTTGCTGTGGTGGGCAGAGCTCAGTAAAACTTTAATCTGCTTGTCTGCTGACGGATGGGACTGGGTTCCCTCCCTGTTGGTTGTTTGTCCTGAGGCAACCCAACACTGGAGCCTAGCCAGGCTCTTTGGTGGAGCTAATGGTAGACTCTGGCAGGGCTCACGCCAAGGAGTACTTCCCAGAACTTCTGCTGCCAGTGTCCTTGTCCTCACTGTGAGGCACAGTCAGACCCTGCCTCTGCAGGAGACCCTCGAACACTAGCAGGTAGGTCTGGTTCAGTCTCTTATGGGGTCACTGCTCCTTCCCCTGGGTCCCAATGCACACACCACTTTGTGTGTGCCCTCCAAGAGTGGAGTCTCTCTTTCCCCCAGTCCTGTCAAAGTCCTGTAATCAAATCCCGCTAGCCTTCAAAGTCTGATTCTCTAGGAATTCCTCCTCCCATTGCTGGACCCCCAGGTTTGGAATCCTGACGTGGGGTTCAGAACCTTCACTCCAGTGGGTGGACTTCTGTGGTATAAGTGTTCTCCAGTTTGTGAGTCACCCACCCAGCAGTTATGAGATTTGATTTTATTGTGATTGCGTCCCTCCTACCATCTCATTGCAGCTTCTCCTTTGTCTTTGCATGTGGGGTATTTTTTTGGTGAGTTCCAGTGTCTTCCTGTCGATGATTGTTCAGCAGTTAGTTGTGATTCCGGTGTTCTCGAAAGAGGGAGTGAGAGCGTGTCCTTCTACTCCACCATCTTGAACCAGTCTCCCGGTTTTATTATTTTGCCATTTTACACATAAGGAAACTGAGGTACAAAGTTTAAACAACTTGTTAAGTTTGCTGGTAAAGTAATAGAGCTGGTAATTGAATCCAGGTACTCCAAGTCCAGAGCTCAAGTTTGAACTTGAGCTTCTTGTGATGGGTGCATTGGCTGAAGAAAAATTCACAACGTAAAAGTTTCAGGTTATGTTTTATTTGGGGACTTTACTGAGGACTATAGCCCAGGAGACAGCCTCTCAGAGAGCTCCAAAGAGATAAGGCAAGAGCCAGGATACATAGGAGTTTTTGCCAAAAAAGATGACTGCTAATCACAAAAAATACAGCTCAAGTTAATGATTTTAGTGCCTTTCTATGTATGGGAGGATGCAACCGTCTGGGCTTATTAAAATTATTCCTTAGATATGCATCTTAATTATCTAGGGCCAGGATTCTCTTTTTCTCCATCCTGAATTCCTCTCTGGGTGCAGCACTGGGGGCAGCTGCAGTGGCTGATGGCTTGATGGCAGGCAACATTCTTCGTTTCCTGGAATGGCAGGCAGAAATTTTTTGTCTGCGGGTACAATACCTCTCCATTCCTTCTTCTGTCTTGATTTCCAGCAGGTTCCACCAAACAGAATAGTGAGGCTCCCCACTGAATCCTTCCAGCCTGGTTAACTGCAAGGTTCTTGTATCTTACAGACCTGGACTCCAAACCCAGCTCTTTCATATGCAAGCTGTGTGATCCAGATAAATGACTTCTCCTCTCTGAGTCTTAATTTTTTCAACTGTTCCCTTTTCTTTTTTCTGACACCACTTTTGATACCAAATTGGCATCCAACAATTCCCTTCAATTCTGACACTGACTGCTTGGAGTTAGTGCAGATGTCACTGAGTTAATGACTGCTTCTACTTCAAACACCAGTCACAAGTCCTGGGGACCACCTATACCTCTGATGAAGGTTCCCACAACACCCTCCTCAACTTCTATAATTTGCTAAAACAACTCACAGAACTCAGGAAAACCCTTTACTTACATTTACCAGTTTATTATAAAATATACAACTCAGGAATAGCCAAATGGCGGAGATGCATAGCGCAAGGTTTGGGGGTGAGGGAGGGAAGGGTGGCACAAAGATTTCAATCCTCCTCTCTGGGATGTTACCTTCCCAGCACCTCAACATGTTCACTAACCCAGACCTCCAAAATTTGCCTTTTCAGGGTTTTATGGAGGTTTCATTCATCCCCAGAGGTCAAGATGTACACTGAAAGTTCCAAATCTCTCTTCTCGGCTTGGTCCTTCTAGCGTCCAGTACCCCCATCCTGAAGCTACCAAGACATCCCAGCCAGGAGTCAGCTCATTAACAAACCAAAGACACTTTATCATTCTGGAAATTCCAGAGCTTTAGGAGCACAGTGTCAAGAACCAGGAACAAAGACCAAACGTGTAATTTTTTTTTTAATGTTAGCACAATTGCAAAAGAGACAAAAGAGTATCCATCTTATGGATTTAAATTAGGTAGACTGATATACAATTGATGCCTTTGGTACACTGAAAGCCTTTAAACAATTGGAATCATCTCTATTTTTCCTCAAGTGGTCCCAAGGGCTGTCCCTTTTCTTCACTTTCCCTGTTGGACATGTTTTAGTGACTTATTTGAGAATCTTTAGTACATTGAACATGACATGTTCAAATAGCCTGTGATTCCTTGTCAAAGGTAATATGTCTCTCAAGCAGGAAAATCAAAATAGTTGTGAGCTTTTATTGAGCACTTATTACATGGATCTTACTGTAGATATCAAGAGGTTCAAAATCAAAGGCACTTTGGTAAGTTCGCTTTCCATCACCCATACAGATAGTTGCAAGAGACTCAATGTTTGTATCCCCCCATAAATTCATACGTTGAAATCCTAACCCTCTATGTAATAGTAAAATGGGCCTTTTCATGAGGGTGGAGACCTCATGAAAAGGATTAGTGCCCTTATAAAAAGCACCCCAGAGAACACTCTCACCCTCTTTGAGCCATGTGAGGATGCAAGGAGAAGTTGGCAGTCTGCAAAGTGGAAGAAGGTCCTCACCACAAGCTAATCATGCCTGCATCCTGATCTTGAATACCCAGCCTCCAGGACTGAGAAATACATTTCTGTTGTTTATAAGCCACCCTGTCTGTGGTTCTTGTTATAGCAGCCTGAACTGATTAAGGTACTAGATGATCTCCAGTTCACCACGACATTCCACTGAAAACACATCCCTATTATTCATGTTCTAACTTCTATCTGTAATGCCATCCACACCCTATTATCTGTCTGTGGGAATACCCATTACTGTTTAAGTGCCAGTTCCAACATCACCTCCTCCGGGATGTCTACCTCTCAAGGACAGTCCCCTCAGTAGAATTAGTCATTGTTTTCTACATGATCATGCAGCACCTTGATCCCCTCTGGCATCAATTATTTGAGGATTAGTGTGCAAGCTTTACAGAGCTTCTGGACTGAAAGTTCCTGGAAGGAACCTGCATCATCCCAATCATCTTCCAAGTAACCCACTCTTCTGCACAGAATGGGCTGGGAATGGATGTTCATTGCATTAAATAGTTTCAAATCTAATCAAGCATGACCAGCTATGATCAACTGTAGTTATGAACTCCTCCTGCAGGCTTCACCTGGCTAGTTCCAGAGCCAGTATTGACCAGGAAGGCCTCCCTGAGGTACTTCACCCCTCCAACAATTGAAGTCTCCTATTGGTTCAGCTGCTGAGTCCCATTACTAACATCAGAGCAGCTGTTAGAAATATCCCTTGGTCGGGCTTCCCTGGTGGCGCAGTGGTTGCGAGTCCATCTGCCAATGCAGGGGACACGGGTTCGTGCCCCAGTCCAGGAAGATCCCACATGCCGCAGAGCGGCTAGGCCCGTGAGCCATGGCTGCTGAGCCTGCGCGTCTGGGGCCTGCGCGTCTGGAGCCTGTGCTCCGCAACGGGAGAGGCCACAACAGTGAGAGGCCCGTGTACCGCAAAAAAAAAAAAAAAAAAAAAGAAATATCCCTTGGCCTTGAAAGTTAAAATTACGTCACTGTTTTGCTTGGAAGAACAGCAAATAATATTAGATTGTCTCTGAGGGAAAGAATATTTCATCATCTTAGTTCTATCCCTCTAGCACCCTGAATATCCTTGTATTTTGGATTCAACTTATTTTCATTTTCTGACTTTCCTTCTGTTCCACTGTGTCTCTCCACCTCTCTATGTTTATCTCTCTCTTCTTCCTTCTCTGATTTCCTGCCTCTGTTTCCCTGCTTTTCCTTTCTTGCCTCCCTCTCTTCATTCCCCCCTCTTCCAGGATGCTGAATGAAAAACAGCAAAACCTTGATCTTTGACCCTTTCTTTTTCTAGACTCTATCAATTCTCTTGAGACATTCTTTCTTCAGTTATGCTAATATAATTGATTGGAGTCCAGGGTTGATTTTTTTTTTTTTTTTTTATCAATCACATTCCAGCTGGGCCTTGTAATGTTATACCTCTGCCTGCTTGATTGGAGTTGGGTGATTCCCAAATCTCTGCAGCCACACAGACATGCAGACCATTTGAGGAGAGCTTAATTCCACAGATGGTTAATCTCATTTTTTATGTGTTGATTTTTCCTAGTTTCTCTCACAGAGGGTAATTCATTTCTAAGTTCCAGGAGCACTTTATTGTAACCTCTCATTTACCGACTATAATAATAATAATAACCATCATTTATTGGGTCCTTATTATGCATCAGTCATAGTGTTAAGTGCTTTGTGTAAGTTCACTGATTTAATTTCCACAATAACTCTAAGAGATGTAGGTTTGGTTTGTTTTTTAAATTAAAAAAAATTTTTTTTTGCCTGACTTTACAGATGAGAAAACCAAGGCCTAGAGAGATTAATGAAATTTCCAAAGATCCTAATAGGAACTTGACTCTTTTTTTTCCCTTTCTACCCTTATCCTTTTGAGCATATTGGACTGGATAGCACTTGCCTCAAAGGCCAGTCCTGCAGCCAGAAAAGGTTCCATGATCCTCCCACCCAAAGCTCCACTCATTCCCAGCTATTTCTCCTCCATTGTCCCAGGACAGGTAGACATCATCACAGCTTCAGATGTACCCTGCTCAAGTTATAACAAAAATGTGTTCATAAAGAGAGACACATTTTATGAAGCAGTTTAGATTAACTCCCAACCAAATGATACCAATAATACATTCAAAAGGAGTACAGAGGATGTTCATATGGCAAAAGGTTGGGGCATCCGATGCCACTGTCACATAGGAGACGCACCCTGAAGAAAGAATATAATCCCCATAGAGAAGATTTAGAAGGACAGGAAATGGCCTGAGCCCAGTTTCAGAGGCAGGAATGCACCTGCCACCACTGGGGACACATGAGAACAGTGTTTTCATAGAAGAATCAGGAGAAGATACTATTTGAAGAATGTGGTGTTACATTATAAAGGTGCCTGGAATGTCAAGATGAGAAATCTGGTATGCAGCGTCTGTATCCAGAAGTTCATTTCCCACCAATAGGATTTTCACATATGAAGAGTCCAGAGGTTAAAATATGTTCCAGTATCAGGGATCAGGGAGCCTCAGGCATGGTTTATAGTTCATCTAATGTCACTTAGAGGCCATTCTTATAAGGTGAAGAGAAAGGCAATACTTTTCCTGAAAATTTCCTAAACACTAAAAATTAAAGGTATATTATTCTATTCAAAAATAATATGTATTCAATTTTCTAAGCCTGAAGCAGTATTCGCCAGCACATATGACCATGCACAAGCCAATCAATCATTTCTTATTTTGTCAACCATGATGCTTTAGTAGTAAATACCTGTTGGATCAGCAAATTAATTTATCTTAAATTAGACAGCAAACTACATGAAGGTGAAGGACACTTCTCAAATGTTGGCACTTACAAACAGTTCCATGCTACTACCAAAGTGTCCTTTCTAGTCTGCAAGGAATTAACCATGTCCCTCCCCAACTTAAAATTCTCCAGTGAGTTGACCCAGTTGTAGGGTCCAAGCTCCACAACATGGCACACACTCCTTTCCATAGCTAACTACAATCAACCTTGAACCCAAAAGCCCAGCTCTGTTCATTCTTTGCGATTCACCCCATCTCTATAGATTTGCATATGCCATAAATTCTGCCCAGAAATACACTCTCCTGAAAGTGTGTGGCAGAGTGTCAAAAATAATTCAGTAATTTATTTAAAGTTTATATAATTTTTGTACTTTATTACATTTATTAAGCATTTATTTTTTGCCCAACATTGGGTTTGTATAAGCCTCAAAAGAGTTTGTTAAGGGAGCTATTATAAGTATCCCCATTTTATAGATGACAAAACTGAGATCTAAAGATCTTAAGATACCTTCTCAAAAGCAAAATCCACGAAGTACAGAATCAGGATTGGAACCCGGGTTCCTGTGTGTGCTCTCAACTTCTAAACCACATCACCTGTTGTACAGACATGGGAGGCCCCTGGGAGAGGGTCTGGGCATAAAACACAAACACCATCTTGCTGCAAAATGCAGACATCACCACTGCCTAGGGACCTATAATAAAAAATAACATATGTCCAGGAAGGTGAGTCCAGAAAAAATCTCTCCCTGGGGAAGGAGCAGTTGTATTTTCTCACCTGAAAAATCCATTCTCAGAGGTGCCTGTTGCATTTATTTGGTAGATTCTGATCCAAGTGTGGCCTCTCAATGCCCACTAGGTCTTGCTGAATGTTGGGCCTGTTACCTGATCTGAGGTAGGCTCATAGATTTCCTTTCCTCCTCCCTGTCTCCTGGAGATAGCTCTATTCATACAGTGGTATACCTCATCTCTTCCTGCCTCAGTGTTTTAAATGGGGATGTCAATATCGCTGCACAAAGACTCATGGGTCACCAGGGAATTGGCAATTCCATCTGTAATGGGCCCATTACACTGAGGAGACTGAATAGCTAGGGTGTGATATATACTAAAGGGGAAAAAAATGGAGCCTAGAGTGAAATCATTGTTTACAGCAGTATTTCCAAAAATGTGCTCCACAGGATAGACTCCTGTGAGATGCTCGTGATAAAATGTTTGCAATTGCTAAACCCCCTGTTTTATTAGTTTTGTAAATACTACTCACTACATCCCTATCACTCGACACTTGAATACTGAAGGCTCTGAGAAGTCCTGCAAGGTGGACCTTAACCCAAATTTCTGAATTCATTTCGGCACAGAGCATGTCTTTCGTCACCTTTGATTTGTATAAGATCTATTATTAACACACAGAATTAGCATTTCATGAATCACAGTTTGGGGAACATTGATTTAAAGCACCTACTTTAATTGTCTATTTTTAGACTGTCAGGGGAAGTCTAAAATTGTACATCTGGGAAGAGGGAAATGTTCAATTCACAAGTCCTTTTTAGTCATAAAATGGTTATTAGATCAATTGGCTCTTTCTTTTTCATCTTTTCTTAAATTGCATGCAATCCAAGCAGCTACCAGCACTAGCAGCCCTCAGACAGGGAGAAGTAAGAGTGTGTCCCAAACTCATCTCTGGCTACCATCTTTCTTCTTATAAGAAAGTTTCCTTGTTGATGCCTCAACTAAATCCCTTCTTTTCACTAGTTTAACTCAAATCATTGCACTAGGACTACTGCAACAATCACTTAACTAGTTTATCTGCTCTCAGTTTCACCCCACTCCAATCCAAATGGAATGTACATCACAGACTTCTTTGTTTTCCTAAAACACTACTCTGATCAAAGGCACCAAAAAGGATCAGGTTCTCTCATTGTTCAACCACTTTGTTTCTTGGCCTGCTAACTGTGTTGCCTTCTTATGGTTACAGTGTAGCTGCTACAGCTCCAGGCATCCATAATCTTGAAGAAAAGTTGTTTCCTCCTTGTTATTAGTTGAATTGTGCCCCTTCAGAATTTTTATGTTGAAGTCCTAATCCCCAGTACCTCAGAGTGTGACCTTATTTAGAGATAGAGTAATTACCATTTGTCCTAATATGACTGATGTCCTCATAAAAAGGGGAAATTTAGATACAGAGACATACATACAGGGAGAATACTAAGTGATCCTGAAGATGACCATCTAAAAGCTACAGAGAGAAGCTTACGAGAGATCCTTTGCATCCTTCAGAAGGAACCAAACTTGCAGACACTTTGATTTCAGACTTCTAACCTCCAGAACTGCAAAACAATACATTTCTGTTGTGTAAGCCACCCAGTTTGTGCTGCTTTGTTACAGCAGCCCTAACAAACTAATCCATTCCCTTTTCTTATTAGTTCTGAAAATCTACCCCCAAAGTCCCTTAGAAGCTTTCTCCCTATTGCATGTGATTGAATCATGAATCCATGCTTAAATCAATTAGTGGGAAGGGGAAATTACATGATTCAATTAAACAAATCATTATCCATCCCTGGGACTGGAAAAGGAGTCACCTTCCCTTAGCATATAGGACAATGAACTCCTGAAAAAGAGCTGCGTCAACATGACCCAGGACAGAGGAATGTCTATTGAAGGGGTAATCACGTCCATCAGGTACCAGACACTGTGCAAGATGCTGGGACTTTAAAGATAAATAAAGAAGGATCCCTCTTCTCCGAGTTCTCAGAAGATATCACTGAGATTATTAAGAAACCAAGGAAGTGGGAAAAGAACTAGGGGAGACATGTATAATGAAAGCCAATGGAAAAGAGAGTTTCAGAAGGGAGGGAACCTGTCAAGTGCGGCAGACAGCACAGGTGACAGGAGGACTGGGAAGGAAACATTAGATTTTGTAATTAAGGCTTCAAGAATAATTTCAATGGAGATTTGATGCAGACAATGTGCCTACTACAATAGACTGTTGAGCAAATGGGAGGCAAGGAATTAGGGTGACATTTTTTGAGTCATTCCTACCAATAAGTTGCAGGTCACTTTGCAATAAAGGTACACTTATGGTGGAAAAAGTGCCAAAACAAGAAACAGCACTCGGGAAGATGTTGCTTTTGCTGCCACTGCTGCTGCTGAGGTTTTTTAAATGGGAAATATGTTATAAGGTTTATGGTAAAGAAAAGAATCCAGTGGAAGAGGATTGTGGACAATATATTTTAGGTCCCATCCCTAAGAAGCAAAAATTAACTATTAATTCACACCACTAAGGGCAAGCACCTCTTTCCCATTCTTTGCATTTATTTCTTTGTAAAAGGAGCTCAGTTACTGCCATAGCCCTGGCCTCTTGCCACTTCTTCCTTTATTCCATTTTAGCAGAGCTAGAATGCATGATCTGAATAGTCATTCTTGCTTCGTCAGTTTTTCCCTTCATTTTCCTCTTGAGAACACACCAACCCATGGAAATCAGGAGTTTTCCAGTGTCCATGTAGGTCCCTCATGTATAGCGCTTGCTCTGCTTCAGAACTGTCTGTGATTCAGTAGATTTATCCTTCTGCTGTGGGTGTTGGCTTTATAGGCTGATGTAACTCATAAGAAACTGTCTTCTGACTTAGCCGCTACTGGTAATGAAGTGATCACTGGCCTCCATCTGTCTTACATCTTGCTTCCTTTCTTTCTTTCTTTCAATAGGTTCTTTTTCATGGGCTTTTTCATTCCCATAAAGATACACAAAACCAGAGAGATTGAACATTCTTCTGGAAACCATCTTCTACAAAGAATAGCTCAGACAGCAATCTAGGTATCAAAACAAAACATCTAACATTGCTTTCCCCATCCCATGAAATGGTAAAAATGGTCTGGAAAGTCCACGGTTCATGAAAAATATATGCTGCCATATGGACAATCTCTCTACCTTTCTAACCCCCTTCCTTATAAAGCATAAACCACAGATTTACAAGGCAGGTAGTTATTACTATGCCTCTAATTAATAGCTGCTGAATAAGTAGTTCTTATAATGTTTTTTAAGTCAGTTTATTTACTAACAGTACCGCTTCTATTTATCTGCATATATCTTTTCCAATACTTCAAATCTGAGCTGGTCTCTTGGTTGTCTTAAACAGATTAATAGGCACTATGTAAAGATAGACTAGACAGATTGATGGAAAAGATAAATACATCAATGATTTCAGACTTCCTGAAGAAAAGCAGCTGCAGTTAAGCATCATCAGCTTCTGACTCATGAAATCATGAATACATGTTCTTTCTAAGAACTCATCTCACTCAAGTTGGATTCTGCTATTTAGGTACTTACAGAATTCATACATATCTCTGCATGAGCCTTTCTAAAATTCCAGCCTACCCTCCAGCTTCCCAACCCTGAGTGCAGGCATTTACATTACTGGAACAACTGGAAGCTACATATATTCCCCAAACAAATGGTTTTCCTAGGAAAATGTAGCCTAACCCTAACAAAGACTAAATCAAAACTTCTCAGTTTATCTCAGCTCAGGGACCAATCTCTAGGGGATGTTCCAAGAAGCATCCTGACATTGGTACCTCTGTATCAGTCAGGACTTGATCACAGAAGTGGAACCTCTGTGAGTGATGTAGAATACGGAGTTACTATAGGGGTTAGACCTTAACCTGTGTGAAAGCTGGTAGAGGAGGCTGCACATCTGGAGTTGAGTCTAAGCTGAGGTAGGTCAGCCAGCCCTGAGGTTGGAAAGGAAAGATGAATGTAGGCAAAAGCAAAGGCAAACTGGGACACTTGAAGATGAACTGGAATCCACATGGAAAACAAGAACTCATAAAAAAATCCATAAGGACAACCTGGAATCAATATCTTTCTATTAGCACCTGAAACCTGGATTCTGTGGGCGACATGCAGGAGAAACTGGCCGTTTTTGCCCTGGAGCTGCAGGCACACTTGGTCAAGGACTTAGACAAGCTGAAGGAGTTGCAGGCACACTTGGTCGAGCACTTTGACAAGCTGAAGGAGACAAGCTGAAGTGGCTGGAACTCAGAAACGTCTCCAGAACAACAAGGTGAGTCAACAGACAAGACGCGATGTGCATGATCTGCCCCTGTGCCTAATGCCTTGTAACAACCTTCGAAAAATCACAAACATACTGTCTCATATTTACTTCCCAAATCTTTCTTGTGACTGTTAAGGGAAGAGGATCATGGGAAATAATTTTTGTTTCAATGACTACTGTTGCAGGACAAATCACCCCAAATCTTAGTGTTTTAAAACAAGAACAATTAGTTCCTTGTATCTCAATTTCTATGAGTCAGGGATTTGGGAAGCACTTGGCTGGATGTTTCTGAATTGGGATCTTTCCTGCAGTTACAGTAAAAAGAGTGGCTAGATTTGGAAAAGCAGGAACGGGGAACAGCAAGGGGCTGCACTTTTAGGACCTCTCTGTGTGGCCTCTCAATGGGGGGGGCTAGTTTTGGCCTCCTCGTAACAGTTGGGCTGCTAACAACTTCTACCGTGTTGTGTGGTTTGAAACAGTCCATCGAGACTCAAGGGGAGGGGAATGAGGGTTCATCTCTTGACAGAGGGATGCCAAGGTTCTAAAAGACCACGTGGGATGGGAGATGTTGTCACACTTCTTTCATTATGTTCAACCAAAAGACTCAAGTGGAAATCAGCTCTTGATTTTTTTCCACCTTGTTCATTCTCCAGTAGTACTTGAAGTCAAACAATAACTACAACAAACATCAGGTAAGTTCTGTTTGTAGTTCTTAGCATAATTGTGATGGATCTCTAAGTGTGGTCATGGTAATCCCTACTAAAAATATTTTTCTTAATATTGAGACAATGCATATCTAGGGCATGAGACTTCAGAGAAAACTGAAGCCCACATTAAAATTATTATAAATGCTTTTAAAGTCGTTATTGTTTTAACCTCTCTGGGCCTTGATTTTTCTCATTTGTGAAATGAAGGCTCTCTACTTGAATGACTTTATTTGATTTTCTATATATTTATTGAATCTACAATAAATAAGATCCTATTAAAATACTCTCTAAAAGATACAGAACTATAAACTATTTCCTTACCAAATGACAAAATCAGTCTTTAGGTGTGGTATCTTTGCTTAGTCTTTTGTGGATTTACACATGAGAAGTAAAGATTTAGATTAAGAAGTAAATATTAAGAAATATAGCTCTTTGAATCTCCTTCCAATCTTTTTTGATTTCAGACATGTACAGTGCTTTTTATCTAAAGCAAAGTAATACACGATTCAAAGAGAAACCAATTTTAGAAATGGAGATGGATTACTAAAATATTTAGTGTTCAAAAAAGAAAAGAAAGCTGCTGTAATTCTCCTATATTTCTCTTCATTATAACCCTCCAGAATGTTTGCTCATATGGATCACAAATGAATCTTGGGAAGAATCTAATAGAGGATTTTGATTAAATGGTATGTTGGATAAACAATACTGAGACATTTTAATGAAGTCAGATAAAAGGGTTGTGCTAGAAAGAAATATTTTAAAAATCACTTTGAGGATCTATCCTTAAACCATTTCCTGGAGACTTGGGCCCTATTTCTTCTTGTTGCGCCATTATTCAAAGACTTTAAAAACTCTCTCTGGTTTTGCTACCATGAATGATCCATGATTCCTTAGCACAGAGATTTTCATTGCTGGATTTCTGAAAACACTGAGGCTCATTTTAATGAAATCCACATACATAAACACTGTGTTCAAAGTCAATGGCATTTAGCCACTTTTTCACACGAGTCAAAAACACAGTTAATAATATGCCTATACCTTCTTATGAAGCAATGCCAAGTTATTGTTTCTTGCTTATGATGGCTGCTGATAGCCACAGAATCATAGGGCTTACAAAAGTCAGTTAGAGATTTTTGAGACCAAGAAGAGAAGACTTACAGAGGGAACTGTATAGACCAAACTTATAACCAATTATCAACTGTTGCTAAAGCTGACCTTCTTAGAAATGGAGTGAAGCTTACAAGAGGAAGGATCCTTGTCTATAGCAAGCATGGCAACAAAGGAAAAAGGAGTCAGAAGCAGATGGAAGGCAGAACTGCTCAGTATGGTCACCAAATAGGATACTGGCACTGCAGATTTAAGAGGTGGACTAGTTTGAGTTGATATAAAGGTCCAGGAGATTGGTGACCTAAGCAGAATGAGAAGGAACTGAGACAGGCAAAGGTGTTGACTGGGACATTGACATATACACTAAAAACCCCAGATGATGACAACATTCAGTGGAGAGAAAGGTTGTAAGATTTCAAAGTATAAATGACTTAGGGACTGAAGAGAAGGTCATTTGATGACAAGGACAATGAGGGGATGACCATATTATAGATCTCAAGGGACCTAGGGCTTTCTTGGGGGATTGGAGACATAATGGATGGAAAAGGGCCTGCGGAGGCTAAAGTGGGCTACCTTCTGGCCCTGAAATATCTGGATCTTGGGAAAATGAGTTTTTATGCTTATGTGAGCCACAGAGAAACCTGACCTCTGAAACAAGCAAGATTCAATGAAGACATCAGGGTAGAGCGAATGTGCATGGAAGAGATGAGGATGCAAAGGAGTTTGCTTAACTCTTGGAGGAAATCTCCAAAGGGCAAAAGAGAAAGGTTTAGGGAAGGTGGGTTACAGTAGAAACTCGGTTCTGAGGAATGGAGCCTGGGAGCTGTATGGGGATATTACTGTCCCTCAGCCAGAAACATAAAGGATAAAAATACATTGGCACTTCCCACAAAAAGCACACAGACTATTTGAGATTACCCTAGCAAATGTAGCTATAGTTCATCTTCAGATAGTATAACTATTTTGTACATATGTCCATATAGCAATAATACACATATACACTTTTAAAATTCGTTTGCTGCTTATTTGGAGATAAATCTTATCTTACCATATAAATTGCAAGGTACTAAAAAAGGTTCTATGTTGTGTAGCAGCATTATTAGCATTGATTGATGTCAAACTTAGGTCAAATCAAATTAAGATTACCTAAGAATGCTAACTTTCTTTTTTTTTTCATTTGCTGAAAGAAAATTAATATCTTTTCTCATCTGAGACTCCTACGAATCTGTCAGTGTGGTCCAACATGTTGATAAATGAAGCTGAGGATGGCCGGGACATAGCTTAGAAATGATCCATGTCTCTTTCATTTAAATTGCTGCCCTCTCGCTCTTGATCTCAGATGGAGGTCAGCTTCTGAAGCTTCTGCTTCCACACCATAGCTTCTGTCAACCTGCAGTGTCCCAAAAGGTTGTCTCTTGCTAATTCCCTCTACATTTCACCACACCAGCCCTCTGGACCCTGAAAATGCCATAATGCCATAAAGCAAAATTATGGTATGAATTCAGGAAAGGCTTGTCTCTTATTTCCAATAGACCTCAGAAACTGGACAAGGTAAATGAGTCAACCTATGAAGCTTCCTTAGAAGTAGTGAATCTAGAGTCACTGGGATTCAGGTCCATATATGTAGTTTATTTTGATAGGAAGTCCAGTGTCACAGAAGTGACTCCATCATTGGCATTGCTTATTGGTTAAAACTGTGAAAGACAGTTGTGAACACACCCCCTAGAAAAGGTGATAATAGTCAAGGCAAGTGGATTTACTCCTAATAGGTCATTGTTCTCTCTCTGCTATGTAAGAAAATTACGTTAGACACTGCTTCCTTTGCACTGCATGGGTCTTTTTCCAGCTTCCGGCTGAATGATGTTTCTATGCCTACTAAGAAAAGAGAGTGACTTAAAGAAAGTCATTCCGGGCCTCCCTGGTGGCGCAGTGGTTGAGAGTCCGCCTGCTGATGCAGGGGATACGGGTTCGTGCCCCGGTCTGGGAGGATCCCATATGCCGCGGAGCGGCTGGGCCCGTGAGCCATGGCCGCTGAGCCTGCGCATCCAGAGCCTGTGCTCCGCAACGGGAGAGGCCACAACAGTGAGAGGCCCGCGTACCGCAAAAAAAAAAAAAAAAAAAAAAAAAAAAAAAAAGAAAGTCATTCCTTTTGTTCCACTCAAATCTCTAAATTCACAAGTTAAACCTGTTCCTCTCATTTTTATCTTCAGTGCGTATCTTTAGCAAGAGTGGTGTTTATAAATTTTATACGTATCTCTGGAGCCCTAAAGACTATATTCTTTTCAATCCATCAGACAGTCATATAGACTGAATCTAAAATAAGTTATTTTGATTTATTTGTTTTTCATTTTGCATCAAAGCACATGCAACACGACAATGGGTTTTTTTGCTCCTATGACTACTGTATCATACGGAATTCTTACTTCCTGGTCACACTCAGCTGATAAGCCATGTGGCACCAATGTATTGGAAAGAGTCTGAGCAAGCTTTTCCAAATACAAATTACTATTCATATTTCTCTAAATTATGCAAATGATACCATTCATTTTCCTACCTAATCCTCTCTGGAGATGCTCCAAGGTTTGAAATGAAAGAAGTTCTTCCTTCAAATATATGTAATCCACATTAATTGCTTTTGACAGTAAAGGGTGGGGTGGTTAGATATTGCCGTAGCTGATACATTAATCGTATCATCTCTGTAACAAACTTTGCACAGTGCAGCCCAGCACCTGGAAAAACAACCATGCCAACGTGTCCTCATTGTAGAATCAAAATGCAGGCAGCTCATACTTCTCGATTGCATTTTAATGTAAGTGAACTTATGGCAGGTGAAAGAGAAAAGAGGAGCAAAAGTGAGGAAGAGGTTAAAAAAAAAAAAAGGACCTATCTAACATCTCTGGGACAGAAACACTAATCCTGCCATTTAGTAGCTTCCTATGGCTTAAAGGTCAATTTCTTGAAAATGACAATGAGACTTTCAATAGACTAGCCTGCCTTTCCACTCTAGCTGCTTTTAGTCCCTATAGCAGTCTTATTCTCCCCATTCTCCAAATCCTGGCTCCTCGCCCCTACCTCTACTTTTGCTTTTAAAGTTCTCTCTATTCATCTTTCAAGACTTAACTCAAATGTCACCAGGTTCATGGAATTTTTTCTTCCTTCCCCAGCTAGAAATTATCCTTCTCTTCTCTGTAATGTCTTAACTCATGCAGCCTCTGCCATAGCATTTATCTAGACAGACTCTGTAATTTAGTAATTGGTATGCATGCCTTATTTTCCTGAGGTTTATGTCTAGGGATCAGGGGAAAGAAAAACCATGGTTTGACAAAAGCAAAAACAAAAATTAAAAAATACCACTTAGCACAGGTACATGGTAGATGCACATTTTTAAATCAATGAATGCATTAATAAGTGAATGGATAAATATCTAGTATGATAAATTACAAACTCCAAGAAGGAGGGGACTGTGTCTTCAAAGTATAGATGGTATTTTCCAAACTCTATGCCCATAAAAAAATCTAGCAAGGTATCTTATTCATGATAGAGCTTAATGAACGTAAACGGGAATTACATTGAACTGAGATGGCCATAATGGGTGTCTGTGATGAGTCAGATATGATAGGTAGTTATGACTATGGACCTTAGACTTTATGGCTCTGAGTTTAAGAACAGTGGGAGTTATCCAGTTCTCCTAAAAAAAATTATCTGACTAGGGTAGACCTAAGATGAAAATCCTCTCTATTAAGACAACTGTATTTTAAATCAACGGTTATTTTATTTTATGAAATGTGTAAGTATTCTCCCAAAAAAATGAGTGGCAAAGGTTAAAAAAGGTAAGCAGTCATGAATTTTATTTAAACTATTCATAAATAAAAGAACTGACTACAATGCAGTTAGGAAAAAAATAGAACATTTTTTAGTTCCTAAGGTAAATTCAAGTTGTTTGTTTACAATTCCTTTTCATTTCTACCAATGGATGTGAGGTATCACAACCTGTAGGTAAAGCCATTAAATAGAAGTAGTAAGTGCATCTTCCAAATGAGGTGCCATACTTTCAGTCGGATCTATTCAATGGTCAGTATGAATACTGAGACAGTGTCTTGACAAAAGCCACAATAAAGCAGCATGATGGGTCATAAAGCAAAAGAAGGTTCTCAGTAAGTATTTCTCATTGCCATGAAATATTAACTACCTTAGAATCCTATATGCCCTCTTCACCATTTATGCACATTTATGACGACATGGAACTCAAAAGTAAAAAAACAGCTTTCAATCCTATTGCTTATCAAAACTCCATTCCTCTCAATGCATAAGAGTCTACTTCTGGTTGACTCATTTAAACAACTAGGACACTCTTAATCTACAAGTCATTGTGTCATAATCATTAACATTTTCTAGTCAGTGGAGCCATAGTGCACTCCAAAGGACCTCTCTGAAGTCCGCAAAAAAACAGCATCTCAGGATGTTTGGCTGTTTCTTTGACACATCACCTTAACCAATCCTTCTACCCTGATTTCTGTGAAAGCCTGGCCTTAGCAGGCCTTAGCAGACATTGATCAGCTAAGGCCTGCTTAGCAGGTTGATTCAGCCTTAGCAGACATTGATCTGGATATGCCAGGACAATCAGAAAACCTGGAAATTGCCTTCCTCTTCTGTATTCATGACCTCCTTGAGTAAAGAGAGCTCAGGAGTCCCTCCAGCTCTCTTTGCAGAGTATCAGTGATATATACATCGGCCCACCTTTCCAGGAGTTTTGGGAAGATTAGTGGGATAAGAACTGTAAAACAGTTGGAGATGTCTGAGAGTAAAGAAAAGTAATTTTTAAAATGCAATGATTTTATGGTTACTTTGTATATTTTAATTATACACATAACTTCTAGAACACAAACAGAAAAAAAAGTGTCAATTGTAATGAGCAAAACATGAAAGAATTTAGCTCTGTTGCTATGGCAAGTCCCATCAACCCAATATGATGGGCATTTTGGCTTTGTTCACTTCCCTAATGCGTGAGGGCTGAGTCAAGGGTTATTTTTCTCTGGTCGTTAAGATGACCAATTTTTCAAAGACCATTTAATCAAGGTGTTGCCTCATGATGTCCTAGAATTAAATTCTAAACGTGAAAGCAGATATTTCCAAAGGACTCATCTACCCTCTGTGAATTATTATTCCTTCAGTGTAGGAACTTCTTTTTTTTTTTTTTGCCGTACGCGGGCCTCTCACTGTTGTGGCCTCTCCCGTTGCGGAGCACAGGCTCCGGACGCGCAGGCTCAGCGGCCATGGCTCACGGGCCTAGCCGCTCCGCGGCATGTGGGATCTTCCCAGACCGGGGCACGAACCCGTGTCCCCTGCATCGGCAGGCGGACTCTCAACCACTGCGCCACCAGGGAAGCCCTAGGAACTTCTTAAATCATCATTTCCGGAACTTAAGTCTTTCTTGTACCACTTTCCAATTTTTGTCATGTTTATAATACCACCTGTAATGTAAATTACTTAAAATATTTCTGCAAATCCTAAGCAATATGACCTATAAAATAAATTTTGATGTGCTGGTTATAATTTCATAAATAATGAAATAGGAACTTTACTAAAAAAATTTAAAAATGCTACCTGGTATTATTTCACACAACACCAGGATTATATATGCCATATTCTGAGGAATACTGTCTGAATATATTACTGAAAACCAAACTACTCAAAAAGAGGCTCAGGATTTGTGCTGACATTACATTCATCTGAAACCTGTACTGTCTTAAGACACATTTATTGAGCACATGATGCTTTAAAAATATAAGCCCTGGGCTTCCCTGGTGGTGCAGTGGTTGAGAGTCTGCCTGCCGATGCAGGGGACACAGGTTCGTGTTCCGGTCCAGGAGGATCCTACATGCTGCAGAGCGGCTGGGCCTGTGGGCCGTGGCCGCTGAGCCTGCACGTCCGGAGCCTGTGCTCCACAACGGGAGTGGCCACAACAGTGAGAGGCCCGTGTACCGCAAAAAAAAAAAAAAAAAAAAAAAGCCCAATAAATAAACAAATGTAGGGCATAATCATTAACTCTTATGTTTTATCCACTCTTTCTTTGTACCTGTTCTAAAAGATACAGGTTGATCATTGTCAAATGCTTGTTAATCTCTTTTCCAAAATGTGCTTATGTGGATCATTAGTGACTTTTGACTCAGGTATTAACAACAGCAGACACCAGTTTTTCTGGGGAAATGTGAAAAGAAAAGTAGTTGATTTTATTTATTAATTTTTTCACCTTAAGAAAAAAAAATTTAAAGTAAATAGCACAGATCTGGGAGTTTAGGTATAGCTCTGTCTTTGTGTTCTTGTGTTTGTGTGAGTCATTTGTCTACCTTCAGTTTCCCAATCTGAAAAATAAGGTTCTTAAACTAAATATAATTCGTAAGGTCTTTTTCAGCTCTATTTCTTTTGGGTCTTGATTAATCCACCCTAGGGAGCTAATGCAAAGAAATATTAGAGGCTGGTCCCATAAGCTTCCTCAAAGGTGTTTCACAAGTGCTATGTAAACTGCATTCCAATTTACTTCTTTGGATATATAATGTTAATATTGTATTTGGGAAATGCATACTCCCGTAATAATACAATGAATAAATAATTTTATACCACAGAACAATCTCGAGGTTTAACTTTGAGAAAAATAGCTGACCTCATTCTTCTCCTGGGCAGACACATTGGGAATTTATATAAGAGGACAATAGGTGTGGTTTTTAATGTTCTCTGAGAAGGCAAACTAAATCTAGGATGCATTACATCCCCTGCCAGAGAACTTCTACCCAAAGGTGAGTGAGCTAAAACAATTCTAGGAGCAGCAAACTTTAGGGGGATTCACATTCATTCTTTGTAATATTTTCCCATTTGTTGCTTATCTTTTAATTTTGGCTATATTTACTTACATGCAGACTTCTGAATTATTTTCACAGCCAAATCTTTTTTTGTTTCTTTCATTGCTTGAAAGCCTAGAGAAGTTCCTCTAGAGAAATGATAAATATTAACTTCTATATTCTTTTATTTTTTTCTTAGCCAGTGTCACTATAATCATTTGTTCTCAACCCAATACATTTACTTTTTCATTTGCTCATGGAGATGAGCAGGAAGGTCTTTCAAGGCTCTTTGGCTCAGTGACACTTTCCATCCAGTAAGTGAACTGTCCATCTGGCATTCCTCAAACCTCTGAAAGTATAGGGATGGATTCCTACTACTGTGTTAGCAAGTGCTAGAGTGAGTAACTTCTTATTTTTCCCATTATACATGGTAATTAGAAAAAAATATAAATAATACACAAAAGATGATAGTAGGGAAAAAACCCAGCAATCGAAGTCACTCAACTACAAACAAATCCATGAGATACTATACTGTTGTAATTCTACATAAAGATCCTGGCCTTTCTTTTCTATTTTGTGGGGGGTGGGTAGAGGGTTAAATTTAATCATAACTACATATGATGTGTTTCCTATAATATGATTTACATTATTATAAGTTATTTGCATATATTTTTAACATAGTCACATAATATTTCACTGGGTAAGTGAATCACAGTTAACTTAATATTATCCATTTTTAGACTTTTAGCTTGTTTCCAAGTTTTTATACTATTGCAATGAATATATATTGCAACAAATATAGCTTCTCTTGCAAATCTGAGTTTTATTTCTTGTTACTGTCTTCATTATTTTTCTTTCCTTTTTTCTATTTTTTTCATTAGGATCATTTTCCAGAAGTAGAATTCTTAGTTCAGTAGGTCTGATCATTTTTATATCGCTTGATAAATATTATTAAATGTCTTTCTATGCAAGCTTGTATAAATTTACCCTCACATAGGCACAGTATAAGTCCTTTTTCCCCTTTCAGAGGGTACTGTTATTTTTTTTAATCTAATTTTTGTTAATTTGATAGAAAAATTGAAATGGAATCTCATTTTTGATTTGTATTTTTTGTTTACTAACTGAATTTTTTGCATATGATGCATATTGATTTTCTTCTTTTATGAATTAACTGATACTATCTTTTGTCTATTTATAGAATGTCTCATTTTTATAACAATTTGTATAATCTTTTTATATATAAAATATTCACTCTTTCCATCATATATTCTGGGAATCTTTTCCCCTGTTTGTTTTTTACTCTTTAATTTATAATTATTTGCTTATATCTTTGTAGTCATATCTTCGTGAGTTCTTTCACTGCTTGAAAGCTAAAAACTCTCCCCTAGAGAGCTAATAAATATTAATTTCCATTTTCTCTATTTTTCTAATACTTGATTATTTATTTGTTTGTTTGTTTGTTTGTTTTTGCGGTACACGGGCCTCTCACTGCTGTGGCCTCTCCCGTTGCGAAGCACAGGCTCCGGACGCGCAGGCTCAGCAGCCATGGCTCACGGGCCCAGCCGCTCCGTGGCATGTGGGATCCTCCCGGACCGGGGCACGAACCCGTGTCCCCTGCATCGGCAGGCGGACTCTCAACCACTGCGCTACCAGGGAAGCCCGATAATTTATTTTTAAATTTCTCACTCCCCAACAGGGACAAAACTTTGACTGAAATATCTAAAATTGCTATAGAGGGAAAGATCAGCTGTTGGCTAGAAGATTTAAGCATCAGTGTCCGAGGTGCTCTTAGGTATTTTGGTAGCCCTTGAATTGTTAAACCTGGCCATTTTGACATCACTCTACAAACTGCTACAAACTACTACTGCTTTCATTATTCAAACTCTTCTCCCTGCAATGTGGGAATAAGACACGGAAGGAGGAGCTAAGAGCATTACCTCATGTCACCAATCCTACATATTACATGCAATGCCTTCTGTACAGTGATGACAAAAAAGGCATGGCAGTCCTTGCTCTAGGGAAATGTAGGAGACAGCCATGAAACACCACGTTTATTACTGTTTTAAGTATGTAACATAAGGAATATTCTAAGTGATGGCTTGTATGTTATAAGGAATGAAGTTTACTCTGTATCACATTATAAAATATAGCCAAATCAGTTTTACTTTAAAGCGTTTTAAGGTTCTTTATAATAGGCTTTTCTCTAATTGGGCCAGCCATAATTAGCCAAATAATCCATCTTCTGAATGGTCAGTTTGAATAACACCAGAATCAATGCCATCACTCATGGGTGATAGAGGAGATTTGTTTAGGATTCATTTAACAGAACTCACTGGGTACTTTCTTTGTGCCTTTCACTGAGCACTTGCCTTGTACCAGACCCCTTTGTAGGGATTAAGAGTCCAAAATATAAGTAGCACATTGACCCTGCTCCCTAGGACAATGATTCTTGGACTTGATGGAGGACTGATTGAAGTAGTTATTCCTGGACTCCACCACAGATGCTCTAAATCAGGGTGGAGTCTATACAGTTTGTGTTTCAAATTTCCTATGATGATACTGATGATTCATCAGAATGGAGGACCACTTTTGAGCTCAGAGAGCAGTGGATCTCTATTCCTCCAGATCTTAAAAGGTAATAGGAAAAAAACTTCCATTTATTGGGTCGTTCATCTAAGACCAGGAGCTTTACATATAGAATTTCACAATCCTCATAACATATCTGAAAAGCAATCAATGCTGTCCCCATCTTACGGGTGAAGAAACTGATCTTAAGAGTTTGCCAAGGTGACACATCTATAGTCAGTAGGCTTGTGACGCTAACTCAGAGCTCTCTAACATGAAAGAAAAAACAACCATTTTGTTAATGGGGTTGGACATTCTTGAGAATTAAATCAGGAAGTTTAAGTACTTTGGTCAATAAACTGCATATTTGAAAACCAACCAATATGTCAGAGTGTGATGACTGTAAGATGGTGGTGAGTCTGTGTCTCCACACTCTTTTGTTGAGGTTTCCAGTTTTATTTGTGTTGAAGTTTTATATACCTATTACATCCTTCTTGGCTGAGATTATTCTTATCTTCCCAACTACATTTTGAACTGTAGGTTATATCTGCTTTCTTGATTGGTCCTTCAGGAAACTTGCAGGGAAGAAAGAAAATGCAACTACTTTTCATCTACAACTATCTCCAAAAGGAAATCATACCTTATTCCCTCAGCAAAGAAAAAAGCACATAAAAAACTGTAGTTGTGTAGCCAATATCTCATGGTCGGTAGTGTGAAGCACCATGACTTACCACCATTGAAAAGAGATTCATCCCTCCCCTCTTTTATAAAACAAAGGATGTGGAGCCATGCTTCCTCTCAATGGGCACAATCACTAGATTCATCTTTATCTTTGCTTGAAATGTTTCTCATAACCAGATTTAGCCTTAGCATGGACATGATCTGCTTTTTTTTGCAAATTGTTTAGAATGTCAGAGTAGGCAGGGAATGTATAAGCCAAGTATTAATGGATTGACTTCATGTTACATATGAAAAACTGAAGTTCTGAGAGCTTTAGTTTTCAGAAAAAGTACATCAGTACAATCACAGTCATCAATAAATTTTATTGAGCAATGGCTATATGTAAGACACCCAGCTAGCTGCCATGAGAGACACAGAAAACAGATATAATCTCTGATCTCTAAGAACTGACAACAGTGTTGAAAAAAAGACATGTTTCTATGAACAAATGGCAAGCATTCAATGCTAAGCCAGTTTTTCAAAACTGAATAGTATTCCACATAATTTTTTAAAAAATTGTCAGAGATTCCTCAACATTGACATAAAATGCTATGTTATGCTGTAATACTTATGTTGTTTAAATATGTGCAAACCTAAAATTATATCTAAATACCTGATGTTTATTGCACTTATAAAACTATAACACCAAATCAAATTTAGCAATTGAACCCAAACAAAACTACAAAAACCAATAACATTAAATCAACAGTGCTAATTTAGTAAGATGGATGGTGTTACTCCCTTGAAACTAAATTTCTACTTTCAATGTGAGTATAGTGCTGAGGACCACTGAGTAAGTTCTTTTCGATCCTTCCTGCCATATCGTTGGGCCATACACTCACTCATGTCCCCCCAGGTTTTTTTCTGTAGGAAAGTCATCTTTCTCACAGCATATCCTAAATTATTTGGCTTTCACTTGTCATGAATCTGTAATTTACATATTTAGTTCATCTCTGCCCTAGTATTCTTAGAGAACTCCTGGTGCCAATGTGATCGCAAATTCACATGCAAACTTGCTTGTGAGTTTGTGATAAGGAGGAAATGACAGGGATTTAGTCATTTTGGGGTCATCCAGATGATTTTATTACGTTTTTAGATAATCTTCAGGGTAAAAACATTCCAACTCCTCCCTCTTTGGCCAAATAAACACAAAACAACAAAAATAAGCACAGACACTTTGGAGAATATGTCATCAAACACCTAGGATGTGCACATCCATTCTGAGAATCACTCAGCAACAACTCAGGAAAATACATTGTCCAGAAAGGAAAGCAGAGTAGAGAAGTCCCCATAGCAGGATAGAGAAGGTGGGCTCCAAATTGACTTTCCAGTAGTGGGTGGGATTTTGTTAAGCAGACATAGGAAAGGAGAGCTTCCCAAGGTAGAGGTGAAGGAAAGCAGAGAGGGAAGCAGCTTTCAGACAGGCTTAGGATGGTGAGCAAAGCAGTTAGCTAGAGTATTTTAAAGGGGACATAGGGAATGAAATTTGTTTAGAAAGTCAGTGTGCACCCAAAGTATGATAATCCTAAATAGCACTTAGACAGAAACATAAACAGGGTTGGTGAATAGGGATTTAAAGTATTTTAATCCCTCGTAATGAAGAATGTCAGCTTAACTTTTACAACATGGTACCAAAACTCACTGGTACCCTCTAGCTGGGGGACAGAGCGTTTCCTACTAATTTGGGTAGGAAAGCAGAGATGGCATTTATCTTTCTTTGTTTATACTACAATTTAACTTTTTTTTTTTTTTTTTTTTGCAGTACGCGGGCCTCTCACTGTTGTGGCCTCTCCCGTTGCGGAGCACAGGCTCCGGACGCGCAGGCTCAGCGGCCATGGCTCACGGGCCCAGCCGCTCCACGGCATGTGGGATCTTCCTGGACCGGGGCACGAACCCGTGTCCCCTGCATCGGCAGGTGGACTCTCAACCACTGCACCATCAGGGAAGCCCCAATTTAACTTTTTAATCCATAGAAATTTTTATTTTTCCCTTAGAGTTACCCCCCACTGATTTCAGAGATACGATTTTCAATAAGTTTCATTACTTTGATTTACTAGCTGTTTTCTATTTTTCTTGGTATGCTTTAGGCATCAGGGGAGTGGCGAAGAGCCCTCTTAAGTGCTAATGTGCATTTAATTGGACATATGCCGCCTTTTGCAAATGTTATTTTGCAGTTTGGTGACTTAATAAGTGTACTAGGATTCTAAGAGGGAATCCTCTGTTCCTGGATGAGGGTAGAAAGCTAGGACATACAAAAGTCAAGTATTCCACTTTCTATAATGAGATTCAGACATTTAGGGGACAAAAATCCTTTCCAAGGCATCATAGTGTGTGTGAGTTTGTGTGTGTGTGTGTGTGTGTTTGTGTGTTGGGGAAGGGGAACAAATTGTTCTGCTATGTCAGTATAACTGAGCCACCGTCACCACCCAAGTCTATATGAAGACGTGGACCTACTAGATAGTGGACTTGGGGATGCGGGGAGGGGGAGGGGGAGGGGTGGGCTGTGACGGAGTGAGAGAGTGGCATGGACATGTGTGCACTGCCAGGTGTAGAATGGATAGCTAGTGGGAAGCAGCCACATGGCACAGGGAGATTGGCTTGGTGCTCTGTGGCCACCTAGAGGGGTGGGATGGGGAGGGTGGGAGGGGTGGAGACGCGAGAGGGAAGAGATGTGGGAACATATGTATATGTATAACTGATTCACTTTGTTGTAAAGCAGAGGCTGACACACGATTGTAAAGCAATTATACTCCAATAAAGATGTTAAAAAATAAATAAATAAAATAAAGTCTTGGGAGGGGGAGGTCACAGTTGAGAATTGGAGAACTGTCAGAGACATGAGTTACTAACCTGGGAGAGTAAGTGTCCACATTTGCCTCCCTTCCATGGGGAGAGTAGATGCTTTTCTCACCCATGCCAAGAAAAGCAAGAGGATCTCCAAGAGAACACTTTGTAGAAATTATGAGGTTAGTGCTGCAGGAAAGGAAAAATTTCATTTCATCTTATTTGTTTACTAGGGTATCTGCTTATGTGGTGGACCTGCTGTTTTTTTCTCTCAAACTATTTGTACAAAAGCACACAAGGAATATAAGAGAGGCAGAAGACAAAGGGAGTGTGGCGCCAGAGCAGCCTGGGCTCCCACTGTTTCTTATGGCCTGAGTTTCCAGTGAATGGGCCAACTGAACACCATGTAGGCAGACGGACCTGAGTTGGCTTGCTGGAATCCCACCCAAGAAGGCTGGCACACTGGGCAGAGGAACACAGCAGCCAGAGGCTGTTAGGTGGACGCCCCTGGGGAAGAAGCTGAGGAGTCAGGGGGAAATGATAGGGTGAAGCTAGGACAGATCTTTCAGTTAGGGGATCTTAACAATGTGGTGGTCTGTTAGGTGATCTGGATAACTTACACATGCATTCCACGAGAGAGCCAACATTTAGATACCTGTAGCATTAGACAAAGAAGCCAAAAATAGGACTACCAACAGGATGCTAGTTACATAAGATCATGTCTTTTCTCTCTCACATTCCCTGTTCCCAAGCTGACATCACAGGAGCTGAAACCAGAGGAGGAAAGAATGGAGAAAAGATCCCACATGCCACTCATGACCTCTCTCATAGGCTGCAAATCTCTTGGGCTGAAATCTGGCAGATATCAGAGAAAGGGGAGATGATAAACGTTTACTGAGGGTATGAGGTTTGGGCTCGAAACCAGATGAAACTGGATTAAAATGACCTTTTTAATGATAATATTTGCTAGATGCCTATGGGATCTGTCATATTTAAGAGATGGGAAAGCAGATTCAACATAAGTGCAGTGAGTGGAAAAAAAATCACCACCTCATTTGGTATCTCACTGCTCAGGCTTTATTGAGTTGGTAACCAAAGAAAAGAAATAGAAAACTATTAAATTCTATTTCACTGGACTACGGGTCAATGAATTCGGGCATCAACAGAGCTGAGGTTTGAATCTTTTCTTTGTCTTTGCCTTTATCAGTTGGGTATCCTTAAACAAATTATATTAATTGTTCTGTATATTAATTTTTCATCTATAAAGTTGGGATAATATTACCAACTTCACCAAGTTATTCATGGGATTATAAGAACATAATTGACAGGGAATATGGCAAGTATATTTGTTCTTTCTTTCTATATTCCTTATTTTTTCCCTTAATAAAACATACATATAGTCTTCTTGAATATATAAAATTTAGTAATCAGTTGACATGTAATTTTACGTTTTGTTAACTCACTTCATGGTTTAGAGCTTTTCATATATTGAAATTGTCACGTATTACCATTTTAGTATGTTTAAAGGAGCCATCATTTGTGAGGCAGTTTGTTTAGCTGGTTCCCTTTTGTGGGTAATTTGGATTGTTTCCAAGCTCCTCCCTCCCAATATAAAATGTGATATTGCTAACACTGAAAAGAAATCACTTAACTAACATTGCTAACATTGAAAAGAAATCACTTAACACTTCCCCAGCCCTAAGGAGAAAAAGGTTTAGGCAGGCATTATTACCTTGGAATATCATTTCCCAAAAGGAATTATTTATTCTATCAATTAATACTTTGGGGGGAATCTCCTGAAACTGTCAATATCCCTAGAATACCTGAACTTCTAATTAAACAAACAAACAAACAAAAGCTTCCTCTGGACTTGTGTGTCTTAACTTTTCCTATAGAGGCCACTGATTTACTGAATTTTTCCTGGTGAAGGGGCAACTCCCCATGAGTCCTCACTGGGATTTTCCAAGATGCTTCCAATTTAGATTTGGGGTCTTGGAAAATCCCAGTGAGGACTCATGCCAGATAATGTCATGCCAGAGTATAACAGACCATACTAATTTAGTTCCATTAGCCCTTTTCTTACCTACATTTCAGCTTTCTCCTCCCCAACAGGCTAGAATGCAGTTTCTTTATCTTTCCCAAAGCTGTACTTCCTCCTATCTGCCATCTGTTTTAGTGCTGTCTTTTGTCCCAAACCTCTGTTCCTCGGATTCTAATTATTATCAACTTGCACATTCAGGTAGCTGAAAGTCTTGTGAATAAATTACACACTACCGTATTTACTACAAAAGCATATCAGGAAAAATCCACTATTTTCTATCATGTGAAGGGAATCTGTGGGTTCCAATCATCTCTATTTCCTTTTGCCACTGAAATCAATGCAGTTTTGTTGCAACAGTTTTTTATTGAAATTCACATACTGTAAAATTTATTCCTTTTTGTGGCTGAAAAATGTACCATTGTATAGATACATCACGTTTTATCCATTCATCATTGATGGACACTGGGATTGTTCTCACCTTCTGGCTTCTATGCATAATGCTGCTATGTACGTATAAGTGTTTTGATGGGTATTGTCTGTCTTTTTGATGATAGTCATCCCAGTGTGTGTTAAGTGGTATCTAACTGAGGTTTTAATATTGATTTACCTAATGGCTAATGATGTTGAGCATATTTTCATATGGTGATTACCATTTCCATATCTTCTTTGGAGAAATGGATATTCAAATAATTTGTCCATTTTAAAAATTTATCTTTTTATTCTTGATATGTTTTTTGTGTATTCTAGACACTAGCCCCTTTTCAGATATATGATTTGCAAATATTTTTCCCATTTGGTGATTTGTCTTTGAAGAAATGTCCTTCACAGTACAAAACATTTTACTTTTGGTTAATCCCCATTTATCTATTCTTTTTGTTTACTTGTGCTTATGGTATCATATTTAAGAAACCATTGTCTAATTCAGACATAAAGATATATTCCTAAGTTTTCTTCTAAGAGTTTTACACGTCTAGTTTTTTTTCATTGATTTATTTTAAGTTTTGTATGTAGACTAATGTATGGTTCCAAATTCATTACTTTGCATGTGGATATCCAGTCATTTCAACACCCTTTGTGAAAAGACTTGCTCTTTCCCCTATTGAATTGTCTTGGCACTTTGTTAAAAATAATTTGAACTTAAATGTGTAGGTTTGTTTCTGAACTCTCGATTCTGTTTCATTCATCTATACATATATCTTTATGCCAGGACTATATACCACCTTGTTTACTCTAGCTTTGTAGTGAATTTTTTGAAATGGGCAAGTGTGGGTCCTTCAAATTTGTTCTTCTTTTTCAAGCTTCCTTTAGCTATTCTGGGTGTCTTGTATTTCCATATGAATTTATTATCAGCTTTTTAGAATGTGTAAAAAAGGCAGTTAGAATTTTGACAGGTATTGTATTAAATATGTAGACCAATTTAGGGAGCATTGCCTTCTTAACAATACTAGGTTTTCTAACCCATGGACACAGAATGTATATCCATTTAAGTCTTCTTTAATTTCTTTCAATGATGATTTTTGTACTTTTAAGTATAGAAATCTTGCACTTCTTCTGTTAAATTTATTCCTAAATATTTAATTTTTTGATAGTATTTTAAATGAAATTGTTTTCTTAATTTTATTTTTGTATGGTACATTGATAGTATATAAAACACAATTTGTCTTTCCATATTGATCTTGTATCCTGCAACCTTGCTGAATTCATTTATAAGTTCCAATATTGTGTGTGTGTGTGTGTGTGTGTGTGTAACTTAGAATTCCTATGTACAATATCATCCAATCTGCAAATAGAGATCATTTTATTTCTTCCTGTCAAATCTGGAAGCCTTTTATTTTTTTTTATTTCCTAACTGCCTTGGCCAAAATGTTCATTACAGTGTTGAAAAGTGTCAAGAGTAGACATCCACTTCTTGCTTCTGCTCTTAGAGGGAAGCTTTCAACATTTTAGCGTTAAGCATGATATGGCCTGTGGCTGTTGCATAATGCACTTTCTCAGACTGAGGAAGTTCCTCCCTATCCTTAGTTTTTTTTTTTTTTTTTTTTTTTTTTGTGGTACGCGGGCCTCTCACTGCTGTGGCCCCTCCCGCCGCAGAGCACAGGCTCCGGACGCGCAGGCCCAGCAGCCATGGCTCACGGGCCCAGCCGCTCCGCGGCATATGGGATCCTCCCAGACCGGGGCACGAACCCGTATCCCCTGCATCGGCAGGCGGACTCTCAACCACTGCGCCACCAGGGAGGCCCTATCCTTAGTTTGTTGAATGCTTTTATGATGAAAATATGTTGTATTGTGTAAAGTGCTTTCTCTGTGGAGACGATCATGTGATTTTTGCTCTTTATTTTATTATTATAGTTATCACAGTGATCTGGTTTTGTTGTTGAACCAACTTTGCATTCCCAGGATAAATCCCACTTGATCATAACATATAATCCTTCTTATATGCTGTTAGATGCAGTTTGCTAGTATTTGGATGTGGATTTTTATCTCTATATTCATGAAAGATACTGGTCTGTAGTTTTCTTTTCTTGTGATGTCTTTGCCTGGTTTTGGTATCAGGGCCTCACAGAAAGAGTTGGGAAGTGTTTCTTCTTCTTCCATTTTTTAGAACAGTTTGTGAAGGATTCATATTTATTCTTTTAGGTTTGGTAGAATTTACCAATAAAGTCATCTGGTCCTGAACTTTTCTTTGTGAGAAGTTTGATTTTAATTATTATTATTCATTCAGTTTCTTTACTTCTTACAGATAGAATCAGATTTTCTATTCCTTCCTGATTTAGTTTTGGTAATTTGAGTGTTTTTAGAAACTTGTTTATTTCACCTAACCAATTTGTTGGCATAAAATTATTTACAGTATTCTCTTCTGATCCCCTTTATTCCTGTAAAATCAGTAGTAATGTCTACACTTTTATTCTTGATTTAGTAATTAGAGGTTTTTTTCTTGGTCAAACTAGTTAAAATTTTACAATTTTGTTAATATTTTCAAAAAACCAACTTTGTTTTACTTATTCTATTGTTTTTCTATTCTCTATTTCATTTATCTCCACTCTAATCTTTATTATTTCCTTCTTTCTGCTTGTTTTAAGATTAGTTTGCTCTTCTTTTCCTAGTTTCTTAGGGTTGGTTTATTGATTTAATATTTTTCTTTGAAAATGTAGGTATCCCTTTAAGCACTGCTTTCACTGTATCACATGTTGTGGGTTTTTTTATTCCTCACAAAATATTTTCTAATTTCCCCATGATTTCTCTTTTACCCATTGATTATTTAAGAGTGTAATTTCCACAGATTTCTAACTATACCAAATTTCCTTTTGTCATTGTTTCTAATACCATTATATTGTGGTCAAAGAACACACTTTGTATAATAACAAAACTTTTACATTTATTGAGATTTGTTTGGTGGCCTTAACTATGGTTTATCCTAAGGAATGGTCCATGTGCATTTAAGAAGAATGTGTTTTCTGGTGTGGTCAGGTGGCATACTCTATAGATGTCTTTCAGCTCTAGTTTTTCACAGTATTGTTCAAGTCACATTTCTTTCTTGATCTACTGTCTAGTGTTTTCTCAGTACTGAAAATCAAATATTGAAGTATTTAAATATAAGTTGAATTGTTTATTTTTCCCTTTACTTGCGTCAGTTTTTGCTTCCTTTATTTTGGGGCCTGCTTTTATATGCATGTACGTTTATAATCATTATACCTTGCTATGGATAATATTTTATCATAGTTAAAATATCCTTCTTTGTCTCTAGTAACAATTTTTCTTATAAAGTCTATTTTCTGGTAATATTACCACTCCAGGTCCCTTTTGGTTAATGATCGTATGGTATATTGTTTTCATACTTTTAATCTATTTGTGTTTTTTAATCTAACACGTGTCTACTTTAGGCAGTGAGTAGTTGGATAACGTTTTTTGGTTTTTTTTTTACTCTTTAACACATTCCACCAATTTTGTCTTTTAACTGGAATGTTTCAATCATTTACTTTAATATAATTACCGAAAAGGCAGGGATTCTGTCTGCCATCGTGTTGTTTTCCATACATCTTATCTCTTTGTTATTCCTCTAATCCATCAATATAACTTCTTTTATGTTAAATAGATATTGTCTAGTGTTCCATTTCAATTCTTTTATTATTTCTTTTGCCATATTTTTTGAGTTATTTTCTTAGTGCTTTCCATGGGGATTAAAATGAACAATTTAATTTTTAACAATCCAATTAAGACTAATACAAATTTAATTTCAATAGTCTACAAAAATTTTGCTCCTTCATAGTGTCATTCCGTCCCTCTCCTTCATACATTTATTGTCACATAAAGTACATATTTATACATTATACGTTCATCAACCAAGGTTCATAGTTATTGTTTATACCATTGTCTTTTGAATCAGATAGGAGAAAAAAGGTACAAATTAAAAAATACTTTCATACTGAATTTTATATTTATGTATATAGTAGACTTACCAGTATTTTTATTTCTTCATGTTGATTCTAGTTACTTTCTACTGTCCTTTCATTTCATCATGAAGGACTCCCTTTAGTATTTCTTACAGGTAGGTGTACTAACAACAAATAATCTCAGCTTTTTACTTTTTCCTGAGAATGTCTTAATTTTTGAAGATCTTTCTTCATGCTTGATGGATTGTTTTGCTGGATATAGAATTCTTGCTTGACAGTCTCTTTTTTTTAGCACTTAGAATATGTCATCTTACTGTCTTCTAGCCTCCACAGTTTCCATTGAGAAATCATTTTTTTTTTACTAAGCATCGCTTGTATGTAACGAGTTGTTTGTCTCTTGCTGATTTCAAGGTTCTGTTTATCTTTGTCTTTGATGGTCTGATTATGTATCTAGTTATAGATCTTTTAAAATTTATCCTAATAGGAGTTTGAGTTTCTTAGATATGTAGATTTATGTTTTTCATCAAATTTGGGAATTTTTCAGTGATTATATTTTCAACAATACGTTATTCCCTTTCTCTCCCTCTTCTCCGTTTGAACTCCTGTATGTCAGTATGCTTGATGGTGTCTCAGAGTCTGGATAAGGCTCAGAGGCTATGTTAAGTTTCTTCATTCTTTTTTGTTTGTTTCTTCTCTCATATTGGATAATCTCACTTAACCTATCTTCAAGTTTATTGATTTATTTTCTTCTGCCAGGTCAAATCTTATATTGAGAACTTCTGGCCATATTTTTATTTAGGTATTGCCCTTTTCAACTTCAGATTTCTAGTTTATTTTTTGTAATTTCTGTCTTTTTATTGATATTCTGTATTTGGTGACACATTATTCTTATAGTGTCTTTTAGTTCTTTAGACAGATTTTCTTTAGTTCTTTGAACATATTTAAAATAGCTTTGTCTGCTATGTCCCATGTCTGATATTTCTCAGGGACCATTTCTATTGATTTGCTTTTTCTCCCCTGCTTGGGAGGGGAATGCTTATCTGAGCTGTTTGGGAGGTCAGCTACCTTTTCTAATTTATCTTATCTGAGTCTATGGAGTTGAACTCTGCTGATTCACCTTTTGCAAGTCACATGTGATTAACATCAGCAAGACAGTTTTGACTTAGATTTTGTGAAATTTCAGTGTCTCTAGGAAAAGTCTATAAAATGGAAAAATACAACTTATTTTTCCTTCCTATGTAAGGAAAAACCCAGTTCTTCTGTACTCTGTTTTTCTTTCCTGTGAGTCTCCTTTACTACTCACACAAAACACTTCACTTTCAACACTTCTGGTCACCAAATGGATGGAGGATTTTCCCTACAATAAGCAATTCTCTGGACACCAGCTGGGTGTCTTAAATTTAATTCAATTCTTACACGATCTACCTGGAGATAGATAGATAGATAGACAGACAGATAGATAGATAGATTGATCTGTCTGTGGGAGATAGATCCCACAGCTTAAGGGCTCAAACCCACAATACTGCCCCCTGCTTCAGATGCCAGTTGCCAGCCCAAGTTGTTACCTGTACTTCTGAATGACTAGCTACAAACTGAAGGTACCAATAAACCCCTCTTCAGGTTAGATTAATATGCTTGAGTGGCTCATAGAACTCAGGAAAACCAGTTTACTCACTAGATTACCAGTTTATTGTAAAAAGATATAACACAGGAACAACCAGATGGAAGAGATGAACAAGGCAAGGCATGGGAAAGGGTGTCCCTCCTGGCATGCCACTCTCCTAGCAACTCCACATGTTCATTAACCTGGAGGTTCTCCAAACCCTCTTCTTTTAGGTTTTTATGGAAGTTCATTACCTAGGCATCACTGATTAACCAACCCATTGGCCACTGGCAATCGATTTTCAATCTCCAGCCCCTCTCTTCTTTCTGGAGATCTGGAGCTAGAACTGAATGTCTCAACCCTCTAATAACATGGTTGGTTCCACTGGCAACCAGCCCCATCCTTAAGTGCTTTCCAAATGTCATCTCATTAACATAAAAAAAGACACCTTTATTTCTCTCTTCAATTAGGAAATTCCAAGAGTTTTAGGAGCTCTATACCAGAAATGGGGACAAAAACTAAATATATATTTCTTATTATAAATCATAATATTACAATCTATTATAAAATTACTGCATTGTTTCATAAAAATTGCATGAAAATAAGAAACGGTCATAGTCAATCTCCAACACCTTTCATGGTAGGCATGGTGCTTGGCCTTTGGGAGTGTCTGAAAGTAGTATGTAATTTGGTGTTTGACTTTGAGGAGCTTACAGTCATACCAGATTAACAGACCTAAAAATGTAGCTAAATGCCAGAAAAGAAATTAGCAGTGTATAATATGTTAGTATTTTACTACAGGCAGAGGAGAGATGTCAGGAAGTCTTCGTGAATGGGGGATTTGAATAAGGCTTTGCAGGGTTTGGAGAGACAGAAAAGAGAAAGGGCTTTCAGGATAACACATAGGAGTGTATATGAGGTACATTATTCAAAATCTGAAAAATCAACCTTTTTATTTAATAACAGCACAAGTTTAAAAGAAAGTGATCATGATTATTAATTACAAAGGTTCTCAGCCTTAACATTATTGGTATCTTGGGCCCAATAATTCTGTGTTATAGTTGGGGAGGGGGGGTGTCCTGTGTATTATGGGATTTTTAGCAGCATCCATGGCCTCTACCCACTAGATGACATTAACACTCCCCCTGCCCAGTATGAAAGCCAAAAATGTCTCCAGACATCTTCAAATGTCCCCTGGGGGCCAAAATCATCCCTAGTTGAAAACCACTCCCAAAACTTAGTGGCTTAAAACAGCAATTTATTATTATCTCTCATAATTCTATGGGTTGACAGGGCTCAGGAAGATGACCTATCAATTTGTTAGCAGAAATCTAAAGAAATAAGGTTCAAATGCCAAATTTAGAAAATATGAAACAGAATTTATTTCAGGATTGGAAAGCCAAGCATTTGAAGCTAGGGAAAGGTTGGCTGAAGATCAAGTTGTATGCAAGCAAATGACAGTGGAGGGTCTAGAATCTTTGTGAGCATCTCTGGATGGATGTGGCCAGATTCAACAGACTGACAGGTATATCAGTCAGATGGACAGATTTGTTTGGCTTAATGCTGAGGTCAAAGTAGATAGTTATATGCTTCCCCAAAACTCCAAGAGATTTGGGAAAGGACCACAACACTCTAAGTTGTAACTTTTCAAATATAACTTTTCCAGCAAAAAGCTTCCTGAACACCTAGATGCTATGATCTTTTAACATTTTCACCTGCTGCTTTTGTTCAGTTGCTTTATCTTGTAAGTTGTTACATTTCAACTTATTTTATAAACATTTGTAATAAAAAGGTTTCCAGTTTTCTCTTTGGGTTTTAGGAAAATCAAGAGGAACTCTGTTGCATCTCTACCATTTAACCTGATTTCTTATATCCATATAAATGTAACACAGCATATAACTTACACTTGTTTGAAAAGCTTGTTCTCAGGAGATGTCCCATATTATTTTTCATTCTATCTTCACAAAGATTCTTTAATGTATGCATAGTATCTCCCCCATGAGAATGTGTGTTCATGGGTATCTTGTTCATTTTTTTGTAAACCCAACATAGAACTTGTTCCACCAGTTCTCATGTGTTACATACCTGCATAATAAGTGAGGAAATGAGGCTCTGAGTTAAGTGGTTGGATGGTTAACTGAAAGAATAGTGACCATGAAAAGACACGGAAGAACTTAAATGTATATTACTAAGTGAAAGAAGCCAGTATGACAAGGCTACATACTGTATGATTCCAACTGTATGACATTCTGGGAAAGGTGAAACAATGGAGACAGTATAAAGATCAGTAGTTTCCAGGGGCTTGGGTGGAGGGGAGGGATGAATAGGTGGAGCACAGATTTTTAGGGGAGTGAAAATACTCTGTATTATACTATAATGATGGATACATATCATTATACATTTATCCAAACCCATAGAATGAACAACACCAAGAGTGAATTATAATGTAAGCTACAAACTGGGCAAATATGATGTGTCAGTGTAGGTTCATTAATTGTAATAAATGTACCACTCTTATGAGGGTGTTAATAATGAGGGAGGCTATGAATGTGAGGGGCTAAGGGGTATATGGGAAATCTCTTTATTTTACTTTCTCTTAATTTTACTATGAATTTAAAACTACTCTTTAAAAAAAGGTGTTTCTGTTTTGTTTTGTTTTTGTTTTGGGGTTTTTTTTTTTAGGCAAAATGTATTGATAGTAGAGAGTCATGAATTTCCATTCTAGCTCTAGCTGAAAAAAAAGGTATGGTTTTATGCTAGATATTCCACCCTCTATGTCTCATTTTTCTTGTTTATAAAAAGGAGGATATGCTTATGTATCAAGGGCACAGGTTCTATCTCAATCATGCTTGCTGCATGGAAGATTTCAAAACCTATTACTTGAAGGACTGAATCAGCAAATGAATAATTGGACTAGATGAACTCTAAAACCCTTGTCAGCTCAAACATTCCAAGATCCCATGACTTTGTGGCTTGTACAACCAGCTAGTATACTGTACTCTCCACCTGTGTTCTAGATCTTAGCTATACACTCTTTCTTGAGGGCTTTGCCAGTGCAACTAGGTACTACCTTCAGCAGCATTAATTTCTTCTTTTTTTTACTGGAGCATCTCATAAGCAAACAAACATGCCCTACTAACTCCTACCTTAAAACACAACAAAACGAAATAAAAAACTTTTGACTTCAGAGTATTTATACCTACATCCCATGTTCCTTCTGTCTCTTCATAGAAAAGCTATTCTAGTCACTATCCCACTGTCTTGTAACCCACTGTAATCAGACCTTTCTCACAACAACCTCACTGAAACCAAGCAACCCCATATTATAAAATTCAAAGGTCACATCTCAGTCCTTAATTTTCTGGACTATTGTGTAACACTGGCAAGTAGACAGCTCCCCTTATTTTAAAACACCCACTTCTCTTGGATTCTAAAACATAACACACTATTCTAGTTTCCCCTCATTCTCATTGGTTACTCTGCTTACCACATGAAATGCAAAAAATTCTCAACAAAATTTTAGGTAATTGAATTCAACAGCCATGAAAAGAATCATATATCATGATCAAGTGGGACTTATCCCTGGGATGTGAGGATGTTTCAACATATGGAAATCAATAAATATGATGCACCACATTAATGGAATAAAGACTAAAAATCATATGATCCTCTCAACAGATGCAGAAAAAGCATTTGACAATATTCAACACCTTTTCATGATAAAAGCTCTCAACAAATTGAGAACACAAGGAACATACCTCAAAATAATAGACCATATATGACAAACCCATAGCTAACATCATATTCAACAGTGAAAAGCTGAAAGCTTTTTCTCTAAAATTAGGAACAAGGCAAGAGTGGCCACTCTCATCATTCCTATTCAGGATAGTACTGGAAATCCTACCCAAAACATTAAGATAGAAACAGAAAAAAAAAAAGGCATCCAAATTGGAAAAGAAGAATCAAAATTGTCTGTCTTTGAAGATGACATGGTTGTACATACAGAAAACACTAAAGACTCCACCCCCCAAAAAAATTAAATTAAAAAAAGCTGTTAGAATTAATAAAAAGTTACAGGAGAAAAAATCAACATACAAAAATCAGTTGCATCTCTATACACTAACAATGAAATATCTAACAAGTGCATACCTATACACTAACAATGAAAAAGATAAATTAAGAAAGCAGTCTTACTTACAGTAGCATTGAAAACAAGAAAATACTTAGGAATAAACTTAAGCCAGGAGGTAAAAGATCTGTACACTGAAAACTATGAGACATTGATGAAAGAAATTTAAAAAGTCACAAATAAATGGAAAGGTATCCTGGGCTCATGAATCAGACAAATTAATATTGTTAAAATGTTCATACTACCCAGAGCCGTCTATAGATTCAGTGAAATCACTATCAAAATTCCAAGGCAGGGCTTCCCTGGTGGCGCAGTGGTTGAGAGTCCGCCTGACGATGCAGGGGACGCGGGTTTGTGCCCCGGTCCAGGAGGATCCCGCATGCCGCGGAGCGGCTGGGCCCGTGGGCCATGGCCGCTGGGCCTGCACGTCCGGAGCCTGTGCTCCACGATGGGAGAGGCCACGGTGGTGAGAGGCCCGCGTACCGCAAAAAAAAAAAAAAAAAAAAAAATTCCAAGGCAATTTTTTACGAAAATAGAAAAAAATCATTCTAAAATTTGCATGGAACCACAGAAGACCCCGAGGAGTCAAAGCAATCTTGAGAAAGAGCAAAGCTGGAGGCATCACACTTCCTAATTCCAACCTATACTACATAGCTATAGTAATCAAAATAGTTTGCTACTCACATAAAAACAAACACAAAGATCAACAGAATAGAATATAGAGCCCAGAAATAAACCCATGCATAAAATCAGCTAATATTTGACAAGGAAGCCAAGAATACTCAAAAGGAAAAAGTTAGTCTTTTCAATTAATGGTGTTTGGAAAACTAGATACTCACAAGCAAAAGAATGAAATTGGACCCCTATTTTATACCACCTACTAAAATTAACTCACAATGGATTAAAGACTTAAACATAAGACCCGAAGCCATAAAACTCCATAGGGAAAAAAATCTCCTTAATATTGGTCTTGGCAATGATAGTTCGGATATGACAGCAAAAACACATGCAACAAAAGCACAAATCAACAAGTGGAAATACATCAAAATAAAAAGCTTTTGCAAAGCCAAAAAAAAATTTTTTTAAACATGGAAAGGCAGTCTACAGAATGGAAAAAATGTGAAAACCATATATCAGATAGGAGGTTAATATCCAAAATATATAAGAAACTCTTATAACTCAATACCAAAAAAAAACCAAAGAACCTGATAAAACATGGGCAGAGCCCCCAAATAGGAATTTTTCCAAAGAAATATACAAATGGCCAACAGGTACATAAAAAAACACTCTACTTTACTAATCTTCAGGGAAATGCATTTGAAACCTACAATGAGATATCACCTCAAACCTGTTAAGAATGGCTATTATCAAAAAGACAAGTGATAAAAGATGTTGGCAAGCACGCTGGAAAAAAAAGGAACCCCTGCACCCTGTTGGTGGGGCTGTAAATTGTAGCAGCCACTATGGAAAAGGGTATGGAGGTTCCTCAAAAAATTAAAACTGCAACTACCATACGATCCATTCATACCACTGCTGGGTAGAAGTCTGAAGGAGCTGAAATCACTATCTCAAAGAGATCTCTGCAGCCTCATGTTTATTTCAGAACTCTTAACATTAGCCAAGACATGGAAACAACGTAAGTGTCCATAAACAGATGAATAAATAAATATGTGATATATAAATACACACACACACACACATAGAATGGAATATTATCCAGCCATGTAAAAGAAGGAAATCCTGTTATTTGAAACAACATGGATGGGCTTTGAGGGCATTATGCTAAGTGAGATAAGCCAGACAGAGAAAGACAAGTACTGTGTTATCTCCCTTATATGTGGACTCTAAAAAAAAAAAAAAAAAAAGCCAAACTGATAGAAACAGAGAGTAGAATATGGTTGCCAGGGGCTAGGGGTGGGGAATGGAGAATATTGGCCAAAGAGTACAAACTTCCATAGTGATACAGTTTAAAATAGTGTTTTATATGCTTGCAAGTTGCTAAGATCCAAAATGTTCTCACCACACACACGCAAAAATTATAATTATGTGAGGTGGTACATGTGCTAATTAACCTTATTGCGGTAATCATTTGCAATATATACGTGTATCAAATCACCATGCTGTGTACCTTAAAATTATACAATGTTATATGTCAATTATATCTCAATAAAGCTGGGAAAAATATAAATCAATCAATCAATCAAGCAAGCAAGCAAGCAAGCCAGCCAACACCCAACACTGCCAAGGAGGTACTAACACACAAAACATTGAGAGGGGAATTAAGTATAAATGAAAATCCCAATTTTACTCTGAAAGGCCCTTCCCAGAAAAGCACTTACTATGTTGAACTTCATGTCCTTGAACTCTGTGGTCTAATTCAGTTGCTAACAAATGTAACTTGGGTATTACAAAGTATCGAGGATGCTATATTTTACTAATACCAGTAACAGCCTCTAGCTCTTTTATTCTAAAATTGTATAACTAACACCCCTATTGAGGCCATTGTTAACCCAGTAGTTGATTTGATGAATAAAATGAAGCCACAAACCATAATATGCATGGCAAGTTCCTTGAGGGCAGGTGTGATCTCAGTCATCTCTGAGTTCCTAGGGTCAGAGCGGGATTCAATAATTGAATAGTGCCACCCACTACTCAATAAAATAGTGGGAATAGTGCCACCCGAGGCCTATCAGACACTTCAGGTTTGAACTTGTTTCTTCCAGCTTGTGTCCTTTTCTGATGACAATTTCTGCCGGCATTGTCTCCTTTTTCTAATTTACAACTCTATCTGAGGGAGGATAATCCTCATTCCTTGCATCTTCCCTCGCTCTTAATTTAACACTTAGCATAGGAGGAAATTACACAATAAACACAAGATGACAATAATGACAAGGAAGCAATGGCTCTGAATGCAATCACAGAAGCAAGTTAAAGTGTCTCCTTTCCTGCCACAGCTGTCAGACCCCCGCGATGTGCCACTGTCACTCGGCTGGGAATTGGTGTTCAATACATTTTAAACTGAGTCAGAGTCCTGCTGCTCCTAATTGGATCCCATTGATTTTTAATGAGTATAATTGTCTCAAGGGTGACTGAAGCTACTCTTTTTCCTGCCCCCTTCTGTGAATTAGCTTGGTTACTAACACTGGGAGCAGACACAATGTTAACCATAAGCTAATGCTAGTTAGCTGCAAATTGAAAGGCAGCAGAGTTGAGGAGGACTAGAAAGAGAGACCTCTGGCGGAAGCAGTGACTAATCACGGCAAACAATGTATTTGCTTCAAAGCTCATTGCAAAGGGCAATAATTGTTGTAAGTAGAAAAGCTGTTGAATTATAATTAGGAGTGACTGAAACTCGCCAAATTATTGAATAAAACATTGGATATTTTAACCTGTGTTATCTTTATCATTATCTTCAGGAGTCATAGCAGTGAAGCCCGTGAGTTGCTGGAAGACTCACCCAAACCCCAAGTCTTTGGCAATCGTTTCTTCTAAGTGTTTCTTAGCAAGAGCCATGGCTAAGTAGATACCAGGTCCAGCTGGCTGACTCTGCATGGCATCCCCTGAATGCATCACTGGGCAAGGACCAGCACAGATTCAGTTTCCAAAAGAGCGGGCTTTGCAAATGTGACAAGGGTGTGCAGTGGGCTGGGTGTCTTGCAAAGGCCTCCGTGGGCTCTGAGCACTGTTTCCACAAGCCTTTATGATGTCTCTCAGTATGCCATCTCCCTGAGCACAGCCTGGCCAGGGGCTATTAACTGCTATTTCCCAGCTGTCACCCACACCATGTCTGCTGTCACATCATTTGTTCGACAGATTCCCACTTTGTGGCACACTCCCTTCTTCCTCTCCTCACCCCGCACCCATAGACAGGCTCTTCTTGTATTCCATCTGCCTATGACACCAAAATGACAGTCAGAGGGATGAGGGCGGGAGGCTTCAGTGGCTGAGACAAGAAAGTTGAGCTGATCTGGCAGACGGGGAAGACAGTCACAGATGACAGTGGAAGAACACACAAGGAAGCATACTTTATGTCCCCTCATTAGATTGTGAGGCTTGATGACACTGTGTCCTCTTATTCCATCTCAGTATTCCCAGGACCTAGCCCAGTGCCTGTTCAATAGATGAATAATACCAGCTTGTTGAATGAACCCAGTGTAAGTCTATAGAGCATAGTGTCATGATTGACAGCTAGGGCTCGGGAGTTAGACAGTGCGGGGTCCAAGGTCTGTCTCCACGTGTGCCCCAGGTAAGACAGTAAGCCAGTCTGAAAAATTTGGACAGGTACTTACTGCTGTACACCTCATGTTCTGGGAGTGAGAGGGCTCCCCAACTCATAGATGAAATAATGCAGGGAAATCACGGAGTACAGAGTCTGGCACACAGGGAGCCATCATCAAGAACACTGGAAAGGGCTTCCCTGGTGGCACAGTGGTTGAGAGTATGCCTGTTGATGCAGGGGACACGGGTTCATGCCCCGGTCCGGGAAGATCCCACATGCCACGGAGTGGCTGGGCCCGTGAGCCATGGCCGCTGAGCCTGTGCGTCTGGAGCCTGTGCTCCGCAGCGGGAGAGGCCACAACGGTGAGAGGTCCGTGTACCACAAAAAAAAAAAAAGAACACTGGAAGATAGCCACCATCCTACACAGCCATGGTAGGTTCTCAAAGGACGTGCACAATGGTCAAAGTGCCTCCTTCTGTGACATAATTAGCACTTCACTGAAAGCATTCTTTGCTACCAAATTTGAAACAATTCTCTACTGGAGGTGAGCTGAGCTAGTCTAGAGCAACCCTGAAAGCCTCCCTAGCATTTTCAAATTGAGACCGAGACCAGAAGAAGGCTGAGGAGCTGGTTTCTAGACACCCTTCCCCAAAGTCCCACTGTGACCTTTGCCCTCTGAACATCACCTCTCCAAAGGGGGGGGAAGGAGGAAATAAGCAAGGACGAGAGAAAAGAGGTTTTCTTCCTTAAAGTCCCCCACCACGAGTGCTTCCTTTCCACCCACCAGGCTGCCCCAGGAGCAGGGCTGCCCCCAGCACAACAGCTCTCTGGGAGAGGCATTGCCCCTCTAAACTAAAAACCCTAAACCTCATGGTCACAGCCTACTTGTGTGACCCCAAGGACTTCATTTTGTCCTTGACCCATTAGAGTATTTTCCTCTCAGACAAGTGGAGGAGCTGGAAAGTTAGTGAGTGTATGGGATTGGCATCAGGAAGTTGCAAGGGATTTGGTTAAAATTTGATGTTGGGAAGACCTTGGGAGGCTACCCAAGCAGAGCTGTCTGAGAAAGCTGACTTAGAGGGAGGGCTGGATCAGATGCCTGTCTGACCATAAAAAGCATGAAACCTGATGGAAAAGGGTAAGATATTCAGAACTGCTCACAAAGTTGAGGTCAAATATTAAAAGGCTTGATTGGAGATACAGCACATGCATAAGGGTTGGCACTGGGTCAGTTCGGATGTGGTCCAGATGTAGTCAGATGACTGCTATTTTTGTAGGTTTGTGACCTACATCCTTAGGCTGTATCTGATGGGCTAAGAAACATGGTCATGTTAGAAGGATGCTATTCATGTAATCTTAAGTGAGCATCTCCTAAAGAAAGTCTTGGGCACTGCACCCCTAGAGAGATCATCCATGGAAAAGAAATGATGCTGTCAGAAGAAGAAACATACAAGAAACCGACAAATATGATCCTAGAAGGAAAGCAAGATTCCCTTCACTTTCCAGCTTTTCAATGGCTGACAATGTACAACAGAAAGTAAAAACTTCTTGTTGTCTCAAGCTCTCCTTCGCATGCTAGCTCTCTTGCTCTTTCTCCAACAAAGAGATTTAAGGAGTCGGTATGATTCTTAGAGTCCTTTCAGAATGGACAGCCCTTGAGTGTAAACGTCCTCATTAGCAAGTGAGGAAAAGAAGAATAAGATCCTCCTTTTAGCTCATTTTTCCTCCCTGTCCAGCTTCACTTGTGGCTCCTCTTGAATAAACAAGATGGTTGCTGTACAACAATCCGACTTAGTGTAGGCAGGATCTCCAGACCCTAAGGGAATTTCCATGCTAAGATTAGGCTGAGTTAACTTGCCTTTCTGGAAACAGGAGATGAAGAGGAATCGGAAAGTCCCCTGACCAGTGTCTCAATTAAGGCAGGAGGCAGACACAGGACGGCAGCGGGCAGAACACTGTTGCAAAGTGGGTCAGTACTAGGGAGCATCACTTTATCTTATTTACAGGAAAAGTGTGTAGTTTTATTTATTTTTAAATAAATTCCACTGAATGGCTGATACTAGCTCAGACATAAGAAGAAAGAGTCTCAGATGTGCCTTTGGGATCAGCTTTGTCCTGTGGGCTCTGAAATGCGTCTTGTTGGAAGTATGCTATTCACGTAGTCTTCCCTGGGCTCTGCTTGCTTTCCCAAGATATTAAACACAGTGGCCACCTAAAGGCTCTGAAAGGGCTGAACCCAGCCTGGCTCACTCTAGAGGGATGAAATCAGAGTTTGTGGCACGCTCATTTCAAGCTGTTTACAATTAAAAATAAATGAAAATCCAGCATGTTTTCTCCCCAAATCCCTCTTCCACCTAAAGACAAATAGCACTTCTGAGAGAGTACACGTCATCCCACTGTGGTCTCTGTAAACTGCAATGGCCAGCTGAGCAGACACCAGAAAACCAGGGAAGACAGTAAGAAGCCAATACAGGGAGAAGATAGAATGTTTCCTGGAAAGGAATGGGGTGTTTGGGGCTCAGTGCAAGGACACGGCTCAAGGTCAGGAAGGACTGTTCAGTATTTGACTTTGCTTCCTCTGAGAACTGCCTTCAAAGCACATCATAGCGGGTGAGACCCCTCTGGGCATTGGCTTGTTCAGCCATTTACCACTTTGTCATCTCGGCAGACGTGGTGTGTCCTGCACACACGCTGCTTTTAAGTTCTTGAAGTAGATTCAAACTGAAGAAGAATTCAGCCAGAGGTCAGGATAGATCTAATGGATGAGAGTTATGGGGAGAAGGATTTGGACTGAGTTGCAGTGACTTCTCTGCCCTACAAAGGGTTTAACCCAGGGGGCATATTGCTTAAACAAATGTAGGGCAGCATTGCCTTGGGATCAGGGTATAATAACAACTTCCTTTACTCTATGGAGACGATGTCTGATTGAGAACACTGGTGTGAAAACTGGTCCCTGGGAAGAAGATGGATTAATTCTCATAAAGATTCTGGAAGTGGTGGATCTGTTCTCCCAAAACTGGCTTCTGAGGCTTGAAGCAAGAGTATATATTGGAGTGGGCCATGCAGGAAACAGGACTCCAAAAATAAAATGACCATGCTGAGAGTCTAGGCTGGTGATCCAAGTTCATAGCAAGGTACTCAAAATTGGTGTAGCTAGCAGCCTGTGACTACTGCTGAACATTATTAGAGACCTGGCCTCCTGGGCACACCCCTGTGCTCTGGAATCAATGTTTCAACATGATGTCTGAAAAGGAACTGAGGGGACTTCCCTGGTGGTCCAATGGTTAAGACCCTGTGCTTCCACTGCAGGGGTCACGGGTTCGATCCCTGGTTGGGGAACTAAGATTCCTGCATGTGGCACAGCCAAAAAAAAAAAAAAAAAAAAAAGATTCAGGTTTGAAAAAGAACTGAAATGGGGATGCCCTACACATAGGAGCGGTCTGTGCAGGGACTGGCAGAAGAGAGCCAGGTTCAACACACGGGACAGTGAGAAACAAGGGCAGGGGCAGCTCATGCCAGTGCTAGGGAAACCCTCATTCAGGGCTGGAACCTGGAGAGACCCTCCTACCATGGGAAGTATAAGCTTGAGCTTTTGGTGAAGGAGAGACCCAATACTTACTATGAATGTGATACACCATCCTGGAGCCAAGATTTAAAAAAAAAACATATTATTGATTTAAACTTTTCAAAATGTTAGAGCAACGATGCCAACTTACAAGTGTTACCATATACTGGGTTCTTCCCAGGATCGGCTACATAGTTTGCAGGGCCCAGTGCAAAAGGAAAATGTGAGGTCTCTTGCTCAAAAATTATTAAGACTTTCAAGATGGAGACAGCAGAGCATTAAAACAAACAAAGGGCCCTTCTGAGCACAGCCAACCCTGGCTGTTCTGACATGCCAGCTACCATTGTAAATGCTCTACATGTGTTAACTAACTAAAACTTTCCAAAACAGCCCTACGAGGTAGGAGCTGTTATTATCTCCAGGTTATGGTTAAAGAAATCGTGAGACAGAGAGAAGAAGGTAAGAGCCTGAGAGACGTCAGGGCTCCGCACACCTTTCCTTCAGAATGGCACTTCTGCTCCCAAGGCGTGTGCCACCCTGCACTTTAGGGCAGGAAGGACCACTTAACCTAAGTCAACACATGAGAACAGAATGAGCCTGCCTTTGAGAGAATGAGCTTTCTGTCCTTGGAGGTATCCAAAGTAAAGCTGGGAGACCAGGCTCAGGCATCTAATGGAGATGATGCATTTCCTGGGAAACAAGCAAGGAGAGGAGAAATGGAGTCTTTACTTAATGAAGTAGAGCAGTAGTTCAAAACTTTACTTGTGTAAAAATCACATGGTGGGAAAGTGGAGACTCCTGGTACGTTGAGGCCAGGGAATCTGAATTTGTCATATTGACAGATTCTGATATAGTTGGCCAATAATTTCCAATTTCCCTAACTCTTAAGTTCTCTGTTTGGTTTTACGTCTGTGAAATGATTGCATGTTGAAAACACCACTGCTCTCCATCTCTCTCTCTCTCTGCCTCATTTGTATTTATCCCTTCCTTCCTCTTTTGTCCAGATAATACGGTCCATTCCTACCACCAAGCAGGGGGTCTGCCGTCTTCCACTTACTAACATCTTGCACTTTCTTTTGCTGTGTGTTCTGGATTTGACTTCATATTTTTGCCAAACCTCATGCCTCACCTTTCTCAATACTTTTTCTTGAATGTCCAGGGATTTATAAATTCTCTCTTGAGCTTGAATAAGTTACTTTCCTTGTCAATTTCTGCATCCCAATCCATAAAATAATGGACTACATCAGCTCTGTGATCCCCTCCAGCCTTAGCGTGATGTGTCTTTAAAATTAGTGGCTGTGAGTAATGTCATTCCAGTAATCTCCACTGGGTCCCTCAATCCACAGCAACGATGCTTAGAATAAGATCTTATCTCCAGAGCTGGAAGAGAAGACTGGAACCTCACTATAACCAGGCTCCAGTATGGAACCCCGTTTACATGGATCCACTGTCCAAGAGACATCATTGTACAAACCCTATAACAAATTTACAAGTTTGTTTCCAAGGGAATTACTCCTCCAAATGAGGCTTATGTAACAAGCCTCTGGTGTATGTCTATGTTTCTATCACTTATAAGTTGTTATTGTATGTTTGAAGATTCCCATTAGATTGTAACTATCCTAGAGACCAAGCAAGTATGTCTTCTTTCTTCAGTAAGATCCAAGGATGATGAGAATTCTGTATCATATGCAAACTGGTTAGAGAGTCAGGTTCTTCACCCCTGCTAGTTTCTGTCCTCTTTGCTAGCTTTTTGCTTTTCATAGCTTTATTTCTGGGTGACACAATCTAAAGCAAATAATGTCTCAGGTAAGTAGTTTTTAAATGCTACTGTTCTTAAGAATCGCTCAGGGAGTGATTTTCAAAGTACAAGCCCTGGATCAGCATCATCTGGGAACTCTATTAGAAATGCAGATTCAAAAGACCTCTGAATCAGAAGCTGTGCTGGGGCCCAGCAGCCTGTGTTTTCACAGGCCCTCCAGGAGGTTCTGATGCAAATACAGCTGGAGAACCACTGATGCAGGGAAACAGGCTAAAAAATGCAGATTATCAGGCCCCAGCTACAGATTCTAAGTCAGTTGTTTTGGGGAGCGGGGCCCAATAGTCTACATTTTAACCTCATCTCTCAGGGGAGACATAACTGTTCTACGTTCATTTAGTGCTCTGCATATTACTAAGTGCTTTCACAGGCTTGAAGTTCAGATTTTCCTCTTCAGAGAATTGAGGGCACTTTCAGGTGGCTATCTTGTTATGGTCTGCTGGTTCACTTTTCATCCAATAACTATCTTCCTGGTATTAGAGTTATTTACATGAGCTCTGTCACTGTTACTAAGTTGTGAACACCTGGAGGAGAGAGACGTCATTTTCATAGGCTTTGCATGGGACTAGAGCTTTTCTTATCAAAGAGGATCAATGACTAGTTGAATTTTCTCCAGATAGACATCTGAATGTTGTTATCTGCCCAGACTTTGGGGGACCAGATGACTGGGTGAGACCTGCAGTCTAAGCTTTCCTGCAACTAATCTGGCTGTGTGACCTTCAGAACAGCCACTCAGACAATGTCTATAACCACAAAATGGAAAGAAAGAAGATAATTTGTTTTGCTGATAATTAAGCTCAGAAATACACATGCATAAATTATTCAGTTCCTACAAGTCTTCATTAATATAGGCTTCTCAAGTGCAGACAGCAAAATAATTCAAATGAGGACTGGCCTCAAGTTTATCTTTGCATGTTCAATGAAAGAAAAATAAAATATATTGGCAGTGGGGCTGGGGGGAGTGTTAAGACATAGGTTAAGCAAGCTAAAAATGAAAGTGAGGTGACTGGCAATGCATAACTGAGTATTTACAATTTCAGCAAAGCCCAGAAGAGAGAGGCTCCAGCCACAAACAACCTTCCTGGAATGCTATGCTTGTAGTTAAGCCTCACATATACCCCAAATCAAGGGATTTGGAATAGTTGAGACCCAGCAACTTAACATTTATTTTCCTTTGCTATTGGTTTAAACTGCTGCAATTAAAAATAGACTCTAATTTGGTTTTTCTGCTTTTTTACTGCTTTGTATGCATTTTAAGGAGAGCTCAATAGATGAGGTTTTATTGTGTTTTTTGAACACTTTCTTGCAGACCTGAATTCCCTAGGTTTAAATTCATCTCACTCCTTTATTTTGTGGGTTGACCACTTAAGCCTAGGTCCTTCTGGAAAATTTTGTGAAAGGAAGAGTCTGATCCCCTCCCAACTCTAGCTGGATAAGAGACTGCAATTGTGCTTGTAGAAATTTATATAGTTTGGCAATACTAAGTTTTGGTGGGGACATAGGAAAAGGTAGCTCTCACATATTGGTATAAGCACTGAGTAGAGAAATTTGTCAGTGTCTGCCTAAACCTAATTCAAAACGTACATAGTCTAAGACTCAGCAAGTCCTCCTCTAGGTATTAACCCAGAAGAAGCCTCAGCACGTGTGCACATGGAGAAAACATGAACAGATGCAGTCAAGTCACCAGATTATTGCATTAAATGGTGAAGCAATGGGGAGACCTAAACAGAGACACAGCACGCTCAGATGAAGGAATACTCTATGGCACCTAAGAGAAGTGGGTTTGACCTACAAGAGGCAAAGAAAGATAGATCTTTAAAATATAATATTTATATTATAAACCTGCAAAAAGCAGGTTGAAGAATAATAATCAAGACTGCCAAATGATGAAGAATACTATTAGTATAAATTAGAAACAACTTAGAAAACAATTCAGGAAACAATACATGGTGTTGCCTATGGATATGTATACATAGAAGATAAACAAAAAAAAATAGGGTTGAGACAAGTATGCCAGACATCAGTTTTGGGATAATGGTTGCTGCCAGGGAGGAGGAGAGGAGCATGAAGATGCAGAGGAGAGATTTCTACAATATCTGTGATGCTTTATTTAAAAGCCATTTGCTTTGAGCCAAATCAATAAATAAAAGTTACTCTTGTTCTGTGGTGTCAGAAGAAATTCTTTCAAACTCTGGACATGGTTTGAGCTTCTAATTGGAAATAGATGAGACGTAGGGAAAGCTCCCTCAATGAAGCTCAGTGTTCTAAGCTTATTATTGAAACTTGAGGTTTTAGGTGGATGACAATTTTCAGGACTTCAGAGAGCTGATGACAGAGCACATTTGCTTTAGGAAGTCTAGCTGGGGGTGAGGCTAGGAGAGAAGTGAGAATGAGGGCGAAGTGGGGTGAAAAGGATATTTACAGAATGCCTTGTCTGAAAAAATAATTTGAGACTTAAGCAAATAAGGAAACGAAAATGCATGCAAATGCAACCAAAATACATGTGAGTGTGTGCATGTATGCATACAGACACACGTACATACACACAGGACTACAAACCTATCCACAAGCACCAAGAAGGAAATCCAAAGGAGCAGAGTGAACTTTTACTCCTGCCTTTTGATGCAGGCGAGCTGAAGCATCCCTAAAGTGATTAATCCAGAAGGCACCAGGCCTCCAGGGCCCTCATGCTGGTATCCAACTGTATGGTAAAGAGTGGGGAGACATAACACGCATGCTGATGGTTGCCTGGGCTCTGCCACAAGACACCTGGTGGCAAAGGTGTCCAAATCAAGTCTGCGGCTGGGGAGTCTATTCTGATCTAAACACTAACTCTTTGGATTCCCTGCAGTAGAATCACCTGGAAGATCTGTTCAACAGGCAGATTCCTAAGCCCCACCCCAGAACTCCTAAGGCCAAATCTTTGGGTTGGGACTGGAGACTCAGCTGGCCTGACAAGCTCCCAGGTGATGCTGATGCACGCTAACACTGTGAAACAGCCAGCATTCTGTGGCACACCAGTCATGAGTTGATGCTCTCAGGGGGTGCAGCATCCCAGAAAGAACCCCTGATGCCTCATTGAGAACACAGGGAAGGCGGCCTCCAGTTACAGTCTCAGGATGAATTTGTAATGTGTGACACTTCTTTAGGCACTTTCATCACAGAGGAGGGTGGCTCTGGCACCGTAGGTGTTCCTGGTGGAAATTCCTTGGAGTCTCTGCCTCTCCAAACAATACCAGATTGGGCGAGGCTGTGAGGCCATAAAAGGAATTCTCCTGGCAGTGCTGCTAGAAGGTAGAAAAACAGGAAGAGCTCCCCTCCTGCCCTCCCCCTCCTGGAAGCCTTCTGCCATCTCTTAAAGGTTTTCCCTGCACAGCAGTCTCTCCATTCAGAGCCCAGGGATTCAAGAAGCTACAAAGTGATAAATCAATTATGAAATGGAAACCTCAATTACAGCCTGTCCGCTTAATTGTTTGACAAGTTAATTAATCTCCCAAGCAACCCCACTCCGTTCTCCCTGTAAATTGTGGGGAAATAGCTATCGCAGGTCCCCGGGGTCTTGGCAGTCCAGTATCAATGAGGCTCTTGGAAAATGACGAATCATAAGCATTTAGTGGGGTCAGTGCCTCCACATAGGAATGAAGAGGTTTGCTCCAGCTCCTGCCCGGCAGCGGTTTTGTCACTAATTATTTTGCTACTAACTAATTACAATCTGTACTTGTCTATTTATTTATTTGTTTGTTTTCATTTCTCTTCCAAGAGACACATTTCTTTCCTTTCAAATCAGATCCTGTGATTCAAAGAGCCAAGGCTTCCAGACTGTGAAAAACATAAGGGTCGTGTCAGTCTCCTCCATCCCCGGAGACTGCGTCATCATAGCTGCCACAATAAATGAGGCCGGACCTTCCGAGCAGAGAAGATGTATATGTGTGATGGGCCTATCTGTCTGGCTGCATGAAGTGGCTACTGCTGTCTCAGTCTTATAATAATAATAATCTAATAATCAGAATTATTAGAGAATAATTAGAGATAGAATTATTAGAGATGGAACTTGGCAGCTTTTAATAAGTTCCCTGAGACCCATTTGGATCAGAGTGGGTGGGAAGTAGTTGCTGATGGTTGGACCAAACAATTCAAAAATATACTCATTAACTATTACCATACCTCCTCATCCTTTTACTCTTTACTGTTATTTTGCTCATTTCTTATACCCTGCCCCTGGACCTTTGTACAGTCTTGCAAGGTTTCTTCTCTGACTTGAAGGCTCTTCTACACGTAACCAAGTGCAGCCCTATTGATCCAGTCAGGACACCTGCTCAGGGTCTTTTTTGATCTATATAAAACAACACTCCTACTAAATGGAATGATGGAGCTTATAAGTTTCTTTGTAGCACATATGACTACCTAAAACTGTATTATATCTTTGTTTATTATCTATCTTCCCACTAAGATGCAAGCTCCAAAAAAGCAGAAATTCTCATAAGTTTTGTTCAGTGCTATATCTGCAGGGCTTAGAACAGTGCCCAAATTATAGTAAACACTCAATAAATATCTATTGAGTGAATGAAGATAGTGAATGAATGACAAGGCATAAACCTGCCAGTAGTAGCAAATGCCAATATCATGTGCATTGGCAAAACAACAGTTTCAGACTCCACTATGGATCCTAGTAGTCTGTGGAAAACAGGACATGAAAATCCACAAAGAACAAAACTGAAAATGCAGCATATCAAACAATGTGGGATTTACCTAAAGCAGTGCTTACAGGGAAATTTATAGCACTAAGTGCTTATTTTAAAAAAGGAAGAATGGACTCAAAACAATAAGTTAAGCTTCCACATTACAAAACTAGAAGAAGAAGAGACAATTAAACCCAGGCAAGCAGAAAGAAGAAAATACTAAAGATAAAAACAGAAGTAAATGAAATTGAAAACATAAAAACAACAGAGAATATAAACAAAACCAAAAGCTGATTTCTTAAAAAGATCGATAAAACAGTAAAACTCTAGCAAGACTTACAAAGAAAATAGAGGAAAGACGCAAATCACCGACAAACTGGAAATGAAAGAGCTCATATCACCACAGACACTGCAGACATTAAAAGGAAAATTAATAAGGGAATCATAATCTATAATCAACTCTATGCACATACATTTGAGAAATAAGATAAAATGGACCAATTCCTCAGAAAGTATAAAGTACCAAAGCCCACCCAAGATAATACAGATAACCTGAATATTTCTATACTATTAAATCATTTGAATTTGTAGTTAAAAGCCTTCTAAAAAAAATCTCCTGTCCCAAATGGTTACTAGAAAATTCTACCAAATATTTAAAGATGATATAACATCATTTCTATACAACCTAATCCAGACAATAGAATAGAACATTTTACTCCTCATTTTATTATAAGGCAAGCATTATTCTGAAACAAAAAACAAAGACAATGCCAAAAAATGAAATATATCAATATCCCTCATGGACATGAACACAAAAAATTGCCAACAAAATATAAGCAAATCATTTTGGGGTTGGTAGATGCAAACTATTACATTTAGAATGGATAAACAACAAGGTCCTAATGTATAGCACAGGGAACTATATTTAATATCCTGTGATAAAACATAATGGAAAAGAATATTAAAAAAAGAATGTCTATATGTGTATAACTGAGTCACTTTGCTGTACAGCAGAGAATGGCACATTGTAAATCACTTACTAGTTCTAAGAGGTTTCAATAACAAAAAAAATACAAGTAAATCAATAGATCAAAATATACAAACGGCAATATATCACAACCAAGTAGAGCTTATCCCAAGAATGCAAAGCTAGATCAATATTTTGAAACCTATGAATGTAATTCACTTTTTACTGTATGAACAGTCTGAAGAAGCTAAACCATAGGGTCATTTCAACTGATGCAGAAAAAGCAAAAATTTGTTAATAAAATACAACATCCACTCATGATAAAAAAAAAAAAAACCTAAGCAGATTAGGAATAGAAAGGAACTGTCTTAACCTAATAAAAAGCATTCACAACTGTTAAAAAAAAGCATTCACAAAAACCTATAATTATCATCATCCTTATTGGTAAAGATAGAATACTTTCCTCCTAAGACTGAGAAGAAGAGAAATCTCAATCCCACTGGTCTTATTCAACATAGTACTGGAATTCATAACTAGTGCAATGGAAAAAATAAAATAAAAGGCTTACAGATGAGAAATTAAGAAATAAAATTGTCCCTATTAAAATTGAACATGTTTATCTATTTAGAAATCTCCGTAGAATCTACAGAAAATGAAAACAAAAAACAACAACAACAACAAAAAACCTCTCAGAACAAATAAGTGAATCTAGCAAGGTCACAGAATATAAGATCACCACATAAAAATCATCCATGAGTCAATATACTAGCAATATAAATATGAAACTAAATTTTTAAAATGCTATTATGATAGTTCCAAAAAATGAAAATAAACGTATTCAAGATCCATGGCCAGAAAATTACAAGTGTACTGGTCAAATAAATCAAAAATCTAAATAAATGGAGTGACATATCATGTTCATGGGTTAAAAGATTCAACGCAGTAAAGATTAATTCTTCCCAGATTTATTTACAGAGTTAATGAAATTCCAATCAAAATCCCAGTAAAACTTTTTGTAGATATAGAGAAGCTGATTTTTAAATTTATATGGAAAGACAAAGAAACTAAAATAGCTCAAATAATTTTAAAAGGTAAAAATAAAATTGTGGGAGTCATATTATCCAATTTTAAGAGTTCTTATAAAGCTGCAGTAATTAAGAGAGTGTGTTATCAGTGAAAGGATAGACACGTGGACATGCAGACCAATGGAGGATGCAGAATCCAGAAAGAGGCCTACAGAAATATAGCCAGTTGATTTTTAATTAAGGTGCAAAAGTACTTCAATGGAGAAAGAATAGTGGTTTTTTTTTTAATGATGTGGTAACAATTGGACATTATATGCAAACAAACAAACAAACAAACAAAAAACTTTTAACCTAAACCTCACATTTTAATGTATCATAGGTCTAAATGTAAAACACAAATGTATAAAAGTTTTAGAAGAAAACAGAGGAGAAAATCTTCATGACCTGAAGTTAAGCAAAAATTCATAGATATGACCACAAAAGTATAACTCATGTATCACAAATTGATAAATGGGTCTTCCTCAAAATTAAAAAATCTTACTGATGAGAGACACTATTGAGAAAATGAAAAGATAAGCTACAGACTGGGAGAAAAATTTTGCAATCATATATCAAAAGGCTTGTATCTAGAATATATAAAGAACTTTCAAATTTCAGTTGTAAGAAAACAAAGTCAACTTCTAAAATGTTCCAAAGACCGGAACAGAGATTTCACCAAAGATTATTTAAGCATAACATAAGCACATGAAAAGATTTTCATCTTTAGCCATTAGGAAAATGCCAATTAAAACCACAGTGAGACAGCCCTATCGACCTATCAGAATTGCTAACACAAAACTAAGATAGCAAGTGTTGGTGAAGATGTGAAACAAATACAACTCTCATGCCTTGCTGGTGTGAATACCAAATGGTACAGCCACTCTGGAAAACTGTGAGTTTTTTATAAAGTTAAACACACACATGTGGCCCTAGAAAATGAAAATTTATGTTTCCACAAAAACTTGCACACAAAGGTTTATAGCAACTCTATTCATAATTGCCAAAAATTGGAAATACCCTAAATGCCCTTCAATTTATGAATGGATAAACAAAATGCAATACATCCATATAATGGAATACTACTCGGCAGTAAAAAGGAATAAACCACTGATATACACAACAATTTGGATGAATCACAAAGACATTGTACTGAGTGTGGGAAGCCAGTCTCAAAAGGTTACAGACATTGCAATTACATTTAAATGACATCCTCAAAAAGACAAAGCTACAGTGATGGAGAGCATATCAGTGATTGCCAGGGTTGGGGTTGGGAAAGGATGCAACTACACAGTTGGCCCTTTGTACCTGCGTGACATGATGGGTTGAGTACGTAGATGCAGAACCTGTGGATACAGAGGGCTGACTGTACCACACCATTTAATATAAGGGACTTGAGCATCTGAGGATTTTGGTATCTGCAGGGGATCCTGGAAACAATGCCCTGAGGATACAGAGGGACGACTATCAAAGGACATCACAAGGGAGTTTTTTAGGGTGACCATTCTGTGTTCCCATTATGGCGGTTATATGAAATTGTACGCATGTTCAGATTGTTAGAATGAACAACACAAAAGTCAATTTTACTATATGATCATTTAAAAACTAAAATTAATTTTTAAAAATCTACATTGGAAATAGGAAAACAAAAAAAGGAAAAACTAGGTCAAAAAAAGAAAAGAAAATTGAAAGTGCAATGTCTTGGGTTTGCTCTTGGCAGTATTGGACTCTTCTCCAGTTCCCAGCCCCTGATCTGGCCCCAGGAGGTGGCAACATAGCTTTTACCTGGATCAGGGACTTATTGATCTTCCCATATACAGACTCAACTTAAGTCAATTTCTAGACCACTGGTTATGAGCCCTCCTGGAATAGTGAAATATTATAATAACAAACATGAGTAGTTTTTAAAAATACCAACCACTTGGAGCCTCATCTCCTGGACTGAGCTGCCAGCATCCTTATTTTTAAAGTGTTTCCCAGGTGAGCCTAATGGGGAAAACACCATGAAACAATGAAGATGATATAGGTTCTTCTATAAAGTTTAGTAGCCAGTCAACTTCACTGCCATTCTGCCCTCCAAAGTGCTGATGCTAAGTGCAAAGAAAGGCTAGAGGTCTAGTTCAGTTCTAGTCCTGACTGAGGCAAGGGGCACAGATCCAGGGACCAGAGGGGTCATAGTTTCACAAGATTTCATGGAGGTTGGAGAGAGGCTCCTGTCTGGTTTCAGCTGTGAAGCACTCAACAATCTAGATCATAGAGAGGGAGAAAAGGACAGATTTCCAATAACTGAAAAATTATTTATGATCCAGGGCTCTCCATGTGTGAAATCTCATTGAATTCTCACAAAATCCCTATAAGAAAATGGCAATCATCGAATCAAGTAATTCACCCAAGGCTCTACATTTTATAAGTATAAGTGATAAGACTGAGATTTGAACCCATGCAGGACATTTGGTTTCTGTCCAAAATGTCCATAAGACATTTGGTCCATGCCAAAAGGTCCTTGAAATTTGGTCCCATCCAAAACATTCATGAACATATTTGGTCTATGCCAAATGGTTTCGGACAGAACTAAATATCAAGTACCTTTCTGGTGTGGACCAAATGTCTTATGGACCTAATGTTTTACAGACATTTTGGACAGGACCAAATGTCTGCTAACCATCTGAACTGCTCTTAACCACTAGTCAGTTCCAAATGCCATGGAAGGATCATCAGATTTAGAATTACATGGATCTAGAGTCCAATTATCTTTCTAGCACTTTTTAGATACAGACTGTGGACAACTACATTTAACCTCTCTGAGCCTCCGTTTCCTAATCCGAGAAAAGGGGGACAATGATAACTATCACTTATGAAGAATGTATATGTGGTATACATGACAGAAATGCCAATCAATAAATGTTTCCCGAGCTCTAAGATATGACACGGGCTTCCAGCAGGTCCTGACAATTTATCCTGAAGTTTTTGCATGAAGTGTGATGCTTTATTAATTGCTCTGTAATCCTAGGGGGTTTCTTGCATTAAATTTTTGCCTTCTCTCTCTCTCTTTCTCTGTCATACACACACACACACACAAACACATACACACACACACGCCCACTCATCTACAGCTTTCAAAGAACTCTTACCTTCACTTCTGGTTTTAGACAGCACATACATTTTGCTTTGAGCCATACCCAACTTGCTCATCTTTTTTCTGCTACAGCTGTTCATCCCACATCTGTATTCACATCTGAAGCAGCAGCACTTTCCCCAAAATCAGTTCCCTATCTACCCCACCCCCATCAGAGAAAAGCCGTAGTTCTTACCTGCACCAGGTTTTGTGAAATAGCCTCCTAGAAAGCTGTTGTCTTCAGTTAGTGAGGATAATGGGATTATTCTATCTATGTAATAATAACATGTTCAATTTAAAGAAAAAAAAAATCTGAAGCCACTTAAAAGCTGCTGTTTGGTACGGATATATTATTTCAGTAATGAATAATCACTAAAGATATTATTCTGGATGCAGTTATCATTCAGTGATGTGAATAAAATGCATTAGATGGAAAATTGTATTTCAAGTAAATATATGCACTAGTAGAAATGTATTACCACCCATTAATGTGCATTAATTCCAAACCAAATGCCAACTGGAGTGCGCCTACATGGGTTTGAATGGCAGGCAGTGATTTGGAAGTGGGAGGAAATAGGTTTGGATTTGGTCAAATAGACTGAGAAATGATGGTGGGAGTGGTAGTTGTTGATTCAAAAATGAACAGGTGAAGGGACTAGCCCACCGACAGAACAGGCAGGAAGGGCACCCCTCCCACACCTCCTTAAGAGACTTTATCTGTGACTAAGGCCTACTGATAACTGTTGACATTTCTAAAGCAGGGGCTTTTTTCCCTCTCCCACAATCTGCATCTGCAAGTATTCTTTTCAAAGGAGACAAAAAGGAAAACCTCTATGTTTTTTGCTAAGGTAACTGCCTTGGCAACTTACTTTATTTTTTCTGTGAACTACAGGAGCAACTGTCAAGCCTGTCATTGTTAAGACAAGCTTGGCCAAATCTGAAATCTGCAGAGGTTCCCTCATTATCACAGGGTTCCAGACCTAAACAGCAAAGGTGGTTTCCCCATTCTTAAATGGGACCAAGTTCCCCTCTTTCCTCATTTTAGGGTGACTCAGAGGATTCCAAAGACAAAAGGACTCCAAAGATATGGGCACCTTAAGTCTCAGAGGGACCTTCCTAGGCATGCATTTTCCTACCTTTTTGGCGCAATTGTAAAAGGTACAATTCTAAACCTCTCTTTTATTAAAAGACATCATAGAAAAAGTGAAAATATAGAATAAAATTTCATAAAACACATAATCAACAAAGGCATAGTTTCTAGAATCTATAAAGAATAGCCAAAAATCAACATTAAAAAAAAGGCAGAAACCAATAGAAAAGCTGAAAAAGTCAAAACTAGGACTCTCACCAAAGAAGAAAAATAAAGAAAATCCAAGTGGCCAACAAATAAAAACTAGAGATTAGAAATGAAAAATAGAGCCACAATAAAATATCTTTGTATACTCATCTGATGGCAAAATAAATTAATAACCTATTAATACCAAATGGGGTAAAAATGTGAAACAAGAGAAGTTCTCCTATACTGCTGGTGGGAGTATAAATTATTAGTCAAATGCCTTTCAAAAGTGTTTGCCGGGCTTCCCTGGTGGCGCAGTGGTTGAGAGTCCACCTGCCGATGCAGGGAACACGGGTTTGTGCCCCAGTCCGGGAAGATCCCACATGCTGCGGAGCGGCTGGGCCCGTGAGCCGTGGCCGCTAAGCCTGCGTGTCCGGAGCCTGTGCTCCGCAACAGGAGAGGCCACAACAGTGAGAGGCCCGCGTACCGCAAAAAAAAAAAAAAAAAAAAAAAAAAGTGTTTGCCACTATCTCCTAAAATGGAAGGCATATGTACTCTATGACAGAGCAGTTCTAATCTTAGGCATATACTCTCAAGAGACACATGTACAGGTACAGGAATAGTCATAACAGCATTGCTCCAGATGGCCTCAAACTGGACTCACCAGTAGAATGGGTAGAGAATGTGGTACCTCCATACAACCAAATACATCAGTTAAGATGACCAAGCTGCAACTATCTGAGGGAAGATGAATATTCTAAATGTAAGACTGAGGCAAAGAAGTGAGATTCCGAAACACATACAGTGTTAATTACTTTTATGTATGGTTCAAAATCAGGCAGAACGAAACTATATTGTTGAAGGATGCATATACACTGTGGGAAAAGTATAAAGCAAAGCAAGGAAATGATGATCCCTGAGTCAGGCATGCGGATACTTCTAGGAATCGAGGGATTCTGAGGGCTGGTGCTATTCTAGGTCTTGCCCTGTGTGAATGTGCGTCAGGTGTTTGCTTTATAATTATTTGTTTAAATGTATATAGCCATTTCCTGTTCTTTTCTCCATGTGGGTATGTAATAGTTTGAAATAAAAATTAGTGTAGAAAAAGAAATAATATAGACTGGCATGCTCCCCAGCTGATATATCAGGTACCGTGGTTCTAGTCTCACGTCTCTTTCCAAACTTTGATCTACAATTTCAGCTTGCTGGCCACTCGTCTACCTGGCCCGTCTCTGCTGGCTACACAGTAGCCTTTTTTCACTTTACCAACAGCCAGCTTGCTAGTGGTTCTGAGAGCATCACTGAAGGGAGTGGGCCACCTCCTCCTTCTTGACACGTGTTCTCCTGACTTTGGGGTGTCAGACTCTCCCAGGGAGAGTGTGTCACTGGCTGCCCCTTCTCATCTCCCTCATGGCACAGTTTCCTCTACTTCATTCAGAATCTCGGAACAACCCAGGACTCAGTCTTGTCCTTCCCATATGCTCTCCCTTCCTTCCCTCTACTCCTCACCTCTCCTCTCCTATTCTCCTCTTTTTTTTTTTTTTGCGGTATGTGGGCCTCTCACTGTTGTGGCCTCTCTCATTGCGGAGCACAGGCTCCGGACGCGCAGGCTCAGCGGCCATGGCTCACGGGCCCAGCTGCTCTGCGGCATGTGGGATCTTCCCGGACTGGGGCACGAACCCGTGTCCCCTGCATCGGCAGGCAGACTCTCAACCCCTGCGCCACCAGGGAAGCCCTCCTATTCTCCTCTTACTCTCATCCTTGGTGCGCACGTCTAGACCCATGGCTTTAAATACCCTCTTTAAGCGCACTGACCACCATCTCTTAGATGGCTTCTGAACCCCAGAGGTATATCCACTGTCACCTTGGCACCTAAATGCGTATGCCCAACAAGAATATCAAACCTAACATGTTCCAAACAAGCATTCTGACTCCGAGATCCACTGTCAAACCTGCCTCCAACCTTCTCATTCTAAGTAAGCAGCTGCTTCATTAAACCAGCTCCACGAGGGAAAACACAGGAGCCATGCCCAATTTTCCCTTTTCTCTCACTTCCCACGTTTCATATATTACCATGTCCATCACTTTTGCCTGCAAGATGTCTTTAGAATCCATTCTCTTCTTCCCATCTCAACTGCTCCCACTGTCATTCAGGTCACCATCACCTGGACTGAAACTATTGCCATGTCCTCTTCATGAGCTTCCCAGCTTCTACCCAACCACCCACCTCCTGCAATCCTTTCTCTGCCCAGCAGCTTCAGAGACCTTTAAAAAAATAATGTAATATTGCACTGTTAAAAACCAGCCAGTAGTTTCCTGTTACACCTAGAACGAAATCTATGTTCCTTGCAGTGAGTTACAAAGCCCCTTGTCCCCTTTCTAGCCCAGCACACCAACCTCATCTTCAGACACCGTCTGCCTTTCTCACTCTGCTGAAGGCACAAGGACCAGTTTTTCTGATCCACCAAAATTGAGAGTTTTCGCTGTGACCTGACCCCAAGGCCTTTGCATTTCCCATCTTCTCTTCTAGAATGCACTCTTTCCCAGTTCTTCACACACCTGGCCCCTTCTCATAATCTTCTCAAAGAGGCCCTCCCTGACCAGCCATTCTCCTGGGACCAATCTATCCTGTCCCCTGACTTTATTTCACTTGGCTCTAATTGTTTTCTAAAATATCCTATTTGCCTAGTTGAGGTCTTGTCCCTTGTTATATGCCCAGTCACTAAAACAGAGCCTGATGCTCAATAAATATTGACTGAAGGAATGATTGAAAATAGGGACTTATCTAATTATGCATCCTTGTCTTTTCAAGCATTTCCTGCACTTTTTTATGGTAGAAAGGAGTCAATTTTCATATTTTATGATACAAAGCTCTGCAAATATAACTGAAATTTTAAGGACCTCCTTGATTGTTAAAAGCATCTATATAATAGTATAACTGTGAGGGTGAATGAAAATTCTCATCTATTCCCAGTGTGTAACTCGTAGAATTTGGAATTCTCTGGAATTAGCTGTCAATATTTATCAAAAGCTTAAATAATATGCAGACACTTTGACCAGTATATCCACTTCTAAGATTTTAGCCTGAGGGGCATACATATGAATATGTATTTATAATAACAAAACAAAAACAAAATAAACAAAAAATTCTGAAAACAATTTAAATATGCAACATCTAGGGATCTGAAATAATAAGCTACCTAGAAAGCTGAATACTCTGCAATCATTAAAATTATGTTGTAAAAGATTATTTAATGTCACAGAAATTTGATCTTTTAAGTTGTAAAAAGGTGTTTACAATGTGATCATATTTTTATTGAAAAAAAACTCCATGGCATTTGAATATATGAAATTATGCATAATGAAAAGGTTGAACAAGCATATGATATAATGTAAGCAGTGGGTGGTAGAATCATGAGTGAGTATCTGTATTTTCAAAAGCTTCTACAATGAATTGTATGTTTCAATTTATAAAAATAACAGTTTGTTAGTTTTTAAATATATATATATAAAGGTATAAAATAAAAAATGGTACACATATCCACTAGACAATCCTTGCTGATTTTTTAAATAAAAAATTTTCACAATGTAAGAAAAGCAAACAAGTATAAAAGAACTAAAAAAGTATAAAAAGAAAAGTGAAAGCTTTCCTATATGCCCTTCTTCTAACTTCTTTCTCTGTTCCCACAATAACCTTTACTAACATTTTCTTTTGCATAGACTTATTTTCCCCAGATCTACTTTATTTTGTCAAAGGCTGAAGAATAGTCCATTGTAAAGATGTGCCATAGTTTATTTAACCACTCTTATAATGAAGGACATCAGCACTGCTATCAGATTTTTTTTTTCACTATTATGAATGATGATGTGGGGTGTAGAGAAATCTCTAGAAGTTTAATTACTAAGTCGATGTATGTGCACCTTTTTCTGTGTTGATAAATATTGCTAAACTGCTCTCCCAAAACACAACTGTCAAATAATATTTGTTATTTGCTTTAAGGTTCACCTCTTATGTGACGATGGTGTGAGAGAATCTTTCATTCTTCCATTTAATTAATAATAATAATAAAACCTAAAGCCTCTTACTTTCTCAGGATGGGGAATTTGGACTAGGTGATTTCCAATGCCACTTTTAGCACTTAAGTTTTAGGGATTTCCCCAAGTCATGATCTACATAGGAAGAAGAAACTACACAGGAAGAACTACATAGGAAGGAAGAAAATTTGGAGTAAGAGAAATTCACACTGGAATGACAGCCCAGACCATGGACCCTAGTTCTTTACCAGACATGTTAGTGACATGGGGTGTTCATGAGCCCTTGAGTTTGGGAAAAGGCCCCAATCTCATTCAGGAATGACCTCTGAATCCAAGAAGTGTGCCCTGGGCATCACCCACAATGGTCCAGTGTTAAGAGCCCACAATGGCTAGCGTGCAATGCCCCCCATGTCAAGGGAGACCACCGTGTAAAGGAAAGGTTATTGTGTGGCCCAGTGATGCCCATTTTGTGGCTGGGCCATTGTATTCTTTGGGGTATGTAGACCTAAGGGAAGTAGGTCAGTGACACTGGAGTATGTGACATTCACTGGGAAAATTCCTAGCATGCAAGTTCATTATGAATGACCTCTTTAACATTTAAAAGTTCAACATTAGGCCTTTTCTACCCAGGCAAGGTGACAGGAGCAACAATATCTCCTGTCTGTTGAACATTATCCACATAAACATAGATTAGAGGTCAAAAGGAGAGTCTTTTCTTTGTTTTAACCTGAGTTCACTGGTACAAATTGAATTTGCTTATTCAATCTGTCCTTAGGTATGCCTGAATTGCAATGTATTTTACAGTTTTAATAAGCAGTGTTATTGGTTTTACTACTCTTAAAACTCAGCCATTTGTAGAATAAAATAAATGCAGATGATACAACCATCCTGTATAATTATTTCAGTGCAGATATAGTGAGAATATTTTTGTTGTGTTGAAGCCAGAGCGAGATGGCTAAGATGATGAGATAATTATGGCTCAAAATACCACTCTCTTCCAGAGGGAAGAAAGCAGTTGGTCATTTGGCTAAATACTACAAATGTTCTTAGGGAGAAGGAAACTTATCTTCCCTAAAGCTAAGGGAGAAGAGAGGAAGTTGTGATGGGGTCAGGGCACAGAAGTATGTCATGAATGAGTATGAGATGGAAGAACAAAAGGGCTTTGATACTGAGGCAGATGCACCCGAAATGGAACCTATCGAGAGATCACAACAGCAAGAGCCTCAGGTAACACTTAACACTGACTTTGTCAAGTACCAACCTAAGCTCTTTGCTTGCAATAATTCATTTAATTCTCACGAAAGGCATTTGACAAAGATACCATTATTATGTCCACTTTATAAATGCAAAAACCAAGCCTAAGAGAGGATAAGCCATTTGCCCACTATCATGCAGTTAGTAAGTGGTGGCACCAAGCTGAAAACTAAGATAACCTGACTTAAGAGCCCCGACCCTTAATCAAATCTGCCTGAGAGTTGTGAGACCAGGAAATCCAAAGGCCTTGGGGAAGCTGTCACATCAGATCAATCTGTCTGACAGTTTTCTCTCCACTGTGCCAGTGCTGCCTTTGTCACTTATAAGGTCTGTGCAACTTTTTGAGCAACTGCTCTGAGCTCCAGTGTTCTCATTGGAAACCTGAGGCAGAGATAATTAGTGGACGCTGAAAGATTACGTCCTCCCCCAGGTGCAGAATTGTTGCTGAGAAGTGACTGTCAAGCCAGAGACTACATTTCCCAGCCTGCCTTTCATCTAGGTGACAACCAGTTACATGACTGGTTCCAACTAATGGAATGAGATCAAAGTCATCCTTGTCACTAAAAAGCATATGTACATGCATAAGTATCTGTATGCTGATGCCACACTCTCTGCTTCTTCTTTGGCAATCTTGGAAGCCATGTGGTATTAAAAGTGACAATGCCCTGAGATTGAAGATGGTTGGATCCTTGAGTCACTGTTGGGAAGATGCTCAGGAGAGCCACACTGGTACATGAGCACTGAGAAGTTTACATGAGAAAGAAAATAAGTATTTATTTTATCAACCCCTGAAAGTTGAGGCTTGTTTGGCACAGCACTTAGCCCTACAAGGTTATTTGGGGATTTAAAAGTTAAAGCACAAGTAGGTCCTCCATCAATGTTAGTTCTCTCTTTCCCTTCTTTTTAAATTACTTCTTCTTTCCTTTTTTGTGTGTGTTACTTTACTTCTACTGTTCCACTTTGTTTCAGATACAGATTGGATAGTAGGAGGTACGTGAAGATTTATAAATAACCTGGGCCACATTCTGTATATGAATGGAAGATATGAATCAAAGTCAGTAGCTTGTTTGGAATTTCTATTTTCCTATGGTAACTTTTGAAATCCTGTGGCTATTATCTTATGCTGCCTCAAGAAATAGACTTTACCTTAGCAGCTCCATGGAACCCATATCCCAACCACTATATTCCTTTTTAAGGGCAGAGATACAAACCACAGCTTAAAGCTGACACATCATTTCTGTTCATAATCTAAAAGACTGGACCCTATCGCCAAACTTTAAGCTTTGGCTGCTGACCTATCCTGCTCAATCATTGAATCCATGAGCAGCTGTCCAGTGTGCTTGGGATCCCTGTTTCCTGAACAGACCTGTTCCCCACCACCTAGGATACTAGCATAGTCTCAATCAAGCCAGAGACTAACATGCCCCTTAGGATGCTCGCCATTAGGCAGTTGGCTATGCCTACAGGGCTCACTGGTATCACTGAGTCTGTTCCCAGAACCCTGAAATTAAACTCCCTCGTGGTCTCCATGAGCCTATTGCAAAACGTCTCCTACATGCCTTGTGGCCAGGATCTTATGAATGAGGATAATAAGAGCTGAAAGTACTTGCTCTGCCTTAAAAGATCTCCCCCACTCCTTGCTGTCGTTTGACTGTCCATCATTAGAGAAGTAGTTCTTTGGGCTTCAGAGACTTTGGATTCTTTCAATAGCAGTTGTGGATTCAACCATTCATACTTTTAGCTTTAACTGTGGTTTATCCTTGGAGATGAGATCTTCAAAAGAATCACTGACATAATGAACTGCAACAACAAGAACTCATGGGGACTGACCTTAAGTAAACCTGAGCCTTTACTTAGTCTTCTTTTGTACTATCGTAAATTCTGACTATGAATTATCCCCACAGATGCTAATTATAACACCATGACCACTAAACTTTAGAATCTCTTGGTATGCTTCTAAGAGTGGGACCCCCTCAATATTTCAGACCCTATTTTTGCTTTTAACAAGATGCCCACTTAGACTGGCTTCTGACATTCAGAGTTAACTGGTCACTCAAACACTTCATATTTCTTATATGCTGGTGCACTAAAAAAAAATGCAACAAACTTAGACATACAAGTTTAAAATAATAACATTTATTATCTCATAGATTTTGTGGGCCAGGAGTTTGAGCACTAATTAGTTGGGTCCTCTGCTTCAGGGTCACTCATAAGGCTGCAATCAAGTTGTTTGCCAGGGCTGGGGTCTCACCTGAAGACTTGACCAGGGAAGGATTTGCTTCCAAGCTTCCTTACGTGGATGTCCGCAAGATTCAGTTTGTTCTGGGCCATTGGACTGAGGGAATCACTTTCCAGTGGGCTGTTGGATAGAGGTCCCTATCTGTTCCTTCTGTGGAATCCTCCTCAACATGGCAACTTGCTTTATCAAAGCCAGCAGGGGTGAGAATGCAAATATCCCATTTTCCATCTTGCAGTCTTGGTGATACATTTAAAACATACATTGTAACATGTCTTTCTCCTGCTTAAAACCCTCTAATGGCTTCCCATTAGATTTAGAGAAAAGTTCCAAATTCTTTACCAGGAATTATCCAGGTCTCTGATACCAACTCCTATCATTATCCAACTCTATAACTGTGCTTCACCATAGTGGCCTTCCTTCCTTTCCTGTAATACACCAGGCTTTTTCAGTCCCAGGACTCTTATACAAGTGATTCCCTTTGTCTGAAACACTCTTCCTCAGAGCTTCACCTGGTTGATTTCTTTGTATCTTTCAGGTCAAATATCACCTCCTTAGTGAGGCCTTTGTTTGCCATTTAGTCTAAAGAAGCCTCTCAAACCCATCTCTTTCTATCACATCATCTGGTTATATTTTCTCTATAGCATGTATCACTCTTAGAAGTCATCTTATTCATTTACTTGTTTCCCTATTATCTGTCTCCCTCCACCAAGAGGTATGTGGTGGAGACTGGGGGGCTTGACCACTGTTTTTGTGATACAATATTTGTTGATGGATGGATGGATGGGTGTTTGTTAGGGAGTTCCTCCAGGAGGCGGAGAGGTGGCAGCACTATTAACCCTTTGGAAACCATGTAGTAAAGCAGAATACATTCCTGAGTCATGCAAGAGCTATCAAACCTAAGAGAGAAACCTCCTTCTATCTGTCTCCCTTACCCAGGCCATTCTGAATACAGGGGTCAAAACCCTCATAAGTGGAAAGTTTTGAGAGGCAAGATTTGAAACATCTTTTTGCTCTTAAAAATGTACGATCTAGGGCTTCCCTGGTGGCACAGTGGTTGAGAGTCCGCCTGCCGATGCAGGGGACACGGGTTCGTGCCCCGGTCCGGGAAGATCCCACATGCCGCGGAGCGGCTGGGCCCGTGAGCCATGGCCGCTGAGCCTGCGCGTCCGGAGCCTGTGCTCCACAACGGGAGAGGCCACAACAGTGAGAGGCCCACATACCGCAAAAAAAAAAAAAAAAAAAAAAAAAAAAATGTACGATCTAGAGAATTCTGGGCAAAAAGACCAAGTAGAACTAGACAGCCATGAGAAAAGGGAAGCAGGCCAGCAACAGGAAACAAGGTGGCTAAGAAGCTGGGAACAGTGTGTGAGCCCCAAAAACCCCACTTCTGGTGACTGGATCATCCAGGAAGAACCATCAGCTGCTCAACAGATTATGGCTGAGCAATATTGGGAGGCAAGAAGAATCCTCCAGAAGAGAAGAAGCTGAGTGGGGACAGATAGGGCATCAGGGGAAGTAGAGACAGAGCAGGGAAGGATTTGGCTGAGGCCAGGAGGAGATGCACTCTGATGAGATTGGGTGCGTTCGGGGTGGGATGGCCGTAGACAAGGAGGGGATGAATTCAAAGTTAAGGAGGCGGCCTTGATACCGCTCACAACTCACTGCAATTGTGCATCATTTCAGACCTTCGGGAGACAAGAAAAAAGAGGCTGAAGGTGTCTTCTCCCTTCCAATTCCACTTTGCAAGGGAAAGAAAGCATGTAGCCTGGCAGGCTCCATTAAGACCATGAAGGTGGTTAAGGTCAAGATCAAACTGAGCTAAACAAAGTGTGGTCATTTCAAGACTTGGGAAGCATCTCTAAGTGAAGAGAACAGCACTGAACAAGGGAAATATGAGACCAGTTCTAAGTTGGACCCTTTCCAATGACTGGTTATGTGTACTTGGTGCCAACACCTAGCCTCTAACAACCTCAGTTTCTCCATCTGTAAAATGGGGAAGTGGACAAGAACAAGGGGCACACATTCAAATGCTTCCAAGACCCAGGCGGGTTATGCAAATGGTCAAAGCAAATGAACCTGGTAGGGGATGGGGACAGTGGAGTCCTGGGGAAATCACGCCCTGTTTGGGAGGACTGCCTTTTGAAAACCAATAAAATAGATGAATGAATGAATGAATAATAAATAAATACATAAATACCTACATAATTCTCTGAGTGTCAAATAAGTCTCTTTGCCAGCTAGTGATTTGCAACTTCCAGGAGAGAAAGTCTCTGAGAGCCTTGTCAACTCTAATACAATTTTGTGGCTCTGCTGATTTTATTTGCTCCTAAAATAAATGTGAGTTTGGGGCATACCCTTAATTCCAGGAGAGAATAAGTCCATTTGAATCAAAGGGAGAATGGAAGGCACAGCTGGGTATCTGTATAAGTGAGGAGACTTGATTTTGCTCCCCAAGAATTGAGGCTGAGTCCCTTGAAAGGCAGAGCAGGGTCCTGAGTGTGCCTCAGGGACATCTGCCCTCCGTGAGTGTCTTGCCTCTCCTGCCCAGTGCCCTCTCCTGCCCACTGCATCTGCTCACCTAGCTCAGCTCAGGTCTCTTGGGTTTCTGTTCAGTCCTGCTCACCCCTGTGAGTATAGGAGAAGTGAAGGGAGAAGCAAAGCCAGCACCTGCCTATAGCTCTTCTATGAGCATATCAGGAAAAAGCAGCCCCTCTTGCAAACACAATACCCCATGCACATGGCTTTGTAAAGGAGTTCTTCTGTATTTTTAGATGCTCCTGGTCCCTTTGGCTGATACCTTCGTGCAGCACAGAAACTGTAAAACCAATCACAGTACCCCTGAAGGGAAAGGAGGAGATGCCTGCACAGAGAGACCCGAGGGAGATGGAAAAGGCAGGGGTGTATGGAGGGCAGGCCCCCAGGGCTGATACCAGATTCCTGTAACTCTGGCCAGGTCTGGGCATGGAAAATTCAACATGGCAGCAAGGCACTGTGAAGCCACGGTATCAGCTCTCCCTCCATGACCATCCCTGTCTCCCACTTGACAGCACAACTAAGAGTTCCTTTGTGATGCTAAAGCCTGGTATAACAGGCCATGAATACACATTTGGGTAGCATTAGTCCTGGCAGAGACGGAGATGAGTCCTGCATCTTTTTGGGACATCTGGCTCTGCATCCCAATTTAATATGGCAATTGCAGCAGAAAACCTCCCACCTTTCTCCAGAAAGAACAGTGAATTTGCACTTTAGCAGGTCTTTTATTTATGTGATCAGTTCTTCCTCCTCTCCCAGGCTGATTCCAACTTCTACCTGCAATTCCTAAGTGCATCTGTTGTAAAAGTGCCACTTCAACACCCCACTCCTTAGAGCTCTTCTTAGATACACTTCACACCCTCCCCACCTGCAGAAGCCCAGAAATACTAAATCCTTTGCCTCAGAACTCTCAGCAGACTCATGAATATCACAAAGATGTATCATAGCATCTTTTCACTCCAGCCCCCAATAAGTTGATACTCACTGCACGTTCACAAGGAAAAGGCCAGTAATTGGTTTTGCTGGGGGAACAACCTCAGAGAGAAATGTGCTGTGTACCATCATTTACCTTCCCCGGGTGTGTGTGTGCTTCTGTCTCAGGCGCCGGTCCCTCTCATTGCTCAGTTCCTGCACCCAGAACGCCACTGTGGCAACGGAGGGGCTGTCAGAGCTGTCAGCCCACAGCTTTTGGAAAAGGTGTATCATTGGGAGGGGGGGATGCCTGCTTTCCTGGCTCAGGCAGACCAGCACGTGGCTCCCAAATCAATTTGCTCCTCCTTTCCACCAGCCTCCTTTTTTAGTTATCATGCCAGTGTGAGAAAGCTTTAAAAAGAAAGGCTATTTGGCAATATTAATTTGCATCCAGGAGATGGTGTGTGTGAGGGCAGAGAGCCATGTTCAATCTGCACCCTCCACCCCTACAAGAGGAAATCAGGCTGCTTCTCCTTGAATCCAAGAATGCCATTCTCTGGTCCCCATATCCTTGTCCCCTCTGGGTCTCCGTTATTTGTTATCTCCCCCATTCTTCCCACACTCCTGCACCAGCCTCATCACACTGCTGTGGTTCCACAAGACTCTTGCATTTCGGCACCAGGGCACATGTTTATTCCCTCCACCCCTGGTACCCTTCCCACCTTGGATGCCTTGCTAACCCTACTCATCTTTGCCAATTTGTCTAACCGTCACCTATCAAAGCTTTCTTTCACTCCCCTCCTGTCTGTCTCTTCATCTAGGATTGGTGAGTTCCTAGAGGATAGGGGCTGATGGCATTGATCCGCAGGTTTCCTCAGACCTTTGAGACAGTCTTAAAGCAGGAGGACCACTCATCCCCAACTCCCGCTAAGAGGGGGGCTGTGAGTTCCTCACTTGCAAGAGACGTTTACTGATTAACACCATTCCCAGGGGTAGCAGAGAGTGTTTGTTTAGATTTGGACATCCCTGGGTTTTCCTTCCAGCTCCTTCCCTTTCTAGCTATGTGACTTTCATTAAGGTAGTCAACTTTTCCAAGCTGCAATTTTGTCACCTGTAAAATGTGGATGGTAATACCTCTTATCATTGTATGGCTTAGAGATGACACATGATGTTCTGGGCATGTAGTAGGGGCACCAGATGCCAGATATTAGTATAATTTTACCTCTAACATGTTCTATCTTGTCAGTTTGTTGTGCAAATAAAACCCTGGTAAAGCAAATGTTGTAAGAAAAATCTCTCTGAAAGAAGGAGGAGGAGAAGAAAGAAGGAAAGGAAGGAAGGAAGGAAGGAAGGGAGGGAGGGAGGGAGGGAGGAAGGAAGAAAGAAAGAAAAAGAAAGAAGAAAAATTCCAATCACCAGCAATGATTAGCTTATTCAAGGCCATGTATAGAACAACAAAATCTCCAACTACTACAAGTTCGGAGAGTCTAATGAGACTCTTTGGAAGTTGATGATATATGATTTTGTGTGTAGTGTCTTTCCTTGATAAACTGTATGTAGATAAAATATGATCCAATTATTTTGGTTTCTCCTACAGATCCCTTAGCACTGGGCTCTAAAACCACGAGTGATCCATTTCATTTGAGGTTACTTGCTGATTGAAGTGCCATTTGTACAGAGTGTCATGTAGACCGAAGCCTCTTGTGAGTCTTGTGAATTCAAGTGGGCACAGCTATGGGGAATTTTGCTAAGGTTAATAGCTATCGTATTGGTGTTATAATAATGGTCACATCCTGTACTTCTCCAGGGTCTTCCTCAGTCTTTCTTAGAAATTCTTAGAAAAGGGACTCCAGGAGCCTTTCAGGCCATTGTCCTCAGTGCCCTGAGCAGCAGGGAGAAGGCACATGTTACAATTTTGGAGAGAATGAATTATGAAATTGTCCACGTGTTCTCCAATATGGAGAAAGAGCAGAACGTATAATTGCCGCATTTATGGAAGATCATTTTTCTAGTTCAAGGCCCATTCCATTTCATTCTAATCCCATTTCCAAGTCAAACTCTAGCCTTCCCTGGTGCCCACCTTCAACTAAGCACCTTATTGTCCTCTGTTCTAAGATGTTTATTAGAATATGTGGTCCCATGAAAATAATCTCCCTTCTCCACCCAATTTAAGGGCTCTGAACTCACATTTTACCAAAATCTTTCCACTGATTGACAGATCCCTTCCTTCATTCTGAGTACTACTGAACAACCCTATCAGGATCTGCACCAGGTTCTGAGTAGTGGAACAGAATATAGAGCTTCAAGAAGTTAGAGATTCTAAGAGGTGTTAGATGAGAACACACATCACCATACCTGCCATGCAGGTACCAAGTGGAAACACTGCCCCTCTTATTGTCTCAGAAATCCCACTCATCCCCAGTCCCTCAACCAACAAGAGCCTAGCCCAAGGCCATGTGTAGATCAGTCACTTAATAAATACTTGAATGACACTGCATCTCTGCCCCGCATCTGTCCATCACATGACACTACGCAGCTTGTCAGGTATAGTCTGGCCAACCCAGACATGACTTTGGCCAATTAGAAGGCACTTAGTGGCCTGATACATGAGCCTAGTCTTGGACAATTCAAGGTTCATCAAATTCCAATGCTAGCCCATTGATTTATTATAGAAATGATCAACTCTGCTAAAATGCATTGCCCTTGACCCCTCCACAAGCCCCAGTGGCATCGCTCTGATAAGACTGGCTATCACTTTCCCTGGGTGCCCTACATCCCCAAAGAAGGGCCTGCTGACAGCTGAGACAGTGGGTAGCATAGCCTGGAGTAACCCTGATGCAGAATTCAGGAGAGGGGAGCAAAGGGACACAGACACTGCTTCTGACGGCATTGCCACTGCAGGAAATGAAAGGAAGAACTAAGAATATGAAGCTGGAGTCAAGGACACGACGAGGTCGAGTTAAAGCCAGGGTAGGGCAACCATGCTTAGGAATTTCAATTCATGTGGGACACAGCATTGGAAGAGCATCGGCCTGGAGATCTTCAGAGCTGGCTTAACAGGATGGCGAGGGCTGAGCCTGGGTATATGTGAGGTCTGACTGTGCTACTGCCAGCAGCCTGGACCAGGATGCAGTGTATGACCTCACCTGTAGGTTCTGTTTACCTAGACAATATATGTTTAATTTAACAAAATGGTATGTGGTAGAAGTACAGTCACTATTATTTTTATTCTATTTCCTTAGTGTTATCATGACCCAAATCTCCAGAAGGTGCTACTCCCCTCTGACTAAGCTTCCCCAGAGAAAATCCCTCTCCTGTCAACTCAGATATCTTGAATTTTGCCATTTTCACCAGTGGCTCCAGAGTTTCCAAGGTTATGGGCATTGGAAGGGCACAATTTCAGGTTTGCTGATGGCCACACTATTAACTCCTAAGTCAGTTTGGGCAAATTGCTTAAGCTTTCTAAGCTTTATTTTATTTATTTTTTTTCCTGAGCTTTATTTTGTCATCCATAAAATGAGGATAATAACTCACAGATTAGTGGTGTGGAAAAACTAAGACGCCACATACAAAGAGATGAACCCAGTACCCTGAAAATAATAACTGTTCAGCAAACACTGCTGTCTTAGTTTAGGTGGTTCTAAGTTTAGGTGGTTCTAACCAAGTTCCATAGATTGAGTGGATTATAAACTACATAATCTTATTTCTCACAGTTCTGGAGCTGACAGTCTGAGATCAAGAAGCCAGCATGGTCAGGTTCTGGTGAGGACCTCTTCTGGATTGCAGACTGCCAACCTATCTTTATATCCTCACAAGGCAGAGCACAAGCTCTCCTGTGACTCTATAAGGGCACTAATTCCATGCATGAGGGCTCCACCCTCATGACCTCATCTAATCTTAATTACCTCCCAAAGGCCTTACCTCCTAATACCATCACATTGGGGGTAGGGTTTCAACATATGACTTTGGCGGGGGGGAACACACATTTAGTCCATAACAATTGCCCATACTAACTATAAATCATAGTACTACCATGTATTGTTGGTATTAATAATGAAATAAGCCTTGATGTAACCAGAAAGAGCCATGCTTGTCAACCAGGATACCTCCTCTGGGGAGAAGATCTCAAGGCCTGGAATTACCAGCATTTGGCCAGCTGCTGTGAGGTCCCTGCATTTTCATTCCATGAGAAAGTCTCCCTGATGCTTGGTGGCTGCTCTCACCTCTCTTGCTTAGTAACCCCATGAGCCACTGTGCCATGTTCATCCAGGACACGCCACAAGTGTCACTGATTGGTGACAGGCTTTAATTTCCTGCCACCATCCTTCTGGAAATGCAAGCCAGTCCAGCCCCATAAAAGGCAGATGATGCAGAGCAACTGCAGGATGGGAAATGGAAATGTGAGGATGAGGACAGAGCTGAAGCTAGGCCTTTCCTAGTTGCTGTGTCGGCCCCTTGGCCCTCACTCACTGGGCATGTGCTGTGCCCAGCTCTGAACTGGGCACTGCCAGGCAAACAAAAAACCGGCAAACAGGCATCCACCCTTGAACGATTTTCACTGTACATAAAATATTTAGGAAATGATCTCAGACAGTATATAGTCACGTGCTGTTTCCTGGAGTTCAGAGAACTGCATCAAGGATAGTAAAAAGTGGTGGCCTAGATGTGAGTTTGCAGGGAGCAGTGAAAAAAGGAGAAGAAGGTACCAGAAGGGGCATGAGCCTCTGTCCAGAGCCAGGCTCCGTACACACAGCAGCAGGAGGAGTGAGGGGAGGGGCTTGCCTCCTGGAGAGTGTAGCACCAGCTATTTGAGTGGCAGCCAAGAGTTCCAAGGATCCTAGAGTCAAAAATAATCAGGTTTGTTAATTCTTACTAATGCTAAAACAATTTTTTTTTTATTAAATCTGACTCTTGTATCATTACTGGCTGAAACCAGGTCTCCTCTTGTTTCCATTTCTACCCCCCTACCCCAATCTTGCCTGGTTGATATCAATAATCATTTTACTGATACACGTGGTGATGGGGTAAATACTGTCACTCAGACCTCAGAGGGATTCGCCTGCAAGGAGCTGGGCTTGGCCACCTTCTGATCTCCGCCTCATACAGTGGCAGCTCCTCTCTGCTCACAACAGCAACCTGAATGCTTCTGGCGCCCCATCAATATTTCCTACATCTAATTACATTTTAGGTTTTGATGTTTTATTCCTGGGTAGTCAAATATTTTGCATGCTGAGAAGGAAAAAAGTAGCCCAAAGCAGCCCAGAGAGCCAATCACAGAAAAGGTAAAAACGAAGGAAAAGCATCTCCTTCCTTTGTGCTCTGTTTCTCTGTTCTTCTGCCATGCTCTGTCAGCGTGTGTCTCTCTCTCTGTCTTTAGTTCTCTCCTGCCTGCCCCCTCCCTCGTAACCAGGCAGCACCTAGTGATGTCCACTGTCAACTGTGACGCCAAAACAAGGAGCCCCCCCGCCAGCAGTCAGTCTCCAGGCTCCCACAAAACCACTGATAGTAGAGGCAGCACCCACTGTCCTCACGTGAATAACGACCAGGCAGGCTAGCGCAGGCGGCTTTGCCCTGCTGAGTTAACCACACATCCAGGGGACCACGCAGCTAGGAAGGAAGGAATGCTGCAGCCTGGCCCCTCTTGGGGAGTGTGCTGCCTTCAGAGTCCTCAGTCACCTGCAGCAGGCTGCAGACCCTGCTTCCTCCACATCACACATCCACTGGGGAGCAAACAGGGTCGGAATCAATCTCGACTCTAGATTAGAAAAGCACATCAGGCAACTTGTCATACAGGAAGGCTTCTCCAGTTCTGCTAAAGGGGCCTTTGATTTTATTCACTCAAAACCTTTGGCCTGGATCTTCCAACCACTGTGCTAGGCACGGAGAATGCAGAGATGAGTAAGACACCGTGCCTGTCCTCAAGGAGGCTCCTCTTTTTTTTTTTTTTTTTTTAACATCTTTATTGGGTATAATTGCTTTACAATGCTGTGTTAGTTTCTGCTTTATAACAAAGTGAACCAGTTATACATATACATATGTTCCCGTACCTCTTCCCTCTTGCGTCTCCCTCCCTCCCACCCTCCCTATCCCACCCCTCTAGGTGGTCATAAAGCACCGAGCTGATCTCCCTGTGAAGGAGGCTCCTCTTATAGGCTGTTAGGACAGTACACCTAACAGAACTAGAACCATATGCAAATTGGGCTGATGGGTCTTTGCTCACACTGCCTGCGGTAGTTTGAAAGGCTGAGCCACAATTTCAGGTCATTACATCCATGTATGAGCCAGAAATGGTATGAGTTTTGGCCAACATGAAGTAGTTTCATTTCCCCAGTTTCTCACCTTAAAACTAGAAAACCAGTGAATAAGCATAGGAAGACGACACAGAAGCAGGCAGACGGCCTAGGGACACTGGGACTCAAGGAACAGCATGGTGGGGCGTTCCTGGGTCTCTTTGCTGCCCTGCCTGTATCCCAGACAGGGCACTGCAGAAGCCTCCCACCTAGAACCACCAACAGGCACAACCAGCAGAGGTCCAAGAAAAGCCTGTTTCCTCCAGCCAAAGGACTAGAAAATGGATTGTCTAACAACAAAAAACTGCTTTGGCAGTAACTTCCCTGCTCTTGTCAAACTCCAACAGAAAAACCACAGTCCCACAACAGAACCTAGAGGAACTGAGCTGGCACCCCACCACCAAAAGGCACCCCAATCTCCCTGCCAGGGGGACCAGCAGAGACTAGCTAATAGCTGGGCCTCCTACCCTCATCCCTCAACATCAATGAGACCGAACATGGTGGTCCAAGGAAGGGCTCCACTTCCCCCAACCAATGAAGGGCATCAGTGGGACCCAGTGTGGAGCTGGGCCTCTACCTTCAGCTGGCACCAAGGAAACAGAACAAGCTGGTACCAGACAGCCTAGTCAGCTTTCCCCCTTCCTAGTATTAGCAGAGCCCAGTGAAGACCTGAGCCCCCATCCCACCGGCATCAATAAAAGGGAACAAGATGGTGGGAACAGAGAACAGAATAAGCAGGGCTAGTTGACAGGCACTCTGCTTCTCTCTCCCCTCTCCTGATGTCATCAGGGCCTGGCAGAAACATGGGCTTCCACCCACACCCTGCAGCAGGAAAGCAGACATAGAGACAGTGGGCAAGGGAGACACCACGCAGCCAGCCACACGAATTATAACTTCAAGAGTATGGTGAATCCTGGGACCTGCCCCTTTGAGATGGGTGCTGATATAGCCACTAAATTTAGGAAGAAACTATGAAAGCAATCTTATCTAAGATTCCCAAGCTGTTGGTGCCTAAAGGGCTTTCAGACTGAATATTCATTCAACCCCATTGACTGACACACCTACAAGGTACTGGGCATGGCTGGGTGCTTGAAATATGCAGTAAAAGATACCTTCTGTGTTATTCAGCGTTTCACTATCCTAAAAGGTAGATAAGCAGGTAAACCATCGAGGGAATACCAGGTGAAGAGTACTGCAATCAAGACTCATACAACGTGTAGCAAACATGAAAGAGGAGCCCGTAACCTGGGGAGAGACTCAGAGAAGGGTTCATGTCGAAGTTTATTGGATGAATGCCTTGAATGAAAGAGTATGAGTTACCAGGTGGAAAAAACTGAGGGCAAAAGAACAACAGTGCCAGACTCTAAATAGGAGGTACTGTTTGTGAGAAGATGTCCACTTTCTGTAAGCACCCGTGTGTCACCTTCTCACTGTGCTGCCCCCGTGTACCTGATTTCCATTGCAAGCATGTCAAATGCATCTCACTTTCCCTACCTTCTCACCTGCCTTGCCTTCAAGAGGATCTGACAAGGTGCTACAAGGTCTCACCAGAAAACTGGAAGCCTTTCTTAGCCAAATGTACTTTGAGAGGTTAGAGAGAGGGTACCCTACTCTTAATCATCCCTAGCTACTGACCTTAAGCTGACCCTTCCTCAGGGAGACTGGAAAGCCTTCTTCTGAAGTCTAGTCCCCTGCTTGCATGAGCTAGGATGTGTCCCCAGCCCATCCCTTCCTGCTTATTTTCCCAGACTGTTTAATGCTGAGGCCTTAAGGGCATTTCTTCAGGACACAGAGGGAAAAAAGCTAAATACAAAGCTTCAACTCTGGAAATCCTCTAAAACGTTCCATTGACCAAGTAAATTCTACCTTCTGTCTGAGATTGTTCCTACTCACACAAAAGATTTCTCAGAGCGCTCTGTTAATGAAACCCCAAGTCCATTATGTCTTGTCACCGAAAATGAATTCTGACAATGGCTGCAAAACTTCCTGGAGAGATGACAGTGCATGTGTCTGATTCTTTAAGAAACAATTGTATGTGGTCATACAGAGCTTTGTGGATCAGCAGGTGGGCAGAGGAAGAGGCACCTGTCCCTCTAGCTCTCTCACCTACTGCTGTGACCCTCTTGGAAAAAATGATATGAGTATACAGCATTATCCAAGCACAAATGAAGAGCCAACACTGTTTGCTTCCACTAGGGATTCTCTAAAGGTTTATGGTCAGAAATACGACATTCAGAAAGCATATGTATTTTTACATATAGTTCACATAGTTTTATATCTTATCTTATATTATATTATATCTTTCCTCTTGTTTTTCCTTGTCTCTAAAATAGTAAGAATAATACTATCTTGCTATCTCTCCATACAGCTCATGTGATGATTAAATGAGATATGAAATGCTTAGGATGATGGTAGCCCATATAGTATCTCAAATAAACATTGTTGTTATTACTGGCACTGCCAATTTCATACAATGGTAATTCATTATGCTTGTAAAACATTTTCAGTGTACTCAAAGTTTTCATGTTCCCTACTGGGGAGGCAATTGTTATTATCTCCATTCATAGAGCATCAAGGAAGTTCAGTGACTTCACAAGGCTCGGTCTAGGAATGCCTGAGGTGGGAAGTAGAGTGGAGTGGCAGTTAAGAACACAGAGATCTGAATTTAGCTTTAGTACTTATTCGCTATGCAACATTGGGAACATTACACAGCCCCATCCAGCCCTCCAGTTCTTCAACTGTATAATGGTTTTCTCTTAGGATGTTGGGTAGTTCAAATAAAATAACCAATGAAAAGTACTTACAGCTGTGCCTGCCACATATAGAATATGCTTGATAAACTTTAGTTGTTATCTTTTAAATCAAATTTTCTGAGTCCAGCACTCTTTACACTACATAACTCTAAAGACTTCACACTTCAGATACCTTTTTTAAAGTTAAAATTAACTGAGAATTGAGATAGAAGCCTACTCTCATCTAACAGGTGGTAAGAATGTATACCTAAGGAGTATGCCTCAGAGTGGATATTAAACAGAGATAGATGTCCAGTGGGAAGGGCTTATATTCTCCTTTTAAACAGATTCAATATCATGTAAATATTCTATACTTCTCCACAGTCCAAAGACATGGCTGATTTCTCCTAAATATACATTACCAAATAGATATAAAAGAATAAAGAGGAATTTCAACTGTCCAAGAGCTGCTGGAAGCCCAATTCTTCCAAGTCCCTATGATGTTGCACTTCACAGAAGAAACAAGCAGATAGCAGAGATGGAAGAAATGGAGAAATTATGATTATGAAGACCTGCTAGAATCTGTAGAAGATCTATCAAAAAAGTGGCCATGAAATCTTAATTTTTTTAATAGAAAAGAAATATATTCTCCAATCCTCATTCCACTGACTGTTCTATACATGACCTTCAAACACTGACTGAAATTCTCTGAATTTCATTTTTCTTATTTCTAAGGGATATACAAATGAATGTCTTAGCTACTAGCACTATTGTTTGAATGAAATGAAATGATATATATGACTAGCTAGCACAGTGCCTGGCACATAGTAGGTGCTCAGAAAACATTAAAATCTTTTCCTTGGGTTTGAAACATCACAGAACTTGAAGAAATGGTACGGAGTCTCTCATAGTCAGAGAATCCAAGTGAGAGCATGGTGGACATGAGATGGGGAATTTCTGAAAAGAGAAATTATGACACTATAATTATGGACAATTCCTATGAGAGAGGAAATGCTGCTAAAGTAAGATATGTAGTGTCATGGGGAGCTCTCTAACAAGCTCGAATTGCAAAAGGCCAAGGATACAAACATGGACGGGAAAGCATGTGAGCAAGGAGAAACATAAAACAGGTGTACAACCACCCCATGGGGATGCTGTGTGGGGGACTGAACCACAGCAAATTGATACTCTCAGAAATGCTACAAACAACCACCAGAGATTTTGCAGCTTTGCCTGGTGTAGGCAGCTGAATAGGAGGCCACAGGCATCCTGCGTGGATGAGATGATATAACTTTAACCTAGGAGGGAGCCCTGGCAGAACTCTGTATACATCTCCTCTGCAGGATCTGACTTGGGTATTAAGAAGATTACCATGACCATTTCCATTACCATGTGTTGGAAAGAGATGGAAAGAGGACCAGGGTAGAATCCAGGAGATCAGTTAGGATTATACTATAACACCTTAAATTAAAAATGGTGGTAGATTGGACCAGGCAATTAGCAGTTGACAGTAAGAAGTAAAGGCTCCTGGATATATTTTTATATTTTATTATGAAAAATTTCAAACATATACAAAAATGGTGTGAACAGAAAAGTAGAGTGAGGACTCATCAAAAAACTTCAGATTGTGGCATATCTTGCTTTTTCTATACCCAGTCATTGTCCTCTGCTCCCACTGGATTAGCGAGAAGCAAATAACTAATCCATAAATAATTCTGTAGGTATCTCTAAAGGTTAGACTCTTGTTAAAAACATAAACACATTGTCATTTTACATCTGAAAAACTTAACGATAATTCCTCAGCAGCATCAAATATCTAACCAGTGATCAAATTTACTCTATTGTCTCATAATTTTTGCTTTTACAATTTTCTTTTGCAAATCCGTGTTTAAACAAGGTCCATGCATTGCAGTTCTTTGACGTCTCCTAAGGTCTTATAACCTAGGGATTTCACCTCCCCTTTTGTATTTTCCTTAAATGTATTTTTAAAGAAAATAGGTTGCTAGTACTGTAGGTGTTCCCACACTTTAGGTTTTGCTGAATGCATCCTATGGGTTGTTTATTTGTTCCCTAAATATCTCATACTCTGGCAATTAGATTTAGATCCTTATTCAAATTGTTGTGTTTTTATTGTTTTTTTAAGAATATTTCATAGATGGTGATATATATTTTCACTGGGAGGCACTTAGTGTCTGACTTTCCCTCTTTTGTCTGATGTTAATATTGAGCCAGGGGGACTTCCCTGGTGGCACAGTGGTGCCAATGCAGAGGACACGGGTTTGAGCCCTGGTCCTGAAAGATCCCACATGCCACAGAGCACATAAGCCCATGCGTCACAACTACTGAGCCTGAACTCTGGAGCCCTCAAGCCACAACTACTGAGCCCACATGCCACAACTACTAAAGCCCATACGCCTAGAGACCGCGCTCCGCACAAAAGAAGCCACCACTTGTCACAATTAGAGAAAGCCCACGCACAGCAACGAAGACCCAACTCAGCAATAAATAAAATTAATTAATTAATTAATTTAAAAATATTGAGCCAGGGATTCAGATGTTGTCACCCTGGTCCATCATGGATTTCCCCTTAGTTTTGCACTTGATATTCTTAGTAGACATCAGAAGCACTGCATTGATCCATTATTTCATTCAGGCTTTCAAACTAATGGTAGTGCAATAGCATTCTTTTTTTTGCTCATTTTCTTTAAAATTCTAAACAGAATATTTTCCATATCAAATGTTTGACTTACTTGAGGTATAATTTAAAAACAAAATGCAGATGGATGTTTATCTGCCTTATTTTGCCAGTTTTCATAATAATGAGTTGTTTTCCTAGCATCCTCCAGAAGTGAACAATATGATTTTTGTTTTTGTATCATTATGAATTCACGGATTTAAAATATTTGATACATTTCAATGCATTATCATAATTATTCTTTTTAGATAAACTTTTTTAGATAATTGTAAATTCACATGCAGTTCTAAGAAATAATACAGAGAGATACCAATGATAACATCTTGTGTAACTATAGTAACACTTCTCAGAACACTGACATTGATACAGTCAAGATACAGAACATTTCCATCACCACAAGTATCCCCCATGTTGGCCTTCTATAGCCATATCCACCTCCCTCCCACTCCCTCCTATAACCCTGAAAACAACTAATCTGCTCTTTTTAGATATATATAATCTTATCAAGAATATTTTGTAAATGGAATCATACTATATGTAACCATCGGGACTGGCTTTTCTTACTTAGCATAATTCTCTGAAAATTCATCCAGGCTACAGTGTATATCAATAGCCCATTCCTTTTTATTTATAAGTACTATCTCATGGTATGGATGTATTAGAATTGATTTAAACATTCACCTTTCACAGAGCATCTGAGTTGTTTCTAGTTTCAGGATATTATTAATAGAGCTTCTATAAACATTCATGTACAGGGTTTTGTGTGACATAAATTCTCATTTCTCTGAGATAAATGTCCAGGAATACAATTGCTGATTCATATGGTAGTTGCATGTTATTTTTTTTTAATTGTCAAATTGTTTTCTGAATGACTGTACCATTTTTTTTTTATTACCACCAACAATGTATAGATAATCAGGTTTCTCTGCATCCACATCAGCATTTGCTGTTGTTACTATTTTTTATTTTAGCCATTTGGCTATGTATGTGCTAATATCTCATTGTGGTTTTAATTTGCATTTCCGTAATGGCTGATGGTACTGAAGTTCTCTTTATGTGCTCATTTTCCATCAATATTTCCTATTGAGAGAAAAGTGTCTTCAAGTCTTTTGTCCATTTCTAAAAGTTGAATTGTTTGCTTTACCACCTGTTGAGTTTTAAGAATTCTTTATATTGTGGAGAGTAGTCCTACATTGCATATGTGGTTTACAAATATTTTCTCTCAGTCTGTAGTTTTTGTCTTTATTTCTTTCACAGGCCTTTTAGAGAGCAAAAGTTTTTCATTTTGATGAAGTCCAATCTACCAAATTCTCCTTTATTCATCACGTTTCTGGTGTCAAGTCTCAGTACTCTCTCTAGATCCCAAAGATTTTATCCTATTTTTTTTCTTAAAAGTTTAAAAGTTTTGCATTTTACATTTAAATCCATGATCCACTTTAAGTTAATTTTTGTATAAAGCATGAGGTATAGGTTGAGTTTTTTTGTTTTTGTCTACAGACATCTTAATTGCCCCAGCACCATTTGTTGATAAAGTTATCTTACCATCACGGTATTACTTTTGACGAAAGATCAGTTGGGAATTTTTGTGTGATGTATTTCTACATTTTTGTTTTTGGTTCCAGGCTCAACATTTTACTATATGGCTGTGTATCTGTTTTAAAATAATAATACAATATTATTAATAGTAATACTATTGCTGAAGGCAGTTTAAGGTTTGGGGGGGATCGCAATTTAATTTCATGCTTTTAAGTGTAGCACACAAGTTACTCGTTTTAAATACACTTGAAATAATCCTAGTCTGTATAGTTATGTCAAAAATGCTAAAACATGATACACTTTAAGGTTCATTACTTTCATTTAGCTTTTAAATCCAGGCATTGCTTTATTTTCATTTTAATTTGGTTTTATGTTATAATTATGTAGAATATTATTTAGTTCCAATATCAATTGTACAAAATAAGGAATATTCAGAAATGTATACTTTTTATCTGTGTTCACTCCAACCTGTTCATTCTCTGTTCCACTGATTTGAGGTAATGATTTTATTCTATAAGAAATATACTATATACAATAGGATCTATTTCTGGATTGTCTAGTCTGTCTTATTGGTCTTTTGTGTTATTCATGCACCAATTCCCATTGTTTTCATTGTAGAGGCTTTATAATGTGTTCTCATACCTTGTTGGGCTACTCCTTCATTGTTCTTCTTTTTCAGAAGAACTTGCCGTGCTTGTCTGTTTTGCCAAACAAATTTGTAATCAACTTGTCAGGCTTTTGAAATAAATCTAATGGTCTTTCCAAAGAGTATCAAAGTAAGTTTACAAGTTAGATTATGGATATATTTTGAAGGTGTAGCCAACAAAATTTCCAGAGAGATTGGATGTGGGGTACAGGAGAACAAGAACAGACAAGGATAATCCCAAGGTGTTTGGCCTGAGAAAATGGAAGAAAAATAAGCCGTCAACTAATGTAGCGGCAGTTACGGCAGAGCAGGATGAGGGGTTGTGTGCTTAATTTTAGTTTGAGAGGCCTATTAGTTATCTATCTAATTAGAAATGTCAAGGAGGTATTGGAAATAGGAGTCTGGAATTCAGGGTAGAAGTCACACAGTGATGTAAATTTGGGAGTTACAATCAAGGGGATAGTATTTAAAATTGTGTAAGCTGCTGATATTGCCAAGGGAAGGAGTACTAGAGAGAGACCTGATCCAGGCCAAAGCAAGAATTAAGACATTCTTGTTCCTTGGAAAGCAAAGTAACTGTGAAACAGAACAAGGAGTCTGGAAGAATTCTGAATCAATGCTGAGACTGTTGTTGGATCCAAACCCTGGTACAGAGACGGAGGAGTATACCAGTCCAAAAAATGGGGAACAGGAAGAAAAAGCCGGAGATGGGTTGAGTTAGGATTGGCAAATCTGAGCAAGGCTCACAAAGGGAGCAGGTCAGGACTACACAGGTAAGGGATACGCAGGTACAGGCAGTGTTCTGTGCTCACCAATCTCTTCAGGGAGAGATGTCCTTAGGAGGCAGTGTCTTGGCAATCATCACATCCTTCAGTGTCTACCGTGCTGTTTTTCTCAGGGTTCTTTGTTGCAAACAACAGTTAACAATTTGGGGCTATCTTAATTATGGGAAGAATCTATTGGAACGATATGGAGTTTCATAAAACGGAGAGGATGAAAATGTTGAAAAATGGCAAGACCTATGTGACTCTTGAGGGTCTGTAGGCAGGAACTATAACATCTGAGTTCGAGGGTGAACCATTAGGTAAGGATGCTCTCCAACTTGAGACAATTTTAGCCACCCAGGGAAAGCCCCACAGCTGCTTAGAACGCACCCTTCATCCTTGTATCACTTCCTCCAAAATCAAAGCCCCAACAGAAGGATGTGATGGGTCAGGCCTAGGCCCTGTTCCTCTACCCTGGCTGCAGGACAGTGCTGAGAGGAAAGCATTCTTTCCTTTGGCTTCCATTGTGGGAAAGGTGTTAATGCAATCTACCAACAGTATGTGCAGTGGGGGAATTCTCCAAAAATAAGAAAGAATGGAAAACTGGACAGACAAAAATTACATGGCAAAGTGTCCATCACATGTGCTAAAAGAATTTGTAGATGTGATAGCAATCTCTGACGGACAGAGAGGAGAGGAACTATGCCTAGAGATGGCAGACATTATTTTAACCCTAATTTTTCCAAAGCAGTAAAGCATGGATTCTGCAAACTGCCAGCTCATAAACCTGGGAGTGTCAGTAGCAAGGAATTGGGCTCAGTTGAGGAATCAAGGCTGAGCAGGACGAAGGTTGGGAAGCAAGTTGTTCAGGCAATATTCTAAAAGAGCTTATTAAATGGCTGATCTGCTCCTAATAAAATACTGTAGTACACAAAAGCTAATGCACTCAGTTCTAGGATTGTAATTCAAAAAGGTCTTAAAAGCCTGGAACTCTGGGCAAAATATACTGGAATAAATGGGACAAATGTGAAATTTTGCACGTAGGTTCAAAATAGCAATTGTTCTCTTAGAAGATGTAATAGATCAGACTCAGAAATTTCGTCGTATAAGGAACTTGAAAAATCATCTAGTTCAATTGCCTCATTTGACAGGGATGTTAACTTGAAATCCACTAAAAGGTAGGAACTTCCCCAAGGATTCATAGTCAAAAAGCACTGGAATCAGAATTAGCACTCAAGTCTCGTGACTAACTCCTTTAAAATACTTTAAAGTTGCCCTAGAGTGCCTCTAATTTGGCATCCATTCCTACAAAAATAATTTGATGAAGCTTAAGAAGCATGTTTAATAGATGCCAGTAACATTATGCAACTGCTAAAATATTAACACAGACTTAGTCTACATTGAAAGAGGTACAATGTCCAGGGCTAGAAATAAATAACACAAGCATCTTCTGCCCAGGTTAGTCCCCCTTAGAGAACCGTGCTTGCTTCTGCCAATCACATTTATGGAGGACTCTGGCTAAGCAGAGGGAATCTAAACAAAGGATGGTGAAGGCTCTGGAACATGACTGTGGTAATGGTTTCAATGGGAAAAGAATGGAGGTTTCAAGGGGAAAAGAAGTAGCTAAGGGAAGAAATGGTAGCTGCCTTCAAATATAACAGGAGCTCTTCCGAGAAGGAAGAGAGTTTTTCTGAGCTGCCCCGATGGCAGAATCGGTCATTGGGTAGAAGTCACAGAGAACAGACGTGCCATTACAAGGCTGTGTGAGCTCCTGCTGGTTGGGCTATATAAGCACAATTTCATCTATTTAACCCTTCAGCCAGGGAGGCAACAGCAAGTCACATGACGTCACATGAAGTTAGGACTCTTTCAAATCTTAACTTTTTGTGATGCTATTCCTTTCCTAGGGTGGATATTTTTTTTCTCTATCAGATAGTAAGGTCTTTGAAATTAATCTCATTATAATGTCTCAGAGAGAAGTGACACTGTCTTGCACTCTCTGTGGCCCCACAGTTCCTAGAACAATAAAAAATACACAAAAAGTGTTCAATCAATACTGGCTGGCCGATCGAGCCTTTGATATTCTTTTATATCCCTCCTGCTCCTGTCACAGTCATTGATCCTGATCTGCTTACCGCAGAGCATCCAAGAGAAAAATTGTTACACACACATGCATGGGTATCTTGAAGGAAATAGAAGAAGAATTGAAAAAACAGGTTATAAATTTTACATACTTGCACAGAATAATGCTTAAACACATAGTGAAAATAATGACGTAATGCTGGTTTCGTACCTTTATACACAAGACCACATACAGCACAGCTTGGCATCATTCCCATATTTATCTCCTTTCTCTGCCCTTTAGTTTTTCTAGAGCCATTCTCTTTTAACGTTGAGAAACATGCTATTACAATAAGATGAAAAGGAGTTCAGTCAGAGGGCTGGGAGGAGGGTGGGCGAGTGCACGTCTGTAGCAGAGTTCTGGCTCAGATTGAGTCTAATCCTGACTCTGTCTCTTGCACTATTTTGTGTTTGGGAAAGTGACTTAAATGCTGACTTGGTTTCCTCAACTGAAAATTACAAACGACATTGCAAACAAGTTGTCATGTGGATTAACACAAAGTTTGGCAAATCACAGGCACACTTTAAAATTAGTTCCCTTGCATTTGCCTCTGAAACTCCTCCAAGTAAGAGTCATTCCATGAAATATCAAAGGCATTTGCTCTGCAGGAATTTTCTCTTCCAATACCACTTGGGAAGTCACTACCTTAGACAAGAATAGAAATTATGTGTTAATTCACATGCCAACACTGTTCAGTGGGTAATGATTGCCCAGAGCACTATTCTAAGTATTCCTAAGCTATTCTAGGTTCTTCAGGAAGGAACAAGAGACTGGGATACTTACAGTGGGTACCAGAATGGAAAGGGTCAACAAGAATACCATGTATCTGCCAGCCCTGCCTTCAGCATTAATGACCAAAGTAATGACTGATGAAAAAGAAAGGATCAGAAGTCTGAATTTGCATTCCGTTTGATTCATTTAAATTAGTTAGATCTCAGTTTTTATAACTTTAAAGTGATTGGGATTTTAAAAAGCATGATGATCGTGATGATGATGACTCCTGCCCTATCTGTCTCATTGGGACTTGAGAATGACAATGTCAAAGTGTTTGGAAAGTTGAATTCCATGAACCAATGCCAAACACAGGAGTCCATCAAGTACACTGTAAGCTAGACTGCTAAAGAGCAGCCCAGATGAGGGGACTTGGGTAGGCAGGGGCACCAAAGGGAAAGGAAAGAGGGTCTGAGGGGGCAAAGAAGAGAGGGACCAAATAATTTTTCCCTTCTTAATTTGCACAGAGGAAACCTACAGCAAACACACTCCTTTAACCTGTGATTTTAAGGAATTGCTGCAAAATAAAATCAAGGACATTGCAAAAGGAAATGTATCTCTGCTGAATTAATGGGCTACTTCTCTATTATCACAAAGTAGGGAGCTGGCATGTGAGGGTGAAGCTTCTGGAACCATTTATCATCTCCAGGGACATTGCTTTTCTTGCTAAGAGAATCCAGCAGACCTGGGTGGCAGGCCTTCCTTTTAAGGGAAGAGTAAAATGTAAGGAAAGCTGCTTCTGATAAATGGCGATAAGGGGTCAATTATTCAAACTATTTCATGTGTATTAAGTCCCAACAACATATGAAGCACCCAGCTGTGGAGGCTGAAAAGGTGAATAATATTTGCTGTAGACAAGGCCCAGGGAGATTTTATTTGAAGGTGTGTTGGAGACAGGTTTGGTGAAGAAGGTGGCAATTGGTAGGAGGAAACACATCTTAGGTTGAATGGCCTCCCGTGAGCATCTTGCAGGAATATTTGCCCACGTGTGAATACAGTCAACCTGGGCAGTGAACCAGGTGAGAGTTTGGGTATGAGTGTGAACATGTGTGTGTTTCTGTGTGCACACGCATGTGTCCTGGCGTGCGGTGGGAAGCTGCGAAACAGAATAGGTAGTAGGAAGTTGCTAGTGAGATATGGGAGAGCTAGGTAAGACCCCAGAGAGGCTGATTCAAGTCTTCCAAGCAAGTTACCAGGGACAGTAGGACAGAGCAATAGGTAAGCACACAAAGCCTCCCACTCAGTTAACATAAGGACAGTCTTTGTCATATCATCCTGAATAACTGATTTGTGATTTAATGTAATGCCTTCAGTTACAGTTACAATAAATGCCAGTTTTGCTTTATTTAAACAGTGAAGAACTCTCTTGTTTTCCCAGTTTCTGTTCATTGTGCCACAGTGTCCAACCTCCCTGGGGTCCTTGGAGAACCACTGCTTTCCTCTTATACCCACTGCTCTTTGTCTTTCCATCATTCACTAAGTCACACTTTTTTTTCCTTTGAAATTTTTCTGATGGTCTCTCTGTGCATTAAAGTATTAACCTTGCCCAAAGAACGCTTTGGTCCTTGACTGGCTTCGGGAATGTAATCTCAAAGCTCTTGGAATGTCCTGCCTGATAAGGCTGTCTTTGTTTATCTGGGAAACTCGGGGCCATGCCAAATAGTCTATGCTAGCAACGTGATTTATGGTGGGGACCTCGGGTCACATATTACCATGGATCATTGCTGGGAGGAGCAGACTGTCTGCATGACTCCACTGGGAGAGCACAACTGGAAGTGCTGCAAGGGGTCTCTCTTGGACCCTCTCCTAAGCTCCTTTTTTCTGCTGCTGAGTTTAATCTATCCTTTCGTGGTAGAAAACCATGACCATGAATAGAATGGCTTTGCTGGCTTCTGTGAGCCCTTCAAGTGAATCAGAGAACCTGAAGGAGGTCTTGGAAACCTCCTAAACTATATTCTCTCTTTCCTTTCCTTTGATCACTAACTGAATTCAGGCGGTAACAGCTCATTACACCCACAGGCAAGGCCAGCTACCTAGTTCGCAGGGCCCAGTGCAAAACGAAAAAGTGGGACGCTTCATTCAAAAATTAAAAATTTCTAGACAGTGAGAGCAGAGCATTGAACCACGTGCGGAGCTCTTCTGAGCACAAGGTCAGTGAAACTGCACAGGATGTACGCCCATGAAGGTGGGTCCGCCCCACATTCTACTGAGCCATCTGTCTCTCTCCTGCCCTCTTCCTCACTCTCCAAAGAACATCACAGACAGTCACGCTCAAATAAGCCTTTATGAACTCTCACGCATACTGTCATTTATCATGTGCCAGGGATTGGGCAGGTATCTCATTTAATCCTTTCAAGACCCCTGCATGGTAAGTATTACAATGCTCATTTTACAGGCAAGGAGTCTGAGGCTCATAAAAGTTAAATAATTTGTCCAAAGCCACAGCTGATATGCACAGTTTGGATTAAGACTCACAACTGTCTAACCTCAACATCTGGACTCACCGTTACTGTGCTCTTTAGCCTATGTGAGGCTCTCATTCAACTCCAAACTTACAAATAACTATTTCATTCAATTCCAAGAAACTGGCTCTGAGAGTAAGGAAGAGGCCAGGAATAAGCACCCTGAGTCTCTCTGCTTCAAGAACAAGGACGGATAGGATAATCCACCAACCTACCACCCACCACCCTCAGAGGGATCTATCTGCTAATAGTCACACAGTGTCCACAGAATCAGGCTTTATTGTTCCCTGATAAAAACTCATTCATTCTAGAAGGTTTATGTCAGGTCCCCACCACCATCTTCTCTGGACTGCCCCTCTCAGAGGCCCTGCTGAGCAGTCTGCCTGCCTCATGCCGTTCATCCCCATTTTGCTCAATTCACAGGTAGACACCTGAGTGGGAGGGGGCCCTTTGAAATGGACTCACGTCACACTGCAGAATTCAGATATGAACATGGTGGTGGAGGGAGAGACAGACATAGAGACAAATCATTTTAATAGCATGAAGGATTCCTAGCACCATTCCATACACTGAGGAGCTATGGCTACAGTAGCCTTGAGATGGTTGATAGGAATCTACTATCCCCTGGTCTGTGTTGTTTCCTAAGTGCCCCTGAGAGTGTGAGTATCTAATCAAGCTAAGCGTCATGCTTGTCTTTAAAATGTTCCTGTTTCATAAAGCTTGGCTGCAAAAGGCAAATCAACAACTTCATCTTGTACTCAAAGATAATCTAATCCAGTTCTTAGAAGAAACCGTGGCTGGGTCTGACATACTGAAAAGTGATGGTGTCAGTTTCCAGTGTAGTGCTTCCAAAGACATGTTCAAGTCCAGCTTTTGTCTCACAAGCAGACTTTAACCTGAAACTTGACACGAACTGTAACAGCACTGTATTTGCCTAGGGATTTGCAATTAGGTCATCAGGGAATCCACTGGCCCAGCTGTGGAGACCCCAGTCTCGGGGTTATATAGAGTTAGGGCTGTGTCTGCACCAAGGAAAGCAAAGTCCTGCACATACTGATGATTTACGGAGCAGGAAACAAGAGTAGACTGAGGAAACCAGGCTGTAGAGAGAAGAGTGAAACTGGGGCTAAAAAGAAATGAAAAGGAGGGACCACTATTGAGGCAGACAGAAAGAGAGAAAGAGAGAAAGAGAGAAAGAGAGAAAGAGAGAGAGAGAGAGAGAGAGAGAGAGAGAGAGAAGGAGAAGAGTGGGAAGGCATCTCCTTGGTGTGTGAGGTTCCCAGCCCAGCAGCTCTCATCCCAGGATACTCCCCTGTCACCCTGGAGCTTCCCTTCTCCTTTTGTAGGAACATCCCCAAGGCCAGGAATGATTTGTGCTCTGGATTCAGCTTCCATTGCCCCATGTGGTCTAATAAGACCCCAGCAAAGTCCATCCTTTTTTCTGACAACTCTAATGCTGAAATGTCAACCAAATCACCACACAGCTCTGATAGCCTACAACTATGTGAATACTAATAACAATGGACCATTTCTAATTTCCAGTTTGGATCCAGAATCATAAGCCAATGACAAACCGTTACTATCATTCTTTTTAAGAAAGAGCTATTCTCCTAAGCCAAAATGGTGGCTTAAGCTCTGCACATTGTGGCAATTTTGTCAGTCCTCTCCAGGAGCCCTTCCTTCTCACATCTTAGGCAAAGCTAATATGGATGAATATTTGAAATTTTATTTTCAACCACTCCTGCCCTCCAATGATCTTTCCCTTCAGGGCTGGTTCTGGTTCCTATGACAAGTATAAATTCCTATCTTACGTTCTTTCTCACTCTGGGCCACGCTGGCCTTAATTTGTTTTTAAACTGGTCCCACTTCATTTGTATTTTCCTTTATTAGTCATCGTGGCTTTGAAATGCGTGTGTATATTTAGCACCATCCATTTGGTTGGTTACCTCTCTGCTGCATTTTACTTGATTTCCCCAAGTTTTTATGACTCGACTCCTCCTGCTTCTTCTCTTCTTTCTCTCCTTTCTTTCCCCTTCCTCTTGTCACTGGCAGCACCACTGTCCCCACCACCCTCCTGTTAATATGGAACCACAATATCCCTTACACCATCCATTCACTCATGTGGTGATTAATCATGTCTTGCCTTGTGATATCTCCTTGCCTTCCTGTTGTGCAGCTTTTAAAAATTTGTTTAAGTTCCCTGAGGGCAAACTCCATGCCTTACATTCTTCTCTAATTGTTGTTGTTTCACAAAGGGCATGAATTAATATCTGTTGATTGGATGACTTATTAACTGATTCACCCTCCAACCAATCACACTCCAAATAAGATTATACAAAGTTTCAAAGGTGATGACAGGAGAATCATTTGCATTAGGGAGAGAAGGACTGTGAGAATTCATGGAAATTATTTTTTTCCCCAAAATGCTTAGTGGGGAACCCCTTCAACAACCTTTCTATTTAATGGCTGAAGATTAATTTGGCATTGATTTTGGTTTCTCTTCTTTTAAGTATTCAAGTGTCTATAATAGTTTGACACATAGTAGGAGATCATTAAATTTTTTTGAATGACTGACAAACTGAAAAGTACTTTCAGTAAGAAATGAAATCCCTGAGGGGTACCCACATGTCACACAAGGATTCTTTGAGACAAGGCTGCTAGAAGGATAGATAAGGTCCAGGACAGAACTGTATCAGAGACCAAGGGAAAAAACACTGACCCTAGAAGGTAAGAGCATCACACAGCAGGGATTTCCCTGGAGGTCCAGTGGTTAGGACTCCGTGCTTCCCTGGTTGGGGAACTAAGATCCCGCAACCCCTGAGGCAAGGCCAAAAAAAAAAAAAGAGAGTATCACACAGCACTTTGATTAGGAACAATATGTAACAGACTGGGTGGCTTAAAGCACAGAAATTAATTTTCTTACTGTTCTGGAGGCTAGAAGCCCAAGATCAAGGTTACTTTCTTCTGAGACCTCTCTCACTGACTTATAGATGCTCATCTTCCCACTGGGTCCTCACATGGTCTTTCCTGTGTGCAAGCGTACCCCTGTCCAAATTTCCTCTTCTTATAAGGACACCGGTCAGATTGGATTAAGCGCCCCTCCCCCCATTTTAAATTAATCACCTCTTTTTTTTTTTAATAGATCTTTATTGGAGTATAATTGCTTTACAATGCTGTGTTAGTTTCTGTCGTATAACAAAGTGAATCAGCTATACATATACACATATCCCCTCCCTCTTGAGCCTCCCTCCCACCCCCCCACCCCACCCCACTAGGTCCTCGCAAAGCACTGAACTGATCTCCCTGTGCTATGTGGCTGCTTCCCACTAACCATCTATTTTACCTCTTTAAAGGCCCTGACTCCAAGTACAGTTACATTCTAAGGTCCTGGGCTTCAGGCTTCAGCACATGAATTAGGGGTTGGGGAGGACACGTTTCATCCCTTAACAATATACCTGTAGACCCTTTGGGACATTCTCCTAGCCTCACAGTAATTCTGTGAAGCAAATATGTTTAATATTCAAATTTTATGGTTTAAGAAAGTGAAGATGAAGAGATGAAATAATCTGCCCCAGGCCTAGCAGCTAGAAGTAACAGACCCGAATTCAAACCTACAACTTCTCACTCTACATCAAATGCACTATCTACTTCAATACACCTCGATGAAGAAAAGAAACACAAGCAGTGAAATATTTGGGGGAGGAAAACATAGATGAGAACTGTCAGAAAGACTGTAAAGTTTCATCCCAATGCTAGGCTTTCTGTGACATCCGGGAAAATCCATGATTAAACCTTGTTTCTAAATCTCTGAATAAGTGACCTGAATTAACTCTCTGTGCTTCCATTTCGGCATAAAAGAAATTTAACAGGAATGAAATTCTCTTTCCCCTTTCCCTAGGGATTTTGAGGTCACCTGACAGAGACGGCACTTTTTAAAATCTCTGAATTATGAAAATTTGTAAGTACATAGAAAAGCAGAAATTATAGTACCATGACTACTTATACATCTAGAAAGATTCAACACATATAATATTTTTCTACATTTCCTTCATCTACCTTCTTATCTTTCTGTCTTCATATCTATCAATCTATCTCTACCTATCTGTAAATCATTTTGTGATCTATTTATCTACCTATCACTCCTAGCTATTATCTATCTATATTTACCTATTTATATTTTTGATAAACCATGGTGACATTTTATCTTTAAACAGTCCATCACGCATCTCCCAAAACAAGGATCGTTTCCAACACACCCACAAAACTATTTTCACACCTAATAAAATTAACAATTTTTTTCTACTGTCATATAGCAATAAGATAGCATTCAAATGTCCCTACTTATTCCCAAAATGTCTTGTATAGTTTAGGAGTCTTAAAAAATCAGACTCTAATCAGGAAGCATGCATTATATTTGATAATTAAGTCTGTTAAATTTCTTTAATCTAGAATAGTTACTTCCTCCTTATCCTTGATGAAGAGACCAGGGTATTTTTTTTTTCTTGTACAAATGTCTCACTTTCTGGATTTGGCTGATTGTCTTCTCATCGTGTTGTTTAATGTGTTTCCTTTTCCCTGTATTTCCTGCAATGTGGAGTGTAGACTTAAAGGCTTAATTAATTTCAGAATACATATTTTAAGCAAGTTCTCAGGAGGTGCTGAATTTCACTTCACATCACATGAGAAGGCATGTAATGTTTGGCTGACCTACCCTTAGTGATGCTGAGTTTAATCACTCTGTGACAGCCACATACTCCCTTTGAAAAGCTGTGTGATTCCCATATGAACCACAAGTTATGTGTGGAGCGTTTCATAGGCACCACACAAACGTCTACCCCACATCAAGCCTTTCTGCACAGTGTCAGTATCTGTGGATGGCCCCTGCCTGGTGGACAGTATTGAAACCACCCAGTTAGCATGAGCACTGGTCCAGTTCTTGGGTCACTGAGGAATAGATACAGTACATGTTTTCTATCTCTGAGTTTCTCTGGACTCAGTCTCTAAGTCTGACATGAGTACACTGGCATGCACTCAGTGAAGCTTTGTTCTTTAATGTTTATAACACTTTACTATTTAAATGCAAAAGACATCACAGCAGCTGCCCAGAAATCCACAGGAAAACATTAAACAAAAGGCAATTTGGACAGACCTTCAAGATGGCAGAGGAGTAAGATGAGGAGATCACCTTCTTCCCCACAAATACATCAGAAATACAGCTACATGGGGAACAACTCCTACAGAACACCTACTGAACGCTGGCAGAAGACCTCAGACCTCCCAAAAGACAAGAAACTCCCTACGTACCTGGGTAGGGCAAAAGAAAAAAGAAAAGACACAGACAAAAGAATAGGGACAGGGCTTCCCTGGTGGTGCAGTGGTTGAGAGTCCGCCTGCCGATGCAGGGGACACGGGTTTGTGCCCCGGTCCAGGAAGATCCCACATGCCGCGGAGCGGCTGGGTCCGTGAGCCATGGCCACTGAGCCTGCGCGTCCGGAGCCTGTGCTCCACAAAGGGAGCGGCCACAACAGTGAGAGGCCCGCGTACCGCAAAAAAAAAAAAAAAAAAAAAAAAAAAAAAAAAAAAAAGAATAGGGACAGACCTGAACCTCCAGGAGGGAGCTGTGAAGGAGGAAAAGTTTCCACACACTAGGAAGCCCCTTCACTGGTGGAGATGGCGGGTGGCAGGAGGGAAGCTTTGGAGCCACGGAGGAGAGCTCAGCAACAGGGGTGCAGAGGGCAAAGCGGAGAGATTCCTGCACAGAGGATGGGTGCTGACCAGCACTCACCAGCCTGAGAGGCTTGTCTGCCCACCTGCTGGGGCGGGTGGGGGCTGGAAGCTGAGGCTTGGGCTTCGGAGGTCAGACCCCAGGGAGAGGACTGGGATTGGTCGTGTGAACACAGCCTGAAGGGGGCGGGTGCGCCACGGCTAGCCGGGAGGGAGTCCAGGAAAAAGTCTGGAGCTGCCTTAGAGGCAAGAGACAATTGTTTCGGGATGCGCAAGGAAAGGAGATTCAAAGCACCACCTAAACGAGCTCCAGAGACGGGCACAAGCCGGGGCTATCAGCTCAGACACCAGAGACGGGCATGAAACGCTAAGGCTGCTGCTGCAGCCACCAAGAAGCCTGTGTGCAAGCACAGGTCACTATCCACACCTCCCCTCCTGGGAGCCTGTGCAGCCTGCCACTGCCAGGGTCCCGTGATCCAGGGACAACTTCGCCAGGAGAACACACAGCGTGCCTCAGGCTGGTGCAACATCACGCTGGCCTCTGCCACTGCAGGCTCGCCTGGCATTCCATACCCCTCCCTCCCGCCCCGCCTCAGTGAGCCAGAGCCCCTGAACCAGCTGGTCTTTTAACCCCATCCTGTCTGAGCAGGAACAGATACCCTCAGGTGACCTACACACAGAGGCGGGGCCAAATCCAAAGCTGAACCCCAGGAGCTGTGCAAACAAAGAGAAAGGGAAATTTCTTCCAGCAGCCCCAGGAGCAGCGGATTAAATCTCCACAATCAGCTTGATATACCCTGAATCTCTGGAATATCTGCATAGACAATGAATCATCCCAAATCCAGGCGGTGGACTTTGGGAGCAACGGTAGACTTGGGGTTTGCTTTCTGCATCTAATTTGTTTCTGGTTTTATGTTTATCTTAGTTTAGTATTTAGAATTTATTATCATTGGAACATTTGTTTATTGACTTGGCTGCTCTCTTTTATATATATATATATATTTTTTTTTTCCTTTTTCTCTTTTTTGTGAGTGTGTATGCTTCTTTGTGTGATTTTGTGTGCATAGCTTTGCTTTTACCATTTGTCCTAGGGTTCTGTCTGTCCGTTTTCTTTTATTATTTAGTATAGTTTTTACTGCTTGTTATCATTTGTGGATTTGTTTCTTGGTTTAGTTTCTCTCTTCTTTCTTTCTATTACTTTTTAATTTTTTTATTTTTAATAACTTTTCAATTTTATTTTATATATTTATTTTTTCTTTATTTTTTTCTCCCTTTTCTTCTGAGCCGTGTGGCTGACAGGGTCTCGGTGCTCCAGCCGGGTGTCAGGCCTATGCTTCTGAGGTGGGAGAGCCGAGTTCAGGACACTGGTCCACCACAGGCCTTCCGGCTCCAGGTAATATCACACTGCGAAAGCTCTACCAAAGATCTCCATCTTGATGATAAGACCCAGCTCCACTCAACGACTAGCAAGCTACAGTGCTGGATACCCTATGCCAAACAACTAGCAAGACAGGAACACAACCCCACCCATTAGCAGAGAGGCTGCATAAAATCATAATAAGGTCACAGACACCCCAAAACACATCACCGGACGCAGTCCTGCCCACCAGAAAGACAAGATCAAGCCTCATCCACCAGAACACAGACACAAGTTCCCTCCACCAGGAAGTCTACACAGCCCACAGAACCAACCTTAGCCACTGGGGGCAGACACCAAAAACAATGGGAACTATAAACTTGCAGCCGGCGGAAAGGAGACCCCAAACACAGTAAGTTAAGCAAAATGAGAAGACAGAGAAACACACAGCAGATGAAGGAGCAAGGCGAAAACCCACCAGACCAAACAAATGAAGAGGAAATAGGCAGTCTACCTGAAAAAGAATTCAGAGTAATGATAGTAAAGACGATCCAAAATCTTGGAAATAGAAGGAAGAAAATACAATAAACGTTTAACAAAGACACAGAAGTACTAAAGAGCAAACAATGATGAACAACACAATAAATGAAATTTAAAATTCTCTAGAAGGAATCAATAGCAGAATAACTGAGGCAGAAGAATGGATAAGTAACCTGGGAAATAAAACAGTGGAAAAAACTACAATAGATCAGAATAAAGAAAAAAGAGTGAAAAGAATTGAGGAAAGTCTCAGAGACCTCTGGGAAAATATTAAACGCACTAACACTTGAATTGTAGGGGTCCCAGAAAAAGAAAAGAAAAAGAAAGGGACTGAGAAAACATTTGAAGAGATTATAGCTGAAAACTTCCCTAATATGGGAAAGGAAATAGTCAATCAAGTCCAGGAACCACAGAGAGTCCCATACAAGATAAATCCAAGGAGAAACATGCCAAGACACATATTAATCAAACTATCAAAAATTAAATACAAAGAAAATATATTAAAAGCAACAAGGGAAAAACGACAAAAAACATACAAGGGAATCTCTATAAGGTTAACAGCTTATCTTTCAGCAGAAACTCTGCAAGCCAGAATGGAGTGACAGGACATAATTGAAGTGATGAAAGGGAAAAACCTACAACCATGATTACTCTACCTGGCAAGGATCTCATTCAGATTCGAAAGAGAAATTAAAACCTTTACAGACAAGCAAAAGCTAAGAAAATTCAGCAGCACGAAACCAGCATTACAGCAAATGCTAAAGGAACTTCTCTAGGCAGGAAACACAAAAGAAGGAAAAGACTTACAAAAACAACCCCAAGAAAATGGTAATAGGAACATACATATCGACAACTACCTAAAATGTAAATGGATTAAATGCTCCAACCAAAAGACATAGCCTGGCAAATGGATACAAAAACAAGACCCATATATATGCTGTCTACAAGAGACCCACTTCAGACCTAGGGACACATACAGACTGAAAGCGAGGGGATGGAAAAAGATATTCCATGCAAAGGGAAATCAAAAGAAAGCTGGAGTAGCAATTCTCATATCAGACAAAATAGACTTGAAAATAAAGGCTATTACAAGACACTAAGAAGGACACTACTTTATGATCAAGGGACCAACCCAAGAAGAAGATATACCAGTTGTAATTATTAATGCACCAAACATAGGAGCACCTCAACACACAAGGCAAATGCTAACAGCCATAAAAGGGGAAATCATAGTAGGGGACTTTAACACCCCACTTCCACCAATGGACAGATCATCCAAAATGAAAATAAATAAGAAAACACAAGCTTTAAATGATACATTAAACAAGACGGACTTAATTGATATTTATAGGACAGTCCATCCAAAAACAATGAATACACTTTTTTCTCAAGTGCTCATGGAACATCCTCCAGGACAGATCATATCTTGGGTCACAAATCAAGCCTTGGTAAACTTAAGAAACTTGAAGTTGAATCAAGTATCTTTTCTGACCACAATGCTATGAGATTAGAAATTAATTACAAGGAAAAAAACATAAAAAACACAAACACATGGAGGCTAAACAATACACTACTAAATAACCAAGAGATCACTGAAGAAATCAAAGAGGAAATCAAAAAATACCTAGAAAGAAATGACAATGAAAACACGATGACCCAAAATGATGGGACGCAGCAAAAGCAGTTCTAAGAGGGAAGTTTTTTTTTTTTTTTTTTTTTTTTTTTTTTTTTTTTTTTTTTTTTTTTTGTGGTACGCGGGCCTCTCACTGTTGTGGCCTCTCCCGTTGCGGAGCACAGGCTCCGGACGCGCAGGCCCAGCGGCCATGGCTCACGGGCCCAGGCGCTCCGCGGCACGTGGGATCCCCCCGGACCGGGGCACGAACCCGTGTCCCCTGCATCGGCAGGCGGACTCTCAACCACTGCGCCACCAGGGAAGCCCCTAAGAGGGAAGTTTTTAACAATACAATCCTACCTCAAGAAACAAGAAACATCTCAAATAAACAACCTAACCTTACACCTAAAGCAATTAGAGAAAGAAGAAGGAAAAAACCACAAGTTAGCAGAAGGAAAGAAATCATAGAGATCAGATCAGAAATAAATGAAAAAGAAATGAAGGAAATAGTAGCAAAGATCAATAAAACTAAAAGCTAGTTCTGTGAGAAGATAAACAAAACTGATAAACATTTGAAGAGTTTACCCAGACTCATCATGAAAAAAAGGGAGAAGACTCAAATCAATAGAATTAAAAATGAAAAAGGAGCAGTAACAACTGACACTGCAGAAATACAAAGGATCACGAGAGATTACTACAAGCAACTCTATGCCAATAAAATGGACAACCTGGAAGAAATGGACAAATTCCTAGAAAAGCACAACCTTCCATGACTGAACCAGGAAGAAATATAAACAGACCAATCACAAGCACTGAAATTGAGACTGTAATTAAAAATCTTCCAACAAACAAAAGCCCAGGACCAGATGGCTTCACAGGCGAATTCTATCAAACATTTAGAGAAGAGCTAACACCTATCCTTCTCAAACTCTTCCAATAAATACCAAAGGGAGGAAAACTCCCAAACTCATTCTACAAGGCCACCATCACCCTGATACCAAAACCAGACAAAGATGTCACAAAGAAAGAAAACTACAGGCCAATATCACTGATGAACATAGATGTAAAAATCTTCAACAAAATACTAGCAAACAGAGTCCAACAGCACATTAAAAGGATCATACACTACGATCAAGTGAGGTTTATCGCAGGAATGCAAGGATTCTTCAATATACGCAAATCAATGTGATAAACCATATTAACAAATTGAAGGGGGGAAACCATATGATCATCTCAATAGATGCAGAAAAAGCTTTCTACAAAATTTAACACCCACTGATGATAAAAACCCTCCAGAAAGTAGGCAGAGAGGGAACTTTCCTCAACATAATAAAGGCCATATATGACAAACCTACAGCCAACATCATTCTCAATGGTGAAAAAGTGAAACCATTTCCTCTAAGGTCAGGAACAAGACAAGGTTGGCCACTCTCACCACTATTATTCAACATAGGCTTGGAAGTTTTAGCCACAGCAATCAGAGAAGAAAAAGAAATAAAAGGAATCCAAATCAGAAAAGAAGAAGTAAAGCTGTCACTGTTCGCAGATGACATGATATTATACATAGAGAATCCTAAAGATGCTACCAGAAAACTACTAGAGCTAATCAATGAACTTGGTAAAGTACCAGGATACAAAATTAATGCACAGAAATCTCTGGCATTCCTATACACTAATGATGAAAAATCTGAAAGTGAAATTAAGAAAACACTCCCATTTACCATTGCAACAAAAAGAATAAAATATCTAGGAATAAACCTACCTAAGGAGACAAAAGACCTGTATGCAGAAAATTATAAGACACTGATGAAAGAAATGAAAGATGATACAAATAGATGGAGAGATATACCATGTTTTTGGATTGGAAGAATCAACACTGAAAATGACTATACTACCCAAAGCAATCTACAGATTCAATTCAATCCCTATCAAAATACCAATGGCATTTTTCACAGAACTAGAACAAAAAATTTCACAATTTGTATGGAAACACAAAAGACCCAGGATAGCCAAAGCAATCTTGAGAAAGAAAAATGGAGCTGGAGAAATCAGGCTCCTGGACTTCAGACTATACTACAAAGCTACAGTAATCAAGACAGTGTGGTACTGGCACAAAAACAGAAATATAGATCAATGGAACAGGATAGAAAGCCCAGAGATAAACAGACATACATATGGTCACCTTATCTTTGATAAAGGAGGCAAGAATATACAATGGAGAAAAGACAGTCTCTTCCATAAGTGGTGCTGAGAAAACTGGACAGCTACATGTAAAAGAATGAATTAGAACACTCCCTAACACTATACACAAAAATAAACTCAATATGGATTAAAGACGTAAATGTAAGGCCAGACACTATAAAACTCTTAGAGGAAAACACAGGCAGAACACTCTGACATCAATCACAGCAAGATCCTTTTTGACCCACCTCCTAGAGAAATGGAAATAAAAACAAAAATAAACACATGGGACCTAATGAAACTGAAAAGCTTTTGCACAGCAAAGGAAAACATAAACAAGACAAAAAGACAGCCCTCAGAATGGAAGAAAATATTTGCAAATGAAGCAACTGACAAAGGATTAATCTCCAAAATTTACAAGCAGCTCATGCAGCTCAATATCAAAAAAACAAACAACCAAATCCAAAAATGGGCAGAAGACCTAAATAGACATTGCTCCAAAGAAGATATACAGATGGCCAACAAACACACGAAAGGGTGCTGAACATCACTAATCATTAGAGAAATGCAAATCAAAACTACAATGAGGTATCACCTCACACCAGTCAGAATGGCCATCATCAATAAGTCTACAAACAATAAATGCTGGAGAGGGTGTGGAGAAAAGGGAACCCTCCTGCACTGTTGGTGGGAATGTAAATTGATACAGCCACTATGGAGAACAGTATGGAGGTTCCTTAAAAAGCTAAAAATAGAACTACCATATGACCCAGCAATCCCACTACTGGGCATATACCCTGAGAAAACCATAATTCAAAAGGAGTCATGTACCACAGTGTTCATTGCAGCACTATTTACAATAGCCACGACATAGAAGCATCCTAAGTGTCCATCTACAGGTGAATGGATAAAGAACATGTGGCACATATAAACATACATATATTCCATATATGGAATATTACTCAGCCATAAAAAGAAATGAAATTGAGTTATTTTTAGTGAGGTGGATGGACACAGAGTCTGTCATACAGAGTGAAGTAAGTCAGAAAGAGAAAACATATATATATGGAATCTAAAAAAAAAAAGGTTGTGAAGAACCTAGGGGTAGGATAGGAATAAAGATGTAGACATAGAGAATGGACCTGAGGGCATGGGGAGGGGGAGAGGTAGGGACGAAATGAGAGAGAGGCATGTTCATATATACACTATGAAACGTAAGGTAGATAGCTAGTGGGAAGCAGCCGCATAGCACAGGGAGATCAGCTCGGTGCTTTGTGACCGCCTGGAGGGGTGGGATAGGGAGGGTGGGAGGGAGACACAAGAGGGAGGAGATACGGGGATGTATGTATATGTATAGCTGGTTCATTTTGTTATACAGCAGAAACTGACACACCATTGTAAAGCATTTATACACCAATAAAGATGTTAAATAAATAAATAAATAGCCAAAAAAAAAAAAAAAGGCAATTTGAAGCATACTTACTTACCATACAACCAAAGCTATTCCCATGAATTGTAAGGGTTTAACATGGCATGTACAGACTATATATATATGTACACCCACACACATATGAATATTCGTATGTGTATATTTTAATATACACAAACACATATGTTTCTTGAATCAGTCATTTACCTTGCTCTCCATCTCCTCTGATTTAACCTGAACTCCCTGTTGCCCATGTTAAGACAGCTGACGGAATTGCTTTCAGCCTTCCCAGAGGCAGTGTTTTCCAAATTCTTTGAAAGAAAACTCACAAGCAATATTGTACATGCCATTCTTTATTCTGAAAGTTGGCTTGATAGTAGGACAGAGGAGAGAAATAAAATATCTCTTGCTAACATGTTGCCTCCCTCATTTAATGAAAAGTCAAACTATTAAAAGATCTGAATACACAGGTCACAAAAGAAGAAATAATGTATCGGAGAAAGAAGATCCTTTTCTATTCCACCAGACAGTAAACCTTTGAGGGGAAGGATTTGCCCAGTTCACATCTTTCCATCCCCATTACCCATGCCAGGGACTTTACATTCAGCAGCACCAGGATATATTTGTATTGACTGGCTTAATACGCAACCCTCAATAATCAAATCAATGCAAATTGGAAGAAGAAAATATCATTTTCAACTCTCAAATTAGAAAAGATTTTTAAACTCTTTAAAGATACCATATTAACTGTAATAAAACAGGGCTCAAAAAAGCACATAAAGTATAGATTTCTTAGTGCATAGATAGAAAAATTCCAAAATGTTAACACTATTACCTCTGGGAGGTAAGATATATAAGTAATATTTTTCTTATCCCGTGTACAGTTCAGTATTTCCCTACATAGTTCAACAAATATGTTCATTATCTGGGGGGAAGTAACATTTGAAAACAAAATGAGCCCTTGCCCTGCATCCTCAGAGCAAACACTGCATGCCTGGACCACAGACCTTGGGAAAGCAGCGATTGTTTGGATAGTTGTGTGCAGACGCTTTCTTGGTCTAAATGCCAAAATGACCTTCATATAGTGAGCATAAATATGTGTGTGTAGTGTTTTTTCCTTTTCTTTTTTATTTCTTTCTTCCCCAGCAGGTGTGTTTGAATAGCAGCCCATTACTGCTCACTCAGTGCCATAAATATTTATAAGCATGCTGCAAGGAAGTTATTGTACCATAAACCGGCCAGTGGCATGGCCAGCTGCTTTTTTTTGAGTGGAGGTGTGAGACAGCTTTGGGGGATGTGGGCTTCATCCAACACGAAGCACTGGAACCTGTGAGGCGTGAAGGGCTAGGCTGAGGTTCATGAAAGATGTCAAGTCAGTCTCTGAAGGGGCGGGCCTGTCTGCTGCACAGTAGGCTGGGGCCATGACGTTAATGCTGAGTTGCATTTGAGAGGAGGGTTTCCTGGAGCCTTCATTTCCAAAGGCGATTTTGCAGCTCAATTAGGCCTTATAACACAATAGGATGGAATTTATTCCCATTTGTAGTTCTAGGGAGGTGTATGTGTATGTATGTATGATGTGTGTGTGTGTGTGTGTGTGTGTGTGAGAGAGAGAGAGAGAGAGAGAGGGAGAGAGAGAGGGAGGTTGAGGCCAGCACTCCTGTGACATGGACAATCAAGGCTGCTGACCACTGAGGGTCCACCAAGCCATGGGAGCATCTTTCCCTCTCCTGGAGGGATAAAGGCATACCGGTCCTGGTGACCTCACAAATGAGGTTCTCTACACTGGGACTTGGTACACCCTAAACCACAGCAAGACAGAGCATGTTACCTCTGACCAGCTTAAGTGGACAGGAGATGACAGATACCCCGAAATCCAAGCAACTGTCCCCAACGTTGTTTATACTAGCATGGTCTTCAGCTGTTAAGAAATGAGCTGTCTGCCTCCCCAAGGTTTCCAAACAGCTGGAAACTGGCCCTCATGCAATGGCAAGAGCTCTGAACCTAGGTTCAGAGACCTAACCAGCTTCACGCCCTCATTCCTCCATCTGAGGTACTCAGGACAAGTCTTGTCAACACAGTTTCCCTTTGCTCATTTGTAAAAACCACATATTGCATTAAATTTGTTAGAACGTGCCAAGTGTTTTGAACTGTGTTTGGCACATGGTAAGCGCTCAATAGAGATGGCTTCTTTTTTTTTTTTTTATTGTTATTTTTCACCTGGAGCAAGAAAGCAAAACTGTCTTGGTCTGAGCTCCAGTTCCTCCTCCCTACACATCCCCCAACCACCCAGCCATAAAGATCAAAGTTTTAAACAAAAGGCTTGCAGGCATGGTGGTCTATCTGGGACATGATCTCAGGAAGGAGGGACAGTGGAATGAGAGGGAGGGCAACCCGTTCATGGAGGTGTTATCCAGCTGGCCATCACCACAGGGAACTGATGCTGAACCACTCTGGAGCTTCCAAGGAATTGCATGAAATCCATCTCGGAATAGTCTGACAGGAAGTATTTCTCTATGGGCTTAGGGCAAAGTGCTGTCTCCTTGCACCTGCAGGAAGCTGGTTGAAATCCGCTCAGGACTCTTTACTACCAATGGCTGCAACAAGATGGGTTCAAGAGGATTCACCATGGCTCACAAAAGATGTCCCTTGTAAAAAGCTGAAGTCTGATCCTTTCAGGGTCAAACGTATCTTGGTCTGTCTAGAGGGCATTATTGGCAAGGCCCACTCAGGAGTCTAATTTGCAAGAGGAGTTTGATAGAAATGGCAGACGACTGCACACATCAGAGCTGACAGCCAGCCTGGTGAATATGACCCTTGATCCAGGAAAGAGCAAAGGTCATCCTTCAACAGCCCAAGCAGAACAGAGGGAGAGAGAGGTGAGGCAGAGTGCAGATGTTAGGTGAAAGGGTGACATGGAAGCCCTAGGAGGGGAACTTGGACAGTTTCTTGCATTAGGACCTGTTTGCTTTTGCTTCACCTTCCCACTCCACATGGTTTGGATATCAGAAGAGGGAGGGAAATCTAATCATGGAGAGTCAGACAGAACCTGTGTCGTGGAGGTTTCGGGAAGACACTGAGGGCAGGAGAGATAGGGGGTTATGTCTCCTGGGTTGGGGAGCAGAAATGGCCAATCAGACAATAGAGGAATATTTTGTAGTGGATTATCTTAGGGTCAGCAAGCAAGGACCTCAGAAACAGTGGAGTCCAGCAGGGAAGTTGTCCCAGAGACCCAGCAGCCCTGGGAGTCCACAGATGAGTGTGGACACCACATGTCTGGGGACACATGAGAGGGAGCCATTCCCACAGGCTATTGTGTTTTCCTAGTATTGTTTTAGTCTTTTGTATTCTCCACTATTAGCCTGAGCGACAATAGTTAGCAGAACACCTGTTTCACTGGATTCATTTGAAGATTGCAATACACAATACAAATGAAAAAAGTAACCTTAAAGAAGCAAAAAGACTTCTTTCCCTATAATTAGTATTATTATTACACTATTATTATCTTAAGACACCATTAAGATATTTTAACCATTTTCAGTGGAAATGTTAAGTCTGTGATATACATCCTTGCATTCTGAAACAAAAGATACGGAAAACAATGACATTTTTCGCTGAGGTTTCAGAATTTTCATTACTAATGTCCGTTATTGGCCCCTACTGTCACTTCACTGGCGTGGTTTCTCTCTTTTTTTAAAATTTTTTTGCCTCCTCCCTCACTATCAGACTGTCAGCTGTCACTTTTTTGTTGTCAGCGTTTCTGCCTCTTGTTCTCTGCTATGTTTCTAATCGGTCCAGTGGCCATATACTGTTAGGCAAATATCAAGACACAAGATCTGGCAAAGGACATTTGTATCTCGAGTGTGTGAGTATATGTGAGTGTGTGTGAGTATATGTGAGTGTGTGTGTGTGTGTGTGTGAAAAACATTTTGGAACATGTCTCTGGATGCCTGAATATTAAAACTTGCTGGGACATATTGTTTGAGACAGTACTGTCCCTGAGGAATCCAGGCATACCGTTGTCATGACAGCTAATTTGACAATAGCTACGGCCTTGCTGAAGTGCCATTTGGGAAGGGCAAATAAAATGGCACCATTTAAACATGTGGCAGCATAAGGTTTGGCCTGAGAATAGCACTGCAGTTATTCTATCCTTCCGACCATTACAAATGATGCACTTGTTCGTACATGTGGTCTTCACATATTCTTTATAATGCACTGCGACCCCCCTCTAAAGAATCGAATACTGTGTCTGCATGCCAGGGCAGCTGGTAGGAAATTGAAAAATACCTCCAAATCCTCAAAATTGCTGACACACTGAACTTAGAATTGGAAGATCTGAGTTGTCAACTGTGTGACCAGGCAAGTCACAGCCTCCTGCTAAGGGATGCTTCCTTGTTTGTGAAATAAGACACCAGCCCAATTTTGAAGTCCCTTCCAGCTCAGTGCTGGTGATGCAAGTTTTGCGGAAAAAAAAAAAAAGAAAAGAGAGAGAGAGAGACTTGAACCTTTAAAACCAAGATTTTGTTAAAACTAGTTGTTTATATTTTGGATATCAATACGAAATTTTAAACCATAAAACTGAATATGTAGAGTACAAGAAAGAAGTCAACTTTAGATATAAGTTTTCTTGATTGTGTGATAGACTCTACCTAGGTAGAGCTAACAGTCAAAATACTAATACAACACAGAAACCAACCAATTAGAACAGATAAATCACTAATATGGTCATATCAGGTGAGAGGGGGTAGTGGGATATTTGTTCTGGGTTGTCATCTTCTTGAGAGCAGGAGGTTTCACTACCTCGCTTGGTGCCTTTCTTGTAAGAGCAGTGAAAAATTGGGTACTATATAAATGAATGATCATGTGAGTGCCTGAACACAAACAAATAGGTGACGGTTGTCAGGGTTTATGCCTCTAAGAAATAGGAGTGTGTAGAGAAGAGGGCAAGCAACACCACATTTTCTGAGTAAGATGAAAAAGAGGATGCAGTTAAGGAAATGGAGAGGGAGTGAGCAGAGTGTTTGTTAGAAGAGAAGCAGATAGGATGGTGTCATGGTTTACCTAGGGAGAAACGTAATTCACAAGGAATTTGGCAATGAACAATGTCAAATTCTGCACAGGGAACAACATCCCGTTGCTTTTGGCCTTCTGGTCATTTTCTTATTTTATTTGCTTCCCATAGAAGATGAAGATTTAAAAAAGAGAGGTCACGGAAAATATCAGCCCACTACAGTTATTTCTTTAGCAACTGGAGCACAGGTCCACAGGGGAAGGGCATGAGAGCTTATCTGGAGACCCCATCATGCATGATATCTCTTTCATTACCACCACACCCCCACATGCTGAGAAGAAGAGCTTAGTCACTGCAATATACCGTATGTCATGTTTCTCTAGGATTTCCATTCTGCCTGCTTGGTTCCCACTAGCTGCCAGATGCTTTGCCAGATGTTTTAATGTGGACATGGTTATTTAGTTTCCTGGGGACAGCAGCCTCTAACACCCAAATCTTTTGGGTGTTAGAGAATTTCGTTGAAGGCTTTAGGGCAAATAAATTGCAGATGAGGAAAAGGGGAATGGTCACCAGCATATGGTACTGCTGAAAAAGTCATCTACAGATACTGAACTGATGATGGCTCTGCCTCTTTCTATCCGATCGTCTGTTTCATAACAAGAAGAGATGTGAAGCCATGCCAAATCCACAGATGAGAAACTCAATCATGGTCAAACGAATTTCTTTTCATGTAGGATATGAGGCTAGTTGATACTCACTTCCAGAGTTCTGGTGATCATCTCCCTTTGTGCCACTCCTGAGACCCGTGCCCGTTTGTCAGGTTCCACAATGAGATAGGCACCTCATTGGTACCTTTAGCATATTCTTATAATATTTCTGAAATGTACTACTTTGAAGCTGATAAAAGCATCTGGCTAGAGCCTCTTATTGAAGAAGCCCAGGTCACTACTAGTTCAGTCCATATTAAACATGATCCAACTTTATGCTGTCTATGAGAGACACAACTTAGCTTCAAATATGAAAAATAAATCTTTAAAGTAAAAGCATGAAAAAAAACATGAAATGCAAAACAGTAACAAACAAGAGCTGGAGTGGCTTTGTTAATATCAGACTAAATAGACTGCAAGATAAAAATTAGAACTAGAAGCAATACAGAATATTTTTAGTAGTAAAAGGGACAATCAGTCAAGAAGATATAACAATTTTCAACATATATGGGCCTAACAAAAAAACTTCAGAATAAATAAAACAAAAATGTCAGAAATGAAGGGAGAAATAAACAGTTCAGCAGTAATGGTTGGAAACTTCAATACCTTTCTTTTTATAATGGATAGAACAACTAAAAAAAAGATCAACAAGACATTAAAAGATTTGAAAAACACTATAAACAAAACCGAAATTGTTTCTCTGAAAAGATCAACAAAATTGGCAAACCTTTAGATAGACTGAACATGAAAAAAACAAGAAAAAGTGCAAATTACTAAAGTTAAGAATGAAATAGGGGATATTACTACTGTCTTTACAAAAATGAAAAGGATTAAAAGAGAACACTATGAATAATTGTATGTCAACACATTAGATAATTAAATAAAATGGATTCCTAGAAAAATGAGACTATGGAAAGTGATTCAAGAAGACATGGAGAATCTAGAAAAAAAAACTATAATAAGTAAAGAGGTTGAATTAGTAATAAAAAAAATTACCCATGAATAAAGCCTGGAAACACAGGCTTCACTTTACATACATTTAAAGAAAAATTAACATGAATCTTTCACATACTCTTCAAAAACATAGAAGAGGGAACACCACCCAACTTATTTTATGAAGCTGATATTACTCTGATACTAAAACCAGACAAAGATACCACAAGAAAAGAAACCTAGAAACCCAAATCCCTCATGAATATAACTAGAAAACTATATGTAGCAACATAAAAAAGGTAATACACACTATGACCAAGTGGGACTTGTGCCAGAAATGGAAGGTTAGCTCTACATAAATAAACAATCACAATAAAGATAGTCAACAAACTATAAGAGGAAGAGAACTTTCTTAACCTGAGACTACATAATAATGCTGAAAGACCAAAAGTTTTTACCCTTTAATCAGGCTCAAGAAAAAGTGTGTCCTTACCACTTCAAATCAATATTGTACTGGAGGGTCTAGCCAAGGTAAATAGAAAAAGAAAAATAAATAAAAGTCATCCAAGTTGAAAAGGAAAAGAAGCTAAACTATTTCTATTTTTAGATGATTTGATTTTGTATACAGGAAATACAAAGTAATCTTAAAAATAATTGTTAGATCTTATAAATGAGTACAGAAAAAAGTATGATACAAGTTAATATACAAAAATCAACTGCATTTATATAAACTTGAAATAAACAATTCAAAAATGTAATCAAGAAAACAATTACATTTACAATAGCAACAGAAAGAATAAAATCCATAGCAGTAAATTTTTAAAAAGATGCAAGACTTGCACACAGAAAGGTAAAAAAGCTGCACTGAAAGAAATCAAAGAACACCTAAATGAGATATCTTGTATTCATAGATAGAAATACTTAACATTGTTAAGAAATGGAAGTTAAGACTGCCATCACTTTGGGTTTACTGTGCTTAAACTGTTCTACAGTTTTAATGCAATCTCTATCAAAATTCCAGATGTATTTTTGCAGAAATTCGTGACCTGATCCAAAAACTTGTATGGAAATGAATGGACCCAGAATAGCCAAAACAATTTTGAAAAAGAACATATTTGGGGGGCTCACACTTACTGATTTCTAAACTTACTACAAAGTTTTACTGCCAAGACTCTGTGTCGTACTAATGTATATATATGAATTGGAATTAAGAGCTCAGAATTAATTCATACATCTTTAAGCAGTTGATTTTTGACAAGGGTGCAAGACAATTCAATGAGCGAATAATAGTCTTTCAACAAATGGTGATGAGACAATTAGGCATTCACATGCAAAACAATAAAGTTAGACTAATACCACAAACCACATACAATAATAAACTCAAAATGGATCAGAGACCTAAATGTAAGGACTATAACCCCCTTACAAGAAAACATAAGGTAAATCTTTTTTTTTTTTTTTTTTAACCTTGGAAAAGGCAATGGTTTCTTAGATATGGTACCTAAAGAACAAGCAAACAGGGACTTCCCTGGTGGCACAGTGGTTAAGAATCTGCCTGCCAGTGCAGGGGACATGGGTTTGAGCCCTGGTCTGGGAAGATCCCACATGCTGCGGAGCAACTAAGCCTGTGTGCCACAACTACCGAGGCTGTGCTCTAGAGCCGCAAGCCACAGCTACTGAGCCTGAGCGCTGCAACTACTGAAGCTCATGCCCCTAGAGCCCATGCTCCACAATAAGAGAAGCCATCACAATGAGAGCAAGTGCACCACAACAAAGAGTAGCCCCTGCTCGCCGCAAATAGAGAAAGCCCATGCACAGCAACGAAGACCCAATGTAGCCAAAAATAAATAAATAAATAAATTTATATATATTAAAAAAAAGAACAAGCAAAGAAAATATAGATAAATTGGACTTAATTAAAATTTAAAACTTTTGTGCTTCAGTCAACCCTATCAAGAAAGTAAAAAGTCAACCCCCCAAAATGGGGGAATTACTTGTAAATCATATATTTGGCAAAGTTCTAGTATCTAGAATACATAAACAATTCTTTTAACTGGGCAATAAAAGAGACAAATTACCAAATGGTCAATTAATTTGAATAGACATTTCTCCAAAGAAGATATACAAATAGCCTATAAGCACAAACAAATACATTCAACATCATTAGTCGCTAGGGAAATGACAATCAAAACCACAATGAAATCCTACTTCATACCCACTAGGATACTGTAATCAAAAATACACAATGATATATGTTGACAAGTACATGAGGAAATTGGAATTCTTAAACATTGCTGATAAAAATGTAAAATGATGCAGTCACCTTGGAAAACATTTTGACAGTTCCTCAAAATACTAAACATAGAGCTATTATACGACCCAGAAATTCTACTCCTCGGTGTCTATCCAAGAGAATTAAAAACATATTTATGAAAAAACTTGTAAATGCATATTCAAAGTACCATTATTCATAACAGTCAAAAAAATGAAAAGAGCCCATATCCATCAACTGATGAATGGAAAAAATATGTATTCCATACAGTGGAATATTATTCAGCCATAAAAAGAAATGAAGCACTGATACATGCTATAACATGAATGAACCTCAAAACCATTATGCCAAGTGAGAGAAGCCAGAAAGAAAAGAGCCCATATTGCATGATTTTATTTATTTAAAATAACCCAGAATAGATAAATCCAGAGACAGAAAGTATATTAGTAACTGCCAAAGACAGGGACAGGGAGGAATGAATAGTGTCTGTTAATGAGTAAAAGGTTTATTTTTAAAGGTAGTGAAAATGTTGTGGAATTAGATGGTGATGATGGTTGCACAACCTTGTAAATACCACAAAACCACTTAATTGTAAACTTGAAGGTGATTAAAATTGTAACTTGCACAATATAAAATATGTAATTTTAATAGCTCTATAATTGTTAAGAAATTAAATTCATAATTTAAAAACTTTCCAAAAGAAATCTCCAGGTCAAGATGGTTTCACTGAAGAATTCTACCATATATTTAAAAATAAATAATACCAATTCTACAGGTCTCTTCTAAAAAATAGAAGAGGAAGTGCTTCCCAATACATTTTATGAAGCTCACACTAACTTGATATCCAAACCAGATGGAGACAGTACAAAAAAAAAAAAAAAAAGAAAACTACAGACCAATAACTTCATGAATATGGACATAATATCCTTAATAAAATACAAGCAAATAAGAGGTAGAAATATATAAAAAGAATCATACACCATGATCAAGGGGAGTTTATTCCAGGGATATAAGAATGGCTTAATATTTGAAAATAAATTGCTGTAATCCAGCCTATTAATCGACTAAAGAAGAAAAATCACATTCTCATATCAGTCAATGCAGAAAAAAAGTCTTTGTGAACATTTGACACCCATTAATAATTAACACTCAGAAAAATAAGAATAGAGAATGTCCTCAACTTCATAAAGAGCACCTACAAAAAAGCCTACAATTAACATTCTTCTTAATGGTGAAAGACTGAATGGTTTCCCCCTAAGATCATGAACATGGGAAGGATATCTGCTTTCATCATGTTCTAGCCAATGCAATAACGAAAGAAAAGGAAATAAAAGGCATACAGATCAGAAAGGAAGAAATAAAATGATCCCAATTTTCAGATGGCATAACTTTGTATGTAGAAAATCTCAAGAAATCCACACACAAAAAAACTGTCAGAAACAATGATTTCTGTAAGGCCTCAGAATACCAGAAAAACATAAAAAATTCAACTACATTTTATCTTTGACTGCTTTTCAGAACTTCTCCATGTTTGTTAATTTTTATATTGTGTTTCATTAAAATGCATTTAAAAATAAATTTCATTTTATTTATTTTACATGTGATTTAGTGGCCATTCTATACTTAATGATTGATATATTTTATCAATTAAGGAGTTTAGTCATTACCAACTGAAATATTGGCTTTCTCCACCCTATTTTCTCCCTTTGGAATTCCAATTAGATAAGTATTATATCTTCTCACTCCTTCTTCTATATGTCTTGAACACTGTGATATTTTCTATCTCCTCTGCCCTTTTGTCTATATTCTCAAGAATTTCTGTTTTTTAGATCGCAGTTCTTTAATTCTCCAGTGGCCTCCATTATATTAATTTTCTATCTATCTGTGTCTAAACTATGATATAATTTATTTTACATTATTAGGGTTTTCATTTCTAGGATATTTACTTGTTTCCTTTTCCTATGTGCCACTCCAATCTTGGTAGATTCTTCCTTCATCTTGCTTTCTGTCATCTCAAATTTCTCAGTATTTCTTCAACACCCTTTTGCTATTCTGTATCCAAATTCTAATAAAAGCAGACTTTACGGGTCTGTTTATGAATTTGCTTTTGTTTTGTTTTGTTGCTTAATTCTGCTCATCTTGACTTTGTCTCTTCATGTGTTTTAATTTATTTTTTATTGTTTAGTGATGTTCTTTTTATTTGTGGGAATTCTTTGAAGCCTGCATTTGTGTTCCTCCAGACAGGATTTGGTTTTTTTTTTTTTTTTTCAAGTCACCTGGGGAATGACTAAACTTGACTTATTTAAATATGGATATTTAAGCTTAGGTTTCGTTTCTTCAGGTCACAAGACTAGAATAAAGACTTGTTAATAGTAATTCTTAAAGGATATTTTTCCCACCCTATGAATAGTCATAAAAAAAAACTTGCATACATCCCTCAGCAGAAAAAAAAATTTTTTTTTCCTATTTTACTTCATGAGGATGTCATTCTTTGTAAGTTTCAGATTTATTCTGGGTGTCTGTTTTTATTCCTGTCCTGTGTTGGGTCAGCCTTTGATTTCTTTTTCTGATATACATGGTCCACTGAAACCCAGATTATAATCTACCACGGTAAATCATACATTCTACTGATCTGCACTCTTATTTAATGCCTAATCTCTAAGAAATCCCCTTATTTTTTTTTCCCAAATCAGCCATGCAGCATTTATCCAATGAAGTCTTTGAGAATTCCAAGTGGCATATGCAGGACTGGGAGTCTGAGACAGAGGTCAGACTCTGAACTAGAGATACAAAAACATGTGAGATTCTCAAATAGGTGTGATTGAACCAGGCATGAATAAGCTTGCCTAGGAAGAGGACACAGATTGGAAGAAAAGCAGGCTCAAGATCAAGTCTTGAGGATTTTAATCTCTAATGACCAGGCAGAGGAGGATAAGCTTGCAGAGACGGAGCGGCACAGCCAACAAATTGGAAGGGAGGCCAAGAGAGAAGAGTGTTGCCTTTTATTGCTTTTGTTCTTATACCCAGAGTCAGCTATATTAACCTTCTCACCATTTCCCATAGCTCTGCTCTTCTTTTTCTCTATGCCTTCATACATGCTGTTCCTTCTGCCTTGAATATCATCCATTCCCTTCTCCCTTTCCACCATTCACTGTTGTTCCTGATGAACTCCTATACATTCTTCAGGGTTCAGCTCAAATGTCAGCATTGCTGCATAGTCCTTCTTAAACTTTGTCCTAACCCCTTCCCACACAGCCCTGGTTCATTGTCCTTTTCTGTATCCCTACTGCGTGTATTGTATAGTATCTCAATTATCCTTCTGCCATCTGACTACAATGGATCCTCCTTAATTTCGGGGCCAATGTCTTATATGGCACTGCTTCCCTAGTGCATTTGGTTCATGGTGGAATCTTTTTTTGGATACAGAAGCTTAAAGTAGGTCTCCAATAGAGTGCAGGAAGTATTTGAACAGAGAGAAGTCAACCCATCAGCTGGCATTAAAAAGACCCAAGGTGCATGGGTAGACGTAGAGATTATCATACTAAGAGAAGTAAGTCAGACAGAGAAAGACAAGTACCATATGATATCATTTATATGTGGAATCTAAAAGAATGGTCCAAATGAACTTATTTACAAAACAGAAATAGACTCACAGACATAGAAAACAAACTTATGGTTACCAACGGGGATAGTGGAAGTGTGTGTGGTGGGTGATAAACTAGGAGCTTGTGATTCACATACACACACTACTATTCATAAAATAGATAAACAACAAGGACCTACTGTATAGCACAGGGAACTATACTCAGTATCTTGTAAAAACCTATAATGGACAAGAATCTGAAAAAATATATATATATATGTATAACTGAATCACTTTGCTGTACACTTGAAACTAACACAACATTATAAATTAACGATACTTCAATTAAAAATAATAATAATTATAAGAATAAAAAGACCCAAGGTATTCATGCACAAAAAATCAAAGGTATTTGTGGCTGCTCCTAAGTATCTACTGGGTATCAGTCAATATATGCACATACACCATACCTCTCCCCTTCCCTTCCACCCTTTATCCATAAGGCTGTTGCCTTCATTGACATCTTCTCTTCCTGTTCCCATTAAAGACTTACCTCTATGTTTCACTCAATCATATTTTGCCAAAATGAAATACCAAGTGTGGACACTGTAGTCAGTATGGGGAACACACCATGAAATTTTTATTTAATCCCTTTGCTTTCTAAAGAATGCACTGCAAATAATGACACTGAACAAATTGCATGACTTAAACTAAGCAAACTAAGCAAATATATGGCATGAGGATTAATGAATCAACGTCAGGGTGAGTGCCCTTTACAAGGTGGCCAGAGAAGTGAAGGGGGCTTGGAATATTACTGGTGTTGTCTTGAAGCAGAGAGAGTCTAGGGAAGGAACCAGTTGGAGAGGAGTTCCCAGGAGGTTACAAGGTGGCATGTGGGTGGAGGAGGTAGGGAATGAGGGGAATATAAGTCAGAAGAGGTTGGATATGAAGACCCTTCACCCAGAGTGCTGTGGTTCTTTGCGATGCTCCCACGGATGCTACATATGTGGGAGATGTCCCTGGATCAGGTTACCTTGAAGAAGGGGACTGAGGGACTGTTTCAAGACTGTTTGGGTTTTCTTCCCAGTGTTAATTCTTATTATGACTGAAATGGGATGACAGTAGCTTGTGCTGAGGCTGACATCAGTCCATAAAAATTGGGGCAATGTCAGCAATCTGAAGCAATTCTTTGGGGTCTAGGAGACACCATCACATCGAGTTCTATTGGGCCTTGGGTGAGAGAACTGTAGCCTTGCGTGAAATTGTGACAGATGGCCGTCAATCAGCACCCAACAGCCACGGCATGCAGAGTCTAGGATCCTAGCATTCTACTTTTTCTATTATTTGGCCACAGATTTCCTCTTACTCTTCATTTTCCATTACTTTCCTGCACAGTCCATGCATTCCTGGCAAACATAATTACATATGGTTCTACAAACTTGCCATATACCTCCTAATTTTCACTGCATTGTTGGATCTTTTTTCCACCTGGAATGCTCATTTCTCTGCTGATGAGCATTCTAAACCCAGACTCTTCTGCGGTTCCTTTACTAGGCACCCCTGTTAAGCACCCTCTTTGTAACATACATGCATGCATGTCTATATCTGTTAACATCTACCTACCAACACACACCTACGTGCCTGGCAGCTCATGGCAGAGCAGAGATAACGCAAATATTGAACCTAAGTAAACAGGGTTAGAACCTGGCTCTGTCATTAACTGGCTCTGAGATCTTGAGAAATTTACTTATCCTCTCTAAGCCTCAGTATCCTCATGTGTTATATTTATACCAGAGGATTTTAGGGAAGATAAAATAACCTAACATATTTAAAATACCTAGCATAGTCCCTATGCATAATATATGTTGATTCAACTCCCCGTCCCCTATGTAGAATTTACTGTACACTGCCCTGAAGGCATTTCCCTCCCTCACTATTTTGTAAGCTCCCAAAGTAAGGCTACAGCTTGGGTGTCTTTTTCTTTCTCCCTCCATAGAGAGCTTCTCACTCAACAAACCAGTGATGAATGAAAGAATGAGCAATCACATGAATAGAAGAAATTCCATTACTATTTCAAGTCTGTCTGAACTGCTTCCTGAACAGTGAAATTGTGGTGTTTTAAATCCAAACAAAAGCAAACTCAAAGCAAAGCCCAAAGACCCTGCTGCGTTATTTTTGCTATGTTAGTCCCAGTGACCAAGATGACCATACACTATCCCTGAGGGCAAAATTGTACTTTGTCAAGGTCATGGGGAAATCTAGGCAGTATGTCTGAACTAACTTAAAAGAGGTAAGAGCCTTGCTCTCAACCTAGACTCATGTAAAGACTGACCTTTGGATTACCCTTTATTAAAAAGTATTTCCTCCTTCTGTACCCTGATTTTAACCCCATCGTTCAAGAGCTTTGGAAATCATTTCCCCTTTCTGCACAGTTCCCTCTGTTGTAAAGGAGGCTCTGGAGGAGAGAAGCAACGGTGGTTGTGGAAGTTGGGAGGAAAGGCAGGACTGGCTTATCTCTATATTTATTAATACATCGCTATTATTTCCAGCACTGGAAACTGAGTTCATACAAAAGGACACTCAATCACCTTACAGTGTTGGAAACAGGACAAGTTTCTTATCTGGTGTCCCTTTTCTCTCTAAGAATAAATCAACAAACCAATGGAAACCGCATGGAAATGCCATCCTGTGCTCAAAACAAAACACCATGGGCAGGTTTTTACCAAGCCTGGTCAGAGCGTCCCTCAGTAATTGGAAACAGGCCGACAGACAAGGAGTGCAACAAAATAAAGCAAGTGGAGTTGCTACTCAAAGGAGCTGGAGAAATGCTAACCGTTGCTAAAGATCACATCTGATCTTAGAGGCATCATGTAACCTCTGGCTCCAGGTGACTGCTCCCCCAGGAATCCCACCACCTGCAGTGGAGAAGGGCTTTCTCCCCGTGCCCCTGAACTCCGCAGAGGAAAGGCCCTCCTCCAGGGGAAGGCATACCTGGTAAGAGGCTGAGAGCCAGGATCAGAGGCCATGCTTCCATTTCTCAGAGTCATCTGAGTGGTTTTCTAAAGTTGGCAGAGCTACGTAGGCCTATCCCTTCCAAACCCAGAGAACCACAATTTGAGGGCAGGGCTCAAGCCTCTGTATTTTTCAAATCCTTTCATTTTCTATATAGCATAGAAATTAGTGAGAGACAGCCTAAAATAGAAGCTACGAACACCCCAGACGCCTGGGTGCATTTCCTAGCTCTCCACCAACAAACTTGAGGCATGTCATTTAACCTTTCTGTGCCTCAGTTTGTTCCTTTGCAAAATAGTGATAGTGACTATATTAAAAAAAACTGCCATGAAAATGAAATAAATTAGTATTTATAAAGCACTTAAAACAGTGTCTTGTTTATAGCAGCCATGACATGAGACTAACATAAAACTAATAATAAATGTCATTGCTTTGGCCTTTCATCTAATCCAGTGGTTTTCAAAGTGTAATGTCTAGAGACCAGAAGCCTCAGCAGAGCATCACTCAGAAGCTTGTTGGAAATGCAAATTCTCAAGGCCCACCCAGACTTTTTAAACAGAAAACGCTGGAGGTGGTGGTCTAGAAATCTGTGTTTTAACAAGCCCTCCAAGGGCATGTTCAAGTTTCCAGAACCACTGCTTTCATCCATGAACTCTCACTCAAATTTCTCTTCCTGACGAGTTACCTGTCCAAGTTAATCTTGCCAAATATTTGTTCTCCCCAGAGAGGCATATGAGTCATTCTAGAACTCCAGGCCCTCCAAAAATGCATTTTAATTAGTGAGAATTCTTCTGGTAGCAAGTGACATACACTCTACCCAAACCAATGTGGGCCCCAAAGAGGCTGTATTGCCTCACAGGACAGAAGGGTTCAGTGGTGATGATAACAGCCAGTATTTATGGAGCATGTTCACTGTACCCAGCACCATTCCAAGCAGTTTACATATAGCAACCCACGTAATCTTCACAGCAGCCCTCTAAGGAGAAGCTATTATTATCCTCATTGGACCAAGGGAATGAGGAACAGGGTGGTGCAAGAACTCACCCAAGGCTGTGCAGGGAATATGCAGTAGATCTAGGGTTCCCACCCACAAGCTAACTCCAAAGTCATGCTCTTAGCCACCTGCAAGGCAGGGTTGGTCCAGGAGCTCACACTGGGATAGCAGGACTTTGTTCTTCTCCACTCCCAGTTCCCGCTCTAAGGCAGACAGTCTTTGTATAAGGCTCCTGGGTGTTCCAGGATCATGTCCTTCCATATGGACCAGCCACAGGGAAAAAGGGCTCTTCTCCCCCAGTTGACCTAACAAAAGCCATGGGATTGACCTTCATTGGACTGACCTGTGCTACATGCCCATTCTTGCCATCCTTCGAGCAATTACTGGTCTGGACTCTGAAAGGGTCCTTGACTAGGCTGTGTCACATGACGACCCTGGATTCAGGGACCATGAAGCCCAAGAATTTAGAGGGAGCTTTCACCAGAGTGGTGTAAGCCAAAAGAGGAAGAATGCCAGCAAGGCAAAAACTAGCCCTACTACATGCTAGGCTCTGTTTGAGAGCTTTGTATATATATCAAGCTATTGAGTCATCACAGTAATCGTAGGAGGTAGGTACTGCCATTGTCCCATTTGTCAAATGAGGAATTGGAGGCGCCAGAAGATGAAATAACTTGTCTAGGGCAGCAGAGGCTGTAAATAGCAGACGCAGCACTGGAACCTGGCCTGCTGGCTCTGGGAGTCTATGCACCTACCAAGCAGACCAACGCCTAACTATTGATGCTCTTATCAGGTCTGAGTTCAAGATGCTCATTACCTTACCAGTCGGGTCCAGCTTCCCTTAAACCCCTCCTTTCTTGGTGAGGAGACAAAGAGAACTTCCTAACCTGCCACATCTGGGGGCTTCTCCAAATAATAAATACCTTCTTTCTTCAGTGGTAACAATACAGCAAACATCTCAGAGTAAGGTTGCCAGATATAGAAATGAAAGGACAGGACACTCAACTAAATTTGAATTTCAGAAAAATAAATAAAATTTTGTACACACACACACACACACACACACACACACACACACAAACATTTAGTGTAAGTAGGTCCCATGAAAAATCTTACCCAGCAATTCTACCTCAGAGCTGGATTTTCACCCAGGACGACTAACAGTACCAGTTTGCCTAGGACTGAGTGGGTTCTTAGAACCTGGAATTTTCAGTGCTAAAACCAGGAAAGGTCTGGACAAACCAGAACAAATTGGTCAGCCTGCACCTAACCCAGTGGCCTCTGAGCAAAGTGGCTTTCAAAACTGGCAGCTCTCCTTCCCTGCCCAGCAGCCAGCCCCTCTCGGCTCCAATGCCTTCTGCAATCACACCCTGATCTCCAGGGAGCACACACACCTGCAGGTCACACGGCTTCCTGCTTCCCAGCTTCTCACCTCGTCAACTGTGTGACGTTTCAGGCTGCAACTGTGCAACTCAGATTGGGACTTGAACCCACAGTCTTTTAAATAGGATCACACACCTGGTCTCAGGACTCAATGAAGCTCAGGCACTTGATGTCTCATGGCAGAAAAAATTCAGTGACAGACAAAGTGATAGGTAAGAAGTGGATTTACTGGATTTACTCAGAGAAAAACACATTCCATAGACAGAGTGTGGGCCATCTCAGAAGGCAAGAGGCACCAGGGTATGGGGTTGTCAGTTTTTAGAGGGGTGGGTAATTTCATAGGCTAATAAGTGGGAGGAGGATTCCAGCTATTTTGGGGAAGGGGTGGGGATTTCCAGGAATTGGACCCCTCCCACTTTTTGATCTTTGATGGTGGCCTCAGAACTGTCATGGGGCTGGTAGGTGTGTCACTTAGCTTATGCTAATGTATTACAATGAGCATATAATGAGGATCAAGGTTCACTAGAAGTCAAATCTTCCACCATCTTGGACCTAGTTGGTTCTAACCAGTTTTTGTCATGTCCTCGGGCTATGTAATTCTTTTAAAGATTGTGCCCTGCCCTCTTCCCTCCTATTTCAGCATGACACCCTAACAGGAGATGATACTCTTCCCTTCCTCCCCAGCCTCCTCAGCACCTCCAATAGTCTCCTCTCCCTCCAACAAACCTAGGCCACCAGAATCTTTTCAAAAGTGCCTGGAGCCTCGAAGCAGGGGGGCCAGAGTGGCATGCCTGGGAAATGTAAGGATTGTGTCTTCACTTGTTGTCCATTACAGATCTTATCTGCCATACCCAACCCACTCTAATGCTGAAGATCCCAGCTCAGTCTTATCTATCTTAGCCGACTCCCTACATAGAGCTTAGAGACCACATCCAAGCGTCCAAGATTGGATAAAGAAGATAACACTGTCCACGGGGAAATGGCTCAGTTTAGAAAAAGCAGAGATGGACGCACCATGGCCATCACATATCATTACATCCACACTCAGATAGAGGAACTTGCTACTTCCAACCAGTCCCATAGGGGCAACCAGGAGGCAGGACAGAACTCTGATCTCCCTTATTCAAGCCATCAGTTATTAGTCTAAACCAAACACTGATTCATTTACAGTGGGGCTATCTGAGCTGGTACCTGCCCTGAGTGCATGTGGTCTAGCATGAACTAGCCTTTAGATTCTAGAATCTTCAACCCCTTCCCTTGGGCCCCTTTCATTCTTCTCTTTACTCCTTGAATCTCCCCTCTTTAACCTGGGCTCCTGCAAGCCAGGATGCAGCAAATGTGTCCCTTTGTACATATTTGTATAACCCGCCATTGCCCCACTCAAACACAAACTCCAATATAGCAGAAACCTTGTCTATCTTCTTGCCGCTGTTCTTAGAACTGTGTCTGCCACAGGAGAGTGGCAATATGTAGAAAGGTTTGAAATACAGACTCTGGAGTCAGAACTCCTTGGGCTTAAATCCTAGCTCTTCTACTTATTAACTGTGTAACCCTGGACAAATAACTCACTCTTTCTGGGCGTAAATTTCGCCATCCGTAGATGGGGATATGCATTAGACAAGAGTTCTCCAGAGAAAGAGAACCCATAGGATGCGTGTATGTACAAAGAAAGAGATTGATTTTTAAGAAACTGGCTCATGTGATTATGGAACCTGTAAAGTCCAAGATCTGCAGGGTGGACCCGCAACCTATAGACCCAGGAAGAGAAGGTGTTGCAGTTCACGCCCAGAAGCCCTCTGCTGGCAAAATTCCCTCTTGCTTGAGAGATGCAGGTCTTTTGTTCTACTCAGACCTTCAAGTGATTGCATTAAGCTCCTTCACTTTATAAAGGGCAGTCTGCTTTACTCAAATTCACCAGTTTAAATATAATCTCATCCAAAACACCCTCACAGAAACATCAGAATAATATTTGACCAAATCTCTGGGCACCGATGGCCAGTAAACTTGGCACATACAATTAACCATCCTAGGATATAATCGTGCCTATTTCACAGGGTTGTTTTTGAGAATTGAGTCAATCTAAACAAAGAACTTGGAAGTAGGTGTTCAATTAAAATGAATGGTGTATTAATAAACTTTCTGAGTTCCTCCTCTGTGCCAGGTGTCATAGGTGTTGAGGATGAAGAAAATCCATTCCCTGCCCTTGAGGAAATGAGTCTGATAAGGACTGAGATGGGTAAGTAAATAAACAACACAATGGAATTAGCACCTTGAAAGAATTATGCTCCTGCTTCTGGGGGAAGACATGGGAGAAATCTTCCAAATGTATCCAGGGGAGTCAGAGATGGCTTCACAGTATAGGTTAAGCAAGAAACAAACCTCAAAGGAACAGAAGGAGAGGAACTTATGAAGATTCCACAGCCCAAAGACCATCTCTAGACTGGACCAAGCACTCCAAGGGCAGCTGCCAGCTCAGTTCAGCAAGAATCTTAGACTAGGGCAAGAGGCCTCAGTGCTCCATATGCAACAGAATGGGGCCTAGTCCTGCCCAGAGGGGGCACCACCTCTGAACCACCTTGGTAACTGGCATTTACCTCTTCCTTTAGGTCCTGTGTTTAATGAAACTTGACAACATATGTCAATCAAGCTATGTGAGTTTGGAGAACCAGGTGAGGCAGTGAGGTGGCGGGGCCTAGGAGCAACCCCACCACCATGAATAGGGTCTGTCTTGGGAGAACTTAGTAGTGAGGTACATGGAATTCGGAATCAGACACACTCAGGTCTTATTGCATGGGGCAAGTTACTTCACCTCTCTGATCCTTTGAATCTTCATCCATAAGACGGTTTTATCATGTTGGATTGCTAATTTTGAAGACTAGCAAGGTATCAGGCACCAAATAAGTACTCAATAAATGAAAGTTATTATTATCCGTAATTAATTCCTCATCTCTCCTCTTCCCCCTTGCTGTTATTTGACAATACGTTCTAGAGAGATATAATACTAAGGAATGAGAGCCGTTCGCTATTTTACTTTTGATGTGAATCCAGCTCTGTGGATATATGCCTTTTCTGTGCCTTCGCCCCCATCTGTAAAATGGGGGTCATAATCAGGCCATTCTTGTGGGATTATTTTGTAAATTTATTATGAGATATATGTGTATAGCACATAATGGGAGGTGATCAATATGTATTAGCTGATTAAAAATAGTGATGATGATAATGATTGTTATTAATATTGTAGAGACCTAAGGTTGAAAAGAAGGCATTGGAGAAATATTTAAGACAGGCGAATAAAGGAGGGAAAAGCTAGGAAGCTTATCCACAGCACACCTTGCCTTCTCAGGGAGGGTACTCCCTAGAGCTAACCCTGGACTGGTGTGCAGCAGCTGTGTACAGGGTTGGAGGCCCGCTGCTCCCCCCGCTGAGCTCCAGAAGCCTCTGAGAGAGACCAAACTGTCTGCTGTCTCCTGATATTAGGAAGTGAGGTTGAAATGTTGCAAGTTCTTGCGTCTTCTGATATCTAGAACTTGAGGAATTATAACCGCAGAAAATGTTGTCAAATACACTCATCAAATCAATCCCCAGGTGGAAATGTGTTATGTTCACAACAGAAGCAGCTGCAAATGCCAAAACACCAGGATTGGGATTTTTTTCTTCTAAGAGGAGAACTGTTCTTTTTTTTTTTTTTTCTTTCCTATGAGAGAATTGTTTTCAGAGTCTGAACTCAGCCTGTCCATGCTCTAAAGGGTCAGTTCCTCTGGTCCCACTCCAGCCCCACTGTTTCTAACAAGAGCCCAGCCCTGGGACTCTCTATGATGGCTAGCTCCTATCCTCCTCCCCCCCTTCCCTGCCCCTCTGAGCCCCAGCTAGTTAGTAGAACGACAGTTCTCACCCCTCCAAGGAGCAGGAAAGTGTAGCACAGTCTAAAGAGCATGGAATCTCCAGTCAGGAAGCCCTGAGAGGGAATCTCAAATTTGCCAATGACCATCCAGGTGACCATGTTAAAGTCATTATCCAACCCGAGCCTCAGTTTTCTTGTCTTCATAACTGGTGTGTGAGAAGCTTTCAATTCCAATAACTATTGCTGTGTAACAAGCCACCTCATACCTAGTGATATAAAACCGCCATTTGATAATGTTCATAGATTTTGAAGGTCAGTAATTTGGAAAGGACAAGAACTGGAATCAGGTTCATTTACTTACAGATCTGAAGTCTGGATGGGGAGGACTTGAAATTTAGGGCCACTGTCCAGACAGCGGGGCTTCCTTGCAGCTTTGAGGATTCAGGATAGTTGGACTTCTTCTACGGTGACTCAGGGCTCCAAAGGTGAGTGTCCTCATTAATGACACAGAAGCTGCATCACCTTGGAAGTCATGCTCTGTCACTTTTGATGTCTTCTGTTGGCTATAATTGAGCCACAAGGCTCCCCAGCTTCAAGGGAGGGAATTAGCCTCTACCTCCTGACAGAAGGATGGCAAAGCTCTAGGAAATATGAGAAGGGAAATACCATGTCAGCCATCATTGGAAAATAAGATCTTCTACATTCCCTAACAGAACTGTCATGAAGATGAAGTAAGGTATCGCATGTGGAAGAACTTGGCAAATGATCGATGCTTATTAACCTGCTCCCTGATCCTCAAGTCCAGCTGAAGGGTCAAGTACTCGCTGGTGATATGGGAGAGCAGCCCTTCTGAAGGCTTCCAATGTCATATCTCTTTCCTCCTCACAAATCAGAGCATTCTTAGGCATTTCACCATGTCTGATACTGAACTGGACCTGTAACACCCTTGCTTGCAAATAATCATGATCATAATCAGAGTAATAAATTTATAATAGCAGCCTGCTAAAATGCCAGGCACTATCATAATGCAACACTTGATCTCATTTTCAATTACCACAGTCCTTAAAGGTGAGTATTAATATCTCCATTTTACAGATGAACTAAAACTCAGTGAGAGTAACTGTCTAACATCACGCAGAAGTCAGACCCAGCACCCATATTCTAACCTGGGCCCCAAACCTTAATTCCCCTACTCCACCACGCCAAGATGCTCAGTGCTCACAGACCCTTGGAGATGGGGTGGTCTCTTCAGTGGTGTCCTGGTAAATGTTTAACAACCACATAGCCCCCCAAGAAATTATGTATGTATATATGAGATATTTGAGTGTGTGATATGTGTACATCTCATGCATTTATCATAAATTTTATTTATATAAAAGATTTCTAGTACATAATATACAAATAAGAATGAATTATACACTACTCTTTATTGAAATTTCTACATAGCCTGCTGATTCTTACAGAATGATTATTTTTATTTTTTATGAACCCTTATTTCTATAGCCAACCTGTGGCTTCAGTTGATAAATGAGTGTAGCTCCAACATGAATGCGAATGCTGATATTTTTTTATGTCAACGAGGAAGATGAAAATGAGACAACAAAGATATATGTGGGAACTTTACTCATTCATCAGTGACATGACTGACCTCTTTGCTGATTTGGATAACAGTTTTCACATAATGGAAGAGTGTTTCCTTAAATTTTCTGTACTCTATTCACACAGTAATGGCTAAGGATATGATGCACTTTTAAGTGTAATCTGCATTATTAGCATTTTTCCATTATTTTCTACAACTCTCTACATAGACAATCCACAAAACAATAAACCACGCCCTGATGTGTAGCATCTACTGATTTCCCTGTTGGTAATACTCTCACCCTGCCCAATTTCAAGCTACCAATATGACATCATTGAATATAATAGACATGAACAACCTAAAGAGAACTATTAATGTAAAATGTAGTAAAATAAATAGGAAGTTTTGAGTATTTATTAACTTTGTTTATAATATGTGGATGAAAAATTAATCAGTCGATCTAAGAAAGAAATGAAAATTTTCATTCGAGACAAATTTGAGGATTATAACCCAGGAAGAGCATCTCAGAAAGCTGTGAGAACTGTTCCACCTGTCAGAAGTCAAGGCACAGTTATATAAGTTTTTTGAGATGGGGGCTGTACATTAAATGGCATATTACTGACGGCTTACACAATCCAGATCTAAGTGCCATGTGGCCCCTTATCAAGCAGGAATGTTATCTTTAAGGACTTGTCTTGTTGATGCTGGGAGAATGTTGCTCTTTATGGTTGAGCAGGTATTTCTACAGATGGAGGAGATTTGGTCCATGCATAACGCAGATACACAATGCACAGTGCGGAGAGAGAGGAGGCCAAAGGGCAGAGAAAGTTTTTGTATGTTTAAATGTTTCTTGTCTTGCCACAAAACATGAATTTTATTTCACAAACATAATGTATTTAATTGCCAGTTCATATAATTTAAATGTTAATAATAACTATAGTCAATGACCGCTTTTCAAAATTCTTAACCACTTAGCAATTAGGTTTCACTGGCTGGTATAAGTTAGATCCAGAACACTAGTCTCTCCTATCTCCATGTGACCTTCACTCATACCCGCTATGCTCCTCTAATGAATCCCTTCCTTCCTGGCTCTGTTTACCTCGATTCCCAGCATGCTCTGGGCCAGTGCCAATATTGCATATTGTAAAGTAACATAATACTGCCATGTCTATGACTTGGAACTATTTAATCTGTCTATTTCTCAAGGTCACAGTACATTTTCTTTCTTTTGCCCTGAGAGGGCACCTGTCAGTCAGGGTGTAGTTTCCGATGAAGCCCACTTGGTTTTTTCCAGTTTGGCTAATGAGAGAAGTCACCTCCAAATGGTTCACTCCACTGCTATAAATGTACCCGCCAGCCCTAACCTTACTTTGAGGTGTTCTCAGATGCAAGTTGTTCCGCTTTTTCATTAAAACTGTGTTTCACTCCGGCATTCTGCTCCTTACAATGGGCAGAGAGAGCGTTGCTTCTGGGAAGCACAGTCATAACGAGGGCAGAGCATTCAGCACAAAAACAGCTTCTAATAGCTCATTAGGAAAATTGACTAGTTAGGCAGAACTCTCGTTCCCTCACTTTGACTAAAGATATGAAAGCCTGGGGCTTTCCTGGTGGCACAGTGGTTGAGGGTCTGCCTGCCAATGCCGGGGACGCGGGTTCGTGCCCCGGTCCTGGAGGATCCCGCATGCCATGGAGCGGCTGGGCCCGTAAGCCATGGCCGCTGAGCCTGCGCATCTGGAGCCTGTGCTCCGCAACGGGAGAGGCCACAGCAGTGAGAGGCTCGTGTACCGCAAAAAAAAAAAAAAAAAAAAAAAAGATATGAAAGCCTTCCTTTCCCTGAAGGCCAGGGACACTGATGATATATCCGAGGTCCCAAGGCCAAAGTTGGCCAGGATGTTTAGGAGCTCTGGCTTCATCCTGGAAATGCCTTGGAGTTGCCTAGTGGTGGGGTGGTGGGTAGACCCTCAATGTGGTTGATCTTTTGCCCTGGGGAACAAGGTATGGTTTTCTGTGTGCACTTGTATTTGCTGGTACCAGAATGGGGGAAGGGATGGAAAGAAAGGAAGGGAGGGAGGGAGGCAGAGGCAGGGACTACCCTTGCCCTTACCTCTACTCTGCTGGTAGGAGCTAGATGTTATCAGGTGGTTAGGAATCTTGGAATTTCCAGTCTTATTCTCAGAAGTTCCCCCAATCTGTGCCTTATAGGCATTTCCTCAGCTCTTGATTAAAGTTAGTCCAATTTGGGCTTCTTACCTCAATGAAAATCATCATCATTATTATGATAAGTAAGACCATCATTTCCCTGAGTCCTTGGAAAATCAACATCATACCAGTTTAAGGACACACAGATTGAGGCAAGCATGGATTTACTCAGCCAATTTGTGTCACCAAGTTGCAATCACTGGAGTTAACCTGTGCTTTTCAAACTTTATAAATATAATTTTTAAACCAAGAAACTATTTCTTCATATAACATCTTACATGGAGCCCAATCTATAAAATGGATATAAAGGGAGCTTCTCTGGTTGAGAGGAGTTGGAGGGCCTGGGGCTTTGACTTCTCATGCTCTCCTGCTTCTGTTCCCTGCAGGGGTCTCCAAGGCACCCCTTTTGAAGTTCTGTAGGGCAGATTGAAACCACTCTCATGTACCAAAGGCCAGAATATTGTACATACGCTTTTACTCAACAATCCTACTTCTAGAACTGTAACATAAGAAAATAACCAAACAAGAGCCAAAAGAAGTTTGCCCAGGATGTCCATCTCATCTTTGTCCATAATTTTGAAAACTTTATAAGGCTAGCTAAATGTTTTGTAAGAATAGGATTGATTAAACAAATTGTAGTATGTATATATGAAGTGGAATAATAAGCTTCCATTAAATATGATGTGGATTTGTATTTACGACATGGGAAAATAACCTTTCATACTGGTGAGTGGGATTAAAAAAAAAGAGCAGGCAACAGTATGACATTATTTGTGTAAAATATATAGCTATGTGTGCATGGAAGGATGTGCATCAAAATACTGTCATTTTCTGGGATTTAGGATCATGTTTTATTTATTTAATTATGTAATTTCTGTACTTTTCAATTATTTATAATAAGCATGCATTATTTTTACCAAAAAAGAATTAAAACGCACTCAAAAATTTAAATAAAAGGGAAGAAAGAAATTGATGCCTTTCAATACCTTTAGAGTGGCATTCACCACCCTTGACCTATTTAAGGCTGCTAAACTTTTTCAAAACAAATATAGTCTAGAGATTTTTTCCTTCCTGGGATCAAAGATGTTGCTGTTTGCAGCACTTGGCAACCACGGCCTGTTGGCTTCACGAGACCTGGAAAACCAGCATGTGGAGACAACCTCTTCACATGTCTCCAGGCTACAGACCAGCCATGTGCATGCACTTCTCTATGTGTGCTGGGGGTGGGGACTGGAAAGAGGGGTGCCAGGGCCTGCTCGGGCCTTTATTTGTCCCACTGTGGTCAAGGGATCTGACGTCATCTATTTGTGGGATCAAATGGAGCCATAATAATAAAAATACTGCTCCACGGGCCCTCTGCACCTTGGGAAGCACTCCCCTAGTAACCCGACGTGTGTCCAGCATTGCTTTGTGCCTACAAAGCAGTCCATTCTGCCAGCAGGACATCCGTGAGGCCTGACTTGCCCATCAGGTTTCATGCCCACCTGAGACTGGCACCTCTCCCTGGAGCCCTCAAGACACCAGAGCTACATGGCATTAGGCTGTGAATGGGAGAGGCTCGTTGTATTTTGTCAGTCATGTCAAGCAAGTTTGGGGGTCCGTGAGCAGTGGTGCTTATTGTTCCTTGTTCCCATAATTCTTAGGATTCCATCCAAAACAGCTCACTCAGCTTCTGCTTGCACCCCAACCCTTTGCACAAGGCTCCAACACCAGTCTGTGGACCTAGGCTAGAAGGCAGATGCCAGATGTCTCCCGGGGGAGCTCTTCCCTCAAATGCCTGCCAGTCACCATCTTCCTACATAGCTTCTTCCCCTCCTGTAAATTAATGCCCACAGGAGTCACCTGCAGATCAGTGTACTGCCGGAACCCAGCTCACCTGCCATGGTCTTAGCCCAGAACCTGCCCATGCTCTTCCTTACCTAAAACTGCTCCCTGTAGGATTTTTCAAGTTTTAGAAAACAGAAACCCAAGTGTAATATCCCAGCTCAACTACCTGTCCGGGAGATCTTTATATGATTTGTGGAGCTTTGATTTATAGTACCCTGCCTACCTATGGCCCCAGCTAAAGAGGGAAGGATGAGGGAAAGGACCCCAACATCTATGGAGGGTTCACTGTGCAGCTCTCTGGTTTTCATCCTCACAGCTTCATGCCAGTTAAGAGTTGAGGAAGTGAGGCTCAGAGAGGTAAGCTGTCCCAAATCATCACATTAGGAAGTGATTAAACGGACTTGAACTTTGGCCTGTTAGACTCCAGCAAAAGGAGGGTAGTCTACCGCCTCTGCCTGGAGGCTCTGGGACTCCCACATCCTAGCCCAACTTCTCAGGAAAAGCCTTTCCTAACTAATGCAATGGCACTCAATCAGCTCTCTCTCTTGCCTGAATACCTCTGGTTAGCAATCAACTTGGTGAGTTCCCTGGTGACATCTCATCTAGACCAGCCTTGAACCATCACTCAAATCATTTATAATTATTTTTCTTTCCAAGAACTCCCATATCATCTCTCCCAAAAGACGGAAGTCTCTCCTGGGCTCGGGCTACGGCTTGTTTATCTTCATATCTCCCATCAGCACCTAACATGATCCCTGAGGTACATTTGTTGCTTTCATTTAATTTTCTGGATATAAATTGAAAAATATGCAGAATGGATTAATCATTAGAAAATTGAATTACTTTTTCTATTATATATTATATTCATCTACTATAAAATCAGCCTAAAAGAAGATACCTTTGGAAATTTTTTTTACAGGGTTTTACTGGGATGTGAAACCATCCTGCCTGTCTATACACAGTAGAGCAGATTAAAATGATATATTATAGATAAAATTACTTTATAAATTACATAAATTATACCAATTAAGCCATTATTTTTCTGTTTTAGTAATATTTTATTATGTATTTTAGTATTTAATATTATTTAGTATACATTTAGTAATTAGTGTTTTACTATTAGAGTATATACATAGTATTCAGTACTTTATTATCTATTTTAGCAATTATTATGACTGGTTTATTTACTATTATTATTTTTATAACCAATAACAGTAATATCTGAACAAGCAATGATTCTCTTTTTGGATTCTGTCCCATATCTTCTATCGCCTTTTAGAAACCGAACCAGTTTTCACCTATTACCATAGCATGTACATATTCTTGCATTACTAAAAATAAATGCTCTGAGTAGATAGTATTTTAATAAATGACCAACACAATCATATGAATGAACTTGAACAACTTAGCTGCCCTCTAATGTGAACACACAAGTTGCTTTCCACTTATTGGGCACCTATTTCTGTGATGACCATCATCTGCAAAATGGGAATAATGTAGCACTTTATATGGTTATATAAATTGAAGACATTTTATTGGCACAGCTCTGGAGGCAAGGGAGAATCTCTAGGTAAAAAATTCTCCCCACTCTCTGTCAGTCCTACCAACCCACTCATGCCTTGCTCAAATTCAACGAGGGCCTGTGGTTGTAACTGGGATGGGACCATCTACTCAATTTACCCAAACTCTCCATCCAACCTCTTCGCATTTTGTGACACTAGTAATGGCTCCAAGGTATGTGTGCAGTTTTCTTGCCCATTGGTCTGTAGCAGCTTAATTGCTTAGAAAATGGTGATGATAATAAGGCCCAACCCCCTGCCAATAAAGACCATCTCCCCTCTCCCCACACCACCTAGATTGCCTCGTCTTTTTCTTCCAGATCACCCCACAGTTGGCCCACTCCTCACCCCACCTTTGAATTCACTGTGTTTATTATCAAACAGTACAATGGAGTAGAAATATTGGGATATTTGTCATTAGACAGAGGCTTCTCATCCCAACTCTTCCATTAATATTAGAAGTATCCCAAGAGTGATTTCATGATCTCTCTGGCCCTTAGTTTCCTCACTGAAAATGGAGTTAAATCCTAGTTTACAGGGCTTTTGTAAGGAGCAAGTGAGATAATAAACATAGCTCTAAGGAGAGATTCTGACCCATAGTAGCAATCCCTCCTCTCTACTCCCATACTAAGTGGTGACTGACACAGAAAAGGCTAAAGACACTTTGTTCTCATTCTTACAACTCCATTTGGATTCTGTTTAGTATTGTGACCCAGGTTTCCCTAATGGAAAATTGGTCCTGAATCATGGTGTTCTATGGCTAATTATTGAGCTTGACATTGTTCCCCAAGTGTTAATTCTGTCACTTCCCCATTACTACTCTACTACTGAGTCCAAGTCCAGAGCTCCACGACCCTACCCCAGTGCAACCCAGCTTGGAGTCACTGGTTCAGTCCTGTAATTTCCCTCTGAAGAGTAGATTCCTGCCTTACTCAGTTTTTTCTCTCCCTCCCCAGGCTTCATAAACCTCCCTTAAAATCCCAGCTTGGCAGCTGGGTTACTACCATCAGTGGACAGATTTGCTTTTCATTTTGCCTGTCTTCCAGGACTTCAGAGCATCCACCACCCCAATTTCTTCTTCCTATATACCACCCACCCAAGAGCCAGTTAATTATCTGAACTGCTTGCTCTGCTCTGGGACAATGTGATGAATCACATCATGAAACAGGTTAAAAAACTGAATTGATCAATATTATCCCATTGCACCCTGCAGGACCAGGACTCCAGATTGCCCTGGCCATGGACTCTGGCAGGCCACCATAGAGCTATCACACCCCTGACGTCAGAAGACCATGAGAAAAAGGACTATGTCTTGTTCCTGTTATTTCCCCATTGTATGGGAGTATAATTAATCAGTGAATGGTCACTCTAAGATATCAGGTTTCCAGGAGTCAGAGTAGATATATATCCGTGGCTCATAAACACAATGCCATGAATACTGCCTGGTCCCCTTATTATGTTTCTTGCTGGCCCTTCCCTGGTTTCCTACCTTTGTCTAGCTGTGTGATTTTGAAATATTCATGCAACTTATCCAAGTCTCAGTTGCGTCATTTATAAAATAGGGATTTTACTAGCTTTCCTGCCTCAAGACTATGACAACCCGATAAATTAACATCTTTGAAATGATACACACTGTAAAATGCTGAATTGATAGCATTGCTACAATTCTTGGTCCTATGGCTGCATCACTGCCTCTCAACTTGTGTTCACACTGATGACCCTCTCTATCTTTTCACTAGGAAGAGAATACCCAGCTGGGACAAAGGAAAGAGAACACAACACAAAAACGATGACAAAGAGACTATTTTTATTCTAGTCTTCTTAACATTTCTCATACTTTTCGTGATGATTCATGCTTTATACCTCCGTTATCCCTACAAACAATTCCCCTGTTTTAATATACAATCATCTCTGTAGGATTTTTTTCCTTGCTTGTTTTTCAAGTGGATCTATTTGATTAGAGCTGAGAGAGTCTCATTGGAAAAAGCTCACATGCCTTTCTGGCCCTGCTCCCCTCCCCTCCTTGCACACTCACTGCTCTCTCTAAATATTTTGCAAATAAATAAATTGATCCACTTGATATAATTCTAATGATTCATGTCCTAGAGTAAATCTAAAACCAATAAAAATGGAGATCACAAGAACGGGAGTCTATTTAAAGAGGACTGATTATTTTTTAACAGTTTCCACTTACTCTTCACACCTAGTTATGCTTTTCAGTCATAATCAAAAACTTCAGTGTGGGGCCTCCCTGGTGGCGCAGTGGTTGAGAGTCCGCCTGCTGATGCAGGGGATACGGGTTCGTGCCCCGGTCTGGGAGGATCCCATATGCCGCGGAGCGGCTGGGCCCGTGAGCCATGGCCGCTGAGCCTGCGCATCCGGAGCCTGTGCTCCGCAACGGGAGAGGCCACAACAGTGAGAGGCCCGCGTACCGCAAAAAAAAAAAAAAAAAAAAAAAAAAAAAAAAAAAACTTCAGTGTGTCAGGGGGAGGGAATAAGCCCTTAGAGTTTGCTGTCATGTTCACACCTCCCCCTGTCTGGGTTTACATCGCCCTCCCTCATTCGCTACTCCAGATGACAGGAAGGGTTTAGCAGCCATTTTTTAAAAAAAATAGTAAGTAGAGGGGAGATCTACATGATTCTCCCATACCATATTTTATACCTTTGAAATATGAAATAGAACTTATAGGAAATGGTGCAGAAAGGGAGGCCAGTCCATGCAGAGGGCTGGTTTACAGCACCACTGAAATCCTGTCTGCAGATGGGGATGGACTGGTTGTTGGTGCCTCATCCATATCCCCTCCACACCAAGGTCCCCAAGCTCACACAAAAGCATCATACTCCCCACGCCTGTTACTCTTTGCCTCCAGCCACTGGAATATGCTTGACCCAGGTGAGGGGCAAGATCAATGTGCCAGGGAGCATCCAACAACCACTCACTGATGGACTGGAGGAGGATAATGACCCCTGCTCCCTCCATATCTCGGTGCGACAAGTCTGGGGCGTATTCTATGCTGTCTCCCCACTGGGACTAAGCCCCAGGTGCCTGCTTCTGTATTTTATTCACTAACCCCCTTCCCTTTCCAGCCTCACCTCTCTTAATAGTGTCTCCTGGGATCACATAATAAATAAATCATTCACACTCAAACCTCAGGGCCTGCATCTGGACAAATCCAGTCTAAGATGGTCATTTTTCCAGAACCTTCTCACTCTTTCTCTTTCAGCATCTGCCCGTACAGGCCTAACCCCTTAGTGCCTGCTCCGTGGAAGTCACCCTGGAGAGTTCATTCCCCCTGTTGGAGCTGCTGAGAGCCTGGCCCCAGAGGCCAGCATTGTCACATGGTCCAGACTGGTCCCCACTGCCCTACCTCATATCATTGCTACCAAGAACCGTAAAGGGTCAATGAGCAGCCTTAGGCCCCACTGTGTGTTGGCGGGGGAGGGGACGGGGGGGAATGATGCTATTGTCTTATCCAGAAGAATAATTCTCCTGGAAGGGATTTTAAACAAGATTATAAGTCAATCATTCCTTCCGAAGGAATGTCTATAATTTTTGTGTTTGTTTCTTGTTTTGTTCCAGACTCAAACTGCCATCCCTCAAAGTCTATTCTCATGCTGTTCCAAGCACCCATCTTCCTCCTAAGCCCAGGTCAGAATGAGTCTCCCTTGTCTATTGGGTTGGCCAAGAAGTTCGTTTGGGTTTTGGTTAAGATGGTATGGAAAAACCCGAACAAACTTTTTGGCCAAGCCAATACGTTCTTACAGAACTTTGTTTTTCCCTTTACCTGGAGATGTTAACAATAATTATAATGACACTAATTAATAGCTGACTTCTACTGAGTACTTACAATTTGCCAGTCACTATGCTAAGCTCTCTAAGAACGCTATTTGATTTAACCCCAATAGTGACCCTCTTCGGCAAGTCCTGTAAGAATCCTAGGATGTATTTTATTACATTAATGACCCCTATTCCCTACCCGTATCCTCACCGTTTGCCTTGCAACTTTGCAGCCCTGTCCCTCCCACCGTGGACAGAGCGTCATCTCCCTGATTGACTGTGGGTTCATCCATGCAATTGGTTATGACCAATGGAATGTTAGCAAATGGGATCCAGGGAGAGGCTTGAAAAAGGCTTTTGTGTTTCTGTTCACTCCCTGGCTCCTCTGACCTATGCCTGAGCCATGGTTGGACAAGAGCTGATTTGTCACAGTAGTTCCAGCTGAGACCTCCCTCAATAAGCCCACAGCCAGCGGATCCCCGTATATGTCAGTAAACCCAGAGAAGAACAGAAGAATTGTCTGGCCAAGTCTAACCTAAATTCCTGAATGGCAAACTCATGATCATGATAAATGCTTATTGTTTTAAACTTCTGAGTTCAGGGTGGTTTGCTATATAGCATTATTGTGGCAATGGATAACTGATACATAGCCTCATCTTAGACCTGACGAATATGAGACTTGGAGCAGTCAAGCTAAATGACAACAATCCTACTACCTGTTGGACTTGAAAGATTGTTCTCCAAACCTTATCCATACATTTTCCTAGCTTTTAACTATAGAGTTGAGGACAAAGATAGTAAATTGCTGATATTTATTTCCTAATTATCCACAGTTCCTGGTCATAGTAGAGATCCAACCAATGTGTACTGAATTATGTTAGGTTCAATTAAATAAGAGATAAGCATACTAAGTGAAAAAAAAAAAACACAGGCACCACTTCATTGTTCCCTTTATTGAAGGACAAAAGTGTCATATAAAGGCATCTTTCACAGTGCATTGACCTAAGAAATATTGTGGGCAAAATGATGTGGTCTTTGATATTTGCTTCAAATTATCCTGAGGGAAAAAAAAAAGATTGACAAAAAATCCTGATAATTGCTGCTGAGTACATGAAGGTTCACTGTACTAGTCTCTCTACTTTTAAGTAAGTTTGAAATATTTCCAAACAAAATGTTTAAAAAAATAAAATAAAATGCATTTACAAAGGGCATTGGTTTTCAGTCTTGCCCAAGGCACTAAATTGGGCAAGTCTCTTTCCCCTCCCAAGCTTCTATTTGCCCTCTGATATAGCAAGAATAAGGCAAGTTTCCTGCGCTTTCCCCCAAAGCACGTGGTTTTTAAAAAATGCAGTAATAAGTCTGGCTCCCCTCCCCATCCAGGACTTGAATAACATACTAGGACCCTTCAACCCTTGGAAAGAAGCCATCCACGTAGGTTTGCGTCAGTATATTGGAGAGGAATGCGTCTTCCATGCCAGTGAATGACCCGTGGATGTTTTCTTTCACTCTCAGGCATGAACACTTATTTTTATTCTCTGCATATGTTCTGAGGAGTCTTGTGCTTTAGTGGTAGAGCAATAGCAATAGACTCCACTGTTTTATTAAGCTGATCAAGTACCAGAATATTTTGTCAACAGCATAGAATTATAAACTCTGTCCTAGCACATCGTAGAGCAGCTATTTGAGAGCACATTTTGATTCCTACTTATCATATGATTTAAATTCCTTTACTGGCTCACACTTGGGGACTCACTGGGGGTGTGCAAGCTTGTCATTGCTCCTGTGCTATAATCTAGGGCAGCTCAGGCAGAAGCACTGCTAATGACAAGTGCACCCCCTGGCAGGACCTACATCTCACTGTGTAAGTCACTCTTCATGACTGATCCACCATCCTTCAAAACATCACTCATGGTCGTCACTGTTTACTGGGTAACATCTCATCCCCTTAGCTTAGCACATAAGGACTGCTGTGATTTGCTCACTGTACATCATGGTTGTGAGGTGCCCTGGCAGCTCAACATGACTGGTGAAAAAAGAGAAGGATCTGGGACTGGAGAAGAGAGCAACTAGAGAAAATAACCCAACTACATTGGGTAGTCTTTGTAAGGGCAGTTGGATAATTCAAAACACAGTAACCAAAGGACACAGTACACTTTTCCTTTGATCAGAAAAAGCATCAGAATAGAAGAATCCTACTTCAGCTAAGAAGTAGAAAAGGAGCTGGAATGTAGGGTTCTTGGAAGGTTGAAATGTAATAATGTACAAAAGATAGTATCTGGCACACAATAGATACTCGATAAATTCTGGTGGAAAGTACTACTTTATCTCCATTTCACAGATGAGGTGACTGAGACTTGGATAAATTAACTTGCATAGTTTTGCAGGTTTCACAGATAGTAAAAAACTGTGCCAGCTTTCAAAATCCAGGCTGAATTATTTCCATGACTCCATGCAGTTGCCAGGGTGGGACCTGCACAGGAGTCCAGGGGGCAGAGGGCAGCCTCCATACATGGACAGTAGCAGCATGGTTTGGGCCATCATTGTGTTCACTGCAAAGCTCCCACCGGGAGTGTGGCAGGTTTGAACAGGATTCAGCTGTGATTCCGGCAACTTTCTAGACCCACAGGGAATAATAAAGTAAAATAGAGAAGCTTGTTATGTAAAATGGATGAGAATGCAGGGGTGGATGTCGCTCACCAAGTATGTGGGCACCCAGGACCCACTATAGACATGAGGAAAACTGGGTCTTCAGGCAGCCAACTGAATTCAAGACCTGACTTACTGATGGCAGGAGGCAGGTTATATTTTTTCTCCAGTCAAGAGCAAGGTGGCAACTTGAGGGGCTGATTCTGAGAGTCACAGGTCTTAGTAAGTCACAACCGGGAAGGGCTAAGGGGGCTGCAGGATCTGACAGGTATCACTTTATTTATGAAATATCAATTCCATCTTGTATTGCCACAATCACACCTCCAATCACACTCTCTCCAGAAAGCAGATGTCATCATCTTCTGCTGTACTAACAGACTGGCTTGTAGAGATAAAATGATCCAGAGCCAGAACGCAAACCCAGGCTATGAGGCCAAATCAATCTGGGTTCAAAACACAGTGCTGCTGCTGTTTCCGGGAAAACGAGGAAGCTCTCTTGAGGCGATGCTAAAATGACCACCTTCCATAATTGCTTAAAGATTAGCACAAGCATACGATAAATACCTGGCACCCCGTGAGTAAGTGCTCAGTAAATAGCGCCTATTATGATGATTGTGATTCACATTCCAGTATGATTTCTAGTTGTCTTGAAGCCGCGGGTCTGATATTATTCATTGCCAGTACAGTCTAGAGGAATGTGCCTTCACTGTGGCCCACTTCTGACCTCAAACAGGCTGCTCTGTTAGCCTGGCTATCAATGTAGAGTATTTGACTGTAACACACAGATACGTGGCCACTCACTGAACTGTTGTTTCAGGTTTTAATTTTGTGATTTCAAAATAACTGTGCTTTCTTCCCTTCTCCATCTTTACCTCCCATTTCATGTGTTATTCTGGGGCCATCTCTCCCTGGTGGCTGACTGCCTTTCATCAGCCTTAACACTTGGAGCAGTTACAGCTCATTGGGCCAGGATGCTCCTTAAATTTCTTGAGTTTCCAGGCCACTGGCTGGTAGTGCTCCCTCCACTTTATTATTGATGGTCTTATTATTATGCTTTTTTCCTACCACAATGCTGCCTGTATCTACACCATCTAGGCCATAAGAGCGTGCTCCAAACAACAGCCCTCCACCATCAGGGACTATGGACACCCAGGCTCTAACAGGAAACAGTGATGACATTGGCTCATGTTGGCTCTTCTTCAGAAATAAGGCTGGATAAGGAGGCTTGTCCTATTCCTGGCTTTGCTTCTCAACCCTGGTCAGTCTCGAGGAGACCAAGGAAATATCAGTAAATACCTGGCTTGGAACAAGCCTAGATTCTGTGACTTTTATCCAGGTCCTATCATGAGTACTCTTTTCTTCTTACCTATTGATCAGGAAATAGCCTTCATATAAGAACAGCATGGTCTTTTATAAATCATCCATATTTCCAGGAAACAATAGGAGCCAGTCTCATAGGCCCAGTACGGTGGTAAAGTGTTTTATTAGTCAATTTCATTCACCTCTTTGGGTCCTCGAGTGTTTTTACCTTTCAATTTACCTCTGCTGCTGCATGCTCATTCTTTCCATGGCCCCTTTGATGGATAAAACAAGGTATCAGCCCAGCTGGGAAATCACCCTCAAGCCTAGATACTCCATCTCTCTGGAAAAGCCTTATAATTACCAAGACCCTTGTGTCCTTCACCTTGGCTCTGCTGTCCACCAGCTCAGCCTCCCTCTTCTCACCCCTGCCTCCCAGGCTCTATATTGCCTTCCACTCAAGCACCTCTCATCAGCAGAAGCCAACACACTGGACCCCACAAGGTGGCAAGAAGCATAAACATCATGAGGATGCATTTAAGCCATTCGTGGGTCCCCTCTTTCCCCTGAGCCTGAGGAGTCCTTGTCAGAGTCTAAATGCTGACTTCTTATCTCTTCTTCTCGGGCTTATAGTCTCTCACTGGCCTGTCCTCACAGAGGGAAAGAAGAAGGAGTGATACGGTTGGATCTGCCTCAGTGAAAAATCAACAGAAGTAGCTTCTTTCAGGGAGGAACAAAAATATCAGTCATGCAGACTGGCCAGTGCAATTTTGACCAGAGGCTAAAATCATTCAGTGTAAACGAAAAGTTTCCAAATCCACTCATGGCCCCATAATTAAAGGACCTGGAAACAACACCCATGGCCTTAGATGTCCAGCCACTGCCCTGAGCTTGGGTAATGGACAAGGTGAGATTTGGCCCTGGGGCAGAACTTATGGCATCATGGGTAAAATGAGGCCCTTGGGGGGGAGGGGCTCAAGTTTAGAATGCAGTGGTTCTCCATAGGCAAGACAGGTAAACAGGGCCCTTGCATGGAGAGGCCCAGAATTATGTTAAATCCAGCAAATATACTCCAGACCTCTGATTTTCAAAATCAAGAGTTTTAGAAGTGTAACGCTCCTGACTGCCCACGAGGAAATGCAGTTTGCAGATCCAGAGTGTCTTGGTCTTCAAAAGAGATATTATTGGAGGCCTATTATTACCAATTAACTTCACCACTTCTCCCTTCTTGATTGGGAATTAATAAAGGAACAGATTCAAGAACTCAGATGAGGATCAAAGAATAGTTTTAGCTTGAATCACTTCAGATGCAGCGGTGAGATGCTTTGGCTTAGACGATCTGTAAGACTCCCTTGATGGCTCCCTCCCTGGCCCAGTTCAGACCCTGGGGCCCATTTCGGGGAAAGCTGGTTCTGCAGAGGAAGCTCTGATCACAGAGTCCGGGGAAAGGTATAAAGCTCTCAGCCTGCCCGCTGGAACGTGAGAAAGAGAAGGCCTGCATGCTGGAGAGTGGGCCTTCAGGTCTGCCACAGAGCAACTGAACATGGAGTATGAGCAGGAAATGAAAGCTGGCTCCGTAGGCAGGCAGGCAGGCAGGTGGGGAGATGGGCAAGGGCCCAGGCTGCCCATGGGCAGGAACCAGTCCACAACCCATCCCTGGAGAAGCCATGCCTCCATTTTCCAAACCCCACCATCCCCAGAACTTACTTCCTCCTGCCTCTGACTCCAAATTCAGTGCCCATGATGTTTATTTCTACTTACTTCTCAAGGCCTTAAGAAACTCCTAGGACCTTAATAACTACCATTTGTTGAACGAACAAGTGCCAGATACTAGGTTAAGTCCTTCACTTAAAGTATTTTACTAAAATCTTCACAGGAACAACCACAGAGTAGATGCCATGATTATCACAATTTACAGATTGGGAAATCAAGCCCAAAATCAGTAATAAACTTGCCCCACGTCATGCAACTATAAATAGTGGGTTGGGATGACAGCCCAGATATGTCTGTGCCCAAAGTGCTCTATTTAGACCACTGCTTAAGTGTTTAGCGAAGTGTATTCTGGGGAATGTGGTTATTCTGCTCAACAAGAGTTCATGGTCAAGAAAATACAAGGATGCTGCAAATTTTATCACCTTTATGTTTGAAGAAGACTAATTAAAGTGTCAGGGAGGCTAGTGGTTCATGGAACATAGTTTGGGAAACTCTGACCCTCAAGATACTGACTCTGTGTAACTAGGCAACCAGGAAGAGGGGGATAAGTTGAGTCTGTTTATTCTGAATATTCAGCAGGTTGATGGGAACAAGTATAGTGGTGATGAGAGCAACTAACATTTATTGCATCTCTACTCTGTGTTGGCGGCACTTTATAAATATATTTAATTTTCACAATTACTACAGATCAAACATTATTATTCCCATTTTGCAGAAGAGGACACTGAGGATGGCTCATAGAATTTAGGTCCCTTGCTGAGCATCACAGAGCTAATAAATGGCAAGACTTACACATTAACCCACTCCTTGCATCCCTTAAGTTGTCTTGAACCCACCACTCCCTATTGCCTTCCCATCAGGATCTTCTTAACCCTGGTTAGTTTTCTGGATGGGTGAAACTAATTTCTAGAGGATCTGGTACATCCAAACACACTGAAGCATGGCCATAGAACCTGAAAACTTGGAGGATCTGAAATGGAAGATCTTGGCAGCCAGAGAGCCACCAAAGGTAGAAAGAAAGTGTCATGAAATTCCCTTAAATATTAATATAACTTGCCTTGACCTCTGCTTTGTTTCTGATGGATTTTATAAGCAATAAACTATCCCACATGGAAATATTTCTATAAAATGAGATTCCCATGCTTTAGGCTTAAGTGAATCATTTCAAGCACTCTAATTCCTCGGCTGATTCTTTGAACAAATGGTTACAGTGTTAGGAAGTATAATTACTAGCTCTGTCATACAGTGCATTAGGGTGTCACTAATGACCTAAGTCCCATCTCCTGGCCCTCTGTTCCTACTCTCCTTACTACTTGCCATAAGCCTCACCTGGCATTTGAATTCCTTAATTTTCATTACTATTCTGAAATTCTCTTCCTGAACTTCTGTAGACCTCTGTATGGCTGTGTCTGAACAGCTACATAAGTGGTTATTTGGGTCTAGTGAAATCACCAAGCTCTATTCCAGTCTACAAACATGTATGGTATTTGTGGAAAGCAGGCAAAGTATTAGGCACTAAAAGGGGGTATCAGTCTGGATCTGACCAGGAAAAGAGCAACTAGAATTGATCACACACTTGATGACGGAAGAGCTTAAAAGCCAGCTGGAGACCATGGGGCAGCACAGACATTGGACAGCTGGAAATCACTGCCATCCCAAGGCTGAGGGGACAAAGATGGAACCCAGCTGCTGGGGTCACCAGGTAGAAGCTGGAACAGCAGTGGGACTATTCACTGGGAGCTGGAGTCACTGTTAGAAAGGCCACCAGAGGTAGAGAGAGAAGAGAAGAAATACCTTGGCCTCTTCCTTCCTCCCAGACCCCAGCTTCTCCCAGAGCCTCCCATAGGCTAACACCAGCCAAGTGCCAGCTGCCGTGGGACCTGGGAAATGCAGCCAGCATTTTATGGCTCATTTTCCTCGAGCTCCTCTTCTGTATTCTGAAAGGCTCTTTTCCTTGAACACCAGAATTTTCTAGCACTAACATTTTAAATTAAATAATTTCCCCTTGGATGAAGGCAAGCCTTGGGGACAAAATGTTTTGTTTCAGCTCAGGGGGGCTTAGTAAGGGGAGGAAATTTGTACACAAAACCCATGAAGATCATACAGGGCACCGGCATCTCAGCCTGGTGGTTGTGAGTCTGGAGGATTAGGGATGGGGCTCAGAGAGCATCAGTGACAAAACCTTCCCCACTTGCTTTCCCTCCACCCCACCCTGCCCCGCCTTGCTTTGTCTAACCTCCCCACCCGCTGCCCTTGTGTAGATACAATGGGAAAAGCAGGACTCAGCATGCTCAAGTTCTAGTTCTAGGTTTATCATATTCTACTATTCTCCTAATCATAATACTCACTAGCTACCAAATATTGAGAACATTGTATCAATTTCCCTCTATGAGGAATGCACTGCTATCATCTTCAAGTTACTAATGAGGACACTGAAGCCCTAGGAGATGATTTTCACAGCCAAGAGCTCGCATAAATGGTGAAAGCAGTCTGTGTTTGAACTCATCCCTGCCTGACTCTAAAGCCAAACGGATCCACTCTCCTGCTTCATAGTCACCGTATTATTGGAGGCAAGTAGCCTAAAATGTCTGAGTTTCCATAAAATTGAGGACAATCCATACTGACCTTGCAAGCTTTCCCTAAGTGGCTATGATTCCCAAAGTAGATAGTATAAGTGAAAATATTTTGAAAACCCTTAAGACTCTCTTGTTTTACATCCTATTATTTCCACTTCTGCTTCTAGCAGGCGCTGTCTGGTCCCTAAGTCTCTCCAAGTGGGGCTGAGCTACTATTTTTGGCCTGCCAAGCTGTTTTCATTTTTCACCAGAATGCATGCTCCATTTGGGTAATGGCAACAGATGTGACAATGGGAACAAGACTCCTACCAGCCATGCTCTAACCCAAACATCCCTAGAGCTGCTTCAGAATGCGTCTCCTCACGTCTGCTCCTGGACAGGGAAATGTGAGAACATCCACTGTCTTTTACTAGCCTTGATCATTTCTGATAAGTGCTCTTGGTAATCCCTTTTCCTTTCCACAGCTTGGAGTTCTGGTGTGTTGTCCATAGTCTATTAAAAAGGTTTGCAGGGAAAGAGTGGTTTGATGAAGGTTAAGAAATAATTGTAAGAAAATATTTTGACATTATGTTAATGCCTGTCAGCATATTATCCCCAATTTAAAGGTAATCACTAAAATGATATTGCAGTTTCCAAGATGTATTGAAATAAGATTTGTTGAGGTGTGAATAGTTTAGACATCAAGAGCCTAGAGCTAAAATTGAAGTAAACTTCTTGTTTAACCCTTTTGTAATTTCCTGCCAAAGGGCGAAGAAACCAATGGTGATTTGGGGCATGTGGATCTTGGCAAAAAAAATTGGATTCACAATCCAGAGAAAAACAAGAGGTCTTTGTCTACAAGTCAACACCATCAAGTATTGAGATACAAAGTCGAAATTTAAATCCTTGTCAAAAGGGTTCCAAAAATCTGGATGTTTGTCATTATGTGGGCAAGATATTTAGACACTTGATAAATGGCTCAATTTTCTTCTAGAATGTTGGTGTCTTGCCCAAGATCTGATTTTATGCCTCCAATGGCCTGTCAAACTTTTCTGCTTGGGTGCCCGGCCATCACCTCAAAAATCAAACCAAGCTTATCACATTTCCCTCAAAACCAATTTCCTTATTTCTGTTAGTGGAAGCATTTTCTCAGGCTCTGACAATGGAACTCTAGAGTTACCTTGGGCTCTTTAAGTCTCATGCCACCCTCTCACATCCAGGTCAAAAATTCCTTTCAGCTGTCCTTTAAAAATAAACATGATAGGGCTTCCCTGGTGGCGCAGTGGTTGGGAGTCCGCCTGCCGATGCGGGGGACGCGCGTTCGTGACCCGGTCTGGGAGGATCCCATGTGCTGTGGAGCGGCTGGGCCCGTGGGCCATAGCCGCTGGGCCTGCGTGTCCGGAGCCTGTGCTCCGCAACGGGAGAGGCCACAGCGGTGAAAGGCCCGCGTACCACACACACAAAAAAAAAAAAACCAAAAAAACATGATAACAATAGCATTCATTTTGCATGTGCTTTCTACAAGACAGGCTTCCGCTACTAGGTGCTTTTTATACATTATCTTTAACCCTCAGAACAATATTATAGGATACATAGTATTAGCCCATTTAAAAGATAAGAAAACTGAGGTTTAAGGCGGTGACTGGCCCAGTAGCTCATGTAGTAAGTGCTGGAGCAGGTCTTGTTTGCTCCAAAGTGGACAGCATCCTAGGGCCCCTTAGTGATGTTGTGAAGATCCCCCGGGTGCCCGGAAGAGAGGCCAGCACAAAGCAAGCCCGCAGGAGCTGTTTGGTTTTGCTGCTCTTCGATCATTTATGCCAAATGCCCCCATGCCTGCCTTGGTCCCCACCGCCACCATCATTCTGACACTCAGAACTTCCTGCCGGGGAGCAGCTGGCCCTGGCTCTCTGACAGCCCTGGGTCCAATCTCTTCCCTCCACCCTGAAGACGGTTGCTGGATGAATCTCCTCAGACACACTTTTGTGGTTTTTGAGAAGATTATGCCCATTCTAATTCACAACCCCTTGATGGCTCTTCACTTGCCTTAGGAAAATGTTCTAATTGAGCCCGTCCTCCAAAGCCCTTTGTAATCTGCCATCTTCCATAGTCAACATCACCATTGCCCTATTGCAACTCTCCACTCCAATAAGGCAGATGTTGTTTCCCAGGCTCGAGCCGGCCTCTGTGAATTGCTCAGTTTCTCCTGCTATGAATGCCCCTTGTTCTCCACTTTAGCTTTCCACTTCACTGAGATCCAGTTCAAATGACCTGTCCTCCAGGAAGCTTTCCAGGACCACCTCAGCCTACTTTAGTCAGCTTTCCCCTTCCCTAACCTCTCACGGTGCTTCTTATCTAACTCAGACATGTGGCAGTAATCAAACCCTGCCTGGGACTGTGTGAGCAGCTCATGCCTCAACTAAAAGCAATGTGATCCAGTGGGAAAAACACATACTTCCCTTGATGATGGACCAGTGTTTCAATCCCTAATCTGCCACTAATTACCAGTGTGATTTGTCAAATTACTGATGGTTTGGTGCCAATCTTTTCAGTAACAGCTTTAATAATAGCTTTCATTTACTAAACACTGCCTGTGTGGCTATGTGACTTGAACGTGTTATCTCCTGGGAAAGTGATCATATTATCCCCATTTTAAAGAGAAAGAAACTGAGGTTTAGGGAAGATAAGTAATTTGGTAGTTTACTTAAGTCAAAAAGCTGCTAAGTATGATTGGAATTACTCTGGGGGAAAAAAAAAGCTTTCATTTATCTTAAGGAGACTTTATATCTTGAAACATACTCTGTCTCATTAGCGTTCCAAGTGTCTGCAATCAAATGCTACGAAGACCCCCTGGGAAGCCTCTGCCATCCGGCCACCTATTTCCCAGCCTGACTATTCCCATCCTTTCCCAGTAGGGGGCGTGGAGGAGGGAAGGAGGCGACACACAAGCCTCTTCACTGGGTTTCCCTGAGCTCATACCAGGTAGCTGCAGAGAATCAAGGATCTTCAGAATTGGAAGGGCCTGATGAAATGGGGTCCCATCTCCCCCATGCTACAGATGCAGGACCTGGGGCTCAGAAAAGAGAAGCAACAGGGCCAAACACATTCACCTCATAAGAGACAGCTTCCTCACTCCCAGCCTAAACTCCCTAGCACTCTCCTCAACCTGCCAGGCGGCCTCCTATTCACTCAGTTGAAAACCAGGCACCTTATGCATTAAGAGAGATGTCCTTTCATCCATCTCAAATCTGTTGCCATTTAATTTCATGAGGCAGGATAAATAGGAACACCCACTTGGCCTTTGGGGAGCCCTTCATTACCTCATTTGCCTCTACCTTGGTCTCTCACCGCCCCACGCATCTCTGTGATATACAGCTCTAATCATCCGCATTCTCTCTGCCAGTGAGACCCATCCTCTTGCCTCTGCTCCCATCTCAATCCTGATGCCTCTAATCAGCTCCACTGCCCTTCGCTGGCCTTTCACCCTCTCATTTATATCCTCGCTGAGATAAGACAGCTGGCCTTGGCTGCTGTATTCAAAGTGAGGATGTACCACCGATTTATAGAATGGCATAATAATATTTCCACATCTCATTCTCTGCCCCCTTCACACAGTCCTGTGTCTTATCACGGCTCTGACCGCCACTGGGCATGGAGCAGATGTCTTCATTGAGCTGCTCGTAATGACACTGCCTGCAGATCTCTCTTTCTTTTTTTTACCTCTTTCTCTCCGTTTGACACAGGCACTGCAGTTAATGCAGAGGCCATTGGTGTGTGTGCAGAATTTAAATCGCTGCCTTCCAGTGAGCATTGGCTAGCCCTGGCATGCAATGCAGATAATTTCCTGTCAGAGAAATTCCTTAAGGCAGCTCTGATCCCCACACCACTTGAGCCCCGGTTTAAGGGTGTTTGATATGAGAGGCCACTCTGCCACCTAAGAAGCTCCTGGATTTCCAGGGCAATAAGTCAGCTTTCCAAGATAAGCAGGCATTGATTTGCTGAGGTATGGAGATTAGACCCTGGGAATACATGCTCTTCTCTTTCAAGGCTGTAATTGATGCCACCAAGATCAGGTCAAGATGGTGGTAGATCTTGGTCCTCTCTTAATATTTGCGACTAAATCCCAGTGCTCATGGTTGTATTCTCAGATGTTTTAGCAAAGAACTCAAGTCTGTGTTCGGTGTATCCCTCGCAGAGTCTGTATTGGTCAGGGTTCTCCAGAGAAACAGAACCAGTAGGATATGTGCATGTGTGTGCGTATAAACATTTATTTCAAGAAACTGGCTTACACAGGTGTGGGGACTGGCAAGCCTGAAATCCACAGGGCAGGCTAGAAGGCTAGAGATTTTCAAGCAGGAACTGATGCTACAGTCTTGAGGCAAAATTTCTCATTCCTCATTCCTCAGTTTTGCTCTTATGGTCCTTCAACTAATTAGAGGAGGCCCATGCATATTATCAAGAATAATCTCCTTTCTATACAGTCAACTAAATATAGACATTAACCACCTCTACAAGATACCTTCACAGCAACACCTAGATTAGGGTGAGATTGAGTAACTGGATAGTATATCAAGATGACACATCAAACTAACCATCACAGAGTCAGAGGCAATAGGCTGGAGCCTGAGGGCCTCCTATCCAAATCTCCACCGGCCCAAGTGAGACCCCTTGCAGCCCATAAAATGTTAACCCCAGCCCTGAGCTTTCAAACAGAGCTGACCCAGAACAAGTCACAGCGCTGGTTCTGGGTATTTTCCCAGGACCACCTCAAACTTTACCCCCTGCACCCCCGATCTTGAATTCCCTAATATTTTGGTGACACATTCAGGCTCTTTTCACTAGATCTGGGGACTTGTCTTCCCCCATGACTTTCAATAGCATGTGTATCCCAATTTGGGGTTCACTTCATTGTCTTCTTCTATCAGCCCCAACCTTGTAAACAGCTCGGCTCCACTGATTGGTCAAAGCTCCTCTGGGAGACGAGGGCTATTCAAGCAAAGAAAAGTAATTTATGAATGTGCAAGGAAGGATAGGAATTGGCCAGGCTCTAGCTGCTCAGATGGATGAAAGGGATGAAGGAAAGAGTTCAGGTTTAGGGGTCAAAAAAGCCAGAGTCAAAATCCTGACACTTCCACTTACTTGCCGTGACTTTGGACACAATATTGAACCTAAGTCTCAGTTCTCCAGAGTGTTCAATAAGGACATAACCCTACTTCATAAATGTGGGGAGATAACAACATCTGCTCAGCAAATCCATGCCCAGCCCCCTTTCCATGAGTGGGCCAAATGACGAGCTCTCACATGTTAAGAGTGGCTGTTCCATGTGTCTAATACTGTGTAAAAAACAACCCCAACCCTATGTTCACAGCAGCACTATTTACAATAGCCAAGACATGGAAACAACCTAAATGTCCATCGACAGATGAATAGATAAAGAAGATGTGGTACATATAGACAATGGAATACTCCTTAGCCATCAAAAAGAATGAAATAATGCCATTTGCAGCAACATGGATGGACCTAGAGATTATCATACTAAGTGAAGTAAGTCAGAGAAAGACAAATACCATGTGATATCACTTATATGTGGAATTTAAAATATGATACAAATCAACATATCTACAAAACAGAAACAGACTCACAGACATAGAGAACAGACTTGTGGTTGCCAAGGGGGAGAGGGATGGGGGAGGGAAGGATTGGGAGTTTGGGATTAGCAGAGGCAAACTATTATCTACAGGATGGATAAGCAACGAGGTCCTACTGTATGGCACAGGGGATATATTATATATTCAGTTTCCTGTGACAAACCATAATGGAAAAGAATATATATATATACACACATATATATGTGTGTGTGTGTATATATATATATATATACACACACACACATATATATGTATATACATATATATATGTCACCTTGCTGTACAGAAGAAATTAACACAATATTGCAAATCAACTATACTTCAATAAAATTTTTAATAAATAAATAAATAAAAATAAAATAACAAAGCAAAAAAACCCTAAAAGTCCCCAAAACTCAGCAACGTGAAATAATAGCAATCATGAATCTGCAATGTGGGCAGGGCTAAGGGACAGCTTGTCTCTTCTCCATGTGGCATCTGCTAGGACAGCCTGACTGGGGTTAGAGGATATGCTTCCACGATCACTCCCTCATATGACTGACAAATTGGTGCCCATGTTTCTTTCCCCATAAGCTCTTCTATGAGGTGGTGGGTTTCCTTGTACCAGGGGATTCCAAGAGCAAGTGTCCTAAGAAACAGGAGAGGGAGCTGCCAGTCTCTTAAAGTCTGGGCCCAGAAACTAATACAGCACTACCTCTTCTGTTTTCTATTGGCCAAATAGTCACAAAGGCCTGCCTGGTTGTAAGGAGAGTAGACATAAACCATACTTCTCAATGTAGAGTGTATCAAAGAATTTCTGACCCTGCTTAATCCACCACAGTGTTCCAGTCAAAGTGGAGGAACAGGACCAGATTAACTTCTCACTTGAACCAACTAAAAACTGGGCAAAATATACAAACCAGCATTATTCAAGACAGTGGACATACAGCAATAAAGGCCAGCAATCCCTAAGAGACAGGGAGAATAAAAAAGAGGTTGAGCCCTATGATTGCCCCAGTTTTATGCCTGGGGGAAGTTTCCCAGACACAGCATAGGAAGAAAAATTCAGGCAGAGTTCAGCTTTCTCTCTTAGCTGAGGTGACAGAGCTAGGTGTCTGTAAAAGCTAAAGTGGCTAGAGATTGCAGGGCAGAATACAGGAAAAGAGAAAGCTGCATACAGAGAAGGCTCCAGGTATCTACAGAACATCCCCACCAAGTATTATGCTGAATATTAATCAGGGCATGTACAGGCATACCTTGGAAATATTGCAGGTTCAGTTCCAGACCATGACAGTAAAGTGAATATTACAATTAAGCAAGTCACACAAATTTTTTGGCTTCCCACTGCATATAAAAGTTATGTTTACACTATACTGTAGTCTCTTGAGTATGTAACAGCATTGTCTAAAATAACAATGTATACACCTTAATTTAAAAATACTTTATTGCTAAAAAATACTAACCATCATCTGAGCCTTTAGTGAGCCAAAGCAGTAACATCAAAGGTCACTGATCACAGATCACCATAACAAATATGATAATAATGAAAAAATTAGAAATATTGTGAGAATTACAATGTGACACAGAGATATAAAGTGAGCCAATGTTATTGAAAAAATGGTGCTAATATACCCTAGAACAAAACTCAAAAATATTTATAGAAATGCAGCCAATAAAATCACAGCACTAGCAATGCATGTCACCCAATCAGAAATTTCCAGGCTTGCAAAGAAGCAGAAAACTACAACTCAAAAGGAGAAAAATTAATATATAAAAACTGACTCAGAAGTGACAGAGATCACAGAATTAGCAGACAAGGGCATTAAAATAGTTATGGACTGTATTCTACATGCTCAAGAAGCTTCAGGAAAAACTGAACATATTAAGTAAATATAGGGACAGTATTAAAAAATAACAAAATCTAACATCTAGAGATGAAAAGTACAATACTGAGATGAGAAATACATTGAGTGGTGTTAATGGCAGATTAGAGGAGGTCTCAGAAGAAAATATTAGTTAAATTGAAGACATAGCAATAGAAACCATTCAAAACTAAACACAGAAAAAAAATTAAAAATAAACAAAACCTCCATGAACTGTGGGACAACCTTAAGCAGTCCACAAATGGACTTGATGCAAGTCCACAAATGGACTTGATGCAAGTCCATAAATGGACTTGATTTATGGTTTTGATGAAAACCATAAATCCACACATCCAAGAAGCTCAATAAACCCCAAGCAGAAGAAACATAAAGAAAACCACTTTAAGGCACATCATAATCCAACTGCTTAAAACCAGTGATAAAAAGAAAATCTTAAAGGCAGTCAAAGAAAAACACTGTGCACAATTATTCATTGGCAACAGGAAGAAGGCAATGGAACGACATCTTTAAAATGCTGGAGGAATCCACAGTGGATAATCCTTTGTATTAGTTTCCTAGGGCTGCTCTAAAGTATACTACAAAGTAGATAACCTCTACCCTAACAAAGTAGAGGCTAGAAGTTTGAAACCAAGGTGTCAGTAGGGCTGGTTCCTTCTGGAGGTTCTGTGGGAGAATCTGCTCCATGCCTCTCTCCTAACTTCTGGTGGTTGCCAGGAACTCTTGGCTTATAGGTATCACTCCAATCTCTGGCTCAGTCATGACACGGCCTTCTTCCCTGGATCTCCACTGGATCTTCAAATCTTTCTCTCCTTACAAAGGCACCACTCATTGGATTTAGGACCTACCTTTTTCCAGTATGACCTCACCTTAACTTACATCTTCACTGTATCTACAAAGACCCTATTTCCAAATAAGGTCACCTTTACAGCTAACAGGGGTTAGGACTTAAATATGTCTTGTTGGAGAACACAGTTCAACCCGTTATATTCTTTTCTGGTCTCCCAGTGAATGGAGAGGGTCTAGTGGAGCTTTTGAAAGTCCTGTGGAAGGACCGAGTCACTAGATGGAAGAAGACTGGATCCCTGAATCATATTGTGGAAGGCCACCCTAGAAGAATGTGACTGAACTGGGACACCAGTGAAAATATATTTTCACTAAAGCATTAGTGTGATAAGCCACTGAGACTGTCATGAGGACTATTATGGGCTACCATCATGGGGATTAAGTGAGATTATGCACAGAAAGGACCTAACAAGTGAAAGATGCTAAATAAATGGTAGCATGATTATGATATTATTAAAGGGAAGAGGGAGTAATCAGTCTATATTAGTTCTCAAGCTGGGCTGTCTGTGAACTTTGGGGAACACTTGGACCAGTGACAGGCTTATACTGTATTAACAAAAGACTTTGATCCCAATAAGAATAAATTATTAAGTAAAAGGGCAGAGACGGCTTTTAGGTCCCTGCAAGGCATGGCATTGCTCTCGCTGTACCAAAATTCTCCTCCTGTTCCTAAAGAGTAACTGAGTTAGCCAGGTTACCTAGGTAATCATTAGGCAGAGCAGAAAGGTGATTCAAACTAAATGTTTGACCCAGTTAACCAGCAAATTCTGTTACAACAAACCCTGATACATAAAAATCTCGGTTTCTGGCTGAGCCAGGGAGGAAATCTGATCTTCTGCTGTTTCCAAGCAAAATCAGTTTATAAAATTATTTTCTGTTCCCCATATATCTTCTGAAATAACTATAGACCAAATAACCAATTGATTTGGAGCCATTTTTCACTCTCATCCAAAACAGAGAGATTTCATTCCCATCCAAAAGGAAAAATGTTAAATCACGTGTGAATTGCAGATATAAGCATTTAAAGACGGTTTTCCTGTTCTGTTTGTGAATAATTTTTCATTTTATGAAGGAGCCAAATATTTCAGTAGGTAAAATCAATAGCAGCCACCAGAGCGGATGGAAAATTCTCCAGGCTTAATACGGTTTCATGCATGGCTGTCGAAGCTGAATGTCTTAAGGGAACAAATGGTGAATTCCCTGCCTTAGAAGGGATGTGTGAATTAGAGCCTTTTCTTTTGAAAACTAATCTGCTGTATAATGGTCCATTCATTCAACAAATATTTATTAAGCACTTATTGTATGCTACATACTACATTAAGTGTTTGGAGTACACAAAAAATAAAAGCAGGGACCTATTCCAGGTGGAAGAGATTTTAGCAAAATAATAACTAAATTTAAAGAGGGCTTAGTAAATTTCAAGCACTGTTCTAAGCACTTTGTAAATGTTGATTCATTCATTCATCACAACCTTAGGAGGTGATATAAACATGACTATTTTACAGATAAGGAAACTGAAGCACAGAGAGTTCAGATTGCTAGTCCTACAGCTTAGATGGTTGTAGAGCCAAGATATGAATCCAGGCGGCCATATTCTAGAGACCCTGCTCCTCTTATGCACAGAATAAATATGCAAGTATATCATTTCACCAGTGTGACCAGAGATAAACTCTAAGAATCTTGATGACAAGATTCTATGTCTATATCTCATTTTGTTATTTTTTTCCCAGTTCCTAGCAGAGTTCCTGGCATGTAGTAATTATTGTTTTAATTATTGAATGAAATACTAAAATAGATTAATAGAGAAAGTAATCTGGTATACCCAAACAGGCAGCTCCTACATTTATCTGGGGAAATCCTGGAAGGCTTCACAGAGAAGGTGTTTTTGAGTTGGGTGCTTCTGGAAAGTGGAGTTAGGCATTTGATAGGTCCATCCAGGGGAAGAAAGACATTCTGGGAAGCAGGAGTAGCACGTCCAAAGGCAGAGAGGCAGGCGAAGCACGGACAATTAAGGGAATTATAGTTTACAATTATTAGAGAGAAGGGTAACAGATGATTCATGCAATGTCAGTCTTTTTCCTAAGCAAGAAGTGTTTCTCAGACAACTTCCTGAAGGCTCTAAAAAAGAGAGTTGTTGGGAATTCCCTGGCGGTCCAGTGGTTAGGACTCTGTGCTTCCACTGCAGGGGGCAAGGGTTTGATCCCTGGTCGGGGAACTAAGATCCTGCATGCTGCGAGGAGGGTGACCAAAAATAGTAATAATAATAATAATAAATTAAATAATTAATTAAATTTTTAAAAATTAAAAAAAAGAATTGTTTTGGTGATTTTTTTCTTCATTCTTGGGAAAAAAATCAGATTCTTGGGGGGTATGTTTTCCTAAAGATGCTGCTTTTAAACTAAACTTTTAGGTCAGTGCTTTCTAACATGTCCCTGGAGACGAGCTGGGCCAGGGCCCCCAGACTCCCCTAGATCTGAGAGTCAGCATTTTGGTCCACCAGGAATTCTAAGCCAAGGCCTCCCAATGGGAAGCTCTTTCTGAGGTGGAAAAAGTCACCCAAACTTTGGCAAAAGTTGTTGTACGTGTGAAATTCCATCCATGGAGGTGTCAGGAAAGAAATGAAGAGAGACCATCACTATACTCTTGCTTTCTGTAGACCAAGATGGTGTCTGAATTTGCAAATCACTTAAAGGTCTGAGCTGAGAAGGGCAGGGAACCAGTGGTTATGGGAAAGTGACTTAACAGAAGCAGCAGCAAGAGAAAGGTTTGGAAACTTGCCAAGGTAGGAGAGAATGAACTGAACCCCAAACAGAAGGTCCTGACACCATCCCCAATCCATGCCAAAAATAAAGTCAAGAGAGTCTTGAGTCTTCCTCTCTTAATTACTTTCTTCTAACTTCCTTGATTTTGGTGCTGCCCAGAGAGTCCACGGTTACCTGATGGATTCTGTGCTCTGCTCAAGGAAACCATGCTGTGCTCAATCAGCTTCCTAACTCTTGTTATTCTCATCTGCTCAGACGATTTGGGTTCCAGAACCTGACTTCTTGTTCATGGGGGTGTTTTGTTCCCCTTATATAACCAAGGAGCCAAGGGCATTGCTAATGTCTGATATCTGAGTTTCTAGAGGGATTCAGACAAAGAAAATACTTATTCTCCATGAACATTCCCAGACAAGCGTTCAATCAGAAAACATATATTAAGCACTATAACTTACTAGGTTCAGAGTATCAGGATAAATACTGTGATTATATAAATGGTTACAGCCAATTTTTAATTCCTTCCAAGAATATATGTTCAACTTGGAGTTGACTGAGAGAGAGAAAAAGAAAGGAGAGAAGGAAGGAGGGAAGGAGGGAGGGAGGGAGGGAAGGAAGGAAGGAAGGGAGGAAGGGAGGGAGGGAGGGAGGAAGGAAGGGAGGGAGGGAGGGAGGAAGGAAGGGAGGGAGGGAGGGAGGGAGGGAGGGAGGAAAGAAGGAAGGAAGGGAGGGAGGGAGGGAAGGAAGGAAAGGAAAAAAATAAAGAAAAGCATGTAATTTAATAGGTGTTTCCCAGATCACCAGCTTAGAACTAACATCAGGGTATTCATTTATTTCAGCACAATTGTTTGGTATCTCAGCCCCTGCAAATTTTTTTTTCTCTGAATCAAAATAGGGAAATTATTATGGAGATGTTTCTTCCTGTCCTGTGTGGCATCTCATTCCCAGATCACTATGATACTGCCCCCTTGCTTCCTGAAGCATCTATGGGCCTCATGGAAACATCCCTGCCTTACTCCAAGAATCTGTCAACAGCCTGAAGAGTCTACCTGTGCCCCTTCCATGACTGCATCTGTGCCCCATGGACAGCCTACCCTTCCTAGACCTCCCTACCTTGGGCAGAGCTTCGGCATGAGCAGGACCTGGAAGAAACCAGTGCCTTCTTATGTCAGAAGCAGGAAGAGGTTTGTCCCACCACCACTTGGGGCCACTTGTTCAACTGATGCTCAATCCAAGGGACCAGGGAAGTCTACCTCTGGGCCTCTTGCTTCTCCTTCCTTTCTCCCTGTATATCCATGGGAAGCCATCTGTCCCAAGTCACCAGGAAGGAGCCATTCCCCCTGCTCTGGGCTGGAGGAAGGTGTTTTCTCACAGGTAGCTTCTGTTCTCTGGCTGATACTTGGTCCTACATCTTGGTCCCTTTTTCTTCCCTCTGCCACAGTCATTCCAAGATGACTGGCTTCCAGTGTCTGTTCCCCCAGCCAAACCTTTCTGATTCTCACCAGCAGATTTTCCTTTTACTTGGAGCTAAGGGGAGATGCTACACATAGCAAGAAATGCTACAAGACACCATATGTTAAATGGCAAACCCACTGAAGAGGATTTAAGATCTACAGGCATTTAAGGATGTAAGAATCATTGTGAATGTGGGAGGCCCCGAACTGTAGGACTCAGCCTGGGTCATGAAGGATGAGTAACATTCAGATAAGTGAATAAAAGGAGGAAAGACATTCTTGAGGGTGTGGACACTAAGCAAAAACAGGAAAAAAAGAGCACGACAGAATACCAGCACAAGCCAGGGCAAGATTGCTCTAGATGCTTTCAGGGGAAAATAAGAAGCTGGACCCATTATTCATTCATCAGAGCCCTTCTCCAATGCCAGGGTCTCTATGAAGCCCTTGCTGGAACCCTCAAACACAAGGATACTGTTACTGTGCAATCTCTTTTGCTCACCTAGTGATGTTTCAATGCATTTTAATTTGTGACCATTTTTCTCATCATTTTTACCTCATTACTATCTTCTTCAGGTGCTATGGCATCTTGAGCTTTGTGGAAATATTAATATCTTGAGACCTATAATGTATGCATATCACATAGCACACAATTAGGGTGGCCATATGCTTTATCTTCCAAACTAGGATACTTTGGGGAATAAAAGGGGATCAACCAATAATTACTCCAAGACAACCTGGCATTAACCAATATTGTCTCAGGCTGATGAGTTAAAGGCTGATCATCGATTAAGGGATGCAAAAGGGTTTTGTGTTGAAGTTGGTTGAGAGGGCTGTCTTATGGTGGCTCTTGTGCAGCCTCAATATTTCTATCCAAGGCAGCTACTCTCCACTGAGCATCCAGACTTTTCTACTAGCAGAAGGAAGATATATTCTTTCAATACCATATTTATTTTGTAAACAAGCAATAACCACATTTTTCCTATCTGCCAGACACTATAAAATGCAGACAATGCATGAGTAAAAAAAAAAGCATGGCCGTTTGTCTTCTGAGAGCTCATAGTCTAGCAAGAGTCCATTTATTCATTCACTCACTCATTCATTCATTTAAAATCTTTATTAAAAGCCTATCAGGCATCAGGTCAGGAACAACTGCCCCAGTCCTTGCCCTGATGGAGCTCCCAGATTGTAATCCAGGCAGCAGAGTGAGAACAGAGAATTAAAAAAGTTATTTATGAGCTACAATGTTGGCCCAAAGGAAGGAAGTAGCAATTATGCTTGGATGAGTTAGTGGGACTTTACAAAGAAGAAAAAAAAAAAGATGTAATCACCAGGGAAAAGAGGAGGGAAAGATAGTTTAGAAAGAGGAAATAGCAGAAGCAAAAGTTTGAGGCAGGAAACAGCAAGGTCAGACATGAGAGTGGAGAGTAAGTCAGGGCTGAACCACAGTGGGACCTAGGGGCCAAGCTTAGTACTTTAGATGTGACCCATTAGTCGACCAGAGGTCAAAGAAACTCAGCATCAGGGCCGTGCCATGATTGTGTATGTATTTTATTTTATTTTTTGAATTTTATTTATCTATTTTTAATATAGCAGGTTCTTATTAGTTATCTATTTTATACATATCAGTGTATATATGTCAATCCCAATCTCCCAATTCATACCACCACCACCTCCCACCCCCTGCCGCTTTCCCCCCTTGGTTTCCATACATTTGTTCTCTACATCTGTGTTTCTATTTCTGCCTTGCAAACCAGTTCATCTGTACCATTTTTCTAGATTCCACATATATGCATTAACATACGATATTTGTTTTTCTCTTTCTGACATAATTCAATCTGTATGACAGTCTCTAGTTCCATCCACGTCTCTACAAATGACTCACTTTTGTTCCTTTTTATGGCTGAGTAATAGTCCATTGTATGTATTACCATATCTTCTTTAGCCATTCATCTGTCGATGAGTATTTAGGCTGCTTCCATGAGGTGGCTATTGTAAATTGTACTGCAGTGAACATTGGGATGCATGTGTCTTGTTGAATTATGGTTTTCTCTGGGTATATGCCCAGTAGTGGGATTGCTGGGTCTTATGGTAGTTCTATTTTTAGATTTCTAAGGAACCTCCATACTGTTCTCCATAGTGGTTGTATCAATTTACATTCCCACCAACAGTGCAAGAGTGTACCCTTTTCTCTACACCCTCTCCAGCATTTATTCTTTGTAGATGTTCTGATGATGCCCATTCTAACCGGTGTGAGGTAACACCTCATGGTAGTTTGGATTTGCATTTCGCTAATAATTAGTGATGTTGAGCAGCTTTTTGGCCACCTGTATGTCTTCTTTGGAGAAAAGTCTATTTAGCTCTTCTGCTCATTTTTTGATTGGGTTGTTTTTTTAATATTGAGCTGCATGGGCTGTTTATATATTTTGGAGATTAATCTTTTGTCCGTTGATTCATTTGCAAATATTTTCTCCCATTGTGAGGATTGTCTTTTCATCTTGCTTGTAGTTTCCTTTGCTGCACAAAAGCTTTTAAGTTTCATTAGGTCCCATTTGTTAATTTTTGTTTTTATTTCCATTACTCTAGGAGGTGAGTCAAAAAAGATCTTGCTGTGATTTATGTCAAAGAGTATTCTTCCTATGTTTTCCTCTAAGAGTATTATAGTGTCCGGTCTTTAATCCAATTAGGTCTTTAATCCATTTTGAGTTTATTTTTGTGTATGGTGTTAGGGAGTGTTCTAATTACATTCTTCCACATGTAGCTGTCCAGTTTTCCCAGCACCACTTATTGAAGAGACTATCTTTTCTCCATTGTATATCCTTGCCTCCTTCATCATAAATTAGTTGACCATAGGTGCGAGAGTTTATCTCTGGGTTTTCTATCCTCTTCCACTGATCTATATTTCTGTTTCTGTGCCAGTAACATATTGCCTTGATTACTGTAGCTTTGTAGTATAGTCTGAAGTCAGAGAGTCTGATTCCTCCAGCTCCATTTTTTACCCTCAAGATTGCTTTGGATATTCAGGGTCTTTGGTGTCTCCATACAAATTTTAAGTTTTTTGTTCTAGCTCTGTAAGAAATGCCACTGGTAATTTGAAAGGAATTGCCTTGAATCTGTAGATAGCTTTGGGTAGTATAGTCATTTTCACAATATTGATTCTTCCAATCTAAGAACATGGTATATCGCTCCATCTGTTTGTCATCTTTGACTTCTTTCATCAGCATCTTCTAGTTTTCTGAGTACAGGTCTTTTACCTCCTTAGGTAGGTTTATTCCTAGGTATTTTATTCTTTTTGTTGCAATGGTGAATGGGATTGTTTCCTTAATTTCTCTTTCTGATCTTTCATTGTTAGTGTATAGGAATGCAAGAGATTTCTGCATTAATTCTGTATCCTGCAACTTTACCAAATTCATTGATTAGCTCTAGTAGTTTTCTGGTGGTATCTTTAGGATTCTCTATGTATAGTATCATGTCATCTTAAAACAGTGACTGTTTTACCTCTTCTTTTTCAATTTCTATTCCTTTTTTTCCTTTTTCTTCTCTGATTACTGTGGCTAGGACTTCCAATACTATCTTGAATCATAGTGGTGAGACTGGACATTCTTGTCTTGTTCCTGATCTTAGGGGAAATGCTTCCAGTTTTTCACCATTGAGACTGATGTTTGCTGTGGGTTTGTCATATATGGCCTTTATTATGTTGAGGTAGGTTCTCTCTATGTCCACTTTCTGGAGAGTTTTTGTGATAAATAGGTGTTGAATTTTGTCAAAAGCTTTTTCTGCATCTATTGAGATGATATATGGTTTTTATTCTTCAGTTTGTTAATATGGTGAATCACATTGATTGATTTGCATATATTGAAGAATCCTTGCATGCCTGGGATAAATCCCACTTGATCATGGTGTATGATCCTTTTAATGTGTTGTTGGGTTCTGTTTGTTAGTATTTTGTTGAGGATTTTTGCATCTATATTCATCAGTGATATTAGTCAGTAATTTTCTTTTTTTGTAGTATTTTTGAATGGTTTTGGTATCATGGTGAAGGTGGCCTCGTAGAATGAGTTTGGGAGTGCTCCCTCCTCTGCAATTTTTTGAAAGAGTGTGAGAAGGATGGGTGTTAGCTCTTCTCTAAATATTTGATAGAATTCATCTGTGAAGCTATCTGGTCCTGGACTTCGGTTTGTTGGAAGATTTTTAATCACAGGGTCACTTTCATTACTTGTGATTGGTCTGTTCATATTTTCTATTTCTTCCTGGTTCAGTCTTGGAAGGTTAAACCTTTCTAAGAATTTGTCCATTTCTTCCAGTTGTCCATTTCATTGGCATAGATTTGCTTGTAGTACTCTCTTGGGATGCTTAGTATTTCTGTGGTGTCCGTTGTAACTTCTCCTTTTTCATTTCTAATTTTATTGATTTGAGCCCACTCTCTTTTTCTTGATGAGTCTGGCTAAAGGTTTATTAATTTTGTTTATCTTCTCAAAGAACTAGCTTTTAGTTTTGTCATCTTTGCTATTGTTTTCTCTGTTTCTATTTCATTGATTTCTGCTCTGATCTTTATGATTTCTTTCCTTCTACTAATTTTGGGTTTTGTTTGTTCTTCTTTCTCTAGTTCCTTTAGGTGTCTGGTTAGATTGTTTATTTGAAATTTTTCTTGTTTCTTGAGGTAGGATTGTATTGCTATAAAATTCCCTCTTAGAACTGCTTTTACTGCATCCCATAGGTTTTGGATCATCATGTTTTCATTGTCATTTGTCTCTAGGTATTTTTTGATTTCCTCAGTGACCTCTTGGTTATTTAGTAACATACTGTTTAGCCTCTATGAGTTTGTGTTTTTTACGTTTTTTTTCTCCCTGTAATTTATTTCTAATCTCATAGCATTGTGGTCAGAAAAGATGCTTGATATATTTTAATTTTCTTAAATTTACCGAGGCTTGATTTGTGACCCAAGATGTGATCTATCCTGGAGAATGTTCCATGCGCACTTGAGAAGAAAGTGTAATCTGCCTTTTTTGGATGGAATGTCCTATAAATATCAATTAAGTCTATCTGGTCTATTGTGTCATTTAAAGTTTGTGTTTCCTTATTAATTTTCTGTCTGGATTGTCTGTTCATTGGTGTAAGTGAGGTGTTAAAGTCCCCCACTATTATCGTGTTACTGTTGATTTCCTCTTTTATAGCTGTAAGCATTTGCCTCGTGTACTCAGGTGCATATATATTTATAATTGTTATATCTTCTTCTTGGATTGATCCCTTGTTCATTATGTAGTGTCCTTCTTTGTCTCTTGTAACATTCTTTATTTAAAAGTCTATTTTATCTGATATTGGTATTGCTACTCCAGCTTTCTTTTGATTTCCATTTGCATGGAATACCTTTTTCCATTCCCTCACTTTCAGTCTTTATGTGTCCCTAGGTCTGAAGTGGGTCTCTTGTAGACAGCATACACATGGATCTTGTTTTTGTATCCATTCAGCATGCCTGTGTCTTTTGGTTGGAGCATTTAATCCATTCACGTTTAAGGTAATTATCGATATGTATGTTCCTATGACCATTTTCTTAATTGTTCTGGGTTTGTTTTTGTAGGTCCTTTTCTTCTCTTGTGTTTCCCACTTAGAGAAGTTCCTTTAGCATTTGTTGTAGAGCTGGTTTGGTGGTGCTGAATTCTCTTAGCTTTTGCTTGCCTGTAAAGCTTTTGATTTCTTCGTCAAATCTGAATGAGACCCTTGCTGGTTAGAGTAATCTTGGTTGTAGCTTCTTCCCTTTCATCACTTTAAGTATATCATGCCACTCCCTTCTGGCTTGTAGAGTTTCTGCTGAGAAATCAGCTGTTAAACTTATGGGAGTTCCCTTGTATGTTACTTGTCATTTTTCCCTTGTTGCTTTTAATAATTTTTCTTTGTCTTTAATTTTTTCAATTTGATTACTATGTATCTCAGCATGTTTCTCCTTGGATCTATCCTGCCTGAGATTCTCTGCACTTCCTGGACTTGGGTGGCTATTTCCTTTCCCATGTCAGGGAACTTTTCGACTACAATCTCTTCAAATATTTTCTCGGGTCCTTTCTCTCTTCTCCTTCTGGGACCCCTATAATGCAAATGTTGGTGTATTTAATGTTGTCCCAGAGGTCCCTTAGGCTGTCTTCATTTATTTTCATTCTTTTTTATTTATTCTGTTCTGAGGCAGTAAATTCCACCATTCTGTCTTTCAGGTCACTTATCCATTCTTCTGCCTCAGTTATTCTGCTATTGATTCCTTCTAGTGTATTTTTCATTTCAGTTATTGTATTGTTCATCTCTGTTTGTTTGTTCTTTAATTCTTCTAGCTGTTTGTTCTTTAATTCTTCTAGGTCTTTGTTGAACATTTCTTGTATCTTCTCAATTTTTGCCTCCATTCTTTTTCCAAGGTCCTGGATCATCTTCACTATCATTATTCTGAAATGTTTTTCTGGAAGGTTGCCTATCTCCACTTCATTTAGTTATTTTCTGGGGTTTTATCTTGTTCCTTCATCTGATACACAGTCCTCTGCTTTTTCATTTTTTCTATCTTTCTGTGAATGCGGTTTTCATTCCACAGGATGCAGGACTGTAGATCTTCTTGCTTCTGCTGTCTGCCCTCTGGTGGATGAGGCTATCCAAGAGGCTTGTGCAAGCTTCCTGATGGGAGGGACTGGTGGTAGGTAGAGCTGGGTGTTGCTCTGGTGGGCAGAGCTCAGTAAAACTTTAATCAGCTTGTCTCTGATGGGTGGAGCTGAGTTCCCTCCCTGTTGGTTATTTGGCCTGAGGCAACCCAGCACTCAAGCCCACAGGCGCTTTGACTCTGTGAGGGCTCACACCAAGGGGTACTTCCCAGAACTTCTGCTGCCAGTGTTCTTGTCCCTGTGGTGAGCCACAGCCACACCCTACCTCTGCAGGAAGAGACCCTCCGACTAGCAGGTAGGTCTGGTTCAGTCTCCCATGGGGTCATCACTCCTTCCCCCTGGGTCCCGATGTGCACACTACCCTGTGTATGCCCTCCAAGAGCGGAGTCTCTGTTTCCCCCAGTCCTGCCGAAGTCCTGCAATCAAATCTCACCAGCCTTCAAAGTCTGACTCTCTGGGAATTCCTCCTCCCATTACTGGATGCCCAGGTTGGGAAGCCCGACTTGGGACCCAGAACCCTCACTCCAGTTGGTGGACTTCTGTGGTATAACTGATCTCCTGTTTGTGAGTCACCCAGCCAGCAGTTATGGGACTTGATTTTATTGTGATTGCACCCCTTCTACCATCCCACTGTGGCCTCTCCTCTGTCTTTGGATGTGGGGCATCCTCTTTGGTGAGCTCCAGTGTCTTTCTGTCGATGACTGCTCAGCAGTTAGTTGTGATTCCGGTGCTCTTGCAAGAGGGAGTGAGCTCACATCCTTCTGCTCTGCCATCTTGAACCAATCTCTGTGTATGTATTTTAGATAGATTATTGTTTTGAGGGACAAAACTCTTCTAAGAGTTAATTTGCAGAAAGTCAATGTGGACAGTAGCCCATGACATACACTACCTGCCCTTCCTTGCTTAGTCTAGGTTCCTGGATGCAGCATATGTCCACAGACTCTCCTTGTACCTGGCGGAACATCATTATTTTCCAAGATGCCCTCTCCTTGATGCAAGGGGTGTTTCCACAAACAAATGCCCAATTGTCTAATATGTAGAACCTGAAGATTCTAAGAAAGTCCCCCAAATAAGCCTACCTGTAGGAGTGGAGAGGAACCTTCATGAAACAAAGTCTTGTTTGCTGTTGTGATGCCCCAGAATTGCTGACAGCTGAATTGTTATGTAGATGTGAGCTCCCATGACCAGGGACTATACAGCCTCATGAAAATAGCATCATTACAAGATCTGATTTTACTTCTATGCCCGTTCTGCAGTCACTTAGAGTGATGACGTCTGTCTTGGCCAGAGGGGCATGGATGAGAGTTATTCTCAATGTCAAACAATCTGTTAGTGGCCACTGGTCTTATCCCCTTATCCCCACATCTACTTTGTGCACCAGACTGGTCTCATTTCCTCTCTCATGAGGCAGCTTATACTGCCCAGTCTGTTTATTCAACACAAACTAACTTTTGATCTTAGACCTAAGGCTCTGAGTTCTTAAATCTACAGTATTTGCTTAATTCATAAGGACTATGCAAGGAATGAAAATTAGGCCATTTCCCCTGTGCTCCCAAATGACCCTGATGCCTCATGCTGTAACAGGATAATTCTGGACTAGTTTTTCAAAGACAGAGAATTCCTTTTTCTAATATTTTTCACAAAGAATTAAACTCCAGTAGGGACTTCAGTTAATCTGCTAGAAATTATCTAAACATCTCTATCTGGCTCTCTCCACTCTCACCCTCCTTTTTATAAAATTCTTTTTTTAAGAATTGTGACAGGTCATGACAACAGAGATATCACACTATCTTAGCAAAGGGGATCTCAGCTTCAAAAGCTTATAATTCACTTCTTTTATTTTCTAAGTTTGCCTGTGTTTTCCTGTGTTGCCCTGAGGTGACGGATTTATTCATTAATTTATTCATTCATTCACTCACTCATTCACTCAAAAATAAATGTATTAAATGCCACTACATGCTAAGCATTGATTTTTAGTTCTGGGCATATTATGGAAGACAAAAAGCAATGTTCTTCATAGGACTTATTTTCTAGAGCAGGTGTCAGCAAACTATGGCCTGTGGACCAAATCTACCCCATGGTCTGTTTTTGTAAATATAGTTTTAGTGGAACACAGCCACACTGATCCAGGGTACCAATTGTCTATGGAGCTGAGTAGTTGTATGGCCTGCAAAGCCTAAAATATATCTGGCCTGTTCAGGGAAAGTTTTCTAAGCGTAGCTCTAGCAGACGAGTGAGACAGGTAATAAACAGGTAAAAATATATATATAATATATAAGATCAAGTATTTGTGAACCCTATAAAAATAAAGTGAGGTTGGACGATTGAGGATTATGATGTAGCTTGCACGAGGAAAACTAGTTCAGATAAGCTGGTCAGAGAAGTTCTCTGAGGGAGCAGCATCAAGGCCAAGACTAAAGGATGTGAGAAGAAAGACAAAGTGTTATCTGAGGGAACAGAGAGTGCAGATGCCCTGAGAAACAGAGTTAGCTTATTCTATTTGTAAATTCTAGTTAGCAAAGTCCAGTCGGAATTGAGAGGGGCTAAGGAGGAAGAGGAAATATACATAATATAATACAACAAAGTTGTATTGCATTTTATGTATTTCCTTTTTCTGGCCTTGATAATGGTAGACTCCTGAAGATGGGAAGATCCAGGAAAACAAATCGCAACAGTTCTTGGACTATCATTGCTTCTTTTTGCACAGCTTCCATTTATAGACAGTTTCTTCTTATCTTTGTATCATTTGACAAACTACAAAGGATGGAAAATGCAAGAGAGAAGCACTAAATGGACCACACTTCCAACATGGCCATGATAAAATGACTCATATGTGGACGACATGTCACCCCAGTTCCTCTACCCGCCATCAACATGACTTAAGATATAAGACACTTTAGTGTGTGTTGTGAAGAGAAGGTGGATTTGGGTGTCAAGCAGATGCTTTCCAGGCTGACAAGCCATTTACCTTCTCTGAGTCACAATTTTCTAATCTAGAAAATGCAGTTAATAATGCCAACCTTTGAGGATTTTTATAAAGAATAAATGGCATAATGCATGTGAAAGTGACTGGCTGGGTTCCTGGATGCTTCCTGCGTATGATTTTCCCACTCTCACCCCTCTTCCCGTCCTCCTTCACCAGGGTCACAGCACAGTTTGTGTTGATTCATGACCTAACAACTCTGGCTCCTTATGATCTTTTATCAGTCTGTCAAGCATCCCCAGAGGCAGCACTGCCTGCCTTCAGTGTAAGGGGAGTGTTGACATGAGAGATGAACACTGCCAGCTCACACATCTTGCTGATACCCGGGAGGAGGCAATGGATTAGCCTTTGAGTACAAACATTTCACTTCTCCCTCTAGAGGCTTCTCTGCCTGAGCCCACCCAGCCTGCTTCTAGACAATGCAAAAATCACCGCCCAATCTGGTTAAGTTGGAACAAAAGAGTCTTTTGACTGAAATTGATCAATTATTTAACATATTCAGGCCTCGATGAATCCTGAACCAGCAGCCTCAGCATCGTTTAGGAGCCAGTTAGAAATGCAGAATCTCAGGTCACACCTCTGACCCAGTGACTCAGAATCGTCATGTTCACAAGATCCTCACATGATCTATATGCACATTAAAGTTTGAAGACCACTGGGACAGACCAGGGTTTCTTTATTCAGCTTTTATACAGATGTCTCAACCACATCCCCAGAGAGCGTTTTCCTTGGTCTGGAATTTTTTGCAAGCTTCATGGATGATTCTCATGTGCAGTCAGGGTCAAGAACTACTGGACTACAAACTGCTCATCTAGGCTGACGCTCTCTGAAATCTCAGCAATGTTCACAGTCAGACCCCAAATCCCAGAGTGAATGCCTCACAGAGTTGGGATTAGATATGTAGCCTCCAAATGCCCAGTCTACATTCATTATTCTGTAACCCATTGTTCTTTCCTGGGCAGATGGATAAGGATGTAAGTTCACTCATATGATGATATGTTAATTGATTACGACAGTTTCAGAATTTCTAATCCTAATCCATTGAATCTACCCAAATCAAACTCTCAAAAAAAGCTATCTTGCAATACTTGTTTTCAAGATTATAGTGAGCACAGATGATTTCATGAAGTATCTTCACCATATCTTTCCCTCTGAATAAATGTTGATGCCCAGTTCTTCCTACAATATTTTGTGTACTAAACTAATGCTCTCCTTTCTTCCTCTGATATTCACCTTTCTCTGCTGGTTTAACTTTTAGATTCAATCCATTTTCAAAGCCCCAAACCAAAAATAGACTTTTTTTATGACCTTTTCTATGATTCCTCTAAAAATGGACTTTTCCTTCCTGAAAATATCCCTGTTGGATCAGGTGAACCTCTATGAAAGAGAATGGCTGAGGTGGTGCTCCAAAAATAATCCAAGTGCCCCATCTCTACATTCTCCAACTTACTTGCAGCTAGTTTGGGGTTGTGCGAATGGTTCATGCCAACAGACGTGAAAAGAAGTTTTCTGTGCCACCTCTTGGCTGAGGCATTTAAGAGGAAGCATGCTAGCTCCATTTCTTTCTTCATTTAAGTAGAAAACTTGGAAGCAACATGTTTATATGGTAGTGTCACAAAGTGAAAAGAACCTAGATCCCTGTACCATCAGATGGTGGACAGCCCCCAACCACTCACACTGGACATAAAATTATTGTGCTAAGCCACTAAGATTGGGGTAGTGAGTTGTGGGTAACAGCAGCTGGCATTGCTTAACCTAACAAGAAGTCCATGACATTAATGCATATCAAACTTTAATGTGAATATGAATCACCTGCGGTTCTTGCTAAAATGTTAAAATTCAGTAGATGTGGGGAGGGACCTGAGATTCTGCCTTTCTTACAATCTTCTGATGCTATCAATGATGCTGGACTTTGGGCAGCAATTTAGTGGCAAGACTTCAAAACATTCTCCATTGCTCTATAGTACTAGCTCTTTCTCTCTCCAACTAGACCATAAGCTCTTGTTGGCATGTACCAGCATCCCTGCCACAAATATATTCAAGAAAGTTGAGAGCATCAGCGAAAATTGTGGAGCACAGCCCTCTGAAAATTCTCTTCTCCATAAAAGCAAAAAGAAAACTGGCAAAAATTTTATTAAAAATTTCTCCAACAATCTGGAAATTAATCAAAGTCTTGAAGCAATCTGGGGAACATGTATTCCCCCCACAAAAAATGGTATAATCTTACTAAGAACAGTGAGTTTTGTAACCTTTTAATTTGTCCTAGTCCTTCCAGCTCTGTGTTAGCTTTGAAAAATAACTGACCAATTTCAAGTGAAAACTAATAGTCTGGCAGCCATTGAGGGGAGCAAAATGAAGGGAACAAAAGAGTTCATAACCCTTTCAATTGCTCATTCTCAGAGTTCTGTAATTATGACCTATATAGTATCATTTACAAAGATGTCTGCATTTGACATGATTCCGAAATCTAAAATTGTGGGGCTTTCCTGGTGGTGGAGTGGTTAAGAATATGCCTGCCAATGCAGGGGACACAGGTTCGAGCCCTGGTCCGGGAAGATCCCACATGTCGCGGAGCAACTAAACCTGTGTGCCACAACTACTGAGCCTGCGCTCTAGAGCCCATGAGCCACAACTACGGAGCCTGCGTGCCACAACTACTGAAGCCCACACATCTAGAGCCCATGCTCTGCAACAAGAGAAGCCACCGCAATGAGAAGCCCATGCACCACAACGAATAGTAGCCCCACTTGCCGCAACTAGAGAAAGCCCACATGCAGCAACGAAGACCCAACACAGCCAAAAATAAATATAAATAAAATAAAATAAATATTTTAAAAAACATTTAAAAAAAGAAATCTAAAACTGTAAAAACTATTTTCCCTGGGGAGATTATAAAAAATTATTATAAGTATGTGATTAACTGTGAAGCAGCCTGAGGTAGCAGATAACAGTTGGGGAAAACAACAGATGAACCAAAAAGCCTAAAAGAAAAAGCTAGGGGGTAAGATGTCCATAGTAGCTTTTCAAAGGTGTGATATATTCCTGGGAATCTAGATGCACACCCATGGAAGCACATGTGCCCAGGGTAGTACTCTTGATCAGGAAAGACCCAAGAAGGTCCTAAGTTCTCACATCTGGCTAAACTTGAGACTCTCCTAGAGCAGGAAGTGAAGGCTAATGCAGAGTCTCCAACTTCCTGGCTGAGTATTGAAGTTATACCCCAACATGCACACAGAGTCCCTATGCAAAATTGGGAGACTTATTGGTTGCAACAATCAAGGAAATCTCTGTCCAATCATTAGCTGACCACTAAGCTAACCAAGGAGAGATTTAAGTGTTCACAGATGACAAAGTATACAGATTTTACTGTATTCTGTATTCTTATTTTACTGTATTTACAGTTCAAAAAAGTCACTAAACAAAAGTAATAACAGCTACAAAAAACAGCAGTAGCAACAAACACTTGGCGGGGCAAGAATTTGGTTTTCAGAGTTGCAGCATTATATTATTTAAAATTTCCATTTTTGGGGCTTCCCTGGTGGTACAGTGGTTAAGAATCCACCTGCTGGGGCTTCCCTAGTGGCGCAGTGGTTGGGAATCCGCCTGCCAATGCAGGGGATGTGGGTCCGTGCCCCAGTCCGGGAGGATCCCACATGCCGCAGAGCGGCTGGGCCCGTGAGCCATGGCTGCTGAGCCTGTGCGTCCAGAGCCTGTGCTCCGCAACGGAAGAGGCCACAACAGGGAGAGGCCCGCGTACTGCAGGAAAAAAAAAGAAAAGAATCCACCTGCCAATGCAGGGGACACAGGTTCAACCCCTGGTCCGGGAAGATCCCACATGCCGTGGAGAAACTAAGCCCGTGCACCACAACTACTGAGCTCGCATGCCATAATTACTGAAGCCCACATGCCTAGAGCCTGTGCTCCGCAATAAGAGAGGCCACCACAATGAGAAGCCTGCGCACTGCAGCGAAGTGTAGCCCCCACTCGCCACAACTAGAGAAAGCCTGTGTGCAGCAACGAAGACCCAACGCAGCCAAAAATAAATAAAGTAAATAAATAAATTTTTAAAAAATTTATTTAAAACATTTATAAAATTTCCATTTTTCAATTTAAAAATACAACAGAAAAAAATGAGAAAATATAGACAGTACACAAGGGAAAAAGTGATCAATATAAACTGTCCCTGAGGAAGTCCATTGAACTTGCTAGATGAAGACTGTAAGTTGGCTATTTTTAATATTTTTAAAGTATTAAAAGAAACCATATTTAAATGACTAAAGGATAGTACGAGAACAATACCTCATATGACAGAATATTAATAAAGGGATAGCAATTAGATAAAGGAAACAAATAGAAATTCTGGAGTTGAAAAGTATAATAAACTAAAATAAAAATACACACTAGGGTTCTCAACAGCAGATTTCAGCTAGTAGAAGAAAGAATCATAGAATTTGAAGATAGGTCAATTGAGATTATCCAGTCTAAACAACAGAAAAAAAAAATGAAGAAAATTAGCAGTGCTTCAGAGACATCTGGGACACCAAAAGATGAGTAATGGGTATTTCAGAAAGACAGAAGAGAAAGAAATGAGTGGAAAGAATATTTGAAGAAATAATGTATAAAATTTCCCAAATTTTTTTTTTTTTTTTTTTGCAGTACACGGGCCTCTCACTGCTGTGGCCTCTCCCACTGCGGAGCACAAGCTCTGGACACGCAGGCCCAGCGGCCACAGCCCACGGACCCGGCCGCTCCACGGCATGTGGGATCCTCCTGGACCGGAGCACGAACCCATGTCCCCTGCATCAGCAGGCGGACTCTCAACCACTGCGCCACCAGGGAAGCCCAAATTTCCCAAATTTGATGAAAAACTTTAACCTACATATCCAAGAAGATCAAGTAACTCCATGTAAAATAAATTCTAAGAGATCTACACATAGACACATTATAATCAAAATGTCACAAGGAAAAGACAATGAGAGAATCTTGAAAGCAGTGATATATACAACTCATCTTCAATAAGATAAACACCTGATTTCTTATCAGAAACCATGGAGCCCAGAAAGCAGTGAGATAACATATACAAGGTACTGAAAAAAGATACATATATATGTATATATATGTGTCTGTGTGTGTATATATACACACATATGTGTGTGTGTATGTACAATCTCTCAGTATATCAACCAAGAATTCTATATACAGTACAACTATCCTAGAAAAGTTAAGATTAAAACATGTCTAGATAAACAAAAACTGAGAGAATGTGTTAGTAGAAAATATGACTTGCAAGAAATACTAGAGTTCTTCAAGCTGAAATAAAAGGAGACCACACAGTAAATTGAACCCACATGAAATAATAAAGACAACTAGTAAAGGTAACTACATATGTAAAAATAAATGCCAATATACATGAGTTTTTATTTGTAACTCCTTCTTCTCCTATCTGATTTAAATACAACTGAAAAAAAGCAATGATCTGTAATGATGAACACAAAATCTTGAGAACAAAAACCAGCTGTATAGTGTACACTATATACTAGAGTAATGAAAAATCTAAAAATAAAAATTTTTTAATATTTTCAATATGCAGCAACACCAAGGAGTATAACTTAGGAATAAATTAAACAAAAGAAGTATACACTTCTTTGGAATTACAAGCGACCCAGAACAGCCAAAACAATCTATGAAAAGAACAGAACTGAAGGACTCACACTTCCTGATTTCAAAACTTACTATAGTAATCAAATGGTGTGATAGTGACATAAAGATAGACATACAGATCAATGGAATATAATTGATAGTCCATAAATAAATCCATACATTTATGGTCATTGGTTTTTCACAAGTCTTCCAAGAAAATTCAATGGGGAAAGAAGAGTTTTTTCGACAAAAGATGTTGAGACAACTGGATATCTACATGCAAAAGTATGAACTTAGATCCCTACCTCATACTATATACAAAAATTAACTCAAAATGGATTAGACTTAAAAGTAAGAGCTATAACTATAAAACTCTTAGAAGAAAACATAGGAATAAACATTTGAAACCTTGGGCTAGGTAATGTTTTCTTAGATATGACACCAAAAGCATACACAACAAAAGAAAAAATAGAGAAATTAAACTTCATCAAAACTGAAAAACAATTGTGACTAAAAGGACACAATCAAGAAAGTGAAAAATACAACCCATAGAATGGAAGAGAGATTTACAACACACACACACATTTGTGTATACACACACACACACACACACACACACATATATATATATATACTGATCTAGTATCTAGAATATACAAAGAACTCTTAAAATTCAACAATAAAGAGAAAATAACCCTTTTTTAATTGAAAAAGAGTCCAAATAGACACTTCTCCAAAGAAGTTATACAAATGGTCAGTAAGTACATCAAAAGATGGTCAACATAATTTGTCATTAGGGAAATGCAACTCAAAACCACAGTGAGATCCTACTTCATATCCATGATGATGGCTACAATAAAAAAGACAGACAATAATACATCTTGGCAGGTATGTTGAGAAAGTGGAACACTCATACATTGCTGATGGGGATGTAAATTGTGCAGCCACTGTGGAAAAAAGTTTGGCAGTCGCTTAATAAATGAAACACAGAATTACTGTATGACCCAGGAATTCCACTCCTAGGTACGAACCCAAAATAATTAAAAATATACGACCATACAGTAACTTGTACTCAAGGGTACATAATAGCATTATTGACGATGGCCCAAAGTGGAAACAACCCAATGGCCATCAACTGATGATAGATAAAAACGGGGTACATCTAAAAATGAAATGCTATCCAGTCATGCTAAAACATGATGAACCTTGAAAAGAAGCCAGACAAAATAGATCACATACTGCATAATTCAATTTAGATGAAATGTCTAGCATAGGCAAATCCAGAGGGAGAAAGTAGATTAGTAGTTGCCAAGGACTGGGGGAGGGGAGAATTGATAGTGACTACTAATGGGTATGGGGTTTGTTTTTGAGATGATGAAAGTCTTCTTCTGGAATTAGAGTGGTGATGGTTGCACCATCTTGTAAAGATACTGAAAATGACTGAATGGTATATTGTGAAAGGAAAAGACATGGTATGTTAGTTATATTTCTATAAAAGCATAAAAAGGAATAAAATAGAAATTCTTGAGCTGAAAAGTACATACAAAAACTGAATGACATGAAAACAAAATACAAGCAAAAAGAAATTTAAATAGGAAGGCAGGAGGAAAGAAGGAAGAATAGAGGGGAATAGAAATATTTTGTATTTGATTAGGAACACTACAGCGCATCTAGAAGTTTCCTTAATAAACCTTGCTTTTCAGACTTTTCGTATGCTATTTCCTCTCCCAGGACATTCTTTCCAGTCTGTTCTGCCCAGGGAAAGCTTAACTCCTTAAGCTCAAAATCTGACTCCAGTAAGAAGCATTCTTATCTTCCCTAGGCACTTAGTCTCTCATTTTTCTGTATAGTCAAAGCACTTAGTTCTATGGCAGTGGGTCTGTATTTTCATTTTTTATGTATTAATTAAGGCACAATTTACATAAAGTACACAAATGTTAAGGGTAGAGCTCAATTAATTTTTACATATGTATACAGTCATGTGACTACACCCAGATCAAGATACAGTAAGTCCCCTACATACGAACGAGTTCTGTTCTGAGAGCACGTTCATAAGTCCAATTTGTTCATAAGTTCAACAAAGTTAGCCTAGGGACCCAACTAACACAATCGGCTATATAGTACTGTACTGTAATAGGTTTAAAATACTTTCCATGCAAATAATACATAAAAAAATAAAGAAAGAAAACATTTTTAATCTTACAGTACAGAACCTTGAAAAGTACAGTAGTACAGTACAACAGCTGGCATACAGAGGCTGGCATCAAGTGAACAGGCAAGAAGAGTTACTGACTAGAGGAGGGAGAAAAGGTGGAAGATGGTAAAGCTGAAGAATCGTCAGCAATAGGAGATGGAGGGCAAGCTGCAATTTCACTCATGCCTGACGTTGATGCACAGGTTCTGGTTCCTTGCTGGAACCAGATGCATATTCGCATCTTTGAAAGTTTGCAACTTGAAGGTTTGTATGTAGGGGACTTATTGTATAGAAGATTTCTAGCCTCTCAGAAGTCTGCCTTGTGCCCTCCCAGCTAGATAATCAAAGATAATCACTATTCTGACTTCTCTCCGAATAGATCAGTTAGGCCTGTTTTTGAATTTCGTATCTTTGGAATCAAATCATGCAATCTGAGTTCATTCCTATCTGGATTTTTCATTCAACATTAGGTTTGTGAAATTCATCCATGTACTTGTGTGTAGCAGGCATGCATTATTTTTCATTGCTATGTAGTATTCCAATGTGTGAATATACCAGCAGGTATTTACCCATTCAAACGGTGATGGATACGTAGGTGTGTTTCCATTTGGGGGCTGTCATGAATAAAGTCTCTAGAAACCTTCCTGTATATACCTTTTAGTAAACATAAGCACTCATTTCTGTTGGGTATAAACACAGGAGTATAAGTGTTGGATTATTGCACATAACTATGTTTAGCTTTAGTAGACAGAAACACTTTTCCAAATTGGTTGGCCTGTTCTACAAACTCCAGAACAATGTATGAGAGCATGGAGCTATGTTTTAATTGCTTGTCTACATACATTTCTCCTCACTACACTCTTAGCATCCTGAGGGCACAGATTATATTCTTTCACCTCTAAGTACACAGTACACTGTCTGACACGGAAGAAATAGGAAACAACTCTTGCAAGGCCCTATTCCAGGGACCAGCAACCCTTTTCTTTAAAGGACCTGTAGTAAATGTTTTAGGCTTTGCAGGTCATAACAGTCTCGGTCACAACTCCTGAGCTCTGCCATTTAGCAGTACAACAGCCATAAACGATATGTAAACAAATGAGCTGTGTTCTAATAAAACTTTATTTGTAAAAACAGGGAGTGGGTCAGATTTGGCCAGCACTCTGTAATTTACCTACCCTTGCACTATACAACTCTCAGTCCTATCCTTGTCATTTCTCTGACCTCATCTCCTACCACCATCCCCCTCGTGCACCCCAGTACAGCCACACTGGCCCCCAGAACACTCCCATCCCAGAGTCTCATCTCCAGACCCTCTGCCTGTGATGCTCTTTCATCATATTTCCCCTGAGTGACAACCTCACCTCCCTCAACTCGTCAGTCAAATGTGCATAATTTCAATGCTTCCCCATCTTCCTTCCCTGGTTTATTTTTCTCCATAGCATTTACTGCCATCTAACATATTTAAGTATTTTACTTACTGTTTCGTGTCCTGTCTGACTCCCCACCATCACTCTCTCTGACCCCACACATATATACATAAGAACAAGGATTTCTGACATTTTTCTTTCAGTGATGCGTCCTCAGTGCCTGAAACAGGGACTGCTAGTACCTAGCAGAAGCTTCATATGTATTTGTTGAATGCTTGCAGGCACACATAGCTTCTGACCCCAGGGCCTGTGGTAAAGGAAGTCTACGGTTACAATGCTCACTATAATCCACGTGACTTCTGTGGGTCCCAGCAGTTCCCACCACATCCCTGTGGTCATGAAGCTTGAGCATCCAGATAGCAAGAGCACAGGGACTAAGAAATAGGCCCATCACAGGGTACAGGCTTAGCGGCGGGTGGTGGCGGGGGACGACAATGAGACACAGGTTGGCCACCACAATTAGATGCAGATTTCCTTGGGTTATTAGGCATAATATTGCACTTATACTCAAATGGAATGGCCACATGATTTGTCAGACAAGGCCTAAATAATTATGAATTTATTCTGTAATTATTCCGTACCACCAAATTATAAAAATTAGAAGTAGAAAATAATGCTGCTAATGTAACCTTGTTTTCATTTGAGGTCTTCTTTCCAAACAGGTCAGAGTTCTTTAGACTGTTGCCCAAAAGTCACTCTCCCAGAGGGAAAAAGGTTGGTGGGCGAGTTTAATCCCCATTTAGTAGAAGGGCAAACTGAGCTACAGAATTAACAAAGATCCTTTCAGACCACATCATGTTCTTGACTGAGCAAAGTCAGGACTAAAACTCCAGTCAATTATTCCTTCCACCTTGCCCCTGAGCTGTTCTGGTCCTCTACACTCCTCCTGGGGAAAATCCATTGTTCTAACTCTCAAGGGCTTCTGGGAAGAAAGGCTCTAGGCTCTGAAAACCACAAAGATGGTGCGTATTTAATTATTCCTTTATAGAGTAAGCACTCAGTTGAGAAAGCTCTTAGCTCTTCATGGGATCTTTTCATCACCCCTCGAGAGCTTTAAAGACCCAAAGATACCCCATGGAAAGAAGTTCAGACAATGCCAGCCTCTCCTCTACCCATAACTTTGGCCAGGTAACCTCATGCAATAGTTCCTATCTGCCCCATTCAGGGCAGAAGAGCTGGAGAAGGTTTTCTGAAACAAAAGATGGAAATAACATTTATCATGAAGGTAGAACACTCCAGCTTTATGCTAAACACTTTTATCTCTTGCTTTAGCATTGTTCAGAAAGCACTGTTACCCTTGTTTGTGTAAATTAGGGAAATTGAGACTTAGGTCTAAAACTGTGTCCAATACCACACAGCAGGATAGTAGCTGAGCAGCGAATCAAACCAAGTTTTTTTTTTTCTATTGTAGAACACCAGAGTCTCATGTATTCTTGGCTGAGAGTACAAATGATTCCCAGGCAAACCACTGACTTCTTATGAAAAGATACCTCTAACTCCAAAAACCATTACATAACAGGATTATTGTGTGAATAATAATGATATTAATCACAATCATCATCTTTATATATTGATTTTTAACAGTTTCAGTGAGATACAATTCACATGCCATAAGTTCACCCATTTAAAGTGTGCAAGTCAATGGGTTTTAGTACATTCATGGAGTTTTGCAGTCATGAACACGATCTAAGTTTAGAACATTTTCATCTCTCAAAGGAAACCCTGAACCCCTCAGCACTCACTCCTCATTTCCCCCACAAACTCCAGCCTTAGGCCACCACAAATCCAACTTCTGTCTCTACAGATTTGCCTATTCTGGCTATTTCATATAAATGGAATCATATAACATGTAGTCTTTTGTGACCAGCTTCTTTGACTTAGCATAATATTTGCAAGGTTCATCCACATTGTAGAATGTAACAGAATTTCATTATTTCTAATTGCCAAATAGTATTCCATTGTGCAGATATATCACATTTTGTTTATCTAGTCATCATTAAATGGACATTTGGATTGTTAGCACTTTTGGCAATTGTGAATAAAGCTGCTATGAACATTCATCAATGTTTTTTTGTGTGAACATATGTTTTACTTCCCTTAAAAACCTTGGAGTGGAACTTTTGGATCATATGGCAACTCTGTGTTTCACTTTCCAAGAAACTGCCAAACTGTTTTCCAAAAGGGCTGCACCATTTTCCATTTCCACCAGCAGTATATGAGGGTTCCAATTTCTCCATATCCTAGTCAACACCTGTTATTGTCTTTTTGATTATAGTCATCTTAATGGATGTGAAGTAGGATCTCATTGGGGTTTTGATTTGCATTTTCCCTAGTGACTAATGATGGTGATATCTTTTGATATGCTTATTGTCCATTTGTAATCTTCTTTTTAGAAATGCCTCTCCAGACCCTTTTCCCGTTTTTAATCAGGTTATTTTTTATTATTGACTTGTAAAACATATTTTTTTCTTCCACATAAGCCTCTTATCAGATTTGTGGTTTGCAAATATGTTGTCCCATTCTGTGGGTTGTGTTTCCACTCTTGATAGTGTCATTTAACATACAAAAGTTTTTAATTTTGATAAAGTCTAATTTATCTATTTCTTTCTTTTATTGCTTATACTTTTGTTATTGCATCTAAGAAACCATTGCTTAACCCAAGGTTACTAGGATTTACATTATGTTTTCTTTAACAGTTGTATAGTTTTAGCTCTTATATTTATTTGTTTATGCATTTTGAATTAATTTTTGATATCACATAAGGTACAGGTCCAAGTTCATTCTTTTCCATGTGGATATCAGCTGTCTCAACACCATTTGTTGAAAAAATGAATACTTCCTCTATTGAATTGTCTTGGCAGCCCTGAAAAAAATCAATAGCGATAGATGTATGGGTTTATTTCTAGACTATCAATTATATTCCATTGATCTTTATGTCACTGTCACACTGTTTTGATTTCTGTAATAAGTTTTGAAATCAGGAAGTGTGACTCCTCCAGCTTTGTTCTTTTTCTGGATTATTTGGGTTATTCTGGGTCCCTTGCAATTCCATATGAATTTTAAAACCAGCTTGTCAATTTCTGCAAAAAGAGCCAGTTGAGATTTTGATAGGGATTGTGTTAAATCTGTAGATCAATTTAGAGGAAAGCACCATCCTAACAACATTAAATCTCCTGATCCATGAGCATAGGATGTTTCTCCATTTATTTACCTGTTCTTTAATTCCTTTTCGACAATGTCTTATAGTTTTCAATCTTGCATTTCTTTTGTTAGATTCATTCCTAAGTCTTTTATTCTTTTTGATGCTACTGTAAATGAAGTGTTTTCTTAATTTTATTTTTGGATTGTTCGTTGTTAGTCTATAGAAATGTAATTGATTTTTTTTGTATATTGATCTTGATCCTGCAACCTTGCTGAATTTATTTATGAGATCATGTACTTTCATATCGATTTTTGTTTAAAAATTACTTTAACATTCTTCATCTCATTTGAAGTGGGAGTTGTAGAGGAAAGCATACATGAACCACCTAATGCTCTTATACTTCAAAGAAAGAAACTGAGATCCACAGAGGAGAAGTAACTGGTCCAAAGACACACAGTGATAGAACAGAGATTTAAATGTCCATCTTAAAGATAACAGCTGGAGCTATGGAAACTGATGGGCCCATCAGAGAGGAAAGTCTAAGGACAAAGCCTGGGAGCATAAGAAAGGAAGAAGAGATCCAAGCAATGGAGAAGGAAAAGAGAAGAAGGAAGAGAATCAGAACAGACCAATCATTGTAGGGGGATGGTTGGGGGTGGGGGCAGTAAGACTTGGGATCAAAGGAGCTGAGCCTATGGTGTTACCCTGGGCACCTTGTCATTTACCTCTCAAAGAATCCATATCTTTACCAACAAATAAGATGTATACTGTGTGCTTTAGAAGGAGATTGTGAGAATTACATGAGCTCATTTTTGTGAAAGCACTGTGTCTAGAGCAAAGGGTTCAACAAATTCAAATCATTATTTGAGTGATTATTATATTATTAACCAACATTTTGCCAGCTGAGAAAAAGAACTGGATGGGAACAGAATAATTGTGGCATGCAGAAGTCCCAGGAGAGTAGGTTTAGAATAGTTGGTGGGGCAACAGCCACAAAGGGTTTAATGAACAAGTGGGCAATGTTGACACAGGACCCTGAACACCCATTACTCTTCTTTTTTAAATTAGTTTATTGAAATATAGTTGATTTACAATGTTGAGTTAATTACTGCTGTACAGCAAACTGATTCAGTTATACATATATGTACCTTCTTTTTTTTTTTTTTTTTTTTTTTTTGCCACAGCACGCGGCATGCGGGATCTTCGTTCCCTGACCAGGGATCAAACCCACACCCCTGCACTGGAAGTGCAGTCTTAACCACTGGACTGCCAGGGTAGTCCCTGTACATTCATTTTTTATATATTCCTTTCCATTATGCTTTATCATAGGACACTGAATAATAGTTCTCTGTGCTATACAGTAGAACCTCGTTGTTTATCCAAAGCCACTACTCTTTTGAGAAGTTTGAAGGTAAAGAAAAAGGGAGCACCCAAGGGGAACATAAGGAGTTTCCCTTGTTGAGGGAAGGTGGCCCTTTCGTTTTTAATTTGGGGTGGGGAGGCATGAGTAGTTTGGGAAGTAAAATAGAAGGAGGCAAGAAAGAGAGGGAGAGACGGCCGTGAGAGAAAAGAAACAAGAGCTGAAGAGGAAGGTTAAGCTTTGGCAAGGAGGGGACTCTTCTCCCTGGGAAGCAAGCCCAGGAAGAGAGGAAAGGTGAAGAGGTGGAGAAATGCTGATACAGATGAAGAGCAAACATTTATCAAACGCATGCTATGTACCAGGCACACTATTTATTTCCTATATGTCAGCAATTTAATATTCATTAATGTACAATAACTAACATAGAGACAGGCAGTAGAAAGGGGGAGATGAAGCCTTGCGGGAATAAAGAAGGTCTGGGGACCCACCATGGGTGTAAGCAGGTAAGGTAGGAGGTTACCAAAGAAAGAGAACCAGGCACGGCTTTCTTGACATAACAGAAGCCATTTTTGGCTTAAGCCATTTAGTGATATAAGCCTGGCCACAATGCTTGCCCTTGAACAGGTCTCAGTAATTAATGATCTTAAGGGAAGTGAGGAATGCAGGAACAAAGGAAAAGCACTCAAGAAACAATATTTCAGCAATAAAACAGGGTCCTAGCCCTTTCTCAAGGGATATACATCACAATCTGATATACATCTTTGAGTTCTGCTAGAACTAAGACCCCAACCCAGGTGGAAGAGAGAATGTTGATGTGGACCCTCAGGACTTCAATCAACTAAAGCTTGGACTCTGTCGACATTTGCACCAATCCTATGCTGTATTCTACTATGCTCAAGCCTATTCATGAATATCCATATTTCACCCAAACCCCTTCATGAATGTGCACATACCCTTAGCTTAAAAATTCTCCAATTTTGCCATTGGGGGAGACACTGCTTTGGGAAAGATCCCCACTTTTCTCCTTACTTGCTGCAGTTAATAAATCCTTCCTTCTACCAATCTTTACCTTGGTTGTGTCTTTTGGGTATCACCCACCAAAAGGTGAACCCAGTTCTTAGGTAACAGGGGGATTTAATAATGGTCTGTCTCAATCCTGGTCTTTAAATAAAGCTGATCCAGCCGCACACTGCCTAGCTGGCAGCTAATGGAAACCCTTCATGGCCCGAGCCGAACCTCACTGCTGCCGGTGTTTGAGACACACTCTGCTAGGTCTTGCCCTTAGGTCACTGCTCCTTCCTTCTCAGGTGTTGACTTTTTCCTCGTCTCTCACTTCCTTGGCTTTCGTGGTTTTCATCCTTGGAGTGTGACTTATACAGAGTCCTGGCCTTTCCCTCTCCCCACTGCTCTAGAAACCCATCCTACACAACTTTGGTCCCAAGGACTTTGTTCCGGCACCATTCCCAACCCCGCACCCCACCTCCTACCCAGACATGCAGGTTTTGACATTAGAAAAGCAATAAAAGAAAAATATAAGGAGAGCTGCGGGCCCACCTACAACAGAGATTTAATTCTTACTTGCACCCTTAAAGTACCACAAACTCAAATAGCAGGTAACTTGAGCATGAGAAGAAAGTTGCATGCAGATTGTGGCAAACTCTGGTCCTCTTCACCTAAAGGGGGCAGCCCCCTGCTCATCTGTAGCCAATGTGGGGGATCCTTGCACAGGGTAAGATCTTCCAATTTTTCATAAATTACAAAAATTTCAGATTTTTCATGTGAATTCTCCCAATCTCTAAATGTAAGCAGTTAATTTGGAAAATCTTAAACGCTGTATAAATCATACAGATAAACTGTCTGCAAAACACACATGGCTCTTCAGCTATCAGTTTGTACTCTATCCACCAGGTCTCACACTAACAGTATCCTGAAGGGCTGAAACAGGAGGGAAGGAGACAGGGAACAACCTTTGAAGGAATGACATAGCCCGAGAACATGACATAAACTGATTAGAACCGAGTGGGTCCAAGATGGCGGACAAGTCGACTTCCACTAGACCTTAAGCCTCAGTGTACACTCACATCAACAAGCTAAATGACTCACCTGACAGGCACCATGACAGTTCCAAGACCAACCATAAGGATCAAAAAGTGGGCGGTGGCCCAGTTCCGGGAAATCCCTGCCCCTTCCTAACATAGCTGGAATACTCCTCCCACTCATTAGCCTATGAAATTACCCACCCCTATAAAAACTGACAACCCCATACCCTGGTGTCTTTCTCACCTTCTGAGACGGCCCACACTCTCTCTGTCTGTGGAGTGTGTTCTCTCTTTAAATAAGTCCACTTCTTACCTATCACTTTGTCTCTCACTGAATTCTTTCTGCAGTGAGACATCAAGAACCTGAGCTTCATCAAGTCCTGAAACCAGGTATGTGATCTCAGTTGGAAGACCATGGGTTTTGGCCGGGTTCGAGTCCCAGTCTGAGTTTTGGCTGGGTTCGAGTCCTGGCACATGGGTTCAGGTCCCAACCTGAGGTGCACAGTTTCAGCACCTGGCATTCAGGAGAAAATGGTTCTTAGTGGCACTCTTCCTGGTAGGTGTCTACCTTGGGCTGGCCTTCACTCTGAAGCAGGGTCAGCAAAGCAAGGCCAGCAAGTCAGATGAGACCTATGGACCAAATTCAGCCTGTGGTCTGTTTTTATAAATAAAGTTTTATTGGAACATAGCCCTGCTCATTTATTTCCCTGTTGTCTGTGGCTGCTTTCCCACTACAACAGCAGAGCTGAGCCATTGCCATGGAGACTGTAAAATATTTTCTACGTGGCCCTTTACAGAAGAAGTTTGATGACCCCTTCTCTAAAGCAAAGGAAGTTCATTACAGGCCCCTGGGGTGGCACACTGTTACTTCCTGAGGAGGCTCCCTGGAGTTATGCCATGTGGAGGTGCTGGTTAATAACAAGCCGGCTGCTTTTCCCCATTTTCTGGAGCTATTCCACAGATGAGGACCAGGGGCCAGGTAAGCAGCTCCTTACAGCAGAGACAGCAGGCATTTGGAAATAGGAGACTCCATTAGCAACTGTGTGACCTTGAGCAAGTCGATTATCTCTCTAAGCTTCCAGATAAGAATTTTACAGCTAGAAAGGAATTTGAAACTTTGGGGTTTGTCTTAAGGTTTAAATTGGATTTGCATGCAGAAGTGTTCAAACACAGTTCCTGGCACCTCTGAGCTGCTCAATTATCAGCCACACTTAAACCACTTTGAACACTGCAATACCAAGGATCTATCAAGAATCCAGTTGGGTTTGACTGCAAAATTTAGGACGAGATCAAGAATTCTGATTCCACTCATGGAAACAAATCCTGGGAAGGTCCTCCAGGGCTCATGACGGTGCTGATGGCCCTTCCAGCATACATCTTGGCAGCCTACACTCCTGCCTAAGCCTGTTCTTTACCCAGCCCATCCCGGCACATCTTAAAAAAAGTCAGAAGTCTAAGGAGTCTACTTTAAACACTTCAGATTTTCTCTCTCTTTTCTCTCTCTCTCTTCCTCTCTCTGTCTTTCAGTATCATGAAAACTGGCCAAATTTGTAATTTTGAAAATGAGCCTTTGGTCATCCATCATCCTCCCTGTCATAGCCAAGGGGCATGTGCACACTCCCTGAAACTTCATTGACAAAGACGTTGGTGAAGATAAGTTTCCTATCTGGACCAGCCCTGAATGTGAGCCATGCAAGGTGGTGAGATAATCCCAGATGGGTGATAAAACCAAGGAGCGAATGAACAAAGGCCACCATGAGGTCAATCCAGCTCCCCAGAACTCCATCCTCTGCTTCATCTGAGATGGGGTGGCTCCTGCCTCCTCTGTGGCTGAGTCCCTGTCCCCAAATAAAAGAGCTGCCAGCAGCGAAGCCAGGAACAAGGTACCTGCAGTCCTAGGCCTGACTCATGAGAGTCCGTGTCTTCAGAGCGCTGCAAAAAATCATTCCTATCTAAAAGAGACTCTTTGAACCAGAGAACACTCTGCAAAAGAGGTCACTGAGCAGCCCTGAGCCCTCTGTATGACCCTCACTTCCTCCATCACTGATTTCCTCCCAGCATTTTGTGACACCGGATTTATTTGCCCCATACAAATGGCTTGCTCTCTGTCACATCTGATCTTATGTGAAGACTCAGGAGGCTCTCCACCTAATTGAAACCCCAAATCATTTATGCAGCCTCTTCAGTGGTCCTCATTCTTAGCCTAGGCCCCATTCATTGCTCCCATCGTTTGCATTAATGCAAAGCTAAGAGGCCCCTAAACACTGTAGAGGCACCAAGCCCTCCAACACTGGCCTCTGTTCACTGTTCTACACACTTGGCCACATTAATCTTCCTTCAGCACCACTCAGACCATGTCTTTCCCTGCGCTGATGCACACATTGACTCCCCTTTGCCTTCAGAAAGGTGCCCTCGTGCTTTGGTAGGATATTTCAAAACACTCGCTTGCCCTGCTTGCGTTTGCAAATTTTTCTCTTATTATCCATCAGCTGATCTCCAAAATAAACCCACATTTCCCACCTCTATGCCTTTGTCCTCGAGGTTTTCCTGGCCTGGAATTCCTAGTAATCATCTCCTCACTAATTCTACCTGCCAAAATTCCGCCAGCCTCCGAAAGCAACTCACATGCTGTCTTTTCCAAAACATCTTTCCTATACCCCCTGGGTGGAAATTACCCTTCCTGCCCTGGTCTGAGTTTGCCCAGGGTTTTGTTATTTTCCAAGGGACTTTCCACACATTTGGTCATTTTTAGTCATTACTTGGGTATGTTTGTTCCCTCCCTTGGCTCGTTAACAAGCTGCTTCATGACAAGGACTAGTTCTTGGCCATCTTTCTGTAGCCAAATAGGGTGATGGTGCCCAGCAATAGAATGAAGATGGGCTTTGGAATACAACAGGCCTGGATTTGAATCCTATTTCCACCACTTACTTGTTCCAGAAAGTTGGAGAGTTTATTTACCTATATGAGCCTAGTCCTTTAACAAAATAAAAATATGAATGTCTAATTCACTGTGTAGTCGTTTAGTTAAAATCCCAGGCCAGGTATGAAGTGTATATTTAATAATTGCCTTTTTCCATCACCCTTCCCCCTCCCCCTCTATGCTTCCTATTTTGTATGTATCCTCTCAGTGTTCTTTTTGTTCTAATGGAGTTCCCTGTCCTTTATCCAGGCACTGAGTTTCCCCTGACATCAAGGACAACACCCTCTGTATTCTCCTGAAGACTTCCCCTCCCACCTGTATGAAAATTTGGGGCATCTTTTGACTTGGTCTGAACAATAAGTTTGTCAAGGGGTTGATGAATGGGCATTGGCAGGACAATGGAATGTTTTTCAGGAGGAAACATTTATTTTTAATTTATTTATTTAAAAATTTGCTCTACATATAACCCCGGTGATTATTTTACTTTTAGAGAACAACAAAAGAAAACATTGAGGACAAAGACTTGTGATTTTACTTTAAATGATTTTCCCCTTTAGTTACGTCCTCCTGAAGCTCAAACCTGGCATGACTCACCTTTGCTGATCTACTTGCAAACTCCTCAGCCTGGCACTCAGGGCTCTCCTTAGTAGGGCCTCTACCCACCTTTCCATGGTTCTCTCTACTGTTACCCCACACTTACGCCAGACTGGCCTGAGTGTTTTCACCATCATGCCCTGCTGGTTTAAGCCTGGGGGCATTTCAACAGGCCAAGAAGAACAGGGTACATAATACGTTAGGAAGCAGCACGAAAAAGGACATTGGTGTCCATGGATGCTGGGTGTTAGCTCTCTGACCTCTTTTCTTCTTCCTGCAGAACACAGCCCAGCATCTGCTGAGCTCAGAAAGGTCATCCATCTACCTGGGAGGAGAATAAACTGGAGGGAACTGCTTGTTCTTATATCCTGCAGACATGCCATGAGGACCTACTTTGGACCAGGCACTACATCAGCAATAGGGCTTGAGAGAGAGAAAACAACTACTTAAAACTTGCCTCTTGCTCTTGAGGGCAGCCATTGTGGCAGAAGAGACCTACACAGAGGGCATCTTCAGTAGATGGGTAGATGAAACACTGCAGATGCTACAACAAAGCACGGTAGGGCCAGAAAGAGATTTCCCTAGTCCAGGGTCCGCGTCCTCCCGGACTAAAGGGATCCAGGCAGCAGTTTCTCCAACAGCAGCAGGGAGGAAGACCTCTACTATTGCTGCTGGAGCAGCTGAGAATTCTCTGTGTGTGCCCCCTTGTCTGGGTCTTCCACATTTATGGGGCCATCAACATACATAAACTGTTTCCTGCATTGACTGTATTCCAAGGCTGGGTACATCATCTAGATCAGTGGTCCCTGGGCCAGCAGCAACAGGATCATCTGAAAACTTGTTAAGCATGCAAATACCAGGGCTCACTTCAGACCTTCTGAATCAGAAATTCTGGGCATGGGGCGCAGCAATCTGGGTTTTCACAAGCCCTCCAGGTGATTCTGATTCTGATGCATACTGGAATTTGAGAAAGACAGTTCTGGAAAGATGGTGGACTCTGGAGGGACCCAAGTGTCTGGAGATGTAGGTCAGTGGCCTTAACTGCCTCTTTCTTTCTGTGGTGACTCTCAAGAGAGGTCACAGAGACCCTGACATTCCCACCCACCATCTCATCAGTGAACTGAGGCATTGGATCCGGCACGATGTCTGGGATTTTCTCAAATGTGTTTGACATCTTTCACTGTATGTGTACACTTATGTACACCATGCATTCAGTCAGGGCAAGGAAGCTGGCAGAGGTGACAGGAAAAAGATTCTTCTCACAAAGAAACTTCCAACAAGTTCTCAGACATGTCACAGGCTGATGCGCCTGAGGGCCACAGCACTGAGCCATCCTAAAGTAAGAATTGCCAAACGTGTGACATCCAGCCATCTGTGAGTCTGCTTATGTGTCTGAAGCCCTCATTATCCTCCTGTGCACAGGAAGGGATGGGGATTAGCCTGCTCTGAGGGCAAGCCTGGGATCAATTTAGAGCCATACAGGAGTCAATTTCAGAAGTGATCCCTGCTAGCCATTACTGTTGTCTAACCTGGCCAGCTTGCCATGGCTCCTGCCCAAAGGGTATTTATCTAACCATATAGCACATGAAAGTGCCATGCAGGGTGGGGACAGGGTCATCACTTCTCCCTCTGGGCAGTGAGAACGACACTGATGAGGCTTCACTGGGAAAGCACAGCCTGGAATCCTGCATGCCAGCCTCTGTGTGTGCGGAAGACAGCGACTTGACTTTCCTTGGAGGAAGCAGGAAAACAGGGAGAGGTGTAAATGAGACTGTAATGAAACAGCTTCCTCCCTACCTCTTAGCAGCTTACAGGGAGAGAAACAGGAAACCTGTGAATTGCAGGCTGAGTGAGCAATCTGCTCTGCTCAGGACCCAATCGCTGACAAGAGGTAAATGGAATGCAAAATTCTCTGTGCCTGTATGGCTGGGAGCCTCCTGGTTGTGTAGGTGGCAGTACGCAGGTCCAGGGGCAGAAAGCATGCACTTGGGAGGAGGATAATAATAACAAGGGTGACAATGATGCTGCTGCTGACTACTGACAACAGCATCTGACGCTGAGTGCCTGCACTACATAGTATACGCTAAAGGCTTCATAAGCATAACCTCTTTACAAGAGCCCCCAAGAGAGATAGTTACTATTTTTATCTCTATTTTATAGACAGCAAACTAAGGCTCATGGAGCTCGAGTAACTTGTCCAACATCTGTCTCGGAGCTGGGATTTAAACTTACACAGTGCCCAGACACTCAATAAATACCTGTTGAATAAGTGAATGAATGAATGAGCTCTGACAGTGAGAATCTATTCCAACCCTGGCACTGATTTGTGCTTTGGCCTCAGACAAATCAACTACCTTCTTTATTTTTCCATCCAGAATAATTCTTATAGTATCTATCGTGAAAGTTTATTCTAAGAATCAAAAGTCCTAACAAAGGGCTGCCCTTGCATACCCCATGCCTTCCCATGGCTGCTTCATCTCTCTGCCCTGGGGGCTTGGACTAGCCGGAAACATTCTGTAAGACTCAGCTCAGATTTGATCTCTCTTGAGAAGCCCTTCCTGGCCCCCACTGTGACAGGAATGCTCCTCCCCTGGCTTATCTACTCTGTTTAGCTCATTGCATTATGATTTTTGGGTTACTTGCTCATTCCCCCATCGACCCTTTTGATGTCAGAGACTGTATTATTTATTTTTGTATCCCCAGAACCTGACCCTATTCTTACTATACGGGTTGTTCTCAGGAAATGTTGGCTGAATTATTGTATGTATGTATGTAAGCATAATGCATTCATGTGTGCACATATACATGTACACATGCATGTATTTATGTGTGTATGCCAAGGAAATTCCTTGGCCTGAACACTGGTGCAACATAATGGTCTGACTTAGGGAATGAAGTGCAAGGTGAGATAGGGAAACTCACAACAAAGTCTGTTGGCACCTGTATTCTTACCACTGAAAAAAAGTAAAGCTAGTTGAGTCCGGGGAAGAAAGCTTTGTTTGCTTCTGGACTGTGTATCCACAACTTTCACCTGATTCTTCCTTTAGATCAGGGTTTCTCAGCCTCAACACTACTGAGATTTGGGGCAGATAATTCTTTGTTGTGGAGACTGTCCTGTGCATTGTAGAATGGTGAGCAACAACCCTGGCCTCTATCCACTAGATGCCAGCAGCATCCCCTTCCCCTAGTTGTGACAAACAAAAATGTCTGCAGACCTGGCCAAAAGTCCCCTGGGGGGCCAAATCACCCCCAGTTGAGACCGATGCTTTAGGTGTTGTTATTGGTGACTTTGCATGGTATTTGAGTTTTAACGTATTTAGGTTAGATCTGTGCTTTGGGGGCAGCAGAAGCAGATCTGAAAGGTTGTATGCAAGGCATTACACAACACGCCTTTCCCTGAGATCCAGGCTGACACAAAAGACTGGGTAAATATTAGGGACCTTGGGAATTGATTAGTTATGGCTTAGTTGAGAGACAACAAACTTGAGGTTTAACATAAGAAGAGGCCCCCTTGGAAATGACCCCAGGCCAAAGAACCAAATGTAAATCAAGAATCAACACGTGTAAATGGGAAAAGAATTTGAAAAAGAATGGATACATGTATATGTATAAATGAATCACTTTGCTGTACACCTAAAACTAAGACAACATTGTTAATCAACTATATTCCAATATAAAATAAAAAGTTAAAAAAAAAAAGAATCAAGGTTTGGATTAAGCAGTCTTAAAGAAGGCAACTATAGTAGAGAGGGCTGTCCAGCCTCAGAGATTCAGCTTCAAGAGGGACTGAAAAGGATTCAAAGGCAGAAACCTCACCCAAGGAATGGCAGGGACCCCAGGCAAAGACTCAGTTGGGGAAGAGAAGGCAGGAACACTGTGGTGGGAACATGAGCCTCAAGGCCCCCATGACTGGCTGTCAACATGATGAACCACTGGCTCCTTCTATTCCACAGCCCCAAACACAGAGCTTGGTCCCCAGAGGTGATGAAGCAGCCCCAGTTGGGAAAGCTATTGGGCTTTCTCTGCCGGCTGTCCCCACCCGGGGACAGCATCCCCTCCCTCCATAACTCATTCTTTGAAGTCCGAGCGCTGAATTTCCCAGAAATTAAAAATGTTTTATTTCTGTCCTTCTAATTGGCAACCATGTTATGCAGGTCATTCAGCAAGCATCCCACCCTGGAAACAACGGTTTGTTTCCTAATACAGTCCAGGGTTTGTCCAGCAGCTTCCTGCTGAGGCCCGTGACACTCTTTCCCAGGCTAACCTCAGTAACACGCCGGCACTACAAGGCTCAGTTTACAAGAGGAACCAGCAAGGTGGGGTCTACACCGACACCAAGCCCAGGGATGAAAACCAGAAGGAAAAAGGAGCCATGCAAGGATCCAGGAGTTCCGCTCCCAAATTTCAAACCTCCAGATGTTTGGAACTTTCTCACTGAAAAGGCTGAGATGAGTGCTGATTTCATGCAGATGTGCACATCAGGTAGAATCCGTCTCAGTTACCAAGTAGGGACTCACGCACATGTACATGCACACAAGCCCTCATAAACACACACGTATGCTCAGAACAAAGGCAACTATTTCAGGAGATAGCTGGTTCATCAGATAGAGACAAGGCCTTCATTAATCCACCACACAGGAACCACCTCTGAACAGACAGTGAAGGTGAATCTGAAGTGTTACTGGAACTCAGAAATCACTCCAAGCCTGAAAAAGGTATCTCTCTGTCTCCTCCATTTTTGACACTTTGCAAAATAGAGAAGGAGAGAGTCCCTTGAAGGCTCATTTTCAGCAGTGCTTGCTCAGAACTGATGCTAAAAGAAAACTTAAAAAAAAAAAAAAAAAGCAATTGAAAACAAGGATTATTTCCGAAGCTGGGGCCTAAAGTACATTATGATGTTTGTGGTATGTTTGTCTTCAGCTCTCTCATTATCTCTGCCTGCTGAACTTTCAAAGAATGCAGTGAGAGAGGGGAAGGGTCTGCAAGCAGTTTATCAGAGAAATATATGGGTTGAGGGCAGAAAGTTTGAAAAAAAAATGTTCTTTCTTGTCCTAAACTCCTTAGTAAAAATGAAAGTTTAAAAGGTAGTACCAGGGACTTCCCTGGTGGTGCAGTGGTTAGGAATACACCTGCCAATGCAGGGGGCACAGGTTCGAGCCCTGGTCTGGGAAGATCCCACATGCCTCAGAGCAGCTAAGCCCATGCGCCACAACTACTGAGCCCGCGTGCCTAGAGCCCGCGCACCTCAACGAAGAGTAGCCCCTGCTCGCCGCAACTAGAGAAAGCCTGCGCGCAGCAAGGAAGACCCAACACAGCCAAAATAAATAAATCAATAAAAAGTTTTTTAAAAATTAAAAAGAGAAAAAGAAGCCTCAGCCCAAATATTGTTTCTATTCACCATGAGCTGTGTGTCTCTGGGCAAGGAGTGTGTCTCTGTGTGTCTCCTTTAAAAAACTAAAAATAAAAAAAATTTAAAAATAAAAATAAAAGTACCAGGTTTTCTCTACCTTCTAAAGGAAATGAATGAATGAATTACAGACCCCAGCCCAGGTAATAAAGAAGGAAGAAAGGAACAAAGGATGAAAGGACAAGACTGAAAAGCTGAGACAGGGAATTCATTTTCTAAACGTGTCTTCAACGAGAAGAAATAAAGAAATTGGAGTAATTAGGAAGTAATGAAATCCTTACCCAAATTGCTATTGTCAAAAACTAGATAAGAAAAAGCCTGGGAAATATGAATATATACAAATCAATATTCTGATGACACAACTCCTGGAGTATTAAGGAAATTAGCTAATGTACTGAACCACTTACAGTGATCAGAGTTACAAATTATTAAAAAACCATGAAGAATTGGGAAGCTAGCTGGAGGCAGAGGGAAAGGGGTGGTAGAGAAAAAAAGTGGTAAGAATCTACTGAAATGGTAAAGGGTCCATAGAGAAATCACTTGCCAGAGTTTCTCACAACTATATTTCAGTTTTATGCTATCATTTTGGGCAAAGAGAATTCAGCCTAAAGTAGGTAGGAAAATGAGATGCAAATACACAGTATCAAGGGAATTTTAACAATTAATCACAGGAGAGGTTTTCTGGGTTTTTGTTGTTGTTGTTGTTTTTTCCAACAGCATACCTTTCAGGGTTTTTAAAAATAGGCCAGTGAGACTTCTGTTTGGAACTTACGTGTAATTGCCCTAAGTTTACATTAGCGATATGACCTCCCAAGATTTGAGAACTCTGGAGAAGATGAATCCACCAGTGGAATTGAAATAATGAAAGACTGCCTTGAGGGCACAGCTTCTCAGAATGTACTTCTAGCATAGTGAACACAGATCAGGCCACCTCATTCCCTGAAGGAGGAAGGTTTTTATCACACTCACAGCTCAAATAAGACAAGTGGAAGAAAGTTTGGCCAATATCCAGAGACAGTAAAGCTCTTAAAAGTGGTGCTCAGGTTTCAGGGGAATCCAAAAGTATTGCAAAGGCAGTCTGGGAGTGATGGTGCAGGTCCCCAGGGCACTCGGCTGACAGCGTGCTGAAAGCTGGAAGCCCCTCTGTGTGTGGCACAATTTGTGCAGCTACAGGGGCGACAGCAGCACAAGTTACACTGCTCCAGAGCTGTGCCGTGCAGAACTTCATCACAGACATTGTAGGGTAAGCACAAAAAAAGGGGGGATATGTGAGCTTTGGAGCAAACTCCAGCTGTGATTAAATCCTACCTCCCTCTCCTAAGTTAACTGCTCTCAGCCTCACACTGTTCACATGTAAAAATGGGGTTATTAACACCTACCCTGCAGGACAGTTGAAAGAAATAGAGATAATACAGTGAATGAATTTAATAGGAACCCAACAAACACAGGGTTTTCTGGATTACATTGTTGATTTTCTAGAATTCTGATTGGGTGAACTATTGCTCCTGTTGCCATCTGAAGAGATCTGGGGTGAGGTAACATCAACACTGATTTATAATATTGATCTGCTTGCGGCAGGCACAACAAATGATCTAAGCAGAAACATAATTATAAAAAGTTAGGAGGTCCTGGAGAAGCAAGTATATGGAAAACTCCTCTTTGTAATATTCCTGCAGATAAAGATCTCTAATTTTCCATCAATCGTTCTCAACGAGGGAAGATTCTGTCTCACCCACCCCTAGGGGACACTTGTCAATGTCTAGAGATATTTTTGGTTGCCACAACTGGGGATGGGGGTACTATTGGCATGTAGGCCATAGAGGCAGGGATGATAGTGGGAACATGTAGACCTCCTACTTTCTAAGGATTCCCCAAGCTCGACGGGCATCTGAACACAGGTCTCAGAACCTGGAGGAGAGAGGGGTAAAGGAGCCCCCACTGTGGATGTCCTTCCAATTGTCAACACTTCTGAAAGTCAAGGGGATTGTCCAGACTAGGCTCAGATCCCTTTAGTGAAGAGAGAGAGAGAGAGAGAGAGAGACAGAGATCAGTAGAGTCCAGGGCCGTGGGGTCTGGGACCGCTTCCAGGTAGATGTGTCATGAGGACGGGAAGCCCTCTGGGCACTGGTCTGACATTAGTCACCTGGCCCTCATCCTTTCTATCAACCATTCTTCCTTCCAAGGCTCATCTAAAGGCACTTAAACTTTAGAGCTGTGATGTCCAGGAAGTAGACTGACTCAGACTCCTGCATTCTACTGATACTCTTCTTCTGTACATATGTTACAAAGCCAGTCGCAGAAATGACCCAGGTACCAGCATCAACATTGCTTCCCGTGGATAATGTGCAAAAATGACCATCCCTTTGGTCTTAGAGACCAGAGTCTATAGAAAGCAGAGTGTACATGCCGTCTTTTCTTCCCTCAATATAGTAGGAATCTAGAATGCAACGCTGTTTTCCCTAGGGACTTCTCGCAATCCCTACTTTTGGTATCAGTTTGAGAGGATCATGTGGCTAGATCTTGTGCTCCTGAACCAGACCAATGTTACTATCAGCGGGGTCTATTTTCATCTCTGATACCTGTTCTGGTTTTCGTTGTAGTATTTCTTTGAAGGGGCAAAAATCCTCTAGGGCCATGATGCAGGAGGTCAGCAAGCTCATCCTCATCTATCAAACTCAACCAAGTTATCAACCTGCCTGCAATCGAATCCATAGAGAGTTTATAAGACCTACGTCCTACAGAGTGTGGTTCCTGCCCCAAATCTGGATCCATCCAGTGACCCAAAAGAGGAACTTTCCCAATCCAAGACAGTTCCAGGGCTTTTCAGGAGTGGAGACACCTAGAGAAACCACTTCAGGGAGACTGGAGGTTTGGGTACTATTAGGCAGTGCTTGACAGGGAGAGACAGTGAGTATTTACACTTTACTCTTTTATTCCTGACACACTAAAATATGTAGAGACATAAAACTAAGTATATATTCCTTATTCTTATAACTCTTATACAACTATAAAATCAAAACAGTCACAAATCAAGCACAAAAAAGCCAATAATATTTAAATTAACAATATTAATTTAATGTGATGGATACAGTTCTTTTGCTAAAACTAAATTTCAGCTCATAACCTGAATATAATACTGACTGCTGTGGAATAAATTATTCTGAATTTAGCATGCTAATACTAACGTGGGCCCTGTGATGACTCAATTTTCCCATTACCTTTTTTTTCTTTACAAGCTACTGCCAAACCATCCATGGTTCAGGATGCAGTGACATCACTTGGATAGAAAACATCTTTTACGCTTTAATCTACCTCTGTCCTCTCCTCCTTTGCCCAAACAACTGAATAATATTAGTTGGCTTTGATGCAATTCTAAACAAACTGTAGAAGTAGTCACTGAAATGGTGGCAGTATTTTCTAAGCAGTGGTCATGCCAAAGCTCTAGAAAATGCCTACAATATATAATTTGGCATAGATATAAAATCACAAATTTTAAATATCATGATGGAGAACTCAGAGCTCCCAAGAATTTGTCCATAGACCACCACTCCCCAACACCGCAGTCCAATTGCAAAAAAAAAAAACCCACAGGTGATGCAAGAAGCAAAAGAAGAACCATACCACAGCAAGAGAACCACAGTATATTTATATCAAACCACCTGTTGGTTATATATTTTGGTGGTTCTCATCTTGGGTTCCTGGTTTGAAGAAGGAGCCTGAAAGATTATTGCAACAAAGCATGTCAGTGATGAGGGACAGAATGACTGGGTCAGCATAGGGAAGGATCTATCACAGAGGAAGACATAACTAGATGATCTGGGCCTAGAAAGAGTAAGGTCAGATGGTCACTTAATTTATGTCAAAGCAAACCAAGACTCTAGATCCATGTAGGAAGAATAACTCCTATATGCTCAGAGGCCCTCACATATTGCTGAGCCTTAGATTACAAGCCCCCAGCTTACTCATCAGAGCCTGAACCCCTAACCACTCTGCATGGCCCAGTCTCAGAATCTGCCATTAACTTTTCATAGTACCCTTTTTTCATGCGTCCCCTTTTCATAGTGACTGCATATTCTTATGTCTCACTGCTCTTCGACCCCGATTCCCCGGATGCAACTTCTTGCCCCAAGATTGCATAGTTCATCATGTCCTGGCTCCCCCTGAATTAGCCTGGTGCTGACATATATAAATATCAAACCCAGGACTGGAGTCTTCAGCTTATCACACTCATAGACCACTGAGAATACCAATTTGTACTGGAAAGGCTTTACCTAGGCAGAGAGCTCCAACAAGTCACACTCAGACCCTGGCTCTTACTCTATCCATTGCCTGGTCCTCATAAATTAGTCCCCCAGAAAAAGAGAAGCAGAAGATGAAACAATGAAACAGACCGAAATCTCCACCTTTCTCACCCTGAGAAACTACAAGGGGAATCACATAGTGTCCAGGAAAGAGTGCTTCAGAGCAAGAGGGACCTGGGTTTCAATCAAGTCCACTATGGGTGGTAACTCTTCAAACCTGGGACCCCCAGTGTTTGGCACAGTGTAGAGCACACAGTTGGTGCTCAATCAAGGCTGCTGACGAGTTAAATGGATTAATGAAATCACGTGTACTCTCTCAGCCCAAGTTCTTCATCTGTAAAAGGAAGTTGGGAATCTCTAGATTGTAGGGTTGCCATGACTACTAAGGATGATGCGCAAGTGCCTAAAATAGGGATAGGCCCATGGTAGGTGCTTCGAGGTAGGTTATCAGTAAATAGCAGTTATTTTACTAGAGAGAGCTAAAGTCATTTCCATCAATTGAAGTTTAAGACTCTAGTTCAGTGCTATCCAAAAGAAATATAGTGCAAGCCACAAATGTAAACTACATATATAATTTTAAATCTTCTAGTAGTCCCATTCAAAAGGTAAAAAGAAATTTTAAACTATATTTTATTTGATCCAATACATCCAAAACATTATCTTTCAACATGTAATCAGCATAAATATAATTAAGGGGATATTTTGCATTCTTTTTTTCATACTAGGTCTTTTGGAATCCGGTGTATATTTTACACTTACAGTACATGTCAATTCAGACCAAATGCATTTCAATTAACTACCATTTTGGCCAGTGCAGATCTGCAAAGCGAATTACCAACAAGCCAGTGCATTGGATGAAGTGGTGCATTGGGGCATTAACATCTAAACCAATGTCCTTTTAAGTTATGCATTGTGGAGCAGAAGTGAAGAAGAGACTCTTGCCAGCTATCATAAGAGCCAACTGCAGTGGACTCAGAATTGTACAGACTCTTGTAGGTAGTGACTTTCCCAGACAGTTCTAGTATTTTTACCAGTTCATCACTAAAAAGAGAAACTGTGGCTGAGCCAGAATAGTCTACAGTTAAAGAGTCTTGGGGGGGAGGGATAAATTAGGAGGTTAGGATTAACATGTATAGATGAACATATATACACTACCATATATAAGATAGATAATCAACAAGGATCTACTGTCTAGCACAGGGACTATACTCAATACGCTGTCATAACCTATATGGGAAAAGAATCTGAAAAACTATAGATATATGAATATGTATAACCGAATCACTTTGCTGTACACCTGAAACTAACACAACATTGTAAATCAAATATACTCCAATATGAAATTAAAATTTTTTTAAAAAAATAAAGAAAGGGTCTTAATTCTGCCCTCCTTTCACAAGATGTAACCGTGAAATCATTCTGAGACCCCTCCTCTTCTATGCTGAAGAGAGCAAGGGGGCAATCTTGCTAATTAAATCTCCCTGTTCACACTCAGCAGAAGTGTTCCTTCTCCTGAGTTGTTTTCCAACACTTCATCCAATGGGCTGTTCATTGTTTCAGACAGAAGGGCATGCTGCAGGCTCTTCTATCACCCTTGCTTGCCCTCCTCCTTGCACTGGCCAGTCAGAGTTCTCCTAAGATGGACACAGTTTATGGGGAAGCACTGGTGCCTACAGGGAACAGAGATGCAAGAAGGGACACCTTGGTGGAATGCTATTTGAATGAATATTAATTAGCACAGCAGCTAGTTCTGGACAATTGATTCCAAACTCCAGATGTTCCCATTCTAACTATGAGTCATGCAGAAGGAAGAAAAAAAAACTAATTGGTTAGTATGTTGTTCATTTTTAGTGTCATGTAGTGAAATAATCCAGGACTGCTGAGTTGATGGGCTTTTGCCTTGTTCCTATGGACTTTCAATAATATTTTAATGAACTTGCTCATTCCATCCCTTCTCTGCCTGTGGGATAATTTTTTTTTCTGTGTCCTTCAGATGCAACCATGCTTTACAGAACACCCTTCCTAACAGAGAGAAAAGTGGAAAATAAGGTGGAATGAATATCATGGATATTCATTCACAGATATCATGTTTAAGGAGGGAAGGGTTTGGATCTTCTTCTGGGCCATTCATGGGATTTTTCTGAAGTTGGGTTTTCCGTAAAGAGTAGAGGCCTACTCTTAGAGTTTCCCTGGCTGGAGTTTATTCTCATATCTGGTATCTGACATTTTCTAAGAGCTTGGAAATCATTGTTATTTATTCAATCACGATTCCAGCCCTAATTATTCACAGATGATGAGGAAAAGAGAGAGGACAGAGAAATGTTGCTCGCAGGTCATCCAGAAAGCATGGCCCCATGCAATCTTGACAACAGCCTCATGATTCGAGCTTTATAACTTTTCTCTGTTTTCAGTCATCATGCTATAAGCACTGGAATGATCAGGACTTTGACCCAAGTAGCAAAAAGGGGAAAAAGCCAGAAATATGAGTAGATAATATGTCCTGAATTTTTGAAAAATTATATGTACATATTGATCATACCTTGGGGTCCATCCATGTCTAATGAACAAGGTCAAGATCACAACAGGCTCAGGAGGAATGGCCCATTTAGAAGCTTCTGGAAGGTCAGAATTAGTTGTACTCCTAGATAAAGTAAAAAAGGAATCTGGAGGAAGCCATAGCTGGATTGCTCATCAGAAGGTGTAGACAGTCACTGGGGTGGTGCAGAAGGATGAACACAGAAGAAAGCAAGGGCTGCTTGCCCTAAGCTTCCCAAGGAGATAAATAACCATAGTCTTCACACACCAAGAGATTCAGAAATGGAGGAACTAATTGTGTAGGAGACAGAGGGACCCAATACCCTTGCATGAGGTCTAGCCTATATTCCCAAGAAAGTACCAACAGGGACAGTAGTAACACACATTGTGAGAATTGTCTTAACTGGTTCAGCCAAGTTGGAAAATCTGGGGTCCACAGGGTCCAATAGGTAGTAACAAAACTCAGTATGACTGAAACAAACCCCCTCCCTCCTTACCCCAAACTTCTTCCTTCAGAACTGCCCATATCAGTGCCCATATCACCTCCATCTACCCTGCATTCATAAAGGAAACCCTCCACCAACTAGTCAAGGAATTCTATTTCACCTCTTACACTTTTCTTAAATTATTTCTCTTCACCATCACCACCCTGCTCCAAAGTACTACCAGCTGCCCTGAAATGCCCTCCTACCTGCCCTCCTCATAGCCCTGCTTGAGACACTGTGATTCACTCTTTACACAGTAATTCTTGAAAAATGGAAATCCAAACATTTCACTCACCCAAGTGAAATCCTTCAATGGTTTCCAATTGCTCTTGAGATAAAATTTCCCTAATCTTTACCTTGACCAACAAGGACCAGATGCCTCTTCAGTCTCAGCTCATTGCCCCGTCTTTCAGACTCACTCAACTTCAGACCTCTGGCTTCCTTTTCATCCCTAAGTGCAGGGTGCTCCTGCCTGCTCAGGCCCTTCACACATCCTGTTCCCTCCACCTCTTTCCCTGCTTCAGATAGTTCATGCTGGTTCATCCTTCAGCTCAGAGCTCAGATGTTACGTCCTTGACAAGACTTTCCTTACTTTCCTCACAGATGAGGGAAGATCTCCCTGCTATTCCTGCTCAAAACACCCTAAGCCTCTGTGGTTCTTATAAAATGGTGGAATTAAATAATTCGTTGTATGTGTCTGTCCTCCCCATAGATTGTAAGCCCCTTTTGCTTTGCTCACTCAGGATAGTGCTCCATGCAATGCTGAATATGTAGTAGGTGCTAGATAAACGTTGATGGAATGAATTATTAAATGAGTGAATGAATGAATGAATGAATGAATGAATGGATAAATGAAGGCAATGAAGTAGAAGCCCTTTAGAAAGCTGAGGTCAACACAGTATTCTGCTGTAACTCAAAAGCAAAGCCTTCCACTGCAAATGGGAGGCTTCCTCCCAGTGAAGAGAGTCCCCCAAGAGGATTAGCTTAGAGTTTACGTAAATGATCTATGACTCTTAGCTCTGGAAAGAGGTTTTTCCAGCTTTAGAAAGAAGAATTAAATGATGCAAATGAAATGCAGAGTTGCATCTTTGGTGTTTCAGTCAGGGATTTCAATTGCAAACAACAGAAAGTACTCCTGTTGAACTTAAGCATGAACTAAATTTGTTGGAAGGATATGAAAAGGGAATGGATGAAAATGTTCAGTCTCAGATAATGAGCAGAAACCAAGAGAGTCTGGATCCAGGAACCAGAGCCACAGTCTAGTTCAGGCAGAGTCTGGCTAGGACCTTCCTTCACTAGAAGGTGACACTGTCCCTAATGGATTCCCACTGAATCCCCACTGGAGCCTTGCTGCCACTGGCTCTGTGAATAATTTCTCTGAGAGCCCCATGCTGTTGTCTCATTTCTCAAGATTCACAGTGGGGAGTGAGATTGCCAAATTTTCTTAGTATGGGGCACATGCCAGAGTCCTAGCTACCTGGGATTGCCACTGCCTTCCATCAAGATGTAGTACATCAGAGAATCCTCACTTGTAGGGACAGTGTTGAGATATCAGGTCACCAAAAAGTGTAATACATGCACTTTGTATCCAGAAATAGAATGACACCATGAACAAACTTTATGGTATCAATGGTTATTTTTTTATGAAAGAATGTAAATACAATTAGGCTTTTTCTCCTCCATGCCACACTCCCAACTCTGATTTTTCCCATGAGACTAATGCTGAGCTTCTCAAAGTTCATCAAAGCTTAAAAAAAAAAAATGGTAGGGGGTGTGGGGAGGATGTGTGAAAGTGAATCCTCTAAGTTCTGGAAAAGGCTTTAAAGGTCTTCTGAGGTAAACCCTCACTTCATTCATCAGGAAACTGAGGCTTTCTTAGGACCTCACTCTAAGTCAATGAACCAGGGAAAGCATCCAGATTCCCTAACCACCAGTTTTACACTTGTTTTCACAGTAACCTGCAGGTGCAATTCTCTATCCAGGACCAATCTTCACCAAAGTGTAAGATTTATTTTTAAACATAGTCCTCGATATCAGAACTTACCAAAGGTTTAGATCAGGGGTTGGCAAACTACAGCCCCCCAAGCCAAATCCAGCTTGCCACCTGCTTTTGTATATAAAGCTTTATTAGGGGCTGCAAGGCACACACACACACACACACACACACAAAGCTTTCTTGGAACACAGCCGCACCCATTTGATTTGTATTGTCTATGGCTGCTTTGGTGTGACAGCTACAGAGTTAAGCCATGGAGACAGTGACCTTCTGGCTTGCAAAACCGAAAATATTTACTATCTGGGCATTTACAGAAAAAGTTTGCTGAATCCTGGCTTAGAGTCTAAGGAAACTGTGATCCTCCCTTGTCCACATGATTTTTACTACTTCAGAGGACTTCAGCTGAGAGAGGAGCATCTGTGTGTCTCTGGGTATGTTAGTTATCAGATGACGGGAAAGCTCCTTCATTCACTTAACAAGTCCTGATAAGGCTCCTGCTATGTTCAAGTCATCATGCCACAGCTGGTGGTGGCTTGGTGTAACATGATCACATTAAACATTACTCAATGTAATGTAAGCACACATCTGTATTCTGGTGTCACATAGAAGTGAAATATCTGTGAAACTCGAAACAATGGTTTTACCATTCTCTTACATTATCTATTTTTTCCCCATCCACTGGCACAGAAAACCGAGTTGAGTACAATAATATAAACAGTCCCAGGTTTTCATGTAAAAATCTATGTAAATAGCGGATTTTGTTACTTTTCACTAGCCAAAATGTTATCTTCCCATCCTTGGGTACCTTATAATGCCAGTGGCCAAGTCCATCCCTCTCCTGGCACCACACACACTCTCCTCCAGAGTTATGATCCACAGATGGAGTGGATGGGGTTAAATTTTCCTGACAGCAAAGAAGGAGAAAGCTAGGTAAGGGCCAGGCATGGTTTCCTAATACTTAGATACTCAAAAACAGGCATCTGAGTCAGAAGTTAATGGCGAGATCTCATCTCCCACTTTCATTCCTCTCAACACTATGTCTTTGGACAGAAGCTCAGGAAGGACCCTTTGCTTTGTCAGATTGTCCCAAGAAGAGAGAAATAAGCCCTCTGCTACTGGGACACCTGGATGGGCCAGACACTGGGACTGTTTGGTCTTGATGCATTTAACCTCTTATCCATCTTTCTCTTTTGACAAATGATGGAATCTGAACTCCAGCAGCAGGTTCTGCTGTGAGGCAAGTCTCTGAGGCTGGGGGCAGCTCGTGAGCTTTGCTGAGACAGGGAAGAAACCAGAAACCCCTTTGGCCTGAAAGAAGCCCAGGGCACCTGCATGACTGTGCCTCTCCCCCTGAGGATGGAAAGCTCTGCAGCGGAGGGGATGGCAGCTTAGAGAAGGAAAGTGGGGGACGGTGTCACCATGCACAGAAAAGTGACCCTTTCTTTGCCCTTGGCAGACCCTGTATAATAAGATTACTGTGTAACCCTTGTTGCTTGTCCTAGGAAAGGCCTTATCAGAGGGACGGGGAGGCATTTTACATTTGGATCTTCTGTATGTATTATCTCCTAGCTGCTCTTTTTTTTTTTTTTTTTTTTTTTTTGCGATACGCGGGCCTCTCACTACTGCGGCCTCTCCCGTCGCGGAGCACAGGCTCCGGACGCGCAGGCTCAGCGGCCATGGCTCACGGGCCCAGCCGCTCCGCGGCATGTGGGATCCTCCCGGACCGGGGAACGAACCCGTGTCCTCTGCATCGGCAGGCGGACTCCCAACCACTGCGCCACCAGGGAAGCCCCTAGCTGCTCCTTTTAACTTCATTTTCAAAGACAGGGATTTGAGGCTGACTGAAGAGAACGGAAATGCAGGGCCAGCCCCGGCCACCCCCAGGGCTTCTGGGCACCCACATTAATGCACAAGACCAGCCAAACACTGAGATGTCATTCCCCCCACCCTGGCCACCAAACCCCTCACCTGTTGTCACAGGCTCTGCAGAGCACTAGAGCCCCTGGGGCGGCAGGACGAGGCAGAGGTCACCGTGGCTGCCATCTGCCAGACTCCTCTCAGCCTGTTTGGAGTCAGTTCTGGTCATTCATGGCACCACTGGTGGTACCCCTGGGTGCTGAGTGCTGGGAGAGCAAGGCCAGGGGTTGAACCATAATCTTGACTCTGCAGCGCCAATATCATGTCACCCTTTAGGGGCCTGATGACCTCATCAGTAAACAGGGGTGAGAGGCAGGGAAACAGTTCTGGGGTTGCTGGGCACATTGCATCACAGTAATTTACCCCCCTTGACAGTTTACGTGAAAAACTGAGAACATTATGCCATCCTTCTCTAACAGGGATGATGGAAAAGAACAAGAGGAGAAATGACACAATGAGGGAAGCAAAACATGCAACAGGAAGGCAGACACTGTCTCTGGGCTTGTTTTTAGGATTCTGACCATCAGATGAAACTTGGGGGTCCTGCTCTAGGCAAAAACCACCCCAAGCTAAGCCTATGACTCAGTGATGGACAAAAGCCAGAGAGGTGGGACTCAACTCCATGAGGTCATCCAGAGAGCATCAGTGCCAAGATGTATATTGTATTCATGGGCTGTTCCATTCTCAGTAAGTGAGGAAAAGGACTAATAAACCATAATGGAAAATAATTTTTTTAAAAAGAAAGTACATATATGTATAACTGAATCGCTTTGCTGTACAGCAGAAATTAACACAACAGTGTAAATCAACTATACTTCAATTAAAAAAAGAAAAAAGAAAAAGGGCAGGCCTCAAATCCCACTTCTGGCATTTATTTTTTGGTGGGCTTGGCAGAGTCATTTCCTATCACCTAGCCTCAGGTTTCCCATCCATACAATGAGGAGTTCAGCTAGATTAGAAGTTGCAAACTCAAATGCCAATTGGGGCCATGCAGATAAGGAAATGAACCAAAGGGGCAAATACGATGTGATAGGGAGTGAGAGGGGCTGGGATGGACAGAGCCTCAGGCACAATGCAAAGGAAGCAGCCACTACCTTATCCATTCAATTGCTGCCATGTAGAAATGCAAGCCAGCACTGCCAGATTTATGACTTTGCAAGAGGAACTGGACATCAAGGGAAAACTCGCAGGTTTTCAATGTTGACATGTCATTCATTAAAAAAAAAAAACTGTGTGGACTGAACAATATGTCACTGTAGATCAGATATGCCATGGACTGTAAGTTGGTCAACTCTAGAGATGATCACTGAGATACCTTTTTGCTCTGGTAGTCTGTGATTCTGTTTTCTGCTCCAAGGGACTACTAGAAAATGAAGGAATTTTAAAGGCTTCTGAAATTAAAGCAGGGGCTGGATCCAAGAGCATGCAAGGTTAGAGAGCTTTGAGCCTTGCTGGAACGGGGGGCTGCAGGGCCGTGCCAGACAGAGCTCCTGAGTCTGTTCCTGCCACAGAGATATGAGGCCTCCCCAGTTTAAATTACTTTACAGAATGAGATACCAAGTCCTGCTTGTTGGCTGGAGAAGGCATTCGGCAAGCAGGGAACAAGTGCAGGAGGCAGGAGGATGCCTTGAGGCTCCTTGCTTGAGCACCACCCTCAGAAAGAAGGCCTGTTGGTGCATTCGGCTGAGGCTCTGGAGAGAGGCGGGAAGTTGGAGAAACAGCCAGCTCAGCTCAGCTCAGCCCCGCCTCTCCCCCAGTCCTGGGGCTCCTTCTGCCAGGAGCCTGCCCTGGACCATCCCCACTGTACCTAGAAGGACAACACCTAGAGAAGTGAATTCAGAGAGGAGAAGCTGCACCACAAACCTCAGATCTTAAAATGATGGAACAATGGATGGACCTAGAGATCATTAGACTAAGTGAAATAAGTCAGACAAAAGAAAGACAAGTATCATATGATATCATTTATATGTGGAATCGAAAATATGACACAAATGAACTTATTTACAAGACAGAAACAGACTCACAGACATAGAAAACAAACTTATGGTTACCAAAGGGGAAGGCAGGGGAGGGATAAATTAGGAGTTTGGAATTAACAGATACAGGCTACTATACATAAAATAGATAAACAACAAGGGCCTACTGTATAGCACAGGGAACTGTATTCAATATATTGTAATAACCTATAATGGAAAAGAATCTGAAAAAGAATATGTATGTATATTTGAGTATATACATATATATAATTGAATCATTTTGCTGTACACCTGAAACTAACACAACACTGTAAGTCAACTCTACTTCAAAAACAGAGGAAAAAAAAAAAAAAGAAAGAAAATGATGGAACCTCTTTCCCCAGGCCCCCACCCACCTGGACCCTCTGTTGTCTATTCTGAGGATCCACTATTCAAGGTTACACCAATTATAATCCTTCGTTCATTTGCTGAGCCAGTTACTCTACAGGCATTACTTTTCAATAGCAATTGTTGTTTTTCCAGTTTCACAGCTGAGAAAACTGAGGCTGGTGGAGAGATGCTAAGTGACTTGGCCTGAGTCCACAGCCAGAAGAGGAAGAACTAGGTTCTGGGCCTGGGTCAGAAGCCAGAGTCTCCACTGATCTTGTCCCAGGCTGAGACATGACCAGAGACTGGGGTCTTTCCCATTGGCTACACCTGTTCAAACTCCTCCACCCTCTACACACACCTCCCCAGCAACTGCTCTCCTTATTTGGAACTTGAACAGGGGATGGGGGAGGTCTAGCCACAGAGGGAGAGAAATTTAGAGGAGTATGGCCACCAGAAGTGGAGACAGAGACGGAGTTTGCCAGCTGAAAATGCGAACAACCTCTTCACCCTGAAACTGTCCCAGGTCTGGGGTGGGCAGCTTTGTCTGGCAGGCAGCGCAGCCAAAGGTCAATGAATTCAGCCAGGCTTGGATTTGCAGCCAAGAGTCTGACTTAGGGTGAGGTCACCCTTTTACTCAATCAGATGCAATAATTTTCAGGGGATTCGAGAAAGTTGTTTGTTGTTTTTTGTGTGTCTCCCTCTGCTTGGCACAACACTTCCACACCAAGAGTCTGCATTTACTGAAGGTGTGCAATGTGTCAGCCCCTGTGCTAAGTACCTTACATGCTTCATCTCATTTCCTCCCCACAGTGATCCTACAGATAAATGGCTTCTCTGTCCCCACCACGATAAGAAAACTGACCTCAGAGAGCAGAAATGACTTGAAAATGACCCAATGATTAAATGGCAGAGTAGGGATTCAAACAGTCTGCTGCCAGAGAATAAGATCTTACCCACAACACCATCCTGCCTCCCAAAATAATAAAGCCAATATTTATTAAGTGCTTATTGTACAGTGCTAAGTTCTTTACTTTCAGTGTGTCCTTTAATCCAAGCTACAACCTAAGAGATAGATGTAACTACTAGCCTTGGTTCATAGATGTGCAAAACAAGGCTGCAAAGGTTAAAGTAACTTGTCCAAAGACCCAAGTTTGGGGAGTGGGAGAGCAAGGAGTAGAAGGCAGACAATTTGACTTCAAGCATCGCTCTCCTCTGGTCCTATCTACTTCCCTAAATGCTAAGTGACACTCCAGGGCCAGGTGGGTCAGAAGAGGAAGGGGGAGAGGAAGATGGAGGGGACTAGAGAGAAGGGGAGGTAAGGAAAAGAAGGGAAAAGAAAAGGGAAGAAAAGGGAAAAGAAGAGAGGGAGGGTGCTCGTGAGAAAGGGATGCAAGAGAGGAATATTACAGCTGCTAACAGATATGCCAAAGGGATGGACAGAGGGATTGCATTACAATTTCTACTTGCTTATGCTCTTTCCATGACCCAGATTAAGATCCTCGAATCCCAAAGACAGTGTCCCTCCCCATGGGGAGAGAAATTTTATAAAGATTATGCGGGGAGAGACAGAGGGATGTGCCTCCGTGTGCATCTGCTTGGAACCTTTTCTGAATCCCTTTTGCATTTTTCAGTAAGATTCAAAACCATAAATTATGTAAAGCCAGAAAGCTAAAGGGGCAGACCCTCCTCTGGAGTTCATTTCAAGTCTGAAGTTCAGAACGCTTTTAATGACATAATTGCAAAAGGCAAAAATCTATCTGAGTGCAAACTTCTCTTTGAACAGGAATGAATTCTCAGACAGTGGTGCAGTGTTCCTCTGTCTCCTGGGCTTGTGGACATGGGGGGAGGAAGATGGGGAGAAACCATGGCCTGAAAGACAAGGGTTTTGCTGAGAGCCTGCAGGGCTCTTTTTTGCCACCCTAGAAGTCATTTTGATATTTCCTCAGGATCTGGAGCCAATGGGTCCTGAAGAGAGGAGACACAGTATTAAAATTTAGATGATCTAGTATTTTAACTCCTTTAAAACTAAGTATTTATGTTTCCAAATGCATAAGATCTACACATGGTTAGAAAAGAAAATCAAGAGATACTAAAGGGCATACAGTGGAAATCAAATCTTTCTCCCAAGTCTATCCCCCACTTTTCAATTCTCCTACCAGAGGCACCTATTTCTACCAGTTTCCTCTTCCAAAAATTCTCTACTTAAATAAGCTTCCCCATGTATGCAATATTGTGAAATGATTAAAGGTGTGAGCTCTAAGCTTTCATGTCTGAGTTTGGATCTCTGCTCAAAACTGGTCCTACCTTTGTCACCTTGGCCAGCTCCCGTAGCCTCTTTGTATCTTATTTTGATGTTGGTGAAATGGGGATAACACTGGGACCTACCTGAGAGGGCTATTGTGAGGATCAGATGAGCTAATACTTGTAAATCTTCGAAATACTACTGAATGACACGTAAATCCAAAATGTGTTGGTTGCTATGACATAAGTATATTCTTTTTATTTGTAAATGGCCAAAATATTATACGTATCTACTGAACCCTGCATTTTTCACCTAGCAGTGTAATTTATGGACCTCCCTGAAAATGGCAGAATAATATTCCACTGTACGCATGTACCATTTTGATTGAACCAACTTCCCATGGAGGGACATTTAGGTAGTTTTCATTCTTTTGCTGTCACAATGCTACAGCAGTGATGATCCTTGTATAGGCCTCTTCGGTCACAGGTGCAAGTGGTATATTTGAAGGATGGTATCAGTCAGCCTAGGCTAAACTAGGCTGTGGCAACAAATAAATTCCAATAGCTCAGTGGCTTAGTACAACAAATAAATTCCAATAGCTCAGTGGCTTAGTACAACAAAGGGTTTACTTCTTTATTTCTCAGTCCAGTGCAGATCAGATCACACTCCTTGGCAGTTCTCCTCCTCCAGTGTTTGACTCAGGGATCCCAGATCCGAGCTACTTCCAAACTGAAACTCTATGTTTTGGAGTTCTTTGCTGCCAGCCTCGTGAACTGGGGATAGAGACCACATAAGAACACCTACCAGCTCATACAAGTCAGAAGGGAAGCAGCAATATCACATCTGCTCACATTCCCATTTGTCCCAAACCTAACCACAAGCATGGTCAGGAGATAGCATCTTCTAGGGTATCCAGGAAGAGGAAACAGTGTGATGAGGACAGTGTTCTTTGGGTCAAGGATAAATTCTAGAAACTGACCCACTCAGCAGGATATATTTTAAATTCAAAGCATTTTACAGATTCCATACCAGTTCAAGGATTCACTTCGTATAACTGAACAACACATAATGACGGTAAGTTCCTATGAATTCAGTAATGCTTTTAAATGAGTATGTATATTTTATTATTAACCACTATTACTTCTGTGTTGAAAAAGAAATAAATTATAAATAATGTAAGGATGAGACGTGTTACTTATTCTATCAATAATGATTGGTGCACATATAAATTCCAAGACTTTGTGAAATAATCCCAGGAGTCTACAAGCCAAAGGTCAAGCCACTGAACCTGTATCAAGGTGTTCAAAATCAGCCATAGCCTTCATTGTGCATTCATGAATGGTCCACTCAACTCTATTCTAATTTTATAGTGCTGGGACTATTGAAGAGCTCAGACTTCTCTCCTTCCTCATGGCCACCATCTTTTTTGGCTCCACCACCTTCTGTCAATGCGGCATAAGTGATTTTCACAAATGTAGATCAGACCATGTCACCCCCTTCAGAGGTTCCCATTACTCTTAGAGTAAAATAAACTTAACCATGGCCTCCAAGGTCTGAATAATCTGACCCCTTCCCACTGCTTCAGCTTCACTCATTTCACACAAATCTCCCCTTCACTTGCTTTGATCAAGTTGATTTCTGTTCTGTTCCTTTTACTCGCCACAGTCTTTTCCTTTGAACCTGCTTTTCTCTCTGCCTGCAAGGCTCTTCCACTCACTCTTCACATATGTGTCTTTCATCACCCTCCTAGACGCAGCTCAGATGTCACCTCCTCAGAGAAAGCTCCCCAAATCACTGTCTATCACATCACCCCCTCTATTTCCTTCAGATATTTTCCCCAATGTAAATACAATAAGTTCCTTCAAGTTGCAATACGAACCTTCAAGTTGCAAACTTTCAAAGATGTGAACGTGCGTTCTATCAACATCAGGCATGAGTGAAATTGCAGCTTGCCCTCCGTCTCCTGTTGCTGACAATCCTTCAGCTCTACCATCTCCCACCTCCTCCCCCTCCTACAGTCAGTAACTTTTCTTGCCTGTTCACTCGATGCCAGCCCCTGGATGCCAGCTGTTGTACTGTACTACTGTACTTCTCAAGGTTCTGTACTGTAAGATTAAAAATGTTTTATTTTTTGTATTTGTTTGTTTTTAAGTATTATTTGTGTGAGAAGTATTATAAACCTATCACAGTACAGTACTTATATAGCCGATTGTGTTAGTTGGGTACCTAGGCTAACTTTGTTGGACTTTCGAACAAATTGGACTTATGAACGTGCTCTCAGAATGGAACTCATTCATATGTAGGGTACTTACTGTATCAAGTCTATTTGTTATCTGTAGGTTTATATTCCTGCTTCCCCCACCATAATATAAGTTCCATGAGGACAAGGATAATGTCTGTCTTGTTTACTATAGTGTGCACTCATCAGGGCTGTGGTGATGGATGCCTTCAGAGGACACTATTCATCTTATATGCTATCAAATGGCTTACTGAAGTCAGATAGTCCCAGTTAGAGATGATTTCCTTTGGCAAAAGACTTTACCCCTATTATCCAGCTCATGCTAGAAACAGTATGTCATACAATTTATTTTAGCTTTTGTTTGGAGTGTTTTGGGGAGAGAAGGTGTGGAGAGGGAAGAGAGAAGATGTTGTCTGGAGTTGAAGACTATGTAAGAAAACTGGGCAATCTTAGAAAAAAAAGATCCTAACAATGAGAGACTTGGAGAGTTCATTTTCTGATTTTGCACACAGTTAGTGGCGGGTGCAGAAAGCAAGAGAGAACATTAATCAGGAAGGGGCCCCAAGAGGGTAAGGTGGGTATTACATTCTCTGCATTGGGGCATCATTCATTTCTAATACAGCAACTGCCAGCAGTAGAAATAAACTGCTTAAAATGTCTAGAATATTGGTGCCACCATGGACAGTGAACAACTATTTGCAATCGTGCGTAGGCCTGGGGTGAGTGGACAGGCAGATCTGCTATTGTCTTTCTGTAGCTGTGCTGTTTAGGCACCTTTCTGGGAGCACAGATTAATATAATATGGATCCTGAGGGCCTCTCAGTCCATTAAGGAAGCCAGTGAAGATGACTTTGCTTATGACTGAGCAAAAACAACCACAGGTGCTTTGGGAATATGGAGGAGGAGGACTGGGCTAAGTTGGGAAGTGTGTCAGGGAAGGCTTCCTGGAGGAAGTGGTGCCTGAGCTGAGTCTTGAACTCTATGGAGATCCTCTTACTATATTAATATGCTTTTGAAATAAAACGACTTGCAAACTAGTATATATAGAATGGATAAACCACAAGGCCCTACTGTATAGCACATATATAGAACTATATTCAGTAATCTGTGATAAACTGAAATGGAAAAGAATATGAAAAAGAATATATATATATGTATAACTGAGTCACTTTGCTGTACAGCAGAAATTAACACATTGTAAATCAACTATAGTTCAATTACATTTTTTAAAAAAAGACAACAACAACAAAAAACCCCAATAAATAGTAAGGACTGCGGGACACTGAGAAGATCTCATTATGCCTTTTCCAGGAGCTGTAGACAATGAAGAACTTGGTGAAAAAGCCAAGCCATATTAAGGTCATCTGCAAGACCTCAACCTTGGAAGATTCCTAAACACGTGTTTGACATTTGTTTGGGAAAATGTAGCCCGTTGATGCTGGCATTTCCATACTGTAGAGAGGAATCAAAGGAGACACCCTTGTTTCACGTGTCCAAGGAATGAATATTCAAGCAAGATGGACAGTCAATCATAGAAACCAAGAATACCAGCCCATGCCCAAATCCTCCAGCCATGAGATCACTTTTCACAGGTAGAGGTAGAAAGATCATTACTGCCTGAGAAATGAAATGGAGATGTGACTGGAAATGTCACGCCTTGGGTGCATGAGCATTATTCCAATAATCAATCACCCAAATTGAATTGCTTATTTGTACATCTGATTGTCTTTGCATTATTTAGAAGCTATTTAATGGCAGCCAGCCTGACAGCATGCATCTAACACATGCCAGATAGATTTAGGAGACTCAGAAACATTTCTTTCTAATTGTTTGGACAGGCATAGTGATTGTTGTTTCCTCTTTCAGGGTTCTCTAAAGCACATTACGCCCTTTGTATGTTCGATGCACATACACAGGTGAGCAAACACACGTAGAGAATAAACGACGCCCAATGCAAAGGTGAACCTGCAGAAGGCATTGTCCCTAAATGGGTATGGTGTATCTAGAGCCAAGAAGGCAGGTGACAAGGCCTTAATTTCAGTGTGAGTACTAGGCCCAGATTCCAGTCCAGGGACTGAGGAGAATTCTCCAAGATGGGGAAGCGTCTAACAACCACTTTGCACGTTCTCCAGCTCTAGAAAGCAGGGCAGCATTCTCAGAGAAGCTGTGTTCCAGTGTGTTCTGATTGTCTGACACTCCCCCAGGAAAGCTGAAGGAACTGGCCCAGAGTTGGGGCAGGGGGTGAGACTGGTTTTTGTTTTGTTTTGTTTTTTAATTTCTGCAGAACAGCTGATGAGGTCTGAAAGCCCCTGCCCTTTGGTCTGTGTCTGTGACTGGGAGACAGACAGAGCGCAGTGGACTGTGAGATTAAGAAACCCTGTTCATCTTCTTTATCCGTTCATCTGTTGATGGACACGTAGGTTGCTTTCATGTCCTGGCTACTGTAAATAGAGTTTCAATGAACACTGTGGTACAAGACTCTTTTTGAATTATGGTTTTTTCAGGGTATATGCCCAGTAGTGGGATTGCTGGGTGGTATGGTAGTTCTATTTTTAGTTTTTTAAGGAACCTCCACACTGTTCTCCATAGTGGCTGTATCAATTTACATTCCCACCAACCGTGCAAGAGGGCTCCCTTTTCTCCACACCCTCTCCAGCATTTATTGTTTCTAGATTTTTTGATGATGGCCAAGAATGGGATTCTTTTCTTTCATTTCATTTCCAGATATTTCACTGTTAGTGTATAGAAATGCAACTGATTTCTGTATATTGATTTTGTATCTTGCAACTTTACTGAATTTGCTGATAAGCTCTAACAGTTTTTTGGTGGAGTCTTTAGGATTTTTTATATATAAGATGATATATACAATGGAATATTACTCAGCCATAAAAAGAAATGGAGTTATTTGTAGTGAGGTGGATGGACCTAGAGTCTGTCATACAGAGTGAAGTAAGTCAGAAAGAGAAAAACAAATACCGTATGCCAACACATATATATGGAATCTAAAAAAAAAAAAGGTTCTGAAGAACCTAGGGGCAGGACAGGGATAAAGATGCAGACGTAGAGAATGGACTTGAGGACACGGGGAGAGGGAAGGGTAAGCTGGGACAAAATGAGAGAGTGGCATGGACATATATACACTATCAAATTTAAAATAGATAGCTAGTGGGAAGCAGCCGCATAGCACAGGGAGATCAGCTCGGTGCTTTGTGACCACCTAGAGGGGTGGGATAGGGAGGGTAGGAGGGAGACGCAAGAGGGAGGGGATATGGGGATATATGTATATGTATAGCTGATTCACTTTGTTATACAGCAAAAACTAACACTGTAAAGCAATTATACTCCAGTAAAGATGTTGAAAAAAAAAAAAAAAGAAACCCTGTTCATCCTGTCTTCTCCTCGCACTGGCATTTCCATAGTGCAGCTTTATTACACTGCCGGGTTTCCCTGAATGTTAAATATAAGAAATTAAAAGTAAGGACACATATCCTGATAGATGATGGCTTTTTGAGCTTATGTCTATATCTTGGAAAACATTTTTTTTAAAAAAACTTTGATGTGCTCTGTACTCTTCTTCATTAGAAATGATTCTTTTTTTTCTTCCCTCTCCCTGTCAAAGTTTATTTTTCTGCCTTCTATTCTAGCCCTGCCTGCAGAGAGGGGAATTTGCATGACAAATGAATGCCTTGATGGTGAACTCCTGGAAGCCTGAGCTTTAGTCTAGGGGAACCACCTCTGCCTCAGGGATTCTGAGCCCCACAACACAGGTCCCAACTCTTAGCATCCCTATGTATTTACATTGGAAGGCCAATGTGTTAACATCTTAGCCCCCTATGTGTTAACAGAGGAGGGCCTTCTGCTCAAAGCAAGAGAAACATGGAGAGACTCCCAGCTAACAAGTAGCTTTTGCGGAATGACATTTTGATAAGTAAATTAATCTGAAATGCACTCCATTCTCTGGGTGTTTCCAAGGTAAAGCTCAGAATAGGAGAGTGACAGCCATTTTTCAAGTCAGGAGGAGGTCCTCTGACAATAGTCACTGACATTCGGATGCACTCACGGGACTCCTTGGTGTCAGGCCCACCCGTGGCTAAACCAGAATGTAAACCCCGTGTGCCACAGATGCTGCCGTCATCACCCTTTGAGGTCTCAACCCCCTTAAGCTCCCCCAGGAGCACTACATGAGGGGATGGGCAAGAGCAAGATGAAGAGGCATGGGGTCCATGCCCTCTCCGTGCTTATGATTTAGGAGGGAGCAGGCAATAGGGCAAAGCCTGCAGTGGTAAGAGTTCATGCTGAACTAGCAGAGGACACATAGATCAGCTTTGACTTGGGAACTGGTGTTGAAGGCTTAGAAGACATGACACCTGTGAAGGTTCTGAAGAAGGACTAGGAGCCTTTCAGTAAGAGAACAGCTGGAAAATGAAAGAGCTAGTACCATCCGATCATTGATTCCTGGTTAAGTTGGTCCTTCTGGATCCCTCCCTCAGGCTACAGCTGTCAACTTAATGAGCCTGTTTGAGTGAATCTCTAAGGGCATCCACATGCCCTTTGCCGCTGGACCCCAGTCAGGAGACTTTTCAGCCTCCAAGAAAGGAGAGAGGATGCCCTGCCGTGAAGGGTCTGGAATATATTGGGAAGGGTAGGGCCTGTAGGCACTCTGTCTCCGGGACAGCTGGCTGCCTGTGCACCCTCTCCACAAAGCTTTCTGTTCACAGTCCACACAGCTCGGAGGTAGAGGAAGAGAATGGGGTGAGGGTTGCTCGCTGGGGTGTCAAAGAGGGAATGAAAGAACCACACTTCTCACCACGAACAAAGAGTTCTTTTTCCTACAGCCTCTGCACACCCAGAGAGGGGAACAGTCCCCTCAGCCTACAAGTGGGATCGTTTGTTATCGGAAAAGGCTCCCAGGAGATGTCAGCTGCTTGCCAAGATCTTCACAAAGTCAAAGGTCTTTAAATATGAGCCCGGCATCCAAGCATCCAAAGCCCCAAGTCCCTCTTCACCTCCACCCACCTTCCCACTCCCATCTCTTCCATCCTGTCCTCCTCAGCCCTGTTTATTTTTAGTGACGATAAACCCAGCTCCTAATCTTGACAGTTGACCTCACTGAGTAAATTTAATTAACTACATCTTTACCTCCACTCCCCTGGGCCTTGGCAGGAGGGAGCCCTTTGTCTTACAGATGACTGGCCTGATGGAGAGGGAGAAGGAAGGGGAAAAGGTAAGGACGCCAGAGCCAGCAACCACCCGCCTTTCCTCCCTTCCTTGAAAGACATCAGTTAATGATGTGATTCTGAGTTGTCAAAGTCGCTGTAGATGGTGGGATTGGGGACCTGGAGGATGGGGATGGCAGGGACGAAGAAGGAGGGTCTAAGCCTGACTTTGGCCAAGTGAGGGATGAAGTGCAGTTCTCGGACCAGGTGAGCGTGTGCGTGTGTGTGCACGTGTGCGTGTGTGTGCACACGCTGGTGTGTCTTTGGCGCGGGACTAACCACTCGAGGTCTATTGCTGGTACTGTTCGTGGCCTCCCGCCAGGGTAATACACGGGAAAGGGGCAAAGCAGTCTGTTTTTTCCTCCTGTATCTCCCCCTCTTTGTTTTTATTAAACGCTGATTATTAATATTAGAAACGGAACACTGCCACGAGAAGCCATTTGCAGTTAATAAGGCTGTCACTGCTGCCTGGGGAGTTATAGAAGGCCAGGGAAGCCACGTGAGTACCCCTTAATAGCCATGTAAATGAAGTGGGTCAGGAAAGCAAGATGCAGCCCGCCCCGGTGAGGTGGGTCGGTTCTGTCCCTGGTTCCGGGCACAGCGGCCAGGGCCTCCCTCTCCCCGCTGGGACCGGGGTCATGCCTGGGTGTGCACAGCTGCTGGGGCGCAGGCCAATTATGTGTAAGGAACTTGGGGAGCAGCCTCCCAGCCGCAGCTGTGAAAACATTGGCTGGGCCTCCAGGGACATCTATCCCAGGATGGGGGGAGTGCCCGGCCCCCAGGCCTGGCCCCTCCGCTCCCATGCAGGTGGCGAGTCTCAGGGCGTTGTTTCCCCACTTCACCCTGGGGCGCGAACTGCCTTGGGATGGGGAGATTGGCCCATGTGAAATGACTGGGGGCAGGTCTTTGAAATCTGGGGGCTGCCTTGACACGTGGAGGGAAAGAAGATTCTGAGGCCAGCCCCTGATCGGTTCACTTGCTTATTTCAGGAGGACGAGAGCAAGGGGATGCGGTGAATACCCACCTGCTGTGGGTCCTGGGGAAAGAGGCTCTCTGCCCCTGGTGATGGAAAGAGAAAGGGAGACCAGGCCCCAGGTGTCTGTTTGTCCCCTGGATTGGGGACAGGTGTGACTGAGGAACAGCACCTACTTTCCCCTGATGCCTGAACGAGATACACTCTCTTCCTAGAAACCAAGAATAATAACCACCAAATAATAAGCAGCCTCCGTGTTGGTGAGTGGAAGGGGTGATATACTTGAGGGATTTTTTCCAATCACTGCTCAGAGCTTAATGCATCTCACAAGCTTAGGAAGACTGGAAGAAATGATGACCAAGAGCAATTGGGTGCACTTAACAACGTTAGAAAATTGTGTTTGCACAGACTGACAGACTTAGAGAATGAACTTATGGTTACCTGGTGGAGAAAGGGTGGAGGGAAGGGACAGATTGGGAGTTTGGGATTGACATGTACACACTGCTATATTTAAAAAGGATAACCAACAAGGACCTACTGTATAGCACAGGGAACTCTGCTCAATGTTATGTGGCAGCCTGGATGGGAGGGAAATCTGGAGGAGAATGGATACATGTATATGTATGGTTGAGTCCCTGTGCTGTGCACCTGAAACTGTCACAACATTGTTAATTGGCTGTACTCCAACATAAAATAAACAGTGGAAAAAAATTGTGTTTGCAGTGGAAGTGTGTGTCTCTGTGTGTGGAAAGAAAACGGACAGTTTATTTGTTGATCTTTGTGTGTGTTTAGCTAGTGTGTCTGTATCCAGGCAGGCCCTCAGGCACGTGTATAAACACAACTGGGTGTCAGTGTCCGTGTGCTTTGAGTGCATCGGGCGTGGAAAGCAGCTGATACCCTCCCTCATCCTATTTCTCTAGCCCACGCCCTCTCCCACTCAGACAGAAGGACAGCCTGAAATCTGTGGTGGAATCTATCAGGAGTCCTGCATAGCTGAAGAACTATGCAAGATGAGGAGGAAAAAGGGGAATCAGATCTAAGGAATGTGAGTGAAATCAGCATCATCCTGACAACAACAGCACTTGGAAATCATCAGGGAAACCAGAAGTTCCAAGGTTCTTTCTCTCATTAGAGACACAGTTTCTTAAACCTAGGGAAGGAGTTCACAACTCCTGTTGTGATGAGTACAGAAAATAAGGCATGTTGACAGTTGTGAACAGCGCCTGGCACACATGAAATTCTTCATAAATATTAGTTATTGTTGTGATCATCTCTAGCAAAGGTGAAAGGTACCCAGGAAGGAATGATCAGGTTTCCCTTGAACACTTAAGTGAGTGGAACAAAGGCAGATGGGAATGTTTTCCTGCAGAAAGTCTACGCCCTGCATAAACAATGGAAACAGAGCACCCTTCTTTGAGGAGAAAGTCTACCACACTACATATTTCAGACAAAGGAAAATGCACGTGGCCATAACCAGATGAAATGTCCTTTCCCGTGCTCTTTCAGCTGGAGAGTCCCTACCATTCTAGGATCTATTTGTGCCAACATTTACTATGAGGAAGCTTGAAGAGGGTCTTCAGCAGGGAAAAAGCAGGTGAACAGTGACCTTCAGAGTTCAAATATCTCCTTTCAAAATGACCTCTACTTGAGTCGAAAGTTGGACACTTGAAAGGGGGTCCCTGGCCATTTGAGAATCTGAAGACCACAGCTGGGGACATCCCTGGTGGTCCAGTGGTTAAGACTCTACGTCTCCACTGCAGCAGGCGTGGGTTCAATCCCTGATCAGGTAACTAAGACCCCACATGCAGCGCTGTGTGGCCAAAAAGAAAAAAAAAAAAAAAAAAAGAATAAGACTACAATTGGAGAGATGACAGCCTGAGTTTTAAGTGGTGGTGCCAATAGCGGACTAGTTCAATATCTGCTGGGGCTCACCCACCAATCAAAATGTGTTACAGTGGGCCAAGAGAAAAGGAGAGGGCTGTCTACACTCGTCCAAATAGCTCACTTGACTGACATGCTTTAGTTGCCTTCCTGAATTGACTTTCCTTTCCCAATGCACAAAATCTTTGTCTTCACAGGATGACATTGACCTGTCTGTCTTGCCAACCTGGAGAAGGCATGAAAAGGTTTTGTGCCAGATAGATGCTGGAGAATAAAGACTGAGGAAGAGAAGCAGCCTTTCCTCCCCTGGATACTAAAGACATCCAAGCTGGTCATGGTACCCTGGGGACCAGCCAGGACCTACGGGCAATCTCAGTAAGTTCTATCTTATAAGGAAGAAAAAAAAATCCATATTTCAATAAGTTTTCAAAATGAGCAAACAAAATCTTTGGACAATCAGAAGAGAAAGCCATGTTCTTCAGTTTTGTAACAAATTTTCCCAGTTGGCCTCCAGGGCTTGGGAAAGAAACCATCATAGTTACTTGCAGTAAGGGACCACAAATGACAGAAGTTACAGAGTCCTCTTGAATCTGTACTTCTGCCAGGTTTTAAGAGCCTAAACTTCCAGACCATGAACATCAGCATCATAGGCTATTGGCCACATCCCTCACTATGATGATGGGATATGGGAAAGATCATCCCCCAATGTCTCAGGGTTTGGGCAGGGTTGAACCTGGAGGTGATTGTCCCTTCTATAGGTACATGTTACCTGGCTAGGGCTGCCAATAATCTCCACTTGGGACCTATCATAACTTCTATGACCAGGAAAGCCGTAGTTACTGAGTTGGATCAGTCACCCCGGTTTCTGAGACATCCTCCCATTCCAGCCCCAATACAAAACCTCTAGATTGGAGGTTGGCCCCCTCTCAAGCAGAGAGCAACTAGAAGAATTATGATGCTCATTCTGGTTCAAACCTCACCCAACCATGGCCTTTGCTTTCCAAATGCAAACAATCCAGGGAAATGATTCTCAAACACATTCAACTGCAAAGCACCTTGAATGTGTTTTGGGGAACATTTTTAGACATTAATGTATTAAACTTGTAATAACCAAATAGGTATTTTTGCAGTAAATTAAATTATAACCCCCTTATACCAGATACTATCTTAAACAAACAGTAGAAGGTGCCATAGATCTAAGACAAAATGTGGGTACTTAAAATAGTAGAAGAATTCTATCTAGTCAATTCATTTTTTCTTCTACTTAGAAAGCACATGGGATTATTTCATGTTAGCTGGGGGGCTCCCCAGCCTGGCTCCTGGCATCCCAACACTTGCGGTCGGGGTTTGAGATTCACTATCCTAAGGTAACATATATAAACGCCAAGGACTAGATCATTATCAAGTGGAAAGCAAGGTCTTTCCAGGAAGACTCTGGCTCTGGAACTCAGAAACCATTCTGAAACCCTGAAGGAGTCATCCTTCCCCCTGAAAGTTAAAAAATTGACAAATAAACAAAATATTGGTACAAGAAATGGGGATTGACAATTCCAAACAATAGACCATAAAAAGAAAAGAAAGTGACGGAAGGGCCCATTGAGTTTAGTCTAGAATTGGGAAATTGACTTGAACTTGAGCCAACTCTATTGATTGGTAACCACTTTCTAGAGTTCTGGGCTACAAAGATTCGAAAGCACAAAAACAAGCATTGACCTATAACTTCTATTCAGGCAAACACTGATCTACCACCAGCCCCTTATAGAAGAAATGAGGAGGTTGAGCTCCAGAAAGAGATCAGACAATTTAGAGGCAGGGCAGCAACTTTGCCTTTCTGAATACTGATTTACACATTAGAATCCGATTCAAATCAATATACGTTGTGTTGGGCTTCCCTGGTGGCTCAGTGGTTGAGAGTCCGCCTGCCGATGCAGGGGACACGGGTTTGTGCCCCGGTCCAGGAAGATCCCACATGCCGCGGAGAGGATGGGCCCGTGAGCCATGGCTGCTGGGCCTGCGCGTCCGGAGCCTGTGCTCCGCAATGGGAGAGGCCACAACAGTGAGAGGCCCGCATATCGCAAAATATATATATATATATATATATATGTATATACATTGTGTTACTATGTGTCCTGCAATATGCTGGCTCTAGGAATACACAAACTCCTCATATTAAATGACATATATCCTGAGTTCACCATTGTTTATGATTAGAATGAGTTCTTCAACTATATGTTTCCATGTCTGGTCATCGTTTTAAATCTGGGCAACTAGAAGTGCATATAATGTTCAAAATAAATTCCAACTGTCTTGCCAACATGTATCTACTAATTTCCATTACAATACTCCCTCACTACTGCAAATTCTCATTGTGTAAACTTCTAGTATAGGGATTTTAATTCTGTGTACTTTTTACCCATTAGAGAGAATTGCAGTTTGAGTATATAAAAGTCACAAGCCCTTCTGAGTTATTAAATAAAAATGCACTGAATGCATTTTATACAGTAAAATGACATCTGATAACTTGGAAAGATGTCACAGTATATTATTGAGTTGGGTAAATAAAATATTACCAAACAGTATATAAAACATAATCAATAAAGTGATGATTGATAGGGCCTGGTGGCAGTATGGACCTTGTCCAGTGGAATGGACACCATACACGCTGATTGGTTGGGTACTGGTTTTGACTGAATGTCAAGCTGTTAAATATTTTGAATATCGCCTCTAAGAGTAGCAAAATAGGCAATTATTAACCCCTCTAAATCTCATTTTTCTTATCTATAAGAGTACGGGGGAGAGAGCTATAATTTTGCCTACTCTGGAAGCTATTATGCAGCTTAGAACTAATGTGTGTAAACTGCCCTGCATATGGTAGGCACATAATAAAACACTATCACTATATTAAAAGGCATACATTCTGTAAGAATTCAGGCTACGAAGCATTATAGTTCCTTTCTATCATGTTGCGCCAAGCCATATGCCATGAATAGTCTTAAGTGAAAGTTCTAAGTTCCTTTTCTCTTTCGTCCCATTCGCGTGAGTCACACACTCTCATCAATCACACAATGTGCAGTTGTGCGCCCCCTCTCGCCCGCAGCACTGGCCCAACCCAACACTTGGTTAAAAAACATAATAAGAATAATCAAGGTTCTGCAAAACTGAATGCACATGGAAAAAGGATTAGAAGGACATAAATGAATATCATTAAGTGTCTCTGAATGGTGGTAGTGCAAGCCATCTTTATCTTCCAGCATTTGTAGTCTATATTGATTTCCATGGAATGTGTATTGCAGTAGCTGCGATAATAAATAAAACAATTTTTAAATAAAAGAGAAAATATTTTGAAAATTTCGATGTAGGACCAGGCCCGAAAAATAATGTCTCTTACCCTGTATAATACCTTTAAATGGTTTTAAAAAATTACAAGCACCTTATTAAATTTGCAAAGAATGGAAGACTTGAAAAGTTTCTAGGCAACAAAGTAAAGGAAGATTGACTGTCTTCTATTACTTGTTAATAGTGTAAACTGTCACTGATTGTCTCTTTACTTAGTGCTCTTGACTTTATTGCTTTATTTTCAAGGAATGCAAACTATTTGTGTCCTGTTAATAGTTCACTCACAATTATAGGTCTCAAGCATTATTTCCTTGAAAAGGCCTTATGTCTTTAAACATAAATTACACTACCACAAATTCTCCTTATACAAGATTTTGTTGTGAAGATGGCGTTTATGACCAAGAAGGCTGTACTATAAAAATTCTACTTCTCTGCATTTGTCTTTTTTGAGCCTCAACAAACTTTATGAGGGTTTTGGACATAAAATAAAGTTAGATCTGTGTCTCTTATCATGTATCAACACTAATTATAAATAAATTTAAGATTTAATTGTAATAGAACTATAAAAATTCCTTTAAAAAAAGCATGGGTGATTACTTCTATGATCTTAAAAGGAGGTCATCAGAGGCTAATGTCAAAAAACAAACAGGTGGTAGATTTGGGGACATATATTGATAAATCAAAACAGTGTATGCAGCAATTATCACAAGAGACAAAACTGAATGACCAGGGACAGTTTAGGGAGAATATTTGTTTGTATCAGATATGATTGACCAACTTAGTGTATAAAGTGCTCTTCCAAATTAGTACTATGAATGAAAAATACTGCCTGCCACATCAGTAAAGAAAGGATGTTGCAGCCATCAAACCATCACATTACAGCTGCCCCCAATGGTGCACCCTGAGGAGACTCAGGATGGGAAAGCACAGGATACTGGCCCACCGCTAGCTGAGGTGCAGATCAAAGGAATGATTTCAATGAGCCCAGACTCTTGCATCTTCCCATACATAGAAAAGCACTAATTTCATTAACTTGAGATGTCTGGTTTCTTTAATTAACAATAATCTTTTGATGCCCCAACTACCTGGTCTTTGTTGCAAAAACTCCTGTATGTCCTGGTTCCGCCCCTGCCTCTTTGGAGCAGTCCCTCAGAGCTATCTGAGATGCTGTGTCCTGGGCTTAAGTCCTCAGTTTTGTCCACTGAATAAAACATAATTCTCATCTTTTAGGTTGTGCATTTTTTTCAGTCGACAGCCCAAAAAATGTGGAGAGGGTGGACCTAAAGATAGGGCAGTTCGGCAGATGGGAGGTGACATAAATGCAGAGCCATCTCCCCAAGTGGCCCACAGCACGTGAGTCTCTAGACTTCTATAGGATCCAGCGGATTAGAGCAGCTCTGGTAAATGGGATTGGAACTATTTCTCTTCTAAGAGGAAAGAACCTATTAGTTTTAGTTAAATGGGAAAGAAATGTGACATTTCCTTGCCCCTGAATGTCTTTCAACAATCTATCTTTTTCTTTGCCTACATTTTCTGAAAAACAAAAGATTGCACTTTAAGAGAAAATGTCATTATATGCTCTTTCTAAGGGAATGTTGCTAAAGCATATTACACGTTTTGAAAAATAAACAAAATTGAGCAAAAATGCAGAAAGATGATAGTGAGATTAAATGAGATGCGAAGTACTTGGGATGCGCCCAGAAAGACTCCTTGTGGGTCTCTGTGCTTGCTTCTCTCTTGCATGGAATACACCTCTTCCACACCTGTCCCAGACTTGCTCCCTCATTTCATTTAAGTTTCAGGCCCAAAACCAGCTCTTCTAGAAAGGGCTTCCTTGACCACACTTATCTAAATAGCCGTACATCTCTTTCTGTCACTTTTCTGAGTTCCACTCTCCTTTATTTCTGGCTGAAATAATATTAAACATTTATTCACTGAAATATTTATTTCCGATCTGCTACACTGGCTTCTCCATTTCCATGAAGTCAGGGACTTTGTTTTACTTTTATTTTATCCTCAGGCCCTAGAGAGATGCTTGATAGATAGTAAACAATCAATAACACATTTGCTGATTGAATACACAGTAAATATTAAGTGATGTTCATGATTGTTAGAGGTGATAATGATCCATCTTTCTACTGGGGGCTTACACGATCAGTATTGACTTTGGCAGACAGTTGAGAGTAGAGGTCAAGAAGTAGAGTTGGGGGGTCAGATATAGATATTTCCCCCAACTTATATACTGTGAAAAATCCAAACCTACAGGAAAGTTGGAAGAGTAGTACAATGAACATTCAAATGCCTTTTACCTAAATTCACCAATTCAATTAAAATTCTACCACATTTGCTTCCTGTCTTTCCACAAACATAAATGAATGTGTATATGTATAGATAGATGCATATATAGATAATGTATGTACACACACTTTTTTGGCTGAACCATTTGAGAGGTAATTGTGGACATTATGACACTCAACTCCTAAATACTTCAGCAAGTATCTCATAAGAACAAGAATATTTTCTTATAAAACCATAATACAGCACTTGGGAAAATATAATGCTAATACTATATTATTATTGTCTCATAAACTGCTGATACTCAAATCTCCCTGATTTTCCCAATGCTGTGCTTGATATACAAGATACTTTTAATCTAGGCTCAGTCCAGAGGCAGCATTGCATCTAGATGACGTGTTTCTGCATGCTCTTTCAATCTGGAGTCCGAGCCCCAGTTGTTCAAGACATTGAAACTTTTCAAGAGCCTGTCCAGTTGTTTTGCTGAATGTCCCTCAGTCTGGACTGTCTTGATTGTCTCCTCAGGCTTAGACTCAAGTTATGTATTTTGGCCCAAATATGGCAGAAGTGATGGTGTGTCCTTCTCCGTGTGCTGGTTTTGACACCTGGCTCCACCATCTTATCTACCATGTGAGTTCTGGAAGTTTCCATTGCCTCTCTGAACCTTGATTTCCAAATTTACAAAAGGAGGATGACACTACTATCTCTCTTAGGAGATACTTAAATAAAAGAATGTATCAAATGCTTTTAGCACAGAGCCTGATTCTAGCTCTTTTACCAGCCATGTGACCTTGGACACAGTTCTTAGCGCCCCTGCACCTCCTTCCCTGTAGCATGAAATCACAGTTAACTAACTCTGAGGGACTTCGTTAAGACTAACAGTTTACACATACGAAATATAATAAGCATCCCAAAAGTGTTTTCAATTCTCATTGTTATTAATAAATGACATGTGAGGTCATAGAGTGATATCAGGAGAGACTGAAGTCTAAAACTGCTTGTTTCTTCTTCTCCACATCTTGGGAGAGCCTCGTAGGAACATGTGTCTTCCTTTCATAGCCCTTGCCTCTCTTCTCTTTCATGTTAATGCTTAGAATTTTGCTCTGATCATCACACAACCCATCCCTACTTTTCAAATTCGTAGCTAATAACCAGCCCAGCTTTCAGTAGTGAAATCCAGATGACTATATTTGATAAAACTGAATAAGTAGGTAAGAAATTGAGTCCACATTAGCCCCTTCTTGCCTTCTTTTATTTTGTTCACTTAATTAATGTAAAGCAGCTGGGTAAACACCCGAAGTACAATAAACCGAAGTACCTGTCAGCTAGTTTAAATAGCATCATGCCCCTCGGAGTGAGTCCATAAGGCTGATATGATTTAATATCTTCATCAAGGGTCTGGTAAAGAATTAAGATCATGCCCATCAATCTTCCCAGGGATCAAGGAGCACTTGTCTCTTCAAAACCTGACCTCACACCCCAGAGCCTGTGGTCATCAAGAGGGCATTGGGGGCCCCAGGAGAAGCCCTGATCCCTGTGTCTTCCCACAACATACTTCTCACCCCTCACTGTCTGACTGTGCCTTAGGTCTGACTGCGCCTTAGGTCTGACTGCACTCCTCTGTGGGCATGATTCTGCCCTCAGTCTCCAGCTCCATCTGCATCCAATCACCCCATGGTACCACCTCACTCCTCCATCTCCCACAGTGGTCCACTGAGCCAGTGACCTCTCAGTCCTGCCCTGCCTTTCAGGAGGAAGAATTAACCAACATCAGAGTCAAGCCAGATCCCTCTGGATGAAGTCCAAACCAGATGTCAGGCTCAATCCAATATCCAGCCCAAATGTTCCCTGGCACTGGATGGAGATGACAATCACTTGATTTAACTCCTCTATTTTAGCCCAATCTATGTCATCTTGTTTAGAGACACCTATAATGCCAACTATCATCTTTAAAAAGATGATATAGATATGATATAGATATGCCCTTGATTCAGCTAGAGCTTTCAGTTTCATTTTTCCCCCAAATTTGCAGATACACTATTGTAGGATTTCAACAGTACATGTCATTAGTAGCTGATTAGAAATATCTGTCCTTACAGAAATCCTCAATAAAATAACTTCCCCTCTTTATTTCATGTATGGCCTTCTCTTTGGTTACTTAAACAAAGCTGAACTCCTTTCTAAAAGCAAAAATTAAAAAAAAAAAATCTAGTCAGAGCCTTTTGGTTTTACCAGTGCTCTGTAATGAGCTACCCTCCATGCCAGGGACAGACATTTCATTAACTTTTCCTCTCTGGCTTTCCTTATACATGAGTCTTGTGTCTCTCATATTTAGAAAAATAATAAGAACTTTTTCTGGTTCCTTCCACCTCACAGGCTAGAACCAACATTTCACAAGCCAGTGTCTGATCAACAATAGGGAATGCTATAAACAACATGAATCTGATAGGAAGACTAGAGAATAATAACAAAAAGTAATATAAAATGTTGGGTTTCCATCAGAATAACTAAATGTGGGAAAGAAATACCATGAGCATAGAACAGGCAACTGGAAAATCTAATTGTAATAATCCTGAAGTCTATTTAATTCTGCCTTTTATGTGCTAAACATTTGCTAGGTACTAAAAGATAGATAAGTAAGATAGTTTTTGCACACAGGTCAGGATAGGAGAGAGAGATGTTAAAATGTATAAAAAGTATGTTACCATAGTACTAATCATTGCTTAATTTAGCACTAGGGACCCAGAAAACTACTGAGCAGGGCATTCAAGGTTGAGTAGGAGTCTGTGATATGAATGTGATCAGGAAAGACCATCTGAATAGCCGGAAGCATGCTGTGGCCAGCTCATGGATTATATGCTGAGAAATGATGGGAGATGGGACCAGAATGAAAAGGACAAGCAATGTCAGGAAAGATAGATTGCACCAGGAATGTGAATCTGATTCATATACCCTATATCCAGCCATACAAAACTACTGACCATCTGCTTAACATACCTGGCTTTTTCATGCATTTGTGTCTTTGCAATGCTGTTTCCTCTGCCTGGAATGGGCTCAGCCTATCTGTCCTGACAGCATTTTAATCTTCCTCCAAGACTTAATTCTCGCCTCTCCTTCTGGATGAGGGCTTCATTGAAGACTGCCCTATAGCCACCACCCTCCACGATGGTATGACAGTATAAAAGAGATTAAGATATATAGTTCAGGAGCAATTAATTAAACTATTACAAGCTAAAAGATAGCCAGATTTGAAATCTAATTATATTCCAGTAAACACTAGAGAATCAATCTAAAAGCTCTCAGAATTTATTAGAGTTCGGTTAATGGTAATAAGCAAGGTAAAATTGTGAAAAATGTGAAACAAATCAGATTTCCTATATGCCAGCAATAATGATTTAAAAGATATAATGGAAGTAAAATTATATTTATGGTAGTAAGCAAAAAATATCAATTACCTACAAAAAAGTCCTAAAAAGTTATGCAAGGACTCTATGTACAGGTAATGATAAAATTGGAAACAGATAAAAGATTTAAGTAAATAATATTTCTGGATGGGAAGACAGAATTTTTCCAATATGTTAACATTTCATAAAAGTAAGAAATAAGATGAATACAATCTAAATCAAAATTTCATGCAGATATTTGCCAGTTATTTTAAGATGTTCTAGAAACAAACAGAAAAGAAATAGCTATATTTGGGGGGGGGGAATGAAGTATTCACTTACCCTCACAAATACTAAAATATCTTATAAAGCTGTGGTCATTTAATAACCATGACATTGGCCAAACAACCAAGAAACAGCCCAGTGAAACTAAACTGATAGCCCCTAAATAAGTGAAAAGTTACTAATTGTTAAAGGGGGTGAAATAAGGCAATGCACAAGGGTTTCATTAGTCAATAAAAGATTCAGCAAAAATATTAAACTATTTGAAAAACAAATGAAATCTTAGTATACACATTAAAATGAATTCTAGATGTATTAAAGAGTTAAAGGTAAAAACTATTAGAAGAAAACATAGATAAGTATCTTAAAGCTCTCTGAAATGAGAAAAATATCTTTTAAACAAAAAAGAAATAGAAGAAAAGACGCAATACTAATGAATGTAACTATATAAAAATGTAAGTTTGCTACATGAATTATGTTGAACTTTCGAACATAGAAATTGATTAAACTTATTCACTCCAAATCACTAAATCCTTGCCAATAATAAAATTCTGTGTATTACTGATTTCTTAGCTTTTCTCATTTGCTGAGAAAACCAAACTGAGAAAGAACTTTGAAAACTTGAGAGATGAAAAAAATACAGACTGTAATTAAAACACTGTAAGGAAGAAAAGAATGTAAGTTTGCATACACCAAAAATAATAAGACAAAATGAAAACAGAAGTGAAAATTTGGATAGGAATATTTACAAAAAATTGAATAATAAAAGGCTAATGGCAAATATATAATAGTTCTTAAAAAACAATAAGAAAATATTAAAGATAAAAATGGAAAGTAAAAAAAAGATGAACAAACAAGATAAAAATAAAATTCACAAAAGAAGAAATATAAGAATAGTGAGTTTTTTTAAAGCTTAAATATCACTAATAATAAAATAATTTTTTAAAAAGATGTCATTTTAATCTATGAAATTAGCAAACGTTTTTTAAAATGATGATATTTAATGTTGACAGCACTAGTTAAGACAGACATGCTGGGGCTTCCCTGGTGGCGCAGTGGTTAAGAATCCACAGGGGACATGGTTTTGAGCCCTGGTCCAGGAAGATCCCACATGCCATGGAGCAACTAAGCCCATGCACCACAACTACTGAGCATGTGCTCTAGAGCCCGCAAGCCACAACTACTGAGCCCGTGTGCCACAACTACTGAGCCCGTGTGCCACAACTACTGAAGCCCGTGTTCCTAGAGCCCATGCTCTGCAACAAGGTAAGCTACCACAGTGAGAAGCCCAGGCACCGCTACAAAGAGTGGCCCCCACTCACCACAACTAGAGGAAGCCCACATGCAGCAATGACGACCCAATGCAGCCAAAAATAAATAAATAATTTTTTAAAAAAAAAGATAGACATGTTAATACACAACTGCTGGGAATGTGAAAGGATATAAACTTCGTAGAAACCAATTTACAATATGCATAAAGACATTAAAAATATAACAAAATTCTAGTTTTAAGGTAGTGCAGAAAAGGCATTTTGCCTTTTAGCCTCTAAAAAATAACCACAAAACTACATGAAGAAAATGTAACAGGACCAAAACCTCCACTTTCCATGAAACCGGGGAACATCTTTAAATGTGAGCATGATACATAAAATCAAACTGCAGATGGAAAAATAATAAGTGATTAGCAGAGTTTAAGGAAGTCAAAGCTAAGTGGATGGAGAATCTCTATGGAAAGCAAAAGTCCAGATTTCTTGTGCTTTTCTGCTCTGTTATTTTTTGTGTGACAATTCAATCTTCCAGCTTGTTTCATGGTCACAAGATAATTGCCCAAGCACCAGCCATTACATCTGTGTTCCAAGCAAGAAGAAGAAGGAAAGGAGGAAAGTCAAAATCCACCTATATGTCAGTTCCCTTTAAAGAGCTTTTCCTTTTAAATAATTGCCACATGCAAATCATCAACTACCCTATCTATAAGGGAGGCAGCAAAGCATGCTGTTTTAACTGGAAACACCATCTCCTATTATATAGGGGCCTGCTGCTAAGCAAGAAAGGGAGAATAAATTTAGACAAGAAAACTCACTTCAGAAGTAAAACTGAATAATAGGTAAAAATGAAGAATCAAAAGACAGTAATACATGCATATTATTTAGAAATATTGAAGCAAAAAGCAAAAGAAACAATCACAAAATTTGAAAGGTTTTGTCTTTAGAGGGAGAAACAACAGAAAAAGGAGAGAACCAGAGGGCCGATATTTTCTTTTTATTATAACCCTTTTAGCACTATTTGCCTTTTTATACTATGTACTCCCACTCGTTTATTAAAATAAAATATAATTTTAAAATTCAGCTTCAAAAAGATCACTTCACAGCAAATGCAAAGTGGCTCAATCTCATTAGTAACCAAATTAAAAGACAAGGTAAAAGAACAATGAGATATCACTTTCACTCATCAGTTTATAAAATATTAAAATAGTAATGATAGCAAGCATTGGCTCAGGTGTACAGAAACAGGTCCTCAAATACTGTTGATGGGAGTGTAAATTGGTACAACATTTTTAGAGATAAGTTTGGCAGTTTCTATTAAAATTTAAAATATGCATATCCTTCAACCCAGAAATTTCACTTCTAGGTACCTACCTTAGAAAAATGCTTGTCATCAGTGCAAAATGGCACAGACAAGGATTTGTGTTGCATAATTATAGTAGGAAAAAATTTAAAACATCATCCATGTCCATCAATAAGAAAATGACTTGATAAACTATGGTCTATTTATACCACAGAACTCAATGTACTATTTTTTCAAAGGAGGTATGCCTTACCTGTTTTGTCCCAGAAAGAACTCCTACATATATCATTAAATGAAAAAAGCAAGCTGTGAAATAGGTAGAGTTTAACAGATTTAGTATTTACACTTCTGTTAAAGTTTGGAAGGATAGTCTTTAAATTGAACATAGTAGTTTCCTCTATGCAGAGGAACCTGATTAGAGAAGAAAGGGAAGAAGTGTAAAATAGAGGCTTAATCTAGTAATACAACTTTATTCTTAAAATATCTTATATTTATGAACATATTACAAACTTAAAAACAACATCAGAGAAATAATCTCCTGCAAAAAAGAAGCCCCTTAATATTAAAGAATTTGTAGACTCCAAAACCATGACTGGATGGAGTTCTGTGTGTCTGTGGTTCCTGTTTCTGGGGACTCTTTCTCCACCTGGAACAGTAAGTTTGTCTTAAGGAGGTCATGGGTGTTATTCACTGAAACAATCTAAGGTGGTAATGAGAACAACCTGTTTTTCACTTTACCTATTTTTGAAATGTTTGTTTCAATTAGGTGATTAGCCAGCTTCCTTAAGGATGCAATTACAGACATAAATTATCCTTTCAAAGCACTACTTGGAAACGAACCCACAAATGTAAACAGTACCAAACATAAAAAACAAAAAAAACAATTCAAACTCAACTGTGCAGTTATTTTAAGAACAAGATGTATTCAGTCAAATGCAAGAGCAGCTAACCCTTTATTTAACTGAATTCCACCTCTCTCTTTTTTCCAGCCCAGTTGGTACTTGACTCTAGAAATAGCAATTATTACACCTGGACAAGTTGTACTGTCAACATGTACACTGGGGTCCTGATTCGCAGCCTGCATTTCAGGCATGCAAGACTGCTCTTATATCACCAGGGTGTTGTTGCTTTGCTCCATTACAATTTGTTAAATTCAGAGTACATTTAACAGCAGACACAGAAGCTGCCCTAAATTTTCAGAAGATACAGAGGACTGCCATTGTTGGAGTAGAAACCAACAACCTTGGCCAGTGGTAGGTGGTTAAAGTGAGAAATCTCCTTTTTCCTTCCATCCAGCACAAGGCTCCCAGTCAGGAGGGAAAGAACAGCATTCATTACCCATGCAAAGTACAAGAGCCGGGTAAATTTCAGGAGGTCAGAATATAATTATATGGTCAGGAACTTCCCTCTTCCGACCCTTGGGGGAATAAAACACCCCACTCATACTATGTCATATCAAATATTTGAAATATCTTGGACAGAATCCAGGAGTCAGTTTAAGATCCTCTTTATTCTCATTCAGAGCTAGTAAGGAAATTTCATGAGATGAGCTTCATGTGTGTGGAATTCTACAGCAAGTTATCTGCAGCGTTTGCATATCGGACCGGAGTTACGTTTTGCTACCTATGCAGAGTTTGTAGATGACAGAAAAGTAACTAACTGCTCCCTTTTTAATAAAATGCTCATCCATTGCAAACTGCACTCAAAACATCACAAGAGGAAAAAATAACAACCTCCCCATATATATTGTCCTTGGCAACAAGTTCAGGTGCTCAAAATTTTGCAAATAATTGCACCTTCTAAATGGCTTCTCTGTAAACTAAGAGGAAGAACCTCCAATATAAAGCAAAGAAAACTCCTAGGTGAGCAATAAAGAGGGCCTATGGGTACCTTCCTGATAATAACATGCCCCAGCTTTGCTGCTAGTTCGGTGTATTCTATGAGAGTTTTGTAATAGGGAAGAACAAACCTGAATCCGTACTGAATATGTTTCTTTTAACTTTAGCCTTTGTATCTATTGCTTTTGCTACAAGTTAAGAATGTTGCCTGTAGCCTGAAATATACAGGATAGCCCATTCCCAAAACTCTGACCTTTGAAGGTGTAACACTTTTCTATTCATATAGAGATAAAAAGTTGCAAAAGAGAGAATAACATTTGTCTTGTTGGACGTTTATAGGAACATTGTGACCGGATTTACATGGACAGCTGCAAAAATGAATGATTCTGGCACCAAGAAGTCTGCAGCAACCAAACACAACCCACCCACCTCCCTTTTTAAAATTATTTATTTATGGGCTTCCCTGGTGGCGCAGTGGTTGAGAGTCCGCCTGCCGAGGCAGGGAACACGGCTTCATGCCCCGGTCCGGGAAGATCCCACATGCCGCGGAGCGGCTAGGCCTGTGAGCCATGGCCGCTGAGCCTGCGCGTCCGGAGCCTGTGCTCCGCAACGGGAAAGGCCGCAGCAGTGAGAGGCCCGCGTACCGCAAAAAAAAAAAAATTTTTTTTATTTATTTGGCTGCGCGGGGTCTTAGTTGCCACGTGAGGGAGTCTTAACCACTGGACCACCAGGGAAGTCCCCCACTCCCCTTTTAGTATAAAAGAAGCCTGAATTCTAACTGGGGAAGATGGTTCTTTGTGACACAATTTCTCAGGCCCACATATTTGGTCTTCTCCAGGAGAAGTAACATTTATGTCTCACTTTTTTTAAAAGCATGTGGTCATGTTTTATGTATTTAATCACTGCAACAAACACTATGAGGTACTGGTGACAGGAGGGGCCACTGAGTCCCAGAACCAGCCAGTCTGCAAGAGGCAGGGACAGGATACAAAACCCAGACTTCAGGGACTCAGCCAGAATCTCACTTACCTGAGGCAGGTCGCAAATGTCACGGTGCCTTGTGTGAGCAGAGCGCCCTGCAAGTTGACGTCTGGTCAGGAGAGCCGGGGAGAAGCTACCACTGAGTTCCGGGTGAGAGGCTAGAGATACCGGAAACGCTTCCTCCTTCCGGGTGCACTCCACCCACCCCGTGGCTATGGCCCCTCCCCTTCTCAATGCTCCGGGAGTTCTTTGCAACTCCGAACTGCACTTTTCCCTCAGCCTTCAAGGCCAGTTCGGGTAACTCCCAGTCCCTCCAGTTTTCCTCATCTCACCATTTTGGATTCAGCTCTTCCTCAACTCTCCCATAGCTTTTTGTGTATATGGCTATTATGCCTCAGCCTACCCTCTGCCTACCCCCTGTTATGGTCAGCCGTGAATGTGTCTGCATCGCCCCGACGCATTCCCCGCCAAGTGTTAAACCTCTTAAGAAAAGGACCAAGTCCTTCCAGTTTTTTCCACGTGGCATGTTTCACAGGACTAAGCAAGATGATTTGCACACATTGGGTCCTTAATCCATGTTGAAGTTCAGTGAACGGAATTGCATCCAATTAGAAGAAGGAAACTTAGATAATAACACAGTTTTATATGTTATGTCATACTCAGAAAAAAAGCTGTGTACACACTCCGAAAAATATTTTGCATGTCATATATCATTTAATCTTCACAACTACCTTTTAACATAAATAGTAGATTGCATTATTTTGCCGTATACTTAAACATACCAGAACTCGAAGAATTTAAGCCCCTGGCCAGTGAGTGACCGAGTGATAGAAGCCAGATTCAAATCCAAGTCTCTGAACTCTTAAGCCAAGGCTCTTTCTTCCTAGCTATACTTAGATCCTTCAAGGAAGCAGATACTTTGTCTTTGGCCTTCTTCCCAGCCTGCCCCCTTCCACGTTCCCTCAGTGCATGGTCTCCCATGGACACGCCCAGACAAAATGTGCAGCATCCTCTCCCGCTGCCCCACCTCTCTCTGCTTCCTGGGTACCTTTCCAGGACACCAGCAGCCCACTCACTCGGGATCCAGTCCATCCTGCTGATGTTATTCATTCTGGGGAGAAAAAAAGAATAGTTTATATAAAATATATTATGGATAACATCTTTTTCTCTCCTTCATATCACAATCTCAGGATAGAAATACTGCCTTGTGCATTTCTGGGGGTTCCCAGATTTTACCATCTTGCCAGTTCCTCTAACCTTCTGATCTCTCTCTGATCTCTTCCTGATCAGGCTGGAAAGTGACTAAAGGAAACCTACCTCACGTGTATAGTTCTGGGGTTAGCAGAGGGGCAGCATTCTTGTTCATTCTGCCCAGCTGGGGTCTACAAAGCTAGCTCGTGCCAGGATGCCCGGGCACCAATAGCAGCAGGAGTGGTGGGTGCTGCCAACACGGCTGTTGTTTTGGCGGGAGGTGCCTCTTGTACTCTGGCTCTTCTTTCAAACAGAAAACTTGTTCTTGATGTAATTACAGCGATAACGCTGTGTAGCATGGCAGATCGTCCCCAGCCTGCTACTTAGCTGCTGCTTCTGCCTGCACCACCCCTTCTGCTGCTCCAGCCTTCCCCAAAGGCCAGAGGGCATAATATGTGGCTTTTCTACCCCCTCACAGAGCACAGGAAATCACCTTTGACCCAGCTGGTGGTCAGCCTGGTCCTCTGTGGCTGCTTCTCCATCAAACCTCAAATTCTGCTAGGCTCCAGAAATTCCCCACTTATCTGGAACACTTTCCCACAGAGGCTCGGGATGGGACATCAGACTGAGAAAGAGGGTCCACAATCTCTCTTTGATCGGACTGCCTCAGTAAGAGCCATATTAGTTCCTTCCTGCAAGTCCACACTGATGAACTGTGGGATATTGTGCAAAGAATGATTCTGCCCTGACCCTGGCACGAACCACAATGTGAATCTGGGCAAGTGGCTGCTTCTCTGGGCCTCAGTTTTCCCATCTGTAAAATCAGAGGTTTGGAATAACCGACCTCCTCAGTTCCCAGCCAGCCCCAACGCAGTTTGAAGTCATACTTTTTTTTTTTTTTGCTCCCTTGGTTGCCCACATGTTAAATGGGAATACGACTATCTACCTACTTTATTCCCTAGGATATTTGTGAGGATAAGCTATAATAGACATAAAATCCACTGTGGGGTGAGGGGAGTTATTGCATCAAAAAGCTAGAAAAGCTCTTTTCATTAGTTCCAGCAGCCAGGGATGCCACCGTCACTAGCCTTCCCTCAAAGGTAAAAGCTCTAGGCTGCTTTTAGAGAACAAATCGGTCCCTCTTTGGGATCCCTCTTTATCTGGATCACTTCTTACCCATCAAAGTGAGTCCCTACTGAGAAGCAAGTTGTGTTCAGGCAGAGTCCAAAAAAATTACATGGTTGAGAGGTCTCCAACACCATCCAGACCTCTTAGTGCTATAGACAAGTCTCTCTTCCAAAATATTCAGCCTCAGTTTGCATACCTCCAATGGTGGGGAACTCACTACTTCACAAGGTAGCCCATCCAACAGCTGGGTAACTCAAATTATTAGTACGTCTTCCTTCAATTGCACTAAAACCTACCTTTCTGAAATGTCTAAGCATTGGTAATAACTGTGCCCTTTGTAGCTGCACAGACTGTTTAATCCCACCAAGCTCTCTACTCTGACCCACACGACCTACTATATGTGGTCCTTCTCGCCCCTGGTCTTTTTGCCCCCAGTTACTGTTGGGCTCACCACTGCATCTGGGGACAGTCCTCCATACATCCTCTTGCTTGGTTATATCTCTTGTAAAATGAATCAAGAGCTGGTTTGGGTCTGACTAGCATGGGTCTGTATGTCATCCCTCACACTCTAAACACCATTAAGAGATGTAGGGGAGACATATTCAGAAATAACAGTTCAAAGCTTTTGATCAATTAATAGAGCAATTTTATATCAGTTACCTCACTTAATCCTCACCTCTGTCCTATTAGATAAGCATTATTAACACCATTCATCAATTTAAAAAAGAATCAGGGAGGTGAAGTATCCTCTTTATAGGGGCCCTACCCTTAAGTGTTAAACCCTGTTCAAATTCCTGAATGCTTCCCAAGTATTCCTGAATATGCCTGAATGTCTCCTCCAAGCCCAGCCCTGATCTGTATCCCCTTCATCCTCATCCCAACAAGTTTCTCTTGTAGCATGAAGGATGCCTGAGCCCATGGAGCTTGGGCCCTTCGGATTCTAGGCAGCTGTCCACTTGCCTCCTGCCTTTACCTCCTGGACCGCCAGCTTCTGGGATTCGTGTGTCTGTCTTGCATTTTCCACTCAGCAATATTCCATTTCCATCGGGGCTCTGCCTTACCCTTGGTGGCTTGACGCTCCTGCCCTTCCCTGTCATTTGCCACCAGCCTTCTTTCTCTTCAGAGGGGGGAAAACAATCCACGTATCTCTCCCACCTCATTTTTACTCTGGGCTTTAATGGCCTTACTCAGCAACTTCTTCCAAATAGCATCTGTAATATCCTATTTTCCACAACCCCATTTACCAGCCAAGTGTGATACTGTAAATAAAGAAATCTGGCTATAGGGGCCAAGAAGCCCATGAGTGCAACAAGCTGCCAGGAAGATTAGAAGCCTTGAAGGCCCCAGGATGGGAGGGGCTGGCAGGGAGGACGCTGTCCTCCAGGATGATGCTTCTCAGAAGGTTTGAAGCCCCGTGGTTATTCCCTCCCTGAGTGTTTGCTGTGGCTCTTGCTTCCTGGCATTTTAAAGCTCTCATTTCCAGAAATCAAACTGACAGTCCTTATAAAACGGTGAGCTCCACTATAGGTGACCTTGCTGCTGTTTGACGGGGACCTTTAGAGACAGAATCCCCTGGGTTCAATCCTGCCTCCTATGCATCCAGCTGGAGCCCTTGGGCACATGGCTCCATCTCGCTGACCTTTTTTTTTTCATCTATAAAACACGGGTGTTTATCTCTTCCGAGCAGATCAGTCAAAGGATAGAAAAGGATATCACCTATAGACTGCTCAGCACATGGCAGGTAATCAGAAATTGTAGTTACTAATGGGAAATCTCACAAATTTCTTATAACTGAGAACCTAGAAATTGCTTACCAGATCAATCCAAATGTGAGGTGATAGGGGTTGAAAAGGCCTAAGAAACATCTGAGCCCCCAACTCAGACCACCAAGTCACTGGAAAGCCATGCTAGGATGGCATTCCTAAATGCTTTAAAGGGAGCTTCCCTGCTTGTCTGTGACAGGCAGCTGCTTGCCTGACCTCGACCTCACGCTTGCGCCTCCCTTGGCTGCCCTGCATTGTAAGAGGGATCCTGCAAACAGCGCATCTCACACTCCCTCACCTGCTGGTTTTCATGAGTGTCCGGGATCAGTTGGCAGCTGAGGGGCAAAAACAAGCCAGACTCTATCTACCTCTCTATCTCTTTGCTTTGAGTGGCACTTGTGGCAATAACTATATTCCAAAATGGTTCCAGCTCTCACCAGTGTATCACTCCCTCTGGGGTCCCATCTCCCTCTAGAAGCCCTGGATCTTGTGCTCGGACAAAACCTCCACCTCCCTTTGTCCTTGTGAAACCGTGCAACTCAGACTGGGACTCGAAGCCATGCACCAGGACTCGAACTAGGCCAAAACCCAGATTGGGACTTGAACCCACGGTCTTTTAATTGAGATCACACAGCTGGTCTCAGGACTTAATGAAGCTCAGGTTCTTGATGTCTCGTTGCAGAGAGAATTCAGTGAGGGACAAAGGGAGAGGTAAGAAGTGGATTTATTTAGAGAGAAACACACTCCACAGACAGAGTGTGGGCCATCTCAGCAGGTGAGAGGCCCCAAAGTATGGCTTAGTTTTTATGGGCTGGGTAATTTCATAGGCTAATGAGTGGGAGGATTATTCCAACTATTTCAGGGGCAAGGGCAGGGATTTCCAGGAATTGGGCCACCGCCCACTTTTTGGCTTTTTATGGTTAGCTCTGGACTGTCATGGCTCTGGTGGGTGTGTCATTTAGCTAATGTATCAATATTACAATGAGCATGCCCTGTGCTGAGGCTCAAGGTCCAGTGGAAGTCGAATCTTCTGCCATCTTGGATCTAGTTAGTTCTAACCAGTTTTTGTCATGTCCTATGGCTGTGTAATTCTTTTAAATGTTGTGCCCTGCCCTCTTCCCTCCTATTTCACTTGCAGCCCAAGGATGGTGGTGAATCCCTACTATTGTCAATTTTGCACTTTTCTCACCACCCCATTTGGTTTTGTGGTGCTTCCAACACATTGTAACTGGTTCCTTATATCAAATCCCCTCTGTTGAACCACCTGGCATGGGTTTCCTGTCTAGACTTTGCCACACACAACTCAGACCCAGAAGACCCTGTTCTTCTCCCTGCAATTGTAATTTCCTAGGTAGAATCTGTAAAACCAGATTTGGAGTAAAAACAATTTATTACATAGTGCTAGTCAAAAACCAAAAGCTTCTCTGTCATAGGAGTTGGCTTTCCCTTAGAGATCATCTGGTCTAAATCATTTGTTTTATCCCTGATGAAGAATCTGAGGCCCTGAGAATTTGAAGGACATGCCCAAGGTCATTCCGTTAGTGGCTCTTCTCATTTTCCCAGTAAGTATTATCCCAAGGTGATTTGAATATCTTTATCTCCATAGCACAAAGACAAACACACCATATTTTTATTTCACTTGAAGGGGTTGGCCTATATTTACACAGATATTTCCTGAAGGGCATGATGCAACTCTGCATCTTTGCATTGTAAATAAGTGTCAAATTCTAGTAAGTCAAATATAAATAATAGACAATGGTGTGGCAAGGCCCTGCTGGACTACTAAATTTGTCCCATTGTATCCCTATACATACAAATACAGATGTAGATATACAGATTTAGATAGAGAAAAAGACACAGATACAGAGAAAGGAACAGATAGAGATAGAGAAATAATGTTCTCCCCCTAGGTCATTACTTGGTTTTAAAAGGAATGAAAACAGCATGCTATTCTACTCGCCATGCATAAATCATCACTGAGAAGGAGCCTGAAAGCACCTCTGCAAACTTGACTTAGATAATTGAAATGCACTGAAGGTTTCTTTCTTGATGACCCAAGCAAAACAGTTCAAGGGCAGAGCCGGCTTGGCGGCGAGCAGGGCTGAAGGGAAGGATGGCCTGGCTCACAACGATATGTGCCTACCCAGGAAGGGAGATTTAGAAAGAGGCTGTAATTGCAGGGGTTGCACCTGGGCTGGGACAGGACTGCTGGCTTTAGCAAAGAGTGTTCCTTTCCAAAACACAAAGTCTAAGAGTGAGGCCATGGTTTGGAGTCAGGAGCTAAGTACAACAAGAAAACAGGGCTATAACATCAAAGAGGGCCTCTTCCAACCAGGAAACCAAGTCAGCCATGGGAGAAGCATACAGTGCTTTAGAAATCAAACAGGGGCTTCCCTGGTGGCGCAGTGGTTGAGAGTCCGCCTGCCGATGCAGGGGACACGGGTTCGTGCCCCGGTCCTGGAAGATCCCACATGCCGCGGAGCGGCTGGGCCCGTGAGCCATGGCCACTGAATCTGCGCGTCCGGAGCCTGTGCTCCGCAACGGGAGAGGCCCGCGTACCGCAAAAAAAAAAAAAAAAAAAAAAGAAATCAAACAGAAACGAACAAAAGCGATAAAGCTGAAGTTTGAAGCAAACGCCAAAACAAACCAAGAATGGACGTGCAGAATATCTGATCACCTATTGGCCTGGAAACCCACTGAGTCTGAGCAAGGATGGCATCAATGAATGTGATGTTCATCCAAATCGATCTCTTGGGTTCATCCTTTGGGCCTGTAAAGGGGCCAGGGTCACATTCTATAGTTAGAGCCCCATTGTCTGGGCATAGCCCCAAAGAGACTAAGACTTGGAATTCAACCTCACCAGTGCCAGGTGATGTCATCTGACCTGTGACCACTGACAGGCCACCTCTCAAATGTGCTTAATTGTACCTCCTGGGCAAGAGAGAGCTCAGGCCGCTGGGTGGGAATCACAGCAAACCTATATCAGCTTCCACACTGACAGCTCCCAAGCAGCATGGTCTGGAGCCCAGAAAACTTAAGTCCTGGTGTTAAATTGATCTTCAGGAGCCTTCTGATCCAGCCTTATTTCTGAGTCACGTTTACCACCTTCCTATCCTCCAGGAAGTCACAGAACCTTCTTTTTCATTTCTCTCACCCTCTCTTTTAATCCTTTTATATTTTTCTGCCTACAGTGCTCAGTAAATATTTGTTGGATTTAAATTTGGAATTCTAAAATATATATAGTAGTGGGTTTTTGTATCAGCTTTATGCATTCAACAGAGTGTGGGTCTATCATATATGGAGCCCCAGCCTCAATAAATCCTGGCCCTCCCATGTTGGGTGGCCTTTCCAGCTGAGACTGGGGTGGTTGGCAAGAAGGAGAGGCAATCGTGGACCTCATTTGGACAATGGAAGCAGGGAAGGCATCCAATCAGGACTCATGCACAGACTTTGTGGACATGTGGTTGATCTCATCCACTATTGATCTAGCAGACTAGTTGAGTAACTGTCTCGTGAAAAGTAGGGAACATGCAGAATGAGACATGCCAAGCTCACTGCCCTCCCCAGGTTTGAAATCTTCTTATGATATAAGATGTGAGTCAACCAAGCCTCTACCAGGGGAAGCTTTGTAGGGATAAACAAGAAAAGGGGAGAGAGCAGCATGACCTGGTGAAAGTGAGATGGGATTTGAAGCCCAGAAGACCTGAGTATCATTCCAGATCCATGTCTTAACAGCTCTGGGCTCTTCAGTAAGCTTTTTAGCCTTGTGCCAGTATACACCACTGTTGAAAAAAAAAAAGATAATAATAGTACCTTACTCCTGGGCTTATTTTAAAGATTAAATGAGATATTTTTATTTTATTTTTAAAATAAAATTGCATTGGAGTTCAAAGAAGTGGGATATCTCTTTTGGCTTCAAGATCAAGGAAAATAACTTGGAGAAAATGCCAAAGGAGGCTTGAAGTACTGGATGCATTTGGTAGACAGAAAAAAAAAGCAAGGAGTACGTGTCCATGATGAGGAGGAAATGGCATGACTCCAGATACAGGGATGGGTATGCTTGGGAAATTTACCCCTTCTGGGCATGCTCTGGCTGCTGAGTTCAAACCAATGTCTCTGTTTTCTGGACATTTTTTGCATTCTTATCTTTTTGCATTTCATCACTTGAATACCTTTTTTTTCTTAAATCCATGTATTATTCCAGGCACTAGACATATAGCCACAAACAAGACAGGTATGATCCCTACCCTCCAGGGGTTGATCGCCAGCATTGTTTTCCCTAAAAGCCAGTTGAGGTTCAGGCATACTGGTTCTGGCTTCTTCTGTATCCCTGTGCACACAGCAAGTACTTAATAATAAAAACTCATTGGTTAATCAGTTGATTTTGCTCCCCAAACTCTGCCTGCCCCTGGCCTCCAATTCTTCTTATAACTTCATTCAGTCTCCTTCCAAATGCCCACCTTAGACCTTGGGTCGTGGTAGGCAAAGCAGTGTGAGGTTCACATTCAGGACAGGCAAGAAAAACCCAAAGTGTGAGCCAGCCAATGGTGACAGAGAAACAGTCTTTAATAAAAGTGAGATCCATGTACAAAAAAAAAAATACAACCTTCAAACAAGTAGATTGCATCCTGATGGACTTGATAGATACATGAATTGCTTGACTGAGAATAAAAAATTTATTAAAAACACATACAGAACATTCAGACTGGTGCTTAATAAAATAGCCTATTTGTGCTTCTGTAATTGGATGAAATTTTGACAGTTTTTTTTAATTCACTCATTATGACTCAATGAATATATTTTCAAATTAGCTTTATTGCCTTTAAAGTGCTAACTTAAGGCGTTTCAGTGCAGTCAGCATGGTCCCTTTGGCAGAATATTTTCTTAATTAATGTTTGCTACTGATCTGACATGTGTCTCACCTGCCTTTGTGAGGATGGAATTTAATTTTTTTCTTTCTTGATTTGCCTCACCATTTGCAGAACATGTTATTCTAGAAGGAAGCTCCTTTAGTATTCAGACCAGGTTCTCCTGCATGTCTGCCAGCACTCCCTCTCCAAGCATAAGTGAAGAATTCACAGAGGTGCTTTGAGCTACGGAACCCTTTCACACCCCTTCCCCAAATACAACAGAGATGTCTCATCAGTAAATACCCAGCCTGGGGTCATCAGTCCCATGCAAAGCCCATGTCCAACACACCGTGCCTCATCTTGAGACTCCCTGAGTTGGGTCTGCAGTCTGTTCCCCAGTGACCCATGGAATAAAGAACCTGAAATGATGGAGATTGGAAGAGACCTTGGGGTAAAGATAGATTGAAGAAATCAAGTCTGGGACTTCCCTGGCAGTCCAGTGGTTAAGACTTCGCCTTCCAATGCAGGATGTGCAGGTTCAATCCCTGGTCAGGGAGCTGAGATCCCACCCTCTTGCGGCAAAAAAACAAAACATAAAACAGGAGCAATATTGCAACAAATTCAATAAAGACTTTAAAAATGGTCCACATCAAAAAAAAAAAATCTTTAAAAAGAAAAAAAGAAATCAGGTCCATGTTACTGCGATAGACCTTGATGGATAGTTTAGTTCAATGTCACCTTTCACAGAGGCCCAGAAGCCCACTAAGGACCCAGAACTAGACACAATGCTGGAAGAGGATACAAGAAGTGCCCTATGTGGGCAGCCAAGGATGCTATGAGCTGGAGATATTAGTAGTTTAGAGGGTGTAAAACAACACGGGAAACAAGGTTCTGTCTTCATTTTCCTGTGCTTTCTTTGAGCACATATTACAATGCAGAGCCCAAAAGCTGCCAGTCTCTTTTAGCATAGCCTCTAATCCTATTAAAAAGGATTATTCCATTGTCCTGGGCTATCAGATCTTTGTAAGAACTCATTTAGGTCAACCTTTTAGGAAATTTACACACACATTAAAAAAAAAATTAAATAAGCCACTTGACTTTGTCTCAAAGATACCCCAGCCTGGTAGGCTTGACTGTGTACAGCCCTTGTGTCTTTTCATTTTCTCTTAAAGCCTCATGCAAATCCTGATTCTGTGACCCCTTTGGTTGCTCAGTTCTAAATGTAGATGGGGGGATGCCTGAGTAAGAGTCAGAGACTGGTAATTTCCAGTGAAAGGAATAGAATGTTAAATCCACTTCAATCACCTCTACTTGCTATGAACTTCACCCTGAATTCCTTTAGTCAGCTCAAGCTCGAAGGAGAGTGAGGACTAACAGAGACCAGAGCAGGATGGATGTGGGTGCCCAGTCGGGAGTCAAGAGGCCCCTACTGGGTTTCTGAGTGTCCAGTGACTCAGACTGACCTCTGCCCAGGATGGTATTTAATGTCACAAGCCTAACAGTGACTCTACCTCCCCATTCTGCTTTGCCTATTTCAAATAATGGCATCACCAATCATCCTCATCCAAACCAAAACCCTGAAGGCATCACCTGCCCCTTCCTCATCCCTGTAACCCACACCCTATCAGTCTCCTTCATGGAGGTTCAGGTTTCTCAACCTCTCCCAAATCCTCCTGTAACAGGCAGCTTCCAACCCGGATCCCAGTGATTCCCCACCTCCTGTATTCACATCCTTTTGTAATCCACACCCCTTGAGTGTGGGCTGGACCTAGTGATTTCTAACCAGTAGAATATGGCAAAGGTGATACAATGTCACTTCTGTCGTTAGGTTTCAGAAGACTATGACTTCCATCTTGTTCACACATTCTCTCTCTCTGGTTCTTCTCACCTGGTTCTTCTGTTGGAGAGATCAGGGCAAGGAACTAAGGGTGGTCTCCAGCCAACAGCCAGCAAAGAACTGAGGTCCCCAGTCCAATAGCTCATGAGGACCTGAATCCTGCTAGCAACCACCAAAAGACCTTGGAAGGGGACCCTGCCCCAGGTGAACCTCAAGATGACAGTAGCCTGGTTGACACCTAAACTGCAGCTTGTGAGAGATCCTCAAGCTGAGGACCCAGTTCAGCCACACCCAGACTCCTGAGCCTCAAAAACTGTGAGATGCCAAACATG